>NC_140296.1:171028325-172228325 GCF_964211825.1 Aythya ferina | reverse complement strand
TTGATTTCTGATTCCCAGTCAAGTACTTTAGCCAAATAATATCTTACCTTCTTCATTCCGTAAGAGAGTACTTCATGATAAAAATCCACTTCTTGTCATTTCATTCAGCATCTCTTCCGCTCATCATCATGACACTATGCAGCTACCTCAAGGTATAATTTTAGTTATTTTACCAAAGCAAGGACCCTGTTGTCTAAAATGTCTATCATCTACTTTTGACTGCTGTGAAGGAAATAACAACTTAACAAGAACTTATTACAATTTCTTGAATATTCACTGAGATAGGCTGTGGTAAATGATTACCTAGGCTACAGAAATTGACTATTTATCTGTCTTCCTGTCTCTCACATGCAGATTGAAAGACATTGTCTTAATATAAGATATATTTTGCCGAAGATTTGAGTGTACTGAAAGGATCATTAATGAACTGTAAATCACTAAAATATCAGAGCTATATTTGGAATGTGATTACTATTCTATGAAAAGTAATAAAAATCTTTTTTGGAAACTGAGTATAAGCTGACCACTGGGCATGAGAAACTGTATTTCAAAAAAAAAAAAGAAAAAAAAATGTAGTTGTTCTTATATCCCCTGTTCAGATGACAATTCCACAGACAAGTCCGAAGATCCTCCAGATGAGCCCCATACTCACAAAGAGGGATGATACAAATGAACAATTTTATGGGATATGAGCAAAGCTAGACTCAAGACATAAAGTTCAGTTTTGCAAATGACTGGTACATCAGTTCCTTAGAAAACGTAGTCACAAATAAATAAAACAATCCTGAAATTTTCTTCTACTGTGAGAAAATTCAGCACATGCTTTGAAATCATTGGATTATAGTTATTTGAGTCACTTGGTCAGATTGTACTATAGACAGGTCTGACAGTACTAGTATCATCTTAGAAGAGGAATGTCAGAAATTTCTGAATTGCTGCTCCTCAGAAAGAGCTGTGTTGCCTAGGGCGTAACTGTAGCATTGGGACATATAATAGTAGGAGCATTTTATATTCATTTTTATTTAATAGCTCATAATCACAGCCCTAGTTATATATGTCAATGGCTTTTCTCTTTTTTATTTTTTTTTCTTTTGACTATGAAAAAAAAATAAAACTCCATTAAAAACTTCCTAACTCAATTACCTCCTCTATAGTGCCTGATTACATTCATAGCCCTCAGACTGCCATGGTTCAACTACAGATCCTAGTATATAGCAAATGGAAAAAATGATGGATGCAAAAAATGTTACTTCAAGGACACTGAAATCCAAATGACTGTTTGAAATATTAGGAAACAGTACAAGGTTTTTAAATGCTTTAGTAATTTTTATTTCATAATTCCATACAAATGAAAGGACAATTTTGTGGTGTAGAAGTAACTTTGAAGATGTTTCAAAGGTGTATTTACTAGGTACAGGGATAATTGGAGAGCATTAGAGAAACATGGTAAATTTAAACTATGTTTACTATAAAATAAGGCACCTTTATATCAACTAAAACATACTACTGTAAAAACTAGAATAGCATAAGAACAGTCTTCATAGCCTAAACCCAAGACTAAATAAATAAAGCCATTCAATCACAAAAATGGGAACTGTTCCTGTCTCATTGTACCCTTCTACAAGCAGCTAGACTACCCTGCATACCATGAAATTCAACAGCTTCAAGTGAACCTTTTTTTTCAAGTGAACATCATCCTTTTGCTGAAGAATCCTATTCCAGCTCTGCTGTACAAGGGATTCAGTTTCACTGCATCAGCCATTCACAAAGAAATTACTTACTTTTCCATGAGGATTAAAAAGTATTATTTTAGAACAGAATGCGGTCTTGTGTAATATAACTAAGAACTGAAAGCTGTCAAATAGTCTCATATAACATGCACTGTGGACACTATTTAAGAAACTTGCTGCTGTATGCTATATCTTTCTGAATTTCTGAATATATTCTAAATAATTTCAACACTGAGTGAAACACTACAGACTCCTATCAGATCTGAAAAGGTAACAATGACTACACAGAAATTATTCTACATTCAGAAGGTAGAACAACCTCTTAGTGAGACAGAGACACACTTGCTCCATCAGCTTTGGGAGCCTCCCAGACTGTCGTCTCCATAAAAAAGGGCAGCTGCACATTATCTGCTACACTCAGTCTTTTCCCAGACAGGAAACATAACCTTTATCAATACACCACTGATACTGTGTAAGCTGAAAAGGAATTTTATTTCAGTTATGCAGCTGCAAGCATACCTCTTTCATCAATATAATTCTGTACCTTTTTTTCATTATTCAGTGATGAGATTCAGCATATCAGGGCAAAGTTTTACCTCCTTAATTCAGTGCTATGAACTGCAATATAGCAAAAGTTCTGCCAAGTCTTAACAATAAAAAAGTTAGACAACACTAAAGAAATGTTAATGACCACAATCCTCTGCTCTTACTTCAGCTGCATCGTTCAGCTAAGTACAGAGCTACAATGACATGTACAGATACAACGCGACTGTCAGCAGGATTCAAGCCTACAGCTTTTGTCACTGAAAACACACACTGCTGTCAAATGAACTGAAGCAGAAATTAAGTAGCTTAGCAAATCAGCCAGTAGAAAGAAGTATGATGTCAAAGAATAGTTTATTTGAGCAGACGTACAAGTTGTCTGTTTAAAGAGGCAATCTTCAACTAGTTCTGCAATGACAATCCTGCCTAATTTCTATTCCAAGCCAAAGAAATGACCCAAAATGTCAATAAAACCAGCTTTTTTCATTTCTATTCTACAAAGTGTAAAAGTAAATGGAATGACTGAACCAGAACAAGACCTAATGGTATTAAGAAAGATTGGCACATATCTATACAGCAATTTATTATGACTTTGAATGGGTCACAGTCTTCGTATCTAGTCTTTCGGGTTTTGGGTGGGGGGAGGAATTTTTTCACATAGCATTACCACAGTACATAAGCTAAAGTTAACCTTTACTTATTACATTTATAGAATAAATAATGATCATTAAAAATATTTTTAAACATATTTTAAAAATATTTTTAAACAGAGTGGTGTCAGCTATTTTGTGAGAAACAGTTTTTTCAAGAGTTTGGGACATGGAAACTTGTTTGTTTCAACTTTGATAGTTTCAGGAATGCTGTTAAACGACATTAACAACCTAATATAGGTAATGACCAAGATGGATCTAAACTTACTAATTTATATTAATATATAAAGATTATATATTAATATATATAATCTATGATATTAAACCTAGACATTCACCAAAATATTATGTCCAAAATATTATGTCCAAATCCCATAGCTCTTATATAGGCCAAGCTCTGCATTAACTTTGCTGAAAAACAGATTTCACTAGTCAACAGATGACTCCTTCCAAATATAATATTTAAGCTCCAGAAAAAGCACACAACACTCAACTAAATGTAAATTAATATGATCTCTCCCTTAAAGAACTTACAGCACAAAAATAACAAAGTAGGCAAGCATTGAAACATCAACCACCCAGTCAAAGGGTCCCCCAATGAGTTTTTATTTTTAATTTTAATTTTTATTTTTATTTTTATTTTTATTTTCTTCAGTAAGTTTTAAATGCCAAATACAAGAGAAGAAAATCTTTTTCTCGTAAGTGGAAGATTATCTGTTCTAAAATTGGTTTGTTTGTCTTGTTGCTCTGCTGCCTGCTGCACCAGCAGCCTGACTCAGTTGACCAAGCCCCACATGGTGCTCAGCAAGGCCCTGAGCTCCCTGCAGCATACAAGGTGCTTAAATGCATCTAAGCAGATCAAAATGCCTATGTATTTGGCTTTAATTATATTAGTTTCCTCTGGAGAGATAAGATATACCATCTACCAGCCTTACTAAGACTCATACCATACTTTACAGAATAGGATATTTTTATTTTAACAAGACAACCTCTGGACTACCAAGCTGGAAACCAAGCTACAAAAAGAAAATATTATATGGTTCCAATAGCAACCCATTTGGAAAATCTTTTAACTCATCTCAGAGCTTGAAGCCAGAGGAGAGATCTATGCAGCTACCTCCCATCCTCTGAGTGTGGCTCTGAGCCTTTGCCCTTTCTCTGAGCCCTGCACTCCATGGCATACCCAGCTCCCACACTTCACTTCCTTCTTCATTTCAGTGCAAATAAGGCATTCTTTTCAACAGACAAGACTTGATAAATGGCCATCTTTTTCTGTTGGTTCTTCACCTCACACTACCTGGGATGGGAAAAAAGGCCAGATACCAGTTATTCAGCATTAACCAGGTTTTGGAGCCCATCTGTGTTGTTGTTGTTTCTGAGATTATGACATAATATGTTTCACACACTGAGAAAATACAGTAGATGTTTCCTCGAGATACAGTAGACTAATGTGAGATGCTATACAGTCCAAGCTAAAATCTACTCTCAGAATTATATTTGATCCAGTGAATCCACTGGAGTGGATTCTCTGAGCTTTTCTAAGATCTGTGCATTGCTTTTGACCTTAATTTTTTCAAGTGACCAAAAAATAAGTACACAAGAATGCATTAGAATGGAAAGCTTTCATCTAGTCAGTATAATATGAAGCATAAGCCACTTTTCTTTTGAAAATGACCTTTTAAATTGACTTTTTACAGATTCAAGCTTCCTCTTAAATGAAAAAAAGACTTCACTAACACAAGGTTGTTAATGAGACGATTCTGATTGGCATACATAAATAGGTTAGCACTATTACCCATATTGCTAAAACCACTGATTATTCTGCTTAGGATAGTTAAAAAACAGGATTTTCTCACCCATGTAATTTTTTTTTATGCTTCAAAATTACTGGAAAGGAAAAAAAAAAAATCTCCTTTTTCTGACAAAATTTAAAATAGCTGGAGAAAAAAAATATTAAAATAGCACTTTTTAGGTCTTTTATTAATTTTTAAAACTCAAAACTATCATCCGATCTGGACAGTCATTTGTTGAATTTCGGTATCTATTATTAATCATCTTTCAGGAAGATTCATCAAGCCCATAATTCTATACTCACAAATTAAAAACATGAATGGGAAAACCTGCTATTCAGATGTTCAAGTAAATAAAAAGCATTTTGATGTTGATTGAAAAGCAACGCAGATTCAGTTTAGAGAATATCAATAGATAATTTACTCTCTTGATGATGTACAAATCTTAATAGACTTCATCAGGACAGCTCAGTAAAATGGATGATCTACAGGAAAGATCAGAACAAAATGATTACTCATATGATAGGCTCATACTGGTAATGCTCTAAGATCCCCCACATACATTTTATAATTAATATGAATATTTTCTACTTAAATTCAGATTCCTTTGAAATTTAATAATCAGTGTAATACATTCAAATAATCTCATTTTAAGAGAATCCTCATGGCAGCATAATGTGTCTGTTGCAATTTTTTAACAGCATGGGCTGAAAGACCCAAAAAGAGTGAATTACAGTAATCAACCCTTGAGATGACAAAAGAATTAATCGGCATCTCTGTATCTTTACTGTTGATCAAGGTCTCAGCCTGGCAGTTATTCAAAGGCTGTAAAAAGGAGCTTTTGTAACAGATGCAAATATTACCAAATGGTAAATGTAAGAGCAGTACAATGATTTGTGATCAGATGTACCAAATGATGCAAAAGCATCACAGAAGGTAGTAGCAAAAGGCAGAGACTAGAAAATGAAAAAATATATATATTTTTTAAATATTCTGTCACATATTTCATGATCCATGAAGCATATCATTAGGACTGGTGTTTTTCCAAATAGATTAAAATTCAATAAATGAGGAAATGATTAAGATTAAATGGAATAACTTCTAAACTACTTAAACACTTGGTCACCAAAAATGGATTATTGTTGTTGACAGACTTCACCATTCTTCTAATTAAAGTCAACCATTTAAAACACTTTCTTACTACTAATCTGACACATGTAATGAAGGAACTATAAAATTTAACACCCTCTAATTAAACTACGTCTATCTAGTACTTCTCGGAAGTGAAGACATTCTGTTCCCCAAGCAAAATGAACAGACCCAAGGATTTCTCAGGGGCTGAAGCCATGAGCAGCATTTGACAAGTGAAAACAAAGAGGAACAGCTGGCTGCCCTGCAGTGGCTTCACTGAGTTGAGATTACTTTCTCTGAAGACACCAAGAATATTGCAGATGTTATAAGAGGGTGTCCTTCATGGTCAAAACCAACAATATTTATGAGAATGTGGCCTGACCATTGGTCACTATCAATCACTATACATAATTTGGGATATTAAATACTTGATTGGAATGAAAGTTGCAAGATAGGAACAGAAATTCCATAGCAAAGCATTCTTGTTCCTGTGAGAGGTATGATCTAAGAAGTATCTATAGGATATAGGATGCAATAACAAAAGAAAGTTTAGCTAAAAGATCCATAATCACTTTTATACAAAAATTGCAGTTTGAGTGGGAAAAGACTAATATTGCCCCATATCAAGGTATTTACTTAGATTGGAAGACACAAATTTTTCTTTCATGAGTGCTTCTAAATGTGGGAATCATGGCTACCAGCTAAAAGTCAGATGTAGCATAGGAGAATGAGACTGGAACCCAGGACTCAACCCAAACTGACAGTTCTTGCAGTGGTAACTCACCTGCAAATCTCACTTGCTCTTCCTGCTTCTCTCTCTAATCCTTGGATTTTGAATTCTCAGCTGTGCAGTTGGACTGCTTAAGAAAGAAGGTGTGTGGTACACACAGACTATGGCAGTGGGGTAAGGGTAGTCTCCTGGAACAAAAGAGGTGTAAATTTGAACCTCCTCAGCCTGAGGAGACCGGTGGCCTCAAATAAAGTCTCCCACTTAGGCAAGTGCCCTAACAATAAAAGGCAACATAAAATGGCACCAACAACATATCCGACTGTGTGTTAAAATAAGCAGCTGACACCATTTTTAGTCCTGGGAAGGATTAAGAAGATGCTTAGGGCCAGATAAGCACTGTGTGTATCTCTACCTCCACCCTGGGGCTGAAGGTCAACCCTTACATCTGGGAGAAAGAATTTCATAAACTTCAGAGTAACACAGGCTGGAAGGAACCTCAGAAAATTTCTATTTCAACCTCTTGCACAAAGTAAGGCTGAGCCCAAAGTCACACCACATTGCCCAGGACTTCATCCAGTCAGATCTTGGAGACTTCCAAGGATGAAGATTGCAAAACCTCTCCAGGCAACCTGATTGTCCTGACGGGAGTAGTCTTCCCTTATGTCCAGTTTGAGTCCCTCAGGTTGGAACTTTTGTCAATTAGTTCCTGTCCTCCCACCACACACCGCTGTGAAGTGCCTGACTCTGTCTTCTGTTTAACGTCTCCATTAGACAGACTGTAGCTGCTGTGAGGATCCTGTGAACCCATCTCTTCTCCGTGCTGAACACAGCCAATTCTTCCATCTTTTCTCTCACAGAACGAGTGCTCCAGCTCCCTGCCAGCTTCATGAACCTCCTCTGACCTCAGAGCCCCAGGTTTCATCAAGGTTTGTGACTGTCATGAAGACAGGAAACTAGAAAGATTTGTGTCTCGTGTGAAAAGATACCAGATTGGCACCTGGGGCCCTCTTTCATGCAAAAGCACTGATAACAAAGATGCCTGCATCCAGCCATAGCACTGCTTATTTTAAAGCATATTTTCCAGTATATATTTTACAAAAAAATCTTCCTTTGCATTTAAACCTCCAGAACATTAAAGAACAAAACAGGACACTTCTTTAATGTAATATTTTGTCTTTATGTAAAAGAACACTAAACCAACTATTATGTTCAATGACATGCAGTATATGGAGTTATATCACGGAATCATAGAATCACAGAATGGCCAAGGTTGGAAGGGACCTCAAAAGTTCATCTAGTCCAAACCCTTTGCCCAGCAGGATCACCTAGAGCACATTGCACAGGATGGCATTGTCGTGGTTCCGCTCGAGTGGGCAGCCAAGCTCCACCACAGCTGCTCTCTCACTCCCCTCCTCAAAGAGGAACAGGGAGAAAATAAGATGAAAAGGGCTCAAAGTTTGAGATAAGGACAAGCAAATCACGCAGTAATTATTGTAACGGGCAAAACAGACTTGGCATAGGGAGATAATAAGATTTATTGCTTATTACTAACAAGCTAGAGAAGTGAGAAACAAAGGAAAGAAACCAAAAGCACCTTCCCACCCCATCCACCCTCTTCCACCTCCTCCCCCCAAGTGTTGCAGGGGAACGGGGGAATGGGGGTTATGGTCAGTCTACAGCACTTCTTCTCTGCCGCTCCTTCTCAGTCACTCTCATCCCCTGTGCTGTGGAGTCCCACCCACAGGATACAGTCCTTGATGAACTGATCCGGCGTGGGCTTCCCGCAGGCAGTAGCTCTTCCAGAACTGCTCCAGATATGGGTCCGTACCACGGGGTCCATCCCTCAAGAGCAAACTGCTCCAACCTGGCTCCCCCACGGGCAGCAGCTCCTGCCAGGTCACCTGCTCCACCGTGGTCTCCGCTCCATGGGCTACAGGTCCAGCCTGGAATCTGCTCAGGCAGGGGTCTTCCACAGGCGGCAGCCTCCGTCGGTGCAGGGCCACCTGCTCCACTGTGGTCTCCTCCACGGGCTGCAGCGTGGAACCCTGCTCCACCGTGGTACTCCATGGGCTGCAGGGGGACATCCTGCTTCACCATGGTCCTCACCACAGGCCTCAGGGGACTTCTGTTCCAGCACCTGGAGCACCTGTCCCCCTCCTACACTGACCTTGGCACCTGCAAGGCTGTTCCTCACTCTTCTCACTCTCCCAGCTGCTGCGTGGCACAGCGTTTTTTTTCCCTGTCTTAAATATGCTCTCACAGAGGCACAAAACAACATCGCTTATTGGCTCAGCTCTGGTCAGCAGTGGGGCCCTTACCAAACATGGGGCAGCTTCTAGATCCTTCTCACAGAAACTACCCCTATGGCCCCCTGCTACCAAAACCTTGCCACATAAACCTACTACAGGCATCCAAGCAGGTTTTGAATATCTCCAGAGAAGGAGACTCCACAACCTCTCTGGGCAACCTATGCCAGTGCTCTGTCACCCTCACAGTAAAAAAGTGCCCCCTCATACTGAGCCAGAACCTCCTGTGCTGCAGTTTGTGCCCATTGCCTCTTGTCCTCTTGCTGGGCACAACTGAAAAGAGACCAACTCCATCCTCTTGACTTCCTCCCCTCAGATATTTATACACATTGATGAGGTCTCCCCTCAGTCTTTTTTCCAGGCTAAACAGGCCCTGGATGTATATAGTATATGTATATGTATATCATGTCCAGCTCATGGGACAAAGAAAAAGATTTAGAGGAAATTTTCCTACAAAATATTCTTCTGTATCATTTCCTTAAAATACATTTATATGAGCAGAATTTAGAATTTATTTTTCAGGAAAAAAAAGGCAAACAAGTTATAAGCTAAAGTACTGACATTGCCAACAAGTGTTTGTCATTTCATTAATGAGGATCTAGACTCGGGACAATAGTATAAAAGAGCTGATATTAGTAATTTCTCAAATGAAATTGTGCTGCTAGGTAATTCTGACAGCTTTCAGCCATAGATATCTCACACTAATGAAGATGGATGGTATATTAGCAGAGAGATGGGGGGAAGTTAAAACACTGCAAATCAAGGGAGCTGGGTCCTACTTTGGTATGACTTTGGACTTGTTTTGAGGGACAGTTTAATTTTCTTCCTGAATCATTGGGAGTTTCACCCCAGTTAAAACAAGACAGAGAGGATCCAATAGCATGGATGCTACTACCTCACAGCAAGTTTATACAACTCTCAGGTTGCACATCAGAAGGAACTTTTTCTCCAGAAGAATCAGCTGATGTCACTGTACTATTGACAGTGTGATTGTCCTCTGGGACCAGTTGTAGCTGGCAAATTCCTTGACAGCCCAGAGACACAGAACATAGGCAATCATTTCAATCTCTCTCGTTTTCTTTACTGCAGCATTGTAGTTTTCTGTGTTTCTTCGTTTACTGCTTTGGTCTTGACTTGGCATTTGTTACAGAACAGTAGGAATCATTTTGTGGTCCATGTTATGTGACTATATGCACAGCAGATGTTCTGCAGACATCCGATCCTGTGAGACAGCTGTTCTGTGAACCTCTGAACAAGACATCTGTTGTAATAATTGCAATAATCCTCAGTAATTGCATGGGTTTAGACTCAATGACGGAGTTGGTCTATACCTGCCCTATCTCGCCTCTATGTAAAAAATTCCTTCCTTGCAGTAGATTAATATTTTTTTCCCAAGAATGATTTTTAGCCAGTCCATTAATTGGGAAGTATTCTGAGGTCCTCATGTCCCAGAAAGCAACATTCAGAGCACTAAATTATTCTAAACTCTAGAAAGTGTGTATGAATCCTTATAGAAAAAAAATAAATAAATAAATAAATAAATAAATAAATAATCATCTCACTAGAAGCTTGCTCTTACACCCCATATGCAGAACCCAGCTGCCCCCAGCTAGTAAAGAGGGATCAGATGACTTCTTTAAAGCAAATACATCATCCAGATGTTTTAAGTCTCCTGTATTCCCCTCAATCCCCAGGACATTTTTTCAGGATTTTTTTCTTCAGTGGATCTGCAGCTTCCCTTAACAAACAGCAACATACCAGAAATAGCTTAGAAGAGGCAAACAAGGGAATTTAAAGCCTCAGAATAGCTTTCACAAAGCAGTTATCACTAGTTATAGCTAAGTGCATAAGAAGTACTTTAGTGTTTCCTGTTCCCTTTTATGCATCAGACAAAGGCATCACAGTGGAATTTTCTTTCCCAGGGGTTCAGTTCCAGGAAATAGGCCTCTAACTAGCTAGGAATCTCTTTCCTAAGTTTTGAAGGAAAATGGGGAAGGATGGAGAGAGGCTAAGTCACCTTTACCAATACCACCAAAAAAAAAAAAAAAAAAAGACAAAAAGACAATTATCAGAAAAATAATAGTAACTACATATTGACCTAATTCTAGCTGTTTCCACAGAATGACTTCAACTCAGAGGACTCAACTTTAACGTTTTAATGTTATCCATCAGAAAAGAAAAGTCATCAAAGAGAAAGCTGAAATCTCAGAATATTGATGTTGACGTTTTAGTACTTAAAAGACAAAGTGATTGATGTATGCCTCAGGGCTGTCAAAAACTAAATTCTGCAAAGACAAAGACAAAGGGGAGATTAGTTCTGTTGAAAAAATGAATTAGCTAGGGAGTACCAACCACGGTGAGAAACAAATGAGAATGCACTATTGGCCTGCCCACTACTAAGACAGCTATCGTCACCTGATCATTGTCAAAACTGTATTTAGACTGAGTTGTAAGGATACTTTCCTCTCTACTTCTAAAGTGCGTCCAGGACAGGGACAGGACACCCCAGGACCATGGAATGGCTGCAGGCAATAGAACTCCAGATACCAGCAATACTTTAGAGAATAATAATAATAATAATAATAATAATAATAATAATAATAATAATAATAATAATAATAATTCTCCGAGGGAATAGTTGCTTTAGTCATCACACAAGAAAATTTTCTTCAAGAATTACTTAACTCTGTTCTGAAGTCTGAGAAATATATGCCAATTCTTGATAACCTTTCAGTTCTCTGGGACAGATCATGACAAAGGCTTTTACTATGTTCTTTAAAAAGAATATAACCTCATTGGATTACTATACTTATTATCAGACTTACCTGACCTACCAGAAGCCAGTGTCATTTTCTCTGCTTAGAGATTTACAGGCAACATATTCCTTTCCATGGAAAGTACTGGAAGTACTTTCATTTACCATTATTCCTGACATTATTCCTCTGCCTTTTTACAAGTCATAGCAAAAAGATATTCAGCTGCTACTCCCAGCAGCTCTGTTTCTTAGAAGGACATCTTGCTCAAATAAATTTAACATCACTACATCTGTCTTTTTCAAGATCTAAGGCAGTATTGTCTTATGCAGTAAATACTAAGGAATGTCAGAGGTCAGAACATGAAGGAACAAATAAGACCATATCTTTTTCTTTCAGGTATAATATAGACATGCAAGAAACAACAAATACTGTCCCATGTAAGAAATAAGCCATATGATCATGAGAAGTACAGAGAAAGGTAGAAAAGCATCTTCTTTCTCTTACTAGTTTAATTTATGTACTTCACAACTGTAGATCAGCCATGAGAAAAAAAAAAATATACAGTGATTCAGGTTTATTTTATTTCATTTAGACAGCCTATAGATGCATCGGTTCTTTCAACTTGGAATATTTCTATATGAATGTAGGTAGCAAAAGTGTCTAAACACTATATGAAAGGTTAAAAAGAAATGAGTTAATAAATACTAGAAAGCCATAGTGCTTTGGTAAATATTACATTGTTATTAAAACAATGAAAAACAGCAAGTGATTAAAAGTTCACTTTGTCTTATTTTGACAGGTAATTGCTATTTATCATTTTTGTTACCATATCTTAGAAGAGATAGCAACAGAAGCTTAGAAGTTCTTAGGACCAAGAGGTGTGTCACAGGCATTTATTTTTTATATTTATTTATCCTTAATCAAACTTTATGTTTGAGATGTGATAATCATGTTCTGTAAGGCTACACTCCACTACTGGGAGGTATGCAGAAGTCTCAGTTTCCCATAAAGCCCACCAAAAGTAAGGGGTATATTGCCTTCACACAGTGATTTGCAAAAGCAATGCTTAAATGTTTTCCATAACTCCCTTTTGGCTATCTTTATGTTTTCCTAAGGTATCATCCTTCTCCAGTGTATTGACAAGCCATAAGAAAAGGTAAGCATTTGAAAATACAAGCTGAGTGGAATTAAGAGGAGTAAATAGTGTGCTCACTAGGAAGTAATTAAAAGCTATGAAGTAGGAAGAAGGCTGGAGGTGCCTAAAAGGCATTATAATTAAAACCTAATGCATGTTAACTGTGAGTGGAGCATTGAAGTCATTGACATGAATGACAAAACTTCCACTGAATTCAATAGGGACAGGATTTTATTCCATAAGTGCTCAACAAGAAGGTCAGTTCAGCTTCAGAGAGATTGATTGGAGGTTTGAGGATAAAAAGAAATGTTGCTGAAAATGGGAAATGGTGATTTATATAGGCAGCAATATGCACAGTTGTAAAATATCCACAAGAGAAATGAGAGAATGAAAACCAAATTAGTTAATCCTTGAGTAAGGGAAAGAATAAGTTATTTTAAAAACATGATTAGAAATATATATATATATTAAAAAGGAGACAAAATTAAGACAAATCCTGAACATGGAACAAATTTATCCCATCTAATAGCTAGAAAAAAAAAGTGATGAGGGAGTTAGAAAGCAGTGATAACTTTGTAGAGCATAGCTATTGATAAAAAGCATATTGGGAATATTTCAAAAATCTGAATTGGTTCAGATAGCACATAGCCTATTTGAACACAAATGAGAAATGAATTAAGACAGAAAAAGAATTTGCCATTGAGTAAAGCTAATCTCAAAAGCTAAGGTAAGTAATGGAGCTATCCTTCAGAAACAGTCAGTTTCAGTGGCTTTAACTTCATGTTGTCAAAAATTGACAACATAATCTGTTTGCCTTGATGCATTCCATGGAGGTAGATAAAACCCCAGAAATTTAAAATCATAGTGTATATCACCACTATCCTATATCAAATATACCACCAAAAGTCCTACTTGTATGGGGAGTCTAGCCGGTTAACAATTTTGAGTGGAAAACTGCTTAAATTGACAAAATGAATGAAATTTCATACTAGATACACTATATGTGAATAAAAAAAAAAAAAAAAAGAAAAAGAAAAAAGAGAGAGAGAGAGAGTTCAGATGTACCATTTAAGTACCTGAAGTACAACTGTTGCAAGGGAATTCTGTTAATTTGGCTGGTATATCCAAAACTTTGACATTAACAATCAGCAAACAATGGACAGAAAGAAAATAATAGTAGTAGTATACCAGCCTATTCAGTCATGATATTCTCCATGGCTGCAGTACATTTACAATGGCCCTCCTTATCAGACAAGCAAATCTTCCCAGCAGAACACCCATAACGTTTACTACTAATTCATGAAATATTAGGTGGCATTGTATGTAATTTGTCCAAGGAATATGAGAAGACTGAAAAAAAAAAATGGGGAAATAGGTATTTTTAACAACGCCTGAAAGCAGATGATCTCCTAAAACACCATGCAACCTTCCATTATCTGATCCTGCAGTCAGTAACTAAAAATATGCACTTAATCACTTATTTCATTTCTCTGAGTGACATAGAAAAGGACTCAGAGCCAACTGAGAGAGCCTGACAACCCTGTTTTCTTAAGCAGTGACTCCAGAAAGTCCTACTTAGACCTTTCAGCTCAGATGAAATTTTAACATAACCAGAGAAAGGCCACAGGATATAGCTTCTGAAACACAGAGAGCACTGTCTCCACAGTGTTTCTCATTCAGGCTGTTCAAGAGGTAGTGAGTCTTAAACAGACTATCCCAGGCATTGTTATATTTCAAATACAAATTCTATAACTTCTCTCAAAGGACTGGTTACCCTGGTGCTGTGAGGAAAGAGATTTCCAGCTGCAGACTTTGTCATGAAGTATCCTCACGAGTCACTTTTGGTCCTTCTGCACTGTAATGCAAAGGCTTAGTAAGAAAATATTCTCCTGAGACACCTGTCCTAGTCCCTCCCCAGACTATGCATTGTTTTCCTACAGCCATACAAACACTCCCTGGAGATCTGCCACATATTCTCACACACATTCTGCAGGGAGTTCTATTTTTCTCTCTTCTCCACATCCATGCGTAGTATACAAAGTGCAAATAGGTCAGTCTGAAACTTCCAAAAAGTATACATAACTTATTTATTCTTGACTGTAGTTCCACAAAGATGCAAGAAAAAGACAACTCACCCTGCAGTTGCCCTACTTTACTTTGTCCTACATTATCTGCTCGCTGATTCATATTTAAATTTTCAGTCACTTTTAGTATAGTACAGTTATTTTTATGTACCAGGTCATTCTAAACATACAACCAATCCTCTTACCTGCAAATTTTAGGAGGAAAAGATGTCTTCTAGCACTAAAGAAGCTAAGGAAATGTTGACAAGATTTACATTGTTAACCAAAAAAAACACCTTAACATTTTTGCATTTCTACTACTAGTTGAGGAGTAAAGAGCTTCTTTTTAAATAAGAAGTTGCTTGGTTTCTGACCCTCTACAGAATAGAGATTCAGGGTTTTTTTATTAGAATCTCATTTATTCTTTGTTTTCTCGTGAGCTGCATCCCATACATTGCATAACATTGGGCACTATTTTTAGAGCTGTAAAAATAAGATATAAATCATTCATGTTTCTCAAGTCACCTTTAAGGAAGTATTAAGGTTGTGGGTCTTTGTGTTTTTTTTTTTCTCTACTGTGGCTACATAATTGAAAAGTAAGTGCTAAAAATGTTTAAACATGAGGTTCAGTGGTTTAAAATGAATACTGCTACAGTGAAAATAGATTCCTTAAGAGAATTAACTAATCATTAATAACTTGAATTGACAAAGGCAGCGCTAATCAAGTTCTGACTTCATAATAATTCTTATAAAAATGGGTGGAAGGGGAGAGCAAGCTAATGAAGTGAGAATAATTTCTGCAAAAATAGTAATGAATCTACAGCACATTAACTCATTACTGAATTATAGTTTTATTTCAGTATTTCATTTCCAGGTCAGGAGAAATGCAGGCCACTTGGGACAGGCTGATCAGGGAAAAGATAATGCTTTTTATTCCTGACAGCACCTACATTATGTGTGATAATACCAGCAAACACATCATTTCTATGTAAGAAAAGAGCTTCCAGCATCTACAAGGTGCTGACCACCAGAATGAATGATCCAGTTATAGAAATAAATGCACTTGCTATGTTTAACACAATTTCTTTGAAAACTGTTTTTTAACTTGAGTGCCCAATTATCAGGAGCACACTAAATTAAAGACTAACAAAAAAAAAAAAAAAAAAAAAAAAGGTTCCATCCTTCCATCCAGAAAAGGTACAGGACTTGAATCTGACCCTTAAGACCCTTGATGCTTACAACAATGTTTGAGGACTACAGTGGGAACAAAATCAACTTCTGTATAACTTCTGTATACAGAATTAGAGGGATCAAAACTATTGAACATGCATAAACTGTCTAGATAGTACAGGCACAGAAGACCTTCCAGAAGTGTCAAACTTAAAGTGTGTACCTGTACAACACAGCCTAGGTGTTCAGAAGCTACAGATATGACTGTTTCTATGCCCAGAGTCCCAACGGAGACAGCTATGTAATGCTTATGTGCAGCAGCTGGATCAGGGATATCTGGCTAGTATTATTTGGTGTCCCTAAATCCCAGACACATTTTTAAAGTATTCAAAACATGACTGGATAAAACTTCCAAAGAAGCCATACAAGAAAATCCAGACATATATACACCCTATCTCTTCATGAGAATGTCTGAACAAACTTCACCAACTCCCAGTGTTTTTTCTGAGGTGATAATAATAAAGTAAAATACTGTTACCTATGTACACATGCACACACTGAGAGTTCAAATTGCTTTATGAACCTCCTAGCCAGCTTCATTTTAAAGTGTTCACTTTAAAACTTCATTTAGCCTCTATAGCTGCTTCAGTCAGTGGGAGTCTTTGGCTGGCTCTGAGCTCTGGTCAGGTGAGAAAGCAAGAAAAAGTAGATTGTAAGACCTTCTTTTTCTGTTTTTTGTTTGTTTGTTTGTTTTAAAGTCTATTTTTGAGTGAGTAAAGGCAGATGCATTTATATTCCTTAAAATAAATCTTATTAGACAAAGTTATTTTATCTAACTCTTTGCAAGACAAACTCTTTTTGCCAGGAACAAAAGCTGCGATCATTAGAAAACTGTGAGAAAATTCAATGTCATCTAAAAAGAATGATTATTTTGTATATGGACAAGAAACACAGCACACACACATAGTGTGAGAGCTGATCATGTAAATGAATAAAGCATCACGGACTTGGAGCTAAATTAGTTATATTTGTGAGGATGCCTTCTAACACTACAGCTAGATATTTTCTGGAGTTGGGGCTGAGAGAAAGCACCAGCACAAGTTAATCAGAACGTGCTATTTTTTCTTCTCTACATCAAGCCTGATAATTCAATTTACGTGAGCTTACAGCTAATTTAAAAGATCATTGTAATGCCAATGTTGCTAATGCTTTTCCTTCTAAACTTCAGCAGATCAGGATGTTTCCTCTCAATTTTCTATCTGTAATTCTGTCTTGCACAATGCTGATTTTAATTTGAAGTTATTTTCTCCTTTGTATTTTTTTAAATATAGATTTTTCTTTTCTAAACAAGTCATACCTTCCTCTGATTATATCATATATTTATAGTTTCTTAATAAAATGCCAGGCCCTTCTATTTTCAATATATTTTACTTTTCTCACTAAATTCCTCTTAAATTTGACTATATCTTAACTCCTGCTGCAGCATTTGTCTGCAGAGAATCTGAAATAAACATCAAGAATTGCCATAATTTCCAAATGTATTAAGAAACACTCGTTTAAACTATGTAGTTCTACCTTAGACCAAAAATATTTCAAAATCTCAGATTTCTATTTATTATATTACAAAAAAATGTATCAAAATCTCTGGCTGCATTTCATACTGCATATTCACCTTATGTATAAACACTACTCCTTGGTTGAAGATTCTTCCGTTGAACTCATCTGTCTTTTTCGTACATTATCTTCATATTATTTCAAGTAATACATAGGCTTTCACAAGGAAAGCTCTCTGTTGCAGTACTGCTTGCCTTACTTCTAAAGCATCTTCCTTGTACCAAGACCGTGTTTGTACACTGGCAGAAGGGCTGCACTCTGTAAGAAATCATTTCTGCAATTGCCAGCTCACAGGAACTCCCTGGTGCTGCAGCTGCAGAGCTTCATGTGATCAGTGAGAAGGATTCACACATCATTGCATGGTGGCCATTGGATGCCACATTAGATATTTTTCTCTTTCTCCTACCCCAGCAGTCCCTGATGCTGCCTTCAGGCCAGGCTGCCAGGGGTATGCCTCCGCAGCCCACTAAGCACCCTGATGGCAGGGTGGGCTTTCCTCTAGCTGGCTTCAGGAGCGAACATCAATCAATCAGGTAGCAAAGAGCACATCTAATAGGGAAAGAAAAAAAAAAAAAAAAGAGCAAGGGACTGGTAATTGCTATGTTTTTCTCTCTTAACTGACACATCACTTCTGTACATTGCCAAACAAAAGGAATTTTGACTAAATATTTGTCTCCCACTATCTCTCTCTAGTAAAAATTAACATGCACAGGATCGCTCAAATGAAGAACAGCATGATGAAAGGGTCTAAAAATGAAAAAGTACTATGAAGAAACACTCGTTGAGGACTAAAAATAAAAATAAAAATAAAAAATAAAAATCAGGAGTGGCTTTACACACTGCCAAACAGCTTTTATTTAGACAGGCTATTGCATCCTGCCCCCACTATATGCAGCTACATGAGGTTGACACTAGAATAAATCTCAACTCTATAAAAATTTACTGACAGCACAGACTGCAAGAGCTCACATACCCTCATCTTCCAGTTCTTCCCTTCCTGCAAACTTCCATAGTTTAGTGCTACATAAAACTGTTTAACATCTTCTGGGACTTCTCCAGCCAACTAACCTTTTGGAGACCTAGAGATCACTGGCACTTCAAGGAAGGCTGGGCAATTGCTTCCTTGCTGTGGTAAGGAACCTTCAAATAAACCAAGAAAAGCAATGGAGATAGAGGGGCAGCAAGAAAGTGAAATAGCAGAGGTATTCAATTTTGATTTCCCCAAATGAAGGCTGGTTTATGGAGAAGGGATGTGCTCCACACCATCACAAGGGTTTCAACTGGCAGCAGCACAGTGCTGCAGGGGACTCCCAGACATACAAAGCTCTCACGCTGATTCAGCTACAGTCACAACAGATGCTGCTCTGGACTTCTCTTCTTGCTAAGGGGATAATCGAACAAGTAACTCAGTACTCATCTTGTGCCTAAAAGTTTCAGATTTCAGTCTAAGCTACCCAAAGCCATCCTACTGTTTGCCTTCCATCTATTTGTTGGCCTGAGGAGCATTTTCTGTTATAAAGGCTGAAGTCCTATAGAAGGAGGCCAACCCAAATATTGCAAGTTTTTAAGAATGAACCAGCTACACAAATATGGCCCTGAATGCTTGAGATTCAGTTAATCCTTCTTTGGACCAGGAAGAAGTCTTTGACTCTTTAAAGCCCTTAAGAAAACCCTCTTTCCTAGTTCTGTTTCTTAAAAAGCTATCAACCATCTTCTCCCCCTTGTTCTCTACCATGTAACCCAGTATCTTCAAACCCAGTTACAAAACAGAGATTAAAACCCTTCAAGTGCTAGAAAAACTCAGAGGAGGCATCTTTTTATGAAAAAGGGAATTCAGAAATGAGACATGTTAGATTAACCAAGCTGAGCAGATCCAGTGGAAAACATGGCACATGCTAAACTGATATCGGCACAAGCCAAAGCAGTGAATGAATTGCAGACTTGTTGGTTGTACATCTACCTCCACAGTCCCTGGAGTCCTCTCCATGCAATCCTGTGACACCAGAGAGTGACAGGTGAGATTAAAATGGGCAGCAAAATAATAATCAGGAATCCAATGCCCACCACAAACTGGCAACACCAAAAAAATTAATGCAATCTTGGGCAATGCCCACACTTTGCTCATCCCTCCCATTGAGGAATGATGAACACAGCTCTCTCTCAGAGGTGATCTGACAGATAATCTAAAGTGACCGATGAGGTGCATGGTGGGGCAAGATAAACATGGGGAAGGAGCTCAAGCTGTGACAGGCCTTCCATGTAACAGTCATACTGGACATGTGAGACCCCAGCTAAAGGCATCACCTGCAATGCCCCAGTCATCTCCCCAGGAACGGATGGGAAGAAGTCTCTACCCAGATGTCCCTTCCACGTGCCTTACTAGGAAAGGATGTTCTGGGCCATGCCAAAAATACCAGCATGGTGTGTTTCCATGCCACTGGCTTGATGGTTTGATCACCACTCTGACTGTTCTGACAGGGTGAAAAAGAAGCAGTGAAAAAAAAATGTCAGTTACATTTTATCTGGAGAATTATTTGACAAGTTTCATGGAGCAGTGTGAAGCTTTCCCTGGTGTAGGACTGTGACATCCACTGAACTGGAAGGAGGCCAAAGGGCAGAATTCAGAAGGGCTGTAAAAGATTCAAGTAGAAATATCTTTGAGACCTCTCACTGTTTATATCCATTCTTGTTCTCAGGTGTTCAAAATACCTTCCTAGAAACTAAGGACAGGCATTGTCTCACCCTCAGTGTTAGACATTTCATTCAGCAAACTTTTTTAACACCGTGTGATAAGAAAGATAACATGTCTGAGCCGTGAGAAATTAACATATTTTTTGCACATCTATTTAACATGTCTCTGGTAATAAAAACTGCAAATACACACACACACAAAAAAAAAAAAAGGCAGCAATTTTTTTTTTTTTTTTTTGGAAAATCAGAAGGTTTTAGCTCTCTATCCTATTGGCTTCTGCCTCCCACCCTATTATACTACCCCCAAATTACGCTGTTTGGCTAAAGAGATTTTCAAGGTGCCAGGCTGACAGAGCTGAAGGCCTCTTCCCCCGTGCAAGCCATAGTGCCCCTGAGGACCACAGCAGTCCAATGACACCAATGCCTGGAGCAGCCACAGCATCACTCTTCCAGGAACCTAAACAGGACCAAAGCGTGGCTCAAGGGATGTCCCACAATCACTGTCACTGCTTCAGCATTGGCACAGACCCTGCCACGGTTTTGGTCTGTGCCAACCAGCAGTCTTCCAGGCAATGCCCAGGCCAGTTGTGTTCCCAATAAGAAGGATGAAAAACCCTGTTTAATGGGAAAAGATGAGTTTAATCACATCACTTGGCTCCTGGCCCAAAGCACAGACTCCAGCCCATCTTATTTATTAGCATATATACATATATACAGCCGACGTGGAAAAGACACTGCCTGGGCCCTAGGCTGAGCAAGGCCAGTCTCTGTTACACCACGTGTCCCAGCAGCATGTTGTTCCCACATGGACAGAGTGGACTTAAATACACATAGCTGCCCCCACCACATCTGCAACATGGCTCTGCACGGTCCTCACAACAGGCTTCAAACAAGGCACCAGAAGGACCTTCAGAAATATGTTCAGCTTTTCTACCATGTCCATTCACTCCACAGCATTCAAGAAATGTTAAACACATTTGAACGTTCTAGTTAGGAAGAGACCTATATGTTATGTTGAATTAGGACCAAAAATAAAAAATAAAAAACTATACTAGATTTAGATGTGCTTTTTACAGCAAAAGACATAATCCTTACAGTGAAGGAAGAATAGCATAAAAAATAAATGGTGGACCATCTAGTGAAAAAAAAAAAAAAGAAAAAAAAAAAAGAAAAAAAAAGAAAAAAAAAAAAAAAAGCATATTTTGGTCTGGAAGGTCTTCTTATCTAGGCTATATCACTTTTAAGATTTTGGTCAAATTCTGGACATGTACAGATTTACAAGAGTAGAGTTAAAAGATATTACAGAAGTCAAAGATGTGTCCCTGCATGTCTGCATGTCTTATTTTCTTCTCTCTTTTTTTTTTTTTTTTTTTGACTTTTTTTGTCTTTTTCTTGTGTTTAAAGACTTGGACAACACTGTTAAAGGGGAAGATTTCAAAGTCTGTAAGTGTTATTAGATGAGGAGCCACAGCATATCATACAGAAAACAGAACTGAAGAGGAAAAGATTTCTATCATTTAAGACCTTGGTCTTGCCAAAAGCAAATGTAGATGAATGCAGACTGACAAGCCCTGGAACAAAGAACAAACCTGACAGACTATCAGCTAAAAGAAAGATTCTGAAGCATAAAAAGAGATTGGAAGTTATTACAGAAAAATCCTTTAAAGCCCTTAGCCAAGTATCCAGTTGTAGCAAAGAAAGCAAACAAGAAGTCAGGTAGTATTGCTAAAGGAATATAAATCAAAGCTGTTGATATTATCAGTATAATAACACAGTAGCTAAACTTGCAGAGGGAATACATGGTACACTTTCAGTGCGCATGTACTAAGGGAAAATACAACTTACTTTTGGGCAGGTTGAGCAAGAGTTAAGAAAATACCAAAGGCAAGTCTAGAATCAACCTAGAAGTCAGAGGCAATATCTGAGGTCCTTCAATCAGTCAGTCTGATTATTTAGAAGAAGGATTATTTGAATGATTACTAATAGTTTTAGGCTCAATTCAAATTTTGGATATGTACAGCTTAGCACTAGCATCAGAGAACAGTAAAACAGAAATCTGAGAGTGAACATCCCCATGGACACCATGCAAGGTGGGTCATAAGAACTTCTAAGGCTCTTGATAACTCAGATATTTTCAAAAACACTGATGGTGATGAAACAACTATCACAGAACACATCTGTAGAACAGACTGGCTATGAGTGAGCTTTTGCTTTCACAAATAAATAAATAAATAAATAAATAATATTTTTAAATAATTGTTGTTCTTCTCCAGCAAATCATGGAAAATGTATAAAATATGCTTCCCTTTCCCTCAGTCATAACATGCAGTGTTCTCCAGCCTTAATTACTAAGGTAGCGAGCAAGTTACTCTGAAATTACTGGATTTTACCTTATTGCCTTTGTTAAGCTCCCTGCTAGTCACTGGAGATCTAATTTATAATTACCAAGACTGCACATACCTGTGATACATCTGTTAAAAAATAACAGTTATATATGAGTTGTACTACTGTCTGTTTTGATATCATTTAACATAAATGTACTGAACTTCCCTGCAGATTACTAAAGTTTTCATGGAATGTTCTTGGGTCACATTTTTATGGGTTTCAGAAGGGAGAGAGGGAGAGAGGGAGAGAGGGAGAGAGGGAGAGAGGGAGAGAGGGAGAGAGGGAGAGAGGGAGAGAGGGAGAGAGAGAGAAAGAAAGGAAGGAAGGAAGGAAGGAAGGAAGGAAGGAAGGAAGGAAGGAAGGAAGGAAGGAAGGAAGGAAGGAAGGAAGGAAGGAAGGAAGGAAGGAAGGAAGGAAGGAAGGAAGAAAAAGAAAAATCCATTTGGGGGAGGGTTTGTGTTGTTTTTTTTTTTATTTGTTTGTTTTTGTATGTGTTTTTTGTGTGTTTTTGGTTTTGTTTTGTTTTGTTTTGTCTTTTTACAATACACTTAAAATAATTGTTTTCCTGAAAGTCTTTTGGTAGAACTGAATTGTATCATTACATTAATCAGAAGTGCAATCTTCCAGTACATTCATTGCTATTTTGGTTAAAATTCACCTATTACATTTGCCTGTCCGAGATACATGTATATACATGTAGTTAAAAGATAAAATAAAAGTCAATCCAAAAATCACTGATTTAAAGAACAAATACATATTCAGAAATGGCTACTGACTTTGTTCAGGGATTACTCCTGAACTATTATCCATCTCTGTTCAACAGTGGAAAATGATCTAAAATATTGGATTCCTTCACTGAAAATGAAACTGCTTCAGCAGTTTCCAAGATTCATGCCTGGAAACTGTTAGAGAAAACACACAACAGTTAACACAGACCTTGGTAAAACAGAAGGGCAAATTTCATTTTTGCTCTCAGATGTTTACAAACACTATCATGAAATTAATTGAAATGTGAAGCAAAATAAAATACAGGGAAAAAGCACTATCCAATAGATGGGGAAAAAATAACAGGAAGAAAATGCAAGATGAAAATTATGTAGGAAACAAATATGATGATATTTGATAATCCCAGTGGCCTTCATGTTCTAAAATACTCATGACTTTTTGCATGAAATATATCTGTTACAGGTTGGTGTGCAACATCGTGTGATGCAGCATGTCTGTTTAGGACTTTCCTGTCTGCAGGTCATCTTAGCCTAGTAATTATTCACAGCTTGACTCCTGTGCCAGGTCCTCCAGTGGATTAAGAACTGGAGTGATATATAACTGTGGGAAGACCAGTCCTTTAAATCTTGTTTTGTGTAAGGTACTTGAAATCATTATGTCCACATGGTCTCTCTAAGCATCCCAGAGGCCCTTCTCAAGATCAGACCTGGCCACCATGCAGAGGGGAAGCCATCAGTGCCACATCAGCGTTGCCAGCAGAATGTGGACAAGCCCTGGGGGCTCACCTGTAGATGCTCACTGCAGGCAGGAGGGTGCATTTAAGGCAGCAGCACGTGCCAGAGTGGAATGAAAGGAGGAAGACCAACTATACGGTGCTATTGGCTACTCCGGAGTACATTGCCGTTCAAGCAGGGAAGCATCCTGAAAAGCTAGGTTTTAGTTTTGCATAGATCATAAACATGCTACACCTTCAAGTCTACTTAAAACAAAGCTTCACAGAGAAGCAAGTGTGAAGAGCTCCAACTTTTTCTTAGAAGACTGTAAATTCTGCATATGCATCTACCCTAAGATTAGATTGAACTGCTGGTGATTGGGGAGGATACTAGAAAGGCTGAGCTTGACTAAAAAATATTCATTTGACTGGCAATTTTCTGTATTGAAAACTGAATCTAAATACATGAACTAATATGAATTCTGAGGCAGGTACCTTATTTTGTTCTGTGTTCATGCAGTCCCCAGGAAAACTGAAGTTGGTCTTTGCAGCACTGCCACAGCAACAACACAGGAAAAATACAAATGTCAATCATGGCACTGAGATCCTGCAATACATCTGCCTCTGACTCAAGCAGGAAATCAGCAGATTTCCAAACAAAGCCTGGCATGAAAAAGCAATTTAAACCCCCTATCAGCTGAAGTTAAATGCTTTCTCTCAATATTTTTAAGAAAGCAAAGCTGTAAGAAAGTTTCAAAGTTATTGCAAAAGCTACAAAATGTTTATCTCCACCTTTTATTTAGATTTTTTTTTTTCAAATGAAGGTAGGAGCCTGCTTTGGTATGCTTAGGGGAACTGCTTCCCTATCCCAAGCTAAGTGAATAATGCCTTTCACACAGCAGTGAGATAAAACAGTTTGTGCAGAATTTCCTGGCACTTCACAGAATGGAGTATCCTAAGAACCAAGCAACTAACAACTGATAATTCTTATCTTTTTCCTTAAGAAACAGCCAAGCAATGGAATAGATCACACGTATTTCCCCGCTGGATTTTTAGGAAGTTATAATGCACTGGCAGATGCATAGCATATAAATATGTCACTGCCTCACACAGGTTGAAAGTCATAACTGCTCATGTTCCTGCTCAGTACTGGTATCTGCACTTCTCATACCTTTCCTGAAGAAAATCGGGCAGCCTGATCTAGTGGGTGGCATTGCTGCCCATGGTAGGGGGTTGGAACTAGATGACCCTTAACGTCCCTTTCAGCCAAAGCTGTTCTACAATTCTGTGAAAATATTCCCACTTGTTCAAACATGGGAGATGTGCGCTTATTGAAAGCGAAATCATGAGCGTACAACATTATGTAAAATATTGTGAAAACAACGATAGTAGTTGAAGACATTTCCCATATTCCAGTATTTTGCCAGCATATATAGTGAGGGTACTCAATTGCAATGACTTGCATTATTCAACCAATCCTCCAAATAACACGAAACAAAATCATAAATTATGGTTTAATTAACTGCTGTGCCTTATTCCTGAGGCCATCTGCACTTCGCTCAGAAGCAGCCATTGGCACCTTCCCACATGACTAGCAGCCATCAAAGGTCCACTTCCCTTCAGCATCCCCTTGTACAAAACAAATACTTAATCTCATATAACAATACCATCTAGTGGCAAAATATAGTCATTACACTTAAAATTTCTGTCGTGTTTTCCTACAGGACCATCAGATACACACAGCGAGAGCAGGGCTGACAGAAAACATCTCAGGCTGCTTCCACATACACCTCAGGCCAACACCTAAACACATTTGTAATTATTAATTTCATCTAAACGCATTCTTAACTTTAAGCATATGAATCGCTTCTTATAAATCAAATGAGCATGCATTCCCAAAGGACATAAACACATTGATGCCATAACCATTCACCTACAGAGCAGAGACAGAGAACCAGCCTGGAGACATTGCAAAACACAACACTACCTGTTACAAGTGTGCTGGCCTCGCCTCTGGAAAGACAGTGTTCCCATCACTCCTGTATGACATGTAATTATATAAGAAATGTAATTTTCATCTGTCCTAAACAGAGTAAATCGGGGAAAAAATAAAAATTAAAAAATAAAAGTGTTTATTCTTCTCTAAATTAAGACAGAAATTGTATCTGGATGATATCCTGAGCCAACACTTTGCATGACTCCACTTGCATGTGATATCATGCACATAAAAAGAGTGAAAATTAAACATAAAGGTAAACTGTTATATTTAGCTGCAATCCCTTTAGGAGAGTGTGAATGATTTGAGACAAGAAAATAAAGGCTAGAGTGAGTCAGCAAGGCAGAAAGATGACAAATGGGAAACAGCAACAACTTGTTCTACACAGCAATAAATACTGCTTACATTGACGATGCAGAGCTAAAAAGCTATTTGACATGAAATAAAATTATTCAAAGTTAGAACCCTGTACTAATGAAATGGGACAATTCGCTCTACTTCAGTGGGCTTTGTGGGAACATTAGTACATTGTAAACAACATATTAAGAGAGAGTGCATATTTGTGAAGGGCAAATTAAGTCAATACTCAAGCTGTAGGAACAATTTAGCACGTAAAGCAGTGCCATGTACAATTCTGGCTTGTCATCAGCTTGGCCTCTTGAATTTTTCTCAAAAAAAAAAAAAAAAAAAATTAGCTTTGCCCAAAAACTGAAACACACCTATACTCAGGGAAAATAATAATAATAATAAAATTAAACATTAAACATGCACCCTATCAACTTACATTGAGATCAGTTTGTGACCAGCAACAAAGTTATCCTTACAGTAAAACAGGAGATTCTACCAAAACACTAGCTTGAAATCTGTTCTTACAAAATCAAAGGAAATTGCTTTCATAAAACATGATGGTCTGGAAGGCTTCTTCAAAGTTTCATTGAAGGTGTTACTTTTCTGCAGTATACCTGCTCAGCCAAGAATCCTGAGAACTATTTCTTCCTCGAACTTAAAACCCTTTAATAATCCAACTCAACAAGACTAATAATGTAGCCATCACCCTGAGAAAAACGGATGTTCATCAGAACAGCAAATTTAAGCAGCAATTTCACTTAATGAAAAGATCGGCAAAAGAAACAAATTTCCAAACATGAAACATTTACTAGCCAGCAATAACAATCTCCTATTAAATTGGCAAATTAGCAACAAGGTTTAATCCAACAGTTGTTTAGAATGCTATTAAGAGTTTTAGGAGCTTAGGATGTTAAGGGAATATGGTGATGACCTCTTATGAATAAAAAATGATGGATATTATGTTTAAGAGATTCTGAAACACCATTGGCATCACACAGTTTCTCTCCAATGTATATTTCTGCCACCCTCAAATATACTATAATATTATCATAAGCTTCAATTTATTATTTTAAATGTTAGTTATCAGCTCTAATACATTTTTGTTTTTAAATCTGATCATAAAGCTCTTTACAAGGACAACTGAAATTAATTTCAAAGTCAGTCTTAACAGAATCAATATTTGGTTGGTATCTGCAATTTATTCAAGTCTGTTTACATAGGGAAAACAGTAGTTTCACTGCCGAATTTGAGGCTGGAACTGACCATATTCTGTTCCCCAATGTTTAAAAAATTTGAGAGAATCTGGATCTGAGGACAGAATCTTTGATGGCATAAGATTCTCGATGCAGCATATCTCCTCTGCTGAACCTGTCTACACTCTGCTCCTCATATGAACAATACATAGCCAGGGATCTACCAAGTTTCAACCTGTCAATAATGATTATTGGCTTACATTACTTCATTCAATGAAATAAAAATCTAAGGCCAGACCTAGGAACTTATCTATACCACAGAATGAAATTCCTCTTCATTCTTCATTTTTGGAGAAAAGCTACATATGTGGACAAATGTAACTCATTCTTTGCTTTTACCCGCACTTAAGTGAATGCCTTATGACACAAACTTCAATGTATATAAGATCATAATTTTCATAATTATATAATAAAAGATTCATATTGTAGAAGCAATAGAAGTTGCATTCAGACATAGGAAGTGGTTTTCCATTATTCCCACCTTCAAAACAATTATAATTTCCTTGAAGAGGCACATCTCTATATTTTCATGTCTTAAAAACTGACAAATGAAGTATCTTTTGAAATTCTTAAACTGCTTTAGTAGATAAAGAAATGTGGCTGAAATTTTTCATTCTATGACTCAAGAAGCCCTGATGTCTGCTGAAAAGGCAACACAGAAAAGCACAAGTGGTCAAGATTTTGGGAATTGTCAGGGTACTGGGTGGGCCAAGCAGCGCAATGCTTGCCAGCATCTGCTATTCACTAAAAAGAAAGAGCTGGGAAAGCAAGAGTCACGTGGCAGCTACAGCTGCAGTGACCACGCAATAGTAGGGTCCAAAACCCTGTGAGGAGTGAGGAAGGAGCACAGCCAAGCACAGGCCCTGAACTCAGGTGAGCAGACTGCTGGTTGTTCAGTGGTTTGAAAGGTGGGATCCCACGGGGCAGCTAGAGGACTCTGAGGGGTAATGATTAACGTGTCTTACTCTGCCTGTAGACCTGTAAGAAATGGAGAACTGCAGGGGCCTAGCCTGGTACCTGCCCTGCTCAATATTTTCATCAGTGACCTGGAGGAGGCAATAGAGCAGACTCTGAAATTTTCAGATGGCACCCAACTGTGGAGGGCCAGCTTATATACTGGAGGGCCAGCCTGCAATTCAGAGAGGCCTAGGTGGGCTGGAGAAATGATCTGACAAGAACTTCACGAAACTCAGCAAGGGGAAAAGCCAAGCATGGCCCCAGGGAGGGGAGCTCCCTTGCAGCAGCCCAGACTGGGGGAGACCAGCTAGGGAGCAGCCCTGGGGGCCTTGTTGGGCAGCTGAGCATGGGCCAGTCACATGCCCTGGGTTGTATTTGAAGGGCCACAGACAAAGGAAAGGCATCATTCTCCTTTACTCAGCACTCACTAGGCCTTATCTGTCTCCAGTTTGGGGCCCCCCAACACAAAACATGGATAAACTGGAACGAGTTCAGCAGAGGACCCCCACAGAGGCTAGGGCTTGAGCATTTGCTCCACAAGGGGAGATTGAGGGACCAAGGCTTCTTTAGCCTGGAATAGAGACAGTTTTGGGGGTACCTAACAGCAGCCAGTCACTGCCGACAGGGAGGTTAGCGAGATATAGCCAAGCTCTTCGTGGTGTAAGGATGAGATCTCAGGCATAAGCTGAAACAAGAGAGGTTCAAATTGGATTTAAGAAAATAAAAAATCATGAGCTAGTCAGGCAGTGGAGCAGATTGCCCAGAGAAGTTGTGCAGTCTACTTTCTTGGGCATTAACAAGACAAGACTAGATAAAGCCCTGCACAACCCAGTCTGACCTCATACCTGACCCAGCTTTGAGCAGCAGTGGACTTCTGAGACCTCTGAATATCCTATGAGACTATGATCCTAAGATTAAGTGATAACCAATATCTCTGATACCTTCCTATAGGATACAGCATACATGAGCTGGGTAAATAGCTGGAAGAAAATAAATTCTATTAATTTGAAAACAGTGATGTCTCTCTAAGTTAAAAATAACATTAATAAATAAGAATACACCGTCTGTGTTCAAATACTTCCATTTTGGCATTTAACATATTGCCAAATATTCCTAAATTCTGTTGCTATTTTGAAAATAGTCACACAGATAATAGATTTCTCACCTTTCAGCTGCTTGGTAATGAATGATACCTCTGAAAAACATCTGGATATTCCACAGTTTGAAGATTTACTGACCGTGTAGAATCTGACGGCCTTTTCAAAAACTCTTTAGTTATTTACTCAGCTAAAAGAGAAGGAAGAATACACATGAACCTTTGCACTACCGAGGTGCACATCTGTTCTATTCCAAGATTAGATAAAATTTTAAATTTTTCTTGTACTCATAAAGATCAGTTACTACAGATTTTACTTCAATGATCACCTTACTTTTTTTCCTTATTTTGACATTTATTAACAACCAAAAATTTTCGAGAATTCTTTGATTGCATGCTAGGATTATATACCCCACAACACATCTTAAAAATGAGCAATTAAGAAACTTCTAGATAAGCTTTAAACTTCTAGTAAGCTTTATGGCAATCTTCACCAATTCGTGTAAAATTATTTTTCATTCATTCTGGAAATTGAAAATCTTCCTCCCACTATCTGGAGCATTCTGACTTTTTAACAGTTACTAAGCCACAATCACCGTCATAATCACATAATCACAACCTTGAAATAAATTCAACCAGGTAAAAATTGTAACGTTCAACCCAATATTACACCTTATCTGCTCTGTTACCTTTGCATCCCTGTGTCTAAGCCAATAAACCTCAAATATTTTTCTCTATGTACTATTTATCCCCATGACAAATACCTGGAATAAAATGATGTCTGGACACAAAATATTTAAGTATATACTTGATTCAATTTTCAATACTTTTAGATGAACTATACATATTCTGGAAATACAGATGTTCAAAATCATCTTCTTACATTTCCCTTATGTGTATGCTGTTTAAATGTGGGATCCTGTCATGTTCCTGGATAGGTGATATGTAAATATGAGCTATTACTGCTTCAGATCAAGTACACAGGACTGTCTATGCTCTGTCTCAGAGGTCTTCTATGAGAGTGGGTATTAATAATATTTCACTAAGTCCTTTATTTGCTGGTGAGGAATCTTCTTTGATATCTGTGGAATCTTCTACCCCAGTTCTTCTCTGAAACTCTCACCTAATCCTTGTCCTTAGTGAAAAAGAATCCAATTTCTCTTTCCATTTCTGTCACATGCCCTTGAAACCCTCCTGTAACTGTCATTTGAGCAATTCAGAGTTCAAGAAACATACTGCCATGAAGATGAATAGGAGATGGGGTCAGCTTCATTTTATGGACTGCAGAAATCAAATGGAAATATCAGTGCCTCTATTAAGGCCACTGGGAATTTCCACATCCCATATGAAGAAGATGATCTCCTATTGTATTCTATCCTATGCAAAATATTCACTAAATGTTTAAAATTAAAGTGGCAAATGACTGCATTTGGCAAACTTTTGCATTTTACAATTTTTTTAAATATTATTTTTATCCTTCAATTTAATCATTTAGGTAGAACATGCACACACACAAACACACACATGCACACACACACAAAAAAAGCCTGGTGTTATACCAAACTCTGTCAAGAAAGATCTGAAATATGATGCTGCCACTGTAACTTCTATTTCATCCATGCAGCATAGTGCATCCTACAACGATACAAAACTCAAATAAAAGACAAGAATTCTTCAGGTTGAATTATTAAATAAAATTAAAGGAAAAGAATCAATCGAATATAATGCTTAGTGCTGCTCTGCATAACTTTCTCTTTGGTTCAGGTTTCCTCCTACAGTTGCAAAAGGCAACTAAAATAAGAGACATTCCTTCATACAGAGAAAGGTGGTCACTATTTTAGAGTGGCACAAAGCTAACACATAAAATCATCTTCAAAACTTATGACATTCTCAGCAGCTCACTGTAATAAAAAGATTTATTACTGAAGGCTGATGACGATGAAGTACAGTTCATCTGCAGGGGGAAAAAAGGACAGCTCAGAGCACCTACTGTGGATGCCCTGAACTGCCCTCTGGATGAGCCCATGGTCTTTACTGACTGTAAGAAAAGCCATAGAAGGACTAATATAGCTGTTTGGAGTATAGAAATAACAATAAATTTAAGAAAAATAGCAGTGATTTTTGGATACCTAAATACTAGGTGACAATGTGTCCTACACTGCATTGGCATACTATCTCACAGTGGTTATGTGTAACTACAGAGGTGTACTTTGCTGAGTTTTTGCTTCTCTCAAAAGCATTTTAGGAAGTGGACATGTACAAAGGTGTGCCCATACACAGAAGCTTAGATTTACCATACCCTCCTCTAAGTTCAATCAGATCTATCTTCTTTATCACATAGTGTCTAAGAAAATTTAATGTTCACTAGGAAACAGGGATGGAACAAAATTACAAAATGACAAAATTAACAAAATGTTAGTAAGATTATATTCAAGAATAAATATTCGGCTACTCCAGTTTTTTACCTTCTCTTTTTCCTTCTAGTTTTGCTGAAAATTCCCTCTAACCCAAATTGAGTTTCTTTGTCCAAAATAAGGAACCAAGGGAGAACCAAGACCCTTTCCTGTGCCAGTGCAGACCTGCAAGCCCCGATGCTGCTTAATTCTTTCAGGTATTTGAATATAGGAGTCCTATGTGTGAAGATTTAACATTGTTAAACAGTAAGAATATAACATTAAGAGACGTTAGAGGTACAAACAGCTTATCTCATTCATAACTATTATTTTTCTACGAATATCATATAAAGACAGATCACAGTATTACCAGCCTTAGAAGTTGTAACATTAACGACGCAGCACCTAACTACTGTGTGTATCGTAGGAGAGACAAAGACATTGTCACCTGGCCCCCGGCTCTGTCTATACAGCAGCCAAAGGGGAGCAGATCTGGAGGCCCTCTCAGCTGTGGCTGCCTGAGTTTGCACAAGGACCTGAGGCAGGGACTGCCTCGTTGCCCCTTGCTTCCTCCTGGGTGTCACACAGACACCTCCCATAGTACCATGCCAACCACACCAGCCACTCCAGCCACAGGGTACAGGAACAACACCAGGGGAAGGGGTGAAAAGTCTCAACACAGAAGAAAGGAGAGAAAGATAGCAAAAAGAAAGCAAAATGCAGGAAGAAGAATGTAATGGCCTGGTGAGAAGCAGAGACTCCAAGTGACAAAACACACAAATAATTGTCAGAGGCAAACTCTGTTTTCCCCGTGATCTCTGCATGAGTCCCCTTGATGCTACAGGGAGCACTGGAGTTTGGCCTTGGTCTATGCTCCATCTGACAGACTATAAAACACACACAGATTCACACCAGTTCCTCTTCATGGATTTGCCATGCCAGATCAAAGAAGAGGGAATTTGGGACCAATGCAGTACTGATGCAGCTGGCAGAATTGTTTATTTGGGAGGCTAAATTCAACCTTCGCTTGGTCGAATAACTTAATTGTGCTTACTGGGAGCCTGCTTTTTTAAAAGGTTCAATTCTTTCTGCTGCCAAGAATCAGAGCTTGCTTTCAGCATGTTGAAATTATCTCAGGGGAAGGCTTTTGTGAGCCAAACCATTCCAAAAGTATTCTTAATTGCCTTCCACACTCTTGTGAAACAGGAGATTATGCAGTGAATCCACATTTTAAAACAGGAAAATTAAGGAGAGAAAAAAGTAAAAAACAACATGACAGAGAATAATAATAACTACATATTTTGAACACTTTTTAACTACAAATATTAAGATTTTTTTAACAATTATTTTGGCCCCCATAGAAAATTATAATCAGGTTATGCTAGCGACAGGACATACACTGTATCAGGTGTATGCAAAAGACAAGTTGTATGGACCACTACTTGAAAACAATTTGACTGGTCTATATAGGTGCATATAATCTTTATTTGTAAATTGTACCATAAATTAAACACAACAAGTAAGACAGAGAGTCTTCTGAAGAATAAATAATATCTTCTTTCTCTTGGTTCGCTTTTATTAATATGTCAGAAGTTTCAGGAAGGATGAGATTATTTTTTATGCTAGAATAGCAATGCTGACACAACAGTATTGAAGCTATCATTGAAAAACATTAGTCTGCGGATAGTTTTCATCTATTGTACTGAACTACAAACATATTTCTTCAAGTTTTAGCGGCGATACCTCGGTACAAAGGTAGACAAAAGGAGCTGTTGAATACAGCCTCTGTAATCAATGGTTTTATACTCTTCAAAATGTCTAGGATTATGTCAGGGAAATTCAGAGAAGTTCTCAGGTTTAGAGAACAAGGAACTGTGAAGCTTTGAAGACAGATTAGTTAAAACCAAAATGTCTATAAGAATTATGAAACATTTAATACAGATATGGGTGCAAATGGGTCAGATAGATATCAGTCTAAATTCATATATGATGTGACAGGTTTTGACTCTTCAGTGATTCCTCTGTCAGTTTGAATAATGTGCAGAAGAATATATCTGCTTTTACAGAGGCATCTTATTCTGTCATTCAGTAAATATAAGTACCAGGGAAGCCTTTCCTAAATGTGTTCACAAACACATTCATGCACATATTTGAAAATAACTGCACAGAAAGCTCAAATGGTTTAGGTAACTTGTATAAAATAAGTATAATTTATAAGTGTACCCTAACCCTTTTTTCTGTAGCAGCATACAAGAAGAAGAATCCATAATGTGGCTCAGCTTAAAGCCAGGGAATATTAACATATGAGGAAATTTAGGAGTCTGGCATAAAGTATTCCAGGCTTAAAGCAATCTTAGGTGAACCACTTCCTAAAACAGGCAGATGACAGGAACATATAACACAGGTTAGCCAATGCACACTATATATATATAGATATATATATATAGAGAGAGAGAGATAGATATAGATATATCACCTATCACCACATTGATAAACACACTTTGGAACCATTTGTAATCATTCTGATAGCAGGAGTGAGAAAACCAAGACTTTGCTGTGGCTTCATCATATGACCATGTTTAAAATTAGCATGTCAGTCACCAAAAATAATAAGAGTTTTTCAGTATATTATTCTATTTCTGATTAACATGGCTTGAGTTTACCTGAAGGAATGCACAAAGACAAGGGAAAGGTCGGCAGTCCCTACTACTTCTGTATAAACGATGAGATATTTTCAGGATTCATAAGCTGCCATGGCAAGGTGTGTCTGCTTGGAAGTGATTTAAAGATGTTTGATCAAGTCCTCAGTCAGAAAGTAGATTTTATTAGATCCAATCTCATTAAATATCTCCAAATTAAATTTCTTATAGACTAGAAATATATCTGCGGAAGCTGGGTATTCTCAAATTTAGTTGATACAACATAGGTAGACATCCATGAGGCCTTTGACACAGCACTAACTGACATTCTGATGAAAATGCATTACACAAAATCAATTTAGCACATCTTAACTGGATTAAAAAATATGATTAAATTAGAGTTCTCAAAAAAAAAAAAAAAAAAAAAAAATCTTATCCAGTGGTGTTGTTTCTAGTGGAATCCCCTGGGATCTACTTTTGATATTACCATGGAAAATTATTGTCCAAAAGATTTGTGGAACTTGTCGTAATCCTACATAATGTTAAGAAAAACACAGATTCTGCAAAGTGACTTGATGGTTTGGTAATTTGGGTTTATTCAAATTACTGCTACTTTTTACTGAAAACTATCTGTCAGGGTTGAATTATTCACATCACACTTACTGTATGAGAAAATTTACTTTGAAAAATTTGGCATGTAAACTAATAAATTATAGCTTTGCCACCTATGTTTCCCAAAAACTCTTTCTCACCTTGCAGTACAGTTCTTTGGGAAGGAAGAGGTGCTTCTGACCCCTCCTCCTTCAGAAATAAAGTAGCAGCTGTCAAGAGAAACTGCTGGTAATCAGAACTGGAGAATCATTTAGAAAGTAACCCCAGAATATATGAGTTATTTCCTTACTTCATCTGCATCAATACCAAAAATCAACAAAACAAAAACAAAGAGGGAGAAAGGGAGAATAAAGGAAAAAAAAAAAAAAAAGTATTATGCGTGATTTTCGCATATATGGAAAAAAAGAATCCCTTCATATTTTTATTAAATAGGATAAAGTAGTCAGGCCCCACATAATGTATCAAATAAAATTCTTCAGTAAGTCTGAACAAACAATAATAAAAGAAATAAATATAATAAGTTATATGTAATAAAAGAAAGTGGTCAAAGAAATTAAAATTAAAAAAAAAAAATCTGTTCAGCAAACCAGAAAGACCTACAAAAATTCTGTATAAACTCTGAAGTTTCATCCGATTCACAAGGAGATTTTTACAGTCTTGGTGTCAGGTTATTCAGCCATTTTAGAATTCAGGTCACTTCAAAAGGAAAATGTAATTTCAAAGTAAAAATCAAATAATTTCATTTCTATAACATGAGACCATTCCATGTATTCATGAGACATTTACCTTAAAAATTAAGAACAATTTTATGTTTTCAAAACTACCCTTTTATCCCCAAATGAATGTGTTTCTCACATTGCATCCCATTTCATATTTCAGCCTCTCCTTACACAATCTCACTGAACCTGTAAATCAGTTGAAAATGTGTTTCAGGATATGTAAAATAAAAAGGCTACACTGTGTAAATTACAATCTCTAAATATCGTTGCTACGTTATTTCATACTGCTGTTCACTGATCTTTTCTATCATTCCCTTTTTGAAGGACTGCATTTAAAGGCTGAAGGAGAGGTGAGGCAAACATTACACTCAACAGTATTTTTCTCTTCTGCAATGATTATACAGAGAGCAAGTCAAAACAAATGTAATGACTCATAAAAGATTAGCAAAATGTCACCTGTAAGTCGAATGCCTGTGATGACATCTATAGAGAAACCTCACTGGTAATCTGATGTTTGACGAAGCAAAACCATGACAGGAAACAGTAGAAGACCAGGGAAAAAAAAATCTCAGCTCAATCAAGCTCTGAAGGGAATTCACTTTAGGGTGAGATAGGTAAATGTCCTTCCATACCAATAATATTATCATGGTATGCATAAAATCATGCACACATGATTTGTGCCTGCTTGCTCTGGTCACTTCTCTGATGTTGTTTTCCCAAGTCCATTGGAAGATTTCTGTAAGAGTTGCATGGCTAAGTTCCAGAGACAGCAGTGAATCCCTCAAGCATACATTTAAAGTATTTAAAGGTTACTAACTTTTGAGTAGTTAGATATAATGAAAGCTTATATTTGTATTTAGACAAATTGTATTCAAGGAAAAAAAAAAAATCTCCACCAAAAAAGTACAAAAACTTAATGCAAAATTTAAAACCCCAATCACTGAGAACAAATATTTCAAAATGTTTGTGCCATCCACTTTTGATTGAGCAGAATAAAAACTTGAGAGTAAGCTTTGTGGAACCTGTTTTGAAACAGATAACCTTTCATTAACCTTAACGTTCTGTTAAAAAGTCCATTTTGGCTTTGTATTTCTCAAATTGGACCTCTGTGTACAGTGGCAGATTTTTTCACACTTGTGGTTGATACTTTCTGATTTGAGCTTATTTTGATCTCAGTTATGGAACCTCAAAAAAGAGATCGATGCAAAGTTTTGAAGAAATTACAATTAATGGGAATCACATTTGCAGTAAAGAAACAGCAAGAGATTATCAGTTTAAGTGGGCACCTTGAATTGTGCTTAAAATCCATCATTAAAAATAAATATCTGGTATGATTCATTTAAAATAATTCAATATTAGTTTTATTACTAGAGAAAATCAACAGCTTAAACATCAGTGAAGGTGCAAACACTTTTTATCCTGTTTGTTGTAGAGGTCATGTGTTGTATCCATATCATTCCTTACATTCACGCTTAACTAGAGGAACAAGAGAAATTAAAAACATTCTCCCAGACACCAAGCTCACAGATCCTCCAATGAAACAGCTTCTACTGGGTCAAATCTTGGAATAAGACATTAGGGGAACCGAATATGGTCCAATGCAACCTATAAATGTACCAGGAATCACCCTTTTCAGGGTAAAAAAAAAAAAAAAAAAAAAAAAAAAAAAAAAAAAAGTATATATATAATAATAAAATAAAAATGCTAAAGGCATTTTTCCATTCTCTCTTGTCAATAAAACATGTAATTTCCAGTTCTGATTCATATCTTTTGTTTTGTTTCATAATCTACAGAAAACTGACATGAGACAGTCCTTCCACTTACTAAAGGGAAATCTATTCTTCACAAATTTCTCACTGTTGAAACCCAGACTGCCGGCGCATGAGAACAATCATACAGGATCAGACTGAAAGCACGTCTCCAGTACATAGTTTCTAACTGTCGTCAGCCAGCAGCAGGTGCCTCATAATTTTATGTAGAGCTTGTAACAGGGTATAAACCTAGAGTGATAATTTCCCCAGAACGTGAGCAATTTGCACCTCATGAAATTCATCAGGCAGAGAGGGCGTTATTGTAATAAGACGTGGTGGAGTGTTCTTCATGCAAGTGCCAAGTCTTTTTCAAAGCAATGTAAACTTTCAGAGCCCACAGCATGCTTCAGTGAGCAGTTCTGCAGCTCAACCAGAACCATGCAACATCATCTGTCTCCCTGCAAGACCCAACCCAAATCTGTACTCCTTCTTCCTCTTTCCCACAATGGCTCCAGGGTTTCTTTCATTCTCTTTCAGTGCTCTGTTCAAACCAGGACACTTCAAAGTCTCCTGATTCTTAGCTGATCAATCCTGCATGAAAGATGTCCTACAACAAAGCTTGATCCTTCCAAACGTAAATTACACATGACATTTGCCTGTAACGTTCATCTTTAAATCAAGATGAATGTCAGGACTCCTCTGACAGACCACTCAGGCTCCCATCTTTAATATTTTCATTGTCTAATTTTATTATGTGAGGAAACAGTAGGTCACAGAATCACCTTATTTGGGTTATATAGTTGCAGTCTGTTGCACCTTTTGTCTTACTGGTTTCTCAGGTAGTTAAGATGCGAGCTCAGGTCAGCAGAGATCAAATAGCACCACCTTGAATCATAACACCAAAGTGAACAAAAAGCCAATCAATCTTGGAAGAATGTTGCAATACAACCCACAGTGTTAAGCATATGAGACAAATACCTAGGAGCCATGACAAAATTTTCAATTACAGGAGTCTGAATGAGATCCCCAGCTATGAGAACATGCTCTGCCTAGTGCCTGAAGGAAACCATAACCTCCACAGAGCATCACCTTGGAAGGTACAAGATCTGTTGTGAGCCTGAAGGAATAATTAACTACAAATGGTCATAACACTGCAGGCAGATGGCAAGCAACTAACCAGAGAAAGAAGTCCTTCCACAATGCCTTTTCAACAGTTTTCTGCAAACAGTCTCCATTCCAGAATGATCACATTAAGTGAACCTGAGCCTAAGCACCTCTCACAACCAAAAGGCCACCTTAGTCGAGACACCTGTTATCTCAAAAAATCTCTTGCTGAAGTCCAAAATAGATTTTTTACTTTGGAGGAAAACTTTAAGAAATGGGATTTTATTCAATTTCATATCAGAATAATAACAAATTTGTAAAGCTTGAATATGAAATGGAGTTGGTACTCTCAGTAGTAGTTATGATTTCTTTTTCTTATTTTTAGCTTTCATTGGGAATCGCACTCAATATATTCCATAAAATGAATCTGGGTCCTACCTAGGCTCAGCAATTTTGAGCCACTGCCTTCTTCTATCTCAAAAATACTCTCAAGGATATCCCCCTATACAGGGGGAAGCATAAGAAGATCTGAATATATAACATTCCTCTAGCCAGATATCTTCTAGTGAAAACTAGATAAGACACTGAAAATGCCCATCAAAATAATATACTAAAAAAAAAAAAAAAAAAAAAAAAAAAAAAAAAAAAAACACTCAGCTCTTATGATTACTACTACTACTGCTACTATACATTATGTCATTGGGTTTATTGTCCATTTACAAAGCTATTTCTTTCTCCTAAGAGTATAATCAGAGAAAGACTGTCACATGAAGCTTTGCTGAGATTCTTGTTAACTGTAACAAAACTTAAACAAAATTTTGATTTGAAATTTTCTAAACAAGGCTGGCCCAGATTTGTATTTGTACCAAGATCTCAAAGTCTTGTTACTTCTGCAGACAGAACATTTGGAATGCCCCTGATGGACACTTTAAACCTGAGGATTCAAAAGTTAGTCTGAGGTCTTTTAAATGGACACAACTTGCCAGCTTCCAAGCATAGCTGTAAAATTTGAGCTGTGTAAGGTAGAAAGCTTCTTGACATCACTGTTCACACCACAACATTAAAGGGTAAGTTTCCCAGTCATTCTTGGAAGCTGAAAAGCCAAACAAAATTTTGCTCACTGTCTGGCATGGGCAAGGTGTTCTAAAAGAGGTCTGAACACCAGGTTTGTTGTGACTTGAGCCTGCCTTTTGCTAAATCAGCAAACATTCTTTTATTATATATAACATGCAATAAATGTAACAAGTACATACCATCATTTTTTTTATTTTTTTTTTTAACCAAAGCTGGTGGAGATAGAGACATCTTTGCTGCACCCACTTGACAGTGCTATTATTTGATTTTTCAGTCTGTCTCAGAGGTGATACCATCTCCTAAGCCTATCTTAAGTCTTTCTTGCACGCTGAACAAATAGTACCCTTCTCACCGTTATCGTATTTTTATATACCGTGCAAAAACTGTGAAGTTATGCAGCTGGAAAGCAGTCTAACTTATCTGCAGTTTCCAGTAGAAAACCTTCTTGTATAATCACAATAAGCACCAGGACAGATCGTTGTTCCAAAATAAAAGGCTACAATGTCTTACGTAAATCTGAATGTTGAGTGAAGAAAGGGCAGTGATCTGGAGGTCATAAATACTCAGGCTATGCTCACTCCATATGCTCTGAAGTCCAGCTATAAATAGGCTTCAAATTGCTAACACATTTCAAGAAAGTTGAGTGACCCAGCTTTCACTTTGTAATGTGAGGGTAAAAGTCTAATGATGCCACAGAAGGGCAGAGGAAAAGAGCTGCTGAAGCCATGTAGACATCTGCTGAAAGGGTCCTAGCTGTGAATTTCCATAGAGAGAACCAGCTGGCTTTAACACAGACAAAGAAATGAGAAAGTACAAGGCCAGTCAGAACAAGGTCAGCTCTGTGTGGGGAGAGAGCAAAGCAGCTTACGCTGACGTGAGTAGTCTATGGGAGGGAGAAGAGAACACATCCAGACACACCTCTGCTTCAGCACTTCCAATTCCTATCAAATTCTACAGCCAGCGATGACTTTAGACCTTTATTTTTTTATGTGTCCATACACATCTTACATATTTATATGTTCAGGAATAAAAACGCTGCAAAAATAAATTGAGTCATCTGCAACCCCTATTTCTAATTTATATACTAATACATTTCATTGACTTTGAAAAACACTTCTAAGCAAAAACTACTGATGTGCTGGCCCTTGTATTCTTGTTGCTCCCTCCATTCCACCATGACTCTTTTTAACCTTCATGTGTTCTTTCCAGCAGCTAGCACTGCACTGCCTATTCAAATGCTTACCTTAGTGCTAGGCATCCCACATGCCGGGGAGCAGCTAGCTGAGTGTGATCAAAATCACCAGCACTTATGGTGACAGAGTTGCTTCTGTCATACTGCCCTTGCAACAGCTCTCAGTCAGTTCTCAATGTGACAGTGAAAAGGGCTCTGTCATCTGTTTGGCTTCACACACAAATGTCATCGTGGAAATCACTTCTCCCACACCCCAAATTGCATTTTGGAGAGACGCTGAATTGCAAATAAATACCCCAAGAGCACTCAAAACAGAAGCTGACTCTTCTTCCCTTCTGTAACAACCAAAGAAAGTAAATTACAGCATTTCAATAGACAAGAAAAAAATCTAATCAACATTAGCTTATGATAGGTAATTCATATTGGCATGGCAATTTTCTTTTGACATTTACAATTAAAAGTCTTCAAAATATCCAAGTAAAGAAAAAAGTTATATATTAATTCTTCCTCAAGGATATTACAAAAAAAAATATATATATATATATATATATCAATTTCAGTAATTTCCGTGTAATCACAAAAATATATATATATTTTTGAAAACAGAAATAAAGCAAAACTGTTATGAACAGTCTTCTATTTTAGTCAATCAAAGAAAGCAGATCATGAAATCTAGCATTTGATCCATTTTTCACAGGCATGGTTCAGAAAACATCTCTGCTTAGGCCACAGATCCATACATACAGCACTTTTTTAAGAAGTCTCTAGATGAGCTAAGCTCATTGATCTAAGATTTTGTGAATCTGAAGTTTTTGAAGGGCAGCCAAAAGTTTCTCTTCATTTTTCAATTCCTTCCAGAACCTGAGATCTTGCTTCTTGTTCCTAAAATACTTAACCATATTTACATTGTAAACAGCATTATGCTGAGATGTATGAAGTGGGAAAGGTCAAAAAAAAAAAAAAAAGAAAAGAAAAAAAGCATCCTCACTGCTTTCTTTTCATTTCTGTTTCAAGTCATCAATGGCAGATTTTATTCTCAAAACAAGTCTTGAGCTCTGAAAAGAAAAACTATGTGTTTTTTGTTTGTTTATTTATTTAATGTCGTCACAGTCTTCTATCTATCTATCACCTTTTTTGAGATGTACAGACTCAATTGCTTAGCCCCCGTGTTTACTATAAAACGCTTTATGTTAACGTGGGGTGACCTTCATCTACAAACTCCCATCTCATGGACATTGTCTCTCTGTACGCCTTTTGAAGGACACATTATAATTGAAGTAGGTAATTTTAATTGACAATGTAAAGATGAAAGCACTTACTCACCTTCAGAGAGAGCACAGGAATTGCATACTGCCCTGGAGTATTCCTAAGTATTGGGTATTTATGGAGAGTTCCAAGTCATTTTGCAAGTCTGCTATCCCCAAGCAGCTCCCAAATGGAAGACACTGTCTCCAGTGGAGTACGTTTTCCTTCAACCTTAACTAGTCCTATGTAAAAGAACAAGTTTTATACATAACAACTCTTCTGTACTGTTTTTGGACAAGTTTCAGCACTTCAAACCACTGTAACCCCAGCTCAGCCCTAAAAGAAAGGGAAACCTGACTCACCAATCCTTCTGCAACATGAGGTGCTCCAGTCTGAGTGAGTCATCATTAAGGCTCAATAATGCACTGCTGCACGTGATCTGAGAGGTACCATATATATCCCCAGCTACAGATGGCAAACTTCCTATATACAAAAGTATCAACAATACAACAATACCATGAAATCAAACACAACGTGTAAGCCAGGTAAGATTTGTAAAAGGAAATACTTTTTCCTCTAAAATTAAAACAGGTCAGTACAAATTGTCCAGGTCATCACAGGTGACTGCATAGCTATCCAAACTCTCATTTTCTACAATTTGGAAAATTGCTCTCCAAAACTGTGATGTGGAAACATCATTTTCAATAATTTCAGGCAAGGTCATAAAAGCACTCCTCTGTAGAATTCTGAACAACTCAGTATATACCAAGGGCCAAGATGTGATACTCCTGAACTACAGGAAAATAAGCAAGTTTGATCAGCTGAAATTCTTCTGCATGCAGCCCAAGCTCAGGCATATTTATGTCAACAAATCAAAAGTCCCTGCAGAAAACTCAGATTTGGTCCTCAGAACAGTACACAGCTGTCATGATAGCTTTGTCCAGTTTAGAAAAAGGAATTCAAATACTGTTGGGATTAGCTAATGTGATCATTGTTTCAAGGTTGGTTTACCAGGGATTGAAACAGTAAATGTCACAGCTAAAAATGTATCTAATATCAAATCTAGCACTAAAGAGCCACATCATTATAACTCAGAGCTGTAACAGCTCTCCCAAGCATCCAAAGTCCACAGTGATCCTTAGCTTTGGATGAGCCTCCACTGACGTGACAGCATCTCCTGGCTAACTAAGCTTTCTGACTACAGTGAAAAGGCAAAGGTCTTTCTTGTCACCTGTACTTGAGAATTGCTTACAATCACCAAACTAACTAATCTGAACTAGAAATGCCAACTCACCCTCTGCATTAAGGATGCAGTTCTTACAACAGCTTGTTCAGTGATTGAGACATAAAAATGTTCTAAATCGCATTTGGCTTTCAGCCAAATTTTTCAATTAAATGCTAGAGAAAGAAAGGAAAAAAAAAAAAAGGAAGGAAGAGAGAAAGAGAGAGAAAAAGAGAAAGAGAGAGAAAAAGACAAAAGGGAAGAGGAAGAAGGATGGAAAGAAGGAAAGATGGAAGAAAGGAAAGATGGAAAGATGGAAAGATGGAAAGGAAGGAATTAAGCACACAACACTACTTGTAGTCAGCAAACTACTTTCTCTTTGGAATGCTTTGCAGAAGTCTTTGGAATTAAAACCCACTGCATCTACCATTATAGTAAATCTATGCAAACACATTATATAGGTGAAGATTGGAGATGGGGACCAGTTTCTTGGAGTGGACTACTTGAATACAAACCTTGTTAAGGTTCATCTCATTTTTCCAGGGCTTCCTGACTGCCTTTGGAGTAAGCTGTATCTCCAGTACTTTTTCAAAATTTTGATCTGGCAATGCTTGCTTCTTTAGTGTAGAGAAAGAATTCATACAAATCTGAGATAGGACTCCTCAGGGCAGATAGTGTTACAAGTAGATGATATTTGGTTTTAGTTGTGGAATTTGATTAAAATACAGAGTTGCTTTTTTAGCATATGGGTCTTTGTTGTACGTATATAATCTTTTTACATGCACAAATGACAGTAAGTTATGCAGGCTGTCTTACAATTTAAACATGCTATCTTAATTTCTGTTTATAGAAAGTTTCTACTTGGAATTGCAGAACTGCAAATTAAAACTGAGGTCAGTGGAAGCTATAAGGACTGGATATCCCCAACATAAAGTACCATGTTCATGCATCAAAATGTCCAAAAATACTTTAACTGGAGCAAGATGTAAGATTGGGTTTATTGACTCTGAGAAAGACATCTGCATCACCCAAGGTAAAATCTGCTGTGTCCTCCTGTTGAAGTTTCATTCCTGTTAGCACTAAGCAGTACTGCTGATGTAGCTCAGCATAAGCATGTCATCTGGACACTACAAAAAAAAAAATGAAGAAAGCTCACCAGAAAGCAGACATCTTGGTCTATGTTTAGAGTCAAAATAGGATGAAAGTCAAGATTATAGTGAGAATTTTTCTGATGCTCACTTCTACACTGCTATGAAAAAGAAGTCGAGCTATATTCAGAACTAAGAGTAGCAAAATTTCTTTCAGGAAAAGATGCTAATGTACTCATTTGGGAATGTCTGTTAGGAAAAAAAAATGTTGAAACAAATTAGAAAGGCTTCCAAATTTCTGTTACCTCTCTCATTTTTTATTACAAAAAAAAAAAAAAAAAAAAAAAAGCATCTGTATAGTCAATGAAATAAAACTTTCAAAATGTTACAGAGTTACTGCTCAAATTCAATGCAAATAATGAACCCATGTTAATAGAGAAATCAGCTTAAGATGGAGAAAGGACTTGCATGAATATATATATATGAGTATGTATATGAATATATATGAATATGAAAGAAAGTGACTCCTGACAGATATTCACTACAAATACAATCTATCTATACCCCCATTAATACGTGTCCTACAAAAAACACCCATGTAAATAGTCAAAAAGTATAAAAATCAGTTTTATTTTCTGTTCATTTTCAAAGCCTGTGGTTGTTTACAGCAGGTATGTAAGCATGTATACAGCATGTGAACTGTTTCTTTGAAATGATTTTGTGTTATAACCTTGAAGTCCTTTTATCCCATTTATGACACAGAGAGTGGAATGAAGTAAGTTCAGCAGAAATGTTCCACTTTGCACAAGTCCTGCTGGGCAGCTGTTTGTGCTCATTTTTGTGAAATGTTTTTGTATGAACTCAGCAAAAATAAATAAATAAATAAATAAAAGGCCCAAAGCAGATGTAGCATTGCCTTATTACATACTGTTAGATGTCTTGTTTTAAAATTGTTATCACACTGTTCATGGACATTCCAGCCATATGCAGGCTTTTGGCTTGGTTAAAACCCTGTAACAGTTACTTTGAAATAGGGCTGTACAAAGTTCGTTCTTCATTCATTTTTACCTAAATAGTGTTCAGCGTCAGTTCAGCTGTACAAATTGCTGACACTAATTCTTTCTATTATAGACAGGCCCTAGGGTTTTAAACTGTATCCATCAATCTAGATATATCTATCCACTCTAACATTTAAAGACAGATTAGGTCATTAGTTATGAAACCTCCAATAAGAGCTATCGCATATTATCACAGATAATATACTAGAAATTTTGTAAAGTTTCTTCATTTTATAAGTATTTTAAAAGCAAATCTTTTTTTGCTGTTGTTCTAAAAGGAGGCTGCTAAGTATGTAAGAAGTATAATGTTTATTTCCTGAGAAAATTAATATTCTCAAATTCCAGCAGGAGTTTATGATTTTACATGCTATAAAATATTTTATATCTGTACTATATGTAGCATGAGAAACCTTTTTTTTTTCTTATATTTTATCTTCAGTTATTTGCATCATTTCTTGCAATTAAAATTAAAAGAACTCTTCACAAAATGGTACTTAGGATCTTTCCAAACATAATTAACATTTTTGTGTGTTTTGCCATTAATTAGAAAGTTAGAAAACTACATTACTCAATACTCATTGGACGTTTCATCTCTAATTAGTCACATATTGACGTTCTGCTAATAGAAGTGACCTGCAACAAGAGCTTCTCAAATAGAGATACTGGGGAAATCAAGACATGTTTTTAGTAGTCTAGAAATAGTAAGGAGCCTTGAAGAGCCCCACCAAATTAATATGCAGTCAAAAATTATTTTGCTGATAGGAAGGAGTGAAGAGAGGAATACTGTGAAAGAAAAAAAGAGGAGGATATGGGATGAGGAGAGAGGGTACACTGCCTGATCCCTGCCTGGCAGGGTTGGGATGCAAGCATTTTTTTTAAACTAGTGATTTCAGCTGTTGCTGCCTACCCTAAGAATCCCTTCACAAGAAAAATGACAAGCAAAACTACTTTTTTTCTACTATTTCTTTCATTATTTACTCTGATTATAGACAAAAGAGAATTGTTTTGTTTTGTTTTCTGGTTTTTGTTTTTGGTGGTGGTGGTAGTGTGTATATTTGTATTTTGTTTTGCTTTGTGTTTTTTTTTTTTTTTCTTTCTAATTCCAGTTCTGTAGGTTGATTCTCTCTATTTCCAATGAGGGCAAAAAGAGTTTGGGAACTGATGCCAGTAGATCTACATGTATATTCTACATAACAGCCTGACTAAAGAAACCTAATGAATCACAGTCAGATCACTAATGTGAAAATCAAAACCACAAAGAAACTTTTTATAACAGTCTCCGTGTTTGTTTTGATCAAATACTAGTAGACATTGGCAATTATATACTTCTTAATCCTGGCTCAAGGTACATGGACCACTGCTGCATGTGGGACAATATTAAGAATGTTAAGACTTACAGCTATAGCCCCACTGGCAGGCAGCTGTCATGAGGACTGACTAGGAGATTCTCTTGCAGGGGTCGGTCTTTGAGCTGAACTGAAATAGATGACAGCAAAATCTTTTGTTTTATATTTGTGCAGCACCACAGTCCTGACTGGTTCTGGTAAGTGCCACTGTCACAAAAATAATGAACACAGAATATACCTCTTTTAAGACTATGAATTTGGTTTATTGCTCTAAAACTCCACAAGTAGATTTTCACCCTCATTCAGTATATACTTATTCATTCATGTGGAAACTCTTCCTCTCATTTCCACCTATTACACTACAATACAATAAATGCTTGTTCTGAAGTTGACTATCCTTCTACACAATGCTCTCAGCAACAAAAGTTGACCTCGGAAATAAAATTTAATTAATGCCATGAACTTGATGGTTTAGAATGAAAGCTGAATTAACCCTTTCCAGAGATACTTTTAAAAAGTATCTCTGTTCATTCCTCTTGGAATTATCAGAAACATTAAATCTAGTTTACCCAGTTTGCTAATCAAGTTAACTTTCTTGTGAGCTTTTTCAGATCTCAGATGAAGATCCAGACTTTGAACTGAGTGTGGAGGTACTTTTTCACAAGCTAGGATTTTTCATCAGATTATACATGTATTACTAAATGGCATACAAAGAAAGAGATGAAAACAAAGTTTTAGCAGAGCTTGTCCCCCAGATTAATTAATTGTGTAATTGTTGTCTATGATGCTATCATTCTTCGTATTACCTTCAGGTCTTGGGACGGGATTCAGTTCAAGACAGGACACTTAAATTTGGGCATTGAAATGTAAGTACTTATTTGAATTGACTAAACACAATATCTGACGTACCCATGAGTCTCATGTTATAGATCTGAAACAGTACTATGCATTCCATCCAAGTATCTTAGATACGTTGACACATAAAATGCTCACTTCACTACCAATTGTTAAATCACAAGTTTAGGGCAAAGTATTTAACTTGACCAACTCACTATGACTTGAAGTACAGTTCAGCTGATACAAAGTAGGTATCTCTTTTAGGCAACTAGAATCACTCTACACATCTGTTGATAAGGGACAGGATTCAGCAGTTCAGGTACTTAAACAAAACCATGTTGTGTCAGCTGAGATGCCTGCAAGGAAGGAATTGGCAAGGCATATCATGTTCTGCACCCATCTTGAGTAGCACCTGGAGGCCAGACAAGATGCTCTAGAGTCTTTAAAATTATGTTACGCACTTGAACCCTACCCTAGATCTCCCTCCATTATGAAGCTAAAGCAACCGCCTCACATGTAGATAGTTACAAGTAGAAACATATTTTAGGTTTAGTCTCAACTTGAATTCTGTCTCTGATGTCCTCGTTGGTAGGCTATGACCAAATTTCCATCAAAAAACAAGTAGCACTGGACTTTACAACATCACAAAGGTAACACACATAGACTTTTTTTTACCCTTGGCACATCTCTTAAGTCTCTCAAGGAGGAGTTTATATTACTGTTAAATTAGGAAATTGTAGCTCTGAATGTATCATTACAAAGGTTCTTTAGGTAGCAATAAAAAAAATCACAACTAAAGGCCAATTTAATTTTAATCCCACGTAATTTATTTGGGGTTTTATTTGTTTGTCTGTTTGAGGAAAGGAAGATGTCTAGAAAAATTTTCATTTTAGATTCCTTACGCTTGCTCAAGAATTTTATTTGATGATACACCGTTATTACTTTTCTCAAAATACCAGGGGATTGAATATGTTTTTGAGCAGAGGCTTCAAAATTAAAAAGAATAACTTCAAAAAATAAAATTACCACAATACTTTTGGACAGGCAAGGAAACATAGTGCTATAAGACTACTGCTACACCTAGCTGTATCATTCCAAATCATAAAATTTAATCACTGAAGATTTTCAGGCCAATCAAGTAACAAAAAATGATGGTAAAACACAATTGTAGCTGTTCCCCAGCTTCCAGACTTGCTCATATAAGTTAAAAGATAAATTCCGGCTACAAATTTTATTAGTGTTGAAAATGCAGAAAGGTGACTCCACCTTCACCTTTTCAATCACAATCAGCCACCCCAACAGCTTTTATTATCTGAGATTCATAGAGTGAATTTCAGAGTATCTGCAATGGTTATGTGAAGGGCTCCACTCTTCTTTCTCTGACAGATTTAGGCCATCTGAGCAGGTTTTCAAGTTTCTTCATCACCTCAGAGACCAAAATTAAAAAGGAGTTATGTGGCACTCAGGCTGAAATCCCTTCAGATTTCATCTTCTAGCAGAGAAACTGAACACATGGAGTTAACCATGAAAGAATATGATGCTATTTTAATAACCAACACTAACAAGATTGTTATCAGTTACAAAATTAGATGCATCTGTGTCCTGCTGCTGAATCCCTTTAACTTTTTATTGAAAAACTGCTATGTTACATCAATCTTAGAACAAATGCAGTAGCCAAGCCAACCTGGGCTAACAATTGGAAGACAGAAACTGAAAAGTAAGACAGAGAGCAGAGTCCCTGTTTTAAAATCCATTTTATATTTTGCTATACTTGATTCCTAGTATTAAAAATAACTATAATTTTATTCAGAACTAATTGCAGACCATTTAGACCTGCCAAGGAAGCCTGGTGTTGAAGGTTTGTGTGTACAATGGACTGGCAAAATAATAGCTACACTCAAAGAGTAATAGAGACTTGAAATTATTCAGAGATGGGAAGAAATTCTCCCAGATAGTGAAGAGAAGAAAAATAGGCTTACTTCAGGAATCATGACAAGTTTATTGGAAACTTAACTGGTAAATTAAAACTCTTGTAGAAAATTACTACTATAAATTATTATGCTGGTAAGCCCAGAAAAAGAGAAAAGCAAGGAGCTGTGCTCTATTATTTCACCAGTGCTAAAGTAATCCAGCATTACTATTAATCTAACTTAGAAATCCAATTTTTGTAGAAGCATGTATTTCTAAGTATACAGTTCTTAACTGTTAGTATGAAGGTAATGATCAAAGACAATTTTTCATTCAATCACAGTCAAAAAAAAAAAAAAAGCTGGAAATACATCTAATGGAAAAAAAAAAAAAAAAAAAAAAAAAAAAAAAAAAAAGATTTGGTTTCATTTTTCTAAGCGTTTCTTGTACAGGAACCTAAACTAAAGATTGCTTAAATTAAAAAAGGAAGGACGGGCACAATCTCTTCTTTCTCATTCTCCTCTTCTCCAATTATGGTCTTGTCTTCTTTTTTCTGACTGTTAGGCAGTATTTACAATGGTTAAAAATGAACTAGCCTGAAACAAACCAGGGTTCCATGGAAAAGTCGTAGGCAGGCACTCTTTTCTCCAACATATGGTTAGAGTTTTCTGGGAAACACAAATGAAATTACTTCAACAAACATGAAAAGAGAATAAAATAGAAATAGAACAAAAGACAGAGGTCAGGGACAGTTTCTTTCCTCCAAAATGGGAACAACTGTTCAATATCTGTAAGTGTTAGCATTACATAATTCCTCTTATAACAATGTTACGTGACACTCTGTCTACCACCATTGTTTCCAACAATCTAAAGAATATGACAAAGCAAGCAGTGTTTCTCTCACTGTCTCACTTTCTGATATCCTTCTTTAGTTAAAGCCTGTTCCTATTTGTTCTCTGGCTCCAGCCAGACCTAAAGTTCCGTAATAGAGCAACTTCACAAGAGTACTGCTGGGTAAAAACTAAATGTCTTTATCAAGACCGTTGTCACTGGAGAACCTTAGCTGCAACTGATCAAAATAAAACAGAGAAAGTATTTGCCCATTTTGCTATTTCCTTTTCTAGCGGGCTCCAATCACAGGCTTCTTATTTCATGGACAATTAAATGAGTTCAAGAATTCTCCTGAGATGAGGAGAAAGAACAGACTAAAAAGAACAAGGATTAAAAAATGAGAATTTCTACTAGAAACAATTACATTGTGGGAGCCAACATATCATTATGCAGTGAGCTCCAGCATTGGCTCTGCCTTCAAAACTAACAGCCATCTAATACCTGAAGCCCTCATGATGGGCCTGACTCATCATCCCGTGGCAAAGACCAACTAAGAAAATGGTACTTTGCCAACAAACAACAACCCCGAAGGTGGTATAACAGAAATGTACCTCTCTAAATCCTTATAATCTATCATTACTGTGATCTGAACTCCACAGCACACTGCTGAATCAGTAGTGTATTGTGTATACAGCAAAATTATGCATGTTTCTCTCTAGGTTTCTGTTGATAATGTAGACTGATACACACTAATTTTCTGAACGTCACATAGCTATTCAAATATAAGCAGTTAATAGCTTTCTTGGGATTGTTATACTTACTGTGACATAAAAGATTTTTGTAAGCAACTGGAAGTGCCAAATGTAAATAAAAAGAATATATATATATATGCAGAGGCAGTGACTTTGAAGTCACGGTATGTGGGCCAGTAATTTGAAAGACGTATTTCCAGGTCCTAATAAATGCATACCTTCTGGTCAAGACCAGAATACCTATAGAATTTAAAAGAAACAGCTTCAAATTTTGTCTCCAGGAAGGGGGCCATGAGTTACCAACAAGTGCTTGAGTTATAATGCTGACAGAAAGACACACTGAGACTGAAATATACAACTCAGAATAGCGGTGGACATAAGGATTAAACAATAATTTGTTGTTTTTTTCCGATAAAATAATAAAGTTTAGGTAGGATTTGGTACACTCAGACTTTTATCCTTTTGTTTAACTGCTGAGAAGTTCAGAGGTATACTTTTTTTTTGCTTAAAATATATGCAATATATATAAATGCAGCTTTGAATTGCCTTAATTGTTCACTGGTGAGAAATATCTCAGGTGACAGAATAAGGCCTGTCATGTTACTTTGCCAAGAAACCAGAAAAGTTTGCAACTGAACTGAAACAGTGCTGGACCAAAGCATTCCAGCTTCGAGAAAAATGAGAAAAGTGAAGCTGCCGACTGAACCACTTAACTGTGCATGTAACTATTCACTCAAAAGAGAATGGAAAGGCATCTAAAATGAACAACAGATAAGCAGTGAACTTAGAGTGTCCATATGTATAACATGTATCATATGTATATTGTACTCATTTTAACCCAGTATTTAATACGGTATTATTTCCTGATAGTATTTACCGATTCAGAGACAAGAAATTCCCCCAGTAATATTTTGGATATTGTTCCCACAAAGTAACTGTGAGAACCAGGCACTAGCTCTGTCAGGCAACAAAGGAAGGCTGTTAGAGACTTACTGTTACTGCTACTTGAACACAGGGTTCAAAGCTGAAAGATGAAAACTTTAAAATGTACATTTCTACCTGCTGCCATGGCAAAATCATGGACAATGTTTCCTTCTGTTAATCATTTTCATATTTTGCTACAGTGTAGCTCTAAGCAGCAGAGGAAAAAAAAAAAAAAAAAAAGATTAGAATTCATGGAAAAGTTATTGGGATTGTCACAAGCTAAGCTATTAGCAGAATGCATATGCATTTACAGCATTTAGTTCGTATCCATTAACTAGATATAATTAACCACAATGACAGAAATGGGATTATATAGCCTAAACTAGTAGACATTATTGGATTTAATAAATACATTAATGTAATGTAAGCTATGAGCTACAAAGATTGAACTCACTCATCATCACTGAGTAATCTGCAATTTTTACAAAATTCTTATTAGATATCTACTTAATTTGAAAAATTATTCTAACAAATTGAATATTACCATTAATAAAAAAAGACATGGGAATAACATACCAATTCCAAAATGACTACTTCAGTGCAATATGTATGAAATATTGTTTGTGCTTGTGTTTAACCTAAGTTTTTCTCAAAATGTTCTCCTGAGCTGGAGGAAGGATATAAACTGGTTTATTTATTTTTTTATTTAGTCAAAACAAAACCAAACTACTCACCCTTCCATGTATCTATTTTCATTTTGTGTGTCACATTAAAATAGCATATGCACTAGTCATGTCTATATTATTGATGACAACATGGTGGCTATTGGACTGACATAATGGTCTTAAGGACCAAATATAAATATATTCTAATGAGATAATCCCTAGAGCATAGATATGGAGGAATGCTATATAAATAATGTCACTTCTATCACAGAATTGGTTTCAAATTAATTGTTTCTCTCTAAAGCTCTAATTATCAGGAGGAATGCAGTTAGTCAGAAAAGATGAAGTTTAAAAGAGCATAATGTTTAATAGCTCATTAAATAGAAAATATATTGTATATTTGGGAATCAGAATGACTTGCAGCTAACTGTGAGATGATGGGTCATGGCATATGAAAAGAGACTTTTTGGCAGGAAAGCAATTTGGTAATACTGACTGCAGACTACATTTACTTGACATTCGGAAAGATTATATGACACCAATGCAGATGAGATGAACAATGAAGAGAAAAGGACAGGCAAGGAGACCTAGAGGCGAAAAAGTTAGGTTATGAGTGTCTGGGTGGATGAAGAGGAAGAGGAGAATACAAGTGTCATTACTGTGGATTCAGTTTTTAAAGTGGGAATGAGAACAAAATTATCGAAGAGAGTGCATTCATGCAGCTGTTGCGATAGCTGTGTCAGCACTCTTGCCACACAGGGTTTTATTTAGGATTCATATAGGTGAATAATTAGCAATTCTATAATTTGTCTTCTGATAAGAAAACATAGCAACTGTTACATACTAGTTGCTCTGGATATGCTTTAAAAAGCACACTTCATTTTATAAGAGTGTGAAGTGTGTATTTGCCAGACATCAAATACGTATTTATAACAGATGCAACAAATCAAAGCAATGCCAAAGAAATTCTGAAACATTTAGGAATAATGCTAAAAAAAAAATTAAAAAAAAAAAAATTACATCACTGCCTCAAAGCAAAAGCTCAGAAAGGCTGAGCTAAGCTCAAATTTTCTCCTAATAGATTTCCACACAAGCAGTGACCCCAACAATTACATGAAAGGATGCAAACATGATCAGAATGGGACAAGGCAGCTGCACATGACCAGCTTGGTCACAATCACATCAGGCCATGCAGGCCACACTGACCTCCACAAACATGAGAGCTAAAGCCCCATACATCTTCACATAGTCATCTAAAAGCATGAAGTGATGCACTGCAGCATGTGGGCTCAGATTTCCAGATGAAGCACATGCATCTGAAAAGAGGAAGAGAGTTGCCCACAGTTACGTTCATTTTTCTTGTTAGCTTTTGACCACAAGATTATCCATGTGGTAAAGGAAAAACTGGGGTACAATCACCAAGAATACTTCTATCAGATTATCATGTTTATAAACAGAAAATAATAAAATCATGTTGCCTTAAAGGAGAATGAATCCACATGGGAAAGAAAAAAACATTTCCTATAGCTGGAGTTCAGCCAGCGCCTGGATTCATGGCTACTTATTTCTTTGAGCATTACACAAATACCAGTGTAATGCCTTGGTTATGAAGATCTGGACACTTTGGCTGTGTGTTTGAAGTATGATCTTAATTCCAATGTAAGCGATATCCCTCATGATTTTAGACTGAACAGAAAAAAAAGCAGGATCATATAATGAGAAGTGTCAGGCAACATTAACCATATTGGCTGATAACATCATATCTGAATTTATAGCATGTTATGTTAGCATACAAATACGATCTTTCTTGTCTTGATTCCAGTAGGCTTATATACCAGAACTTATCTCACTTTATTTACTACTGTTACCAGACCTCAAGAAAAATTTACCATCTTATTTAAATCATAGCTTATTTGTTATAATATATAGATTTAAAAAAAAAATAAATAAAAATAAAATCAAAACTAAATAACCACAGGTAACACAGAGAGACTATTCTTCTCCTGCTATGGCACAGAAACAGATCCTTTTTCTGCAGTTAAGCTTTAAACATGACCTCGTTTCTTGCAGGAATACCATAGCCTGATATACTTTGTCAGAAAGTGATATTTTACTTCAGCACCATGCCAGTAACATCACATCTGAAGAATTACATGATTGTAATTGTAGTTTCTAATGCTATAATACAGGGTGGGTACTTGCAGCACCTTTCTGAGAATGACCTGCTGATATGCAGTCTCTGTTCTGAATATAACGGGATTGGATGTTTATAGAAGGTGTAGGACTGACAATCCATCGAAACAAAGCTCAAGTCTTAAATTTATACCCAGAATACAGACACAAACATAGCCATTTCAGCAGCACCCCACCCACATGCCTTCAACATCGATCACTCTGAACAGTTGGCAACGTTTATTCAGGCTCGCTTCAGAAAAGTCTGCAAGCACATAATTAATTTGACTAGTCCCATTGAAGCTACATGCTTGCAGCTGAAATGCCTTGCTTGATCAGAGCTCGGTTTTTGCCTTGCTGTGCACACAGCAGGTGCACATGATCATTTTTGCCAGTGGTGACTTTTGTGGCTTGGGCAGTTGTACACTAGAATCCAAGCTAAGACTACTGACTCGTTTCAGATAAACCATGAAACAAGCTTCAGATTGTACTAACGCTCATCCATTGCTGGAAAAGATCCAAATTTCAAAGACTGCTATATACAAACAGCACAGAAGACTCTTATCTTTCCTGAGAGCTACCAAGCCATTGTGACGTATTTTGCGTGTCGTGAAGTCCAACGATACACCAGCTAGCAATGACTTAGGGTTGAGTGTAGAACTCAAAAGGCCAAATGGATATCTTACATAGGAACAAACACGAGAGAAGTCTCAAATGGAAGGGGATCTAGTGTGTGGTTTTAACCCAGTGCTCACAGATCCCTCATTTGTGTGGCCATGCATCAGGAGACACCCAGCCTGCACATCAGAGGCTTTGGGACAGGTTCCCTCATATGTGGTGTCCTTTGGTGAGGCAGAAGTCACAGGGGGAGACTGTGACCAGGAAGAGTGACCCATATAAATGTGCTCAGAGGAGCATGAAATGCAGCCTGGTGATCCAGGGGCAGCACTTTATCTTCTGCCCCATTCCATGACATGACAAGTAAGAGACAAGCAGAGAGCCACACACCACACAGCTAACCAGTTTGTGGTGAGATGGGCTGGAGGCCACCGCTCTGTCTTATCAATATGGGATGGAGAAACTGCAGTGGGGGAGCATGAGGAAAAATCTGACATGGGAGCATCACGGCAAATGTGAGAGACTTGTCAGGTCTGTGCTCCTGTCTCCAAAGGAGCTGGTGTGAGACTGTATGTTACTGAGAGATTTATTTTAAAATGCATTATATCATTCTTAAAAAAAAAAAAAAAAAAAAAAAACAGAATGCTAGACTATTACAGTCTCGTTCTAATAAGCCAGTCAAAATATAGACTACTGCGATTGCACCTCCTTGCATTTCAAAAAGGAAATTGCTTTATCGGATCAAGCCAATGGTCCGTCTAGTCCTGTCCCTCATCTTCAATAGTGGCTGTTAATATTACAACAGAGGCAAGAAATTTTCCACACAGCAAGAGGCCAGCATGCTACCAAAAGGAAAAGTTTGGTTATTTATTTCAAAAATGTTTCGCACTAAGCAGCTCATTTCTTAATCATTTTGTTATTTATACAACCAAAGGGGTTTATTGAGCCATGCTCATGCATTTATTAGATTGCAATGTTTGGCAATCTAAAGCACCTTTTGCAGCTTTCATTCAGATTCATGATTTAAGCATAGATTACCAAACAACTAAGAGTCTAAAAATAAACAAAAAAAAAACCCTCTGTGTGCTTTCATCTGTGTGCTTCCCTGTACTATGGCTCTCCCCCTGGCATTGTTAGAGGGATGCTTGCAGTAGAGGAGGCTGTATGCAAGGCTGTCCTGGTGCAATGAGACCTGTATTCAGGTTTCCTATTACAAGATCAGCAAGATGTGAAGTGGGGTTACTCGAAAATGTAAGCCATTAACATAGTTCAGATTATGAGGTTTGATGAGCTTTAAACAAGGGACAAACCCAACTTCCCAATTTTTACACATGCAGTTATATACACAATTGCTTCTAAATCCATACAAAGCATTTTCTAGTGCTACATCAAGCAATAGCTACTGCTACAATGCTTTCTACAAATCAGTATTCCAACATAGCAAAACACAAGAAAAAGCTAAGAAAGCTTTTTTTAGTGACTCTTTCCCATTTTATTTGAGTATGTACTGTCCTGCCACAACTAGTACTGTGAAGCATTGTCTTTATTTTTTCTCTCTTCTTTGAAAGTGTTTTTCAAAATACACTGTATGAAAGAAGCTCTATAAAAAAATACCTTGAACTGTTTATCTTAAAAATGTGACTCTTTTTCCAGTAGCAGTAGGAAAAAGTACATTAGGTGGCCATTATTATTTTGTCTTCTCTTTTGATAAATAACTGACTCTGTATGGTAAATAAGAATGGCTGGCAATGCTGTATAAAGAATCAAAGCACAGAAATCACTACCTTTCCAAGTTGTACCCAGAGCAAAAGGCAACAGCTCTGTAGCTGTCACCAGGAAAACAAATGACATTATTGTTGATGTTTCCACATTCATTCCTATGCCTGATGAGTTTTATATATCCAACTTAGTTATGAGGAATGTTTTGAAGTATATACTGATTGCTCACAAAACTGAATAACTGGGCCAAATTCCCTGCTGAAACAGCTCCAACGCTGCGCTTCTGTATTTAAAAACTATTTCAAATCCATTTACAATTGATTCTGTGAAGCTCAGTACAGTATGTAAATGTTTTCTCACCCTAAAAAAAAAGTAAGAGAAATCCTTTTTTAAGGGCACACTTAAATTCAGTGATCTAAAGATAATGGAGCAAATCTCCAGCTGCTTTAAAATGTCAGAGCTTCAACTACTTCAATGGAGCAAGGGAAATCCACATCAGTTGAGGACGCCCCTCTTAACACATAAAAATTGTCATGAATGGGGACAGGTCAGTGTTGAGCTCTGCTGACACAAGAGGACCCTTCTGTTATATTCATCCAAACCCAACTTTCATCTCAATCCCTTTAAAATTCAGCATTTCAAAACAAAAATGGAAAATGCATTTTCAAATGAAAAGCACTTGCTACCTGAATTATCTGGAGCTGTACTAAAAAATCAATGGGAGAAAGACAACAAACATGTCATTTGAATGAGATATTTAAATACAGACTGTAAATATAAGACTGAACATTAATTAATTAGATTTGTGGAGTCTTCACTTGCTGTAGCCTTTGTATCATCATGCAGTCTTTGTTTACTTTCATTTATTTTCTTTGTTTGATGACGTTTGACTAATAAATACATTGATGAATTGCTTCAGCAAATGCCATCCATATATCACAAAAATAGAATGTACTCAGTGTTTCTGGCACAGTGAGGCTAAAGGATTTGTTGTTGTTTGAACTTTCAGTACATGACAAAGGGAATACTACTGCTGTGCTGGATAAACTTTCTGATTTTTGTTTTAATTTTCAGTGAACAAACAGCTGCAGAATAATGTGACTTAATGAAGCATTTCTAATAAAATACTGCAGAAGTTAAAACAGGGACATAGAACTGCCTGCTCACTGATAGTTGTACTATTCAGAACAATTTTTCAAGATGGTGATCACCTTTTTGTGTAGATGTACAGTATTAGGTAATGTGATTTTTCTGCCTTCCAAAGTCAGTGATTTCCTTTAACATGATAACTATTTAGCATTTTTCTATTACTTATTTATAGTAAGTAAAACATATGATATAATTAATGCAATATATTGCTAATACACTATTTATGCCTCACACAGGTTGGCAAACAGTAATACAGCCTGCAATAAATTTGAGTGCAAAGATGCTCAGATCTAAAAAATTCTATAGTATGTTTTGCTCATCAGAAACACATAGCCTGCATTTGTAAAGAGGTCCTTTATCAAGCCTGTCATCACCTGTGATGAAATTACGGAACTTCTTGGCTGCTGCATGTTTTTCTGCTGTCACAATTCAGTGTAAAGTATTATTTGCTTTATGTAAATCTAGACGGGGTTCAATGAATCATCACTTTGCAAGTTGCCAGTAAAGCAATCGCCAATACCCATCTGTAGACACATCCACTTACTTCCGCACAGAACTAGTTATTCATGTATTCCCCACCAGAATTCTCAAGTGCATCACAAGCACCTACATGAGATCTCTCTGCTCATAGGAAGAGAAGGAGGAAAAGGTTACTTGGTCTCATATCTGGTATGATAAAAGACACTGCCACATTAGACGTCATTCTCTGATTAAAACCGTCTGACAGGAATCAAGATTTTATCTCAAAGTCACCCACTACCAGTAGCATATCTAAAATTAATACCACATTTTTGAAAGCCCCCTTCTGTTCAGACAACATGTGGAAACACTGAATAGTAATCCTGATCTGCAATTAACTAATTGAGCCAAGCTTTCCACTAAAATTGTGGTACTTGTATAGTTTATAACAGTAGCAGTAGTGTAGTTTGGGGAATCAGGACTTTATGAAACCAAAAAACACATAGCTTTCAATATTGCCTCAGCAGTATCAGCTCCCCAAAATAATTTTTTCATAATGAAATTTATATGAATTACTTTACTACTTTTAATTACGCACAAAATAAATTAGAGACATCAATATGAAATGACTGTGCAATTACTGAGAAAAAGTGTAAGAGATGTAACCCTTGCAACCCCTGATAAAAATGCCTTAGTATGCTCTTTCCCAACTTCAGCTCAGCTATATTCACAGTACCATTGAACTGCTCATTTTTAGTGTGTACCTTATGCTACAGAAAATAATCTTAATTTATCAATTTGACATCACTTAGGTCAGCCCATAAAGCAGCTTTGAAGTGTTAAACATATAGCAGGCTGAATGCTAATGTCTGAAGCCACTTGGTAAGACAGAGAAACCAGATAACAATTATCATTCAGTCAATAGTCATTTAAATGTATCCAGTGCTGCGAGAAGACCCTAAGACCCCGAATGCTTTATGGGGCTTCCAGGGATAGGGGCTGAGTATGTTTATTATTCAAATTGGCTGTTCTTCAAGAGTCAAAGCCCTGTTCCTTAAATACAGAGCTGGAGCATGCTAGGGGGGAGAGTGGTGGCAGTGAAGTGCTTCATGCCTTAAAAAAATACTGACAATCTCCGAGCAAAAGCTGGAAAGAGACAACTGTAAGTACACATACAATTTCAAGTGCTTCAAGCAATGATTTTAACTCCTGGTAAGAATGAACCACACAGCAGGGACATGAATGGCAACTCCTAACCAGGCAGTGCAAGCTATTGCTCTTTATCCTTTGCCCAGATAACGGGGTGTCCGATCCTACAGTTCAAGGGAACAAAGCGGGTTATTTTAAAACTCACTCTTGCAAAGCTATAAATGGCAGGGAGCAAGGGAAGAGCCTTTCCACTGCAGAATACCGAACCTGTGGTGTATTTAGGAGGCAAATGAGTTCCCTGAAATGGAAAGAAAGCCACGCAGAGGGGCTGCATGCCCTACACACCACAAGTTGGGGAGCGCTACACACGGAAAGGGAGTCAAGACCCATCTCTTGATCGCTCTTGTTTTAAAGGATTCTCAAGGCGACTCCACGCTCTTTTTTTTTTTAACCCCTGTCTGGAGCCGTCCGACAAAGATTCCGGTCTCTGAAACCCCAACTCCCCGGGGGCGCAGCGAGTGAGCGCTCAACCTTCCCTCACGAGCAGCGGGGCTGACAGACCCCTGGCTCCCCCAGCCCCCGCGGGTGAGGTACTGCGCCCGAATAAGAAGACCCCAAACGATGAGGGAAAAAAAAATAAAAATAAAATAATAATTAAAAAAAAAATCAAACGCGGTGGGAGGGCGGCAGCTGACCCCCTCAGCCGGCCTCCCGCAACTTTTGGGCCCCACGGTTGTCGGCTCACCTACCTGCAGCCCCGCTCCGAGCTGGCAGCACCCCGCGAGCGGCCGCCTCCCGGCGAGGGGGAGCCCCGGCCTCACCGCCCCGGCATCGCCGGCGCCCGGGGGCATGGAGCGGCGCCGCGCCCGCCTCGGCTCCCCTTGGCTCGGCTCTGCACGGCACGGCACGGCACGGAGGGGAAAGGCAGGCAGGCAGGCGGCGGTCGGTGCCCGGCTGTCCCCCGGCTGTCGGGGAACGGAGCGGGAATCCGGCTGGGAGGATGCGGGAGGGAGGGCGAAGTGCGTGGGGAGGGAGGGGAGACTCGAAGTGGCTCGGAGTATTTAAAAAAAATAATAATAAAATAATAATAAAAACACGGAGAGGAGGAGGAGAAGTAGGGGCTGGCTGTGGGGCGAGGAAGTCCTGCAGCCTGGTGCGGCTCCGGCCCCTCCGCCAGCTGCGTGCGGTCCCGATTCAGCCCCGGCGGCGGAGGACGGGAGGAAAACCCGCGGCGTCCTGCAGCAATCCCTCCGTTGCCGCGGCTCTGATTGGCCTGCCTTCCCCACACGGCTCGCCTTCCCCTCCTGCTGCCTCCTTCTCCCTCTTGGGAAAAGTAATTGGAGAGCCGGAGCTTCACCTTCAGCACCAGCAGCAGCAGCAGCAGCTTCGCGCAGGGGCCGCCCAGCCGGGGGGCGGAGGGGGAGCCCGCCTTGCTCCTGCTCCTGCTCCTACTCCTGCTCCTTCCCCTTCTCCTTTCTCCGCTCGTCGGCCCCCTGCTGAGCCCGCTTAGAGAGGGTCTGGCCGGGGAGCGGGGCTCCGGCCGCCTGCCGCCCGCCCCCACGGCTCGGCTGGGCTCGGCACGGCTCTCCCTCCCCTCCCGTGCCCACCCTTCCCTTGCCGGGCAGCGGGCGGGGGGCTGCCAAGTTTCGGCACACACACACGTGGGAGGCGGCGGGGAGAAGAGGGGCACCCTCGCACCTCCCCCGGGACCGCCGCGATGGGGACACGGGGACGGGACGGGCAGGGGGACCCCCGACGGCTCCCCCGGGGCGCGGGGCAGGGGTCGCGGCGGCTGGGGCAGGGGCAGGGTAGGGGCAGGAGGGACGCGGCGGCGCCGGCAGCCAAAAGCTGGACTGTGTCTCCCTCCAGAGGGAGAAGGGAGGCACTCCCGGCAGCGGGGAAGCCCGCTTTCCCCCGGCGGTGCCTGCCCGTGGGCTCCCGGGCTGGCTCCGTGCTGCCGGGCTTGGGGGGTTTTAGGGGAATTTGTTAGGGGTCAGAGCCTGAAGGGCTCTTCTCCTCCTGCCCAAAGCCGGGAGAGCCCAGCGGTGGCTCGCCACGGCTGCTGATGGATAGGGGAAATGGTGGTGGCTGAGGATAAGTGAAAGTGCAGCTTGCTCCTTTACTGCAGCGTGGTTTGAGCCGTCTGAAGGGGGATGCAGAGAAGTGGAGGGGAGGGGGCCAGAGGTGGGCAGAAAGGGCCCTCAGTCATTCCAGTGATATAAAACAGAGGGCCAAAGTCTTGCTGTTGTCCCAGAATGCTTGTCCATTCCTGGGTTAAAATAGGAATGAATGCATATTGGATTAAGTAGTGCTGATATACTTAATTATCCATTGTCTTCATATACATGTATATATTGTAATTTGCATCAGCTTGTATAACAGCACACTTTTGAGAAAAGAAGCCTTTGTTGAGCCTTTAGCTGTCATCCCATCTTGTATGATGCTGATGGTCAACTCTGAGAAATGGAAGAGGGGAGTGAAACACTCTCCTGATTGTTATTCTTCACGCTAGAGTTTTTCTGTGTGAGTAAAGATCTGCAGAATGTTTGATTTTCTTTTTTTTTTTTTTTTTTCTCAAAGCAAATACAGACCTAAAGGTCCATGCAATCAGAAAGAAAAGTCAAAATAAAGAAACAGTAAGGATGTTGACTACCTGGCACACAAGTAGGACAAAATACAAAGAGGCTGGTGTGGGAAAGGTTGCCTGGAAAATAACCTGGTGTGTGGTTGTCACAAACACTCTTGCAGCAGGCACTGCAGTACACATGCCTGGGTGTGAACTGGAGCCAAATTAAAAGCCTGTTTGGTTATAAAGATAAATGTGGTCTTACCTCATTCATTAGAAGCTGATACAATAACATCACACTTTCCCTAGTCAGTGGCTGTGTTTCTGCAATCACAAGCAGCTAAAACAATGCAGAAGGAACTGAAACCAGATCTGCAATCAGCAGCATAATTTCAGTATGTTGAGATAGACCAAAAATAATGTGAATCCACTGGGGCCAGATGCTCCTGTCCCAGAAGTGCAAAATAACGGAGGACCCAGAATATGTAATAGAATAGGGTAGCTTTTACTGTCGCATGGGTCAATGTAGGACCACAAACACTGTTACTAGATTAAAAGTAGCCCAAGTACACCAAAAATGCAACTACAGCAGCTAAAATGCAGCTACAGCAGCTACTGCACTTCAGACATAGCTAGCACCTTGTAATTATAGGAGCACATAGACCTATATTAGCTGCATGTATCATTACCCTGACTGTGTATGGTGAGACCAGAGAATACTCAGTAGTTTCATGTTGCTGCCCTGCTGTTACAAGAATTATGCAAACACTTCTGAGACACAGAACTATTATAACCTAGTTAAAACAATACCAACAAGTCACATAAAAATAAATAAATAAAAGGGGAAAAAAAAAAAAAAAAAAAAAAAAAAGGCATACAAAGCAATGGATAAGTGACAACTTGCTCTGGAAAATGTAATTATTCTTTATTGTGTGATGCTGCTGCACATGAGCAGTTGATCACTTTGCCTGACACATGAAATTCTGAACGTGTGCACAGTATTCAGGCACAGGTTGCGTGACACCGTGCAGGAAGATGTTCTTTCAGGAAGATGTGCTTTCAAAAGCTTTTCTATGTACTTTCATACTAAGTCCAACACTCCTGGGAAGAACTGAAATGATCCATTACACCTATGCTGTACAGCTGGTTTTACAGATGCCTACTTAGTAAGTCTGACTCATCTCCAAAGGTGCATTTGTGCATGCTGTACATACACAATATGATAAATTTACCATTTTCTGGAAATACCAGATTGGCTGTCTTTGTCCTACACGGCCTGTATTTATATCTTTCTGACTGGAAAATCCCCAACAGAATGCTGTGGCCTTAGAACGCAGCCCAGTTACAAAACACAGTTATTGTATGAATGTCCTCTCTCTCTTTCTTTCCTCATTTTGTTTAGTTTTTGAGTTAGTGTCACTACATCTTACTTTTCATCACTTTGTAGGGCTCTTCTACACACTGAAAGAAAAGCATAAAACATAAAAATGGGCATTGGCACTCACAACAGGTGTAATATTTGGAACAACTTCAGCATTTTCATTTGAAGAGGAACATCAGAGCATAAAAAGCAGGGAAATAAACATTTGTTTCAGAATGTAATAGTTGTATATATGTTGATCTAGTATATTTTTATATGTTGATTTTACCCAGAGGCAGACTTGTTTCTGAGCTTCTAAGCGGTGGAAAAGAAAATGTATATGTTGGTAGACACATGTAGATTTTGCCTCTAAGAACTGATAAGTTCACTAATGTCTACCCACGAGTTTGATCCTTTATCTTCACCATGGTATCCTTCCCCTCTCTTTACCCACCATGCTAGTAACTTATTTTAATTAAAAGTGCCAGTGATGGCACTGCTTTTTAGATTAGTAGTTAGGTTGTCAGTTTCTCATTTGGTTCATAAAAAAATATTTTTTTACCTGGGCCTTCCATTGAGTTAAGCATTGAGTTAAGTTCCAAGATAAGCAGGAACACCTCAGCATAAGAGACCTACAGTGTCTTAGAGTCTGAAGTGCAGCATCAGATGTCCCATTTTGATCCCTCTTGAGTGTCAGTGCTGTCCCCCCAGTGTATTTGAATGCTCCCCCCAGTTTAGTGCACCTGCTGGGAGTGTTTCCACTCTGTCTTGTAGGTTGTTAGTGAGGACTGTAAGCAGATCGACCAGTATTGAACGCTGAGAAATGCCACAAGTGACTAGCTACTGTTCATTAAGCCTGGCACTTCAACCAAATTACACCCACATTATAAGATATCCAGTACATATCTGCCCAATTTGTTTGCAAGGATGTTATGGTAGACCATGTCAAAAGCCTCATCAGAGTAAAGACAAACAGGTACTGTGGTCCCCTGCCCCTCACTGCCAGCCATTTCATTGTAGATTTTCCTTGTTAAATCTGTATCGACTATTCCAAATCACCTTCTTGTTCTTCGTGTGTGTGGAAATGTCTTCCAGGATAATTTTCTCCATCACCTTCCTGGCAGCTGACCTGTAGTTCCCCACATCCTCCTTGCCTTCTTGAAAATGGGCACATTTGCCATTTTCCAATCATTTGGGGTCTTCCCCTGTCACCATGATGACAGATGATAGAGAGCAGTCTCACAGTGGCATCAGCCACTTGGATGCACTCAGTGCACCTGGTCCCATAGACTATTTTAAGTCTATTTTTTTTTTAAGAGGGCTGTGTTCTTCCTCTATCAGAGGTGGTGCTATGCTCCCCCAAACTCATCCTCAAAGCAGAGTTAAACAAAGATTGAGAAATCCTGGGGTGAATGCTGTTTGTCTGACATTTTGCATGGAATATGACGCAAATGGATCTTTCTTCTTACTCTGTTTCATCAAAAAGAGCAAAATTCCCTGGGCTGTAAGCATTGTAGCTATTTCAAAGCAGGGATGCTTCCTTCTAATACTTTGTAAAGCACCTAAGCTCCCTAAAGGGGAAAGATTTTAAAACTTTCACTACTCATTTCTCGTTTGCTACACCTTGTCAAGTCACCAGTGAGCTTTTCTTTTTTAGGCCTTTTATATATCATCATAAGGCACCTTACTTTCTCCATGTGTTAGAGACCCTGTGCTGCCAGCTGCAGCTTTTGAGTCTTGCTCTGGGTGAGGCACATACCAAAAAGTTAGGTATTGACATATTTTGTGTAGTGGCTCCAAAACTTTCCTGAATCTATGTAAACTACATGAGAAAAGGAAAAAAAAAAAAATCTAAACAAAATCAGATATGTTGAATATATCACTTGCTTGATTACCTTATGTATTCAATAAGCAATGTGTCTGTACTTTATTACACCAAAAGGCTACAAGGCCAACTGTATTGCACAACAAAGAACATGCCAAGAACATTAAGTGTGGTGCTGGTTGCCTATTTAGAGATAGAGTACTACTCATGAGCTTTGGAAAAGCCCACAATTATATTGAGAAAGAAATTGTGAGTCATTTTTCCTTTTTTTTTTTTTTTTTATAACTATTCCCCCTCCTACATCTGTGGGACTCAGCAGGAAATAGAAACAAACATTAAATCAGGCATCTGAAGAAATAAATTGGGGCAGGGGGGAGGGAAGAGGAAAATGTTCATACACATCTGGCCCATAGTTGAGTTAGAATATAAGTACTCATTCATTGCCCTAATATGCATTTGTCTTAATCTGATACAATATGGAAGTTCCCATTTTACTGTGTATCAAACAGCATGAGCCCTTACAGCCATGCTTACAAAGAATGTTTTACCCCTGGTTAAACATATGTTAACTTTGTTTCAATTTTATATTAAAGGTTGCATTACAGACAAAATGGTGGGGAAAAAAAGGCAATTTTTTAATTTAAAATTTTGCAGAAGAGTGATGGGCAGGTCTCCTTACCTAATGAGATTTTTGTGCCATTTTAAAACAAATATAATTATTTCCAGAATTTATGTCTTCAATTATTTTTATGAATTAATTATGTATATATAATTAAATTATATTAAAGGAAAGGAAACCTTGTGAAAACAGAAAGTAAAGCAGACCATGAGTAGGAATGATAAGTAAGGATCAGGTTGATTTTACAAAATGAATCACACTGATTTTTTTTCTGAAACCTCTTTACTGGGGGCAACATATGTTGGCAGATTTGGGAACTCATCTACAAGAAGAATTACACTTCACTTTAGAGATCCATAGTGCCATTTATTATCTCATGATTTAGCATTTTCTAATCTGTGTGGTGTCATTTTCAAAACAGGCATCACAAATTCTGGTAAAAAAAGGTGTCAAAGCTTATTAGCCCAGTAACTCAGTTCCCCCATGATGCGAGATAAATTAGGGGTCTGTCAGATGTGTTTTTTGCCAAAAAAAAAAAAAATCATTGTGAACTTACTTGGGTTATTTTTTCTAGAGAAATAATGTGGTCTGTTTTATAGTTACAACACAGTCTTTCCAATAATATCGTACACAGTTCAGTAAGGAAATTTAGTGAAGGATACAGTGCATTAAATAGGAATAAGTTGTTCTGTCTCAGTATTTCTTTCTGATTTAAAGTTTTTCTTACTCTGAATTTTAAACACTTATATTTTAATAAGGAAAGGAAAATTACACTCAGGAATGTGCTAGGCTTGTGTTTGTGCATTAAAAAACATTAAAAGATGCCTTAAAGGTTATTATAGGCTTTGCATTTTATGGCATTTTAATAGTAAGGCAAAAAGAGGTGTATTTTGGTATCATTTTTCTGAATCTTGGGTACAGGCAAAAGTAGATCTTCTGAGAGTGAAGAGCAGAAGTACTGTTTTTTAGAATATTATCTACTGAATTTATTCCAAAACAGCATGTAACTTGGGGGGAAGAAACCAACACAAGAGCAGACTATTATAATTTTTAAATGTTCTGAATTGCAGATTTTTAAGACATTTTCAAAACCAGAACCACTAAAAAGGAAGCACTTTTTTAAGGGGAGGGAGGGGAGGAATTAAAGAATCGTTCTACTTGGCTGAGGACAAGCAGCTATTAATTCAGCATGAAAAAGTACCTCTGATTAATGAAGAATCAAAAAAATAAGCTTCATATATGTATAAAGTTACATTTTTCTACTTAGATTAGCTATACTTTTCAATGAGATTACAAATGTGTAGCTTGCGGATTGCATAGTAAACAGCCTGAATATACGGCATCTCTCTTTGTATAAATATGAAAGAAAGCTGGATGTACCTAGAGAGGATTACTGCCACTTAGATCTCAGGATACGCAGGGCTAGGAAGTCCTACGCCAAATGAACTCTGCCTTCCTCCTTCATCAAATATGTGGTAGGAAATGCTAAAGGATGTGTGGCTTTGAGTTTTTCTGCTTTTGTGGCTCTTATTTTCTGATTCCTTTGAAGGGAGTAAATTTGTGCTCGGCAGTCCTTCCAATTAACCTTGGCTTATTCACAGCTCAGACTACACGATGGCAGTGCTGTGATGCCTCGATACACAGCCTCCCTCTGGTGTTACAAACAAGTCCATACTCACCTGACTGAGGTGAAATTAATACCTGGTTACCCACATTAAAAAGCCACAGGTAGAGGGACAGAAATGTCCCCACTTGACTCCCTGTGCCATGTGTGCCCCTGCCTGGGGCAATCTGCTGAAATGTTCACCCTGCGGGATCGGCTGCTGCAGGGCTCCACCACCTGCAGGATGGCCTCACGTAGCACAATATCAGCTCAAATTCCCATTTGTTTCTCACTCGTGGGGCATGGTAAACACAAGACTAAATCTCCTGGTTTGATCTCAGCTGAGGGTAACACTTATTTTCTGAAATCCAGCCCAAGAATGATGTAAGGATGGTGAGCAATAATTGTTGGAGCCCTAGTCCTGGGGGGTGCATCTTGCATGGTCATGAGAATCATTTCGACATTATCATTCTGACCAATGCTTAACCACTTATATTAGTCTTCTAAAATATAGCTTAGAACTAATCATTTCTGTGTGTCCTTTGCAGGCCAGATAAATTTACAAAAATCAAAAAGAGTTGTTTTTGTGTTTTGTTTTTTTTTTTCATGTGCTCCAGGGCACACACACACATAGCAGCTGCAGTGACAGCCAGGTATGCTGGGATTCAGCACCTGGAAATAGACTCGGTGCTCAGAGCTCAGCGTGGAAAAAGCTTGTTTTCTGGAGCATTTCAGAGGTGTCTTGGACAGAGATGCACAGAAGGTACAGCCTAGGAAAGCAGACTCTGCCTCTGCTGCTAGAACAACAAACCCACTGCGGAAATCTTCTTGGTTTTCCTCCCACTTCAAGCTCCATGGCAGATCAGTCCTTCCCTGCCTGATTCCAGAATTACCTCGTTATCCACAAGTGCCCTGGTTTTCACTGGCGTTAAGCACCCAGAAATGTCAGAGAACCACGTAGAGCTGGGGGGGTGGGGGGGTGGGGAGGACGACACAACACGACACGCACGTCTGGAAAAAATATATATATAATTAAGAGAGTAATTGAAAGATTTTGCCGCTAGATGTCAGCAGGCAGAGCACAGACCCGACACACCACCTTAGCAAATCTTGGAAAAGGGTGTTTCAATGTTTCGATTCTCCTTCCCCTTCCTTCCCCCCTCCTCCTCTCCTAGCACATATATGCATATACACATAGGTAGAAAATCACCTAGGGAATACTTCTTTTTGGTTTATTTTTTTCATTGTAATCATACACAGATAAAAAAACAGAATATCTAATACCCAGTTATGCTTGAAAGAAGGGGCAAAGAAAAGAGTTGGCTAAAATTTGCAGTGGCTAAACAAACTGAACAATAACAAGCTCTCTGAGCTGTGAAGTTAATGAAGACATTTTTCCTATGGGTCTTATCCTATGGTTAATTGAAGCTTTTCCTATGCTGGGGAACTTCGAATTTACTTTTTTTTTTTTTTTTTTTTTTTTTTTCTGTAGGATGATCCCAAGGAGCAGCTCTTCAGAGATGCATTTGTGTCTTTTCTCTCTCCTTTCCAAGCATCTTTTCTTATTGCAACTGAATAGCTTTAAGACTGCTACCCATCTTTCAGATGTTTCAGGTGGGGTTCCAAAATGCACAAACTTTGCTTCCATAGGAAACCTAGCAAAAGAAAATGCAGACTGCTTAATCTATTACACACTCAGACTTACAAGGCCATTTATTTTATAGTGTAACTTTGCTAAAATTACTTAACACCTGAACTTGCACTGTCAATTTAAGTGTTCCACTAAATTTTCTGATGATTCCTCATTTTTCTACCCAATTACGAGTTTATGGAATGTGCCTGAATTGACCATTTAGTCTTTGCTGATGAAACCCTAGTTCCTGTAACTGCATGTTAGTGGGTTACCTCTCCTTTTTTTCTGCCTTCTTTAAAAAATAAAAAAAATAAAAAATAAAAATAAAAATAAAAAAGCAGATAGCATGAAATGCTATTGTTTACATCAAGTTTTGACATCCCTCCAGTGCAGTGAAACAGGCAGCATTGATAACAGTGAGAGAATACCAGATTGGCCTCCTCTGTGTGCTAAACTCCAGCTAAACTCCAGAATTTCTACAATTATTCCAGAGAGAATAAGATTAAATGCTCAGCATTTTTCTCTTATTGCAGGCTTATGCTTACTCCAGCTCTTTTTGATTGTATGTATTTTTCTATGTTAAATTAATGAGCTTTGCTTTATTATCCTATCACATTTTAAGCTTTGATTAGTCTAGCTCTTAAAATGTACATAAAAAGAGTTTGATTTTATTAGCTATTATTTAAATGATCACCTTAAATTAATCCCTTTGTAGTGTGAAGCTGTTTTTGTTGCATTACAATGGCTGCTTATCCTTCCTGACCTGAGATTATGTAGCATCATAAAAATTTAGCAACAGATTTTAAAAATTAAAGGGAAATTTTATGAAGCACGAATGACAGCCACGCAGGTTCATTTATACTAGCCTATAACAATGATTCCTTCCGAGCTATTTTTATGGAAAAAGGTCAATGCTATGAAAACTTAGAAGGTAAGGTTTTAACATGACTGATATTTTAAACAAATTTCAGCAATTTCACATTAAGATATCATTCTCAGCAGATTGATTCAGAGCCATTTTCATGTCTGGTAACACAACTACACAATTAGTAAATCTGTTGTGGGAGTCATACCCAGCAAAACTTCTAAATGTTATCCCTGGAAAATGCACACGTGGATAAGCATGAGCCAAATTTACTCTTTTTGTACACAAGTTTGAGAAATGATGATGACCCTTGTTCAGAAGCAAAGTCCATACACCTCATTGATTTCCTGGGGTTAGATTTGCCTGGTTTGGGGGTTTTGTGTGTTTTTGTTGCTGTTTTTGTTTGTTTGTTTGTTTGTTTTGTTTGTTTTGTTTGTGTTTTTTTTTGTTGTTGTTGGGTTTTTTTTGGGGGGGGGGTTGTTTGTTGATTGTTTTTAATAGCATAATAACACCATAATATACCCTCTGCACACTGGAATAGCATGTGCTTGCTCAAAACACCTCCACTCTGTCACATCTGTTTCAGCCCAAACTCCCTCTGTCATGTTGAGCTTGTTCTCCCTTTTTACTCTTCTCCTGTATTGTCAGTTCTGCCGGAACTGTGGGGTGAAGGCAACTTTCATCCTAGTGTTCATTGATGTCTGACTTTCTTCCAGGAAATCCAGTACTCTCATTACATGATGCACATCTTTTGAGGTCAATGGATTCACTCACTAAATTGAGACATCTGAATTCGATCATAAATGCTGACAGAGTATATGATTTTTTAATGCCATAATTTAACATGAGACAATATTTTTTAAGTACTTACACAAGTCTTCATGTGCACACCCTGCTCATTCTAAAGAAAAGTCAAACTAATTCATTCACATTTGCTCAGCACATTAAAAGCCACCTGCCCTGTTACCACCCTCAAACAGGTAAACAAGTGGACAAGAAGTGGTGGAAATAGGTTTTCCAACACAAACTGAAATTAAACATTCTTGGGTTGTCACGGATCAGGAAGGAAGAATAAATGGGCAACCAAGATGATTTTGCTCATATGAGAGCAACAAGCTACATTTTGTCCTCTAGTCCAAACTGATGGAAAGCACACAAGTATAGTGTTTTTTTAATGTGTAGAAACCCAGACCTTAAGATGATCTCTTGAACACAAGCAACACTGACTTATACCAAGAAAATAACTGCAATTGAGAAGGCTGTTGGATCTTTCTAAATCTAGCTAATGTTTGTATGTTTGCCCTGGGCAGGCCACAGTGGACCATCTTCCAGTATTCTTGTTTGAAGCAATAAACTGTGCAGGTAGCTGTGAAGATGAAAACTCACCATCTTCCTGGAAACTGTAATGGTACATGGGATCTTACCAAAAGCACCAGGCTGCAGAGGTCTGGATGACGGAAGTGGAACACACCTTCAATTCAGACAAGAAACCAATGCCTCATCTTCAGTTTTGTTGCATCTAGCTTCAAAAGTGTCTGCTTGTGTTTTATATTCTCTTGGATATTCACATGGATGACTACAAATAGAAGGCAGGGAGGAGTTTCTGTGGGGCCCACAAACTTAATACAATGAAAATGCTCACCTTGAGGGGAAAAAAAAAAAAAAAAAAAAGAGTGACCTCATCCCAGTGGCTGTTGTTTTCTCCTATCACACTTAAGGGTCCTGAGCTGTGAGAGAAGAGCCCTTGTGCACAGACACTGTCTTCTACCAAACTACTAGTTTCTCTTTCATGGTAATATAGCCAAGGGAAATTCCCTACCACTCTGGTAGGGTAATTTAGATGCAGAAAGGTAGGGAACGACCATAGGGAACTATATGATGGACTGGAGAAGTGGTTGGTGTCCAGAGGCTGTGGTGGGCCTGCTAGAGGTGCTGTGACACCTTTGTGGTGGCTGGGGCATGGCTGCCCCCATGGGCCTGCCAGATTCTGCTGCTTCTCTGTCTCACTCCTGCACTGCAGAGGGCTTGTCCTCAGCCAGCACCATCCCAGAGCTCTTCTAAATCACCTTTCCAGCATCATTACCCCATCAGAGGAAAAAGAAAATGTTTTATGTATTTATTTGAAGATCCTTATAAATTCTAAATGAATGAACTTAGTTTTACAGGGTTCGATGTCAATCAATAGCCTTTTTTATTACACTATAGGTTGAAGGTCATTCCAAATGTCACCAGTAAAATAATTAGATCTGTATATGAACAAGGCATATGAGTCTGACCTACACTGACTGACCATCTCCTGAAGTACTTCATGCTTCATTTTTCAAGGAAAGTCCTGCATAACTTACAACATTTACATTAAACTCCCAAATAAGGAAGAGCGTATCTATATTTCCATTGCTAATGTGTCCTATTTTTCAATAATTTGTTTTTATTGTAGTGTCAGCTAGCAAAAAAGCAAGACTGAACCACAGATTTTCACTGTCAGAAGCAGACAGCAGCAGAAAAACGTGCTTTGTCCCAAGTGCAAGGTTAAGGTGTAGATTGGGGTTAAAGCAGACAAATCACTGAGATATCTAGAGAGCCAAAATAGGTGTCTAAACACTTCTTACGATATATATCAAGGAGTCTAGCTACACTGGTAAGCACATTCTCAAAGCCAGATTTTCCCATTACCACCACCACCCCATAAATCCTCAAGCCCATGTCTTGGGACTGCTTTCTATCCTAGATTGGCTGTTCGAGTTGTAGGAAATACCTGAGATTTATTTTTTTTCTAAGAACATTGCAGCAATTTGAGCCCAGATCACCATTAGCCAAGCAAAAAGAAATGAGTCAGGGGACTTTTTTATAGGTCTGCTGCTCGGTGTAGGTATACCTGCAGTAGATGAATACTACAACACTTATTCTCACTCTTACAGCTGGATTTCCTCTACTAAATCTACTATATGGGCACAGCAAATGCTCCTGGATGTCTAAACCCCTAGACATTTATCATTTTGCAACTCTGCAATTGGGAAGTGACATGGCTAATGTTCCCGCATGTTCATGGCTAAAATATTCCTGCAGCCAGAAAGCTATTGAGAGGCTTATTTTAGGTCTAAACCCCAACATCCAAAGCTGAAGGAACTTGCCAAGCCTTAAGTGCCTAGCCTGACAGTGTTCCATGTAAGCCACTTCTCTCCTCCAGTTCTTTACATGCAGAACCCAGTTCTGATGCAGCCCTAGAGTCTAGGAGGCACACTCTCCAGCAGTGAGCTAATGTTCAAAGCTCTCCCTTTTTACCTGACCAGGAACACTTCTTGCATAACTCCGTATGCCCTAACAAGTTTTGCTTTGTAAGCCTCATCCATCACCCAGTGAGACTCCTGTCATACAGCCAACATCAGGAATATCTGGTTTTCAGTAGATAACAAGGTCTGCACACCACTGTACAAATCTCCTTCACCCATAAAGCCAACACTTATCCCCTGCAGTACCTGTCTGGGAGGCTGGAATGAAACCCCGAGCAGACAAGCAGAGAGCACTGTGCCCATAATCAGTGCAACTCCCTGGGAGGAAGGCAGTATAAATTCAAGTCCCTTCCATATTTGGAAATCCCTTCCATATTTGGAAGTGACAGGGAATTAAAAGGAATTTCAAAATTGGAAGTAAATGTCCTGGTTATTGTACAGGTTGTCTTATTCTCCCTTATATTTATTTACTTATTTGGAAAAAAAAAGAAAAAAAAAATCTGCCTAAGAAGATGATCTGGTTTAAATGAGTGCATAATTCTAGGAGTATGTTCACAGCTTAGGTTTTTCAGGAAAGAAAACTTGAAATGGTTGTGTGTAATTGTATAATTTCTAATGCTTAATTCTAGGTTATCTTAGGTGCTTCCCAAGCCATGGGTTTCTAAGGCCCCTTTTCTTGGGTGCCAATTCTTCGCAGGTATTTTAAGAGGCCCAGGACCTGACCTTGCTGTTAAACCTATGTACTGTACCTTGGGATTCCCATATTTTCCCCCAAATATAACCTCTAATACCTTTACATTTCAAATTTTTCAATAACTGTACATTTATAAGTGCATGTTATGAATAAAACCTAGGGAATGAAACAGCACCTCGAACATTTTCAATATTTCAGTTAAAATGATTGCACTTTACAAAGATGGAAGGCTATAATGCTGGGGAAGGAAAAAAAAAAAAAAAAGAGAGAGAAACGGATTGTAATTATTTTTCAAAACATTTAATTAATTTACCAATTAACTTGATTCTTCTACATAGGCAGTGGGTAAATGTCATTTTCCAGACACAGACAACCCTGCAGAAAAGGCTACACCCTCCCTGTTGGAGCGCCTGTGTTTGATTTGATAGTAGATGCATGCAATCTCTCTCCAGCTCTTTTCAACAAGCTAAGACTAGACATTAGCCTTTAGGTATTAAACGGAGATCAGATGAGTCTTATACATGGTAAACTAAGAAAAAAAATACTTTTTCATACTTACATACATACAAACATACATACAAAAATATTTTTTCATACTAATACATAGAGGTGGGGGAGAAGGTTTTTGTTTGTTTGTTTGTTTTAATAGTATGTCCACTTTCATTTATGCCTTTTAACTCCATTGCAAATTAGGAGAAAAAGAAATTGAGAAATCAGTTGCAACTTACAGCTACAAGCGAGATTCCAGAGGTGCCAAACACCTGCAGTCCCCACTGACTCAAAAAATTAGTGCCTCAAAATATTGTTCCCACAAAAGTGATCAAGATCACTACCTGGTGATCTTTCAAGGTCCCTTCCAACCCAGGCTGTCCTATGATTCTCTGATTATGGTTCATTATTCTTTTAACTTCAGGCTTATATTGTCTAATTCTAGAATGGAATAAAAGATTTGATCATCATTTCAGGCAGTCTGCCACATCTCTGTGCGGTACAGAAAAGGCACAGACTATCAAATTTCTGTGAACACAAAGTAAGTTTTTTAGTTACTTGTCATACGATCATATTTTTACCCTTAAACAAGTCTAATTGCAACATGTACCATTGTTTGTCACAATATACTGCCTTTCTCCACCAGCTATCAAACTTTTACACTGACTCAGTAACAGGTATTGGACCATGTTGCATGAACTGCTCTAATACAACACATGAGCCTTGCTAATATTGCCTATTTTACACACAGACTATATTTTCATTGCTACCTGCAACTACATGTCATTTGCTTTCTTTTTCAAATGATGTTCCACTTCTGTTGAAGATTAAACACAACAGTATTACATTTCTTTTCTTAGAATGATTATGTTATGTTCAGCAGATATCAAATCATGTCTGGAAATATAATTTACATGTGTACCAGGAGAATAGACTAATTTATAATAAACCATGACATTACCTATCAAACAAATAATTTAAGGCCAACACACACAAGAAATCTTTATTTACAAAATAATGAACAATTTTAAATCTTAACGTCTCCCATCTCTATTATGTTATGTGCAAACAATTAAAATAGCAGTCTATCTATACGTACATCTACATCTACAACTAAATCTACACCTGTCTCTGTGTCTGTGTCCATGTTTAGGTTTAAATTGTATTGATATCTGCATCTGTATCTCTAACTTTCTATAGATATCATCATGTTGTTAAGCTTCACAGAGTTCCTGCATCAGAAAAGTTATCCAAGCTTGTCCAAGGTCACACAGAAATGGCATCATAATTTAAATCAAAGCCCAATGAGAGTTCCGGGAGTGCTGGAGTCATATATGAATTAGTACCATGTGTAACTTAAAAAGGAAAAAGAAAAAGGAAAAAAAAAAAAAAAAAAAAAAAAAAAAAAAAAAAAAAAGGCCAGAACAAGCCACTAGCATAGACATACTTATTTAAGTATAAACTTTGTAATTGCCAGTAATTTATACCAAAGAATTCAATGAAAACATAATACCCATGAAGTTCATTAGTTGTTTTAAGAGTTTACATCTTTTTGTGTGTGTGTTAGTCTGGTGCTTTCTTTCCTTACTACAATATAGCTTTCAGTAATACTAGAGAAAGTTTGTTTGTTTGTTTGTTTGTTTGTTTTAATACAGATACTTTCATATATCCAAGCCCCTTTTTATTTTATTTGTAATGTAAAACAGTTAACTAAAGCACACATGTCATTAAAGAAAAGACTGAAAATGGAATTGACAGCACAGTTTTAAAAGTCTTAAGAATATTTTGTATCTAGAGTGGTTAACACATTGGCTTTGTTGTGCTTTTTGCCTCATCTCAAGTACTAAAAAGATACTGCACTTGTTCCCATGCACAAACACAAAGAATAAGACCTGCTACACATACAAGTATGTTCCCTTTGGCGTTGTTTGTATCACCCACTGAAAATACCTCTCCAAACTCATACATCCTCTCCAGGAGAGGTGACAGAAGCATTCTTTCTCTCTCCAACATGTAGGATGACTCTTCTTTCCTCCTGGCTTAGCTGAAGATGAAAAACAGCCAGTAAGAAAACCCACTGGGGCTACTAGAAGGAGATTTACACCCATGTTAAGGCATAGACATCACACAAGTCATCAAGGAAAGGATTTCTTTATCCCTCATTTTTCTTCCTTTTTATTACAATGTTTACTACTTAAATCTGTTAAACATGTAGCATAATACTTCTTGAGACAAATACTTCTTGACACATTCCTTTTTTTCATACATTAAACTCATGTTGAAGTCCATAATATAGTTTTATGAGGGGCAGATACTATTATTTTTAAATGAATACTTTTTGGATATTCAGATACTAGGTAACATAACATTATTGACTGTAGGGGTGAATGGGCTTGTAAAGAGCTCACAGGAAGGAGATCCCCTGACTGTTCCACTTCACACTATGCTGCAAGCTTAATGGATATCATCCATATATGTATGTGTTTGTGGGGAAAAAAAAAAAAAAAAAAAAAAAAAAAAAAAAAAGATGTTGATCTAATACATCCTATATACATTGTTTCATGTTCTGTTGGAATTCTGTGTTATGAATTCTATGATGATGATGTTTCATTCTGCCTAATGAAATGAATGGTGATTTCTGCAAATTGACTTGCCTATGTTAGGTCTGACTATAAATCTCTCATTGTCTCCTCCCACTTAAGCACAACATTTCTTTATAGAACAGCAGCCTATTTTTGGCACATGGAGTGCCAACCTTAGCAAGTCTACATGATGTTTAAATTTCCTACATCTTCAGCAGGTAATGCTTTAACCTTACATTATGAATCTTCCTTAAAAACTTTTAACAATTATGTAAGTTAATATGTTTCACATACAGTTAATATATTTGATTTTACTTCTTAATTTCAAAACTAAGCAGTTCGTTTCATAAGCATAGAGGAAAAAAAATGTGGATCCATCCTGATGTGCAAAGCAGTTATAGAAACTGATAATAATTTTGACATATCTGTCAACCATGGCTAAAACCTATTGCTACCATACCTTTAAAATCAATTGCTGTGTTTTAAATTCTTGAAAGAAAAACATTTTTTAAGGAGAAGTACAAAGTTCAACTCATTTGTACTAATTTGAAAATAAAAATTTTATGTCTAGATGAAAGCATTGGGTTTTGATCTGATTAAGATCAGATCATAAAAAAGCCTGTGTTTCAATCATTCTTCTTTCAAGTCCAAGGCTCTTAGAATTGAAGTGTTCAGTGTACATTAAACAAATGCTTATTCAATAGAAGTACAAATTAATAATTAAATTTATTAAATTAACTGGAAACATTATTTTAATTGTGATACACAGCATTTTTAGCTTATTACTTCTCTAATTAATTGTATATTCATTTAAGAAGTCATTCTCCAGGAAATTTAAAAATCAAATAAAAGAATGCTTCCCAGTATTAAAAAAATCTAAATTGAAGGGGAAAACACTGTCATTTCCTCCCTTGTGATGTAATTAGGAAGACTTCTGGAACACCCTTAGTTGATCCTACTGAAATTTCCCTATCATCATTCCCCTGTATTCTGATCAATGAAATTTCTGACTTAATTCTTCTAAGGACACTGTGCTACTAGACCATGAGATAAGAAGGTAAAGAAGACAGAGTATGTCATGTTACATAAATTAAAAAGTAACAGTCACTTCTGCAGGAGTCTATACACTTGTTCTCTCATTTGAAAGATCCTTTCAGTAATAGTAATTACTAAAAATGTACTTAAAAATGCAGCAGACTGATTAAATCAACTATATAAATATACATTTTTTAAATGCTGCATTTTTTTTTCTTATCTCAATAAAGGTGTGTTTTCACTATTATATCTAGCAACTGCAATCCTATCTAGCTACAAAAAATAATTTAACATGGTCACACTCAGCCTATGTGAATGGAGCAAACCATGTGCAGAGTAGATTAGAGGCAATACTGTCCAAAAATTCCAGTGCAGTCATGTTTTAACTTCCAGGACAGGACATATTAATTTCCCCACTGCACTGCCTTCCAAATGTATACCATATTTCTTTCTCTCTTTAAAAAAATGTGCATTCTTATCTGCTTCTATCCCTCATTCATTCCCTGCTTCCTTGGGTTCCTCCATCTTTGTTTAGTACTGATTTTTTTTTCCCACATCGTTCCTTCTTGTATTTACCTTACAGAATCCCTGCCTTATCTTGCTATCCATTGCTATTTCTGCTTTCTTGCTTTTATTATTGAGTTGTTTCAAAGATGCTTGTAATTCTAGCATTTAAGGATATATATATATATATATATATATATCCAGAAAGTAGAGTATGGAACAAAAACAGCAGTGGTGGCACTGATAATTGATCTTGTGCTCCTCTCACATATTCCAAAAGTGTATTAGGCTAGTAACATTAGCTCTAAAACAGCTTCCATCAGATTTCTCACCTAAAAGTGAAATTACTTACATTACCTATATGACTATATGCGTGAATGTTAAATACACACTCGTCACTCGTCTGTACCCATTCTGTTGTGGCAGGCTCTGTGTCTGACACAGTTCTAGACTAAAAGGGAAATTCATGCTACCACCTTAGTTATAAGGCCACCATATACAAAAGTGCTTGGTAGATCATTGGAGTAGAGAATCTGAAGCCTCGTTTTCCCCCTCCATAAATTCGTAACTATTGTATAGAAGGTTTAGGAAGAAAATAAAAAGTGGAGAAGACAATTTTTCTCTAGTACCCGTGAGTAAGTCTTACAGATGTCTATCATTTCTACAGACTTTATTGTGTGCATGAGTTTCCTCCATTGAGAAGCAGAGCTTCTTATATCCACAAAAAAAAAAAAAAAAAAAAAAAAAAAAAAAAGCCATACTTTAAGTTTCTTTATCCAAGTCCACTAATTGACTTGAAAACAAGAACTGAGAGCTTAAATTCTATGTTGTATTGGGAATCAATAGAATCATTAGAGTACACAGGTTGTTATCTGCAGACCATTTGCTGAATGTCTGAGCCTCTATGCATTGCATTAATTGTTTCCTTTTTAATGATCAATGTTTAGAACCACAAAAAAAAAACACGTTTAGAAAAGTGCATTATATAGCAGTGAAGTCAGGTAACAACAGAGGCCCAGTGGTTACTGGAAAGTCTGCCACTTCTAGCCTTACAATTTCCTGCTTTCAGTTATATCAAAAGCAGGAAGATATAAATCTATATTACAAAAGATTATTTTTCATCAGAGAAGGTAGGTGGTCATTCATCAGTATCTCTGGCACTGTTTCTATCTACTAGATGGTTTAAATTCTGAGGATCCTTTGGCACCTTTGAGGATAAGTGTATTTGGAAACAATTCCTTGCTAGCTCAGAAAACTTTTGTGAAAATACAGATTTATCACTAATTGGCAATTTTCAACAATTTTGAGCAGAGGAAAGACTACCTCAAGTTTACACTGCTGTTGTACTGTAACAAGCACAATTGCTTCTTGCACAGCACTGAGAGTCCCAGAGTTACTCATCTCTCCGTTTTGATTCTTAGAAAAAGCTCTGATTTAGATGGCATGTCATGTGCTTTTCTGTCTAGTAACTGTAGCACCTAATGTCTGTCTAGTATCTGTTTTTGTACCATGAATAGACAGATCTAAGGAACACAAGTAACTGCATTTATGCTACCCAAAGCATAGAGCCGTAGGTGGCTCCAGGTGAGTCTTTTGGCAAATCAATCATTGTGGATCAAGAAATATTTTTTCCAAATTGACAAGAAAATATCTTTTTTGTAATAATTTAAGTTTGGCATACAGGTAACTTTTGGTGTTTAAAACATTGTATTTGTTTACCAAGATGAGGAGATGTCTCCACATGACAGATATCTTTAATTTACTTGTCCTTCATCTTGGAATTTCATATTCCAGCTCTTACAGATGCTGTGAATGTCACCACCAGTCCTTCCAACCTCTTGGGAGGCATGACTTCCATATCCATATTCTCTTCCAGATGCAGGCCCTGACTTTGCCTTTACTTCAACATCATCATCTTTACTGATAATCCTGGCAAAATATTTACTTAGTTTTGGACTACTGTGGCTGCAAAGGAACTTTACTCCCACTCTCTTTTTTTGCTGTGTGCATATCTAAAGAGTAATCTCCAGTACTATTTATAACAGCTACATGCTACTAGCTCATACGTGCTAATTAGCCAATAGGTAATAACATCCAATAGCTTATAATATACGAGTGGCAGCCGATGATGCATTTCTAGCGTTAGTCATACATTTCAGCATGCTAAAATGACTTGGGTGGAGGAAGGGGGCTCAGTATACATCTGCGTGCATTATGGATACGCTGCTGGATCTGCTGGAAGGAACTTTTAAGGAGTTTGTAAGCTGCATTCTCCCCTGCCGCAGCTCAAGGTTTCTGTACAATTTTGTGAAGTCTATACACAAGAGAGAAGAGAAGCTCCTTGTTACTGCAGTGTAACATGGGGACTCGTTCGTGTTTTGGTGAGGTGCCAGATGTCAGGCTGCAGTGTTTGTACAGACATCAGGCCCAGATAAGAGGGACTGAAGCAAACACTACAAACTACCGTGTGGTTTTGTGAAGGTCTGGGAAAGTTAAAGCAAGCCACCCCGCACACCCACATTCCCAACAGCATTCGCACAGCAACAGGGGTTATGCGGCTATCCCAACGCCGGGACTCCACACCACTCAAACCTACGGACAACACATTCACCAGCAAGGCGCATGCACCTCAATGAAAACACTGAAGGATTGCAAAAAGCCCTTTATTCCAGAAAGGCGAATTCCCCTTTCCGCCCCATTCTGAAGCGTGGTCTCACAGACCACCATCTGCAGGAGGCAAGCCGGGCTCTGGCAGTGTTATGGGGACAAGGGGACATGAGGACACGGGGACATGGGTACGTGGGGATATGGGGACACGGGGACACGGGGCCAGGGCTGCTGCCCGCCCCTCCGGCAGGAAGCGGCCCCTCAGCGCCGAGCCCTCCCCGCCGCCAGGCGGCCTCGCGGCGCGGCGCCTCCCCGCGCCCCCTCCCCGCGGCCCGCGGGCAGGGCGGGGGCCGAGGGCGGCTCCCCGGCGGCGTCAGTCCCAGCATGCAGCGCGGCCCGCTCCTGCCCCTGCCGCCGCCGCCGCCACTGCCGCCGCCGCTGTCGCTGCCGCCGGGGCGAGAAGATGGCGGAGGGAGGCGCGGCGGATCTGGAGACCCAGCGCACGGACGTGGCGGCGCTGCTCAAAACCGCCCTCCGCAAGGGCGACACTTGGTGAGGGAGGGAAAGAGGGAGGCGACGGGCACCCGGGGCTGGCCGGGCGGCTCCCTCCGCCCCCGGTGGCGCTCGGCCGGCGCGGGGAGCGCCCCCCTGCCCCTCGGCCTCCCCCTGAGGGCGGTTGGCGGAGGGGGGGGGGCAACGGGCGGCCGCGGGGAGGGGAGGGGAGGGCAGGGGAGGGGGTGGGGGGGGCGGCGCCGTTCTGCGCCCTCAGCCCGGGTCTGGGGGGCACCGGCAGCGGGGGGGGGGGTGAGGCCGGGGGCGGCCCCGGGCTCTGCGGGGCCCGGAGGCCGCGGGGGGAGCTGCGAGGCCCGGGGAGGGCAGCCCCCCGGCAGCGCTCCTGCGGTTCTTCACCCCGAAGGGAGGAAGCGGCTCGGGTGGTTTTTTAACCAGAAATTACAGCTCTGGCCTCGCTGGGGTGTCCTGGAGCCCGTCCGCGGCTGTCATTGCACGCCTGGCGTTTAAACTTTGACGGCCAACGCGTGATGCCCCCCCCCCAAAAAGGATCAGTCCCCGAAGGTGCGGGCAGGCCCGGCCTGGTGGTGTTTTCCGCAGCAGCACGGAATCCGCGCTGCTTCTGGGGGCCACACGGGTTGTCAGCGCAAGGACCCGCGGCCGAAAAGATCTGGGTTAAATAAACACGGCCTGCCAGCCTGCGCCTGGTAACCCAGCGCCTCGAGTTGTAGTTCTTCGAGGCTAGGTTGCACGCTGGGTGTTTTTTTTTGGGGGGGGGGTTTAGGGTTTTTTGAGGGAACGGGAAAAAAGGGAACTGACACTTTTTCCACCACGCAACCTCTTCATCTCTTTCCTCATGAAGCTGTCACCAAAGACAAAGGCTGAAGTGTTAACTTACTGAAAATTAAGTACAAATACGCAAAAGTAGAGCTAACCCACCTCGTTTCAGCTGTCATCACTCACTGTTCCAGTTCTATAAAAGACTATATTTAACAGTGTTGATACTGCAGCATGTGTCAGAAGCATACATTCTGATGCATTATTCAAATACTGCTGAGTATATGTTCACTTTTTGGCATCTGAGCAGGCTGCTCTTCAACCGAAAAAGTATAAGCAACTAGAAAAAGGAAATCAATTGGAGTGGTAGTGTTGAAAATGACCGGCAGTAGTACAAGAGTGCTTAGGCATGTAATCTTCTAAGAGATTTTTTTTAATGATATTGTTGAGTATTTCCTGAGTACTAAAAAAAAAATAATCTTGAACAGTTAGTATTATTCAAAGTGAAACTAACTTCATGACTGGTTTGCGTAATGACTAACACGGTGCACTTACGGGCAGAGTTGTATTTTTTTTTTATTACGCTAAATATTTTTAAATGGAAAAATCAGTTAAGTGAAATAAGCTTCTAGACATTCTCAGAAAATAAGTATATTTCAATGCGATTGTGACACTAATATTAATCCAGTGTTGCAGAGCTGAATAAGCTATGGCAAAGTCCCATTAATTTTGACTTATGAACTATTACATCTAGGAACATGAATGCATATACAGGTACATTCATAGGATTAATAGTTAGAGCTATGTATTTAACTTCACATATTAAGGAGTGTGTTTAGTCCAAGTGCTTTATTCAGAGATATTTTGGTAGTAGCTTTTTATTCTTCTGGGGCATCGGTAAGGAAACATAATAGTTAAAGTGCTGTAAGTCATGATTCAGAATTGCAATTTTCATTCATTCATTCAATAGTAAATATTGCTGAAAAATGTGAGCAATGCTGTATCAGCTTGTTCTGTTTGAGCTTTCAAGCACTATACTTAAATACAGTGCTTTTAAAATTACCAGCTTACACAGATAATCTCCCAAGAATTCGGAGAACTGTAGCTATGTATAAAGTAGAAAGCTTTGGGGGGTTCCCCTTAAGAAAAAAGGAAATGAAGAATAGAGCAAGGAGAGGCAAGCCTTTTACTGTCTAGAAAGGGCAATGAACTTCTTCATTAGTTCTTCACATTTACTGTAGAGAGAAAGAAACTAAACTGATTTAAATGCAATGTTCCTAAGGTTAGATAGTAAAAAATATTTGGTAGAATACAGTTATGTTCAAACACCCTATTTGAACAGACCATGAGCTGTAAAATTTGCTTCATGGGATGTTTTCAAAAATACCTTGGGCATAGTATGGATAAAAATATATTGCTTCAGTGGATGGACAAGATTGGTATCTTCTGACTGTTCTGTCTTCAGGGACAGGAATCTGGGCTAGTCTGTCCAGGTGGTCTTTTTTGCGTTCTTTTATCGGCAGTTAATAAATTAAATGATTAAACTAGGTGAGATTGAGGATTCTTTCATCTTTCCATTTTCCTTGTTTTTCTAAATAGATAAATTAATTAAACATCATATTTAAGCTTTTCCAAGCAAGAACCTCCTTATTTTATTAGTTGTTTCTAAACTACTAACTACTTTTGTTCGTGAATTCAGCATTAAAACCACACTGTCTTTCCTCAGAACTTGCATTATAGATATTTCAATGTTTTCCAAAGGTCCTTCAGGTTCTGCGGTTCAAAGACCTATCGTTCTGTTTCAGAAGAGAATGCTCAGTTTCATCTTGTATCTCGCAGTGTTAGGATCGCGTACGATTGTAATTCTGCTGATGAGAAGTGAGAAGAATTTTTAGTGTTTGTGGAGATTTTAACCTCTTGTTCGGAAAGAGAAAAAAAAAAAAAAGGTTGTTACAACTGCAGACAAATGTGAACTCAGTGTCTTCCTGTATCCACCCTCAGAAAGTTAAGAGCTGTTGGCGTTCATCAGTTTTTAATCACTGAATATTTTACGTGACCAAGTGGTCTTAATGTTGTCATTTAATGCCTTTGGAGCTGCAGTGCTACTCTTACGAGCCTTGCCAAGTTTTTCTGCTTTTACAGTGTCACTGAGATACAGTTTTCAACACTGAAAGGTATTGATCTTGGAACAGTTTTCTCCAAGGGTTGCTGAAGGCTCTGTCAGTTCTTGTGTGTGACTTCCTTCTGTGTGATTATCTTTGATTTTCTCCCTAATATTGAGGTGCAACTTGTTGCCTTTACCTTTAAGGCCACTTTCAGCCCTGCTTTCCCTGTAGTTCCTGTTCTGCTGAAGCTCTCTTAGTCAGCAATGTTGCCTCAGTTACTTAAATAAGACATTACAGTTGCTTTCATACTCTTTACTTTGCTACCTCTTATGTGCATTGACCGTCTGTGGTCTAGACTTGAGACCACATATCTCACCTTCAGGTACCACCTGCCAGTAAATGGTTCACTTTGTAATGGGTAGCAGTGACTAATAGCGACCAACAGCATAGACTTAGGGAGTTTCACCAACTTTTCTCTCTCTTTCTCACAGAATTTCCCCAATGTGCTTTTTTCATCTAACAGAAGAGAATATAAATGACATTTATATTTCTAAAAGCAGTAAATTGGAAAAAAAAAATAGGCTGTTACAGTGGGCAGATAACTACCATGAGTTTATTTGGTGTCTAGGGGAAAAAATGCAATCTTGAGATGCTTAAATAGGGAATACTGAGTAGCAGTGTAGAGATGTACAATAATATATGCCTGATACCATTCTGATACCCAGTTCTGGTGCCTGCATGTCACAGAAGGTGCTCATTTGGAATGAGGTCAGCATTCTCAAATTTTAATAGAGGAGGAGAAATCCTTGCCTAACAGAAAAGAACTTAATAGCTTTTGTCTATTTCAATAGATTGTTGAGTGCTGTGCTGATGTACTTACTAAGAAGACATCTAGGCTAAGGGTTCTTAAGAAGAAGATGTCTTCTAGGCTAAGGGTTCTTAAGAAGAAGATGTCTTCTAGGATAAAGGTTCTTAAGAAGAAGATGTCTTCCAGGATAAGGGTTTTTAAGCTAGCACATAAAGATTTCTAGCTGTGATAGCCGATGAATTTTGGTGCCATTCTTCAGCTTACCTAATGCTGAGACAAATGCTCAACCTGTTCTTTAATTTTAAGACTTGCAAATTACAAAAACTACAGAAGTGTAATATTTTGTGTTTTTCCAGTTGTGTCTCTGATACACATCACTTCTCAAGTTCACTTCTGGTGAACTTCTGGAATCACTTCTGGTGATTCCAGAGGGGTACTACTGTTATTGACAGAGTATATTTCTTGGAAGGTGAAGAACATATTCTCATTTTTTGCACAGTAGGAATTTCATTGGCTGTTTCTCATTGTAAAAGTCCTAGTCACTGAGAAGAGAATAGGTAAAATTTTAAGTGGGGTAAAATGCTTTCCAATGAATGATTTGGGAAGTTCATATTTAAAGGATTTCCCCTCCAGAAGGGGGGAACACAACTTTAAAGTGTTTCCGCTCAAAAAAAATTGTAAGCATTTCAATGCTGATTATAAAGAAAACTTGAGTCTTAAGCGGGAACATACAGCCCTACCTGAAAACCTTGCAGTGCCCGTCATTGATGATAACCTTGCTGCTGAAGTGCTTAGCTTTAATAGCGTTTTATACCGTGGTCTTCCTAGTGTTTTCCATGTTTGATCATCCATCATTGTGCTGTGCATTAACAAACTCTAGATTGAACAGTAATGGAAGATTTTATGTGATTTCAGTGACAGCATGGTGACGTGTAATGGACCTGCACATTTGGAAAAACATCCTGAACTGTTACAATGAGAAACCAGTATGAAGAGAAATAGGGAACTTGTTACTGTTACTTTTCCAAAGATAGATTTGACATTTGGGATCTTTATCTTTCAAATGGTCATTTCAAAAATTGCTGATTTTTTGGCTTTGAGATCTTATAGCTGAAGTTCTGTGTTTAATTTATTTCACTGGCTGTGGAATGGTGCAGTATTTCACCACCAGTTTATGGAGATGTACAAAGTGTTCTGTTTAAAATTCTTCTGGGAGAATGCTTGCAATGGAAATAAGTAGGTGCAAATCTCTTCTGGTGATTAATTGGGCAGGGTGAGAAAGGCATGTTTGTGTTAGGCTTTTACCTGAAAACAAGAAGTCAAACATCGATTTAAGAGTTAAATTGTTTGTTTGGTTGGTTTTGGGTGGGTTGTTTTTTTTTTTGAGAAACCTTTACTTAAGTGGAGAATTTGTGCACGTATTCAAAATACGTGCTTGTTAATGTAGTGTTCACAAGTAACTTTAACACACAAATACACTCATTTGTTTTGACTTACTCAGGGTTTTGGTAAGCTCTTGGTGTGTTATGTGTGAAGTGCTGCTTAGGCTACTGCAGCACATTATGAGAACTGAGCATGGGGGGCTTTAGCGGGTATTTGACTGAAAGTTGATTTGGAAATATGTGGGTGCATTTCATTCAACAAACGTTTAATTTCAGAGGAGGGATGTGAAATATGGACTACAAATTCCTAAAACTGATTTAAGTGATTTCTTTTTTCTCTGACCCATTTTTTCCTGTGGATTTACCTACTTTTTGAATAAATTGATGGCTTAATTTTTATGTAATAAAGTAGAGTAATTGCCTTCTTGAACTTTCAAGCACTTGTTAATTCTGAAAGAAATTTGAATTTTGAAGGCATTCGTTAATCATGGGTATACCTTGTCAAGCAATTTTGTCTAGGCTAATCAAAGTAGAAATACAGGTACAAAGTCCTTATTATCTTTCTTATTTTCATAGTTGGAAGAAAGAACAAAAATTAGATGTTGTGCCTTTAAACAGGAGTCCTAATTTGCTTTCAGCAACACCGTTCCACTTTGTCCTCACTGTTGCTTCATCTGTACTCATGCACAGTGACAAGGGTAAAAAAAAAAAAAAAAAATCCTTAGCTATCTCTCTGGACAATTTGCACAGTTTTGCTGTTAAAATTATGATTGCTTGTGTTCAGAAGATTTGATGTTCTAGAAGTACACAGTGGGGAAATGAGTGTGTCTCTCCAAAGTATCTCAGTAGCACATTCAAAATCAAAGCAGTTAACTTTAAAGTGAAAGACTGACCTACTGGGTAGTATAAATAAATTTAGGTTATGTTACCTGTTGTTAATTGTCTCGGTATATAGCTGAGTAATGTATTCAGAGTGTTTGAACAGTATGATTATGATCTTGATATGCACCATTTTTTGTCAAAAGCATTGTCCTATCAACCCATGTGTTAAGGGAAAGAATGAATCCAGTCATACTTCTACGATGTTGATGTTAAGGTTTATTGCATCAAAATGTGTGGTAAACCACAGGTGAAGTTAAATTACACAAAAAGCCATAGGACCATGAAAGAATTTTAGAAATCAATTAGCAGCTTTCCTGCTAGTTGTATTAATTGTTCACTGTTAAGTGAACAATGTCCATACATGGTCACGCAGCAGCAAAATTTTAAAGCTTTAGGAAATTTATTATTAATTTTTATTATTGGTTGATTGTAATAGCTTCATTCTTTTGTTCTTGTTAGTGTTTGAAGGCTGTTATAAAGTCATCCCAATTTTGCCTGCCCGAATTCTCTACACTTGATCATTCATAAGGATGCAGCCTTGTTGGTAATTTTAATTGACTGACCGAATATGAACACATTTGAATATAATGCATGGCTACCAACTGATAATTATGTTTTCATATTCGAACATAGGGCTAAGAGGACCAAAATATTTGTTACTGGTATCCATATATTGGGAAAACATACTGAAAGTATTACGTACCATATAATTCATAGGTTATGTTGAAGAAACTGCAAGTCCAGTAATGAATAAGTGAACGCAAGCAGGAACCAGACTGATGGCCCTGCAGCAGGGAGATCAGCAGACCTTTGTAGATGCTGGAAATATTCACCATTTTGTCTCGCTTTAATGGGACCCAAAGAATAACAACACCTGCAGTGAACCGTTTGCTGAGTGGTGTTGTCTGTAGGAGCTAGATGAGGTCAGAATAACTGATCTAAACTCATCCTAAATATAGATTTAGTCTGTTTAGTGTCTTCAGCTGAAGCAAGTTTGAAGTAGTCATCTTTCACTTATTAATGCTGGTTTACATAATTTCTAAACAAACCTTGTTTGCTTCTAACAATAAGAGTGAAGTAAAAGATGACATGCCTTAATACAGCTTTGAGGTATATATTATTTAAAATATTTTAAGGTCGTAAGTAATGTGTATCTTGAAAACAACCCAAGCATAGGAAAAGAGGAAGAGGAATAAATATTGTGCTTTGTAATTGTCCATACTTGTCAAGAAATCATTCAAATAAGAGTTACTTAGAGAAAAATTATTCCAAATGGGGAAGTTAATATTGGAAAATTGCTTCTGTATGGGATGAGCTAGGTATGACCAACAGTTATCATTGCTTTTTGAGGAAGTAGTCAATTTTGTAATGTCAGCAGATATGAAGGGACATCTTCATTATATTTTTCAACCCCTTTGCATGATCAGTAAGCTCACACTGGCCTGAAGTAAGACTCGAAGACGAGCAAATGCAATGTGAGGACAAAGGGTTAGGATAAGGCCTTTTGTCATCAGCTGCTGAGAGGGGAGTGTTGCTGGAGGTTATGGTGCAACAGCATATCTAGGAATCCGAGACAAGTTTCTCCTTCAGTCTTGGCTACAAGTCCTCCGGGTGCCTTTTAGGCCCCAAGCTGGGTTCGTTAGCCTGTCCATTAGCTTGGCTGCCGCTGTCTGGGAGCAAAATGTTGTGTTTCCTGCTTGAGTGAAGTCTTGATTCTAGCAGGGACAAGTAACAAACATAACTTAAATAACTATTTTAAAAAACAAGCAATCCATAGTTTTGAACTTTGCCGAGATGTCTTGGGGTAGCATTTTCCATCAGCTCCAGAGGTGGGAAAGCTGCTGCAGCATTAGACTGGTTTGGAACCCTTCCTTGAGTTAGGTAATAGTAACAAACAGACAAGTGAAACATCGTAACAAGCCTGATGTGCAGGCATTTTCTATCTCTGTTTTACTAATGCACGGTATGCTATTTTTGTATCTGGGACAGTACATATTCAGTGAAGCATATCTAGTCTCGGGTGCATGCTGAAAGTTTTTGATGTTTCCCCTAAAATGTGCTGAAACTCACTTAAGAAAGGCAGTTTGAGTGGACGTAGTTGTTTTTACTTGAGGTACGTCTTTTTCCCTGAAAATACTGAAGGTCTGGCATAGGTAAATACTTTGTTTTCAGATGGTCGATTATATCATGGGTATTGTAACAGTAACAAAAAGATAAAGTAGGTTGTAAGGTTTGCCTGCTTTGTTTTGTGTAGGTGAGTAGTCTTGTTGATCTTGCTGAGAATGCTGCATTGAGTATGTTTGTAAGATCAAAACCTGTAGTCTTAATTTTTGATTTTTCCCTTTTTCCTGTAGTGCTAAGAAGTCTGGATTTTAGTGTGCTTTAAGTGCTTTAGGAGATTCATCCCCTAAGCTGAGCATGTTACAATTGCATTTCTTCTGTAGCATAATCTTGAACATGCTAAATCCTTCTTGTATAAAGATGAGGGAATTGTATGGTATTTGAACACAAATTTCCATTTTTCCTAATGGAAAAATTGGAAAAAAAATGAAAAAGAAATGGAAAAATTGAAAAAATTCCTTGCTTCATCTGTTGCTTGAGAACAAGTTCTTGTGCAAGTACAAGATTAAGATACTGGGACTGTGTTCCCTAGTAAAGCAAAACAACTTCTCCTACCCATATCAGATTGCCTACTTTCACTTCAGTGGCAATGCTAACATGCCTAATACATACAAAACATATGTACATACATATAGCCAGTACTTCACTGTGAGAACTTGCAGCTACAGTGTTTGTTAACATTTTTCAAAATCTGTCCCTATATCTGTAATTTCCCTTTCTTGACTACATAATTCACTAAAACCTTCTGTTTGTTGTAATGCGTATGTTATCTCACAGTTGTGTAAAGCTGGTCTACTGAGTTCACTCTTAAAAATATCTGTCTGAGAATAAACTCCCTACTTGTTTAAATTAAGAAGCATAAACAATGTTGGTGGATCCTGAGTTGATGAAAGGGTATTATCTCTAAATAGAAATTAAATTCATTACCAGACTTCTTATATAAATATCCTGCTCATCTCTGTTCACAAAGGGTGTTAAGAGCTGAATATCAGGATAATGAATAAAGCAGTGCTTTCTAAGTTATAATTTCTTGTCATGGGTAGGCTCTGGTAAGACCTCAAAGATCAGAGGGCTGGAGCAGCTCTCCCATGAAGACAGGCTGAGAGAGTTGGAGGTGTTCAAGCTGGAGAAGAGAAGTCTGGGGAGACTTCAGAGCAGCCTTTCTGTACCTAAAGGACAGTTGGGCCTGCAGGAAAGCTGGGGAGGGGCTCTGTCAGGCAGTGCAGTGATAGGACAAGGGGGAATAGCTACAAACTAAGGGTAGCTTTCATTTAGGTATTAGAAAAAAAATCTTTACTGGATCAGGTTGCCCAGAGAGGTTGTGGTTGCCCCATCCCTGGAAGTGCTGACGGCCAGGCTGGATGGGGCTTTGGGCAACCTGGTCTAGAGGAAGTTGTCCCTGCCCATGGCAGGGGGTTGGAAGTTGATGATCCTTAAGGTCCCTTCCAACCCAAACCATTCTGTGGTTGTATGAAGCCTTATCAAATCTATTATAGTTTCAATCCAAGTTTGATTATTAGGTTTTGATGTGGTCTGTAAGCAGTCCTAACTGTGGCATTGCACTGTTTCTCCCTTAACCAGGAAGATCATTTTGTTACATCTTTTTGTTTTGATTTTGCTATTTAAAAATTACTATTCAAGTATAGATATATACAGCTGCATATTACACGCTGTATTAACTGAAGTATAAAGCTTTGCCCTTGAGTGCACGCAAATTACATGATCTTCCCTTCTTTCTACATGATCTTTTCATTAGTCTTCAGAATGCATCCTGCAAAAAAAAAAGGATGGAACCAATTATTTGTCTGCAAGTAATCAGTTTTACTGATGCTTAATAGATATTAACTTATTTTTAATAGCTGCAGAATTCAATTTTAAGAATAGTGCTTTGCACCAGTTTAACTTCTTTATTCAATTAGTCATCGTGTCTTTGTCCTCACGTCCAAAATACACCAGCTAAACCAAGTACTACTCATTGTGCATTAAAGCAAGAAAAAAGAAAAGAGATAAAGACAAAATAATTTAAGTAGCTTTCAAACTTTTGGCACTTGTCCATTTTTCATTTTGCTTTTCTACATTGTACTACTGGACAGATTTTGTTTAGATAAATTTAGATTTTATTTTTTTTTTTTAAGATTTCGTTGTTCTTAAGAGGTTTTCTTTCCAGGCAAAGAACTTGACTGTGTCTTATAGTTCTTATCAGTCATATATACATTGATGATTTATAGATGGCTTTTGATCTTTTCATGCTAGATATATGAATCTATTATTTGAGCATGTAAATGCAGGTTCTGAGATTAGAAAAGAGCTGTTCTAGGTTTTTGCATTTTTGTGTTAGGAAGCAGAAACATTGGAAGTCTTCAGTGTAAGGAGAACTTGCAGAGGAGAATTTGGTCAGTAGCAAAATTAATTAATTGAATGTGGAAGAATAAAAGTTGATGAAGTGTTGAAGTGGTAATGATGAACATTTGAAATCTAGAACAATGGGTCCCAAGGTTTCTTGCACTGTTATGTCCAAAAATAAAAATTTTCTGTTATTTGTATGATCAGACATTTAATGCAAAGCATTTGGAAAGCAGTGTGGTTCTACAGGAGCAGTAATTTGTTAGGCAACATGTCCATTGTTTTAATGAATGCCTGTGTGATAATTTCCCTTCTGAGTAAAATTATAGCTTTGCTTTTTTAAGATTCATAGTTTCATTCAAATTTAGATGAATTAAGTAGAGGCCATAGGGTGGAATGGGGGACAAGGCTGGCGGCTTTGTTGGGAGAACGGATGCCCGAGGGTGGCTGTGTTCATGAACACACCTCTGTGGCTGTTAGGGAACAGTGCTGGGAGGCCACAGCAGAGCAGGAGAAAGGTGAGACTGCTGTTGGCTTTTGGGATGCTTGCAAGACTAAAACTTTGTGTATAAAGCAAAGGATGATGGCATATCACAGTAATCATGTTCAGTATTCCTTTTTCCATTTATTAAAGAAAAATGGCTCAAGTATTAAGAGTCAGTTGTAAAACGAATTGGGATTTGTACAGGCAGAGTGAAAGGACTGGATTTTTGCAAATGTGGGAAGAACTGCTGCTACTTGTACTTTGAAAAGACAAAGACACAAATACCAATGATTCAATTATCAGCCTTTTTCCCTTGCCCTGGGTCTGCCAGGACAATTATCTCTAATATCAGACTATATTCAATTACATATGAACTCTGTATAATGAAGTCACTCCATTTAACTTTATCGTACCAATTCAAGCTTCCATGGTAGGGTCTAGTGTGTGTTTTTCTGTTTCAGAAAACAGAAGGTAATGCTCATTTGATTGCAGTGGTTAGTTATTGTTTAGCGAAAATTTGTTTGTAAGAGATTTGATTTTCTTTTTGTAATTTTCAAGTGAACTCTATTTGGTTCTCACTGAATTTTCCAATTCTTATTCATGTGATCTTTTAAATTAAGGAAGTTAAATTGCCTAATGTAGGTTCTGTCCACTCTTCTCTTTTCCCCACTCATTTGTGGGTAATAGAAAAATACTTTGCTCATGAATTTGTTTAGAGGAGAAACTTTAAAAGCCTAATGCTTTCTCTTTTGGGTCTGTACCTCCACAAACATTCTTGTGTTCATTGAACCAAATCAAATCTTAAGATATCTGCATCTATTGATTTTAAGAAACAGAGGTACTTAGTATCTTTGTAAAATTTAAACCTATTTTGCTTTTTTTTTTTCCTCCAGTATTGCTTAGGAGGACTTTAGGGTAGTAAAAATATAATTGATAGCTTCTAGTAACAAACATACCAAATATTGTAAAGCATACAGGGGAGCTGTTGTGATGCTGCTTCACTTCTGTATAGTGCTTCACTCCATGGTATATGCCTGTTCTCACAGGCTTGTCGTTTTTGATAGTAGAAGCTGATTCCCTTTTAATTTCACAAGTTTGAGGTTTGGTACGTATGTATTGCTGCAGTGATCATTAAATCTGGTATGGTACTATTGGAACCTGAAAAGGTGAGTTCAGCAAAGGCTTTAACATAAGAAAGTAAGGCTTTATGTGGGTACTTGTGTTGCAAAATGAGTTTTTCTGTGTGCAGAGAATCACAGAATGGTTTGGGTTGGAAGGGACCTTTTAAAAAAAACATCTAATTCCACCCCCCTGCCATGGCAGGGACACCTCCCACCAGACCAGGTTGCCCAAAACCCCATCCATCCTGGCCTTGAACACCTCCAGGGATGGGGCATCCACAGCTTCTCTGGGAAACCTGTTCCAGTGCCTCACCATCCTTGGAGAAAATAATTTCTTCCTAATATCTAATCTAAACCTGCCCTCTTCTAGTTTAAAACCCTTGCCCTATCACTACACCCCCCGACAAAGAGTCCCTCCCCAGCTTTCCTGTAGCCCCCCGTAGGTACAGGAAGGCTGCTGTGAGGTCTTCCTGGAGTCTTCTCTTCTTCAGGCTGAACAACCCCGACTCCTTCAGCCCCTCTTCACAGGAGAGGTTTCTCCAGCCCTCTGATTATCAGAAGATGCAGCCCCACTGTATCAAAAGTGTGGCCAGCAGGACGAGGGAGGTGATTCTCCTCCTCTACTCTGTTATCGTAAGACCCTGCCCGGGCAGTTGTGTTCAGCTCTGGAGCCCCCAGCACAGGAAGGCCATGGATGTATTAGAATGAATCCAGAGGAGGGCCACAAAGATGACCAGCCTGCTGGGGCAGGCTAATTTGGAAGGGTTTAGTATTGCAAAATCATGTTAAGTATCTCACCATTCTGGAATAGGGCTTCAACCATGCGGGTTTGTGATAAGCCTGATGTGATGTAGTGTGCCGCAAACAGCCTGTTAAGTCACTGCCACTTCCCAGGTTTGGGAGGGTGGAAAATTATGTTTTTGCAGCAAAATACTTTTCATATACATTTCTGTAATATTGTTTAAAACCAAACTTTTTTGTTTGTTTTTGTTTGTTTGTTAAGTTCTGGTTCCAAAAGCAATTTGAGACCATTGTCTGACTGCTAGGTGTTTAAGATTACAGAAGGAAAACATTTGTGACAAGTACAAGGGCAAAGTTATGTACTGAACAACCTCAGAAGAGACAGCAACTAGCAGTAGGGATAACTTTTGACCAGTAGTAGCAGGTCATGGTAGTAGAGTAGACCCAAGACCATGTGTTACACTGCAAGATGGCTGAGGTACGTGCAACAGAGTGGGGTTGGCAGTGGTGTGGCGAGGCAGAGAGCTGGTCCTTAACCAGCATCTGTGCCAATTGAGCCACATCTCGGCCCCTGCTATTTATGTTGTTGTGCATGTGGTAGTTACAAACTAAGGCTGTGGTTCGTAATTATTCCTAATGCTAGGAGTAGCTTGTTCACAGACTTGTTATTAGTGTTGATGTAATCATATTTTGAATCAAGACTATTTACCGTGTAAATTAGGATGTTGTCACAGATGTTGTAAAGTTGCCTTTCAGACCTTGGTGTTTGATGTTTGTGAAGAAATATAGGGCAAGTAAGCATCCAAAAGCCTGTGGTGATCTCATATATGGGTATCTAATGCCTCTTACCTCATACTTTGTAAAGGGCTTTAATCTATAGATCCATATGCTTAAGAAGTACATTCTATAGAAACGGAAAAGTTGGGGCTTATTGAGAAGAGAATCTGATGAGTTGACTACTAAGCCTCCTGCTTCAAAGTATTACTCAGGAGAGATCAGTCCTTTAGCAGAAATTTGCTATCAGTCCTTCCTGAGGCTGTCTCCAGGCTTGATCTGTGTGTGTAAGGGAGTAAAACGGGACCTGAAAAGAAGAAATAAGTCAAGACTATGGGTATCTTTGGTTTGCTAATTCTTATTGTCAGTGCAGATTTAAGGTTCTGTTAATGTGTTTGTTTTTGTTTTTGTTTTTTTTTAAACCTGTTCAGAAAAGTGCGTAGCCAAGCAATGTTTTTGTTTGTAAACAACTTCTTCAGTTACAAGAACTGGGAGTGTTACGGGTTTTGTTCTGGGTTCTTGTTCCATGGTACTTGTGAGTAACTCTGACGGGGTGAATGCCTACTAAAGCTGTGTGCGTTATCAGACTGGAATTTGAATCACCAGGAAGCATTTTGAGATGTTTTAAAGGTTCAGTAGGATGTTATTGGTGTGCTGCAAATAGGAGCTCAGTAGTCAAATGCTGGAGAAAAGAATGAAGATTATCTATGCTCTCTAGTTTGATGCAGTCGTTCATCCTGATAATTGTATTCTGGCATGTAATAGGTCAGTAGCAAAAGGGTTAGTACACAGAAGAGATGAGATAGATGCTTTTAGGAAAAACAAAGAATGAAAGTGGAGTCTTTAGGGAAAAACAAATGGGATCACCAAAGAAATTTGGTATCTTAATGAAATTCTATACTAAAAAGAAATATAACATGTTAGATATCAGTGGACTCAGTAAAAGCCAAGCTAGCAATAGTTTAACCTGGGTAGAAATGCTGTGAAGCTGGGTTTGGAGAGCTTCCTTTATATGGAAGTGTGAAGTTGTTAGTTGTGTGTAGCAGGAACATCTAGTACAGCCTCAAAAGCAGCACGTTTACTGTATGTGTTGATGCTAACTCAAAAGAAGACACCTAGACGCTCAGGTTCTTGACAGGACATCAGAATTCCAAAGTTTTGGGGCTTGCATATGAATGGTATAAATAAAACTACAGCAGAAAAAATATTTTACTGAAAGTCATCTCTCATTTGTTAAAGGACTGTCTAATTTTAAAGGTATAATAACTTGAATCTCTTGAATTCACAAATTGAGAACGGGAATTAAAACTGATGATGTTTTATGCTAAAAAGGAAAATGTTTCTGAAACTTGCTATTTTTCAACATCTAGTATGCTGTATCGGTGGTCTTGCAAAATTGTGCTTGCCCACTGATTAGTGGGATCTTAAATTCCTCACAATTTACAAGTCTTTTTTGGTAGGAGATGCTGATGATGTTTAGCAGTCCAGGCACAAAAACATTCTTCATTTTCAGAAGCTGACATATACAGGTGCATTAATAGGAGTGATTTGGTAACATGGGGAGTAGTAGCATACAGATCACACTCATCTTTGAATTTTAACTTCCTTTTTTAATACCTGAAGTGACTATACATGAGATGTGTAATAGTCTAGCAGCTGTGGTAGAAACATCCACTTGAGATGCCACTCAAATTCTCCCTTTAAAATTATGTTATTATGTGTAACTTCTTAATTATGTTAAAATACTGTTACTTTTCTTTAGATTTTGCCAGTAATGAGCTTACCTGTCTTCTTCCATTTCAGGTATCTAGTGGATAGTCGCTGGTTCAAACAGTGGAAAAAATATGTTGGTTTTGACAGCTGGGACAAATACCAGATGGGAGATCAGAACGTGTACCCTGGTCCTATTGATAATTCTGGACTTCTCAAAGGTAACTGATCCTGTTTGTGTCATAAGCCAATACTAATGCTTCGTGTAAATTTGTCACAGAATGTTCATTTTTTATAGTCAATAGTGTAAATTAATAAATTGCTGTAAATTACAGCATTTATGAAGGTGAACCTTTGTTGTTTTTTGTTTGTTTGTTTGTTTTTTCAGACCGTGACGAGAGAACTAGAGTAGCTTTCCCTAATGAATTAAAACTTCATTTATAAAAATATAGGAACTCAGTTGCAATGGAAACAAATATTTAATAATATAAAAATCACTAGTTTGTTATGCTGGCTTGGAATACCTTGGGAGATGAAATTTAGTTGAGTTGACAAATAGCTAGCCTGAGTTAACCAAGATTTTTTTTAAGCTGACCTAAAATAGTTGGTTGAAGATAACGTTTTAAGTTGAAGTATAAAATTTATTTTTGTAAACGAGCCCTAAACCGTTACTTTGATTCTTGAATATTTAAGGAAAAGGTGTTGTATAATTCAGTGATAATATAAAGTGGTCAGAAATGACTGAGGGTAGTTTCCTGATGCTTTTTGGTCTTCTAAGTATGCTTAAACTCTGTCACTGTTTTAATTGCACAGTTCTGGCTGACTCTTGCTGAACTGTCAGATTTGTGGGCGTAGGTCTCAGAATTATCTCCCAGATACTTTAAAAAATTAGTCCTCAGGTCAAATTTTATATTCGGTGTCTAGTATTGAAATGGCATTAAAGCTATAATTATTTAATCTGTAAAACGTAGTGGATACAAATCCAATACCTAACTGGTCTTCATCTTTGTAGTTACAGAAAATATAATAGTACTACATAATTTATGAATAGTAGTGCAATTTTTTAAAACTTGATTGGGTTTATGATGAACTATGACTTCCTTAATTCAAAACTTCTCAACCATAATTCATATCTCTTTATTTTACAAGTTATGTTAAAAACAATTGCCTTTTTAATGGGATTTGTCATACCATGTTGTACTAGTTGTCACTGTGAGTGCATGTCTGACAGTGACTAGTATCAGTGCCTTTGAAGGAGGTGCTGTACTGTCATACGCTCTCTTCACTCAAAATCTTGAAGGTCTTTTTGCTCCAGGTGAGTGACTTTTTTTCTGAAGTATGAGGATCTAGCTCTTTTGTACAATCTTGTAGTAAATCTGGTAGTGAAGCAGTCATGTTCAGGTGCCAGTTGTCGGTGAAATCAGATGTAGCAACATCCTTTTTTATCCTCAGTGAGGCAGCAACAGCTTATTCTTTCTTCTGTGTCTAACCACTTTGAAAAAAAAAAAAAAAAAAGGTGACTTCTAGATGTGCAAGGCACTGTGCAGGATTATTGATAACTTAATCTAATATGTGTTCAGATTATGCTTGAAGTTACTTTGAACATGAAGTCTGTGTTGAGGTTAGCCATCCAGATCTAAAGTCATATTAGCCATTTTTGCTAAAAATTCCTGACAGACTTTTCTTAGTATCATTTTGACACACCCTTTTCAAAATAAACACAACCTTGGGGTTTATGAACTTCATTGTTTGCTTAGGCATGGTTCTAAAAATGTAACTCTGCACTGGCAGTGATACCATACATCCAGTTACTGTCTGGCAGCTCTTGTTCCTGTGTAAAGTTTTAAAATTAAGGGCATTAGCAATCACCAAGTAGGAGCTGTGCTTCATGTACTGCAGAGCAGCAATACACTGTACTAGGTTTTTAGTGTAGTATAAATAGAACCTGAAAATGCTTATGTTTTTTAATCCTGTCTTTGACACTTAATAAAACTGTTTGTTGTATACACTGGTTGTTATAGTATTCTCTTTGAACCTGATTTACTCATCTAAAATGGGCTTGCTTTCTCAAGCTCTTCAGTACAACGCAGTGGTAAGGAAAACTATCACTAAATTCAAGAAAATAATTTCAGAAAACTGATGTAGCATGTTGTGCTCATATTACTTAAATGCTGATCCCTTATTTCCAGAACATATAGATGAAGAGACAGCAATGTAAATTAACAGGCAGAGACTCCAGTTAATTCCAGCATACTCAGATATGATGAAAGTACACCATCTTCAAAAGAAGAATTATATAGTCAACATTAGATGAGCAAAGCAAGCAACAAGGAAGTAGTTATCTAGAATAGCTGATTGTTTATAATTAGAAAACTGTTCCACATGAGGGACTGAATTGTCAGTGTCAGAGGGATTCTTTGGGGGAATAAGGATCTGCAAAAATTATAATAGGAAAATGCCGGAGGCTCCAGAAGGATGGAATGGAATCCAAATGTTATCTTCTACTTACAAACTCTTTTAGCAATATCAGGTCAGTACAGAAATGCACTATGAACTTTTTAAAGAGATATTTGGACCCAAATACACGTTTATGGGTTTCTCTCTACAATCTACTCCCAGTTACAGTGAAATGGTCTTATGGTACTACCAACCACCAGAAGCATAGCATGGAGTGGGCCAAGTAAGAATTGCTCGTGTAAGTCATCAATTGTTTCAGCAAATGTTTCTTGGATATAACTCCTGAATATAGATTTTCCTAATCAGTGAAGACAGTTTTGAATCAAAATTTGAAGCTCTTGGAAGCTGTTACTTTTGCAGATAGTTTGAAATAGACTGAAGGAAAGAAGAAAGTCTTTTTTTCAACAGGCACATTGGTTGACATCTCATTTATTAGGTCACATTAATTATATTTATTTCTATAAATAAGTGTGTTTTGATTTTCCTGTGTATTCACTGAGATGTTCATGTGAAATTCCGTTTTACTTTTTGCTTCAACAATGTATGTATTATGGCTCCCAAAGTGGAATCCACAATCTGAGGTTTTCTTCCCCTTTCCTTTTGTTGCCCTCTGTGTTGGGCTCCTTTTGATATCCCTAATATTTACCATCTCTTCTCTGACTGACATGCTGAGTCTTGCAGAGCTCTTGGACAAAAAGAGGAAACGGGTGCTGCAGCCATAATGATTTCTATAATTGAACCAGATTGGAAGTACGTATCAGATTTACTGATACCACAATATAAAAGTCTGTCTTTGTGTAAGCAAATCTAGAATCACTTCTTGCACATACTTCAACAGATTAAACGGTATCTGACAACTTTTCTGTAGCAGTGTTTCCATCTTTGCTATTGCTACTCAAAAATATGGAAAAATTAAGAAAAAGCAGCTGAAATCATACATTGGTTTTGAGAAGTAAAAATCCTGAAGAGTTTTGAAGTATTTAGGAGCAAGGTAGTTAAGCAAAGAGAATATGTTGAAGCCCGTGATTTTTCCTGCTAAAATTGCAACAAATGCTGTGGCGATTTCTGAACTTCATTATCCCCTCTTCTAAAATAACTTCATAATATTAATAGCTGCCTGGTTGTATTTAGGGGATGTGTTGTTGGGTTTCCTTTGTTTAGCTCTTCCTACTAAGTAATTTATGACTTCTGTTGCAGAAAATTGCATGCAAACCATTTGTACCTTCTGACTGCTCACCAAGTCATCTTTAGTCTAGATAGTTTACGTATTATCAAAACAGTATCCTTTTGTCATCTCCAAGCTAAATGTTAGTAACAAATATCACACACTTAAAAATGCATGAACTGAGAACAATCTGTTTCTACCATGTTTTGCTCACATGGCAAAGTACTTGGCTGGAGAGAGAAAGGAGGAGTCAGAACCAGCAGTAAACTAACAGAAGTAGAAGAGTGCTTTGCATCCTTCTTTTCCTGTGTTTCCACCATTCTAGTGACTAAAGCAAAAAGTGTTCCTGTTTCCCTCATTTTCCCATAAAGCCACAAATGCTTTAAGCTAACTGAAGCTGTGGCATATACAGTGGAGTAGGGAGATTCCTAGAGTCTTGGTGAGCTGGAATCTTGTTCATTCCTCCCACAAGAAAGTGAATATGCATCTCTTAAATGTCCTCAATAGTGCTGACCTCCTTTAGAAAAGTTATTGTTAAAACTAGTTTTACTAAATTCTTATGCACACAAAAAAGATAGTTATTATTAAAGGGTGATTACTTTTTTAAAATGCTATGTTTTTTGATGCTCAGAGATCTTTTTTAATTGAGGATGCCTTATGTTGTTTGTTAAATCTGTGCAGAGGAGACACGAGAAGTCATTAGTGCTTTTCATGTGCATATAATATTCAGATCTTATTTTTGTCCTTATAGAAAAACGTAGGTAACCATCTTCATTTTGTTTAGAAATATTATTTACAAAAATATTTCCAAGAGGAGAGACAATATTTGAAGCAGTTTGAGGTTATTTAGCCTTTTACACTCAGTTTTAATTGTGTACTTTCTACAATTCCTGTAGGACAATGAAAATAGATTGTCTACTTATTACAGTCTATTCTTCGTATATATCTTCATACTTAATTAAGCTTGTTATCCTGCTTCATTCTTTGGAGATAAATGTCTGGGTCTCCCTGTTTGATCTCACTGTGTATAGAGGGATGTTTGCTGCCCTGTAGCTGTATACTTCCAAACGGATAGACAGCTGCCTTCATTGTCTGAGGCTTGCAGTGGTGCAGATCCAGAATCACTTCTTACACATATAGAATAGCTGCTGTCTTGCTACTGTAATAAGCATTGAACCAAAGCTAAAAGCATGCTACTTATGTAAGAGGTTGCCAAGCTGTATGTTGTTCAAGTACTGCCTCACTGTCCCTGTGAAGAATTTGGTAGGGACTGTGTTTCCAAAGCACGTAGGATCCTTTAAATAGGAGGATTGTACCAGGCCATTTTCCCAGTTTGTCATGGAGTGAATAACTTCGAACTTTGCCGCAATCTACTGTAGCTACCCGTTCTTTCCTATTCAGTTAAAGATGTGGCAGTAACATGAAATGGAAGTGTCCGTGGTGATGTGGAAATATGTACAAAGGTGGGGAAATGGATTGGATTTTCTGAAAGCTGTGTGCAATCACAAGATAGGTGCTCATGATTGCATGTAGTTTTCTTTTGCGTTCATGAGAGCAGGAATACTACCTGTAATAGGTATGATATCCGTGTACTGAATAGCATGCCGGAATAGTTCCAAAAGTTTTGCTTTGAATGCCATAACCGTGACTCAGAAAATATTGTTTGCTATTTATATGAAAAAATAACGTTTCTTTAAAAGCTTAGCAGAATTAATGTACTGAAGTAAAAATATCTTTCTCTTACAGATGGTGATTCTCAGTCTCTCAAGGAACATCTCATTGATGAGCTGGACTACATCCTTTTGCCAACTGAAGGCTGGAATAGGCTAGTTAGCTGGTACACGCTGATGGAAGGTCAAGAGCCAATAGCTCGCAAGGTACTCTTAACTTACCTACTGGGATGAATGTGATTCAAATGTAGTCCTGCAAAATGCAGGAAATCCACAGGAATTCATTAGGAGTTGTATTTACTAGAAGGTTTTAAGCCTTGGCCTGTGATGACTATATAGACAAATCCTGCTTTCATTGCTTATACATACCTAATTTTTATTCACATTTTAGAGACTCAAATTTTGAAAACTGAGAAAAAAAGGATGCAAAGAATATAATGCTTTTTCTCTGGAAATAAGCCCACTAATTTTTCAAGATTTTTCAAGAAGATCTTGCTTTAGAAGCTTGTAAGTCTATTAATGCAAATGATTTTGTAATTAAGTATAAAACCCTAAAACTGTATTGGCTGTATTAGTGAAAAGTCTAGTTCTAATAGTGTTAACACTGGCAGAGTGATTGGTTGCTCCTCTCCTGAAGAGCAGAATCTTCTGTTTTTGGCAACTTGCTATGGTAGTTTTTTGTTTAAGCAAAAAGATAAACAAAACAAAAAGTTATCTGAATATAACTAGTCCATGGTACACTGGATACTGTGACCCTATATCAGTATGAGACTGTCAAAAATTAACATATTTGACTATTTGCTCTAGAACCTGTCATCCTTATTGTTAATATTGGTAATATAATGTTTTACCAGTTTATTGATGAGATAATTATTTCTGTTTGGATTATTTCTCAATATTTTCAGAATAGTGATTTAATTTGCATCATCACTGGAGTGAATTACTAAGCTTTAGAAATGGCAAACATACCCAAATGTATTTTAAATTGATCTTTAGGACATATTCTTTAAATTATGGAGATCTTTATTTCAATTCTTTATAAGTTGCTGAAAAAGTCTATTATAATTAGAACATAGTTCAATATGCTTTTTGGTGTAATAAAATTTTTTCCCTCTTTGACGTGAATATGGTATAAATACATGCATGCTGTCCGCTTACTTCAAATGTGTTCCTTTCAAACAATTGCCAGATTTAGCTATGGAATGATTTTTGTCTTCAAGATCCATTTGGTCAGCAAGGAAATTTTGTTTTAACATTTTCTTTAGTACATTAAGAGACATAGAGACATTCTTTTTTACAGAAACAAGCCTGGAATGTCTCCATTTTTCTTTAGTTCTTTAAGAGCTGAAATCCATCAGAATGGCTCTACTTCAAATATACATATGTATTATCAATTTAGTACTGTTGTTCCTGAAGATGAGTTTTAGGAAACTGAATGCTTTTATATCATCATTGTAAATGTTCAGCAATTTTAAGGTTTTAGAGGGAAATGGAAGGAGAGAGAAGGTAATGAAAGTATCTTTGTACTTGGAAGGAAGTGACTGGAAAATGCATGTGGTGTAATGAGTCGCCAGGTAGACTGGCATAGGTTTATTATGTTCTGCCAATATGAACAGTAGTTGTCATCTGAGATACATATTCAAGTTCAAATTGGGTTGTTTTTTTTTTTGATGCTCCTCTCATTTGTTCACAATTCTTTCTCCTATCTGTCTTAATGTTTTTTTTCATAGTGATAGCATGATAATTTGATGCTTTTCTTTCATCTCCTTTGTTACCCCCTACTTTTTAGGGTAGGAGGGGGACACAAGGAAGGTGTTTGAAATGTGAATTCAAATTTTAAATTGATACAAAGTTGTGCTTTATCCATGTCAAATAACATTAATTTATATATAGTAATACATCTACTAAGTTGTAAATCTTATTCTCAGAAATGTCTTAGTGATATTGTTCAGTTTTGTTTACTGCAACTATTTTGTTGTTACACTAGTAGCTGAAAACCTGAGTAAGCTGCTCAATTTAAGACACATTTTTTATTTAAATCTAATGACTGCCAGCCATGATAGTTAAGGCAAACAACTGAACAACAGTGGAATTGTTCATTATTTTTTTGTTCCTATAGCACATACATACAATTTATATTACAAGTTATATTTGTACAGCAGATCTCTTCTAGCTATTAGCTGGTGGCTTTTTTTTTTAACCATATTTGTCAGATGTATCACATATCAGGGTGATGGTTATTTTGGGAACAGTCTACATGACTAAGTACTGCAGTTACACTTTGGAAGATCAAAAGGAAAAACATTTAAGAGGTGACCCTGAATATTTTTTTCTATGTTTTACTTTTATAAAAGAGGAATTCCTGTATTCTTTACTAGTTTGTAGTAGGAGTTACTAAAGTGAACAATTACAAACAACTGTAATGAGTAGCTGAAATTTCAAATGGATGTATTCATTATCAGAACATAGCTGATATTCGTAGGTATTGTCTAAATACAAGATTTGTTTAAAAATCAGCTATGCAATATCCAGAATTTAGTAGTGTGTATTGGTTTTGAAAAGTATTCATTAAGTGTGAAAACTAGTTCTTCATGTTTTGATGAAACAGCATACAATGAATTTGTTCTGAAATAAAAAATAACTTTTGCTGTTTATCTTTTGATTAAGTATCTTACCTTTAGATTAAGCATGAATATTTGTGATTTCCACTGTACTTAAGACTGTGAAAATCGTGGTGTTATACACAGATAAGACACAAAGGTTGTGAGAAAATTTTTACTTTTCAGTATACTGTATTTCTAAAAAGTTACAATAGAATTTCAGTTCTAGTTTTTGACGTTTATTAAGTGACTTGCTTTCCCTGAACTTATTTTTTTTAAGAGGTCTCAAATATTTTGAAGTGATGTTAATTAAAAATGTTTGGACTGATACTTCATGTTAATCTGTTTTTCAGGTTGTTGAACAGGGTATGTTTGTAAAGCACTGCAAAGTAGAAGTATATCTAACAGAATTAAAGCTTTGTGAAAATGGAAATATGAACAATGTTGTCACGCGAAGATTTAGTAAAGCTGATACAATAGGTATGGGAACTATTTTAACATTATATGATTGTTACTTGTTTAAATAGTACATTGTAGTGAGTTCTGAATAAATAAATCTCTATATAAAATGATAGATGGGCATTGTAACCATTACAAAGAATGAGACTAGTCTTGTTTGGGTCAAAATGAGAAATTAAACAATAGTAATAGTATTTTTAATACAATTTAAAAAAAATGTATTTTATCTAGACAGCTATGTTAACTCTAGAGATTACTCTGCTTGATTTCTAAAAAGTGCAAATGTTTTTCATTACCTTAATTGAATTCCGTTGTTCTTTTTCTTGGCTTTTGGTGTATAAGAAGTGCAATTTTTCATATGTTTCCATAGATGTATTTCATTAGTCATACATAAAGAGAAGGGTATATTACAAAACACAAGAATGAATTGGATTTGTAAATTAATGCGTAAAGGTGACTTACAAAAGTGAACTTCTTTGGGCTGTGAAGTGGCAGGCCAGACACGCTTTCATAGAGTAACTGAGTCCTGTATTAAATATGTGTCTTTATTTTGCTGCTCTTTAAACATTGTGTCAGTTTTTGAAACCATATTAAAAACATATCTGTCTCTGAAAATAGCAATCAGAATGTATACAAAGATACAGCTGATCACATAAGCTCACTTTTTTGGTATATTTATTTTTTTTGTCTTTCTGAGACAACATTCTTTCAAAGAAGTATATTTGTGCAGTTAAAATTGGGCTTTATGCCAAGGGCATAAAGTCAAGCCCAGCCATTACTCTTAATTACTTGACATCAGCATAGACTTTTCAGCTTTAACTTGTAGTAGTTTATACTTGCCACCCTTTAGTTTTTTGCAGAATACATGTTTTAAAAACAGAATAATTTTCCCTCATTAGGTTTTAATCTTCAAGTTAAACAGATAATCATCTGCTTGTAACAGAATAAAAAAAATGTAAAATCTGTCCTTGAAAAAAGGCTTCGATGTTGTGTGTTAATTGGCCTTTTTGGGATCTGGTTTATATTGGCAACATGTACTTCATTAGTCTCTAAGCAAACCTAGAAACTTAGAAAAAACAATTTCGTGTTATCTTTCCCTGAGGACCACCAAATACAAGCTAGTTTACAGCTATATTGAATTAAATTCTAGCATTGGAATTATACATAATGGATGAGTTTCTGATATTTGCTTTCTCTAATCAGAAACAAGACATTTTGGAACAACCATTCTGGAATTACTTGAATGTGTGTTCATTTTTTCTTAGCATAGAGAGAATGATAATTATGAGAAAAATTCTCATAAAGGGTAATAAGTAATGATCAGGCTCACTGGCAACCCTGTTCGAGACACTGACCTTATTTGGTTTCCTGAGATGTGGATGAGATGCTCTTGGAAGCCTTAAAAACATCTCTTTTCTGAAGCTGAATCTTCTTAAGGAGAGCAGAAAGCTGTGCCATTCTAGCCAGGACATCCGAAAGAGTTGATATCACAGAAAAAGAACCAGAAAAATCAAGACCAGTTTTAAGAGTGAAAGAATAACTGATTCCTGCATTTCTCATATTATCTCTTAATAACGTGATATTTTTTTTCTGTCCTTACATTAAATATATTTAAGGTAGTTCTAGTATTCATAGAGCTTGTAGCAGAGCAGAGATGCTTATTGTATCAATAAATAATATGCAAGAGGAATCTTACAAAACCTTGAATATTGTTCACCCTTGCTTGCATATGCCAGTGATGATGGGCTGCAGAAGTGTTGTAGTGCAGAAGTCAATATCAATTTCACTGAGGTGAGTGGAGAAAAAGTACTTAGGTCTTTTCAAGAAGTTTTAGTACCTCTACCCATCATCATTACTTATATTATTTATTAAAGGTCAGGACAAGACCTTCCTTAATTCTTATAAACAGAGAAGGTTTTGGAGAACCTTAAATACTCTAAGCACAATATAACATTCACCTGCTGATCTTCAAATGTGTGTTATTCCTGCAATTCCTTTGTTTTTCTGCTCAAGTAGAAACTTAAGTTAGACTGTATGTCAGCAAGTTAGTACAAGGCAGGAAAAAATAATTATAGAGGACAGACCTGATGATGACAGTCACTTTCTTGGTATTGTGTTGGACATATCCAATGTGTTCTTTGGACCTTCTTGGAGATCTCGTACAGTTGAGGACTCTGACCTTGGAGGCACCACATCTTAAAGACTGATGACCAAGCCTTTTTTATTTTGATTGTTTTAGTATAAAAGAAAGTGAGTTAGACATAGTTCAGGAAGCATTTCAGTCTGGTTGTTGCTGATCATTAGGACTTCTGAGTAAAAATGAGTTAATGAACTCTTGAGGAGTTTTATTTATATAAATGTATAAAAACAGTTCAGTTACCACCTGTAGAATCTGTAGACTTCTTCTACCTTTAGTTAAGACTTTTACAAATGAGAAAATGACAGAAAGACTGTCTGTAGCCTCATTTACGGGTGAATAAGAGTCAAGTTGCATCTGCAGTGCCTTAAAACGATTCCAAAACTGAGCTGATAAACTTAATAGAAGATTACACCAGAGGCCCTGAATCTATGTTTTTTTGGGGATTGTTGACAGTAAATGGTCTTGGCAAATGGCTTTATGACTTGTTTCTGCCATTTATTTGCTGCAGAAAAAAAGAATGGAAAGCTTGCTGCCCTTGAGGACAGTTTGTTGTGGAATCAGTGACTACCAGCCTTTTCCTTCTTTAGGAAGCTGAGATTACTGCTGCTTAGTACAGATTAACATCTTGCTGCAGTTTCCTTCAGACAGTGCATGTAATAGCACTAGCCCTTAGGAGCCAGGGTGTATTTGGATTAGGATCCTCTGAACTCAATCGTCTCACCCCGACTGTTCTACATAGTGCTGCAGAATAGTGCTTAGATTGTGCATCTGTTCTCTTTTTTCCTTTTTGTTCATATTTGTACTTGAACAGGCACATACATCCTAGGCCATAAGCCAACAGTTCAGTGATACTTGGTGGGAATGCACTCTTCCCATGGTCTCAGACATAGTGTATGTTGTATCTCATCTGATGGGACTGATGCTTCCCGTCCCATAACAGTTCTCTGAGTGAAGCTGGAATAGGAGGTACTAATGTAATACTTACTAAGAGTAAGAGCTGAAATGCTCAAATATTTAATTTTCATGGTTATTAATAAGTTAATGAAAAAGTATCTTTTGTAATTATTTTGTTTTCTAGTAAACACCATTGATAAATCTAGATTTTTTTTTTTTGGAAGATTGTGCCAGCTAGATTCATTCTCACGTTCAAAGATAAATTATTTGAAAGCATTGGTTGAACTGGTTCTGACCAAAAAGTCAACAAAAAGCATTGCTTATAGCTCCTACCTTGCGTATATCTGTTACAGAAACAGATGATCCAGTTAAACAGTTGCTTTCATACTAAAATATAAGTTGAGTAGTTTAGAAGGAGATTGTATTCAATTGTCTGCAATATCTACAAATATCATTGATGGCTTGTCGTGCATTTCACAAATCAATGGCCGTATTTTTAAAAGATACTTCTAAGCATCAGGTCTCATTTTGACTTTTCATATTTAGCGCAGTGATAATAGAAGAGAATCTTAAGAGGGCAAGGGGAATTCTAGTGTTTCAGCACTGATGTTTTTATCCTGAGAATAGTAGTGTTTTTAGTGATTATCAGGAAGGCAACTGTATTTTTCATGACTCTTGTTTTGTTTTCTGTTCTAGTTGTTACAAGGCTTGACTGCCACGGGGCTTTATGAATTTACCAATTTAAAAACACCAAAGTGAGGTTGCTGTGATGTAGCACTGCACATATTAGTTCAAATTAAAGCACTCTTTCGTAAATTTGACTTTGCATAAGGAGAATGGAGTTAATTATGAACTTAAACTCCAGTTGTACGCAGTAGTTATGCTACCTCAAAATTATGTTTCTGGCAAGTAGAGTAGGAGATGGCAGACCATTTCATTACAAATATTTCAGGAACATCAAATCTTGAATGGTTCTTCTAGAATATATTTCTGTACTTCAGTTTTGCAGAGTAGTCTTTAATTTCTGTGAGTGTGAGAGTTAAATTTAGTATGTGTTTGTGGTGGTCAGTGCTAATTCCACTGGAATGTGGGTAGTAGAAGGTTTAGAAAAACATCGGATTGATTTAAGAAGAGGAACAGAAGGACTTGCCCTCTCAGCCCCTTTTTGTTGTTGTTGTTGCCAATTTCATGTCTAATTATTCCCTATTCACCCACACTCCTGTGGTACCACACTTTGAGAAGTGAGTAGGCAGTACCTAGGGGGTACCTCCTGTCATCTGTTACTTACGCACTTTTCTTTATTTGGTATGCTTTCCTAGGAGATTCAGGAGAGAATAAAATACACCTCTGACTATTTCTATCTTAAAGGCATGCTAACTGGCAACTTCCTGCTTTTGCTACAGCATGATGTAGTTGTATGGCCATTTCTACAGTTTGATCTGTATTTTCAGTATTAAAAAAATAGTAATTCTGATATTTTATTTGACTTAATAGTGTTTATCTATTTAAATGCTAACCTTCTGTTTTCTCCTTTTCAAAACAGATACAATTGAAAAAGAGATAAGAAAAATCTTCAATATTCCAGGTGAAAAGGAGACCAGATTGTGGAACAAATACATGAGTAATACTTTTGAACCATTGAATAAACCAGATAGTACCATACAAGATGCTGGTTTATATCAGGGACAGGTAATATGTGATATCATTTCCTTTTTTTATGCATTTATTTTTTGCTCATGAAAATGTAGTTCGTTCCAATACATTTTCCATCTTTTTAAGTGCAGTTTAACTCCTGTCCTAATAGATGGTGTCAGGGGTAGAGAATTATTTTTTTTTTAAACAACTTAGAGTAAAAGTAGTCTTTAGGCGTATTTTCATAATTAAAGATGAGTTTATCACTCCTGTTAAATTAGAAGTAAATGAATGTTACATTGCTGACTTGAACTTAGTAAAAACCTGAAATAAAATATTCCTAGGATCCGGAATATGTTTCTATAATGAAACCTAAATTTAGGATAATAGAAGACTCAAATTCCAGTGTCTAGATTTCAGAAAGAAGTTAAGAAAAAATGAAATCTTTTTCAGATAAGAACTATAGAGATAGGAGCTCAAAAGCCTGTTTTTGCATGAGACTACATCATCACTTAAAAAAATCTTCCTATAAAGGTATTTTTACAAGATAATTCTTTTAACTTTACAAATGAGAATAAAGCTATACAAATATAAATGTGATCTGATTGAAGAATTTTATCATCAGAATATCTTTCCAGATTACATTGATTCTTAGTCTTCAAATCAAGTTGGCTTTTTTTCAGCAGCTGTGGTTCATGCGATCATGGTGCAAAATATGAGTTGATAAGATTTGATGGCAAGTTGTAGACAAGATTGTGTTAAAATATTTCCTTTTACCTTGAAATACTTGGCTTTGGCCTACTCAACAGCAGTATTTATGCTGTGCTTCAGTTTTCTTTTATGGCATGGAAGGTAAGTAATCAGTGCACCAAAATAACAGCTTGAACTATTTTGCCCTTTAACTTCATGCCACGCGCACTTAAACCCTCACACAGTTAATTTTCACAATGCAGAGGTCCTGCTGTAAGGACCCAATAAAGATTTGCCTCAGAGATATAACATGCAAATAGCCTCTATTCCAGTGAAACGTTAACTGTGAAGCACGCGTGGTCTAATATAGCCATAAAAAGATCTGCAGGTGACATCTGTACTTTCAGCAGAACAAATATTTTTCAAAACAGAGTTTAACTGTGGTTTCTGAAAATGCTAAATACCATGTCAGAGCATGTTTTTGGGTCAGTTGTACTTGCTGACACACAAGGTTGTTAATTTTATTGTCAAGACTCCTAATTTAAGGATAGTTATCCTATTAGTCTATCTAATATAATAGTTACTTTTTTTCCATGTAATTATAAACTATAAATTGTTTTGAATTTTTCAATTTGTTTTTGAAGTGAGCTTTTAAGGATTCCATTGAACTTTTACATCTGCATCTTCCTTTAATTTAGTGGTCTCTGAGAACCAAAAGGAAATATTGGCAGAACTTGTTTTTTAGCATTCAAGACCAAAGATAGCAAACCTCCATCTTCCAGACAGAAAATTATTCATGGTAGAAAGCTGGTTTTCAATGGCATGTCTTAATGTATTCAGATTGAAAATATGATTTCACCTCCAAATGGCAGCCTGATTTGTGTAAGGTTTTGAGGACAAATGCATATGTGTATGCATGTCTGTGTGTAGCTTGGCAGTTAGTGTCCTGAAATATCAGCATAAAATTAGGGATAATTATTTTCATTTCAGAATGAAGAGTTAGATTCAGTTCAAATACTGGAATCTAGTTACCATTTCAGATGATCTCGGCTATCCCAGCTGTCAAGCCAGAAAGGCATGAGCTTTTTGTAGGTCCTGTGTCATGTCTGCCAGCATAGGGCAGATATCTCAAATACCCAAAGGCGTTTCAAATGGCACTTGCCTGTGTTTGGGACTGAGTGTTCTGTACTCCCGTTTGTACCAATAACAACTTGAGTTAAATGAATTTCATTAGACAACTGTCCTGTTTGGAAAATCAGTATTGGATGAATGCTTCTTAAAACAAACAAAAAACCCCTCAAGACTATGATTTTCAGAATATCAAGGCGGAAAAATGTTGTTGTTTTTGTTTGTTTTTTACTTACCTGTGTTATGTGAGGCAAAATTCCTTTGGTTCCATTTTTTAACAGGGCTGTTGTAGAGACATGATTTCTACAAATTCATAGATTCTGTTTAGATTGGTCTTCTGACCTCTTTAAGATCTTGCCATTTTACTCAAAAATTGTTGAGGTATATTAAAGGATGTGCTGAAGGTTGCCCAAAGGGTTTTTATGATTTATTTTTTTTATGGTAGGTACTGGTGATAGAACAGAAGAATGAGGATGGAACATGGCCAAGAGGTCCTTCAACTCCTAAGTAAGTTGTGAGTTTGCCACGTTCGCTATAGCTTAACTGTTTTCCCATGTTCTTTTGCTCTAAAACACAGCTGGTTTTAAAAGTGGTGTTCTATTTTTAAAATCAACATTTAGATGTTTCAGCTGAAAAAAATGCAGAATAGTGTATTTGTTTTAAGTGCTGCACATTATAGAACATAACATAAAAACGGTGACTTCCTGCATATGCATTGCATAATTTTGTTGCTTTAGGCCAGTGATACACTTTGTCCTGCTTAAAAATAGGAAAAAAAAAAAACTGTAGTAGGAAATTGTCAAACTTGGCTTATTTTAAATTTCTATTTCAAGTGTATTTGCTAGGATAACATAGATGAATGCATTTTATCAGTATTTTTCTTAAGTGTAAATGTTTTCATTACTATCTTGTCCTTTTATCTTCAGAGCACATAATACTTACACACAAATATTACTTAAATTTCATTCTGCATTGCCAGGACGTTGCTTTTGTTCTTTGTTGGGCTGTCATCAATTTACAGATTATGATGTTATTTTTCTTTTCTGTTTTTTTCCTGTGGTCATTATGACCAGCACCTTGATAACAGCAAGTAAATAGAAGAAGACTTAAGTGTGACTTTTTTCATTTAGCTAGATACTTTTGTAAATTTTGTTTCTAGGATATAAATCACATTCTCTGTCATATACACAGGTTTTGATGAACAGTTGGAACTTATACCAGCCTTACAAATAGTTAACTGTTTATTCCCCTTTGTAGATGGGTTCTCGAGCATATCTTTTACTGAGAAGTTCTTTACGTTCCTTTTATTTCTTTTTTTTTTTTTTAATTCTGAATTCATGTAATGAGATTCACTGTTTTTAAGACATTTTTTGTAGAATCTTTGCTTATCATTTGAAGGACGGAGATTCTTAATCTCCTTGGCATTTTATCTCAAGCACTTATTGGGAGCAACAGCTTATATTAAGTTGCTTAATGAAGTTTGAGTTGTTCAATTTAAGCTTAATATGAACAGTATTATCTTGCTTAGCAAGACGTTATGACAAAAAGAAATGAGAATGTAGAGCACCAGAAGGAACAGGATGCAAAATAATTGAAGTTTAATCTCTGACTTCAAAAAGCATCTAGTTAAAATGTAAGTTCTGAGTCAAATTTTAAATGTAGATTTTGAAGTTTATATGCATTTAGGTAACTGAGTATCATGGCTTCTTTTGAAAGTTTTGATAGCAAGATATTCTCGGTACCGGTATCTGCTTTGATTCTGCCAAATTTTCATTACACTTTTTAGAAGGCGTTGAGAAACTGCATGTAAATTAATGTATATCATCTGGAAAATCTTTCCTTGGGGACAAGTAAAATGGCTATAGAAAGTTCTGGTGTCGGAGAAGGCTTATAAGTAAATTGGAAAATGAGGGTGAAATGGGGGTATGTTTTTGAGATTTGGCAACTGTCACAAACATTGAAATTTGGTATTCAGATGCACTGTAATAATGGAGGGTTTGCAATATTTAGTAGATTCACATAGAAGTTATAAACAAGCAGTACTGAGCCAAGGTTTTAGACAGATGTAAAAACCTTGTGAAAAATGTTTAGAGGGGTAAAAGTATAATACACTTGCTTTTGAGTCTCCTGTGTGAGATACACTGGGATTGTTAATATTAGTTTGTCATCAGCAGTAGTATGCCTCCATGCACCTTCTTACAGTCCTGTCATTGAGGACATGCATTCACTGAGAGCTGGGAGTAGCTCTTTGTAGTGCCTCTTTTAGAAGAGTACAGATTGCAAATATAATTTCTGAGGCCAGATGATAAAATGCCATATTTTAAAAGGTCAAAATGTAGAGTCCTGGAAAGTGAAATATTTCTAGTGCTTGAAAAGGCCAGGATTGTTTTAAAAACATCACCTGAGCTTTTCATAGAATCACAGAATAGCCGAGGTTGGGAGCAGGCCTAGTCCTAACGTCTGCTCAAAGAATGGTCCGTTGAAACAGGCTGCCTGAGTCTGTGTCCGTCTGGTTTGGAGCATCTGCAAGAAATGTCCTTTCAGTGTGCACCACTGAGGTCTCTATACCACCAGGTATTTATACGCATTGGTAAGATCCCCCCCCCCCCAGAGCCTTTCTCTTCTCGAGGCTGAATAGTCCTGGCTCTAACCATTCTCCCTCAGTGTGTACTGGTGCCAGGGTTATTCCTTGCCACGTGCATGACTTTGCATTTCCTTCTATGAAACTTGATGAGGCTCCTCTCTGCCCATTTCTCCAGCCTGCAGAGGTCCCTCTGAATGGCAGCACAGCCTGTGTGGTGACAGTTGAAAATCAGATAGTAAGGTGTTTTGCACATTTTCCCTGCCTTTTTCTTCGTAGCAGAAGCATAACAAACAGTCTCTACATTGATTGCTTCTATTGGCAGCTTTTATACCTACTGTAGGTGATGGAAGAGGAGGGTTTTTTTCCTTAAGAAGCATGTTAAAGGCGTGATCATTTTTTTCTGCAGCAACAACATACTTATTTTGAAAGAGGCAAAACTGTGACATCAATTTGCTATAGAGAAGAATACCTTGGAAAATAATTATGATTTTCTCATAATGAATCAGTATAAGTGATTACAAGCTCACTTATTAGTGAGCTTTTTATTACCAAAACAATTGTTTTTTTCTTATAAAGGAACTTGGAGAAATTGATTTTAGGCTTGAGATTTTTTTTATGTAGGATGAGAGACTCTGCTGTGCAGTTGAGAATTTCAGCTCTATGTCCAAGCTTATCAGTGCTTAGATTTGTTATATGTGTACTGTTGTTCTGACTTCTGAACTTAGGTTATTTTGGAAGCAGTTGCAAAATCTCCTACTTTAAAAACAAACAAACAAACAAAAAAACTCACCTCTTAAGTCTACTGATATCTATTATTGTCTCATAGTTTAACACTGCTTGTAAAATGTTTTTTGTTTTGTTTTGTTTTTTTTTCTGGAAGTATATGAATGTGGTTGGTGTACATTTTTTAGAATGTATACAGAGTCAGTCTTCTGCCTTGGGAACAGCTGGATTTTTGGCACTCTGCAAGGTTCTGTTTATATCAACGCTATCAGCTACTGGGATTTTGTTGCTCAGGAAGTTTGGCTTCTGTGAAACTGTTTCTAGGGAGCTCATAGTGACTTCTCCTCAAATGTCTTTACTGTCATCTGTTCCTTAAAATAGCTATTATTCAGCATTAATTGATAGTTCTGCAGAAAATTGTGTTAAACTAACTCCGTGTTTGTATCCTTCTGCTGAAGATCATTTCATGGTTGCGGGGGTTGGGATGTGCGTGGAAAAATATTTTAGTAGTTTATTGTCATTAACATGTTTTAAACTAAGATAACAAAAATCTCAGGCTGTAGTTTGCATAACTGAAGCAACTTTACTACAAAACCAAACTATATTTTTTCAGGAAAAACTGCAACAATTAAAATCTTCATACAATCTGTGATTCCAAAACGAGACAAGAAGAAGAAACAAACTTAAGCTTTGAAGTTCCACTGGGTTCCAAATGAATAGCCAGGACAAGCTTTCTATTAAGTTTTTGTTAAGAACTTCTTACCTGTTTATATGCAGATTTATATATAAAAGCAAGTTAGAGAAACATAGAAAGAGACTATTTAGTAAAAACTTGTTTTCTGATTTTAGAAAGGTGTTGTATGCTGTTTTTGTAGAAAAATTAATAAACAAGCATTAATTAACTTAAATCCATCTGGTTCTTAAATTCAAAAATGCTTCTTACATGGCAAAAGCCTAAGTATTTCCTATTTATCATATATATATATATCTGTAGACAATAAAAGTAATAAATTTAATTCTGGCCTGTGTTTTTTTTTTTTTAGACATCACTGCAGAGTTAACTCTTCCAATAGCTAGCTACTTCTTCGCATAATTTACAGATAGAGTGCTGTTAGCTTTAATGTGTTTCTATGTAAAAGGGGATACGTTGATTTTTCTTGACCGTACAAAAATTTGAAACTGGAAACAGTCATATTTTTTTCTTTGTAAAATATATTTTGTCATATGGTAAGGTTTTTTTTCTTTCCAAACAACATGCTTTTATCTTGCAGAATCACTAAAGGCTCTCGACTGATTTTTGTTGTTGTTTTGTTTTGTTTCTGAGCTGGATCTTTATGTTTTTTACAGAAACAAAAAGGAATAAAAGATAAATAGCTATCCCCTCCGAAATAATTTAATTCTTGCGTATCCTAAGTTTTTAGGAAGCAAATACCCATAATTCTTCAAAAGAAAAACTGCTTGTGTATTGGAATGAAAAGTATCTAAAACCATGGGTTTTAGTGTTTTTCCCCGAAGCAGTTGATGCACAGACAGGTGTGCCTTTCTGCTGACATTGCTGGGAGAAAGATAATTGTGGAGAACAGAGCTGGCAACTGGGGACTTACTCTTAGGTCTTAAATTGTAAAAGCAAGAGCTTTTCTGTGAGTCAAGAGCTAGCCTGCAGTTTGCTGATGCATAATAACTTGTTCAACTGCAATAACCATGTGTCTGAGCCCCTCTGGGTAAACATCAAACATTGGTAATGTACAACAGAGACGTTTTCATGTTAGTTTAACAAACATGGTCATTAATACCAGTTAATACAGGGTTGAGAAGCTCTAACAAATGCATGCCCTGAACTCAGTTTGTTTTTTGTTTTTTTTTTGGTTGCTGTTAGAATATCAATCTTTCATACTCCCAAAGAAATACGATTAACTGAATTAATTGTTGGTAGTGTGTTTTTTTTTTTTTTTTGTAAGAAGAGAATAGTCCAAACTGAGGTAGGATAAAAATACTAAAGCTAGCTTTAAGATATTAAATTCCATGTCAGCCTAGTTGTAACCACACCTTCAGAGTCCGTGAGGATGGAAGGAGTTCACAAGATGGTCTTGTCCAGTCCCCATCCTCAAAGCTGGGGCAGCTAGAGCAGGTTTCTCAGGACTATGTCCAGTCAGGGCTGGAATATCTTCGGGGGGGAGAATCCACAGCTGGTCTGATCAACCAACTCCAGTGTTTGTCCACTCGTGCTATAAAAAAGTGATTGTTTAATCACTTTATTTTTTTGTGACCATAACCTTATTATGTTCAGATGGAATTTCATGTATTTCAATATATACCCAGATCAATATATGCCCAGGTCTCTCCTGTGCTGGGGAGCCCAGAACTGAACCCAGCACTCCAGGTGTGTCTCATCAGGGCAAAGTGCTGAGAAGAGGACAAGGCTCACCTCCCTCGACCTCCTGGCAGTGCTCCTCCTAATACAGCCTAGGAGGTCAGTGGGCTCCTTTGCCCCAAGGGCAAATTGCTGGCTCACGCTCAGTTTTCTGTTCACCAGGACCCTAGGTGCTTCTCCGCCAAGCTGCTTTCCAGATGGTGGGCCTCCATTCCTCCCCTAGCATGTGTTGTTGCTGGGGGTTACAGAAACTTCTCTGTATCCTGTTACTAAATTTGTGAGGTCCTTTACCTCCTTGCCCTTCTCATGCTGGTAGGCAAACTGTTGTGTATCAAACTAGTTTCAATGTCTTTGACTTTCTGTGGTGAGCTCTGGATGCTAATACCAACTGCTGTCTGCCAAAAAGGAACAGGTTTGTGACTGTTGCACTGTTGACTGTTGACCATCTTCAACTGATCAGGATTAGTTCAGGAAAAGAGAAGTTGTACAAGTCCTTCACAGATCTGGATTAGGTATGAGATTATGTATTTGCTTGTCACTTGTTCAAGTGATTAGTTAGTATCTTCATTATAGCCTATTATATCATTTCTAAAGCAGTACTGAATCATTTTACATTATAATTTATTGCCCTACCACGCAGTCTGTTTTGAGAGTGGAGAAATAAGGTGGCTGCTTGTCCCATGCCATGCAGAGATAGTCATAACATATATCAAGTTAGAAGGGACCTGCAAAGGTCCATGACACTTGCTTTTGATCCGAATTTTAATACTTGAATTTTGTCTTGTTCTTTTTGGTGTCTCTACTCTTTGTGTCAGCTCTGAATTGTTCTACCGATTTAAATGAACTGGGCAAAGAGGGTACAACTTGTGGTGATACCATTTAATTAAGACAGCTCTTATGATAAGCCAATGAAAGACAAGTCTAGCATGAAACTTTTTTGAAGCCTAAGCAGTTTAATGTTGTTCACTAGTTTACCTTGTTTTTCTGGATGTTGTCTTAGAATTTATATGCAGAAATTTGATCTAACATAATAAAATTACAGTTACTTAGAACACTGCTGGTAGATTTGGTTTGAGGCAATCAGATTTTTCTGTGTTCCTGCTAAAGGTTTTTTTCTTAAAGGGAATTGCTTTTTATTATAGAGAGAATTTGACTATTACAATTGCATTTCAAATTACTAACAAATACTTACGTAGCAGTCTTCCACTATATACCAACTAGAATGCCAGTTACAATCTCAGACTGTATGTTTTTATGCAGTTTCAGCATTTTCCTTGTGAAAGGAGGTTCAGTTATTAGCAATAAAGATTAGAAAATTACTATCAAAAGTAGTATGGAAAATCTTGCATTTACTAATACGTACCATTCTGCTGCAGAACATATGCATTTTGTGTTTTGCTAGGCAGTGTCTTAGCGTTTTTAACCAGAAGTGAAATATCTAAAGAAGCAATATATGCTTGTGCCTTACAGAGGTTTAAAAATCACTTTGAAATGTGTTGAAATCAGGGGCAGTACAAAACTCAGAAACCTCTAAAAGGGTCTCTCTGAAACCCAAGCTTTAGTGAAGAATAGGTTATGATTGCATGGGGGCTGTGAAGAGAGGAACATGAGGTACACAGGCTATTCTTTCCTACCTTTATAGTATCTGTATCTTCTGCCTCTTTCTTCATCAGACCTGTCCCCCAGGTACACTCTGGCTGGCTTTATTCCCCTCAAGTGTTGCAGAGCCTCTGCTCTTACAGGAATACTGTGATTTGATCACTCACTCTTGATGTTTTCTTTTTTTCAGAATAACTGGTAAATGAGATCACTGTGCCTGTTTTTTTTTTTTTTTCTCAACTCTTTTTCCTTTTTTAATTTTGATGGTCGTCTTCTATTGCTTGCTTGATTATGTGTTTTCAAGGAGCCACGTGTGTATGTCTGCAAAGATGTGCTTGTAAATATGAATAAACAGAGCAAGTTCTTTGCAAAGTGCTTCTTGAAAATATGCCTGTAGAAGACTGAAGTTATGGTTCACATTAACAATGGGAGTTAGGATGGCTTTGTAGCTGATACACAGGCAATGGAGAATGGGTCTTTGGCTTTTCAGGGAACTTGCTTCATTTTGCTGATACAATCTAATATATTAGGGTGTGTTAAACATAAAATGTACTCTGCCAATAAGTCCAAAATGCTTTAGGCAAGGAATTCTAGCCAAAACTCTTGTCTTCTATGCATACGAAACAGAAATTCAGAGCAAGAATTGCTCTGGTTTTGCTACTCAGAATCTTTCTGGTAGCTTGGCTGTGGAAGAGAGTGTAGTCTGGAAAGCATAGTCTAGCTGCCCACCAGAGTGTATAAAAGAACATTCCTCAACAATTTTAACTTCAATTGTTGGCTGTGTTACTACGTTAAATAGATATCTACAAAATTTTGAGATAGGGATGATAAATATTGTCATATTTCTTTTTTTTTTTTTTTGTTTAACAAGAAAGAATGCTGAAACAACTCATTAATGCTGTTTTTTTTCTTGCAGTAGGGTGAAGTTGAGTGAAAAAAGACCAAAATATTGCTTGTTTCAACTATCTCTTTGTAATTGTGTCCTATAATAAGATCAAAATCAATCCCAAGATGGTGGCTTGAACCATGATACATGCTTTTAAGAAGTCCATACAACTTGCAACATATTAAATTATCCTTGAAACTTCAGAGTAATATTAAGTATTTGCTGATCACATACAATTTTCATAATATAATTTAATTAGCAATGATACAGATAAGAAAATTATGTAGGATACTTTTAGACTCAATAATGAAGTCCAATTTTTGTATAGTTGATTACAAGAAACTAAAGCACATACCACTGTTGAAGCAGAGGTTAAATACATGTGAGCAGTCAATCTGATGGAATGATTTTTACATCAAACATTGAAATATTTAGAGACTTGAAAATTACTTTGGAGCTCTTGCTTTATTTCTTGCTTTATATTACAAATATTTTTATCGTATACATAACTTCTATATTTTGATGTCAAAAAGCCCTCAATGAATACAAATAGTGCAGTAATGCAAATAATGCCACTTCAGTCACAGAAAATGTAGGGTTTATTTTATATCTAAATGCAGGAAAGAGTTATTGCACTAACTTTAATCATTTAATCTAGTATATTTGGAATGAATTTTTTATTTTTACCAGAAATATTGATAACTAAGTATATAGTTGAGAAATGCTGAACTTAAGAGGAAACTTTTTTTTTCCCCTTCCACCTTTGCTTATCATTTTATGTTCTGGCTCATATATATTCTTTAGACATCTTTGGTGGTAGTTGAATACCACAGTAACACTAATATACATGTATATTGAATTTTGCACACTCCTAAAAGAATATATACTTTGTCTTAGAACCTTGTATTTAAAACAGAATTGAATTTTTGTTGTATGCTTGGTGGCTCATTTTTGCTTAGGAAATTCCTAGGTTGTTGCAGGGTTGGTTTTTTGTTTTTTAGTAATGTGTACTTTTGTCATTCTTTTTGTATAATGTTAAAGAAAGGAAGGTAGGGCAGTACTTTCAGCTGTAGTGCTTACTGTCCTTTCAAGGTTTTTTGTTATTCTTGTTTTCATCTTCTTTTTAGTGAATGGGGGGATTTCTGCCAATATTCTTGTCAAGTTTTCTGACAAGTATTAAAATCTATTAAAAGTTCTTAAGAGCTATGAATGAATTCCACTCATCTTTGTGCAATGTAAGCAGCTGTAAGCAAATAGAAAGGCTGCACACCTCAGGGTTGTAGGAATCTCTTAGTGTTTTATATGTCGTGACTTCATATTTGATAGCAAATGCTGAGTTTTAACTAGATATTTTATCATTCTGGCAGAGCATTGCAGCAAGGAGTAAAACAACTGTCATTTTCTCTAAGAAACAAATTATTTTTAGTTTTTGGCTGGAAACCAGATTTTTATTTGTGCAATTTATTCTGGTTTCTTTGAACCATTAGACAACAATTATTTTGCATCAGTTTTTGAACTTTTAAACAATATTGAATTAGAATTTGGCTTAAATTGCAGAAAAGGCTTCAAATTTGTTCTGAAAATTCAGGTTTCCATTCAAAATGACTTGGTTCAAAGAGCTTCTTTAAAATAACAAATGTGCATAATTTAACTTTTGTCTTGAATTCAAATAGGGCTAAACTGACTTCAGATTTTTATCTTGTGGACATAGTCTGTGTATTTTACTTCTTTGAAGATAAAGCTCAAAGGATTTAGATTGATAATGGAAATCTACAGGAAAGCTTTTAAGTAACATTTTTCTTCATGTGGTAATAGAGCTTTTCTTTTGGAAGAGGTTTATTAATAAAAAGTTTAAAATAAATGTGAAAATGTACTTGGAAAAATTCCCTGTGTAAATATGTCTATCTCCTTGCAGTGCTTAGTGCTTCAAATGTGCTTAAAATATCCTGAGCATGCAGAATTTCTTGTCTTAATGTTGTGAGATGTATTTCAAAGCTTTCCAAGGACAGCTGGAGCTTTATCCAACCCAGCTGGAGTTGCACAGGGCCCACAAAAATAAAAAAAAAATGCATGAAGATGCCTAAAAACCATGGAGCCTTTTCCATGGTTTTCTGTAAGATCTAGAAAAGGAAAAAAACAGCAGAAAAAGTCAGCAACATTGCTGTGTATTGTATTTAATTGTTAAATTAAGGATTTTTTTGTGATTGAAATATTCAGTATTCTTATAGTTAAGGAAAAGTTACTTAACCAGTGGGGATGAGCATTGATGATACTACTTTTGGCTAAAGAGGTTTTAAGGCTTGCTTAATATTCCACATAATATCCCGGGCTTCTTTTAACAATGTTAATAGGGCAAATTTAATGAAATGGTTTCATGCTGCTGTTAAACTAACCTTGGAATATGTGTCTTAAGCATTTTGATGTAACGTCTCAACATCCATTTATGGTTAAATGAAAAATCCATAAAATTTTTTATGTTGGAAGCCTTGCATTCTAGGTTGTAGAACATCAAAATATCTGTTGTCTTACTGTAAACTGAAAGCATTTTTTTAGCACAGAGGTCTGTGATTTTTGTTTGCTTTTTGTTTTAATAGCACTGTTTCTTCAACATAATATGAAACTGTGAAGCTTTTTAAGTTTTAGAAAATGGTTTCTGAGAGATGTATATTGAGTATTTTTAGTGCTTTGCCCATTTTTTAAAAAAACTATTTCTTTTCCATGCTTGTTTATATGCACTGTTCTTTTGTTAGCTTGCTTTCAAGGTTTTTAATATCTCAGCATTTTTATCTAATTTACCATTTTCATATTTTTAAAGGTCCCCAGGTGCATCCAATTTTTCAACTTTACCAAAGATCTCTCCATCTCTATCAAATAATTATAACAACATGAACAACAGAAAGTAAGCAAATATATCTTAAAAACTTTATTTAATTGAATCACCTCAGTGTGATATAAACAGATTTCCATGTTACCTAGCTTAAGAATTTTGATTTGTTTGGACAGTATTTGGATTATGAATTGTTACTGGTCACTGTTTTGCAGTGTAGGTGTTGTAAAGCATGATAGCAGGAAACAAAACTCAATTAAAATGTTTGGTAACTCTTAGCCCTCAGATGCTAAATATAATGCTGAGCACTGTATGAAAATATATAAAGACTTTATTTAGATTTTTATCATTCCGAAATACATTATTATATGGTCTAGTTTTAGATGGGGAACAAAAAAAGTATAAACTGCTTATAGTTCTGTCGGGTTTTCCCTTATTTATTGATTCTAGATTGTTATAGCAGGATGTATGATAGTACACTTTGATTTGAGGCCACGGTGGCTGAATTGTTATAGCTGTAATGGTTGTCATAGTAATTATTGTCACAGTAATTATAGCCATTGATTAACTATCAGCAGCATAAATTCTGTGTCTTAGTGCTAGGAGACTTCAGAGATCTGTTTGCAGTTGATGTGCTTAAGTATTGCAATGTACAGAAGCTTAGCAAAAGAGACTTCTCACTTTTAAAAGTTTTCTCCTTTCTGTGACAAAGTAGAAATTTTGTAAGGATTCTGATAAAACTCTAAAAGAAGAGCTTTCATATTCCAGTGGCCAACCTTGTGTGTATTTTTTTATATGTGACAACTGTAAAAAGTTGGTGAATATAGAAAAACATGGAATTATTTCACTTTAACAGATACTTGATAGAGCATCTTTCAAATACTTGACGCCAGAAAGCACTCATCTCTAATGTAAGCTGGGGGAAATCTGAGGCTTATTCTTATCATTCCTTCAAATTGAAAATATTTTTCCAAACATGCATTATGTGATTAAACATGAAGGTGTTAAGTATTAAAAAGGTGATATAAATGTTAAATATTTAATTAAATATTAAATACAGTATCTTCCAGTTAAACACTGCATTTGAGAAGTGATTTTTCGTAAGGGGTGACGTGTCACTTGTGTTTCTACCAATTCTGAGAAGCCCCAAGTCTCAGTTTGAAATCCATGTAATTAACTGCAGTCTGTTGTACACTGTGTGAGTGTGTAGTAAATAAAAAGTATATGGTACCTATTGTCTGAAAAAAACATTCGACTATAGCTGAGCCTCTAGCTGAGAACTGAACTCTTTCCCCCATTGCATATGCAAAAGATAGTTGTAATGCCAAAAGCGAAGCTCAGCAGTCACTATTTCTTAGTGAGGTCCCATTTTAAATTGTCAGCATTTTTTTTCTTTATTTAGCATCTCTCTAGTGATGCTTTAGTTATTTCTAGGAAGCAGGTTTGAAACCTGTTGCCAGCTCTTGCAGCTTTTAAAGACAGTTTCCCCACTTGCTTTAGCAGATTTTATTTTTTGGTTTCTTTTGAAGCCAAAATGGGAGCTGTGGTTGTGGTTTTTGGTTGTGGTTTTGTTTTTATTTTTTAATTTGAAGATCTTCAACAGAAATACACGTTTAAAAGGAAGTGATATAAAATTGAGATTTGATGAGGTACTGGTTATTTGAAGTGCCTTAAATATAACATCAGAAAACTTGAATTAGAATAGGTGTGTGTGCTCCGTAGTGTTATGAAACACCAGCCATTTTTCTGCTGTAACTCAAACCACTGTATATCTGACAGTTATGTAAAGCAGATACTCAATTCAGAAGCATGTATTTTTCCTTGTAATGAAATAATCTATTTATGATGAATTAAAAAAAAAAATAGAATCCACAGATTTACAATTTGCTAAAATAGATAATACATGAAAATCTGTAGTAGAACTTCTGTCAGAATATATATTCAAGACAGACTAGGTCAGTAATAGAGAAGTCATCCATTAATATACTATGTACTGTTACATGAAGAATTTTTGTCTTCAGAAAGTACATGTATTTAATTATATAATTCTGGGTTAAGAGCAGCAGTTTTCTCCTATTTTCTACTCTTCTCCCAAACACCTCCTTTTCTAAAAAAGTACTTTTCCTTTAATTTATGCTATCATCTTTTCATTGCTTTCTTAAATAACGACTTAGGTCAGTGTTGCCCAGAATTTATTTTCATGTTTATACCTTGATTGTCTTTTACATTTCACATTATCTTCAAAACAAAAGCAAAATAAGGCTTTTGTGGCTTTCTAGGATCCATTGGCACCTCTATATGGATATAAGACACTGTGTCTCTAAGAAAATACCAGCATTTGTTTTTGAAGATAATTTTAGCTGACACAGCTGATCTGTGAGGCAGAAAAAGCAAACAGCAGGTTATGTGTAGCGATAGAGATGATAGTACTTTACAAGTCTGTTATTGCAGTCATTATAGAGTGGCCATGTTAATAACATCTTGTTAACACTCTGAAAAGTATTATGTTTCTTTATATGGTATGCATTTCTATAAAGTAGAATATAGCACAAGGTTTTGGTTTGGTTTGGTTGTTTGTTTTGTTTTAAATTACTGATCATAGACTCAAAGAATGGTTTGGGTCCAAAGGGACCTTAAAGCCCACCCAGCTCCAACCCCCTGCCATGGCAGGGACACCTCCCACCAGACCAGGTTGCCCCAAGCCCCATCCAGCCTGGCCTTGAGCACCTCCAGGGATGGGGCACCCACAGCTGCTCTGGGCAGCCTGTGCCAGGGCCTCACCACCCTCTGAATGAAGAATTTCCTCCTAACAGCTAATCTAAATCTTTCCTCTTTTAGGTTAAAGTTGTTAACCCCTTGTCCTGTCACTATGCTTCCTGATAGAGTCCCTCTCCAGCTTTCTCTTAGAGCCCCTTTAGGTGCAGGAAGGCCACTGTAAGGTCTCCCTGGAACCTTCTCCAGGCTGTGAACAACCCCAACTCCCTCAGGCTGTCTTCATAGGAAATGTACTCCAGCCCTTTGATCATCTTTGTGGCCCTCCTCTGGACTCACTCCAACAGGCCCATGGCCTTCTAATGCTGGGGGCCTCAGAGCTGTATGCAGTATTCTAGGTGGGAAAGTATAAATTTAAAGATGTATAAATGTTAATTGCACATCGTCCGTAGAAACACTTTCTTCTTGTAGCACCTGATTCACAAGCAAATAATATGGGGAACATGATGTTTGTAACTATAGGTGAGAATGCTACCTTTATCATCTTTCTCCAGATGATCATGAAAAATATGAAAGACAGTAGTAGTATTTGCATAGTGACATGCACTTCTGCTGCTTCAGGCATCTCCAAAAACTGATAGAACCTAGCTATGCATTTGTTAAAGTGGCTGGTCACAAAAACACATTGGCAATATGTTAAAATGGTTGAAATATTATATGGCTCTGTAAGTACTCCAAACTTTTCATCTTCTGAGTTCATTCTTGCTGCTCACATTTTTTTTGGAGCACTGCACTGTCAAATTGTGTCATTTCCAAAGCTAGCAATGCTGTTCCAAACTTTTCTGTAGTAAAGCTACACTTCACAGAACTCCAACTATACAATGGGTGCTCTGCATTACTGTGTCGTAATCTAAAGTTTTCTGGGAGGTTTAAAGGTGATATATAAAAGTAGTTTCAACTCAAAATGTATAAGTTTACAAATAAGTAGGTTTCTTAATGATATTTTATCACCATTTTCACTACTCTAAGAATTCTGGCTAACTGTTCAGGGGTCTAAGATTCCACCTCCAGGTCTTGCTTTTTTGAGCAGCGATTTCTTTTAAGAGCCATCAGGATTTTCTTTCCATTCTTGCCCTTACTTGATTGCCCCCATTCTTGTACTACCCCTTCGCTTTTCCATGCATTATTCCTTCATTACAGGCAGCTTTCTAAAGGTTTGTCAGGAAAAGAAAACGTGGGGTCATATTATGAGAAGTTATTTTTTCTAGGGCATTTCTGTTTGAATAGTTTATGTAGGCTTGCCTCGCATCTTTACTTGTTTTCCATTCTTAACCATTTACTAATGGCTGTTATTAATGCTGGTTTTTTTTTTGTTTTTTTTTTTTTTTTGTCCAGTCTTAAAGGAATGAAAAGAAATACAATGTAGTTTAAACAAAAATAACTTCTAGAAAAAGTGAAGTTTACAGACTATAAAAGCTATAAAGAGAAATCTCCTAGTCTCCCGCATATAGTAGGCACTGAATTTTCCTTGATGTGTTTTGACAAAATATCACTGAAACCTGACAGTTTCTGCATGTGTATGGTATTTAACTCAAAAATAAAAGGGATTTATGGGCTTCCTGCTATCCTCTACAGTCCATTGATGCCCATTATGATTGTCAGACTAATTCCTAAATCAGGTAGTACAGTTATTTCACCAGTTAAAGGATTATTAATCAAGAATCAGATGCCTTTTGAGAAGAAGAGCTCTATCTCAGTCAGGAGATGTGAATGTTTGATGCAGGAAGGCTGGGGTGCGTTTCTTGGCCTAACACTGTAGGGTTGCATGCAATAATCAGATGGGTTCCTGTGGCCGTTAAGCTCCAGCCTTAAAGCTAGAAAGGAACATTCGTGATATCGATAGGGTCACTGGAATGCCAGTATTTGTGGTGGCAGAATAAAAGTCCTGCTATTTGCAGGTGACTCCCTTTTATCCTTATTTTCAGTGCTGTTTCTGCTACACCTGCTGCATGCACTCATCCTCCAAGCTTTGCTAGTCCAATGCAGGAACTGGTGCTAGCAGGGGAGATGCAAGATCTTTGTCTGATGTGAATGGGGCATGAATATTTCAAGAATCTCTCTGAAGTCTGCAAAAGCTTTATGATGACCAAAGTGTTGATGACCAAAAGTTTTCTGATTGACCCAGAACTGATTTCCACTTTGTGAAGCCTGTTATGAAGGAGGTGGGCCAAAACTTTGTCCTACTGGTGACAGCCCTAGTATCAGCTTGGGAAAGTGTTTGGCACTGCCTGAGAGCTGTGACAAGACACGTAGATGAGCTCTTTATAGAAAACCACAGTGATGTCTATGAATCAGGCAAAATGTCTGGCTCCTGGTCCCCAAGGCTGGGGAGAGCCCCAGAAGGGTGCTGGTGGCTTGTTTCTTGTCTGATCAAGGTGGGGATGCTCTCCAGGATGAGTTCAGTCGCACTCAGGTGTCCAGTTGGAGGGAGAGAAGTTTTTAGTTCCTCATTATCCTGCCTCTTTTGCTCCCATTTAAAATGAAATCCAGTTGGGTGTTTCACTGTGGCTCTTGTTGCCCTAGCACAAGACCAACCTTGCTTGCTTGGTCTTTCCTACTGTGAGGGCACAAGGCTGCTGATCAAACACCCTGACTGCTGTTCCTGGCTTTGCTAAAGCTTTTTTAAACAAAGGTTTCCCATTTTCAGTGCTTCAGTCTCCTTCCTCTTACTCATTTCAATGCTGTTGTGTTACAAAGAGGATGAGGAGTATCTAAGGTCTCCCACCAGAGGACCCTACTTTCAGCTGAAGCTCCTAACCCCCCTGGTGAATCCAGCATATGATTTATAAAAGGGTGCACTGCGGTGCACAGAGATAAGACACTAGTAATCCAACTGGGAGTGTGGAGAGGGAAGTCACTAGACATGCACTCACATTGTACTCTACAATACACAGTGTGTGTGGTTGTAAAGGACGTGTTCAATTCTAACTCCAATTTCATGTTTCTTCTCCCTCTTGAGGAATGCTGATGTCCTATCTTTATTCCTCACTTGTGATTTGTAAGGAGTTACCAAGTTTAAGTGACCAAACACCACAGGCATCCTGCAGCCTCACCTGCAAGATGTCCCAGCAATAAAGAACTTGCCAATTCTCAGGGGTTGCATGAGTGCTTTTTTCCCATCCATCCCCCAGCCCTTGTGCGAGTGGTGGCATCCTTTCCTCACAGAGCCTCGACAAAGAGCATGAGAGGAGCCGGCTTCCTTTGAGCTGCTGCGCTGGGGTGACAGGAGGAGTCCCCAGGGTCCACCATGTGCCTTTAACATTTGTGAAAATAGACTGAGGGGTGAAAATAGTAGTGCGTAAGTGATTATGAGTGGCTAATTTCTTATATTAGGGGTGAGTTTCTATATCTGAATAATTGGTAACAGACGTGGAGAAGGATGAGGTACTCAACAACTTCTTTGCCTCAGTTGCACTGGTAGGCGGGCTTCCCAAGTCTTTCATTTCCCTGAACCTATAGATGGAGGCTGGGGGATCAAAGTCCCACCCGCTGTAAGTGAAGAGCAGGTTTGAGACCACCTGATGAATCTAAACAGGTACAAGTCTATGGGAGCTGATGACACAAATCCCAGGGTCCTGAGGGAACTGGCTGATGTAGCTGCCAAGCCTCTCTCCATCATAGTGGAGAAGTCCTGACATTCAGGCAATGTCCCTGGAGACTGGAAAGAGAGAAACACCATGCCCCTACTCTTCAACACTTAAAACAAAAAATTGAACGAAGAGCACTACTCTTCAATAATTAAAACAATTAGGAGACATTTTTTCTCAGAAAGAGCAGTCAAGCATTGGAACAGGTTGCCCAGGGAAGTGGTCAAGTCACCATCCCAGGGGTGTTTAAGGAAAGGCTGGACATGGTGCTTAGGGACATTCTTTAGGGTGACATGGGTGACATTGGTGGTAGGGGTAAGGTTGGACCAGATGATCATGGAGGTCTTTTCCAACCTTAATTTTTATATGATTTTTCTGTGACTTTATTTGTTCCCTGAGAAGAAAAATAAATGAATACACCTGACTCAAGGGATGAATATGGTAAACATATTCTCTAAAATCCTAAAATGTACTTCTGTGGGCCAGTACAGAATATGAGAGAGGCATGGCTTTCCATCTTATGTGACCACTGGTTGTTTATATTTCTTACAGCAGACCAACACTGGGGATCCGTCTGCATTACAATTATCTTGAATTACAATATCATGATGTTACTCGGCTAATTTAGGGAAATTTTTCACATGAACGCACTATAACCAAAAGACACCCATTGCATTTCATAGCTTCTGTTTATTACCCCGACTAAAGCTCCTAAAGTTCTCAGAGAGGTGTCTCCTGATAACCATGTGAAATGCATGCTCTTTGAGTCATATGCAGAAAGCAGTAGCAAGCAAGCAGGGGTGAGAGTAGAGGTTAATGCGTACCCTGTATGTGTGCAGCTTGTGAGGAGCGCGTTCCTTTTGCACCAGTGACCAGACTGTGCCTTTTTCTTCCTGGGGGAACAGAGGCTGCCAGCTTAAGGGAGTTGGGGTTGGTTGCAGTAGTTGGGCTGCAGTTACCAAGGGGAGACAAGGTAATTTTCCCTGGATGAACCCAGGTCTGATGACGGGGGAGGGCTGACCACAGAAACATGCTTGAAAAGGGTAAAGGGGCCCTGGAGTTCAGAAAATCTCTCTCTAAACTAGGATGAAGGACAGAAGTCTTACATTGAACAGGCAAATCTAGCTTTACAGGGGTTTTGCATGGAGGATGGCCAGTAAACAAAATGCCATTTAGCCAGTTTTGGGGCAAGACAAAGTTTTGGGTGAAGAAAATGGTTAAGTATTGAAAAGGGAGGTATAGATATATACGAATTAGAAACTTAACTATTAAATAGAAATGGTCAGATGTAAAAGTTTGGGAATGATATCTCTGGGGAGTAGTAGAGCTATAAACTACACAGATTTGTGAGGCCATCAAAATATGGGGCAAATTTCTTCCCCTTCTGTTTGAAATTTTCAATAAATCTTGTGATTAAAACAAAACAATTCTTGTTTGTGAGAAGTGAGTAATTATCCACTGTGGGGACAGCTGGAATGCAGGTGGATGTAAAGTGTGTTACACTATGAGAGGAATAATGGCTGGAGTATATACCAAGGGAAACGGCTGCATCCTCAGACTTCTAAAATTATAAATCTCAATTATTCATCAAGATTGATTATTTGCACTGCATATTTTTCCTTGTCATCCTTAAGAGTTAGCTTTCAGATTTTTTTTTTTTTTTTTTTTGCATTTCTTCTAATGTGAACAACGCTCAGTGACTGCAGAAATGATCTCGATCTTTAGCCAAAGCCATCAGGCAGTTTCAAGTATGGTCAGTGCCTGAAATTGTTTAAGAAAGAGTTTAACCTTTCTGTTTGTTTTTAAACATCTGTGATATTGCAGAGCATCCTCTTACAAGATTCTTCTGCTTTTCTAGTGTTCTCCAATATGTTTACTTCACTTCTTGGGGGGTTCTTCTGTATTTAGTATTTGCATGATTTCACCTGGAAGCAAATTGCCTTGAATCTTGTTGTTTTATCTATTTCAGTCCAGTTTTTACAAGTAGACACGTCATAGAGATCAATAAGGAAGTTGTTACAAGGCACTTTGTGCATTCTTTTTACCTCTCAAGGCTTTCCTGCATTTGCACGCTGGATTGTGCAGCCCTAGCATGGAAGCTATTTATAGACCGCCTGATGCAGTGAGGCAGCTATGCCACAGTGGCCTTGGAAATCTCAGCTCTCACCTGTAACTCTGCATTCACATTCCCACTGTCCTCGCTCTCTTGCAGTAGCAGGATGCAAAAGAGACATAAATGATTGATTGCTGCTGGTGGTGTCTAAAGTCTGAGTGTGTTAAATTTGATGGAACGAAGAAAAGAGTAAGCTGTGAAGCTGCTCCAGTCAAAAAGGGGTAGGGATGTAATAATTGCAGTTATTGCAGTACATTAGATTTTGGCTGTTTGCAGAGGTGGCTTTTAAACTGAAATTAATGTTATTACCAACGTTAAACATTTTGTAAAATCCTTTCTTTTTCACAGAAGTTGTTTTAAAATTTGTCATCATTTAATGTACTTGTATGTGTGGAAGTACTATAGAGTACATGTTTACATTTTTAAAAGATGTCTTGTTTTTTTACAGTGTGAAAAATTCAAACTATTGTCTCCCATCATATACTGCTTATAAGAATTATGATTATTCAGAGCCAGGAAGACACAATGAACAACCAGGCCTATGTGGCCTGAGTAACTTGGGGAATACATGTTTCATGAATTCAGCAATTCAGGTATGTACTTTGGAATAAAATGAGCTTGTCTTATTATTTGGAAACAAATATTTTGTTATATTTTGCCATATTTGGAAACTAACATTAAAAGACTCCATTCGGAAGCAGGATAGGATTAATACTGAAAAATAATACAACTGTATTGGTGTATTGGGAAAATTGGTTTATGTAGCTGCGTTCATTGTTTCCCATGTTTCTTGCAGTGGAGAAAGTCGTCACTGTCAGAAAGAGATTTGACCAGCATTTTAGATGAATGAACACTTAAGTGGGATTTATTGATTTTGTAATGATTGCCATGCAGGCATGTTTTGAAAAATACTTTTTCATTTTGAGATATGCTTGTGTACTGGTTGTAGGGCTAAAGTGTCAAGAAGTAGATGACCACTGGATTACTAGGCCTTAATTTCTAATCAATTGTTATAGACTTCTAGTGCACAGGTTAACATGCAGAGAACCTTCAAATATATTTCCGCATCACCCTTGTCCTTTGAATAGTTACTATGTCATAGATGAGATATTTTACAGGAATTTAAAAGCTAGTTTCTTTGCTATGGTTGCAATAGAAATATTAGTATACCTGTACTCCTACCAGGACAGGAAAGAAAAAAGTGAAATGACTACAATTTTTTTAAGTGGAAGCTGCAGCAGGACAATCACAGAATGGTTTGGGTCCAAAGGGACCTTAAAGCCCACCCAGTTCCAACCCCCTGCCATGGGCAGGGATACCTCTCACCAGACCAGGTTGCCCAAAGCCCCATCCAGCCTGGCCTTGAACACTTCCAGGAATGAGGCATCCACAGCTTCTGGGAAACCTGTTCCAGTGCCTCACCTCCCTCAATAGTGAAGAATTTCTTCCTTATTTCTAGTTTAAATCTGCCCTTATTTAGTATAAAAACATTACCCCTTGCCTTGTCACCATACTAAGGAGTCTCTACCCATCTTACCTGTAGGCCCCCCTTTAAAGGAAGTTTGCTATGAGGTCTCCCCAGTGCCTTCTCTTCTCTAAATTAAATTCATTATTGATTAGAAAGACCTAATAATTTGTTTCTGTTTAATTCTGGAACTCATGTTTTTGTCACCAAACCAGTCTTAGGTCAAAAAACTGTGAAGTGTACTTAAGTTCTTTTTCATAGTTTTTCCTATTGAGTGTAAAGATCCTGGGTCTTTACCAAGGATACTTCAGATTTAATCTCAGTAACCATCACAGGGGTTCCTGGCTTACGTTGAATTTCTTCTTTATCCTGTTCAGGAAAGTAGTAGTTTCAGGTACGTTTATAATCTAAGTTTATGAAGTTGCTGAAATTTGTTCAGAGAAAGAAATGTTCCAGAGATGCATAGCCTATGAAGGTTTTCTATCCTTTTTTTTGGTATATAAAATCAAAGAATAATTTGGCTTTGAAGGGATCTCAGAATGATCATAGGTACAGTCTTCTGCATGCATCCATTCTGCATGCATCTGCATGTAGTCCTGTCACTGTGTACCTCTGAGAAGTGTCTGGCTCCGTATTGTCCACAGCCTCCTATTAGGTAGCTGCAGACATAAATGTGCTTTGGGAGAGTGGCAGATACACTAGGGGGTCATGTTGCCATCCAGAGGGACCTCCACGGTTTATATAAATGTGCTGAAAAGCATCTCATGAAGTTCAGCAAGGAGAAGTGTGAAGTCCTGCATGTGGGCAGGAAAAGCCCCAGACATCAGTAATTGTTTGGGGCTACACTTGTCAATGTGTATAAATACCTGAAGGGAGGATGCAGAGAAGTCAGAACCAGTGGTTCTGAGACAAGAGGCAGTGGGAACAAACTGGAAAACAGGAGGTTCTGTCTAAACATCAGAAAGCACTTATTGACTGTGCAAGTGACTGAGCACTGGCACAGGCTGCCCAGAGAGGCTGTAGAGCCTCCTCCTTGGAGCTCTTCAAAAGCCACCTGGAGGTGGTCCTGGGCAGCCTGCTCTGGGTGTCCTTGCAGGGTATTGGACCAGATGAGCTCTAGAGGTACCTGCCAACCTCAACCATTCTGTGATTCTATGAATAAAATTCTATATGTAACCTCTCTTGATTATTGAATTGCATCATCATACTACTTACTGTAAAGTAAAAAATTAAGAGTATGTTTTTGTGTCTAGTGAGTGAGCCAGAATCAACTTAGAGGCTTAAGAATATTCTTAGTACGTAGCAAAACATTTTTTTAATGAAACTTTACTTCTCTATCAGGCTAGACTGATTAAAAACAAAGCTAATTTTGATTGTAATTTGAATTTGTATACATGTAGATATAAAAACTTAGGTGAGAATGATTAGCATGGGTTGTTGTGCCTAGGTATCTTATTCAGCTTATTACACTTTACATCAGCATCCCACTGTGTTAACAGGATTTCAAAAATATCTTCTGATGTTTACATTCCAAAACAAGCCAGCCTTCATTGCTTTTCAGTTCTATCCAAAGAATTGAGTGTTTAAATAAGAATTATAAGAAAGTGTAGTGTAAGTGAATAAACAGAATTTTGCTGATTCACAAGACAGTGCCATGGCAAGAAAATTAAAAGGACTCGTGTTTTTTGAGCAATGCAGCTTTTAGTTTGGCTTGCTACCATTCATTTGTCCTTGGCAGTACATTTATTTCAAATGCATTACTCGGCAGCTTTCTTTGCAAGGAAGTGTGACGTATCTTTCAGTTCTATCTACTATATCTCTCAAGGAAATAATTTTTCAGAGTTTAGTGTTATCCAAGAAATCCATGAAAATGCTTTTTATTGGGAGTATGACATGTTATTAACACTCTGCAGTTTCATACACTGCAAAGTCTGCTGTCTTTTTCCTTTTGCAACCATTTAAATTTTGCATTTTTTCCAATTATGTTTTCAGTTACACAGAAACTGTATATTTTCCCATGTTAATTTGCCATTACTTCTATCTTCTACTGTTAATGGGCTAACATTTGTTTATTCAGGCTAAAGGTATTTAGTGCTTGCTTAGTAATGTGTAATGTCTATGGCCAAAGCACTGTAAACGCATTTGATCTTGGAAGCAAAGAGGGGATGGGCTCAAAGAGGGGGTGTGTTGATTGGAAACTAGGGAATTGTGCTTGGGAATATTGGATGCTGTAGTCTTTGATCTTGGATGATAGAATGTGCTGTACCCTCGGCAAGTTCAGATGTGATACAAAACTGGTAGTAGAGGCTGACACACCAGATGGGTGTGCTGCCATTCAGAGGGATGGAGAAATGGGCAGACAGGAGCCTCCTCAAGTTTCATACAAGGAAATGCAAAGTCATGCATGTGGCAAGGAATAACCTCGGCACCAGTACATGCTGAGAGAGGAACAGAGGCCCACCATCTGGAAAGCAGCTTGGCGGAGAAGCACCTAGGGTCCTGTTTAACAAAAATCCAAGCATGAGCCAGCAATGTGCCCTTGGGGCAAAGGATCCCACTGACCTCCTGGGCTGTATTAGGAGGAGCACTGCCAGGAGGTCAAGGGAGGTGAGCCTTGTCCTCTTCTCAGCACTTTGCCCTGACAAGACACACCTGGAGTGCTGGGTTCAGTTCTGGGCTCCCCAGCACAGGAGAGACCTGGGCATACTGGCAATTGAAAGGTGACAAAAGATGATTAAGGAACTGGTTAACTCTGTCATTAAATAGTTTGATGTAGAGTTTTAAGTGCTGGAATAATTTCCAGTTACATTCATGTATGTTCTGTTGCAAAAGCTCTATCTTGATCCCTTCCATTCAGTCAGCGCTGAAGTATATCCGGTGTAGCTTCCTTGAACAGAAACAGTTTATCCACTTCTGCTGATTCCCACTTTTTTCTGCTCTTCATTCTATCCACCCAGCACTGAGAATGTATTTTCTGAAGTATTGCTGTGCTGCCACCTGTGGATCTTTCCGTAGTATTGCTTTGCCCTATTGTGTTAGATAATAGCATTAAGATCTCAGTAGGTAAAGGTTTTTTTCTTTTGCTGTGAAAACCTGAGAATTCCCAGTTTACGTTTTGTGAAGCAAAAACAGGAGAAGAATTAAAGTATTTTTTTAAACAAAAACACTTTATATGTTTATATATATATATATTTATTTTTGCCATCACTGTGATTATGTATACTTTTAAACGGCAGTTGTTGAGAATTTTGAAATGAAGTATTTCAGGAAATTCCTTTCTTCAGAAAGCTGAAAAGCATTCCTTCTAAGGTTGGTTCATAGAATGGCTTGGCTTAGAAGGGACCTTAAAGATCACCTAGTGCCAATCCCTGCCATAGGCAAGGACGCCACCCACTAGATCAGGTTGCCCAGGGCCCCATCCAACCTGGCCTTGAACACCTCCAGAGATGGGGCATCCACAGCTTCTCTGGACAGCCTGTTCCATTGCCTTACCACCTTACAAGTGGAGAGTTTCCTCCTAACCTCTAATCCAAAATCTCCCCTCTTTCAGTTTAAAACTGTTCCCCCTTGTCCTGTCATTATCTCATTGAGCAAAAGAGTCGCTCTTTTTTATAAGCCTCCTCTAAGTACTGAAAAGCCACAATGAGGTCACCCCAGAGCCTGCTCTTCTTTAGGCTGAACAGCCCCAGCTCTTTCAGCCTTTCTTCATAGGAGAGGTGCTCCAGCCCTCTGATCATCAATGTTACAGCAATGATTTTATCCAAACAAAACAATGCTTTTCACCAAAACGTGAAATGAGTACGTTTTTATTGTTCTGTCTCAGTTGCCATGGGCATACAGAGTCTGGGTTAAAGAGTGCATTAGCTGAATGTTTTTGTCACCACATCTGACAGTAAGCTCTTCAGACAAAAGTAGGACAGACAGGTGTAAAGTAATTCACCTTTTCTTCTACAACTGGGATCTCTTTTTCAGTCAGTCAGCTCTTGGTCTCATATTAGGCAGCTGAAATAGGAAATTTTAGTGTCCCTTGTGTAAAACTTGTATTAAGTAGGGCAGCTCAAGAAGCATGATACCTATATGAATACCCAATGTTCAGCTTAATTTCATGATCTCATTGTCTCCTTCTCATTTCCACAGTTTACTGGCATAATAGGTAATTTGCTTTGAAGTTTTATTATCACTCCCATATAATATCCCCTCTGAGATGTGAATAAGTATTTCCTGGTTACCTTAGTATCATAGGATAATGCAGATTAGAAGGGACTTTAGGAGGACACTGGTGCAACCTCCAGCACAAAGGAAGGTCAGATTTGAGGTCAGAGTGTTGCCAAAGGTTTTACCCGGTTGGGTCCTGAAAACCTCCACAAAGGGAGGCTGCACAACCACTCTGGGCAACTGGCTCCACTGTTTACTGTCCACATGGTGAAAACTTCTTACCTTACATTGAAACAAGAGACATTAAGGATCTAAGCCCATTGCTTCTTGTCCTCCCACTATTTAACACTGTCAGGAGCCTGGTTCCATCTTCACATTAGCCTCTCTGTAGGTACTGGGAGGTTGCTGTTGGGTCCCCCTGAAACAATTTCTTCTCCAAGCTGAACAAGCCTTGATGCTTCAGCATCTCCCCACAGGGTGAGTGCGCCAGCCCCACTGACCGTCATGGTGGCTCTCTTTCCTCATACGTTTTCCTTTTTTATCAGTTAAACAATCAGATCCTTGCAAGTGTAAGAGTGTTCCAGTATTTAAGGTATGGTTTTAGAGCAGGATAGCTTGACTTTTTAGTTTTCAACCCATGTGGAAGTTTGGACAGACATGGATGACAGGTAGAATCACTAATAAGATAATAGTTTAGTGTTGGAATTAAAATATTCCAGTGAGACTACAGAAATAATATGCATTGGGCTTACATGGCAGGGTTTTGTTAGTGGTGGGCTGCAGGGCTGGCCTTTGTGAGAAGAGTCAATCAGTTGCCCCATAAAGGCATCATAGTAAGAGCCAGTTTCAGCTGGCTCCAAAGACCTGCTGCTGGCCAGAGCTGAGCCAGTGTGTGACACTGGTTGGGACTCTGGGAGAGGAGATTGAAGAAGGGGAAAAAAAAAATGCTGGACAGTAGCAGCTGGGAGAGTGAGGAGTGAGAAGCAGCCCTGCAGCCCCCAAGCTCAGCGCAGCAGGAGGTGCTGCAGGCAGGCAGCAGCAGTTCCCCTGCGGGCTGTGCAGGGAGAGGCCCCTGGTGGAGCAGGCTGTCCCCCTGCAGCCCATGGGTCCCACACGGAGCAGATCTCCATGCTGCAGCCCCCCCATGGGTGGAGGAGCCCCCGGTGGAGCAGGTGGCTGTGGCCTGGAGGAGGCTGTGGCCCATGGAGAGCCCCCGCAGGAGCAGGGAGGGGGTCTGGGGAATACTGATGCCCGTGGGGGACCCGTGCTGGAGCAGTTTGCTCCTGGGGGATGGCCCCTGTGGTACCGAGCCATGTGGGAGCAGTGCTTGAAGAGCTGCTGCCTGTGGGCAGCCCCCGCAAGCTCAGTTTGGGAAGGACAACATCCCATGGGAGGGACCCCACGGGGAGCAAGGGCAGAGGGGGACTGTGAAGGAGGGGCAGAGATGAAATGTAGAGACTTTACCACAGCCCCCATTCCCTGTTCCCCTGCGGTGCTTGGGAAGAGGAAGTAAAATAGGGTAGATGGGGGGAAGGTGTTCTTAGTTTGCTTTTAGTTCTTCACTGCTCTAGCTTGCTAGTAATAGGTAATAAATTACATTAGCTTCCTTGTGCTGAGTCTGTTTTGCCTGTGACAATAATTGTTGAACTGTCTTTATCTCAAGTTCTTTTCATCCCATTTTCTCCCCCGTTCCTTTTGAGGAGGGGGAGTGAGAGAGCAATTATGGTGGAGCTCAGCTGCCCAGCTGGGTAAAACCACCACAGTAAAGCACTAAAAATAATCTTTATTGTTCAGCTTCCTGTGCTTCTTAATGCTTCCCACACACTGCCAGTTACACCTGTGCTTTCTAAACAGCAGACTCTGTATGTCATATAAATTTTTAGCTCTCCTTTTTGACTCAATAATTTAGAGTATTTATGGGCTGTTCCTGTGCACGTACATCAACAAGGAGCACAGTGTTGCATAATGCAGCTGATGCACAAAGTGCACGAAGCATTGTTTTGTCCAGTTGCATTGTTTGCTCTGAATTTCTTAGAGGTTGATTATGATCCTCTCATACCGATGACGTAAGTAGTTGCTATCTGCAGGTTGTTCTGCTACAGATTTTTTTTTCCTTTTTCGAAGTAATTAATATGCAGTGTGGGACTCTTAATTCCAATATTAACCTTTGTCATGTTGAAGGCCGATACTTCTTCTGTGGCTTGTCTTATAGTTGTTGATTGGTCTTGGAGTTTCTGCATTGTTGTATTCTTTTTTTTTCCTGTGGTCACCCAGCTCAACTACTAGTTTGGGTTCAGAGAGTAAACACTTTACAGAAGATTTGTGGATTAAGTAAAGCTTATGGAGACTGGTGCCTGAAATTAAGTGCAATTCTGTTAACTTGTTAGCTCACAAAGTTTTCTGTAGTTCTACCATATTTGTTTAGCTATTGTTATTTTCTGTTATTCTTCATCCATTGGTATATGTGCTAGTTTACCTATCTCTGTGTTTTTGAAACAAAAAAAATAGGCTGAACAGAGCGTGTAAATCTGGTGACTTTGCTGTCTAGTATATTGCCTTGGTTGTAATAACTCCTTTTAATTGATGCTTTCTATAGGGCTTCCTTGATACCTACAATACATTACATCAAAAGGAGAAAATAAGAATATAGGCTTCCTTTCAAGTTGGCTTCTGGATGCTTTGTTTCCCCTTCTGGTGTTAATCATGACCATAAAAAGGCCTCCTTTGCCAGCCTTTTCAAGAAGTAAACACGCTTGCAGTTATTTAGCTTTGTCAATGATGTTGATACGTTATGCATCAGTGGATATGTGGCCAACTGTATTAGTTCCTTTAGGAGTTACTCTTCTAAAACTTGTGGTATCTGAGATTGTAGATAAGATGGCAGTTCTCCATCTCAGAAATTACTGCATTCAGGTAGATATTTGTGCATTCCAGTTCTTCTATTAATGTCAATTTATGTTGGAATGTGGAAGTAGTTACAAAGAAAAAGGGAAATGTACTATAGTAATCTTCCTGCCTTATATGTACAGATATAAATGAATATTCTGAGAAAGAGACAAAACTAATTTTTCAGGTGAAAAGTGGAAAAACATGTATTTGGTTTTTTTTGGTGAAACAACAAACTGCCAGCACATTAAGTGCAGTGCTTTACTAAAAATATATAGAAAAAATTGCTATTTCTGCATTATTTAGTTCCTTGTTCTGGACATTCCTCACACTAAGCCGATCAGCTGAACTGATTTGATCTCCTAAACCAGCCCAAAAGTAATCCAGACCAGAAGAAAAGTGAGGAGGAAAAATAGTTTTTTGACAGGTTAGTGAGATAAATATGTTTATTGTGCAATCAGATGGCTATCAGAACCAGCAGAGGAGAATACCAGCAGGATTTGTTGTATCACTCAGATCAAACATGCAATTTTACGTGAGCTGTAGTTTATAGTTAGTTTAGCATGGTTTGCACTGTACTGTTTCCAGGTATCTGGCAGAACTTGGAAGTCAACTCACTCATTCGGGTTGGTAGTAAAAAATAATCTGTTGAAAGCTCTGACCAATTCTCTATGGCTTTGAGAGACCAAATGTTTCTCTAACTCTTAGCAGCGTGGATCAGTTCAGAACGGATGACGTAGGTCTGTGACATCAGGGGATCTTGGGATGACTACTAACAGGAATAAAACCTCTTTGCCATTTGGCAAGAGAAAAATGAGCTTTTGTCAATGCTCTGTCCTCAAGGGCCCATAACATAAGGATATTTTTAGTAATGTTCATGGGTTGTGAAAGCCTGAGGTGATGAGGGAAATAGAGGAAGGAGTGTGAAATGGCCATGAAACTTAGCTCTCTATAGCATGCATCTGGTTTTTCTTTGAAATATTTCACAAGTGTAGCAGGCAAAAAACAGAATAACTTTTTTTGCCCTGCTTAATAAAGTTGTAATTCTTCCAGTCTCAATTGTTGTATCTTACACAGTAATGTATGTGAACTGAAATTTTTGTGTCCCCTCCTCCCCCCCCTTTTTTTTTTTTTTTTTTTTTTTTTTACAGAAAGGCAGGTGAGACTGATGAAATATCTGATCTTTCTTAGAATCTTTAATAAAATAAAGAATGCAGAAAGCCTAATAGAAACATTGATAGAAACATTGTTTGTGGTGGTTTTTTTTTCAAAATGCAAGGAGTAGCACACACAAATTCAAATTCAGTGGTTTCCTAAAATTGTAAGTGATAGTGCAGTGATTACATCCTGTTATTTCTAAGTGCTGACAGAAAATGGGAACTGGTACAGAGGATAAATGATTATCTCAGTCTAAACTAAGGCCCTTGCTTTCCTCAAGGTACTTTTAGCAAAGAACAGCTTCATCACAAAATTTAAAAGAACGTTTCACAAAACATAAAAAAACATAGGAAGGGCTGCGCTAATTCTGATCAAGAGTTGGGTCCATTCAGCATAGTTGACTGTTCTCAACAGCGTCCATAAGCAGATGCCTAGGAGGAGAAGGAATTAGGCAAACATCCTCAAATTCGCTTCCTTCCTACCCCTGCTAAAAAGTGTTTCCAACAATTTCCAGCTCACTTTTTTTCTGAATATTGTGTATTTAGATTTAAAAAGCCCCACTGGCAGTCTTTTCCAAGTACTCTTATTGTCCCTGACACCTCGTAACTTTGTGCATTTATAACATCTTTCAGCAAGGAGTTTCATAATACTGTTATTCATTTGTCAAGAACCACCTTCTGTTTGTTTTGAACCGGGATAGAAATAGTTGTCACACTTTGCTTGGTTGGTTTACTGTATATAATAAATTCTGACATAAAGCTTTCAAGAAACATCATCCATACATGACTTGTGATGATAGCCATAGCCAGTCTTGGTTTAAAATCATTATTTCGGGGTGGGGGGGGGACAAAGAAAAAAAATAAAGAAAAAAAATAATTTTTTACTTTCTGGCACTAAGCATTACAGTTCAAAGTACTTTTTACGACTACTTTAGCAAACTTCAAGCATTTTTTTTTTGAACTAATAAAGTCATTCTAAAGATTCTGTACTTTTATTTACAGTGTCTGAGCAACACACCTCCTCTTACAGAATATTTTCTTAATGATAAGTACCAAGAAGAGTTGAATTTTGACAATCCTTTGGGAATGCGAGGTGAAATAGCAAAATCTTATGCAGAGCTCATCAAGCAGATGTGGTCAGGAAAATACAGTTATGTTACCCCAAGAGCATTTAAGGTTAGTATGGAATTGAACCTGAATGGAAAATGTTAGGTTTGTTTCTGTAATTTAAGCATGCAAAACTTACAAAAATGTGTAATAATAAGAATTTGAAGCAATATTCAGCTGTGTATTGTCCATTCATATATTTAAATATATATACAAGTTTCTTTTTAGCAACCAGTTAATGGTATCAATTGTCATTGTGGTTTGGTCTTTGCAAATTAGTTTTGATTTCCTGTTTCCATTGAAAAGCTTATCTTCTTAATGTTTTGTTTTTTCAACTTTATGCTGTAGCATCTCATAAGTAGCTGTTCTGTATAATAATTAAGATTCTAGAAGTATTTCTGGTTTTCTTTTTAGACACAAGTGGGACGATTTGCACCACAATTTTCTGGGTATCAGCAACAGGATTGTCAAGAACTACTGGCTTTTCTCTTGGATGGCTTACATGAGGATTTGAATCGAATTAGGAAAAAGCCTTATATTCAGTTAAAAGATGCAGATGGGAGACCGGACAAGGTAGTATTTTTGGTGCTGGACTTCTTGGTTTTAGTCAAAGCTATAAGCTGCAAGATACTTTTGCATAAGTGTGCACGGAAGGGTTGGGACATTGATGAGGAGTTGCTTTTTCTGGAAGAGACTTCAGAAAATAAGCCAAGACCTTTAAGTGGAAATCTTACTCAAGTATATACGTACACTTCTGTTTCATTTGAAGAGACATGAGAGAGGTTTTAAATGTTTTTTGTTCAATTCAGTGCTGATTTCACTTGGAAAAACAATTTCCATTCTGCTGTTCCTTTATTTTTATCTGTGTAGTATGCACTGTTCCGTCTTTAACACCCTTAGTTCAGGGAAACTCCTCTAGCATTGAGCTACAAATATACAAGTTATTTCTCTTGTAGTATGAGGAGCTACAGATGAGATTTTTAGTTTTATGTTCTTCTGTCCTGCCCCAAGCATCTTGAAGTCTCTCTCAGGATTTGCGATGCCCAAAACTGAAAGGACCTCTGTCCTAGGAAAAGCATATGTCATTTAAACAATGATCTTGGTAGTATAACATATCTTACAGAGTCCTTCGGAGTAAGATTTCAATGCCTTGGTGGTAACTGAGAATGTTCTACCAATACCATTATTAGTAATTCTTACTATTCATTTGCTACTGCATATCATAACCCAAGATGTGTTTTATTTACAGGTGGTTGCTGAAGAAGCCTGGGAAAACCATTTAAAAAGAAATGATTCCATCATTGTAGATATATTTCATGGCCTTTTTAAATCCACCCTAGTCTGTCCTGAATGTGCTAAGATTTCTGTAACTTTTGATCCATTTTGTTATTTGACGCTTCCATTACCCATGAAAAAAGAACGCACTTTGGAAGTTTATTTAGTTAGAATGGATCCACTAGCTAAGCCTATGCAGGTAAGCCTCTTTATGTATGAAATGCCTGATTCATGCAGCATTAACAATGAATCTGAGCTCCTTTATATTGCTAAAATTTACAAGTACAATAAGCAAATCCAACAAATCATTGGTTTTCTGGCATATGTTCTGAAATGCCACTTAGAATGTCTGAGGAAGACTATAAATATGTTCTTATATTTCTATCCATTCTAAGGAAGATACTGGTAATTTATTTATGGCTGTGTTAATATGGTTTCTTAATCTTTAAAATATATGTTTTCTTAACTTTTGATTTTAATGTTGCTATAATGGATGTATAAGTTTTAAAATATATATATACATGGACTTAATCCAGACTTAATTCCTGAGTTTATTAGCCTCAAAAGAAAAATATCAGAGGACTGGTGATGTGATTTAAAAAAAAAATAAAAAGTTAGGTTGTCCCATGCTGTCTTAATAGTCAAAATATGCTTTGACTTAACTGTCAAAGGAAAAATTTTTAGATGAGATTTCTTAATAAAATAATCTCCGTTGCCTTATTTTTTTGGAAGGATAGTATTGCACACCTAAGAATGGCATGAAAAAATGTACATAGAGTAATGGTAACAAAATAATAATGAAATGCTTCTGGCTGTAAGGAAGGATACATGAAATAAAATAATACACGTTTTAGGCAGACTTGCAAAAATGCTTTAGTGTTCTCTAAGGCAATATGAGTTAGGAAAATCAAAGGTAAAGGAGCAGATATTAACTAATGGGAGATGAGTCTGCCAGCAATTCAATAAGTTATGAGAACAGGATATATTTATTAAGGAAAAAAATGAATACATTTGGGGTGTAATCTGAATGGATTTGCACAAGCGATGCACAGTATTTGAAGATAACCCCTGTATGACATGAGATGGTAATGCAAGAATGAATAGAGATTGACTCATAAAAGTGCTCCTGAACTCATGCTCTTTCCAAACTGTAAGACTTAATGAGATACCAAATATATGCTGTATGTGTTAATTAATCACAAAGTTATAATGCCTTATTTCTAATTTTGTTTATATCTAATCAATTGTGTCTTTATTTATTATGCAAATAACTCAGCTATTTGGAGTTTCATTACCAACTGCAAGTGTACTGCACTAAGAAGCCACAGAGAAGTTTTCTCTGACTGTTAATTATCAGGTTCTGTTTCTGCAAATGAAATTATGTAGTTCAGCCATTAGCCATTGCATTCCAGGCAGAAAGTACCAAAGAAAAAGCTGTTAACACAATAGCAATCCATGTGGCACTCTCAGTAAAGGCCATTGAGATATTTTGAGAATCAGTGGCTAAGACTAGTAATCAGGAAAGAATTCCAGAGTATAACCATCCTGAGGTTGGGGGGGAGGAGGGGGAAGATATCCTGCGTTTTCCTACCAAAAATTTTTTGGCTTTGGTTTTAAGAGTACACAAAATAATGCTTCACGTTTGTTCTCTTTCCTTTCTTCTTACATTTGAAGTTTAGGACAAAATGTTTTCATAGAACAAGTTAAAATTAAAATAAATACTGGTAGTATTTTATAAACAATTTGTATTGTGTTCCAAATTAAAGAATATAGTCAATAGTGTGCATAATATTTAGGTGCCTAAATAACTTGTTGAAGTACAAGTAATTGGTGCTATTAAGCCTTCTTATGGAGAAAATAAAATCTAAAAAAGCACTTTATAGGCCAATAAAAGCATTCAAAGTGTGCAGTTTTGTGTAAGTTGTGAAGGTAACTACTATATTTCTCAGCATCTTACTGAATTTGTTAGTTGATTTAAATACTTTGTATCTTAAGTTCAAGAATGAAAGATGTGTATGAAGTATACTGAACATGTATTAAGGTTTTTGTTTTGTTTTCTCATGTATCTTTGATCTATTAGGAATTAAAGTGTTTTTTATTTTATTTTTTTTAGTACAAAGTAGTTGTTCCAAAAATTGGAAATATATTGGATCTTTGCACAGCATTGTCAGTTCTGTCAGGTGTTGCTGCAGATAAGGTGAGAATAATTTCTTATATGAAGGAACAACATTGAACACTTCAACGTATATCAGCCTGATTTAATCATACATACTCCTTTTTCTTTTAGATGATTGTTACTGATATATACAATCACAGGTTCCACAGGATATTTGCCATGGATGAAAATTTGAGTAGTATTATGGAACGTGATGACATTTATGTGTAAGTACAGATGGCATGCTTCATGACTTCTTTGCAGTTTTAGTTATTTGCATAAGATTAAAACCTAAACATAAGATAAAGACAAATCATGGCTTTTTTTTTATCCTTTTTTAATTATGGTTTCTTCATTTTTTTTCCTGGCAATCTTTTAAATAATACTTATCCTTTGTTTGCAATTCTTTTTTCTTTTTAGGTTTGAAATTGCTATCAATAGAACAGAAGATACAGAACAAGTTATAATTCCTGTTTGCTTAAGGGAAAAGTGCAGGCACACCAGCTACAGCCATAGTGGTTCTTCACTGTTTGGTCAACCTTTTCTCATAGCAGTGCCTAGAAACAACACTGAAGATAAACTGTATAACTTGCTGCTGCTAAGAATGTGGTAAGGTTATTGTTTAAAGAAAAACACAAAAGAAAAAAACACAGAAGAAAAATGCTAATAGTTAGAATCAGTAGGTACCTATTTTTACATGCATTGCTAACAGATTGATTAGATTTCAGTAATTTTTTTATTTGTTTTCTGCTAAATGTATTAAATCTCAAATTTTAGCCACTTAAGATATGAATTAGTGTGGATTTTAATTTGTTTTTTTTTTGTTAGCTTGACCTCATCCAAAAATTGAGAGGTAGGTGGAGAGTTGATCTGTATTTGTCAGTTTACAGAAGTAATTCATATCTGTTAGGTCTTGGTAAAACAGTAGTGTTTTGTCAGTTAGCCTGCTGTGGTTACGCCTCCTGTATCTACTATACAAGTTTCTGTATTAGTTGATATTGTAAAACTGTATGGTAGGCACTCTTTCAAACTAAACTGGACTAAGTGGCATTAAATTGAATAAATTAGTTCTATAACGTCCAATTGAAATCTGTGCTTTATTTTCTGTTGATGTAACTTTCCCCCATTATGAACCCATATATTCCTTATTTTAAAAATATAGTTAGTTAACAGTTAAAGAGATTGTCACTCATCAGATTAAAACTGATAGAAGAATCAAGTTTTATAAAATAACTGCTAAAAATGTGAGATCATAGACCAACAGAATTTCAGATGTGCTTGTAGCAATAGACATGTTAGGCAGAAGGTTTATTTATTCTGACTAAATTAGACAGGATTTCAGGAGTACAGTTCATTATAAAGGACTTGCTGTTACCATTTAACTCTCTGGCTTGAACAATATAAGTATTTCAAAAAATCTATTGAATCTAAGTGTTGCTTTCATTTGTTATTTTTAGCCGATATGTAAAAACATGCACTGAAAGTGAAGACACTGAAGGATCCCTACATTGCTGTAAGGACCATGGTATCAATGGTAATGGCCCAAATGGAATACATGAAGAAGGTTCTCCAAGTAAGACTGAATATCTAAACTTGTACAGTGTTTTTTGTTTGATTTAAAATTGAAGTTAATTATGCATTGTCTTTCAATTACTGCTATTCTGCCTCATTTCTCCCTCCTCAATTGTTTCAGGTGAAATGGAGACAGATGAACAAGATGATGAATCCAGCCAGGATCAAGAACTTCCTTCAGAGAATGAAAACAGCCAGTCAGAAGATTCAGTTGGAGGTGACAATGACTCTGAAAATGGATTATGTACTGAGGATACTTGCAAAGGTCAACCACTCACGGGACACAAAAAGCGATTGTTTACATTCCAGTTCAATAATTTAGGCAATACTGACATAAATTACATCAAAGATGATACCAGGCATATTAGATTTGATGACAGGCAACCTAGGCTTGACGGTAAGTCACAGGGAACAGGTTGGGTAACATTTGATTCTGATGTTTTTTTCTCACTTCACAGAACAATGTTTCATTCTCTCTGTATGCTATTTGATAAACCTTTTAAGAGAAAATTCTGTATAAATAATTTGTTCTTGTAATTAACTCTTAGAAATGCAGAAATTGTCTATACATCAGTTTTTCATCTTAAATTCATGTCAGCTTTGTTTAAGTCATTTTGAGTGTTTGCCCAAAGTTGATAAAATCTCATGTAAAACAAGAAGTAAAATTAAAATAAAACATGTTTTTTAATCTTAGAAAGATCTTTCCTTGCTTTGGATTGGGATCCCGAACTGAAGAAGAGATACTTTGATGATAGTGCAGCAGAGGTAAGCTTCTCATGTTGCTCCCCTTTCCAGCACTAATAAAATTTAAATGTGAAAGATACAACTTACTTCATGTGGCATAGAGATAGTAAAACTCTTCAAAAGAAGCATCTAAGGTTTTTGTGTTATTGATAGTAAATGTTACCATAAGTAAACTTCATTGACACATGTAAGTAATTACCAAATCTGAGGTTTACTAATTCAGAAATAAATATGAAACTGTGAAAACTGCTTTTGCTTGAATGGTTTCTGATCAGTTTTTCCATATATAGGAGCTATGTAGTTACTGTTCATAGTAAGACGACATCACTAAAATGAGTTTTGTTTCATTTGTTCTCTTAACTCAAGAAATACTTCTCTTTAGGATTTTGAAAAACATGAGAGTGTGGAATATAAGCCTCCCAAAAAGCCTTTTGTGAAATTAAAAGATTGCATTGAGCTGTTCACAACAAAGGAAAAACTAGGTGCTGAAGACCCATGGTAAGGACAAAACATTAAAATTGTCCCATTCTGTGGTTTGTGTTTCTCAAATTTATTCAAAAACAATTATCACAAATACCTAGTTGATTTTTTATGGTCTTTTTGAATCTTTCCATGTATTAAATTCCAAGCATGGTTATACTCAAAAATAATATTCTATATTAATTCACTGTATAACTAAAAGTTGTCACTGTATATGGAAGATAATGTTTGTATGGGAGATGATTATTAGAATTAGAAGGAAGGGTGAGATCCACAAGATATCATAGTCTGTGAAATGTGATCCACAGTGAATTAATAAATACTGTGCCTGTGGATTAAAAAAGTATTATTTTCTGAGATGAGAAAGGTTGGTGCATACTAGAGGTCTTTTTATGCAAATATATAAATTGTTTTGCACAAAGTATGAAATAGGGATGTGCTTAACAGGCTTAAAGAATGGGGGGTGTCTGTAATCAGTAGAACATCTCAAATTCGTGTTCTGATCATATGCCATTAACTTTTTGGTAGAGACTGTTGTTGTGATTCATGGTTGTTCCAAATTCTGAATTGGAGGGATATTGGAATATTTACAATTATAGGATGCTTCCATAAGATCATCCTTCCCCAGGATTGTTCTAACAGTTAAGAGTCCTCCTCAACACCTGAAGCTCAGAATTTGGTTTGAAAAGAGGGTCTGCCACTTTTGTGGATTTGTTTTGGAGAATTCCAAATGTTTTTAACCAGAGATCCTCCTTCATTTGGGCAGGGGAGAAGGCTGACTTAAAACTTCTCATTTTTTCTAGGTTGAGTAGATTATACAACACTGGACAAGCTATTTGAGATACCATATAGCTCAAGTACCATGAAGTGCTTCCATTTTTGCAACATGTTTTAAGTAGAGTGTTGGAAATTAAAAATAAAATAAAATACTGGTGCTGCTGAAGTGGAACAGCTGCTTCTAGATACGTTTCACAAGAAGTTATTCATCACATTTTTTTCTTCATTTGTCTGGTCTTCCCAGGTCTCATCACTCCTAGTCCAGCAATATTTGTATTGCAGATATTCTCAGACAAATGAGAACACAGTCACAGCCTTCCCTTACAGTTAGTGCAATGCAGTCTTTTGCAGCCCTTCCTAATTAAGGGCTCACCTTCTTTTCCTAGATCTTTACTTGTTAGACACCAAGAAGTAGATCATATACATAGGCAGCTTTACAGAAGAGTTGTTTTCATGCATGGTTCTTACTTGCTTTCTTCCTTGAGCCTTAGTTCTTGAAAGATTCAAGTATTCAAGTAGGGAGCAGAAACATCTGTTATAAGTCGCAGCCTTTTTAGCACTTGCCTAATTAGAGAATAAATGTAGAGAGCTTTTGCAGGTTACAGTAGTCATTTTAGTGGTGAGGGGGATAGGATGGGAGATGGATGGATTTGAAAATTGAAACGTGGAAGAACCACAGTTGCCTGTTAATTATGGACTCTCTTATAGTGAGTTTTCTTGACCTTTTGTCTTAATGTGAGGAAACTGCTTTAAGTAAAGACTACAGAGACTACTATAGGAGAAGAGATTGCTGTAGTGGGGGGTGCTGCTAATGTGTTCTAAACACTGTCAAGCTTCACTGTAAGCCTTTTTGCACAGCACTATCTCATGTTTTAAAGTAGAAGCAGTATCGGTGTGTGTAAGCTTTTGCTCATTCAGTTCCTCCCATGTTGCTGGCTTCCTCTATGGCAATGTATTGAACATATATAATGACTGCAGTTATTTAATTAGTATGTTTTTCTTTTAGGTATTGTCCAAACTGTAAAGAACATCAGCAAGCTACCAAAAAGTTAGACTTGTGGTCACTTCCCCCGGTACTGGTAGTTCATTTGAAGCGCTTTTCCTACAGCAGATACATGAGGGACAAGTTGGACACGTTGGTTGACTTTCCAATAAAGTAAGAAACCTAAGTGTTTTGATGCTAGAAGGGTAACAGCATGAGGAGGACATATGTTTAATCCAACAATTGTGCAGAATGTTTTTGTGCTTAGCTTCCACGCATGGATCCAGTAACTACTGATGATAAAATACTTGTAGATGAAAAGCATGAATTTTATAAAAATACAATTAGAGTAGATAAGTATGGAGAGCTCTACCAAGCGTTTGGGTAAGATTACTGGTTCTGGTTCCATTCTTCAGACTGAAAGAGATGCACTGTCAGTATAGTGTGATATATGCAAGCTTTGTGGAAAATATAAAGTAAAGGGCTTTACTTAAGACCACTAAAATGCAAAATGGATAAATATATAGATAGATAACTAGTATTAATTTATTTTTGTTTGTGTTTTTTAACAGTGACTTGGACATGTCAGAGTTCCTTATTAATCCAAATGCAGGGCCTTGCCGCTACAACTTGATTGCTGTCTCCAACCACTATGGAGGAATGGGAGGAGGGCATTGTAAGTTATTTCAAGTATAATCATTTTACGTAGCAACTTTTTATGTTTATTTAAGTATCGATCATTTTCAGTCAATGGCATTTTTTAATGATTGAGGGATAGTTTTTTCATTACCTTGAAATGTTTTCACAGGTGTTCTAATAAAAAAACTGTATGAAATGAGCTTTCAAGGATAATTGTAGTTCTTTTATGCTTCTAGTTATTGATATTGTGAAAAGAGAAGGGTTAGGAGCTTCATAAGAACTACTGTAGTCAGACAATTTATTTTGTCTTACTCATCTGTATTTTTGTACATTGTACATCTCCTTGAAAGGAGAGAGAAAAATGAAGAAGTGACTGAGGATTTTTATTTCAACCATCCTTTCTCTATATACATTCTCTTTAGAAGGGGAATGTTATTGGTCAAGTGTTATTTAAAAGAATATTAGAAGTGTGAAAGTGTAGATTTTCTAATAGTGATAACAGATTTTTAGTAGTTAGAAGTCGTTTAACAATTACAAACTGTAGCAACTGATTGCAGTAAATCTAAGAAGGAAAAAATTCCCTAAACATTGCACTTCTGTTGTTCTAGATACTGCTTTTGCAAAAAATAAAGATGACGGAAAATGGTACTACTTTGATGACAGTAGTGTGTCAACTGCATGTGAGGACCAAATAGTGGCAAGTACCTTTCATTTTTCTGAAACTGACACTGTTGATGATACTAACTTGAGGGAAGAAAAGCGAAGTGTTAGTCATGAACCTTGCAGTAAATTTGTAGGGAGTAGTTTGTCTCGTTTTAAAGGACCATGCAAAATAACAATTGTTTGCTTCAACATGCAAAAATAACCTATTGTGAAAGCTTTGTTTTTCTATATAATTTTACCTTATGGGCTTAGAAGGAAAAAAGAAAAAAGGTCTGATTTTAAATGTTTTGTCTGGAATCTCATCAGCATATTATACTCTTCTCTTTTACAGTCCAAAGCAGCATATGTGCTTTTCTACCAGAGACAGGACACAATCAGTGGAACTGGCTTTTTTCCTCTTGACCGGGAAACTAAACAAGGTGCTTCAGCTGCCACAGGCATCCCATTAGAAAGTGATGAAGACAGCAATGAAAATGATAATGATATAGAAAATGAAAATTGTATGCACACTAATTAATGGAAGAACTAGAAGCCATAAAAGAGACTTTCTTACTGGGGATACCTATTGAAAGAGTGAAATTGCCCAACAAATTAAAAATAAAAATCTGAGATGGGGAATTTCAGATAACAGAATGTAAATCTTTATTACATTTTAACATGTGCAGTACTTGAAGTGAAACAATAAAACCTTTAACAGAAATTGTCTCTAATGCATTTAGTCTTGTATTCACAAGCTATATATAGGAAATCACAAATAAACCCCTTTTAAGTTTTCTGCTGCTGTTCTGATGGATTATGTTTTCTTTTGTTTTGGATGTGAGTTAATAACTAAAATGTTAAATCTGTGGACTTCTGACGTTTATTTTCTTAGTACTGCAAGAATACTACTGCCAAGTCTAGTTCCTAGATGAATACATTCATGTACCTTAGGCTGTCACACAGACTACGAGTAAAAATGTCATAAATATATAAGCAGTAGTTTTCTTGAAACATCAAATTTTTGTTTCTCCCTAAAAATTAATATTTTTTTTTGAAATTCGATCATGATAGAAGAAATAGCTTGAAAAGGTGTTTTAACCTTTTGTGATATAGTTGAGCATCCAGAATTTTACGTTCACCTTACTGCTGCTGTGGAACAGGTTCTGGATGTCATGCTGCATTAACAAAAAGATTTTCAATTAAATGTAAGTATCCTTTGTTGCTTGTTGGAATCTACGCTGCAGACATAATTCCTGTTATCTTGCTTATAAGATATGCATAATTTTAATCTGATGTCAGTCCAAAATTTAAAATTGTGCTGTAAGTTCTCTCCCCAGTTTTCATAGTCTGACAGCTTGCAAACTACTCTGTAATAGGGTCAGATTTAATAGTATTCTGTATCAATAGTAATGACTGTGCATCGGGCTTAGGTGAGATTTTTTTCAATATAACCTGCCTTTAAATTGTTAATGAACAAATTGGTTTTAAAGGTAGGCCTGTTGATTTTCTGTGTGTGTTCCTGATGGAATTCACCATAGCCTTACAGCATACCTGAAAAGGTAACTCATTATAATAAGAGAATTGGCATTTGCATGTTCAAGTCAGAACCTGTACAGTATATAAGGCATAAAAACTTCAAATTGGATTTTAGTTGACTATGTTCAGGGGTCCAGGATGCCAAAATAAGTGTGACAGTTTGAAACTTTTTTTTTTAATTTGCTGCTTTCCCGTTGATCTAGTTGGAAGAATGTATTGTTGATTTGTATACAATACTGCCTTTGAGAGGAACCCTTAACTGCAGGGGCACATTTCACATATCTACTACCTGGAGAATCGCTTTGTGTCCCACTGTTTAAACAGATAATTAAAAAAAATAAAAAGCAAAAAGTATGATGTTCTTCACTTGAACTAATCAAATACAATAGGTTATAAATTGTGTATTGTAAATAAAAGTTCACTCTGTGAGTGCACATTTTGGTAAATTATTTATTTATGTTAGCATTAAAAAGTTTAAAAAATTGCATTTGACCAGGATATAAATGAGGTATGTTGGACATGGCTTTGCTTTATACCTTGATATTAAAACTGGTGTTTCATCCTGGTATTTTAAAGCTGCTTTGAGTTTTTTTTTTTTTTCTTAATGTAAACTAACCTCCTGCATGACAGAGGTTAAAATTTTGTCTGCACTTGAGTTCACTTGGGTTTACATTTGAAATGCGCATGTTTATTTATACAGATTTCAATAAAGCTATTCAAGGCCTTACTTAGTCTTTCAGTTTCTTACAAAAACTTTTACCACAGTATTTGTGTAGTGGGCAGTCTTTGTCTAATCAGAAGATTTCTGTTATCATGGGTTACAAAATGGCTATTTAACTACCAACACAGAGTAAGATTAATAGCATTTCCATGAGATAGTATGTGTAAAACATTCTCTTCTGTCATCTGGTTCTAAAAAGCATTTATAAGGCAAAAAAATGTGATAAAATGAAAGAATACTGTAATAATTATCAAGTGGGAAAGATATTAACTATTAACCCTGAATTAGTTTGTGGATTGAGGTAATATATATAAGATAAGACAAACTGACATAGTGGGGAAAAAATGGTCTAAGTTTTTTTGTTTAAAACCTCATATTTATGTGTAGAATATAGCAGCCCAGTACAAAATTAAGTACAAAATGAAAACAGCTCATCAGGTGAACTTACTAATGTTAATAAAAACACTTGAGAGAGGATGATGTGTGTAGTAGAGAAAGCAATGCTGGAGAAGTAACCACCTCTTTGAATACCACACACAAATTTACTTTCCTACAGAAGGGCCCCTTTCATTCATTGTTTTTTTTTATGTCATGTTAGCCTTTACCTTCCTTAGAGGAGTTTGTATTTTATTTCTGTTGATACTGTAACTTGAAAAAAATTTTCCTAGAAGCTCCATTGCTAGATATACATGTATGTGCCAAATAAATAGTACCAGACTGCCTGAGCACCAGATGTAAAATGTGTTCACACATCAAAGATTCATGGGATGAAGGTTGGAAGGGACCTTAGACCATCTAATCCAGCCCATGGGACACCTCCCACCAGACCAGGTTGCTCAAAGCCTCCTCATTCAGCCTGGCCTTAAATACTCCAAGGATGGGGCACCCACAGCTTCTCAGGGCAACCCGTGCCTCACCATGCTCATCATGAAAAATGTCTTCCTTATATCCCATCTATATTTACCTTCTTTCAGTTTAAAGCCATTGCCACATACCCTGTCACTACAGACCCTGATAAAAAGTTTTTCTTATATATAATGAAGCACTGCAATAAAGCCTCCTTGGATCCTTCTCTTCTCCAGCCTGAACAACCCCAACTCCCTCAGCCTGTCCCCATAAGAGAGATTCTCCAGCCCTCTGAGCATCCTCATGGCCCTCCTCTTGACTAGTTCTAACAGGTCCATCTCCTCCTGGTGCTGGAGGCCCCAGAGCTGAACACAGGGCTCCAGGTGGGGTCTCATGAGCAGAGGGGGATAATAATCACCTCCCTCACCCTGCTGGCCACGCTGCTCTTGGAGCAGCCCAGGACACAATTGGCTGCCTGCGCTGTAAGTGTCCACTGATGACTTATGCTCAGTTTTTCATTCACCACTATCCTCAGTGTCCTCTGCAGGACTGCTTCCAATCCACTCGTCACCTAGCCTGTATTGATATTGAGGGTTGTCCCAACTCAAGTCCACAGGAAATCTTCCCTGAAGAGAATAAATCAGAACCCTGGTTTTAGATGGAGGTGTCATGAAATCAGAGTTACTTTGTCCAGTAATTCAGATGTTCTTATAGAAACACTTTAGATGAAACTTAACCACCTTCACCAGAACTCATTCAGATTGTTAACAAAGGAGGAAAAAAATCAACACTGGGAATGTCTTTTGTGGATCTGCCACTGATAGCAAAGGGCTGCAAAGGGAGCAGCCCCTTTCAAAAGATGATACCAAGACAGTAAAATACCTGTTTTAATGTGCTTTTGATAGAGATGCTGATTGTTACAACACAATGTAAGTCTTCTCTGCTTCTACCTGCCCAGTATTCTCTCTATATATACACCAAGTGATAAAGCAGTTACCATTTCTAAAAGCTTTATCATGCCTATTTCATGATCCTTCCTTTTCTCATCTCCCAACTTCATTCCAGGATACCCTGATAACTTTTGTCTTCATTTAACATAACTGTGTTAATCTCAAAGCAATTTTTAACTATTTATATTTAATTTTAATGATTTCTCTGTGCTTCAGACCTCGAAGAGGGCTTATGTGGCTAAGGACACTTAGTTCCCCCCCGATGTATTGGTTGGTCTTACATGGATTTTCCTTTTTAGACCACCAGAGCTATAATGTTTCTGCAGCTTGTTTGGAGACTGCCAGAATGTTAAGATACTGAAACTCTCGATTTGAGTTCGAAAATTAGAATCTTGATTCAAACCTAGTTAGTTAGTTCGCCTGAGAGGAGAGGACTGTGACTGAAATAATTAATGTGAACAGTATCTATGCATACTTCTTAGTCCTCAATAAAAAGGTTAAGAAGAGCCTATGTAGGTAGCTCATACCCCATTTTTCCTCAGTCTTGCAAACAAAAATATCCATGACAATATTTGTATTTTCTGTGAGGTTCTTCCTTTTTTTAAGATCCCAACCTGACATCAACAACTACAATAAAGAGCCTTGGTCCCTTAAAATAGGTGCCTACTCTTGGTGGTTATTGTGCAGTTTAAGATTTTCTTAAGTCCTAGGTTTGAGTGGTTGTCATTGAAGAGATCTGGAGCATGTTGCTGCAGTTTGCATGCGGCTGCATATTTATTTCTCTACCTATCTAGTGAGCTGTTAGACATCTGATTGGGAAACTGATTTTTTCATACTGCCTTCCACCTGAAGCAAGAAGTGAGAAGTCATTACAGCAGCCCAAGCACACTACCACTCTAACCCAGCTGTTCTTTCCAGATCATAGTTGCTTCAAGTTTGCGTGACCTGGGATAAAGAAACTCATTTTTCTCCTGCTCTTTTTTAATTCTTGATGTTCCCTAAATGATTTGTATTGTCTGGGAAAGAGAATAGGATGCACAGAGACACGTGTACCTACATGTTCAACATGCTGGGTGAAAAGTTTCCAGGAAGCTTTCTTGAGCTAATGCAATTTTCCTATAGCAATGCAAACTGTGAGGCTAGGGTTCATTATTGTGAATCTTGTTCTTTGTTCAGGTACTTGAGGGTCTTCTTTGGAAGTTAAAGACAGGCTCACTTTTTTCTTTTAGAGCCTGTTCCCAGCAGACCTTCTCAGAATGCCACTTTCATAATCTGGGAGAGGAGGCAGGATTCTGTATTTTCGGACATTTTATAAGATGCCCAGGCTAACTTTTGGAAGTACTTGGAAAATGTCAATTAGAAAAAAAAAAACTTAGATATTTTAGTTTCTAAGATATATTCTGTTATTTTTAACTTGACTTCTAACACACTGATTTTGTAAGCTTCCTAACCAGACATAAAAATCAATGACTTTTCTACGTGAATGTCTCAAAGGTTTCCGGGAATTTAGCCAAATTTTTAGTTTGGTAAAATTATTATGTATTCACACATAATTCATTTGGTGTGGACATGCTTAAAATTATAACTACAGAAAGATCATTATTCTTTACAATGTCTATCAAAAGCTATTGGCACTCATCTAGTCTTATAAATGGACAAGAAAGTGGTTCCTGCCATTTCTTTTTACAAATTATTTCTGACAAAAAACCTCCAGTGTGCTTTCTTTTATTTCAGTTACAGTGACAGCAACCTTTTGATGGCTGTAAGAATCAGCATGATACAAAAATAAAAAAAAAAAAAAAAGCAACATACAGTAAACCTTGTTAATGTGAGAGTCACAGAAACAAAATAGAGTAGGAGGCAGGAGACAGCTTGCAATTCCCAGTTGCTCCATGGGTCTTTCAACAGTGACTTATTATTTAAAGCCTGGCTAGGGGCAAGGAGAGGTGAGGAGCCATTGCCCGTGACCTCTTGTTTTAGTTGGCTTCAGCCAGCATTCTGGGTGCTTCAGTGCCAACCAGTCCCTTGATCTTTTTTGTCATCCATTAAAATTGAAGCCCTGCCTGTCTTCCTGGCACACTGAAGTAATGTTTGTGACTTACAGTTGAGATGACAGACAGGAAAACTTGTCAGATATTACCATGACAGATGATGCACGAACATCTTCTGCATCTACAGCTAGTTGCTAATGGGAAGGCTCAACCCCTTATAGCCTTCCCACCAAATTCACCCTCTGCTATGAAGTGCAATGTATTTTTTAAAGTGAAATTGTCAGGGGAAAGTCAGTATGACAGGCAAAGAAATTAATTGGCAGATTTACCAACTTTCCTCAAAAATTATGCCTTAATCTGTGATACCAGACTCTAATTTCAGAGTATGTTTTCACGTTTTTTTTTTTTAAGTACTAGTTACTTTGACGAAGAAAATCACTACAAATGTAGTAAGACACAATTAATACAAAAGCTATGTTTGACAGAATAAGTATATTCTTAATGTGCAGGCAAACTGCTCTTTTCCTTCAGATTTTTCGTTCTTTTCCTTGATTGGGTAAACAAACTGTGAAAACAGCTCCATTTTCTTATTTCCAGTGGTGAAGGGGCACTGCATGCTCCTAACACAGCCAGAGGGAGCAATCTCACAGGAAAAAAATGAAATATTGGAATAGCATGGAAACACTGGAAGAAACCAAATGTTACAAATCTGTAGCCAAGTATCCCATTAGGTAGGGAATGAACTGGGTTACTGTATGCCAGGCAGCATTAACAGTCCTCCTGGGCCACATCATCGAAAAGCTGATGCAAGGCTCAAATGATAAAGAATTCACGTCAGTCAATGTAACTTAACGGAAAACTTTTCATTATTTCTTATTTTTATTTTTTCATTTAGATATTATGGTGTTCTTAAGTGCAAATTAGCATTGATGAATATTATAATCCAGGTGCACCTGAAATAAGTGCTTGGCACTTAATTATCATACCAAATTTCACATTGCTTATCGTGTGGTATCACCCAATACATTTCCAAAAAGTAGGAACCAAGCAGCAGTCTCCAAACAGTTTTCCTTAGGAAATCATTGTGGAATAGGGGCATTACTGGAGACATTGGTGGCATTTCATCTAAAATTAATGTTCTTATTCAGTGTATGAAATACTCAGATCATGGCTATAGAAAGTGGGTGATAACCTGTATTTGCTACTACCCCAGAAAGTAGCAAATACCTGAAATCTCGTGCAGCCCTAGGGGACAAGTAATTCCATGTGAGCTCCAGTGTGGTGAAAGACTAGCATAAGAACTTCTGCATAAGCAGGTATAAGAGGGTGGTTCAGTCTTCCTAAGTCTGTGGTAAGGATCCTAGGAAAATACACCATGTGAGTTTTGACCTTTTAAATGGTAAGATGTAACCTGGGAGACATTATACCCAAAAAAAGAAAAAAAAAAAAAAAAGATACAACTCCAGAGTAAATATGTGTGTGTGTGTTAAATCTGGGCTGGACACCTCTTCTAGACCAAGTAGAGAGGCAGTTGGGATGGCACCAGCCCTACCTGTGCCAGAATGGAGACCTCCATCTGCCTCATCTACCCTAGTTTTAAAATCCCTGCACCTGCAAACAACACATTCTTGTCAGAGGAATGGTCTTGCCTGTTCACACCAAGTGACACCTCTTACAAGATCTATGAGGTGCTCTGAATGGAGGCCCGAACCTGCAGGCATTTATTTCCTCCAAGCTCAATGCAGTTTTAGTCAAGGCCTTCACTCGCTGGCATTGTAGGTATTTGTTTCTTGGGGAATAAAACCCATACTCTTACTTCAGGATACAAAAAGATTTTTTTTTTTCCCTGCACTATTGCTATTAATATAAATCATACTCATCAAGCTCCACCAAATCCTGTCTGCATGACCAATGACAGCTTTGTTTTTTTGTTGTTTTCCAAAGATAATACTTGGCCAGGTTACTTCCCAAACTAGCAGATGTACCTTCCTTTTTGTTCTTTCATTGTAATGCTGGATGAGCATTGCAGCTATTTTTGTTAAATTTCTGTTAATGAACAATGACAGATGCAGACATGCCCATGGTGAAAAATACACGGGTCCTCAGAAATAAAAATTAAAAACTACAAATCATGCTATCAAATCAAAGTCTGCTGCTGGGTCTGAGGGCAGGAAACCATTCTCTAAAACACAATGAAAAGCATGGGGATAGACTTCAAATGAGTTTTGCTTGTTTTTAACATCTGTTGAAGCTACAAAACACAAACTGCTCTGGGGGTGTTGTGTAAATGTGAGTGTCTCGACTGAGGAGAAAATGCTCAGACAGAAGGGACAGCAATTAGTAACTCTGCACCATCTATTCTTATTAAGAGCTACTGCAAACAACATGTCTTCTGCCGACTCAGACAGATGTTCCTCGGTGGTATTGAAGGAAGACGTGGTTTATGAGTTATGAAGAGAGGAATGGGCACTTGGATCCCATTGTAGTTCTGCTCCCCCATCCAGGGTGAAGCAGCAGCTTCCACAAGCTTGGTGTCCTCAGCCACAAGCAAGCAGGTCAATAAAAGCTACCCAGCACTGCTGCACTGTGGTTGCATTGCAAAACCAAATAAAGCACATCATGTCTCGTGTTGACTGATTCTGCATGACCTAATAGCTGCTTGGTGAATTAAATGCAGTGTCTGAATGACCTATTTATTTGGTGAGGCTGGTGGCCTGGGTAATTTGGCCCTGAGTGACAAGGATCATAAGCAGTAAGCTGAGACAGCGCCTCGTTCAGTCTTCAGATGTCCAGTTCTTAAACATGAATAAGGATGAACATGTCTCTGTGTGTTTATCTGCTGGTAAGTGTTGAAATCCCCTTAGGACGGGCTATGACATGCATCTCATAGCAGGCACCCTGTTCTGCTGCCTCCACAAGTACTTCCCTGGGGTGTCCCCATGCTGCAGCACCCCAGGGTTTGCTCCAGATGTTCCTGCGCCAGGTGCCACCACCCTGCCCCCTGGAATCAAAGAACTATTGACAGCAAGGTTTTCCAATACACCCCTGACTATAGCAGGGAGTTTATAGGAGTTTAAGCAGCTGTGGTGTATTTATAAATGCTGAAAGGATTTGGAAACAGGAGAAACTTGGAGTGTGGGCAAAAATAATTTTATTTGCAGTTCTTGTTAGACTTCTGTGCAACTTTGTTAAGCCTATTAGCACATGCAAGTTTTTCACCCTCAGACACTCACAAAGCAGCAGCTCAAACACAAATATTCTCATGCACAAGAGTTTGTAGAACAGAAACACAGATTCTGACATTTTTCAGGACTTTTTTTTTTTTTTAAGACCAGTTCAGTACACTTCTGGGCAATAAAATCAATGGAAATGTTTTGATGAAATGTAATAAAATATCTGGATTTCTGATGCTCACAATAAACAATAACCAAGATCAACTGATGGGATGGAGGCAATAGAAGTTTCTTCATAAAACATTTATTCTGAATTGTTCAATTAATTTGTTTTTATAGAATTTGAGGAAATTAGACATACATGTTGATTTTTGGTATAGGAGATGATGACTTAGAAGTTGTCTTCAGGAAATGTAACCTTACACATTTCGGTAATAATTTTAAATAAGATGGTGAAGATTAAGAGATAAATCAAAGTTTGTAGAATTACACACTGTGAGAAGCATCTTCTCTCTACAGCCTTTGGATTTCTGTTTGGTTAACATCAGGCTCAATCTCAAGGCTGAGATTGTCATTTAGAGACCTCATTTTTATGATGCAAATTACTCCCTTAATATTAAGTGTGATGGATTATAATATCTCAGTTTTCCCTGTAGCATTTGACAATATTATTAGAATTTGACTGACATGTAATTCTTTCCTTGAAATAAGAAGCCTGTATAGACACACCAACTTAATTTATTTAACCCATAAAATCTTCCAAAAAAATGAACAAATGTGCTGTTAAAAAGTAAACAAATGAGACCTAAAAATTTAAATTTACATACTCCATTACTCCATTCCTGAACAAACATATTAAGTAATCCAATGAGATTGTACATTAGTAGAAAGAGAAAAAAAAAAAAAAAAAGCGCGTGGCAAAGAGGAAGAAATGGTGCAAAACTGCGAATGTATATAAAGGCAATGAATCACAGATGAGACATGGGCAGGATTAAGCAAAAAACACACATGAACTGAAAAAATGAATGTAATGAGAAAGTAGCTGTAGAATATTTATAGGGATGGGCCTGGGGTTTCAAATACATTCTAAAAACAAAACAAACAAACAAATAAAAAAACAGCATCCTGTGAATAAAAAAACTAAGTCACTAACAGGCAAATACCAAAATCTTTGATAGCTATGAGTTGCCTTGTAGAGAAAGAAAACAAAAGTAACTTGGTTTCTAGCAATGGATTTAACTTAGTGAAAGATACAGAAAACTACTTGAAAGGAAAAAATGATTGACATACAAGTGATTCTTGTACATTATGAGATTATTTTTTAAATAAGACAGTAACAGAAGAACCATACTGTGTGACGAGTCCTCACTTAATCTTAACCTAGAAAACTGCAGTTTGTGTGTCCAAGTATTGGATAATTTTGAAAAACAGGTTTACAAAGGAAGGCTCCAAATGTCTTCAAGGAAAAAAATAAAGAAGTGTCAAGTGCTCTGAAACACTGCTGTAACTCTGTCAGTAAGGCTGGTCCTGGCTTTCTATGATCTTGCCTCCAGCAAGGTAAGACATTCAAGCCCACCTGTGTATCCTGCATGCCAAGCATGACTGGGCTGATCAGGAGCACAGCCATTTCATGAAGACTTTGTCTAGTTTGGGTTCATGCTGTTATTCTATAACTATAATATAAACTGATATATCTATAACTATAATATAAACTGATAAGTTTATCAGATCTTAGATCATGGTGAGATTTTGTTAGGTAAGACAAGAGCAGAGGTGTAAGACCCCTAAAAATAGATGGCCATAGGAATCTACCGATGACCATGCTGCCAAAGGGGAAATAAGGTCTCAGACTGGCTGCACAAGTTTCAGATGAGCTCCCCACACAACCCACTAAGTGATCCCTTCAGTAGCTCCGGGACTTGGTTCTGCTTGGAGCAGGGAGTGTTCAGACCAGGTATTCCCTATGCTCAAGCTAGCGGCCAGCCAAAACCCATCCACACATCAGCAGGAGGAGGCAAACAAGGTCATCCACAGTGCCCTGTGAACTAATACCAAAAATAACCTCCCGTTTGGGAAATACCCCACGCAACTTCTGGAAATGCTCTCAAAATGCCAGTAATTGTTATGAACTTACTGCATGTAGGCATACTTGGCTACCGACACACCTGCTTGCACCCAGCCCAGGATACAGACACCTGCTATGGTACAGCCCTGCTTCATCTGCTATGCATATCCCAAATACGTGTGAAAGTGATCGGTGTAGTCGGTGTACTACAAAGGAAAGCTTTCGGCTCTTCAAGATTGGATTTCTTTGGATGTCTTCCAAACTCCCTGAGAAGTGTGTTCATTCTGTTTATCTCTTTTGGCTCAACCTGAGTAACAAAATTTCTTTCAGATGCTGCTTATAAACACAACCACACAGGCAGCTATGCAAATATTTGTATAAAGGGCAAAGTCCTTTGAATGAAACATGTAGAAAGGGCTGTTTTAAGAAGAGGTCTACATTCTGTACCAAACAATGCCTCTGTACTGAACAGCTCTGCTTCAAGATCTCTTCCATGAGAAATCTCTAACCCTGCTGTATAGAAAGAGCCACCTGTAAAATAACTGAGTGCTCACACTGTATTTGGGATGAACTGTACTGGAGGTGCTCAGAAGTACATGACCATGCTGAGTCCTGCTGGTCATGCCCACAGCACAGCTGTGGCAGTGTCAGAAGAAAAAAATATCTACATAGTGTGCTGGCCTCTATCCTACTTAGGTGAGTTTGTCTATTTTTATAGATAATTTCTGTATTTGTAGACATTGCTGCAACATTGGCGACACAGATGGAGGCCACCCCCAATGCAAAGGACCTAATATTCCATTCAGTAGATGGAAACCCTCCTGCAGTAACAGTATCACTCCAAAGCCCCGGGGCTGCAATATGGAACAATTTTCTTTAAGGATTCATGAAAGCCTGGGGAAGGCACACAGTGGCTTTTTCTCTCTGCTGCAGCAGCCAAAAAGAATTATTTTTACACAGGGGAACACCCTTCTACTCTCTGGTGCTGCTTTGTGATTAGTAGATTGCCTGTAGGCTACAAGGCGTCTGGAAATGTTTCTGTATTTCTCATACATACTGAAACAGAAATAAAAAGGAAATGATTAAAAAGATGCAGGGAGACTCTTGGCAAATAGATGCGAGAGCAGCAAAACAAACAGACTGCAGCACAATGTGTATTTCTGACATTGCTGACAGGCAATTTCATGTTACACACTCTGCAGTCAGAATGAGATGCTCAGGAAAAGACTTCTCCAGAGAGTGCAGCTGAACCCACTGTCCAGTAAAGAAGAGGCTGGATCAAGTCACACAGCAAGAATCAGGATTATTTTTGCTTCAACAGATCTACGCCTTTGTTTCTAAAGTGAAATTCCTGACAACCGACATGAGGTTGCAGTAAATTCTCATCAGAAGTGCAACACTGCTGAAGTTTCTTCATCCTCTACTCCTCACCTCATGCTGTGCTAATTGCTCACCTGGTAGCAGTGATGTTCAGCATGAGAGTTTTCAGTGTAATGAACTGTCAAGTAAAGTCTCCATCGCAGTTTCTGTATTTCTGCATTCCACATTTGGCAGGAAGAAAACACATGAATACACCATGTCACATACCATACTGACTCTTGCTTCTTGTCTTCCAGGGAAAACTCACAGGTGCTACCTGAACAGATAAATCAGTTATCTAATTAATAATATTATTTTGGAATATACAGATTCAGTTTAATGTGCAGTTTTTGTTTGTTTGTTTGTTTTTCCCAGACCTGCCACATACCTGTGAGCAGGAAAAGTTATTTAATCTATTCTGACTTATCCTCATTTGTAAATACCAAGGTGATGGGAACTGCTGCAAAGATCTGGTGAATATTGTGCATCTGTTTGTCTGCTGTTACACTGCTAGCTCTAAGACAGAAATAAATTAATTCCAGCAGTGGACAGCAGTTCTTTCTCGGAAAAGATGTTAACAGGTTCACCTGATTCAATTACCAGTCCTCAAAAGGGCAATGCAAACAAACAAACAAGCAAACAAAACCACATTGATCTGAAAATCAGTTTGGACAAGATTCAAGCAAAAAAAAAAGTGGATTAAGAGCTTTGCTGTCTGGTTACACAGGAGTCAGGAAAACATCTACGCCTCTGGTTAAAATTTGTATGTAGTGACTGAAGCAACTGCGCTGTAACTTGGTAGGGAATCACTAATGCATGTCATAGGTGTAATATTCTGGGCATTCCCACTTCACATTTTTGTTAGTGTCCATAAAGATAATATAAGATAATTACTGAGAGCTTTCAAATTACGAAGAGGATGAGTCACCGGCAGACAACTGGGATTGCTCTTTCAGTTGACTAAAGAAAATAAAATGTATGTTAACAGGCAAATATATAAACAAAGTTTGTAATAGTCTGTAAACACACGCTCATATTTGTAAAAAAAGCAACAGCCTAAACTCACAGGAAGGGGAGCTCATGCTGGAAAATATTTTTCAGTGTACTGGAAGATCTATCTTCCCAATACAGCCATATCCTAAAGGAACAAGTCTGTTACTCCATTAAAAAAAAACAACAAACCAACCAACCACAGGTACCAAAGGGCAGGATATTTCATCAGCTTTTAACCCATTTGTGGCCACAACAGAGATAGTCTTTTGCCCAGCTTCTAGTGTTCCTAATTTAATGAGATTATACAGTGTTCCCCTCGTATTGCACATCTTCAGGGCTTGTTTCTGCTTACACAGACCAATAAAATGCACTTTTTTTTTTCTTTCTTTTTTTTTTTTTTTTAGAAAGGCCAACAAGAAGTATTTTGTATTAACCCATCCCTCACTCTTTGAATTTAAAATTTAAGTTTGCCTTTTGATATCAGTATCCATGTTCAACCTACTATGAGGCAAACTTTTCTTCATCATAACTCTTAATTCTGCAGTGGCAAAAGCATGGGAAATGAGTACAGACACCTTTACTTTATGGTGTATAAGTTTATGGTATCTCATATCCTGAAGATGGTTTAGTACTGTGACTACGTATAGATTCACAGCAGTTACAAAAGCACACAGGTGGATGGGTAAAACAAAGTCAGAGGAAAGACTACAATTCTTCCTATCAACATGAAGCCACTTCTATTAACATGTTGAAATCTGTCAGTTTTCCTTCTGTACACTGTGGCAACAGAACCCTGTTCCTGTATTCAAGGTCTGAATCTGTAAATGCCTATCAGGACAGATTAGAAGTAGGAGTAGACACCTGAAATTAATACAGCTGAGTGCCATCCCATCTTTAATTGAATCAGAAGGATGCATGCACATCACTTGGAATGAACACGAGCAGTGGTGCTGAGAGGTAATTGAATGAATCACAATAGGTCTCATGAGCGTTTTTGTTGGTAATTAGGGCAATAAAGCTACAGGGAATGATTTCAATCACCCACTGCCCATCACAAAATAATATAATTTAGTACCAAAGCAAACAACAATATGATAATTACAGCACAACACAAAGTTAGCTTAACTAGTTAACTAGCATTTTTAACTTGCTAGTCGAAACATGCCCTTGGAAAAGTCCCAATTCTCCTGCTCTACTTTCTGATTCGAAAGGTACTTGAAAAGAAATTGACTTATTTAAAACATATCAAGACAGGCTAGTATTTTTACTTAGGGTTAGGAGTATGTGCAATAATATTGATTGCAATGACATGCTACTACAGTAAGCAGCATTCACACCTGATTAGGTGAGATCAAAGATCCTGACTTGTTTAGTTTAACCACTCTGCTTTAGCTTAACTAATTAATCTGCATTTACAAAAGGCGTACATCAAAGTGGTGAGAAAGATCATCTTATGTTTAAGAGACATGCCTGAGATTCAGGAACTGTGCAGCTCCCAATTCTGGTATTCAGAGGGTCTGAAAGAGGTTACAATGCTGCACACACTTACACGATTCACCTCCAAACCTGTGAGCAATCCTATTGTATTTGGCTGCCTACACTGATCAGACCGATCAAGTGTCAAGGCCAGCAGGTGAAATGATAATGCATGAGAAACGTAAATGACAAGAAGTGAAAGAATGAAAATAGAACAAATTTTAAACTAAATTACTGGGACATAAATGTCAAATACACAACAGCCTTCAGAGAACATACACAGAAGACTGTACTTAACCTGAAAAAAAACAAACTTTAATTAATAGACATGTTGTTTATTAAAATTATTTTATGCCCTGAAGCTTGGAATTACAACAGGTCACAGCAAATTCAGAAGTGCTCCACTTGTGATTTGAATCACTTTTCTGCTTATACTGTGTCACCATGTACAAGCAGAAAATGTGATATTAAAAAATAATAATCTTAATTTAAGTAGCAGAAAAATTTCCCCAGATTACACTGTCACAGGATTTTTTAAGAATAATTCTGAATTCTTGTTCTGTGTGTTGGGTACTATTACAATTTTATGTCCAGTTTTCATTTGACATAGATAAAGAAGGGTGCTGTTAATTTGCAGAGAGGACAGGGGACAACTAAAAGCTAAATACCATGCATTGTAATAGACAACTGGAGAGCTACAGAAAAGACTTTTTTCATTGATCTCAACAGACCAATAAACCTAATGTAATGTAATGAGAAAATTATTTTAAGACTCAAATGCATTCATATTTTCTGTGTGTGAAAAGAGTAGCATATGGTCCTCTTTTTCCTGATCTGCAACACTGAGCATTGAACAAATTAAGACTAGCAAAAAGGATGGAATACCAGCCAGAAGAAAAAAAAAAAAAAGCTTAAAATTGTTTTTAGATGGTACATTTAACAGAGGTGAAAGGGTTGCCATGAAGGTATTGCAAATACGATAGGCCTGTGGCATGCTTCCAGTTCTATGGCAATACACATCTGCAATATGAAAAGACAGATAATCAGCAGATATGAGCTATTATAAAAATAATTAACATTGTTAAATAGTCTGCTTTTTTCTTTTATTCAAGAAACCATCATTTCACACAAACAGTATTAATTACAACACAAACAATGCATAAAACTTTTACTCCTTAGAGACGTGTAACATCGTCTTGTCAATTTTACTCCAATGCAGTAATAGTCCATTATTTCGGCACTTTTACTTCAGAAGTAAGACATTATTCTGTGAAGAAGGGTGGAAAATCAACTGCTATGGCTTTGATTAAAGTAAAAGTCATCTATCTTCCATATACGTTAGTTGAACAGGCATTCACAATGTAAAAGTAGTCCCCCACCTAAACTGGCTGTTTACAGTATTCTTGTTTCATTAAGCTAACAACAAGGTCTGCAGGAAGTACATACATATGATCTAATACATACTAATTTGCTTCCTTTAAATGTGATTAATCTCAATTCTTCTTACATGTCTCACAATTGTTAATAGGGTCCTATGGCTACATGACATTCTTGCTCATCTCCCTCATTTTGATTATTGGGATAATAATAAGAGCGTGAAACCCTAGCTCAAGATGTCACATTCAAATTCCACCCAAAATACCTGGTCCTTCTTCATAAGTAAGGCAGTGTTATAAAACAATTTACTGACCCTCATTCCACAACAAATTAGTTATTTTTACTTGGGCAGACAGGCAGACTTGGTGAGTACTGACAGACCCACAGCTAACCGTGTCCAGTCAATTGTCCAAAACACACAGGTGGAAATGTCCAAACAACAAAAAGGAAGTAAACAATTAAAGCTTACTTAAGAAATACCTATGCATAGTCATAAATTGACTTAATTAATTTCCTCATTCTCCAAGCAAACCATTCAGGCTTCTTATCGAGGTATTTGGATTGGGCTGTGAACTGCCTCTGAGACTGAAGCCCCGACTGTAAGTGCTTAGGAAAATCCTTAGGAAAATCCCTACTCATTAAGCACATAAATAGTTCTACTGAAAAGACTTTTTTGTTTGTTTTAAAATTAAACATAAAAATCAAAGTATTTGAGAATACATAAATAGATGCATTTTGAAACCTTAAAATGCTGTAGACTTCTTGTTTTTATTTGACTGAACGTATTGGTGAAATCCTGAACTGTTTACCCGTAGGAACTGATCTTAAAACAAGTTATTTATCAAGCAATCCTGCACTTTTTGTGTACCTGAAGACTTGTGTCTACAGATAGATGTGCTTACTAAGAATAATAACACTGGCAGCCTGCTTACGGTATGGTTTGCAATGTGTATCATAGTAAATGAACACCAACAAACTGCTCAAATTTGACAATTTATTTTCCTTTTTTTCATTGAAAGGTGCAGGCACAGAAGACAAAACACCATCTTAGAACACTGTTTGGATAAAACTGGAAGCTTCAGGACAGTTTGAAGACAATCCATTATTTAAAATAGAATTATTTCAAGTAAAATGTTATCCCCCATTTTGCTTGACAATTTTCCAGGACTCTTATGGCATGAAGTATGGACTATAGATGAAGAAGTTCTCAGTTCCGTGGAGGTAGGGAATTAGGACAGGATCGCCCTGCATTGCAGGCAGACAGCCTTTGAGGCTGGGGAGGCACAGCAAGCAGAATATGGAGAAATCACTCTTGCGAGAGGGACATTTTGTGAAATTTAACCGCTCCCTCCGAGAGCAGCCCCAAGCCAGCCCCGTCCTGCGCGGCAGCCGAGCCGCTGCGGCGGCTGAGGTTTCGCGGGGAGCATTACGAAAACCAACGGCTGGCGGCCGGACACCTTGCTGCGTGTGTTTTCGGGGGACAGCGTTTGAACCAAAACACCTCAAAACTCCCTCAAATTCCCGGCCGGGAGGAGGCCGCGGCCCGCTGCTCTGCCCGCCCCCGGGCTGACGCGCCGCGCTGCCGGCGCCCGGCATTGTGGGAGCGGGGAGGCGGTGGCTCGGAGGAGGAGGAGGAGGAGGAGGAGGAGAAAGAGGAGGAGGAGGAGGAGGAAGGAAAGAGGGAGGAGGGAGGGAAGGGGCCGCGGCTGCGGGTTCCGGTGTGGGGCGCGGACGTGTCGGCCGGGGCCGCGGAGCCGCAGGCGCTGCCCCGTCCCCGTCAGCAGCAGCAGCAGCGCCCGGCCCTGGCGCCGCCATGTCGGGGACCAGCAGCCCCGAAGCCGTGAAGAAGCTGCTGGAGAACATGCAGGGCGACCTGCGGGGCCTGAGCCTCGAGTGCCGCAAGAAATTCCCCCCCGTCAAGGAGGTGAGGAGCGGCCGGGCCCGCCCTGCCGCCCGCGGGCCGGGGGCAGGGGGCGGGGGGGGGGGGAGGCGGCGCCGGGCGGGGGGAAGCGATCGCGGCGGTCCCCGGAGGAGCCCGGGGATAAAGTTTGGGGCTGGCGGCCTCGCATCCTCCGGCCCCAAATCCCCAGAGGGGGCCCCGGGGAAGGTGTTGTCGCCGGCGGTGGCGGGCAGGGGTCTGGGGGTGCCCCCTGCAGCCGCCCGCAGCCCACGGAGCCCGGGCTCAGCTGTCAGAGTTGCTGCCCGTGCCGGCTCGCTGCCGGCTCGCATCCTGAGGTCAGGGGTCTGAAGGAGGAGGGGTGCTTGGAAGCAGAGGGAAGAAGTCCAGTTTCCCCTCGTTTGATGCATACATCCTAACTGCGTGGCTCTCTCCGCACGCAGGCAGTGCAGCTCCTTCCCAGTCGGTCACTGGTCGGTTTGGAAAATATCTTTGAAGGAAAAACGCTGATATATTGACTGGGGTTATACCCTGAAACCACAAGGGAACTGGGAAAATATTAAAAAGCCTCTGCCAGTTTGGAAGAAAGTAATTATGTCTGTAATCTGACGGTTGCTCCAATTAAGTGATAGCGTATTTAATGTCCCGTAAAGCATTACGTGCTTCAGCAGATGAATTGAAACAAAGGGACCGTGCTCGCTGGGAAAGGCTCAGAGGCACACGCACCGTAGCAGAGCATGATACCTGTGGTTATAAGTCACAGGGGACTGCCCGTGTGATTTGAGGAATAGTGTGTTGTCATACGAAGGCAAGAAACGTGGCAGTCAGTTGGACAGAAATCTGTGTGTGTTTTGGGGGCAGGTTGGGGTGCCTCATCCACAGTCTCCTGCGTGCTACTGTGGGACTCCAAAGAAGTTGTTCAGTCTCTGAACAAATTTACCCCCTGTGATGATGTTTACTGTCTTCAAGATCTATGAAGGGGATGGGCAAGATAATCCTTTAGTGTTTTTAACATTGCTTTGTGATATTTGCTGTGCTGTGGGTAAGGATAGCCACTGCACGTGCAGTTCCTGGTTTGTGTTTAGCACACTTACAGTTCACATGCAAGTATGACTTTAGTGTTCTTGTTTACACCTCGGCGGAAAGTTGTGTTGCTTACTTCGTTAATGAAGTGTTTTGAATGAAGTTGTTGCATTGCCTGGAGTTCAGGTAGGCTTCCTTTACAGAACAGTGCAGAAGGGTGTTTGCAGAGAGGGGGAGTTTGTGCCGCTCTGAGTCGTGGCCTCCTGTGGAGGTCTGGGTGAGCAGCAGTTCCTGCAGGAGGACAGCACAGCGGTTGCAGGAAATGCTCCGACTTCCTTGCGTCTGGAAGCCTCCCCCCGCCTCTAAGGGAACAAATATCCTTCTTTCCTCTCAAACAGCAACTGCCGGACAGGTATTTTAATTACACGCACTTGTTCTGCTCGTGATTAGATTTGGCTAGAGCCATCAGAGGAATGGCATGCTCTTCCAACTGATTTGGAACAGCACCAGCTTTTTGAACTGCATTTAAACATAGGCTTTTTAAAGTAAATTTCTACTACTTATAATTTCAGCTTATACTTTCAGTGTAATTAGACTGTTCTTACAACCACCGCCTCCAGTGTAGTTTACGAGCTTACCTTGCAGCTAATATGTGTGCTTCCGTGTAACACTGTAAAGTTGTCCTACTGTCATAGCTTAATTTTGGGCTAGGAGTGTTTCTATAGGTTTGAGCTCTGCTGTAGTTGCTGGTTACATTTGATAGCTACTTCATGCAGGTAATCTGCTTCTGATGGTCCTTTCAGTCTCTGAGGGAATCTAAAGCTTTGCTCACAGCTATTTGATACTGTCACCCATTTCTGAAATCACGGATGTCTGCTTCATTTATTTTATTAATATTATTAAAATTCTGCAAAGTGAATGTAGCTGACAGTTTTGCTGCTGATAAAAGTAGTGGTGTAGTTCTCAAGCCTACTTGTTGCTCAAATGATTTAGCGTCTGTTTAATTCAGTAGGGCTTTAGGTTTCAGTTTTTCACGGTGCTTCTAATGCATATGTTATTAAGAACTAATGCTGTATTTATTAGGTACAAAGAGACCAAAACACCATGAAGTGTTTCTTTGAACAGGCAGGCAGATGACACAGTTGAGGAGCTTTATGGGATTTTGGGGAGTGCCAGCAGAAGGGGACGGCTATTGAAGTCTGTAGCATTGAGATCTTATCCTCTGTTAGAAGACTGAAGTAAGGTCTCAAACCCCGTCGGAAATGGAACTTTAGCTCTTCACTGTTTTCAGCTCTTTCATCTCCTAGTTTTCAATTACTTCTGAGTCTGTAAAGTTGTGTTGTTGTTGTTTTTTTTTTTTTTTTGTAAATCGTATTTATGTGGAAATCATGTAGTTGTAAGTCCGATCACCTAACAGTAGCTTCTAAGGTTGATGATGACAGTTTGATAATCTGTCAAGAAACCTTGAATTTATATATATATTTTCTCCCTCTCAGTGTTAAACTCATGACACAATTATGAGGAAAACTTCTTTCCCTCTAGTTAGCATATTGTTTTTAATTAAGAAATAATGGAGTGTACATCCATTATTATTCCATGCAAATGGAGTCCATACCTCATCTTTGCTCTGTGTGACAAATCATGCCTGTGAGCACAACAGTTGGTTTTCCCAGATGATGTCACTTGGGATGTAAAATGTGAGCTCCACCAAGAATCCCTGGGTTTGAAATTTTGTTGCTGACAATATTTGGGGACTAATTAATGTCGTAGTCTTACTGTTTCTTGGGAGTACAGCAAATAGTGATTACTACTTGATTCCAGACCCTCATCTGTTCGTTGCTGGGTGTTCTCACCTGCTTCTGTTGGATAGGTGCATGAAGTCCTGCATGATACTTCCTCAGATCAGCGCTGACTACAGAAGTGCAGCAAGCATGAAAGTTATACACGGTGACCGAAGAGTGATTTGCTGGTTACATCTGTTGTGTGCCAAATCTGCTTATATTGGCTGACGTACAAGGAATGACGCTGCTGGAAAAAAAACGTGTTCTTATTTTCACAATTTGTTTCCATTTCCCAGTTGTAAAAGTGGACGCCAGCCTGGGATGGGAGAGAAGCTGTCAGGGCGAGCGTGAATTAAGCAGTATCTTTGGAGTTTGAAATTACAGAGGCTGAAGCAGTCTTTAGTACCAGCATCAGTCACTCTCCTGTTATCTTAAGTAATCTGACATTTCTCCTAGAGAACAGAATTGTGTAGCCGTTAATTCTCTTGTTTTTAATACTCTGGGCTCTAAACTTTGCTCCGTGTTAGAGCATTGCAGTGCTTAGCTTTTGACTCTGGACTGAAGTGTGTGGTACCCCTGCAGAGCTCGACAGGCTGTTTCAACCTGTTAGTGACTGAACTTTCGGTGTCCTGCGCTGGGCATGCGGTAAGCTGGCTTTATCAGAGTTTGTGCTGTCATCCTTTGTGATTTAAGAAATAAATTCTTTACTGTAAGGGTGGTGAGGCCCTGGTATAGACTGCCCAGAGCAGCTGTGGATGCCCCATCCCTGGAGGTGCTCAAGGCCAGGCTGGATGGGACTTTGGGCAACCTGGGCTGGTGGGAGGTGTCCCTGCCCATGGCAGGGGGTTGGAGCTGGGTGGGCTTTAAGGTCCCTTCCAACCCAAACCATTCTGTGATGTACTTCATGGCTGAATTAAAAAAAAAAAAAAAAAAAAAAAATTAAAAAAACTGAGTAAAACAAGTCTTTTTAACTTTTGGAATAAGAATTTTGTACTGATTTGTGTACTGGATGAAAATACTCAGTAAGTTGCATCTGAGTTGGGTAAGCGGTTTCACATGGCGAGGAACTTTAGAAATGTTAGAAAAAATATTTTTATTAAGCAGAAGTTAAGTGAGCAGAAAGGGGGAAAATAAGCATGCTAAAAGTTCTAGTCGCCCTGAAGCCCAGATTTGTTTCAGCCATATCTAACGCCTTGGTACATAGGTCTTATTAAGCTCGTAGTTACTAGGTTGAAGTAGGTTGGCTTGTTTGTTTAAGTGAACTGAGTTTTTTTTTTTTTTTTTTTTTCAATAAATACATGTAAATAGCTAACAAATCTGATCAGCTCTGCATAGTTATGGACACACTTGCCCTGGTGGGAAGGGAGGGAGCAGGCGGGCTGGGGAGAGCAGGACTGGCAGCCTGGTGGGGCAGGAGCATGCTTTGTAATTTGGAGCAGTATGTCTGGAAAAGGAATACTGTTCAACTCCCCTCGGCCTTATGTGGCTGTTGGAAGAGCAGCATTTCTTTTTTTTACCCTTTGAATACTTCGGTCAGTTGAAGTGCCCTCCAGAGACTCCTGAAAGGTAGCTTTTGATATCCTCCTCTCTGTGCTGTTTCTCTTCCAGACCTGTGTTTGAGATGGAGCAGGATTGCTGTTGTTGAACTATTTATTGAATTTTGTACACCTTTGGCATACTGAAGTATTTTGGGGACAGTGTTGTAAATAGATCTGCTGTATCTAGGAAAAATAACAGAATCCAATTTTGCAATTTCGTTTTCCTTTTTATTAATAAGCCTACTTGCAGACAACCAACAGTATTAGGTTACTTGAGTGAAAATTAAAAGGGTTTGAGAAGCTTCTGAATAAAACAAACTTGTTAAAGTTCTTTAATTGCGGAGCAAATAGATGTGGTTTTTTTTTTTTTTTTTTTTTTTTTTTCTTCTCCTTTCTGAGGGGCTGTCTGTTGTGTCCTATGAACACAGCTTTAGTTCATGCAGTTCTTCCCTGTCGTCCACTCCTGCCCATTGAGATCCATGTGGCAGCTCCCTTCGCTGGGTTAAATCCGTCTGGTTCTGCAAAGAAATGCTGATAATGAGCACATCTTAGGGCTAAGACCAAAACATTCGTTTGGAAGCCTGCCTTGCTAGGGAGTCTCTGATGTCAGTGGGTAACTATGAAACCACATCTGTATTGCAGAATGGAAATGTTAAAAAGATGCAGAGCAGTTCAGTGGGTGTTAACGTTGAAGGGATACTCAGGTTCCTAAGGCAGCTGTCGGGAACAGTTTAAAATAAAAGCTAATGGTCAAACTTTAAAACTTGCTTGTTCTGTAACAGTAACAACACTTCAGAAAGTTTGTTGAATGTAGTGCAGGGCAAAAATCAGAGGAAGCTGAGGAAGAAAGCGGCGTGCTGGGATGCCTTGTGATGTGGGTCTCTGAGGCACTTTGATGCGTTGCGAGCACTGATGGGTTTCTGAGAGCTCTGTGTTCATGCTGGTCTTGCAGTAAAAAGGCAAGAGCCACACAGACCAGGCAAAGAACAGATCTTTGAGTACATAGACCATTCCCTACAGTAGTAATGAAGTTGTTGGGTTTTGTGCTTTATTTTGCTATTAAAATGAATTAAATAATTCTGAAGTTACAGCCCACAGGGAACCTAAACTATAGTGAGCTTTCAAGGTCGGTTAATTTTCATGTCTTCACGGCATTAGTTTGGAAAGATGCAAGCATTCTATAGAGTTCTTTTGTTTGCTTTAATGGGTATTCACTTATCTAACAGTTTGAAGGTTCATTTGAAATAGAGCAAGTGGGCTGTAAAATGCATGTTGTCAAAATTTGGTAGCTTGCACTCAAACATATGTCTCGTGCATGTGACTGGAAATTTTTCTGTGGCATTCTTTGGTTGCCAGCCAGTAGCTGAGCTGATAACTTGCAACAGGTGAGTGCTGATATTTCCTACGTTTCCTCTGTAATGCTTAACCTTTACCAGTTGCCACTTCAGTCAGCTTCATGTTTGGGATCCATCAATTTTGCAATGTTTTTTTTCTTCAATATTGATCTAGATGCAGTAATACTTTTTCAACATTATTTTAAAAAATGTACCGCTGTGTTTCTAGGGGACTGCCATCTATTCAAATGTGTTCTGAGTTTCAATACTTGAAAATTTGAAGTTTCATATCATCATTTCAATCTGTGATAAGAAATACCATGTTCTCAAGAATGGCTGGCACTATGATTATAGACCCATTTCCCCCATCATGTAATACCTTGCAATTTAATGAATGAGTATGCGAGCAATATTTTCCGTGCCTCAGTCTATCTGTAAGCTTTTCAAGGTAGACTTCAGAGCAGCTCCCTAGCTGTGGGTGTCTAAGCTCCCTTCACCGACTGTGCAGGGTCTCTGTGTTACGGAGATACGGTCAGTGGAGCATGGCCAGGGGATTGGGTTAGTCTGTCACCAACACGTTCATGTGTCTTTGCCACACAATGTTTCTTGCTTGGCTTCCTGCAGGTAGTCCAGAAGAGCATGGGCCTTCCATCTGCATGCAGCTGTCTCAGATACGAAGGTCTAAGCTTAGGTGACTGCACAGAGCCCCTCCTAGGGGGTCAGCTGGATTAGTCCCAGCTGAGTGCTCCGTAATTCTTGAAGCCTCTCCTTAAACTTAACCAGTGCAAGTCTAAATGCTTAAATTTGTGCACCTTCATCCCTGACTGAATCCCCGCCTACATCCTGTGGCTTCCTGAAGGCTAAACAGGAAACCTGTAGCAGAAATTGGAAATACTTGGTGACTCGAGCTCTGAGCCTGAGCCCAAAATGTTAAATGTTGTTTCTTTTCACCAGGTGCCAGGCAAAGAGCCGTCACTGTGACTAGGTGATCGAATCTCCTATTTGTGGTGATGCCTCAGAGGTTTCCTAGTGCGGTCTGTTCTGATTGACAAGCCGAAGACAGAATTAGCTTGAACTTCAAGTTCAAACTCCTAAACCTCTGAAACAGGTTTTCATGTGCTGATGAGTGTTGTGACAAAAGTATATCATGAAAATTCAAGTGCTGTGTTCCAGTGATTTATAGTCACTTGTGTTCTACTTAAGGGGTCTCTCAGAAACGCATGAATGCTTGACGTGGGCACTGTGAAGATGTCTGTACACTATATATAGGTGTAATATTACTGTAATCTGTACTTACAATACAAAACTAAATATGGGGTAAATCCTGATTCTATGTTACTGTGCAAGAGAGAAGTGTAACTTAAGAATTTGTTGCTAACTAGGTGTATTTCTTCTGTGTCAAGTCTTGGTTGGTTGTTTTTTTTTTTCACCTCTGTCTCCATCATTGCTGTTCAGTAATGGATTGTTGTGTGTTATTCGCTCTGATTTGTTCTATTGATTTATACGTGATGGCTTTCCAGCTGAAGTGTATTTCGATTGTCAATGAAAACTCCTGATGGAAAATGTTGGCATTGCATTATCTTTACCTCTACGTTCACGTCAAGTGAGTTACCTCCAGAGGTATCATCTCTGAAGCAATTTAGATAATGCTGGCACCTCTCATGGCATTACTGCTGATTAACCTTCAGGATCCTGAATTGGCTGCTGATGCTGCAAACTGACAATTTCAGAAGATGGATGGACCAGAGGAGTAACGGTTCCAGTCAAGTGAAATAGCTACTTCTAACATCAGGGCAACTAACATAGTTGCACGGAAACTGGAGTTGAAATTTTTTGTTAATAATAACAAAAATCTGCAATATCATATCTTGAATTGGTGGAGAAAGTGTATAGTAGAATCAAGTAGTGCTCCTATTCTTTTCTTGGCGTTGGAGTTCCTGTAGTTGAGACTGACACCATCATTGAGCAGAGTCAAGTCTAGCATGAATTAGTTTGATATCTCCAACCGTAGTCCCTGTTCTTGGGGCTGGAAATGTAAACTAATTATTGCCTTCATTGAGCACTAGTAGATCATGATGTAGAATAAACCAGAACAATTTTATTTCCAGGCTAAGTGTGAACAGTTAAAGAAATTAATTTGTATATAAATAGGGACTGACCATCTGCTGCAATTTCTTGTCTCTAAATGTGAAATAAAGGTGATATACTTTCCATTTTCAAGTTCATAATAATTTCTTGTTTAATGAGGGCTGTTTAATGGTTCATACAAATCACAGATTCCAAAGTTAAAGTTGAAAAACTAGCTGCGGCTGCTTTTGTAGGAAGGTTTTGCTATAGTGAAAGTGGTTTATTGAAATGCAGTCCTCAATTTATAGTGAGAAACTTGTGTGAGAATTACAGAATTAGAAATGACTTGAAATAATTACCGGTTTTAGTTTTTACCTGCTTTCTTTCTTTTCTTGTACATATATCCAATGATGTACACCTCTGAGCAGGGATTGCAACAGGTGCACATTGTCCACAGCCTCCCATTAGTAGTTGTAGGCATTAACAAGAGTTGTAGGCATTAACAAGCTCTCCCCTTAACTTTGTCATCTCCAGGCTGAACGAATGCAACTCTCAATCATCTCCTCATATACTATTCTCCACCCCCTGACCATCTCGGTAGACCTTCTCTGGACTCACCCCATCATGTCAGTGTCTGCGTGGGGAGCCCGAAGCTGCGCGTTGTACTCCAGCAACACTCTCACAAGAGCAGGAGCGAGGGCGAGACTGCATCCCTCATCCTGCTGGCAGCACTTGCTCATACAGCCCAAGGTGCAGTTGGCCACCTTTGTGGCAAGGACTTGCTGCTGGCTCATGATCTTCTTCATTGTACACCGAGACCCTGTGTTATTTTTTGCAAAGCTGGAGAATCAGTCTAGCTGGTCAGCCCCTAGCCTCTGCAGGTGTGTGGGGCTGTTCTGCCGAGTGCAGGAATTTGTGTTGGTCCATGTTGAATTTCATGAAGTTCCTACCAGCCTGGCTGGGTTCCTTTGAATAGAAACCCACCTTCTGCTATATGGGAGTGGATACCTGTCTGCACATCCTATTCTGTTACCCGGGCTGCTAATAAAGATGTTAAATGGCATTAGCCCCACTGTCTGTCCCCGAGGAGATCCACTAGTAACTAGTTGCCAGATGGATTTCATACCACCTGTAATAACCCTTCAAGCTCAATCGTTTAGCCAGTTTTCCACTTGCTTTACTGTCTGCTGTCTGATCTGACTATAAGAATACTATAGGAGATGGCATTAAAGGCCTTGCTGTACCTGTGCTCCAAACCAGTGAAATGTGAGCAAGCTCTAATCCAAGCACATGAAATCGTCCAATATAATAATTCCCTGTGAGAGTCTTTGTCAGACCAGGACTAACTTCACCAGTTTAAATCACAGATGGAGTAAGTGTGTGTGAAAGGGAAGGGTCTGAGCAGGGATTGTACTGCTGAGGAGGAGGATAAAAATGTGGAAGGAAGGTACAGTGCTTTTTCCCACAGAAGTGGTACACTCGAGTGCTCTCATGGGGTTGGTTTATTGTGGAGCTTTTTGTGTGCGTGTCCTTTTCCAAATAATCGTTGTGCAGTGCAGTAATGGTCCAGAATGTGCTCTTGCAAAGCAAGCTGGAATAACATTGATGTGAAACTGCACTTTAGGCAGGAGAATCTCTTATCTAAGCTATTGGGTATAGGGTTAGTGCTCCGGTTAGAAAGGCAAAAAGTGACAGAGAGGAAAAAATTGCTCTTTTTATTTCTCATAATGACTGTGAAAGTGACCGTAATGACACACATTATTCTCATCCAATCTTAGTAAAAGGTTTGCAAACAGTATGATGTGAATGCCAACACAGGCCATCATACCTGAAAGCACTGGACGCTTTTCCTTTCAAAAGAGAGGAATCGAAAACTTGGGTGGCAATTTTGATATCTCTGGAGACAGCAGTTTGCTCTGAGCATATAATTGAAACATCGATAGCCATTCAGTGCACTTGTGGTGGGGATTTGAGGGTTTATAGTGTTTTGGTAAGAATACTATCCAATGAGAAGCTCATGTAAAATATATATATTTAAAGCTGAATCAGTCCTTAGCAGAAATTAGTACTTGCCTGGCTGTTTGTGTGGTGATACCACTTTTAGTTTTAAATAAAAAAGGTGCTGACTTCTGGCTGTAATTGTGAGCCACCAGTTTCTTTGAAGATCAACAAGTTGACTCTTCATAAAACCTGTTAAAAATCTTTTCTGAAAACTTTTAAAGATTGCTGAAACATAAAAGACCAAGGGAAAAGGGCCACTGATGAGAAAGAGAGTCAGGATTACAATTTCTTTGTCTTTCCCTTAGGAAAAGTAGCCAACTGGTGTTGTTTCTCAGTGAAGGCAGGGTAGCTTATTCACGCTTACACCAGAGTAAGAGTGTGGGGATCACTGTGGAGCAGCCAAAGTGCCGTCAGATCCCATCCCACCTTGCTCACCTGCATTGCCACATTGCAGCAGGGCTTCTACGGTGGTTTTGCTTGTGAGAAGTGACCCCTCCACCCTAAACAATTACACAGTTATGTATTCAGGGGCACTGCGTGCCATTATTCCTTACGGCCTCTCTTCTGGAGTTTTGGATCTGAGAAACTCTTACACCCTTGATTTTTGTAAATAAATTCTCTACTTGCCTTGGATTTTGGGGAAAGGTGATTTCCAGGCAATCAGCAAATCTGTGGCAAGTTGCAAGGAAGCAGAGTGATGGTGGGACAAGTGCTTGAGCCCAGAGGATCCTGATGGATTTTGCTGTGAGACTACAGACTGATTTGCTGAGAAGCAAATCAAAGTATCCAGAAGAGATTCATTTGAATCTCTGCTCCTCATTGATATTTCTCCTGCCCAAACTGAGTGCTCCAGTTTGCAGTTTTCCAGTGCACCAGAAACACAAAACAAAACCCAACAGTGGCAATTGGGCATTGGAGGCATTTGATTTCCGTTCATTTCAGTTATTAGGGTAGCTGAATTGGAAATCTAATTAATTGAAATTCTCAGGTGCACTTGAGCTTTTTTACATTGCAGGAATTATGTATGCATTTGCTGCTTCTTAAAAGGTACTTGACTTGCTCATTAGACTGCTGTTAATTGTGGTGCTAACAGAAACTCTGATTATGTTACTTTTAAAGTTGTGACTTGTAAAAAAATGATGCCTTATGTTTACATGAAAGTGGATTAACTGCATTAACACCAGCAGATGCACAGGTTGGTGCTGGCCATCTCCCTGATCAGTGTTTTTATGGTGTCCTTTTCTGATGGGGCAGTCACCCATAGAGTGCTGCAGTAATGCTCAAACTGAAGTAAATTTGTAAACATAGTACCTATTATTAACACCTCTTTTCTCTTGCCGAGTTAAACTGAGGCTATCCAAGTGTACTTTTATACCGATGTGTATAGGATAGCCAGAGAACTGCTTATAGTCTCATTATTTCTATTGTTTATTATTCAACTAAAGTCCTTTTTCGTAGATGTTATGTGGTTATTTTTTACATATGTAGGGCAGTGGAGTGGTTTTTTGTTTTGTTTTGTTTTTTAATAGGTTGTGTGCAGCGTAGTTAGTTTCCGGTTGTAAACAATTTGATTTGGAATTCTAAATAGAAATGGGAAAAGAAAGCATAACCAAGATAATCACAGAAATTCCTGTATCTTAAGGAGAAAAGCTGTCATATTTAGAGTAGTAAAAGCTCTAACACCTGTTGTTTTGTTTGTTTTGTTTTACCTTTTTTTTTTTTTTTTTTTAAATCTATGCTATTTTACATGAAAGGTAACAGACAAATAAATGAGAGACGTGCTGTTATAAATCAATTTTTTCCTTTTTTGTGCCACGTTTGGAGTATGTGAAGGTGCCATGCATGTGGCAAGCTCATTGTTTGTTTGATTCAGAGGGAATTTGTCAATACTGGCAAGAAATAAATCACTTAGCAGTAGATGTGATGAGGCTTAGTTTGAAGATAATTGAAGTTGGACTGTGACGAATCCGTCATATTAATGAACAAGAGCAATTTGTTGTGACAAGATCCCCCCCTCCCCATTAGTTGACATTTATAAGTGAAGTAGAACACGGATTGATTTAAAACTTAGACACTTCAACACATTAAGTTAACATAATTGAAATAAATGAGAATAGTCTTTGGCATTCCTCATTTTAATTATGTGGAAGATCTATTTGCATCTTGCTTTGTGCTCATTTGAGCATGTTGCCTGTTACTTCAGGCACTGTTGATACTATTCTATAAATATTTTTTTTAAGTAGAAACACTGCTCAGCAAAGCTTATGGAATTCCCCAGAATTTCACAAGTGTGTTGAAGTGATGGTAGGGCTGCGTATAGTCTTCCTATGGTTATGTTGGGAAACAAAGTAAGTGCTGGAAATTTAAGTTCCATTTTTAAATTTTTTCTCCTTTGAGAAATACAAAATTGTAATGAAAATACTTGAGTTTGCGTTTATGCAGTCATCTTAGTCTGGCTTTTTGGGAAATCTCATTGGAACAGTGTTTCAATGGAGGGGAAATGTTACTGCTTTGGTAGAACTGCATACACGTTCACTTTCATGTATCTACCGCCATGGATTGCTTCTCTACTTGGTTTCATACAGTGACAGCACACTTCCCTGAACAGTGGAAGGAAAGTGGAAAGGCTTAGTGTGTAAAGTACACAGAAACATGAAGCTGTGTTCGAATGTGCAAGTGTACTCTCAAATTTGGCAGAAAAATATTCTCCAGAAGCATGTGTCCTATCGTTTGGGAAAAACAGTTGCATTTATTTTTGGTGCACAGTGTGCTCATTGAAATTTCTTTAATTGTTTCCGGAGGTTTCAGATGCATTAATGGAATTACAAAAAATGGACAGGAGCCATTTTTTGCAGTGTATTTTGGTATATATATATATATATATGTTTTTTTTTTTTTTACGTAAAACTTGCCAGAAATCTTAATTTTGAAAGGGAAAGCAAGCATCAGTGCTAAATTTTCAGTTTGACTTGACTGCGTTAGGAAACAGGACTCAGTGATTTACGCTGGAGGGTGTTCATGGAGGCTAAGTGGGGAGCTACTGATAACCCGTGGTGCTATGTGACCTTCTTGGCTCTGCCTTTTGGTGCGGCGCTAGCGCTCAGCTCCCACGCACATCCCTCCTGCCCAGGTGTCTGGCTGGGATTTCAGGTAGTGCTCGTGGGGAGGTCAGGGTGCTGTTGGTGTGGCATGGTGGCCAGAACTGAATATTGTTAGGAAGGCTTGTAGAAGCTGGACGTGCTGCTGCGTGGGGTTAATTTTTATGGGGAATTCCGGACACAAAGTGCATGGGAAGTTGGGTTTCCTTCCAAAAATCTTAGTAAGAATGTTTGCTTTCAAACCAAAAATGCTCTTACCTGGCTTGAAGAGCAGTGGTAGAATTTGAGTGTGGAAAAATAATACTGGAAAAATAATACAATGAAAACAGTGTCTTCTAAAATATCTACCCCACAGATTATACCCCTTTCTGTGCAATTCTGGAAAGGAGTTTCAATTCTACATTAGTGCTGCTTGCTGAAAACACTACAGAGTTATTTTTTCTCTGAGACTGTACATTTCTATTTATTTTATATGTTTATTTCTTTGCAGATATTGATGTGTGAAATAGCATCTAAACTACTTATTTTCCTTGCCCTACAGGCTGCTGAATCAGGAATAATAAAAGTGAAAACGATAGCTGCACGGAACACTGATATTTTGGCAGGTAACTATTTGCAGTACAATGGGAAAAATAAACTTGGGTTACAGATCAAAACATTAAAGATGAGTCTTTGTTATGTGTTATAATCCTAAATGCCTTTTAGTGTGTGCTACATCAGTGGTGCTTGTTGGCACCTAGCAAAAAAATCCAGTAATGCTGAAAAATTCTACTTCTCTATCATGCTCAAGCTATACTGATGCTGAGAAAGGTCTCCATTTTTAGCGGTGGTTCTACAAAAAGTAATTATCCACTTAGAAAAATAACATGAAATTATTAGGCTTCAAATTCTCCATATCTTACTCACTGTCTACGTTCACCACAGCTGTTGTTGAGAGCTCTGTGTAGCGTTCTGCAGTGTGATCCTCATCTGTGTGTTTGCTGTGAGAGTCTAGCCTTTGGAGACTTGTACCTGGCAGGCAAAAATCCATCTTAATCTGAGACAAGGTCATCCAGTTTGAGATGTACCATTGCCTTGAGGGACAGGAGAGTTGCAGCTTTGTAAGTGCTTAAAACAGTATCTCTTGACTTTCTTCAGCTGTATTAAGTAGTATGTAAATCGATGGCTTCTTACCAATTGCTGGTAAAGCCTTTGGCCAGATTTGAATACCCCTATATGCCTGAGTGTCTACCCTAGCTGTTGTCAAAATCCTTACGAAGCTAAATTATTGTGAAGGTCCAAATGAAATAGGTGTAAAGCTGTTTCTTTTGAGGTATGTAAATCAGATATTGTTAAGGAGGCAATTTTTAGAGTTATTTGAAGTAGCAGTCCCATCCTTCAATATTTCACCTTAATGCCTCGTTTTTATTTGTTTATTTTCTTTGTTTTTCCTGCTGTCATGAATGCTGACATAAGTGGGAAAGCTATGCCAGGTAATGTCAGCTATGCATCAAAATCTATAAATGAACAAGGGAATTCTGTAGGTAGCTATTTGGGAAGTAGCAACGTTCTTCGGCATATTACTCCATAAAGATCTTTACATTTTAGAAAGCTAGTTTGTGATCCTGCAAGGATTTTTTTGTTTGTTGTTTTTTTTTGTCTTTTTGGTTTTGTTTGTCTTTAATCTTCATTTCGAAGTGCAGAGATGCAAAAGGTTATTGATTTGGGGCATGGATTGGCAGTCTTTTATCTTTCGGAGGGAACACCTTCTGGTAGTTGGTCAAATTTTGTCATTAGTTTTCATTTGTAAGGTTTGAGATAGAATGTAGTTAGCATTTTTTTCATTCATACAAAAAACAAAACAAACAAAAAACCTGAACAATGACAGTAGAAAACTAACGCTATGTCTGGTGACATGCTTAACTTGCCGGAACTCTGAGGTCACTGATGTAACTTGTTGTCCTCTCTTAGGAGAAAAAAAAAAAAACAACAAATAATAATAATAATAATAATAAAATATATATAATTGGTATAGCGAAATGGAAGCACAAATGGATATTAAGAACATTTTTGTATGTTTTAAGACTGAAACTGATGTAGCAGTTGGTACCAAACTAGATTGACCAAACATTTATTTCATCTTCATAAAGTAAAAATGCTTATATATGTCCTGTTGTGAGATTGCTTCTAGTGGATTATAGGAAAAATACCAAGTTTGATTTTAAAATAATGATTTTAAAATCTTATATTAAATAGAAAAGATTTTTGGTATCTTTTTAAAATATTTGCTTTCTTCTTTCTGTCAGTTTCCGATGTGGTGGCAAGTCGGAAAGTTGTATGAGTAAGGAAGCTTTTGTATCCAGTCCAGCGTGAGCTTCCTAAGCTCTCTCAGCTATGTGTCATGGGCTCTAGAGGCAGCTTAGCTCTCTTGTTCACACTAGACACCGACAGATGCCTAAAATTATGTCTTCATTCATGTTTGTGTTCACATTTTAATTGTCTTTGGTGAGGCATTTGGTGCAAAGTCAGCCTCTGTCAGCTGGACATGAAAAGTCTGACATGACTATGGACTGTCTATGTGTCAGTATTACCTTGTGAGAGCTACTACGTAACAAAAAAAAAATCTATTTTAATCTATTGTTTACGAAGAAATTTGTTAGTCATGTGCTAGTACTTCAGTTGAAAATATGATTAAAATATGTTTTTGTAGTTTTTACCCTGATATTTGTGTCGTTTTTTTCAAGTCGATTGTAGTGATCCTTATAAAAAACCTTCATGAGAACCAAACTTCAAATTGTTCAGTATAATAACTACTTGATCATTTTTGCATTTTTATGTGGCAATGTATGTTTTGTTTGATTGTGGTAAGATCTGTGCTCTAAAAATGTGTTAGTTTTTTCATAAATGTATGTTTATTATTACACATAGAGTAAAACACATTGGATGACATTCAGTGTAAGAACACAATCAGTTTTCAGCTGTGAGGAAATTTTTAGTATCTGAAATGAGCAGCTGAACTTCCAATAGTTTTCATGAATGAACAACAACGTATGTGGAATGTTACATTAATTGCATTTTTTTTTCTCTTAAAATCCTGAAACTCATAATTTCTCATGAAAATGCTTCATTTTAAGAAACTGCCATTCCTCACTGAAACACCAGTTGAAGAATTCACAGCCAGGTGTGTGTATCCAGCATACAAACATTTGAGTCTCTTTCTCCTCTGGCTTTATTGATGGCATTTTGTTCTTCCTCTTCCTTCTGAGAACTTGGTACTTTTTGTGCCATGCATTGTGTTGCTTCTGAATTTGGTTCTGAGGTGGCACAGAGCAGAAGGAAAAGGCTACCAGAAGGAGAGTGGACGGAGAGAGCTTTGGAGTAGGCAGAACCTTACTGTTTGTTACAAACCAAATGGATTCTAAGTGAACATTTTGGATTTGGAAAGAGAAAGTTGCTCTAAGAAAGGCAAAATGTTGAGAAAGGAGAGAGAAGATGCTTGGAATTAGAGCATTGGGGTCACTGTGGAGGTGAGCTTTGGCAGCCAGTTGTTTTTCTTCCCTGTGGTGCAAAAGTAACTCCCAAATTTCCAAGACTGGAGATTGCTTTTTGTTAATAGGTATGATTAACAAATTTTGTATTCTTCAGAGTGTTAAAAATTGACTGCTTCCATATCTCTTTTCATAAGCGTTGAAAGAGAACAGCTCAGAGGTAGTTCAGCCTTTTCTCATGGGTTGTGGAACAAAGGAACCAAAGATCACTCAGCTTTGTCTAGCAGCCATCCAAAGGCTCATGTCCCATGAAGTTGTTTCAGAGGTAAGGTCAATCTTCATATAAACACATAAATATTTCAATGTGAGAAATACTGACCCCAGACTGATGGTGAATACTTTTTTAGGAGACTGTTATTGTTACAATCAACATAGCTTGCAAATTATATTGCTCATTTAGATTATAAAAACTGTAATTTAAAAGAAAACCACAATTTAGACTATTAAAAAAAGTGGTGGGGAAAATACTAATTTATAGAAGGAACTCATGAATGTTCAAAACGGCTTATTTAGTTTGCAGTCTTATAGTGCAGGAATGGAACATGGAATGGTCCTTCGTAAACATCACAATTCAGATTACGTCCATAAAAGTTGCTGAATGTGATAACGCTATGTATTTTGTTTGTTACATATTACTTTCAAAAATAAAATAAAATGGATGTACGTTTCCTGCAACTTTAAATGTCAGTTGATATATTATGGTACTGCACATAGAGTGTGGTAGGAAGTTGGTGAAAATAATAATAAAATATATCTTTGGTTGTGCTTGCATAGTATAAAATTGTACTGATATTTCTCTGATATGAATGAATTTTGAGGGTAAATGCCTTTGTACAGTCTTTTTTACGTTTCCAAATAGAAAATAAAGTATCTATTTTAATTTGGACTAAAAATTAAGAGATTTCTGCTGTCAATTAAAAAAAATACTTTGTGAAGACTGTGACAATGAAATTAGCTTTATATTGTGAATGTAGTCCTATGGCATAGACAAGCAGACAAATTCAGTTATGATACACAGTTACAAGAGTGCTATTCTTAAGTGTGTATGCATGATACAAATAGAATATAAACATATTAATTATTGGCACAAAATGTTTTTCTGTAGGCTGCAGCAGGAAACATTATTAATATGCTTTGGCAACTGATGGAAAATAGCCTTGAAGAACTTAAATTGCTTCAGACAGTTCTTGTACTTTTAACAACAAATACGGTTGTGCACGATGAAGCACTGTCTAAGGTAAGAATTTGTTACTGCCAATTAGAGTACTTATATCCAAGAGGAAAAAAACAGGGAGAAATTCTACATATAAAGCTTTTGAAAATAATAGAAGAAGAGGGAGATATCTTGATTCTGTTTTATCTACTGGCTTTATGTTTAGACTCTGAAACAGAATTTCTTCTAGCTTTCTTTTTAGTCTGTTTTTTAATTCCTCACAACAACAAATTCCTGACCTAATGAGGACTTAAAATAAAAAAACACTGGACTAATGCTTATTCTTCTGATCTACTAACTTTTCTATTTCTATATCTATACATTTTCTATTTGTGAAATTAGCACATAGCACAGTGTAAGTTGGCACTACTGCAGCAAATATTAGAAGAAGCTGCCCCCCCCACTCTGGCCTGAATCTCTTACCTAGGTAGTCCAGTTACTGCTCTTTCAGTCTGAACTGAAATAACATTATGAAAATTTTAAACATTATACAATTTCAGATGTTATGTTACAACTAAGACAAAAAGTAAGTATACTGATCATTTTAATCATAAACTACAAGATGAGGAACAACACTATTTACCCACCTGTGAATTGTGAAGTTCTGTTTAAGTCCCTTTTCTAGACTTCATTTTATTTGTTTTCTCTCCAGCATAAGGAAGATTTTTTTTTTTAAACAAACCATTGTGAATTACTGTCTTTGTTATGCTCTGCATTCAGTGTGTCAGTTTAATATGAGAGATATGAGTTTTTTTTGAGAGAATAGAATTCAAGAATATTTTTAAGGTGTTATGTTCTGTTGGAGTGATTTCAGTTTTTCTTTGCTTCAAGTTTTAGAGAAATAACTACCCAGGTTGTTAAATGTGTAGATACTGAAAGCATTATTAATATACTTAAACAAGGAAAATAAAAACATGAAAAGAGAACAAAGCCAGGTTATAAATGTCTGCTGAACACAGGATGATAATGGAAAATTAAAATAATATGTAAATGAAAAAATAGAAATTAAATAGAAAAATAGATACCAAATAGAAACTTAGTGAAGACTGAAGGTTTTGTCAGTCAGCTCATTTTGAGGTGAGTATGCAAACTATGTCAGGCTCTTTATCACCATCTTGTTTCTTTTGTTCCAAATGATGCTCATTTTCGAAATTAGATGCTGTGTTCTAGGGCAGAAACATCATTTTTGAAGAAAATGGAATTCATTTAGAAAATGGGATTCTTGTTCTTTAACTGGGTAGCAGATGTTCTTTAGCAACCTGCAATAATGTTGTTTTACCAGGTTTGAATTCAGGAGACAATTGCTGTTTAAGACTACTGTAACTTTCTCCTCTGCATATCCCATATCTTTCGTGGCAATGTGCTACACATCACTACACATTTCGTCCCTTGTTTATTCTAATTCCCCTTCCTCTGTACTCTTCCTCCTGCTCCCTTAGGTTCTTGACATCTACATCCTAATTCACTTAATTATATATTTTTTAAATATATATACATGTATATGTGTGTGTCTCCCAAACACATTTTTCAATATCCCTTACTTATTTCTTCATACTTCTCATGAAGGTATGGAATTACTAGAGTTTCTGCATTAACCAAATATAAGTCTTACTTAACATGAGTAGAATCATGGATTGGTTTGTTGCTTCCCTCCCCCAGGATTTTTTTGAGAAGTATTTGAAAGTAGTGTCATTTCCCCCCCCCCCGCCCCGTGTTGAAAACTTCTTGGTGAAAATGACTATGAGGCAGATGTGTATTGCATATTCATGTTTCAGCTTGACTGATTGAAATTAAGTTACTGGTAAACCTTGTAAAGGCCCTCAATATAGGCATTGCAGTTACGTTAAACTACACAGTCATGCAATGTCTTCTGAAAGTCTAAAGGTGTATAATGTATTGTAAAATTTCAGACTAAGATGGGAGGGGGATGCCGTATGAGCAGAGTCCACAAGAAAGGAAAGTTGTGCGTATTGTGTGGCTCAGAGCATGGCTGGGTGTGGCTCACGTTTGTGCAAGAACATGAAATAAGGACAAAAGAACAAGAAATACAGGTTTCACCACACATACAGATATTACATTTCAAAATAAATTATAAAATAAATAATTATAATGTGTTAGAGGTAATACTAAATCCAATGGGAAACACTATTCAGGTCACTGCCAGCACAGTGACATATTAAAATATACACCTTAGTGAAGAGTAATAGCAGCACAGCCAACATGGTTGTTAAACTATTGCAATTTAATATAGGAGAAGAATGGTGTAAGATTATGTCAATTTTAGCTTTGGAGTTGTCTGACCTTTCTACAATTAACTTTATAATTCCTATGTCTTTTTTTTGGCGTTAGTATTCATACAAGTTGTTTGGTAGTGATTATGGTGTATTTTCTGTATGGTAGTTACTGTTTTATTGGTGCATCATAATGTCTTTAATACCAATTCTAGTTTACTTTTAGGAAGGATTGCTAAAGAGATTTTTGGCTAGGATAATCCATAAACATATTCTGATTCTTCAGATTTAAAGTTATTAAAGATTTTTTTTAGGCAACCTTTGGAGAAGCTACAGTGGAAAATATTTCCCAATCAGCTATCTTGACTCCTAGCTAAAAGGTAAAGATATGGTGTTGTAAGGTGTGTGTTTTCTTTTTTTTTCCAGGCAATTGTACTTTGTTTTCGATTGCACTTCACAAAAGATAATATCACGAATAACACTGCAGCAGCTACAGTGCGACAGGTAGTTACTGTTGTATTTGAGAGAGTGGTTGCTGAAGATGAACGATATAAAGGTGGGCGTACTTCTTACTATGCTTGCTTTTATTAACCTGTTGTTTGGACACATGTTAGATGTTTATATTTTTTCAGATAAAGTAGTAGTAAAAAAAATCTATAAACTTTATAAAAACAATCAGACATTATTCATTTTTAAGGTCTTTTATGCATTTATTAGTATTCAAAGGTGATGAAATCCTCAGCCATTGTGTCAGTCAGTATACATAGATAGATAGATGTGTGTATATACATGTATATATATACATGCATATATATATGAAAAATATATAATTATTTTTTTTCAAATTGTGAGAGATGGTCTTTGGGTTAGTATTGCAAAGGACATTGGGGTGAGGAAAGAGCAACTGACATCATTTACCTGGACTTTTGCAAAGCATTTGATACTGTCCCCCATGATGTCCTTGTCTCTAAATTGGAGACATGGAGTTGACAGATGGACCACTCAGTGGGTAAGGAATTGGCTGGGTGGTCACACTCAAATAGTTGTGGTCAATGGCTCAATGTGCAGCTGGAGTTCAGTAAGGAATGGTATTTCTCAGAGGACAATATCAAGACCAGCCCTGTTTAACATCTTTGTTGGTGACATGGACAGTGGGATCGAGTGCACCCTCAGCAAGTTTGCCAATGCTACCAAGCTGTGTGGTGCAGTTGACACAGTGGAGGAAAGGAATGCCATTCAGAGGGACCTGAGCAGGCCTGAGAGGTGGGCCTGCATGAACCTTGTGAGGCCAAAGCCAAGTGGCCTTGAGGGAGGTGATTCCCCCCCTCTGCTCTGCTCTCGTAAGACCCCACTTGGGGGGCTGTGTTCAGCTCTGGAGCCTCTAGCACCAGGGACATGGATGTATTAGAACAAGTTCAGAGGAGGTCCATGAAGGTGATTATAGCGCTGGAGCACCTCTCCTGTGGAGACAGGCTGAGGGAGTTCAACCTGGAGAAGAGAAGGCTCTGGGGAGACCTTACAGCAGCCTTCCTGTACCTACAGGGGGCCTGCAGAAAAGCTGGGGAGGGACTCTTTGTCGGGGGGTGTAGTGATAGGACATGGGGAAATGGTTTTAAACTAGAAGAGGGCAGGTTTAGATTAGATATTAGGAAGAAATTATTTTCTCCAAGGGTGGTGAGGCACTGGAACAGGTTTCCCAGAGCAGCTGTCCCTGGGAGTGTTCAAGGCCAGGCTGGATGGGGCTTTGAGCAACCTGGTCTAGTGGGAGGTGTCCCTGCCCATGGCAAGGGGAGTTGGAACTAGATGATCCTTAAGGTCCCTTCCAACCTAAAGTATTTTATGATATAAAGTGAGGGTAGCTTAGATTACCTAGCATGAAATGGGTGACAGTAGCAGTTCTCAAGAGAACGTGCATTGTAAAGAATTACTTGGTATTCGTGATATTTGATATTCAATCTAATCCTTATTCCTCTACAAATGGTAAGTTGTTGAAGAATTGCCTGGCCATTCTTTTAGGGTCTCTTTGTAAGAACGCTTAATATGTACTTGATTTTGAACAGTTCCGTTGTTAACAAAACTGACTTCTGTTTTTATACAGACACGATCGAACAGCCAGCTGTGGTTCAAGGAAATAGTAACAGAAGATCTGTCAGTACACTGAAGCCATGTGCTAAAGATGCATATATGCTTTTTCAGGTAGTTGGGCAGCATATACTTACACATTTGCAGTTATGATTGGGTGCTTCTGTGTCTCTGTAAGAAATCTCAGAATCTGCTGTTGGCATATTGGTAAGGTCCTTAACCAGAGCTTCAGGCCGTCTTACGTGTGTTTATTGTAATTGACAATGATATGCTGTATCTGAGAGGGACGACTGGAAAAGCTAAGCATGTGTGTTGGCATTAACTTTGAGATTCTTATTTGCCTTCACCAAACACTGCTACCACAGTCTTAGTTCTTGTGTTGGTACTGTATATTAATGTAGAATGTATAATGAAAAATAATAATTTACATTCTTCATACCAATAAAAATCTTCTTGTCTTAGCAAATTCATTAATTTTGAGATATCTTTGAGGGCAAGAATAAACACAATTACTACAAGGATACCAGTCAATTAACAAACAATTTTTATTTCATAATAATTTAAGTAAAATATTTGAGGAAAAATTATGTTGAAGTGGGAAAATTACTAGGAGTCAGAGAGCAGATTTTTTTGTAGACTCAAAAATTATCACAGTAAAAGACTGTGCAGAGGATGTTAATGTTATTGTATTTCTTTTTAAGGATCTTTGTCAGTTAGTTAATGCTGATGCTCCTTACTGGCTCGTGGGTATGACGGAAATGACCCGAACGTTTGGCCTTGAACTTCTTGAGTCAGTCCTCAATGACTTTCCACAAGTGTTTTTACAAGTGAGTAGTTCTTGCAGGGAAAGTTAGGAAGTCTTTTCTTTACGTGTGTAGTAATATTTACACATCATTAACTTCTCTTTAATTTAGTGGGAATACTACCTTCAAAAGGACCTGTAGCTTTTATGCTTGATTTTTCTTTTTATTTGATAGAGACGTATTGCATGCATTTTGTCCACTTTTTTCTATCATTCATACTTTGTGCATTTTGTGGAACATGTAATACTATGTAACACTTTTTATTTTGCCAGTTGCATCCCCTCCAGAGTTGTGTTTTCTTATCATGTATCATTTGTGACACTTATGGATACAGCACTGTAATTTAATTTGTAGTATCTCAATGAAAACTGTAACTTTGCAACACTTGCAAAGAAGTAGCAATCACAACTATGATTTGTGTGCATCTACGATACATAAAGGCACCATAATATTACAGTAACCCATTTTGGCAGACATTAGAGAAATTAAGAAGGTTAATATATAATAAATGATGTTTTAGCAGGCTATTTTAATTTGCAAAATACAAGAAGAGGAGTGTACGTATGAACTTGACTGTGTGATTTCATCATTTTTTTTGGTAGCTTTAAAATGTTGTCTTTCTTCCTTTTCATTCCATGAGCTTTTAATTTATACCAAGATTTACGTGACTTCGGAGTACTTTATCTTAACAGTAAATGTAAATAACATGCATAAGCAGAGCTACTGAAGGCAACTGAAGTGTGTCTGTTTATAATTTATGAAAAATGCTTTTTTTTTTCTTTCAGCATCAAGAATTCAGTTTTCTTCTTAAAGAAAGGGTATGCCCTCTTGTTATAAAGCTCTTCTCCCCAAATATCAAATTCAGACAAGGTTCTAGCACATCATCTTCCCCAGCACCAGTGGAAAAACCATATTTCCCCATCTGTATGCGTTTGCTGAGAGTAGTTTCTGTTTTGATTAAGCAGTTTTACAGTTTGCTGGTAAGATTATGTTCAAATTTTCTTTATGCAATTCTTTTTTTTCTAGATATATGCTAGTACTGTGGTGAATAATAGCATTAATTACCTGCTGGGAACTGTTGACCTATACTGAGGGAAGAAAAGTCTAAATATTGTCTTCCTCTTATGTGTGTTTGTGTTTACATGTATTCTACACATATTATTTTATTAAATGTGGGCTTATACAAATACTCTGAGTAGGTTAACTGTTGTCTTTTCTATACTTCACTTTCTTTCAATTAAGATTTTGGGAACCTTTTTAATCTTCTTATATTGCTTCTCTGGCTTTAGATAGCATTGATTACTGCATTTTGACAATAATTGCTAAGAGGTTTTTGATTCCTGTTGCTAAAGCTGTTTACAGAATGTTCATTAAAAACACATGTTCAGCTGTTCTGTACCTCCCAAATTTTAGGTATTTGCTTTAAAAAAAAAAAAAAAAGCTCTTTTCTTTTTCATTTTCATTTGTTTACTGTAGCACGTTTATGAATTTTGTTGAAATATCTTTAAAGAATTTAACTCTTTCAATACAATTGCATATGTATTAGCTTGGCAAAACAGATTAGTAGGTATGTTTTTTGCATAATTTTGAGTAAATACTTAGTGAAGGTATTTTTTAGATCCTGCGCAAAATTTGCACAAAGATGAGACTCCTAAGATGAAACAGAAGATTTTTGGAGAAAATGTTCTGCAGAAGGCTTTTTATTTTTTATCTAATGGCTATAAACTATATCTTTTTTTTAGGTAACAGAATGTGAGATCTTTCTGTCATTGCTGGTTAAGTTTCTGGATGCAGACAAACCACAGTGGCTAAGAGCTGTTGCAGTAGAATCTATTCACAGGCTTTGTGTGCAGCCTCAGCTATTAAGGTATAACATACATCAAATTTCACTTTTACTTACATTTTAAGAAATCTTTTTATTTTTTTCTGGTGGAAAACGCTTCCTAAAACATCGTGAATATCTTGAATCTTGAAATTTACATGCAATAAACTATTAAAGATAATTTTGTATAAATCAGTAGGCAATACTTATTATCCAGGAAGGACTGAATTACAGTTATTTGTATATTCCAAACCCTCTGTCTCACCAGCATCAAAGAAACATTTACTTAAAACTGAAGCTTATTATTCACTTAAATATTTGCAGTTAAAATGTGCTTTTAGTCTCCAAATTGTCAAATGTTTATTATATTTCCTAAAATACTTTTCAGGTCCTTTTGTCAATCCTATGACATGAAGCAACATTCCACAAAAGTTTTCCGTGATATTGTGAATGCTCTGGGGTCCTTCATCCAGTCACTATTTCTTGTACCAAGCACAGGGAATACATCAGTGACACCAAACCAAACTGGTAAAGCTTTGTCCTTACTCTTTTTTTTTTTTTTTTTTTTGTAATGATCACATTAGAATTTATTTGGTTTGATACAATTCTCTACTTCAGCATTCATTTAGGTGATAGCTCGAGACAAGCTAGTTTTCAGGTCTGTTACACAAAATGATTTTACATATGCATCTGTATCATGGAGAGGACTGCTCACAGCCAGCAGAGTAGCAGTCCTACCTATCTGTATCTGCTTCTACAAGCTCCTTGTTTTGCAGCTTTTCTGAGGGAAATTATGAGGGATGTATTTCTAATATCTGACTAGTATAAACTTGACTGAATTCTGTCTGATTTGGGGTGGATGTCATTGAGGGTTGTGTGCAACTGAAGTTAGTTAGATAGTGTGTTTCCTTCCTCTTTTGAGAGGTGATAGCAAATTCTTCTGGATTTTTAGGGACAAAATTGGACTGAGGAAGCCAAAGAGTAAAAAGATGGATCTGTGCTTTATGGATAAGCTTTTTCTGTAAGCTGAAAAAAGTCGCCTACTGAAACTAAACTTAATTATCTTTTCTTGCAGCCGGGGTTGTGGTGTTTCACATAGTATATTTGTATTTGGCATAAGGAAGAATCATTTTCCTGTTAATCCCTTTGCAGGTAGTCACATCTCAATAAGGGCTTTCTGCTTATTCCCAGGGTTCTGGAAGCAGAAACCTCAGCAACAAACAACATAAGAATTTCTAAGGGTGTCTTTTGACATGCCTTCTTAAAAGAGATAATTATATTTTAATTATGTTTATTATCTCTCATGTCTACTACTAAATTAGCAAACATTAAAAAGTCTGTGTTTAGACTCATACCTCCCAGCGTTCCCTCATGAAGTTTGAATTACAAGTGAGTGTTAACATTGCTTATGTGAAGAAATCTATGTTGTTGTTTGATAGTTATCTGTATAGAAGCTGATAGAAGAATTCTATTACTTCTAGGTTAGTTTAATGCACTTAAGTAAATTAGAAAAGCATAAAACTGCGTATTTTCATCATATGACACACAGCACACACACAAGAAGCCATTCACCAAATACTCATTCTCCTCCAAACTTACATTTTTTCTTTGCATGAAACAGCACTGCAGAAGGGACACACTCTTACTGCTGTCACTATTTTTCTGGATTGTAGTTCCAGTTTGTTTCTCCTTTACCTTTTCAATTCCTCTCATCTGAGCATTTTTCATCTCTCTTTCTTATGCATTTCTCTGTGCCTCTTTTCCTTCTGTGGCCACCTCTAACAAAGAACATACCAATGCTTAATTTTTGAACTGAATCTTCTGGCTGCAGTGGTAGTCCTGTAGCAGCAGGCTGTTTTATTCAATTGTGATTGACTTTAGAGCCTCAGTTTTGCAATGGGTAGCCATTTCATGGGAGAAGGTGAAAACTGCGTCAAGTTTTGTGTCACTATTTCATTAGTATAAGCCTTTTTACCACTGTAAGGAGTTAAGATGATTTAAAAAAAAATAGTTTATAAGTGTGACTGCTTGGTGAGATCACAGAAAACAGCACCAGTGCAGTTGTGTTCATGTCAGTGGCAGTGCTTGGTTGACCAGTTTAGCAGTATGGTATTGGCTTTTAACCTGTTGAGCTTTACTGTATTGAAGTGTATTCCCATATGTTTTTGCATGTATTCATATTGTCTGGATTAGTAGTTTAGCCTCTTTACATAATTAAAAGAGAGCACACCAAAATGGCAGTTGTTCTGAAGTTATGTGCTGTGAGTCACCTTTTTTGGGAATCTGCACATGCGGTACCTACTCCTAGTATGTATACCTCTTCTGTACGAAAAAAGTCATACAGACTTCTTTATATGTACAGGAAATGTATATATACAGACTTCCTTGTCTTTTCATCTGTGTTTGTTTGTTTGGTTTGTATTTTTGGCTTCTTGCATTGGCACCAAAATTTATTCCACCCTAGCTGTTGTTTGGCACATTGCTGGCTCTTCCCTGGTGATGTTAATTTGTACCTTGGGATGGAGCAAATTCACACACTGGAGTTCTCTTTGAGTTTCTTCTGTGGCTTTTCATTACTGAAATCTTTAGTTTGCAGTAAGCTTCATTCTTGGAATGATTAGCCTTACTTTTCTGCTACTTCTAAATGCAACTATTCAAATAGTCCTTAAATTTTATTTAAATATGTTTGAAACTTCAATAATATATGTATTATTTCATTGAGTCTATTTAAGTTCACTTTATTCAGTGATTTATGCATGCTGCTGTTGCTATGCCTTTCACAAAACGTTTTATTCTGACTGAAAGTAGGGCAGTTGGTATCCACTACACCATTTAAACTGATTACTTCCACATAATACTATGTTGTAGACAGCAGGGGGAGCTCAGAAATAGTTTTTTGTATTGGTGATGGTGATGTATTGAGCAGGGCATCTCAGATTAATCTACGTCTCAACTTAAAAAAAGGATGTTTGCTGATCACTGAAATTACACTGTGAGAATGATTAATTTTGATACTTTGGTTTCCTCAACAGGAAGCAATGCATCTGGGAGCACTGGATCAGCACAGACAAACCCTGGAGTGCTTGGAATGGGGGGCGGTGCAACTGTATTACCTGCCTTCGAGTACAGAGGAACTTGGATACCTATCCTGAATGTAACAGTACAAGGCAGTGCTAAAGCTACCTAGTAAGTACCATTATCTTTTTGTTTGTAACAAATATTTTCATTTATAATTTGTCTAAGGATTTGTTTTATGTTAGTGATTATTGAGGTGTTCGTTTAGCTGGCATTTTATGGCTTTTCTTGTGTGGTGAGGTGGTCTGATTTTTAACGGTTTTGTCCAAATGCTCTGGATTCTGATCCAAATATCCCCTATGGCTCTAGCATCTGTTGGATTATTTTTTTTTCTACCATACTGTTGTATAACTCTTCTCTTTTAGGCCTTGCTATAGTGTATAACAATTTTAGAATGTCTTCTGGTGGGCTCTGCAATGACAAACATTAAGGACGTTAAGCCTGAAGAAAGCTTTTTGGGCAGAAAGGAATAGTGGCACTACAGTATAAAAGTGTCTGGTATGTTGTAGCTAGTATGTAGACTAGGAACGCCTAGTCCATCTAACAACATTTTGTAAAGCAAATCATGAAATAGTAGTTGTTGGGGTAGCAGGTGGTTTCTGTAACAGAACACCTTGCCTTGTGCAGACACTGCTGCTGTGGCAGCTACAGTTTTATTGGATTTGTAACCCAGCAGTTCTTCATGGGCTTTTAAGGTAAAATATGAAGAAAAGTAGCAATGAGGCTGCAGTTCCAGAATAATGATGTTGAATGCTGTATGAATACAGCAGTGAATCATGTAAATGTTTCCTCTTTGCACAAGTAGCTTACATTGTCTACCTGTGCATATAGGTGATGGATATTTGGTCATATATTATCTTCCTATGGCAGGCTTTTCCATTTGTATGGACTCATTGTATGGACTTGAAAGTAACAACCATGAAACATCTGACTTGTTATCAATTTGTTCTAACAATATTTACACTGTCATGACTTTCTGACCTAACATCTCTGTTGTTCCTATGTGCTTCTGTTCTTTGGAACAGCCTTATAAATGAAACAATAATGAAGCTAGAATAATTCATTTAGTGATACATGCTTATGTGTGTTAATGTCTTAAAATATTTATTGGCAGGTCTAAATACTGTACTCAGTGTTTGTACCCTTTCATTTACTATTTTGTTTAATGTCTCATTTACTCTTTTCATTAGTGACTTTATAGTCAAGTAGTTGACTTTCTTGAGAACGTTTGTTTTTGTCGATGTTCTTACTCACAGTTGCACTATTACATGATTGCTTGTCATGCTTTCAATTTTTTAGTTTGGAAATGCTGGACAAAGTAGAGCCACCTACAATTCCTGAAGGCTATGCCATGTCGGTGGCATTTCATTGTTTACTGGATCTTGTCCGTGGTATCACTACCATGATTGAAGGAGAACTGGGAGAGGCAGAGACAGTCAATCAAACCACGACAGAGACAACTTCATTACCAGCACAAGCTACAGAGCGGCAAGACTTGCAGTCTGTATCTGACCAATCAGAGAAAGAGCTAGGTATTTGAAAATGCAAATATTATATAACGTACAATAATTTTATGTGTAGCAGGAGTAAGAGAGTTGATGCTTTGTTGTTTGAATTTATTGTTTTGAAATCTTATGTAAAAACTTTTAATGAAGTAAGGATTTTTTGGTTTGTTCGTTTGTTTTGTAACAGAGCAGCAGTTATCTTAAAAAACTTGACCTGATACACTGTTTCTGTCCTCTTGCACCTTAGCCCTACACTCCTCATGGTGTGTTAATGCTGTTCTACAGTATTAATACCATGTAAGTGGGATGTGAGGGAGATAATAGACACTCTGTTCTCCAGAACTACTGTTCTGCCTTCCTGTGTCCTTAGCTCTTAACGGACAGCCTGAATGGAAGAAATGTGGCTGTGAAGGCCATATTACAGAAAATTTTATTTCTACTAGCAAGATGAAAAGAAAAATGTTTTAATGGAAAGACTTTAAATAAGATGCAAGTATTTATTTAGGAAGAACTTTAGGAAGAACTTACCTTCTTTAAAAGTGGAAATAATACCAACTACAGCTCGTATTTGTATAGCATATGAGGACTCTGTATATGTATATACAAAAAGACTTGGGTATTAAGTGATCTTGGCTTGTGTACAAGGAAGCTGAGATTCTAGAGCTGAAGTTTGGACCGAGGCATCAGAGCTGCAGAAGGGAGAGGAAATGGGTTTGTCTGGAGCAGGGTCTGCGGCCTCAGCAGTGCAGAGCTCTCCATGGTGCTGCAGGCAGCACACGCTGTGCCTGGGGGCTTGCCATGGCCTCGCAGAGGGAGGGAGGAGTGTGGGAATCCATATGGGCAGATTATAGCTCTGTTAGGTTATATTGGTTTTATTCTAGAGAAGTGAAAAAAATATCTAAGAACCTGGGGAAATGTAAATGTGAGTGGAGAGAGATTTTTCCTTCTCTGAAAAATTTCAGTAGTGTATTTCTTGTTTACCCAATGTCCCGCATTTATGAACTTACGCCTGTTTGTTTTTATAAACAGAGATTAAAAATAGTTCTATATACCTTCATAGGATTTTTAAAATGTAATTTAGAATAAGCATTGCACTGGTGACATTTTTTGCTTTAGCAATATTACTTTAAATGTGACTGTTTAAGTGGTAATGGTGTGTGTATACACATGCATATGTGTTTGTGCATACATATATATGTGTGTACACAAACTTGAAAAGTTCTGGTAGCAAACACTGAATGTTCATGATAATATTTGTCTTTAATAACTTTCAATTATGCATTTCTACTATAAACAAGTATATGCATTTTATTCAAGTTAACAGAGCTGTCTGGGAAGAAATGGTCAATGCCTGTTGGTGTGGTCTTCTTGCTGCATTATCCCTCCTACTTGATGCAAGGTATTTGGTCTTCCGTTTGTCTTGATTTTTCAATTCCAAGTTGTATTTTGAACTGAGTTTTTATATTGGTTGACAGTTGTTTGAGAGAGCTGTTTGTAGTGCATAAGTAGAGAGGCATCTATGGGTTAGTGATGGTTAGACTGATCTGTTACAAGTAAACTACATGGAGGTCCCCAAAATACTAAAATAAACCTTTAAAATATTTCAATATAGAAAAATTAATCAGATTTTCAGACTTGCATTTAAACTATTTAAATGAATTTTATTCCTTTATTACTATGAATGTTAAAACATGTTGAAATGATACTACTCATGTTGTGACTAATGTTTATAAAAGCATAAATAATATCTCAGTACTTGTTTTAATGTACAATTTTTCAATTGGAAGAGCTGGTTATTAAGTAATAACTTTGGTAACTTTATTGTTGCTTTCAAAGAGTCTTTTGCTATCAGACACTAATTTCTGATATTAGTATCTCCTTATAGTTTCCTTTGCGAAGTCATTCATAACTAAGGACCAGTTTTATAGGAAATGGATCTGGAGAACTCTGTTGATTGATTACACTTGCTCTTCAGTATTTATAGTGTTGCCAATTTCAAAGTATGAGTTCTCACTGATTTCACTTTTGGTTAGCTGCCTTCTGTGCCATGGGTTAATTTTTACTGAACAATGTGTACTGTTTTTCAGCACTGACGAAGCTGCTACTGAAAATATTCTAAAAGCAGAATTGACCATGGCTGCACTTTGTGGAAGACTGGGTCTTGTAACATCAAGAGATGCCTTTATCACTGCCATTTGCAAAGGTTCCTTGCCTCCTCACTACGCCCTTACTGTATTAAACAGCACAACTGCTGCTCTGTCCAGCAAATGTAAGTATATGGATTTTTCTTTATTATTTAAATATGTTTAATTTTGTTCTGTATATTGTCCATAAATCTGTACCCATATTTTTATCAGGGTATGATTACAAAGATGCACAACAGTATTGTTGTTTGGCATATAGCACTTGGCTGTACTAAATTTACTCAAAATCTATAGTCAGGTTCTAGACAGCCTCCTTTCCAGAACTATTTAGTCTTGCAGCATCTGATATGTATCATTCTAGTCAACCTAAAACTTCCCTGGATGCTTAGCATATATCAGAAGTTCATATTCTAAAGAGATCTGTCTGTCATCCTGAAGATCTCTCAGAATATGTAATTAAGGCATTCAAATTCCAAAAAAGTCCCTGTCAAGAAACTCAGATAATTAGTATCTGACTAGAAGATCCTACATTTGTGGTGTGTTACGGTCTTTTCTACAATTGTATAGTGATTGGGAGGACTTACTGAGTAAATAGAAGGTCTTAAGTTCTGAGCTCTATTGAGCTTCCAAGAGATTCAATTGGTGCTTCCTATATTCTGAGATAATGCTGTAAATCACAGGGCATGCCATGTGAGGATATACACTATCTCTGATTTTGAAAATTAGTTTCTGTGTAGCCAGAATTGCAACTACGTGGTGAATAGGCAGATGGGCTTAATATTAGACCTCTTAATGTGAAACAAAAATACCATAGTATCAGAACAAAGAATGGAACCTTTTCTCCAGCTCACAAGCTAAATGTATTATTAGATCACAAGTCTGTGAAGCAGTACATGTGACTGAGCTACACTAATCTCTGTGGAGTTGAAGCAGTGAACTTAATACTATTTAACTTAGGTTACTCTTCTTTTAACAAGTGAATTATAAAAAGGGTTGCCTATAGCCCTGTATTGGGAATACTCCACTAGGTAGCACTTGTGAAACCTTAAATCTGAGGGCACTAGCAGAATGGTAGCGCACAGTTATACCATTTATAGTTAATAACCACGGATGACTGAGTTAAGACAATCTGAGGCTCGTACCTTAGCATTTTAGCACTAATATTTTAGTCTTGACACCAAATATATTAACGTATTGCAAAAGAGAGGGAGAAATTACTACTAGTTCCTTTAACCCCATAAGGTAATGACATAATAATCTAAATATAACTAAAGGTTTCAGTTAAGTATTTCAATGAATTGTAAGCTATCTTAAAACTAATACTGTGAAAACATTGTTAGGAGTATGTTTGCCATCACTCAGCAGTGGTGGTTGTTGTTACTGCAGTTAGTACTGGTTTTAAAATTTGTTTTTGTTTTTTTTTTTTCATTTTTCTCTAGCATATTCCATTCAGGGACAGAATGTTCAAATGATCAGTCCCTCAAGTGAGTCTCATCAGCAAGTTGTAGCAGTAGGGCAACCCTTAGCTCTTCAGCCACAGGGAACAGTAATGGTAAGTACAACTTGTAAACGATGTGTCCTTCTTACCAGCTCCTTTCTGCATCTCAGTGTGTCTCTGTTTTTATCACAAAATCAAAATGCAACAGTGTGTGAGCCACTATGAAGAAAGTTAACTCTATCCCAGCCAAAACCAGCTCACCTAGAAACACTGTTATTATATAATAATAAAAAAAGTGTTTTGATTTTTTTTTCTTTCCAGCTGACTTCAAAAAATATTCAATGTATGAGGACATTACTCAACTTAGCTCACTGCCATGGAGCTGTTCTTGGTACATCATGGCAACTTGTCCTGGCTACTCTTCAGGTATGATACAAAATATTTATGGTTTCTTATTTGCATTTCTTTGTACTTTAGTTTTGAGATTTTATGTGACTAACCAAAAAAAAAAATAATAATCTATTCATGGTGTACTTTGAATTGTCTTGAGTAAGTACGGTAGCATTTTCCTTGAATTCTGTTTAGTTGGAAGGCTGTAAGCTAACTTGAGTAGAATGTTTGTTTCACCTCAGCTTTTCTGCTGAAAATCATCCTTTTGTATTTCAGCATCTTGTGTGGATTCTGGGGCTGAAACCTGGTGTTGGGGGTGCCTTAAAACCTGGAAGAGCTGTGGAAGGACCCAGCACAGTAAGCATGATTGTACATTTTATAGTTAATGATTATGCGGTATTTTCTGTTGCAACCTATAAGATAATTATCTGTCTGTTTTCAAGGTTCTGACCACAGCAGTTATGACAGATCTACCAGTTATATCCAATATACTTTCGAGGCTTTTTGAAAGCTCACAGTAAGAAATCTTATCCTATAATTAAAATAATGTATGTGTATCAAACTTGGTTGTGTTTTGATAGCTGTTATTTTTCAGGTACCTTGATGATGTGTCTTTACATCACTTAATAAATGCCCTTTGCTCCTTGTCTCTGGAAGCCATGGATATGGCCTATGGAAACAATAAGGTATAAAAAGAGTTCCCTATTTTCCTCTTATGTGCTTTTGTGAAAAAAGCAGATAACTTGTGCATTTGTCTTTTAAGCTAACTATTTCTAATATTAAAACAGTAATACATTGGATTTTTTACTCCAGAATAAAAAAAAAAAATATATGAACCAAAGAATGTATTGTTTATAATGGCTCATATGATTACTAAATCCTGTAGACACTCTCATCATGTTATTGCTGTGGTTTTTGTTCAGTAAGGAATATCATGTATTTCCATTTATCAGGTCATGGATGGATAAAATTTAAAAAGTCCCTGTAATTTCAGAGGACAGGGATTCTGACTGCCACAGTATGTTCTGTGAGATGCTAATTTTCAAAATTGTTTAATGGTATGCTTCAGGTAAAGCATAACAATTTAGATATTAAGTAAACGTTAATTCTCATTTGCCTGGGAAAATTGTAGTATTCCTGTCAGCCTCAGAAAATAATCCTTAGCTCAGAAAGTTTAAAGACCATGTGATTGAAGAAAATTGAATGTGTCTTCTAGTCATAATCTAATCTCAGAGGAGGATTTGTGAAAGTTTTCACTCGATCTATTACACTAGAGATAATGATGACAGAAAATATACTTGATAACATTTGACAATTGCAGTAACAAGACAAAGAAAAGATAATGAATTAAAATAAGATCTTTTGTGTGTTTAAAATCAGTTGAAAATGAGAATAAAATATCAGCAGAAATGTGAATGATGAGAAGAATAATTCCAGTGCAACCGTAAATTTTGAATATATGTCTATTGATTTATTGGAGCTTATAATAAATATTTGCATGTGTATTTGATGAATGGGAAATGTACCATACTCCTGCAGGGCATTCATGAAGCAGATGGAAGATAAAGCATAAGGGGAGTCCTAAATTAAATGTTTTACATTATTTGTTCATATACAATTTTAACTTTAAAGGTTGTGATGGAAAGAAGGCTGGTTTGCTAGTAAAATATGTTATAAAACTGATTGAAGAGGGGACTATGTAAAAATGGGAGTTTTGAAAGGAGTACTATGGCTCTGGCTTATTGTACAAACTTGCAGAAAACTATTTTAAAAATATATGAAAAAAGTATTGTTTGTGATAGGCTGTTGCTACCCCCTTGTGGCTTCTCATGAAGTACTGCAGAGGCTGTGTAAGCTTCCCAGCCATACTACCTAGGCTGTGAATGCTGTCACAACAGCTTGTGAAATGCAGTACTCCAGTGGAGACTAGTTAAATCTTAATTTACAAATCAGAATGTAGTGAAAGGTTCTGATGTTACCTAAGTTACCTCAAAGTCATGTGTTCAAATTCCCTTTTACTAAGGAACCATCGCTTTTTGCTGTTGCTAAATTACTGGAAACAGGACTGGTTAACATGCACAGGATCGAGATCCTTTGGAGACCTCTGACAGGTCATCTCCTGGAGGTAACTAATTGTTTTTATTAGTTGTACTAGAACTTAGTTTTTGTAATAAGGAAGACCTTTTGGCAATGCATTTTTAAAGAGTAAATATTTCTTTTAATCTGAAGTGTATTTATTTGGGTGTTCTGTTTTATGCACGTTGTTTTTGCACTTTGATTGCATTACAGCTTGAATTTAAAAGTTAATTTAAATGTTTAAATTCCTGTATTTTATACTTCTTACTGACTGTCTTTATGGTGCTGTTGATCTTTATATGTACGTGTTTTACTTACAGTAACACAAACAGGCTTTATTTGGGATTCATCTAGGGAGATTTTAAGATGTGTTTTTATGTCCATACCAGATGGATTGAAGCCATTAGGTATACTAATGAAGTTTTTTTGTTTTTAATAAATGTAAATTAACATTTAAAATGGTTTCTTAAAGAGACTACTGGCAACATAGGTGTCATAATCCCATTTCAATTTGTAGAGTAAGTATTTTGACTCTTACATGAAAAATGTGTTTCAACAAGGAAGAAATCTTAAATTCTGAATTTGAATTTGAAACTAAAAACAGAGGACAGACAATATACAATGTAATTGTAACGTTTATTAATTCTCTACAGGGCTAGTTAGAAGAGTGAGATACAAGAACAGGGTTAGATTTAAAGAGAGTAAAGGACTGTAGGGGGTTAACCTTGGCAGGCTACAAAGTGCCCACACACTGCCCTCTCATTCCCCCTTCTAAGTAAGACAAGGGGAGAAAATATGATGAAAAAAGCTCATGGGTCAGGATAAGGACAGGGAGGTCGCTCACCATTTACTGTCATGGGTAAAACAGACTTGACTTGAAGAAGATTAATTTATTGCCAATTAATAACAGAGTGGAATAATGAGAACCAAAACTAAAAGCACCTTCTGGCCAGCCCCTCCCTTTTCCCAAGCTCTCCCGATTTTTCTACCTCCTCCTCAGCCACAAGCTGTGTAGGGAATGGGGGCTGTGGACAGTCCATAGCACTTTCTCACCACTCCTTCCTTCCCACTCCCTTCCCTTGCTTCAGTGTGGTGTCCCTCCCTTGGGATACAGTCCTTCACAAACTGCTCCACTGAGTCCCACGGGCTGCAATTCTTCAGGACTGGTCTAGCATGGGCCCCCCTATGGGCCGCAGTTCCTTCCAGAAAACCTCCTCAAGTGTGGGCTCCTCTCCACAGGCTGCATTCTGCTCAGGAGCCTGCTCCACCATGGGCTCCTCTCCATGGGCTGCAGCTTCCTTAGGTTGTGTTCACCTGCTCTGGCATGAGGTTCTCCACGGGCTGCAGCGTGGAGATCTGCTCCGTGTGGGACCCATGGGCTGCAGGGGGACAGCCTGCTCCACCAGGGGCCTCTCTCTGCACAGGCTGCAGGGGAACTGCTGCTGCCTGCCTGGAGCACCTCTGCTCCTTCCTTCACTGATCTTGTTATCTGCAGAGGTTTTTTTTCTGTCACATTTTCTCACTTCTCTCTTACAGCTGCTGCACAATGTGTTTTGCCCTTTCTTAAATACATGTACACTGTCCCAGAGGTGTGCCAGCAGCATTGCCAACTGGCTTAGCTTTGGTCAGGAGTGGGTCCCTGCTGAAGCTGGCAGGAACTGGCAGTGCCCACCACAGGGCAACTCCTGGTCTCTTCTCACAGAGGGCATCCCTGCAGCCTCCCACCCCAAACAAAACCTTGTGATGTAAGCCCAATGCAAGCAGAGAGATTTTCTTCTTCATTTTTCAGAGTGTCAGGTGCTTCCTTCGAACCACTCTATTATTTCAAACAGTGTGAAGGATTGGCCACCTCTATATGGAGATCATCTCCACATAATCTTTTATCTAGGCAAAAAAAAAAAAAAAAAGGATACTTAAAGGTTTAAAGACTTAAAGCACAGGCATCTCTTTCTCTTGTCCATTCTTCATCTCCAAGACAATAAGGTTCACCATCCACATCTTGGGACACCATGTTTTCATCTAGTAAGCAATCTGGTTCAGTCTGCTATCTATTTTGGGTATTTGTCAGTGTTTTGTAGGAAATGCATAGTCTATATCAATTTATTTTAAAGTACTGCCTTATTTACTTTTAAACCTTTGTCATTGTGGTACAGTGAGGAAGGAGAGAGCACCAGCTGCAAATTCAGTTAAAAACAGCCTGAGGGACGAATTTCTTCTCTGTCTCTTAAAGTGATCATCTGATAAGATTCGGAGCACAATGAAGTATTTCAAATTTTATCATCTTACATAAAGTAACAAAAAAAAGATCAGTAGAATAGCTATTTCTTTTCTTCATTTTTTTTTTAACATGAAGCTACCTCTTCTGCATAGCTCTCCTTTTCAGGTTGGCTAGTGTCCAATACGGAGACAGTCCACCAACCCAGTCCAAACCACCTGCCTTCCTTATGATCCTGCCTTGGATTTTGAAAAGTGCTGGGTTCTCACACCATCAGAGCTAGAGCTGGAAGGGTGGATATCAAAAATTATATAGAGGCCAATGAGATTGTAGATACTTTATTTATTTGAGGGCAACAGATACAGGATTACAGTTCATACTGTGTATCTATGCAATGGGTTTGCACAGTGTTTTTATTTTGTTCTGTTCTAAAAAAACTGTTGGAAAAAATATTAGGTTTAGATTACAAGGAGAAAAAGAGAAAGGAATGAAGATATTTGAACTTAAGTGTGAAATAGCATTCACTGTTGTTTTGTCAAGTTTTTGAAATACTGATGTATAAACACTTATTTTATATTCAGTAAGTAGTCACTTTTTGTATTTGGGACCATTGAAAAGTAGACGCTTATTGTGTTGATTAATATCATGATTCCTTATGTGATTATGTATGTTAAGCTGTGTGTGTGAAAGATGAAACTTTAGAATTCTATTGTAGCTTAAGGGTGAGTTAAATCTAAGAAGAGTTGTTTGGTACCTTTTAGTCTATCAGTATCTGAAACAGCAGTTAGTATGTTGATTTTGGAGAGTGTATTGACTTGAGCTGCTGTTTTCAATTTGTTTCCTTCTTTGTCTTTCACTGCTTCCTTTTGCTTCCTTATTCAGAAGGTATGTCCATTCAAAAAAAAATGTATTATCTTTTTTACTATTAAACCTAAATTTAACATTTAGAGAATTATTGTATAGTTGTAAAATATTTTACTAAACTATTGTATGTTAAGGTCCACTACAATTTACATACCAATTTTAAATATTATATATATTCAAGTTTTGGTTAAATAAAAGTGCCTTTAAACAGAACACTTTTGTTTTCAGGTCTGTCAGCATCCCAACTCCAGAATGAGAGAATGGGGAGCAGAGGCTTTAACTTCTCTCATTAAAGCAGGTCTGACATTCAGCCATGATCCTCCATTATCACAGAATCAGGTAAAATAAGTTTACAGAAAAACTGCTTTCCTCCTTTTCTGGAACTTACAATGAACATAAAATCAAAGTCTTCCCTAGAGGAAGTTTTCTCCAGTTCAGTGAATAGGAGGCATTCATAAAGCAATTTTACCATTGAGTTTATAAAGCCTACAGCTGTAACATTCGGTTATAACTATCGAAAATCACCTCGTGCATTCTAATGAGCTACCCTCTCCTTCCTTTTTCATAACATACATAACATTTCATTTCATACATAACAAAGAGTGGTGATGCTTGCATATCCTATCTGTTTGTTAGAACAAATAGTGGATCACCCTCATGAGTGCAAAACAATTCCAGAATGTTTTGAAGTATGTTTGTGATGTAGTGGCATGTAAAAAAATAAATTGCCTAGACGTCTAAATCACAACTATTCAACGCATTATTAACAAAGCATTCTAATATTTTTACTGAGGTTCAGTGGATAGTATGTTCAAGGTCTGTTTAGTAGGAAGCTGAGTCTGGTCCTCCTGAATGAGCATAAAGTTGCATGACTTTTATGCAACTCTGACAGCATGCTATACCTGCTCCCTGAGGAACCTGAAGACCTGGTAGGAAAACAAAGAAAAAATGCAGATTTCCTGCTGAGATCCTTTATAAAGAGCTTTTTTAGAAGGGCCAGTCTGACACTTGACTTTCAGCATTAAACATCTTCTTAAGAATCTTAGATTGGTATTACATGGTTTCACATATTACACATTAAAATAATTAAGAATCAGTTAAAGCTTATTAAGGTTGATAAAAACTTACTGTTTACTTTTAGAGACTGCAGCTGCTTTTATTGAATCCACTCAAGGAACTGTCAAATATTAGTCATCCTGATATCAGGATCAAGCAGTTGGAGTGTGTGCTACAGATTTTGCAGAGTCAGGGTGACAGCTTAGGACCTGGTTGGCCATTGGTCCTTGGAGTCATGGGGGCAATCCGAAGTGATCAGGGGTAAGTGGTCAAAATAAAATTTTAAAATCATGTAAAATGACAACAGCAGAAAGAGTCCTTTTTATTTTCATACTTTAATAACTACTTTGATAATAGCATAGTTTTTGTTTTCATTTTTAGCTTATGAATAATTTTACTCAACAGACAGTTTTGGTAATTTTTGATGTAGTGCATGCTTTTATTTTACTGACTTACTCTTTCAGAAGACCAAAATAATTGTTATAGCTAGGGAGCATGACTGGTCTTCTTGCCCACAAGGGAAAGTAAGAGGTGAAGTTGCAAGAAGCTCTTTTGAAATGAGCAGTGGAATGAACATCTGACCCTGGAACTGTAAGCATCAAGAACTATTTCCACACGCTTGGACTGTATTGTTCCTTCTTTGGTATTAGTCATGACTCTGTGTACTATGGTAGGTCATCAAATAACTTGGGTATTGAAAGAATTCACTTTGGCATGTATCTCTTTTCTATCCATTTTAGTTTCTGTCTTCTGGCCATACGAGCACCTCTTAAGTCCCGTCCTTTCTTCAAATGCTTGGAGGATTTTTCTCTTGTAGCAGTATTGCTTGCTCTGATGGTAATACTTGCCAAAATCCCCAAGGATATTGGCATACTTGGTTGCGAGCGTTCTCTTTTTGATAGCCATGCTTCCCTTCCTATAAAGAATATAGAATGCTTTTCTTCAAACACATAGCATTGTTTGACCACCTCATATCAACTACTGTAGGAAAAAAACATTAAGCAAGCCTTCTTTTCCTTGGGAAACAAATGAATATTTTGCTTTACTTATAGCTGTGATCTCAAAATGCGGGCACTATCCATACTCTAAGTATAAGCTGTTGACTATTAGACTTTATTCACAAGTGTCTTCCCTCTGCTCAGAGAACTTCCTGGAGACCAGGGTAGAAATCCATTTGCATTCCAAAATGTCTTCGCAGGCTGCTATAAATACAGAAGATGCCATTTTGAAAGCCACTGATCCTGAAATCACTTCTGATTGCACAATGCTAGCCTGCAAAACAAAAGGAAATCTTCCTTTGAAGAATTTCCTTTTCAGTGGGTTGTCAGTTTATTTTAAGGATAGATAAGGCACTGCAGAATATTTCAAGAGCTACTTCTTACATTTGTATTTACCTTTTGGGTGGCTATCCATAACATTAAGGACAATTTTATATTTTGATCAGCTGTGTTGCTGTTCCAGCTTGCATGAAGAACTTCGAAACTTTTCTCCAAATGCATAGTAATGTGAGGACATTAATTGGGAAATTAACTTCTTTGAATTTGTTCTAATGGCCTTACATTTGAATATAGAAAAAGAGGTTACTTGCCCATTATTGCAGTTCTTCAAAATGAGCTGTGTAACTATACTTTCATTTCCTGCCTCCTTTCCTTTTCCTGTAGAGTCCTTGAAGATCACATACCTGTGGAGTTTTGTAGTGGAGAGGGAACTGCAGCAGTTTTGGGTGTGTTTCACTTCATAGACTCATGTAATGAATGCAAAGGAAAGTAGTGTGTGAAAATTTCCTCCATAAGTTTAGCAAGGATATATCCTTTGGTCTTAATGTGGTGGGATGGGTGCTTATTTGCAGTATGCATATTATTACGCAGAATTATTAGTTATACTTTTATTGTCCGTGTGAACTTCTGTGTGCATTTCTCTGGCTTCCATCTCAGTCTGGCTGTTACAATACAGTGGTCCACCTATGATGTTCATTTTGAATTAATAGAAAAAAAAAAAATGAAAGTTTCTTTTATATAGGATTCTGAAATAAGTAATTGACATCTCTACTCTGATTTTGTTTGTTTTTTTTTTCCCCCCCTGGAATATATATTCTGAAGAACACTCATTTTATGTGTTACAAACCTTTGGATTTTTCTTTTGTACGTTAAATATTAAGCATTATAAAAACTGTACTTCAATCTAAATACAGCAGTAGCAGTTTGTCTTCCCTATTTTGTATTTACCTATACTCCACTGCTCTTTTATGATTCCTTCATTTTGTTTCTCACTAAACAAGATTTTGGTTGTGGATAGTCTTCCTTCATGGAGAACTCCTTCTCACAACCCTTTTCCAGACTACATTTTAATTTTATCTGTTTGTGCTCAGAATTTAATTCTGAAGGCAGAGTATTTATTAAGTGCGTATTTAATGGCAGATATTTTCAAAGTACTTTGACTATCATGATATAATATTGAAGCATGTAAGACTACCTTTATATTAGCATACATCTTTCCTAATAAATAAAAATACATTTTCCCACCTGTTTGGCATACTTTAGGTACATACTTTAAGTTGAAGCTTAAACAGAATGTCACATCTCAAAAAAGTTTAGTTGAAACATTTTAAATCTTGTAAATCCATTTCAAAATTTATATATATATATATATATATTTATTTTCTAATATTGCTATCTCCTGATGTACTGTATTCAAAAAGTTTCCGTGCTCTTGAAGAAACTTGAAATTAGAGTGTGTGTATGTATTTTGTTTTTGTTTTGTTTTTTTAAGAGAGTCCTTAATACGGACTGCATTCCAGTGTCTTCAGTTGGTTGTGACAGACTTTCTTCCAACAATGCCATGCACTTGTCTACAGATCGTTGTTGAAGTTGCAGGAAGCTTTGGACTTCACAACCAAGAGCTAAATATTAGCTTAACTTCAATTGGTTTGTTGGTGAGTTTTACATTAGCCTACAATGATGCTGCTTCCAGTTTTTTTTATTCCAAATGAAAATCAGTCTGTAGTCTGTTCTACAAATGAAAGCCTAAGCCCATTTTTCAAATTGTTACTGGCATCCCATTCAGTCATTTGGAATCATATGTAAATTGAATGAGCACAGTTTATCTTTAATCTTCCTGACTCCAAGGTTGTATAAAACAAATAGTATTGTGTTGTAAATATGTTCACCAGTATCACATTTTTGATACAAACTTTTCCTTTTTCTAATATCTCATGTATTTGTGGCTTAAAAGCTAAGGCTAAGAAAATTACTTTCTGTACCTTAGAGCGTTTATGTGCTATTTTATTCCATCAGTGTAGGGAACCTTATAAAATACTTTTAAATGTGAAAATGCGAAACAATTTATTTCATGATCATTAAGTGTGTTGTAATATTTTTATTGTGCAACAACATGTCTTATTTATTTTCTAGTGGAATATTTCCGATTATTTTTTCCAAAGAGGTGAAATAATTGAAAAGGAACTAAACAAAGAAGAAGCAGTGTTACAGAAACAGGCAGAAGAAAAGGGGGTAGTGCTGAACAGACCTTTTCATCCTGCACCACCATTTGACTGTCTTTGGTTATGTCTGTATGCCAAACTTGGAGAACTCTGTGTGGATCCCCGACCTGCAGTTAGGAAGAGTGCTGGGCAGACATTGTTTTCCACTATTGGTGCTCACGGAACTTTATTGCAACATTCAACGTGGCACACAGTGATATGGAAGGTATGTCGTGTGAGCTTCTTCTGAAGGTTTTTAAAACTTAATTCTCATTCTGGTAACTGTTGGCACACTGTTTCAATATCCGTTAGCTAGTTTATTAACATTCTTTTAAAGATAACATATGGTTGCAGAAGTCTGACTTCTCATTTTATTTTTTTATACTTTTCTCTTGTCCTTAAAACCTCTTTCAAAATGTAATTTTCTTATCTTGATCATTTCTTTCTTACACAGGACTTGTATAAAAGGGCTATTCCTTTCTTGCACAGATGAAAGACTCCTCCTGTTGTGTGAAAACATGTTGACATTTGAAAGTCATCTGATTGGATTGATCTTATATTAGATTGAGCTTTGCTTTGCCCTCTGTTTTGTCTCTCTTCTTTGAGAGGGTCTAGAAACTTGTTCTGGATCACAGTCATGTTGGTTGTGCCTTGTGGAAAAATTGGGCTGTGGTTGAGTCTGTTGCCTACTGCATCTGTTGTTGAGGTATCTGAGATCCATACATTAGTACAGATCTCTAACAGTAGCCTTCTGTTACTAGTACTGACACTGTTCTCAGTGGTTCTGATCATGCTGTTTCTAATTCTTCTTAAGTAAACATCAGTTAGCTGGTGAGTACTCTTAGCTGTTGCAGGGACTGTGTAGAATAAGGGAATTCCCAAGATGACACAGTGACATAAAGGATAACAATAAATTTACTATTTTTGTTGTTTTTACTGAGAATACAACAATGTTATTTTAAAAGTTGCTCCTTTTTTATTTTTTTTCTGACTGTTGCAGGTTTTATTTCACCTCTTGGATAGGGTTCGAGAATCTTCTACTACAGCTGACAAAGAGAAGATTGAATCAGGAGGAGGGAACATCCTCATCCATCATTCAAGGGATACAGCTGAGAAACAATGGGCAGAGACATGGGTGTTAACATTGGCTGGAGTTGCAAGAATATTTAACACCCGGAGATATTTACTGCAGCCTTTAGGTAAAATTTATGGTTTAAAATTACTGAAAGATACAGTAATGAACTTCCAGCTTTGGATATTTTTGCCATTACAGTACCAGGCAAGAATCTTAATCTTAGCTTGGAGGTGTGTTTCTGTTGTCTCACCTCAAATGTGATGAGAAATAGAATTTTAATTCGTGCTCCTTAGAGCTAAAAATCCTAAATACCGATTTCATCTTTCATGTCATGGTACTTGAGATGAAATCTCAGTAGTCACAATGCTGCGTGCCAAATAACTTTAACTTACAGTAGCATGATAGCAATAGTAATAGCAATAATAATTTTTGTGTTTAGTTGGTTGCCAGAATATAGGTGTTTTTTTTTTTTTGTCTTGTTAAGGTTACACAGGTTAATGAAAGGTTAACAAAAACCTCAAACTGCAAAAATGAAATCTTTCTCTACAGGATAATGATCATAGAATTTTGAAATTCCTTATAAAATGCATTACATGACCGTAGATTTGACCCTTTATTCCTTGTGAATGCTGAACACTTTTTGAAATCAACAGGCATCTGCTGTGCATAAGAACATCTTTTTTCACTATCCTGAATAAAGAAAACTTGCGCTTTTTTCCAGTCTGTGATATGATATATTGAATAATTTTGGCATAAACACTCTTATTATTGCAATCTTCATATTTGTGTATTTGTCTATTGCATTCATTCTCTTTAGTTACAACCAAATTGATATATTTTGAAAGGCATTGAAGCTGTCCTGTAACCTCATGAAATTTCTCTGTGTTAGAGGAACAAGTACATGAACAGCCTTTCAGAGATGGAATGGGGTGGCAAGTGAAATAGCAAGCCAGTACCAAGTTGATTTTTTTTTTTATTTTTCTGTTTTTAATAGGAGACTTTTCACAAGCCTGGGATGTCCTTCTTGATCACATCCAATCAGCAGCGCTCAGCAAAAATAATGAAGTTTCCTTGGCTGCTCTGAAAAGCTTCCAGGAAATCTTACAAATCGTTTCTCCTGTCCGAGACTCAGAGAAGCCTGACACACCACCTGCTATCAATGTTTCTGTACCTGTGGTGGTAGGGACAACAACTGCCACTAGTCTTGGCAGATCGTTCATGAGAACTGACTCCATAGGGGAAAGAATGGGAAGATACAATGGATCTGAACTACCTGTAGTAACAGACGAGATTGAAGATTTGAATCTTTGGTGGGCAGCTTGGAACAGCTGGTATAGGATTGGTTCAGAAAGTACAAAGCCTCCGATTAATTTTGATAAATTGACTTTCATTCCCAGCCAGCCTTTTCTTACAGCTTTAATTCAAATATTCCCAGCCCTTTACCAACACATCAAAACTGGTTTCAGCATGGATGATCTCCAAAAGCTGGGTGTCATTTTGCATGGTGCTGTTTCAGTTCCGATCAGTTCTGACGCTTCCCCTTTCATCCTTCCATCCTATACTGAAGCAGTTCTGACAAGTTTACAGGAAGCAGTGCTTACAGCTTTAGATGTTTTACAAAAGGTAATAATGGGACTTCAAATGTGTGGTGAAAGGTAAACTACACTGTCTCAGTTCTTCTTCTTGGAAGTATAGTGCGGTGACTTAGTGTTTCTTTATTTAAATTTGCACAGTGTGCTGTTTTATAACAATCAGAATTCCATTCCTGGTGTGACCCAGGTGTTCCGCATTCAAAGGAGTGGTGTAATCTTTATGGAATGCATTTTTGCTAGATTGCAGAAATACCTTACGTGTGGTGCTACCTTTATATCCATTTACTGGTCTAGCTAATGTTTAAGTATTGTACTGTTATGAGTGTCTGTACATGGAACTGGGGAAATAATCTCCCAAATGGTACTCCTTATGTTGCCCTGGCACTACCATAAACAGAGTCTAGAAGAGTGATGATCATGAGAATTTTGAGTACATGCAAAGCATAAAACCTAAAAAGGTTTCTAGCAGACTACCTGCTTAACTCTTATTAATTAGTCATTTACAGAAAATGCCACATCTCTGCATAAAAAATTCTTAACGTAGAACTCATCGTCAAAGAGCACTCTTCATGCAAATTAATTTGTAGACAGCAAATTAGGGTGCCCTTTTACTAGATAGTAAAAAAACATAAAAGTATTCTTTCTTGTGCTGGAGTTGTAAAAGACCTTGCAAATATGATCATTCAGAAAACATTTATTCAAAAGAAACAAAGTTGATAATGAATGAGATCATGTGTTTAGATTAGGCATTGCTTTAAGAAAAAAACTTGAGAAATGCCAGAATTAAAACTGTCCATGTCGCCTGACTTCATTCACTTTGGGCTTTCATGTTAAGACTGTTTTGCTTAACTACATGGACATACCTTTTTAAAAATTCTCTTGTCAGACAGGATCCTGTCTCATTCAGCTCAAAGCATGTATAGTGCCTACTTAATGAGTAGCGGTTCAGTGTCTTGTTTTCTTTTTGCTTAGTGAGGGTTGGCTTGTGTTGTACTTATTTCAACCCCACAAGAAAGGCAAAATCATTATCTTGCAGTCATACCTTTAGTTTGTTGGTTTAAGAAATATGAATGTATTTTGAGAACAGAACTATAAGATTCAAAGTTGGTATTAAATTTCAGTGTTGTATGTGGGAATATATGTAACATGAAGCTTTAAGATGAATTGTATCCACTAAACCATCACCCTATTCCAATCAGGCTTACCCTTTTTGTATCCTTTCCATTCCAGCAGCTCAGCCAGGCTTCTGGCACTTTTCACAGAAAAGGTTTCCACAAATTTTAATGAGGAAAAACTGCACGTTTTTTTCTAGTCTTGTTCTTGTCAAGGTGCTAAACTGTTCTGGCTGAAGTTTTCTAAAACAGCAAAAACAACTGCAACAAAGCCCTATGAGAAACAGAAACATTTTAACATTACAGGTCCAAGCCTTTGAAAACACAAATGGGAAGTCGTTGGTACACTAATATCAAACAGTACATCCCATAGTTGGGGTGTATATACAAATACTACTAGTAGAACATCACTAAGATCATTAAAAACTAACTTAAAAGATATTTGGAGGTTAGCAAGTTCTGTGAAGTCTCATGAGCTTCCCTCTGGGCTGCGTAACCCAGTAGAATTCATGTGGCAAGGCAGTCAGCCAGTGCTATGTGTGAAGCAAAGGCTGTGAAGTGGTTTTGCTGGATGCCACAGTGTCTTTTTCCTGTGTTGAAATGAATTAATGCTCAGGGGTACTCGCAGGTTCCAGTGGGATAGTTAAAGAAGAGCATGTAAATATTTGCCTGCTTCTTCAATGTTTGAGTGTGGGATCAGGTTAAAGTTGTGTTATTTGTCAACATTGAAAGATTTGGGTCAGTTTTCACTTTGTAAGTAGTTCTGGAACAACGCTGCAGCTGGAATAGCTGGAAAATGATATGTTAAGACTGAACCCCTGGCTGTCCTGATAGAGATTTTATTGTGTGATTGCACTAGCAAAGGACATGATAACGCAACAACACAGGAATAGAAGGCAAGCTTAGTTCTTGTTTCAGATCTCCACGCATTGAGTCCATTTTAGACCCTTTGTTCATCTTCTTTTTTATTCCTCATTAGAATTTGTTTACTAGTCTTCCACTGTTGTAGTCTAAATGCCTGCTTCATTGTATTAGCTCAGCTAAAATTTGTGCTCAAGCCTGAATTCTGTGATTGTGCTCACTGCCCACCTACATTCACTCCAGGTCAACGCTGCAGTGAGCCAGCTGGCTCCTCAGACAGAGGAACAGAGATACATATTTGGTTATCAGATGCATTTGAATTCTACTTCTGTAGGTAATATGAACATAAACCTCTTGAGCTGTGGGTACATTGCTCAAGGATATATTTACATGTACAACAGAGTTAGCACAGGCTTAGCCACTGAGACCTGTAAAAATAACAGTAGTCTATGACAGTAGTTGCACTGGGAGCAGTTAGATAAATCTCAAACTATACAAAAATTTGAAGGTTTGTACTTGAATGCTTTAGAGCATAAACTTCTAAAACTAAAGTACCATATCCATTGTTTAACAGCAAGCAATGATCAGGCAAGTGTTATGTGTTAGGTTTTCTGTGCATTTTATTGTTGCCTGAACATTACTTTTTGTGTCTCCTTACTTAAGGATGTAAACAGAAGCACTCAATGCAGTAAATACTACTCTGTTTTATAAGCAGCTCTTAAAAATACTTTCAGCATCCTTGATCACACACTTTTGCATTTTTCATAATCTTAGATAAAAGTTACGTGGTGTCAGTCAGAAACATAAACGCCTTTGAAAATCAGCTCTAGATAGGTGACTTTTCAAAGTAAGGATGGAGTACCAGGTCAGTTACTTTTAGTATTGTACAGGTGATGTTAAGAGCTGAAAATACCTCAGTAGAGTGGATAGAAAATGCTTCTATTTGTAAAACAAAATTTTTATGAGAGTTTCATAAAATGTTAAGAATAAGAACCTACTGGTGCATAATCTTTAAGTAGTAGTTATTGCTTTTGTTCACCAGTACAGAAAAAGTAGCATCTGCAGAAGCTCTGATCCTAAAATGAGTAATAATAACAATAATAAAAATCTAACAAGCATGAATGAACAGCAAGCCTATTTTGAAGTTTTGCCGTTACAGATGTTAAGTGAGTCTTCTGGGGGTAATGGTGATGTTGAAGATATATGTACATAAGTTAGATCTGTATGAAACTCATACAGGAATTTCTGGATGCTCTTTTTCCCTTTCTAATCCATGTGGTGTTATATAAAATAATTTCTTACATATATTATCTTGCATTAACCTGTTAAGATTTAGTGCAGTGACTTTGGTGCAGCAGCATATCCGCTGAAATGGTCTTGCAGTGTGTCGAGTACTTCAGAGCAGCAATTAACCTTCAGCATTCAGCCACACAGGGGAGCATCTAGCATTCAAGTGCCTTTTTTATGAGGTCAGTACAGTCTTGGACTTGCAAGAAGGACAGCTTTCTTAGGAGGAGCAGCGTTCCACTATCTTCGTAATGTAGGTTAAGTTTTTGGGCATTAGACATGTTTTGAATTGCGGGAAGCTGCGGAAAAGGGAAAGGCCATTAATGATGCATGGAGTGCTCCGGTGCAGGTTGCAGATTGCGTGAAGGTGCAGCTTGCTTTGAGGATGATCTAGAGATGGCAGTGTCTGTGACCCCTGTCGGCTTGCTCCCTCTCACAGCTGAGGACTTAGGATATTTGCCAGCCACTCAACCGCAATGGCTCGACACAGCCCCAGCATGGAAGATGTGCTTAAACAGCTTCAGAGCTGGTGGCACTGGAGTGAGTTTGGACACAACTTGTCATGAATGAACTTTGGTTAATGGAAAAAGGAGTTGACTCCTCCCCAGAGGAAAATGACAGTACAAGCTCACGACCTTTCTGTGGAGCAATAAATAGTCTGTTTCTTGATGCTTTGAGAGGAAGGACCTGGTGAGGAAAAGCAGGACTTTTAAAATGACGGGAAATAGTTGGAATAGCTGCACAGAATCTTTGTATCTGGCTTTGAAAATAGATGCCCTACCTTTTCCTTGGGATTTGTTTTGCAACAGGAAATCATTATGCTACGGCAACATGGTATTTCTTTGACATCCTCTAAGTACACCCTTCCTAAAATGTTTTCCATTTTAACACAAGATTATGTTTCAGCTATGCCAAAATGATATCATTCTGGTTTTATTTGTTTCTTTCTGTAAGACACAAGTTTAACTACTTATGGAAACTTTGTAGGAATTACTTCTGAGATTTAAATGCTGCTCGAAGTAGAACTTGAAGATGTGGCTGAGTGAAATCAGTAGTCAAGACTTGTATATGACCTATAAATATGTCATGTCAAAGCAGAGTTTGTAAAGAAAATGTGTCATTTATTAGACAAAATGAGATACTTGGCCATGTATACATTAGTAAATACTACTATCTTTCCACATAGTTTTCTATAATAAAATAACAAAACTTATTTTAAGTTAAATAAGAACTATAAGAACTTGAACTATTAGAACTGTACATTTTCTTCTATACAGCATAAAACTTGTGTGGTCCAGTTCCTGCATGATACTGTAGTAATCATTTTGTATTTATGCAATGAGATTATTTCATATTGCTTGTGTTGTTACAGTTTTAGCATGATGTTGGTATAGGAAAATAATTTGTGAGCTAAATTAATAGTCATCCTTATAATTCACAGAGGTAGATAAGAGGCAGATACAAGGATTTTTTTTGTAGGAGCTCCTTGGATTGAGGCAGGTTTTTAAATGCTGATGCTCAAGCTTTTGTATTTTCTTTTGCTATAGGCTATATGTGTAGGCTCAGAAAACATGCAGATAATGTATCCTGCAATCTTCGACCAGCTATTGGCCTTTGTCGAATTTTCCTGCAAGCCTCCCCAGTATGGACAGCTGGAAACAAAGCACATTGCAAATGCAAAATATAATCAGGTAATTTATTAGAAGTCTCAGTTGTTTCACTTGGCTGGTGAACACAACTCACCTTCAGATGTAGGTTGTTTAGCTAATGCACTTATTCTATCTGTAAATATTTTGCTATGCATGTTGTGTAGTAAGTGGATTTATTAGTATTTTTATCATCTTTTGCTCCCTTTCAATTCTACTTTTTTTTTTTGGTTGTTTTTTAATATTCTGTATTCCTCCATGTAGGAAAATTCTTGCCTGGACACCAGACGTAGTGAATGTGTCTGAATTTGTCCAGTGAATTAAGCTAAAATATCTGCTCCTGTATTTGGCACTATATTAAATAGAAAGGCACCATAGTTTTGAATGGAGAAAATTCCTTCAAACTGCACATTTTTGAATTGCACATGCAGGAGAGAAACGGGACATGGTAATTCTTTATATCTGTGTACTCTGCTGTTCACTAAGCATGAGCATCTGATTCGGTGTAATCTAAGAGGTAACTGTTATGTATGTATTAATTCTTCTTATTCTATTCATCCTGCAACACAATGGAATCACACTAGATACAACTATTTGCACCGGTGAGTTAAATTTCCTTAAAGATTGTCCTAATGTAGTTGTCTTGCCTAGATTGCAACATTTTTCCTACTTAAATGTACTTTACTTCAATGTGGAGTACATTTTCATAGTCAGACCACACTGTATTTGCAGTTTTGTTGCTTGGACTATATTCTTAGCAAACCCTGCATGCATTAAACTGAGAGTTCAATGCAAAGCATACAGCCTTTGTTCCTTAATTAATATTTTCTCACAAATAGTTCAGTAATTTACTATTTTTTCCCTAGGCTGAATGGGTAGCGTTGAATTATGTACCATTTGCTGAGAGATCATTGGAAGTGGTTGTGGACTTATACCAGAAGACAGCTTGCCATAAAGCTGTTGTAAACGAGAAAGTTCTTCAGAACATTATTAAGGTAAAGCTTTGTCCTGCATGTGCTCTGAATTAATGGGTTTATTTTGAAAACAAAGAATTTTATTTTGTGATAGTGTTGATAAACACTTTCTGGAATGCTTAAAGCTTTAGTTTAAAAAAATATTCTGTGAAGATAGGCAGCAGATAATTTCTTGTGATGCTACGAACACTATTAATTGGGCTGCATGCACTGGTCTTCAGCTAGATGATACAGCATCAGTATTTCAGTATTAATACAAAAATAAACAAATGTGGTTTTGGCCAAACAGTAGTAATCTTCGAGAGTATTATGCACCTGAATCTGAAATGTAGGCCTCTTAGTAAATACGACTGAAGGCTGAAGACAAAATTGGCAAAAATATTTTTCTGGAGGTGTGCTCTAGCTGGTACTTTTGATCTACTTTTAATGGCTTTGTGTGCCATTAATGTAGCTATAAAATGTTATGGGTGCACAGATGTGCCTTTAAGGTGAAAGTGCCAAACTCGTATTTTTTTACCCTGTTTTTAACCAACAAATTTGGCAAATAATGGAAGTAATGCTAAATGTCTGGGAAAACTATATGGGTCCTAGGTTTGTTTCTAATGACTTGGCTGACTTCAGGTTGTTCCTGTATAGAAATTTAGCAACGTGAATATGTTTAAAATAGTTACATGGTATTATTTGGAATCTGTTACATGCTTGTATTTCAAAATTAATACATTTGATTTCCACTTCTGTTTTAATGGGCTAGGTGAAACTAATATAAATGCTATTTTTCTCTGAATTTCACAGTTGATAATGTTGTGGCCTACTGCAGTAGATGAAAAGACTTCTGAAATGACTCTTCAAGTGTCTAAAGCCCATGTTGATATTAGAATTAGATTTGACTCATACGAGCAAAAGCATCAGAAGAATACTTTCAGTTTATCTCTAGGGTTACATCCTAGCTCTGATAACTATTGCAAAAAATAATTCTAATTAACTTAATCCTGAGAGTGAGTTCTCCCTTTGCTTTCCTCAAATCAGAAGTTTCCCTGAAGGTATTAGGGACATCCATGTAGTGCCCAAATTTAGTTAATGTATATTTGAAACGTAAATTAAAGAATTAGATTTCCAAGATAACTTCGTGTCAGTTCTTTGTTAGTTCATTGTTGACTAACAATGCTAGAAGGAGTAGATATAATGCAAATAGTACATAAGCTTGAAGTTTTAAACATGTTATTGGGTTTCTTTTATAGATACTGAAGCTGTCTTTCTATCCAGAATTTGTTGTGTTTTAATCTGCTGTACATTTGTGCTGTCTAGCAGCCTTTATCTACAGAATTTCATCAACTCTTTGCTTTTAAACTTCCTGTGGTTTAACAGTCAGCAATCACCAGATGTTTTGCAGTGATTATATGTATAGTTCAACTTTCGCATTTTAGGAAAAGTTTAAATTTAGTGTGGCTTTTTTTTAAATTATTTTTTTCTTTTAAACCTTTGAGAGCACTTGAGAGAACTTCCTAGGGCCAGAGCTAAACTCTCCAGAATATACTTATGACAAAGAACTGCCAGAAATCTTGTAGATGTTAGGTGAGCCCATTTGTCAGAATTGGCAGAAATGGTGGATGGTAATACAGAAAATCAGTAGGTAGTTTCGTAGTGTAATTGGTAATGGATCAGATCTGGCTTCTAACCTTGTATTTGTTAACAGACCCATGCTTTAGCCAGCTGGCATGCGGTAAATTGTCTTTATAATTATATTTTTAAAAGACCATCTCATATACCAGCAGAAAAAATAGAGATGTGTGCTATCATCTATGTAAATGTCTGGTGAGATCTACAGAAATCTGTCTTATTCTTTGATTTCTCTGAGCAACTGTGAATTTTATTTGAACTTGTATTTTGCAGACACTGAGAATACCTCTTAGTCTGAAATATTCCTGTCCTTCGGAAAGCACATGGAAGCTAGCTGTTTCCTCCCTTCTCAAAGTTCTCTCCATTGGACTACCAGTTGCAAGGCAGCATGCATCTTCTGGAAAATTTGACAGTATGTGGCCAGAGCTAGCCAATACATTTGAAGATTTTTTGTTTACTAAAAGGTAAACACTTTTTTTTTCTTAGCTGGAAAATATTAGAAAGTAATTTGTTCACTGAAGTAGTAAAACAGTGTGCCAGTAGAGTTCAGCATAAACAGCCATATCATTAGTTATTTGAAGATGATTCTAAGGAATGAAAGAAAAAACTTAACCAGTTTTTCTACTTTAAAAAAGCACTTTCAGACAGTAGGAGAAAAGAATTCATTCAAGAGGTGAAATGTCAAAGCAAGAAAGAGCTAAGATGAGCTCTGAATACAAGGTATAGCTATGCTGGTCAGGCCAAGAAATTCTGTATGTACTCCCAAGGATGCTTGTAATCAAATTAATCAGAACTGTAGCAATATATATATATTTTCAGTTAAGGTGAACACTATTAGGTATATGTCTCTTGAGTTCTGCCTTAAACTACTCCACTTACGAATTTTGGAAAATTATTTCTTACCTTGCTGTACACTTAGAAACCTGTAATTACCTTACAAGTTTCTGCACAAGATAAATTGAGTGAAACTTAATAAATATATTTTATTTATAATACTTTGTGAAAAGGATGGCAGGCAGACAGGTGTATGTGCATAATCTGCCAAGAATGGAACATTGTAGATGTGGACATGTTGAGAAAGTTCAGAAAGGATAAATGATGATGATCAGAGATTAGACAATTTGACCCATTAATTTGTTCAAACAAAAGAATATATTATTAGGAAGACACATTAAATCTTTAGAATATGGTAAAAGATTGCTCCAGAGAACAATTCTTTTGCTGTAAGGAAGGTTAGGTATTGTAGAAGATCGTTTAGGAAGGATAAGGAACTTCCATCTCCTGTGAACATCTATGGATGCTTTCAGCAGTAGTTAAAGTATATCTAATTGTGTCTCAGATTAGAGGGCAATATGGAAAATGAAAAATTTAATTCCCTGATTTTTTTGTATGTTGGTTTCAGTAGCAAATTAATCTGTCTTTTTAATAGGAAACAGCAGGGTTTTTCAGTACCTAATGCTAATATTCTGTGTGTATTTGTGTTTGCAGACTTTTGTGTGCAAACACAAAAATCAGCAAACAAATACAGCTGTATTTATTAGTGATGAATAAATAGCAGCTTATCCAAAACAGACTAAAATTAGATACCAATGAAACTTAATTTTAGAGGCATATCTGTTAGTAAAAATATTTGTAATAATGAGTGTTTTTGGAATTTCACCAGTACTGTTATAAGAAAGTTGAATGAAAAACCTTTATTATAAACATTTACTTGAAAGAAATAATACTAGATAGGAGGACCTGAAAATCAAAAAAAGGTCACTGAGACTACAGCAAAGACTCTCTATTCACCACAAATGTGTTTTGATGCTTAGCTGTTTCTTGAATTTAACATAATCTTCGCAGTATATTTTTTGGTTTTGTTTTCAGCTGTAGTTAGCAGTCCTGCTTCCATCCTGAGACAACCCCTCCAAATCAGCTAACACTCTATAGACAATATCACTGTTGGGTTTAGAAAACTAAAATGAAGATTTTTCAGGATATTTAGGAAAATGTATGTTCACTTAGAAGTTACTTTGGGAATATGTTTTATTCCTAGGTATCTCTGAAAAAGATGAAATATTCATTTTCATGTTTTGTATTGACCCATATTGGTCCTGCTACAGTTTGGGCTATTAACCATTCTTAAATCCAGGGACGTAAGATTATCACAGATCTTCAGTATGATTCAGGATAGTCCTTTATCATCTGCATGACTTTTTTTGGCCAAATATGTCATCTGTTTTTCTTAAAAATGAGTGATTTATACATTTCTTGAAAGCTATTCCAACCATAAAAATTCCATCTTAACATGCTGCTTGCTAAAAACAATCATTATTGGTATTAATAACTTTTGCCAGCTGCCATGCATGGGAGAATATTCTCTGGAGGTAAAGGAAGCATAGCACTTCTGTGAATATAACGCCCAATAATTTGTCTGTCTTTGCTTAAGAGTCTGATTTTCTCTCTCTAGAGGACCATAGAGAGCATATTCTTTAATTTTATATATAAGATGTGCACATAAAGGAATAGAAGGGATCAGCATTTCCATCAGAATTAAAGTTTTCTTGGAGAAGCAACATGAAACATTTTAGCTCTCTCACTTCAAAGCTTTGAGGTTCAAAAGAATTTGAAGGACTAATAGTAGGCCGGTGGTTCATGGCACCTTATGGCTTCAGCAGGGTAACTTCCCCGTTACCCAGCCTTCCAGTTAAAGGTCTGGCTCGTTACTCCTTCCAGGGTTATCTGTAGATGTTTTATTGCTTATATAGTTACATGTTGTGTGGTTATTGGGATGTCTGGTTTTGATTGTGTTCCTCCCTTCCACATCACATCCATCTAGATTGTTTTCCCAAGAGCACGCTCCTCCTACAGTCACAGCCCTATCCTTTGGTAGCCTTCTACCTTCTGCTGTAGGATAGATAGCCTGTCTGTTCCCCCCATCAGCCTGAGCCATGTGGTCCTAATACATGTTAAAGCTAGGAAGGGAGCATGTCTGCCTTATGCCGGTAGTCAGGACAATTAGCAATAGCAGTCATTTCGCCTTTTCTTCATCCTGTTCCTCCTCTTCCTCCCCACAATGCTCCTGAAGTTTGCCTCCCTCACTGTGATGCAAGGAGGGTTCTAGAGATAGCTGTGGAAGTTCCCCACAGGGAGGTAATTCTCTTCTGATTTCCTTTGGTTGAGTCCTTCTGCACGTCTGTGCAGGTTGCTGTGAAACAAGCCTGGGCAAATAGAATAACCTGTCCCTTTTGGTTTAGAATTTTCTAAATTGTGTCTATTAGCGGATTGTAATTGGAGTATAGTCAGTGTCTTACATTTGTAGTTGTTTCATAAGGAAATTCAATTCAGAATTTTCAAATTAACCCTGTGTTCTCTCAGGTTTTTTTTCTTTGTTATAGTGCTAGTAAAAATATATGTTAATCATAGTGGTGACTTATTCCGGAGTAATCTGAGAGGATCTGGTTATGGTTTTTAAAGTAACAGCCAAAATTTAATTATTGAGTTGAGGTACACGCCAACCTTCAGATTACACAAAAGGCAGTGGAAAAGTACTTGCTAAAAGCTGTCCATGTTGGTCCTTCATTTTAGGTCAGCCAGGTGGTATAAAGGCTGTTTTTTAGTGTACTCGCTGATTTATTTATAGTAATAATGAGTTGTAGTTTTTGACACTTTTGGTAGTACCTAGATTTTTGTCTGTATCCCCAAAAATGAATTAACCAAGACACAAACACACCCTGTGCTCTCAGTGAGACTAGTGACTTGGTCATTTGACTTAGTTTTGGTGATCTGGTGACCATAACTATAGTTTACAGACTCACAGTCGCAGTAGCTTTCTAATGTGCAAAGCCATGCAGAATGAGGTCTTTATTTAGTCAAGTGCAGAACTGTACAAATCTGACTGCTGTGTTGAAGACCAGCGTGGACTGAAAAGGTTCTGGAGCTCCACATTTGGAAGTTGCTATTCAGAGATACCCAGGAGGCTATCAGTGAGACGTTATTGCATTATCTGGATTTTTACAATGATCTAACGTGTCTAGTTTCTCCTGTCACCCCTTTTAATAATGACCTGAATACAGTTAGAACTGAAAATTGACTTTCTTGTGTCACCATTCTTTAACTTTTGCTAAGCTACAAGTAAACTGAAACGTTTTGTCAAAAATAAACTTACTTTTCTTCCCTGCCTCCCGTACACCTTCCCATACTCTGCACTTTCCACTATTTAGTGTTGTACACGTTACATGCTGTCTTCTGTCCAGGCTTCATTCAAAACTAGGTAAACATCTTCCTTTTGTACTTGCCTTTCAAATTTGTTCTTTAGAGCTGACTTCATGCTGCTGGGATGGTTCTAAATATGAAATACCTGCATCGCTGTAAACCTTGGAAATATCTTTCTGTAGTGAGTCCCAACAGATAATGGATAACAGAGTTGGCTGATTTTTCCCTCTAGCTTTGTTCATTAAAATATCCCAATCTATATTATCTCATTTTTTGAGATATTATCATCCTCCAAGTCTACCTGGCTGAGGAACCAAAAACTTTCCTAGTGTAGAAAAGTATTTTTGTTTCACTAATGTTTTTAACAAAGATTTTAAACTTTATTCTAATCTGATTCTTCTAATCACTGTGGCCCTAGACAGCACATCTGTAGATCTATTAGTATTGCCTCTACCTGTGGAATTGAGTTGGTACTGGTTAGGCAAGAGTCACTGTGGTAAGAACCCTTAAAAATCTCTGAACCTCTCTGTTTAAAATAGTGAGCCTCCTCTGCATGGCCTTTTGGACAGGAGCTGGTTTTCAAGCCAGCTGTGGGGCTGAGTGAGAGGAGACACACATTGATGTTTGGCATGTACAAAGGCAGCAGAAGTGGTCTTTGCAGCTTTGTACATCAAGCAATTATAAGCAATATAGCCAAAAGAGCCCAGGTGAATGAAAAAGGAAAATCTTACTGTCATAGAGAATTAACAGCTTCCAAGCAACAAGCTCCAGCTTTTTATTTTGTTTTGTTCATTGTTGGTTTTGCTGGTGTTGTTTTTTTCCTTTAAGCAAGCTGCAGCTCAGGAGGCTCAATAATCTTGATTTTTATTATAAATCAAAGTGACATTTAAAAATTAATACATTTCATGTAACTTAATTTACACAAAATTGTCTTCTAGTAAGAGGCTGGTCTGTTTATTATTTCATATCATACTTCTTTCCCAGAGGCTTTCACGGAAGCATGTCAAGCCATTATATAAAATAAAATTCAACAAACGTGCATATATATAATTTACTAGAGCAGAAGTATGTGCTCACATGAGGGAATTAAATCAATACTTTCCAAAAAGATGCTTGAGAGCAGAGTGCTGCTGTGCACAGCAGGACTCTCAGTGCCTGTTAGCTCTTTGTTGTTAGGTTTTAAAGCCCTCCCTAGACAGTGGGCAGCAGCTGGGAACTCTTTACCTGGGAAATCCTGCACAGAGCCATAGTGTGCATTGCACTGCCTCTGATCTGCACTGTCTTGACCCTTCCCGTACGGTTTGACTATATTGCATCAGGGAAGCAATGCTTTTTCCCCTAGAAAGATGTTTTATATGGACACCTTACCTAAAGGGGGCCCACAGGGAAGCTGGGAAGGGATACTTTGTCAGGGAGTATAGTGATAGGGCAAGGAATAATGGTTTTAAACTAAAAGAAGGTAGGCTTTGATTAGATATAAGGAAGAAGTTCTTTACTGTGAGGGTGGTGAGGCCCTGGCACAGGCTGCCCAGAGCAGCTGTGGATGCCCCATCCCTGGAGGTGCTCAAGGCCAGGCTGGATGGGGCTTTGGGCAACCTGGTCTGGTGGGAGGTGTCCCTGCCATGGCAGGGGGTTGGAGCTGGGTGGGCTTTAAGGCCCCTTCCAACCCAAACCATTCTGTGAGTCTGTGATTCTAAATGTATTTACTTGGGAGTAATTTCTTATGTGAACAAAAGTCTAGCATAATTTGTGGCATATATGGTAGGTAAGATATGGATGACTGGCTAGAAAGATCATAAAACGTCCTTAAATAAACCTCAGCTCAGAAAGTCAGTAATTCATAAATTAGGAAGTGTCAGAATGAAAGCTTTCCATGTAATTCAACATGACCTGCATAACTGTATGAACACCATAATAGTTTGTATTACTATTTAAAGGGTTCACATAGTTAACTTTTTATGTTGCAAAAGGTATAGACGAACAGCTACTCAGTATTTTATTCTTTGCTTTCAACATGTAACTCCAAACTTGATGACAGCCTAATATGCAAACCAATAACAAATACAATATTACTTTTTTTTTTCTTTCTTTCTTTGTGTCTCTGGTCATACACATAATGCTTGAGTATTTCACAGATAGTGGTGAAGTTATCTACATAAAATCCCTTTGAGGCAAGGAGGTATCTTTATTTTCAAGCAGGAAAATTAATAGATATTGTCATAATCGTCAGAACTGAACATTAGCTGTAGGTGTGCAGATTGGACTCCAGGTGACTCGTGGTAAGCACCCAGGAGACAGACAAAAAGAAACCTACTTTGCAAAAATCTCTTACTTGACTTGGTCAGCATCATATAGGAGCACTGAGAGGGAAAAAATAAAAAAAAAGCTGTTATCCAAACTCACCAGATTTGAATGTGACTTAGAAGACTCCAGCCTTTCATGAAAATGAAAGTGGGGTAGAGAAGACAGGCCCAGATGAGTACCCCTATAAAAAAAATAAAAAACGCTGGCACAGGTCCATGGCCATATATTTAGCAGCTGCTTTGCCAGTGAACAACAAAAAAAGACCTACCTCCGAACTACCCGCTGCACACGTCTGCTCTTTCCTGGGGGTGGAGGAAAAACTCAAAAATATGGGGGTGGAGGAAAAAAAGGGGTTGTGCAGAGGCAGTTTGGAAAGGAGCCAAAGGATGCCGGTCTGCTTGCCGCTGCCATACTTCGCTGCTCCCTCATGCGCAGGCCAGCTCGGTTCTTTGTTCAGCCCAGGGCTCTGTTCTCCTTGCACCTGCCTGTGTGCTGCAGTAAATCAGGCAGGGAAAGTGGCAGATTGGCCATCTCATTTCCCTTCCTTTTCAGTAGTGACCATCCTGTGTACTTAATCAGATGGTTTCTCTAGAGAAAATAAGGCATCATCTAATTTAAGATGCATTGCAACGTGCAAATGTATGCTACAGTAGCAAGTTGAAGTACCACAGGCAATCTTAATTCCAGTATTTCTAACCCTTCCTTTCAAATGGTCAAATTTCCAAGCTGTTGCTCAGCTTGAAGATTTTAAAATGTTATTTTTACAGTTATTTTAAAAAAGGCAAAAAGTCAAATTATGGGAAAAGGAGATCATTTAATCTGTGGAACTATATTGAATTTTTATAGCTCCTTGTCTCTGATTTTTGTTGCTAATGCTCATTCCATTAGCTCGAAGAAAGTTACCTTCCAGGCAGGTCAGATGCTACAGGGACACTGAATCCACACTCCAGTGAGTTTTGCAATTGTCTTTAAATTTCAAAGGGACATATGTGGAGATTTTGACTTCTGCTCTATGCCAGAAAAATGAGGAGAGCATAACTAGGTCAGAACAGACAGGTATCTAGACCTCTATGCTGTTTTGGAGGGATTACCAGGCTATCTACTGAAGAGCACAAGGTGACCACAGAGCGACATTTTCGTGAGTTCCTTCAACCTCCCAGTTTCTATAGCTCAGGAAGTTTCTGTACCACAGGTTGTCATCATCTCTAAATTGGTTTTTCTTTTAATAATTTGGCTATTTTGAATCTGTGTAGATTTTAGCAGACAAATCCCATGATACAGGATTATAAACAACGTCTTTCAGAGTTTCTGTCATGTGAAGTACCTCCTTTGATTTTTATTTTTGTTAATCTTTTTTCTCTGAACCTGCTGCTTAGTTCTCTGCCTTCAATGCCTTACTTGTCAGCAGAAATTATATTTAAAGTACTTAATTTGTATTAGTAAAAACAGTACAGTGCAGTAGGAGCAGGTCGGTAAAGCAATGATAGACTCATAAAAACATAGAAGCTCATGATAGAATCATAAAATCATTAGGGTTGATGAGGACCTGTTAGCCACAGAGTGCTCACTTCAGGTGCTTTATTTTGGAGTGGTTCTAGTCTGGCTTCCTGTCAGGCAAATGTCTTCTGGAGCTTAGAGCTGTAGCCTTTTGGTTTGGTTTCATCAAAAATGAATTCTGTTCAGTGCACTCTGAGAACCTAAGTTTGTAAACAGGGAAGTCTGAAAGATGAACTTGAAAATCCCATATGGGATCCAAACTAAAAGACTGATGAAGGCACATCAGCAGAAATACTCAATTGACTAGTAGAAAGCCCTTACTCTTTCTGTCCTGCTGAGGAGCTTGGCCCAGTAACTCAACAGTAGCATTGTCCAGCAAAGGAAAGAGAATTTGAATCCACATAATAACATAAGATCTTTTAGGTTAACATAGGATCTTGTAAAGGATGGGGCAATATTCCTGGTTGAATTACTTCTGGACATTTTATCTGTAAATAGATTTTTATATATCATGGAAGAATTGCAGAAAGTTCTGAAATTCTTCAAAATTATTCTCTGTAAAATAGGTTTCTCTCTTCCTAAAATTGATTATGAATGAGAATAAGTATCAGTTATCAAGAAAAGAGACAAAATAATGTCCTGTTAATGAAAAGTGTGTTTCTTTAACACAAAAGAAAATGTAAAATTAGTTCTTTTTCAAATAACTGCTGAAAATCAAAAATCTCTTCTGCATAGTGAGAGGAAAAACTAAAAACTAATGAACTGAGATGCCTACGTGATACTTTTGCAGATGCATCTAAACTATTGTTATAACTTTTGCACATATAAGACAAAAGAGATTATTTTGACATTCATGTGAAAAATGGTGTTGCAAATCCTTAAACAGGTCCATCAGTGGAAACTCTTCAATTTAGTGCTTATTGCTGTTTCCCTTAGAAATTTTTTTAGCATTATTACATTTTATTAGATTATTATATTATTTATTATTAGATTATTTAGATTTTATTCTAAAATGTTAATCATTATCATATAACAGTACCAACTTGATGTATGTAATAACTTTAAATGTACTGTATTTTCCCTTGTTTAGCTGTACACATTATGTGAATTTAAAAGTATAATGTAGTATGTTTTGTTTTTTTTTAGTACACCTCCTGATAATCTCTCAATCCAAGAATTTCAGAAGAATGAGAGTATTGATGTTGAGGTAAGGAGACCATAGCAAATGTCTTACACTGTGAATGTACGGAATAGCGACATTCACAGGTAGCGTTTAGTTCCTAAATAATTTTTGGAAAAGTTTCCCATTCATTATTTTTTTGAGATTTTTTTTTTCCTTTTGAAAATGAGACAAGAGATTCAGAGGCTCAGAATTTGGCTGCTTCAGGGCTGTGTAAAGGATAGAAAGCTTCATGCCAAAAACTTGTCCACTTGAGTTCAAAACAGCATTGAGTGGAAAAAACAGAAAAACAGAATGTCTTTCTTTCTCTAACCCATTATCTGATTCTTACTTATTATGTTATGCCAAGCAATTATACAGGTAATTGTAAACCAAAGGAAGCTGATGACTGAGCCTAAAGTGAATGCTTTCTGTGTTGAGGGGTGGCATTCATTGTTGCTGTCCAGATGTGTTCTCAGTGCTAAAAACCTTGTGCATAAATGGAGAAATGATGTCTTGTTTGTGCAGTACAGAGACCACTGCACTTGTAAAGGAAATCATGCTTGATTGGATAACACCGAAGAAAATTAAGGAAGATAATACTTGGAGTGAAGAGAGACTGGATCCTCCTTTACTCCAGGACAAAGAGATGTGTTAGATCAGGGATGGTTTACAGAGGAAAGGGAATTGCAGAGAAGGCATGGCAATGTCTATGGGTTTGATCTCCTGTTATCTCTCCGGAACAGATAGGATGTGAAGATTTCTGGATAAAAAGTCTGAACAATTCTGTCTGCAGTGTGCAGAACTATGAAATCTAATGCATTAACTTAGGGAGATCTAAACCCACTTTGTTCCTGTGTGTGAGCATCAAGACCAACAATAACAGCATTTCAGTTAACGTGCCTTGCTTTTAAGCTTGTTTAGATGATAATAGCTCACATGTTCTGTTTCACTGATACCACATTGTAAGCATGTGATATATGTGCTAATGTCATAGTGAGGATATTGAATTGGATGGAGGGAGATTTCTAATGTTAGATCTTCTCTTTTCAAAACTGTAAAGAATGTACTTGAAGAATATACTTGAAATGTCAGTAGAAATCTGAATGATAACTGCTTCAGAAACTCAGAAATAGGGAAAAAATGAAGTTTATTAGTCTGAGTTTAATCTGTTACACACAAATCCACATTTTTAGGGGTATTTATAAATTATAAAACCTATCATTGGAATATTTTGTGAAATTACACTAGGCATGTCTCTTTTGTTTGCTGTTTCTTTTGCTTTCTACTAGAATTGCAACTTTAATATTCAGAAAACCAATATAAATTTATTTAATTCATTTATTTTAGGTGGTGCAGCTTATTAGCACAGAGATACTACCGTATGCTAATTTTATTCCTAAGGAATTTGTTGGTCAAATAATGACTATGCTCAATAAAGGCTCGATACACTCTCAGTCATCCTCATTTACAGGTATGGTAGCCGAATGACAAAAGATACAGAAAATGATGTTTAAATCTACTAGAAAGTAACAAAAATGTTGGCAGTACATATTCTAATAAAGACTTGAAATTCCATGACATATATATGCTATAGTCAATTTAATATGCAGCCTGTTTTTATAAACTATATTTTGTCTCATGGAAGCTGCAGAACATTCCTTGCAATTTTTAAAAATTATTTCCTTACTTTTTGGTCAGTATCATGTAAAATATTGTATTTGTTTTTTTTTTTTTTTAATAGTCTTTTCTGAACTTTCTGCATAATTTGTTTTCTGTTATGCCAGCTGCAATTGTTGACAGTAATTTCAGGCAATTGTAAGACAGACATGATATCCAGTTCTTAAAAATTAAATGACTGTAGCATAACTATATATTGTACCCAACCAGATACGCTCTCTGCCTTTAAAAAAAAATTGCATATATATATATATCTTGAAAGATTAAAAAAAAAAAAAAAGACATAAAGCATTACAGAGAAAAATGTTTGGATTGTACAGTACCAGATATTAGTAATGGTGATGTGGAACTGGGGTTGCCATTACCTTTTTCTTAAAATAAATAAATAAATAAATTTGCTTGAATGTGTTTTGTTATTAAAGCAGTGTTAAGTAGGTGACATGCTGCTGAATGTATTGAATATTCTTTTATTTCTTGAACTGTTGTGAATATTGCAGTCGCTTTTTCTCACAATGTGTTCTTAATATCTGTCAATATCACTGTTAATCTTACTATCTTTTTTAGTACTACAGGAGTGATAATCTTTTTGCAAAATATTATTAACTGATTGAAATGCAACATTTTGGGTTTTGGCATGCGCACTGCACAATTAAATATGATGTTTTACTTTGACAGAAGCAGAAATAGATATTCGAATGAGAGAGGAGTTCTCTAAGGTGTGTTTTGAAACACTGCTCCAGTTTTCATTCAGTAATAAAGTCACAACTCCTCAGGAAGGCTACATCTCTAGAATGGCACTTTCTGTGCTCTTGAAAAGGTCACAGGATGTATTGCATCGCTACATAGAAGATGAGAGATTGAGTGGCAAATGTCCTCTTCCACGGTATGTTCAATGTCTTTAGGAAATGAAGGGTATTCCCACTACTTTATGGGAAGAAGGATGCATTCAAAATATGTCTCAGTCATGTGTTTGTTAGGGGTGTGGGGTGTGGGTGTTTTAGGTCTTTGTGAAATTTAAAGCCTAAGAAATGCATGGGAAATATTATAAAGAAATGCTGATATCAAAATTCTGTTGACTGGAAAAACCTTTAAAAACAATGGTCATGCTTAGTGCTGTTACAGAGAAGATAGGGGTATGACTCAGTAATAAATATTTTCAATTACTGAAACAATGTTTCTGATATCTCTGATATTTCTGAAATCTAATTTCCCTTTATTCCTAGCAGAACTATTTATAGTTTCTAAATTGAGAGGTGGAGAGTCTCCTTGAAAATAAGACAAAATATCCAAATAGTAATATTTTGAATCATTATTCAAGTAATTGTTCTTGAAACAGAAAATTGCCCTAAGTACCAGGAAATTCTTTCAAATGGGAACTTATTTAAATTTCAGTTAACTTCAGCTGAAATGTTTTTGAAGCTTTGATCGTGAATGATGGAATTGATTCTTTCCATGTTACAGTTAATCATGTACGTCAGTATTTTCAGTTTGAGATATGTATGCTGTTACTCTTTCTAAACATCAAGTTGAAAGCCATCCTAGCTGGCAACAGCTATGATAGTTGGAAAGTTACAGACAAATGATAACCTTATTCTCTTAATATCCTTTTTTCTTGTTAGGCAGCTGTCTTCATTATTTTTTTTTTTAATGTTGTGTAACTTTGATGGAAAATTTATAGTCTTGAAATAAAAATTAGTAGTTGACTGTTTGCATTTTTCCCTTTGTAGGCAACAAGTAACAGAAATCATATTTGTTTTAAAAGCTGTCAGTACTCTCATAGATTCACTTAAAAAAACTCAGCCTGAAAATGGTAAGTGATTATTAAACAACCTGGTTCTAAACAATATAAAATCTTATCTGCCACAAAGATTTACTTACTCCTTCCTGTAGTGCTTTTAATACAAATTGGAAAGGAAAGTGTATTCTGTAAGATTCAGTATTGTGTAATTCTATGTATATGTAGGTGGCAGGTAGACAAAAAGTTTTTTTCCCAGTATAGCTAACATTATAAGGTTCTAAGATATGTTTAATAAATACAAAATTTGAATTTCTGATGTCTTTTATTAGATAGAGCTTTCTGTTTTATGAAAACAAATTAAACTTCCATAAAATGTTAATAGAATTCTTAAATATATGTAATTATATTTGTTAGTTTTGCTACATTCTTTTTTTTTTTCTCATGATAACTCTTTAGGCTGCCGTGGATCTCATTCCCATAGGTGCGCTCTGCAGTAAAAGGGGTGTACCAGTGAAATGAGTGGGCAGGCTGTTAAATACCTAAGCATGAAGTCTTGCTTTCCTTCCCTTTCTGCTGTAGTACCTCCTGCCCCCATAATGCCTACACTCATTGATGCTAAGTGATGCTGTAAATGTTTGACAGATGTGTATAAAGGCCTGATTAAAAGAGGGGATCTGAACTTCATTTATGGGAACGTGTCCTGGTCCTCCTGTCAGCTGCACCTACTGTATGTGTGGGGGGTGCCCACCGGAAAACTCAGTTGGAGATACTAAATCAACTTCTGATAAATAGATACTTTTCTGTTGTACTCATGGCTTGTTTCCCCTTTCCTGAAGTTCCAGATCTTCAAGTTGTTAACAGATGCCTATGAGGAATATTATTAGTATCATCGTACTGCTTAGTGCTGCCTCTTTGCTAAACTAGCTGTGTTGTACTCCACAGCTCTGACAGAATAGCATATCTATTGCTTCCCTCTACCTCCCTCTTTTTTGATATTGTGAGGAAGGGAAAAAAAACTTGTCAGTCCGGAAACAAAGCAGTCTTTCCAGAAAAACCTAGGTGAGTGGGTTTTCTGAAAGATGTGATGCCTCGTTTGCAGCATCAGTCAGCATGCATGTTGATAGCGCTGTTTCCCAGGCTGACAGCAAAAGGCTGAGGGCAGACGATGCTCAGAGGGCTGGAGCAGCTCTCCTATGAAGACAGACTGAGGGAGTTGGGGTGTTCGTACTGGAGAAGAGAAGGCTTCACCTTATAGTGGCCTTCCGAAAGGGGGCCTGCAGGAAAGCTGGGAAGGGGCTCTTCAGGGGGTGTAGTGATAGGGTCTTTAAGGTCCCTTCCAACCCAAACCATTCTGTGAGTCTGCGATAGAACTACTCCAGAGAAGATAAAGTTTTGGGGCTGAAGTGCTAATTTGGCAGGGTTTTGCTTTAGAGGGGTAAAATAGCCAGCTCAGATGGATATGGCCTACTCCCCATATCCATCCTCCTGCAATGAGAGACATTCTTCATTGATCAGCATGTGGTAGTGAGTCCCGAAACTGCTGCATACTTTCTTATAAGAGGGCCACTGGAGAATCACTTCATACCCACTTGTCCTAGCTTTTAATCATTTTATTTCTGTAATAAAAATGCTATCTGAAATAAGGGTTTTGTTCTCTCTTGAAGTGAAGTTAAAACAGAGATAAATGAGGAAACTATGTGATAAATAAGATTTATTAACAATGTTTAATTTCACTTGTTGGACTATAATATATGTAGTCCGACATATCCATAATATAGCATGGCTATTCCTGTGTCCTGGTGCAGTGTTTCTCCCTCTGCTTTCTATATTTCTTATAGCCTGGATTGCTTTGAAATTAGTAGGCCTCATTAATGACATTTCCAAAAGTGAAACGTGTCCAATTCAGCTTCCTTCCAACAACTGAGAAAAGCAGGCAGAAAATGTATGTGTGTTACGGACTAAACAAAAGTAGCATCTTCAATTTGTCAGTTATTCTTCATCCAGAAAACACAGTTAATGAACTGTGTAGAAACACAAGTGTGTGGTACCATTTTATGGATATCCCATCTGGCTTACAGATGCTGCTGCAAAAGAGTATGGCGTTTTCCTGCAAATCCTACATCATGGCTGAGGACCCTGTAGAGATATTTTAGTTTAGGCATCTGTGTGAGTTCTTAACTTACGTGTGTATTTAAAAATGTATTGTAAGAATTTGGATGGTACAAAGTGATCTAATCTGTTCTTTTCTTCATTGCAGTTGATGCTAACACATGGGCGCAAGTTATTGCCTTGTACCCGACTTTAGTAGAATGTATCACCTGCTCCTCCTCAGAAGTGTGCTCTGCTCTGAAGGAGGCACTTGTTCCCTTTAAGGACTTCATGCATCCACCAGCATCCAAGGTACAGAACGGAGAGTCTTGACCCCATAAAACTTTTCTTCTTTTTTTTTTTTTTTTTTTTTTTTTTAATTTTTGAAGGAAAAAAGTATCCAAAAATGTTTGTTCCCAGGTGAAGTTTCTCTGAGGAAATCTCTTGTGACTAGTACTTGGCAACTGATGTTGACTGCCTTTTAACTGTACTAACAAGAGCTCAGTAATTCATGAGTACAGGCTATATCTCAAAGGTTCCAGAATGAGTAGCAGTGCAAACCTTTAATAAATTTAACTGAGTAGTTGGAATCATTTATAATCTAATGTACTTGCTACAGTATCTTGAAGTGGTGATTGAAAAGTGGGCTTATGTACAGCTTGTTGTGTATGTGTTAATGATGTAATTAAAAATATTTCAATTCAGTCAGATTTATTAGGCTGGTGTTTTGCACCCTTTTTTGAAGTACGAATTGTACTAAAATTTTATGCAAGATGGTACTGTAACATTCCATATATCTGTAACCAGCCTTTGTAAACAAAGGGAACTGATATACTTGTGTGTATAATAAATGGTACAGTTCTGTATAAAATAGTTGCATTTATTATTTAAATTCTTTTTAAAATATTGATAATGTTAAATGCTTGAAAATGTATTTATTATAAGTTGTATGCTTGCATTTTTACTTACAGTTTGCCTTCTAAATTGCCAGATATGATCAGTCATATCTGATCATGTTCTTAGTTTCTGCTTAATTGAATGTAACTTCTCTGTGGCCATTGAACATCTAAATGAAGAGGTCATACGACAAAACATTGCAGCAAGCAGTCAGTAGCCTGCTGATCTCAAACTTCAAAGTAGTTGACCTGAAATAAGTTTGAATATGCAGAAATCCACTGTAGCACTTCGACACTACCATACCTCACTTCATAATATATTTAAGATGTTTGTTATACTCAAATCTATCCATTTTTGTAGTTGCAGCCGTGCTTTAAGAAAAAAAATACTTGGGGGTCATTAGCCTTTTTTGACCTTACTTGCAGATATCATAGTCTTTGAATCATGACCCAAGGAAGGTGATTTCAAATATCTGAAATAACTTGGCTGTAATATTTTGTTCAATAATTTTAAGTGCTTTGTTTTGTAATGTCTTTTAACTCAAATTGTTCTAACCTTTTAATTATATACTGTCTGATATAAAACCATGAGAAGTGTATTTTTGAAGTTAGCTACTCATTTAGAAGTGCAGTAAAATTTGTCATTAAATAAATGTGAATTTTCTTTCACTTTCACATAATACACAATTAAAACACTTTTAATAGTATTGTTTTTAAAGTTTGTAACATAGCATTTAAATTTTTATTTAAAGAATTATTATCTCAATAATGTTTCACCTGTATTCACATATTTTTTAAGCTGTGATGTGAAAGCACAAATGCCAAATGTTTTGAGAGAAAAAAAGACAGGTGCCTTTCTATTGATTTCAGAGCTTACCTTTAGGTTTTTGTTCCTTGACGTCTTTTGTAGATATTAAAAGTGATTATCATGCATAAGAAGTGGTATTTATATGTTTGCTTTACTATTTGCTGACTAAAGAGATATTAATTTGTATATGTGAGTATATGTAGAATTTGTAGGAGCTTCAAGTGAGTGTGTGAGGAACTGGTCAGGGTTAGAAATACCCCATGTGAACGATGTTACAAAGCACAGCTTTGAAGAGCTCGCTCCCCTAAGACTCCAGTTTACGATCCTTTTAAAAAGGACATTAAAGAGGCTTCAAGAACTTGCACATATGTCTTTGACAGCATGGCATGGAACTTAATCTTAAAGTGTGGATAGTTTTTAAAGAACACACATTTTACATTAAAGAAACAAACACTTTCCATTAGTAGAATTTAAATCAAAATAGCCTGTTTGGAGAAGCTGTTCCAGTATACTGCAGACCTTGGTTCCTGGTACAAATAATAATGTTATGCTCTGAAATTGAAAACCATGCAACTGTTCTACTACTTAGTGAAAGATAAGACAATGCCTATTAGGTCCTTAAAGAAAAAAGAACAGGGTGTCACGCGGTGCAAGGGTATTCATTTGTTTTAAAATCTGCCTATCTACTAAAAATTCTGGCAAGAGGCATGCAGACCAAACTGTGGATGAGTTTGTTTCCAATTAATTTCTAATTGTTTTTGTCAGTGATAACACAGATACATTCTGTCTTAATGAAGCATATCTTCATCCTTTATCTATATTTTAAACAGAGGGTATGTGGGTGTGGAAGTCATACTCGGCTCTAAAGCTTAGATTACTTTACGACCCATGGATATTAATCTTCTAAAGACTGAAGCAAACTACCAATCAGCTAAACTTCCTTCCTTTCCTCTTAATTACCACATGAAAAATATTTATTCTATTTGAGGCATGTTTTGGACATACAAGTAAAGGCTGAACATACTCTAACTGCTTTCTTGTATTTTGTATAAGTAGTTAGAAAACTGAAAGCAAAGGTAACTGGTTTAGAAAATATGTTTTTCATTGACTAATTTTGTTTGTGAATAAGAATTATTCTATTTTCTGTGCTTTCTTCTCCAGCACTCAGAATTTCCTCCAACTTTGAAGTGTCAGATTATTGTTTCCATTTGTACTTTTGGCTAAATATTCTTAGGGCCTCCTTGATGCGAACAGAATTTTTTGAATATTCAAATCGCATATTTTGATGTCCATTCCTAGCAAGACAAATCTTGTTAATTAATTTAATTAATGCTGCCCATCGTGTAAACCCATGTGCTCAATTCTGTAGGTTTTCCTAGGCATGTGAAATAAAGCAAATAGACATTTTCAGGATTGGGGTCTGCATTGTGTTGCTGAGATCATCTAGAAAGGGGGCTCAGCTGATTGTACAGAAATACGTCAGCTGGAAGTTAGGGGATACACATTAATTGCTGAATGTAATGGCATTCTTCAGCTTTTTTCTTCTTCTCCTCCCCAGTCTTAAAGATTCATATTGGGAATCAAAAGAAAAAATGTGAGGGTCTTCTGCATTCTTACAAGGTCCATATCAAAATTTTGGATTATTTGGGAAAACTTGTATGTCTCCGTGCCAAGGGATTCGAGGGGATGCCTCAGTGTACACAGGGATTTAAGATGATGTAAGTAGCTCTAAGAAAAAGGAATAGATGGCTCAAGCTGGGAATTTTTAATGAAAAAAATATCTGTAGTAGTGACATATAGTAGTTAATTTGTATATCATCAGACATGCTTATCTACCAGGGCATCCATTTTGTTCCCTTGTACATCTGCTTGCTTCCCTACTTGCTCTTATCAATGTCTTGTAGAAGGTTCACAGCATCACAGGGTGGATGAGGTGGGAAGGAACCTCTGGAGGCCACCTGGTCCAACCCACCTGCTCAAGCAGGGACACCTCGAGCGGGTTGCCCAGGACCATGTCCAGACTGCTCTGAGAAGGAAGATTCCACATCATCTCTGGACAGCCTGTGCCAGTGCTCAGTTACTTGCACAGTAAATAAGTGCTTCCTGATGTTTAGATGGAACCTCTTCTGTTTCAGTTTGTGCCCACTGCCTCTTGTCCTAGCACAGGGCACCACTGAAAAGAGCCTAGCTCTGTCTGTGCACCCTCCCTTCGGGTATTATTGTACATTGATAAAAGTCCCCTGAGCTTTCTCTTCTCCAGGCTGAGCAGCCCCAGCTCTCTCAGCCCTTCCTCATAGGAGAGGTGCTCCAGGCCTTTGATCATCTTGGTGGCCCTTTGTTGGTCTCATTCTGGGGAGTCTAGACCTGGACGCATAACTCCAGGTGTGGCCTCACTAGTGATGAATATAGGAGAAGGATCACCTCTCTCAACCTGCTGGCAATGCAATGCCTGATGCAGCCCAGGACACCATTAACCTTAACGGCAAGGACACATTGCTGGCACATGTTCAACTTGGTGTCCACCAGGACTCCCAGGTCCTTTTCTACAGAGCTGCTGTCCAGCCGAGTGGCCCTGTCGTGGTTTAACCCGGCTGGCAGCTAAACACCACGCAGCCGTTCGCTCACCCTCCCCCCTCCCTCTCTGGGACGGGGGAGAGAAATGGAAAGTGAAGCCCGTGAGTTGAGATAAAGACGGTTTAATAAGACAGGAAAATAATAATAATAATAATAATAATAATAATAATACTATTATCATCATTGTATTATTATTACTACTAATAATAATATGTACAAACAAGTGATGCACAATGCAATTGCTCACCACCCGCTGACCGATGCCCAGCTTAACCCCGAGCAGTCCGGCCCCCTCCCCCCGGCTAGCCACCCCTATATATTGTTTAGCATGATGTCAGATGGTATGGAATACCCCTTTGGCTAGTTTGGGTCACCTGTCCTGGGTCTGTCCCCTCCCAGCTCTTACTGCACCCCCAGCCTGCCTGTTGGCAGGACAGAGCGAAAGGCTGAGATGTCCTTGGCTTGGTATAAGCACTGCTCTGCAACAATTAAAACATCGGGGTGTTATCAGCACTCCTAAGCCAAAACACAGCATTCCACCAGCTACTAGGAAGAAAATTAATTCTGTTCTAACTGAAACCAGGACAGGCCCGCAGCATGTACTAGTGCCTGGAGTTGTTCCTCCCCGGGTGCAGGACTCTGCACTTCTCCTTGTTGAGGTTCCTATCAGCCTATTTCTCCAGCCTGGCCAGGTCCCTCTGAATGGCAGCACAGCCCTCTGGTGTATCTGCTGCTGTTCCTGGTACGTTACAAGACATTAAGCCACGTGAAATACATGGTCACTATTAATTACACCTGCAAGTCGGTGTGATTGAGATACTTCAACAATTTATCATTATATTCTTTTTTTTTTTTTCTCCACCAACACCTAGGTTGTTTCTTCTTGCCAAATGGCAAACCTTCAGGTAGCTGGCCTTGAATTTTTCAGGCAAGGTACCTTTAGTGAGATCAATGCATTTTTTTCCCCCTCAGTATATCTCTACACATGGCAAACACAAGTCCTAGTCAGGAACATATTTTATGGAAAATTGTTTAGATGTTCAGGATACTGCTGTTGTTGGAAAGGAAAAAAACAAAGCAAAACAACAAGAACAAAAAAAAAAAAAAAAAAAGCACATTTTCTCCTTATCTGTTTCTGTACAGCTCATTTCTGTGTCTTTCGCTGTTTGTTCACATCGAATTTGCAGCTTGCTATTTGTTTCCTGTTGTGGGCAGTCATCTTCTGCAACCTTCAGTTTGAATCCTCATAAGATGAGGCTCTCCAAGTGAAAGAAGGAAGTGCTGCACACAGTTGCACTGTGAGGGGTGCACATTATGACCCTAGATAGTGCTAAGGATGTTTAGATGGGAGTATTTCAGTTTTCAAAGTGTCAGAAAGTTCCAAATGAGGCAGCTGTGGTGTAGGTTTTGTGGATCCAAATTGGTATCCAGACTAGTGGCAGACACAGGTTACATCCATACAAATACAGTTCCATCAGTAAACTGTTAATTGGCAGAGTGTTTGTATTCCCTGAGAAAAACAAAATGACAGAAAATAATTAGTTGAATTTCTGCACTGGTTAAAAATTTTCCTCTTAAAACATAGGTCGGTGATAACTTCCACTAGTATTTTGTGCTTTAAAAATTAGATAAATGAATGTATTTTATGGTGTCTTCAGAACCAGTAGGTTGTTTCAATTCGTGTTTCATTGTATGCAGTGGAGATTCTACTTCACAAGGGGAAGAAAGATGATCAGCACTGACTGTGTGAAAAGGTCATAGTCTGCCACATCTAATTCTTTGGAATGTCCTCAATTGTGTAGCCTCAGACTCCAGTAACTTGGAGTATATCCATAATTCTTGGAAATTGATTTCAGATTACATGATGACAACACTAGGACACTCTGGCAGTGTCCTTACATATAGCAGTGCATTTTGCTGCCATTCTCTTTTATTTTCCTGTTTGGATGTGGTTTTGTTTCTTTTTTTTTTTTTTTTTTACTTCACGATAATGCGAGAAAAAAAATTGGAATCATTTATAATTGGAGTTGAGATAAAAGCATTCTTCTGTTGTACCTTTACATGTAACTCTACTCATAATTTTTTTCTCTCTGTGTTTTTGACGTTCTCTCCACTTGCTCTGACAAAGGAAAGTAGATCTATGTTTATAGTTCGCTACATATGCCCCAGTATTCAGGTAAATTGAATGGAGACCTTGCTTGATGTAACAAAGTGTGAACTAGCAGCTCTACTCAGGGTTCATCTATCTGTTCTTTTCTTCAGCCTAAAGCAATTGTAACAGGCACTGTAGAGTAGTGTTTAGCCTTATTTTTAACATAGCAGTAAAGGAAGATTACAGAAATTCTAATTCTAATTTGTTTTTCTTGCAAATAGTACTTTGCAATTGTACTGTCTGTGATTATTGCACTATATAGGAGTAAATTAAGTAAACATTAACAACGTTTAACGTTTTTGAAGTAATCTTTACAGTTGTGTGGAATAAAAAGTAAATTCTTTGTAATTCCTATTTCATTTAGGATTTGGGTCACAGAAGTGATGAGGTTCACGAAGCAGCTAAGGCTCTTGTAGCAGTTATTTAGCCTATGTGACTGGATGTCTAGCGGAAGACAAAATATGTATTGGGGAAGCAGAGTGATTTGTTACTTTGCATTGCTTGACACCTTTGTCAGCAAGGCACAAAAAATAAAAATAAATAAATAAATGAAAACAAACAACAACAACAAAAAAAACACTAAAGTATGAATTTCACCTGTTTGTATGTGTTGAAAAGGATATGTATTATTCCACTGGATTTTGATACTACTTTCAGTTGTTCCAAATCTGGCAGTATAAAAGTTTGTTTCTTTCAGATTTGTTCATTTTACTATTCAGGCCAGAAGGACTGCATGAGCTGTGCATATAAGCAGGAATTCATTCCAGCCAAATAGTTGCCCTTTTCTCCCTAAGTTTTTTAGAGCTAGACTTAGAGCTACACATTGCATTATTTTTTTTTTTCCCGTTTGGAGAAAAAGTAACCAGTTCCTGCTGGATCATGAATGCAAGCTATTGCAAGTTTTTACCACTAGGAAGTATTCTGGTAGACATTTTATTTCCTGTCTTCCCAAACTAGTTACCAACTGGCTTAAGAATGGGATCTGTTCACGGACATTTGTTTAATCTCTTTAAATGACTTACCAGTAAGTTAATAACTTTTGCTGCATTATCACTTACTAGTCTGTGATCTGATCGTTTACTTTAAGACCCCATTTATTGAAGAACAATCAGGTATACCAGTATTCTTTCCTTACCCCTGGGTTTTCTGCCCTTATTTTTCTGACAATACTTTTCTGGTGTGCACTTTTCTTCAGTTGTAAGTTCTGGAAACAGGGACACCTATTTGTCTACACAGTATTTTGCATATCAGGGCACATGCAGTAAAAATGACTGTAATAGTTCATGTAAAACATAGGTTTCATTTAGGGAGTAAATACTCTAGGTTTCACAAGTATGTTTCAGTTATAAACACAGTTTAGTGTGTTTTGCCGTACTAATGCGAGTATATTAGAGGTGTGGTGTTGCCTTCTTGAATGCTGGAATATGTATCAGAAAAGGCTACTCATTTCTTGTGATGAAATACATTAGAACTCAGCATTTCTTTGTTTCTTACAGCCTTTAAGAATTTTATTCAATTGAAAATACAGAGATGATATAGGCAGGATGTGCAAAAAAAACTCTCTTTAGATTTTGAATTACACAGAAGTCTTTCACCAAAAAAAGGTAAAATTGCATGAAAAGTAGTATTATAAGTAGGCTAGAAAATAGGATTATATCTCAACTGGGAAAATTGTCACCCAAACAGGATGCAGTTCATCCAGATGACTGTAAGATGCTGCACTCAAGTAGCAGTGAGTTTTTTCCATTTAATTTTGCCACCTTTATTGAATAGGAGGCTGAATTTCAAAATAGTTTTGATGGTTTTCCTTAGGAAATTGCTCCAGTATAAAAATGCTTATCTGTGCATACAGCTGTCATTAACACTATCAAAACTAGCTCTGAAAACGTGTTTTGCAGCAATGTCTGTTAATAGAAGCATAAGTCAAGTCTAAACATCTTTTTAAACAATTAAAGTTAACATTTTATATAGGCTTTCTCGGCTGATAAATTTCTCTGCATAATCCATAATTTAATATTATAATTTTTAATCTACACAATTATAGTGTAATTGTATTTAAACTATCTAGTCAAAACTTCATTTAGAAAAATGTGCAGTTTTCTATTTTCTGTCAAATAAATACTACTTACCTTCTACTCGCTGTTTTAAACTATTTTAACTTAATGGTGTATGTTAAGTCTCAAAGAATTATGGTGTATCAAAGACAGGAAAGAATTCTTGAAATAAAAATAGCAGTGAGTGCTACTACCAACAGGGTTTTACTTTGTTGCATAGTAGAGTGCATCATATAAAAGAACTACAATGCATTAGTTACCATTCACATTATTTTTTGTGTGTGTGTGTTGATTATGAAACAGATTTGATTAAAAAAAAAAAAAAAAAGTACAATACCTGCATGTTTTGGCCTTATCTGAGTATATTTGCTATGCTTTCTGCAGCCAAGAAATGAGTGACCATTGCTCAAATTTCCTTTATTATCTACAGTTACAGAAATTCTCAGATAAACTCACTTTTAAACTCAGTATCATAGGCTTTTCATATTAACACGTTTATTCCCACCAGTGGTCCAGCTGCCCACCTTATGAACTTCTTAAGGAATCTCGTTTGTCAACACGGTAATACTCTTTTCACCTGCAGCATGTTCCCAACAGAAAAGATGTACTAAGCACAGCTACCATCTTACTCTTTGATCAAAAATACTGCAGAGTAGAAACATACTCAAAGGCCTCAGCCTGTTCCTGGAAGTTTAAGGTAGTTGAGGAGGGGCATTGTGTGGTTTATTGTTTGTTTGTTTGTTTTTCCCCCTTAGTTTTGCAGGAGGGATTGCCCATAGGTAAGTAAGAAAGGAAATCACTTTTAAGTCAGATGCCTGTTTGACATTTTCACTGTTTTGTTTTCGCACACCCTGGTCTTCAAGGTGGAGTGATAACTACTACTCTCTGTGTACAGAATGTCTGCTCTAGACTCGCCATGAGCCAAGCGACTTGGCCATGACCAAATATTTCCATATTTCCAAAGCTGACAGCTTCAAGACTGCAGAGGCTGGCAAGGATGACAGGCTGTTGGGAAGTTTAAAACTTGACATTGCCTTGTCTGCTGTTTTTAATGTTAACTATTTCTTACTTGGAACTGTTAAAGTTGTCTGAAAATTGCTTATTTTTCTGGCTTTCTTGCCAGAGGACTCCCACTTCTTTCCCCATCACATCACAGACTGATGCCTGGTCATATCAGGGAAGGGACTCAGAGGCCCCACCAAAAAAAAATGGCAGCCAAAACTGGATTGCTACCAACAAAGGGCCTTTAAAAAGCACAGAGAGGAGTCTGGTTTTGATCAACGTCTTTCATAAGGAAGCATGGAAGGGGACTAGGAGTATTATGTATGTAGTACTACTCACGTGTGCATGTACAAAGAACTGGTTTCTGGAGTACATCAGAACTATTACTTAGCATTATACTTACTGAGTATCTGTTCATGCCTCTGGGCTTGGCATTGTAGCATAAGATGGCACTGCCTTACCACTAAAATGAGCCCTAGAGTCTGCAGACAGTACTTCCCTAGAACAAATGAGGAAAGATAAATGTTTATTTTAGAAAAGACTGATTTAAATTAAATATTTTCCCTTAATATATGACGTCCCGTGTTAAAGCTGTGTGCACTATAATCTCTTAAAATTTTAAGCAGTTACATGTTGCCAAAGCCTTAAAGAGAACGCAGTGAATTGATGAACCTAGTGTGCAGCCCTGCCTCTTCAGAGAATAAGAAGCAAGTTTTTGGACAGCTAAACCATGGTCTGTTTGCAGTAGCTGCTTCTTTCAGTTCAATTTCACTTTATCCAGCTCAATTCAAACAACCAGTTTGGAGACAGATTAGGAGTTAAAAAAAAAAAAAAAAAAAGTAGAAAGCTTACTTCTCCTCTTCCATGCATAGGATAGATTTGTGAGGGTAAAATGTACTGTGTCTAAAAGCTGGATGCAGTGCTAGCTAGAAACAATTAGTTCTGTCTTCTTTGTAACAATGTGTGTCCTGAATGTATCCAAAACATTCAAAATAGACCACTCTAAGAAATAATTATTTTGAATGCTATTCGCCATATAATTCTACTTTGCATCCAGATAGAGCTCAATGCAAACTAATGAAATGTTAAATAATCAGGAAAGATGTATTCAGAACCATTTTCTGATAAAATAAAATGTAACTAGTTAGAATCTAATAAATAAGCTATTCAATTGTGAAATGTGTAAATGCATTTCCTAATTAGAAAAAGATTGCCAATTCAGTGCAAATACTGTATTTAATTGCAAAACAACATGAAAATAATTGCTAATGAAGTAGTAAACTTTTAGGACGGATAAATACAGATGCAAAATAAGGTAAAAAAACATAGTTCCCTGCTTATTTATCATTATTAAAAACAGGTAATTCACTGCTTATGGAAAAGATCCACACTCAGGAGACGCTCTTAGCAGAGAGGCAATCTAGAGTATTTGCTTTGAGAAATACAAATTGGAGTAATCTTCTGAGAAACAGGTAACTAAAAGTCTGAGGTCCACCCCAAAATTAACTAGCCTAGCTGTCATTTACAACCAGGGAAGACAAATAGCCAGTCCTACCAGGACATCCATAACGGGCCCCCTGGCTCCTAAAAGAGGCCAGAGAAGTTATTATGTAGAAGTACCAGTACGTGCTATGGGCATATAGGACAACTACTTTAGACATCTGCTGTTTTATAGCTGATTGTTGGTTTGTTCTTTTTTTTTTTTTTTTCAGTTTACTTTAGGCAGCTCAAAAGAGGGAAGATGAATCTCACTAAAAAATAGTAGCCAAAGTAAACGCAGCTGACCTCCCTACTGCAACATGTTGATGGTGCTAAAGTTCTTGTTTTTTTGTTTTTTGTTTTTTTTTTTTGTTTTGTTTTTTTATCTACCCTAAAAAGCACTTTGTTTGTTTCTTTTAACACATCCTTTGCAAGGGTCTATTCTGAGGTTTGGCTGGGTTTTTTTCCCCCCTCATATTTGTTGTAACCTGTATGTGTGCCAGAGTAGGATTCTCTGTAGTCATGGCATTAGTCTAAATACTCAGATAAGAATTTCACTATTAGTGTAGAAAATGTGGCCCTTTCTGAAGTTTAAACTCTCCTTGCTACTGATCTGCTGTGGTTTTCCATAAATTCCACAATTTGGATGAGTAAATGACAGTATCAAGTTGTCAGGAGCTCAGTTAACTGAACTGAACATTTCAAGTCCTGCTACATTTTTGCACACTCCTTACCAGGGATTTTATTTTTTAATACATTTAACTGCTGCTTTCAACCCAGTTTCAGGTCAACAAGGTTACAGTTACTTCTGATACATATAACTTGGTGCCTGAATGCTTATTTTTGGCATCTGAATTTCTCACCTCTAAGGGAGATGAGAAAATATTTGCTACTAAGCATGACTTCTTTGAAAGTCTTTACACATTCACAATCTCAGTAAAGAAGACTTGGCTTACTAAAAGTAACTGAGGGCATCAAACCTCAAAATCTTTCAGAGCTGTGCATTATAGGGTGTGGGACAGTGTGAGGGTAGCACAGAGGCGCATGGCTCCCACAAATGCCAGGGACTGGCAGCTTGCTGCTTGGTGCCCGCATCCATCTGCAGCTTTGTGTGTGTTCTGGACTTTTAGTTGCTTTCCCATTCCTCTGCAGCATCCACTTTAATAACTTATTGTTTTCAGATAAATGTAAATCCCCAAAGAAAGTATCAGTGTAGTTGTTCTGATTTGACGTATTCTAAATTTGTGAATTATGCTGAGTATTTGCTATTAGCTTTTAGTTTCATTTTAATACATTTCAATTTTTGTAGTTAATGAATGTAAAAGGTACCTCAATTCAGGAAAAGGAGTCACCAAGACATGAAATACTTCTAGAAAAGTCACTTAACATTATATAGTTGAAATATTTTTATAACAGGAAGGAGAGGAAAGTTGTGTTTTTTGTTGTTGTTGTTTGTTGTGTTTTTTGTTTTGTTTGTTTGTTTGTGTTTTAAGGCCAAAAAAATAACCTGGTCTTAACTAAAAACTAAATATTCTTAGTATGTATATAGGTTTTTTCCACTATTAATAGCTTTTGAAATACAATCTTGGTATAAACAAATCTATCTGAATTTTTGGATAGGGAAAAAAAAAGCCATGGAACTAGTGAACTTTTGCTTTTCTCCATTTTTTTCTTAAATAAACATATTTCGCCAATCTTAGATTCTTTTCCAGAATTGTTTTTTCATCTGTACACAAACTTAACCGAGTAGGACTAGAGCCTGCGTTTGCTCGGTGCAGCCATTTCTTTGTGGTACTTTGCTGCTCCTGAGCCGACCCCAAAGGGCAGGATCACTGAGTCTTGCTGTCCCCAAGGGAATGTCACTGGTTTAAATGACTTTTAAACAAGCAATCGATGTAACAAACCCTGTTGCCTAATAAAAGTAGCAACTTTAAAACGGCCAACTACGGGATCATAATGAAGTATTTCAATCTTTGGCTCTCTGCTTTCTTTAAGGGGGCAGCGTTCTGGCTGCTTTCTGGTCTGACTTTCTCAACTACAGATTTGCTGTGAGTTGTCAGTGCAGGCACGGATTTTATTCTGGGACCCATTTGTAGGTAGTTTTGCGGTGGGGACTCGGCGGCTATTGTGTTTCGCTCGGTTGTGGCTGCCGGCTGGGTTATTTCCACATTGTGCATCCCTGGTGCTGGCACCATCTTCCCAAACCGAACTGTGCGTGTGGTTTTTGACTCCGTCAGCCTCCTTCCTCTCGTGTATCTGCATTTATTCTGCTGCCTCCCCCGCGGCCGGCACAGGGCCGGCACAGGGCCCGGGGCTCGCCGCTTCCCCTCACGGACGTCCCCGGTGGGGGGGGGTGGTGCCGGGAGCTGCCTCCCGCCCCGCCCGCGGCTTTTCCCGCCTCTCGCGGGGAGCCCCGGATCGAGAGCGGGAGCCTCTCCCTCTCCCCCCGCCCTCCCGCCAGCGTAACGCCCTCCTGCGCAGCGCGGCGGGAAGCGAGGGGCAGAGCTGCGGCGGCGCGGCGCAGCGCCCTTCTGTGAATAGCCCTACCCCCCTCCCCCGCTAAGCCGGCCCGCGCCATCTTGACTACCCGCCGGGGGCAGCGCGTCCCCCCCTTCCCCCCCCCCCCCGCCTCCCCTCCCTCTTCAAGATGGCGCCGGCCGGGTGAGTGACACGTCCAGTCACGTGGGGGCGGGTGAGCCCCGGTCCCCCCGCCCCGAGCCATCTCCATGGCTCGGCCGGACACAGGCGGCGGCGGCGGCGGGGGACGGGGACGGAGCCGCGGCCGGCAGCGGGGCCCCCTCGGCTCCCCCCCGCTTCGTCTGCGGCCTCGGCAAGGCGAGCGGCTCCCCCCCGGCCCCGGGCTGCGGCTCGGCGCCCTCCTCCACAGCGAGGGGGGAGCGGGCGGGGGGCTCGGGGCAGCGGGAAGGGCAGGGCGGGGGGGGGCTGCTGAGGGGGGCCGCTGAGGGGGGCCGAGGGGGCTGGGGTGGTGCCTGCCTGCCTGCCGTGTGCCTCCTCGCCCCCTTCCCCCGTTTCTCCCTCTCCCCTTCCCTCCCTCCCCTCCCGTCCCCATCTGTTACAGGCTGGCGGAGCCGTGGCTGCTTGGAGCCCACCGCGACCCGGGCTCGGGCTCTGTCACGGCCCCGGGCTGCGGGTCACGCCGGGGAAAGGGCAGCGCTGGGGAGGGAGCTGGGCTGGGCGGGGTTTCCCTCCGCTTTCCACCGTCGGGCGAGAGGAGTCTGGCTGATGTCTGCGGCAGATAAAGGAGACGAGAGGATCATCAAAAGACCCCAGAGCCCTTTTATCTCTCCGCCGCTGCCTCCCGCTACCGCCGTCTGCCTGCTCCGTGCCCCCCTCCCCGGCGGGGCCGGGCGCACCAGGGCCCTGGCTGAGGTAGTAGTTTGTGCTGTTGGTCGGGTTGTGACATTGCCCGCTGTGGAGATAACTGCGCAAGCTACTGCCTTGCTAGTGCTGGTGATGATCAGCTGCAGATGAAGACAATGACAATGGGAATCCCCTTTGTTTTCCCGGGATTGCATGCTGCTGAGGTGGCAGCGATTCCTCCTCCTCCTCCTCCTCCTGCAGGAGCCTAGCCTTGGCCGTGAGACGCGTGGGGTTTGACCCTGTCAGGAGGATGCTGTTTCCTTCGCAGGCTGGATGGAAAACCATTAGTTTCACGCTGCTCGGAGGGCACTCGAATTTGAGCTGAAGAGCGGGTGTCTGCGTGTTTTGTTTTGTTTTTTTTTTTTTCTGATGCTTAGACCTTATTATTCACATGGCACCGCTGAAAGGTGGATTTTCTGTTTCATGAAGACAAGAGATCAATGACTGACTTGTATTTTCTGTGTTCTGAATGTGCAAAACTTGTATGTGTGATCCTAAATGCTCTTATTTGAACAGTAAAAATTCTGAGTGTCTAGCAAAAGTGAAAATATGTAAATTATTGCTTTCTTTACATTGAAAAGATAGTTGTTTTACAGTATAGTTGACTAATTGTACAGCTTGGAGCTAACAATTTTTATAGGTGAACTTTTGAGATGTTTTTTCATGTATTTTGATTTACTTATTGTGAAAAGCAAACCCATGAATCTGCTACTGTGAATTGATTAAAATTGCTGGTATGTTTGTAGTGATGGCTAAGGGTATCCTTTTGATTGAACTTTAGTGTGTTGACCACCTATTACAATGGCTTAAATTTGAAATGCATTAAAACATTTACAATAAATGTGCATGACTGTCTCTTATGTTTTTAAAAATGAGAGTTAACATTCCAGTAATTAAAAGATCTGAGTGCAATTAGGTGATGGTTAATCCATTGAGTGCATAGTGAAAGTTAAAGCTATAGCTAAACGCTTCAAGATAAGTTGGTGCCGTAGTACTGGATCTAATTCACAGATCTAATGTATTTATAATACTGGGAAGAGTTGGGTGAACTTACAGATATTTCAGTTTCTTTGCCTCATTTCTGAAGTGTTCAAACTCTATGGGTTTAGACTATATGTAAAGGTTGCTCTTTCTCCTCTGCTGAATGTGAAGGGCCCTGCAGAATGTAGGGAACGTTGTTCTTGCTGACAAATTTTATTTGATAATACTTTGTGTGCTGTGCAATGTGTTGTCTGGTAATTCAAGCTCTGCTATAACTTAAACTTCTGAAAAGCTGCATGTCCTCATGCTCACTAATAACATGTTGAGTGCTCTTGCTTGTAGATTCTCTTTGGGGGGGGGAGCTATCATAGTTGTTGACCATCCACAAACTTAAACATACCCTGGCTTTTTTCCCACCGTAACTGAAAAGGGTGTTAGGATACAATAGATGCCTGCTTTTCCTACCCAAAGAAACATTTCCCAAACAGAGCCCCTTGAGGTTTGCTCTGGAAGTTACGGTGGTATTTTCACCCTCTACCTTTAGGCATCTATTTTAACTGGCTAATCCACCAGTCCCTCTCTCCTCAGTGGAGGAGGCAGAGCTAGATCCTTGATGCAAATGATGCTTTCAAGTGCCCTAACATAATTTTATCTGAATTGTCCTTTCAAAGGAGCTTGTCTCTGAAGGTTGATTGCAAGGGAGGTGAAGGAGCTTTTCAGCTAAGCGAAGTGCCTGTAGGTGGGTGGTGTGAAATTGTCCTCTATCCTGTTTTCCCTTCCTATGCTCAGGGAACTTGGGTAAAACTAGGACTTGGCTTCCTTTGTCACTTTTTTTTTTTTTTTTTCTAGGAGGGTAGAGAGAATCAATGGGAGATGTTCCATATACTACCATTAAAGACTTTTTCACCTCCTGTGTAGAATATTTCCCTTAAACTTTGCCGCCTGAGCAATCAATTCTTCATGCTCTGGATGGTAACTTGAAAGTTCAGGAGAATGTCAAGAGCCTATACTAAAATAGGGTAGAACTACTAAAATAATGCAGGTCGCAGGGACTGCTGCTGAGGTGTTGTGTAATGCATGCGGTGGTGTGTCCTTACGGCCATATAGGTCTTGGTTAGATATGGCTTGGTGGGCTTTAGCTACATACAACTTCCTCAGGGAGCTGTATTCGAGAGGTTTAGCTTTGCTTTAGGGATACCCTTACATCTCTTAATTCAGAAGGCTTCTCCGTCTTGCATTCAAAGTACAGAAATGAGAGTCCAGGCAAGTCCATTCTTAGCTTTGTCACAGTCTCAGTATTTATTGCTTAACTGTCCAACTTACACAGCTTATTTATATGAATAATGCTGCGACATCATGCTTCAAGGCAAAAAAGATTAATTCTTCAGTGGAACGGCCTCATCTCAGTGATGTTGCAAAATCGAAGCTGTTCTGAAAATGCTGTGAAAAACCTAAAATGGAAAGAGTAGCTCATGTCTCGCAAATTCGGTGATCCTTTATTGTGACTTGATGAATTAGTTTGGAAAGAAAAATTGCATCATGCCAATTAAAAAGCTGTACTGCTGGCACATTATTGTCTATGGCATTGTCTCTTGCTGATTTTTTTTTTCTCCCCCTTTTATTCTTCAGAGGTTTCACTCAGTCAAACTTCTTGTGTGAATTTGTTATAGAAACATTAAAATAAGCACATGGCTGAGTCGATGGAATTTCTGTGCAAAGTTATTTAGTTTATAGTATCCCTATTGTGTATTGTTTGCTGTGCTGGATGAGAAAGTACTGCAAGAAATGTTCCTCTGTAGCTTTTCTGAGCACTTCTTTTGACTCATGGAATAATAAAAATGCATTGAGATTCACGGCATAGTCGATTAAGCTTTAGATGCTCTTATTCCCTGGTTTGATGTCTTTTTGCACTATTGTCTTACCTATTTTGTGAAGAACAGTCACCAGCTGCTCGCCCCTCCAGCTACTGTCTGTCAATGCTGCTTCTAAAGATACTGGCACACATCAACCTAAAATCTTAGATTCCAGATAGTCGCTTCCCTGCAGGGTGCGGTTGCCCTCTCTGTCACCAAGGAGAGTGCTGTGTTCCCATGCTAGCAAAACTGGGATATGAGAACTCGCCTTCAGCGGGGGCTGCTGCGGTCCTTCTGCTTTACAGACCCTGGGCACAATGGGCGAGACCTCCCCTTGCCTGGGGAGCTGCTCAAGGCAGCAAGAGGAAACGCAAGTTTCGGGAGAGTTGCCTCTATGGGCACACGAGCACTTACAGTGTAAGTTAGAGGTCCTACTTGTCCCTGGATGCTTTCACTTCTCTGTCAGAGCGAGTACCAAATTAGCATAAGGAAACGCTTGCACTAGTGATTATAAATACAAAGAATGCAATCTACTTTCATTTACATTGGAAATGGCATATTTAATGACTGGTTATCACATCCCTTCCCGGTCCTTCATCACCTTATTCTGTCTTTCCACCATCTCCACAGTAACTTCTGTGGCCAAGAACTGTCTTTTTTCACTTAAAAAAAAAGAAGGTTGATTTTATATATTTTGTTAAATGATCATATTATTTTCACTTCCATGAAACAGTTTTAGCATCTCAGCACTAAAGTGGTGTGGTATTTCCCCTTGCACCTGAAGACCCCTCGGTGTGCCTCATCCCGAGTGGAGGGTTGCTTTCCCTGCGCTTTGCTTTATCCTTTGCAAGGAGTGTGGATTTTGCCTTGCAAGTGTCTTAAACCTTTTCCCATGAATGAATTAGTAAGAAGATGCCAGCACTGAATGATCCGAGGTAACGCTTGCTCTGCCTCTTGTGCGAGGGTTTGTGTTGCAGGGAGAGGGGGTGGTTTTGCTTTTGGTTCCCTTTTGAAATACCACCTCAGGAGGAACTGTGAAGTGACCTGGCGTTACCTGTGGCACGTGTCCCTGGAAGGATGCTTGATGCGAAGACTCCCGACCGGACAGGCAAGTGAAATCCTGGTATGCCACCTGCAAAGAGGAAACAGTTAAGTGTGGAAGCAAAAAAAAAAAATGGGCACAGACTTCCAGCTGTTCTGAAATCAGCTTCTTAATCTAGTTTCTGGTTTATCTGGTAAAAATCAGTGTGCTGTGGGGTTTTTGTTTAGATTTTGTTTTGTTTAAAGCAGCAACTGATGTTGTTAAACACAGCCTTGTGTTTAAGTCTGAAGCTTAGTTTTCAGTCTAAAAGAGACTTTGTTCATTCCCAAAGTTTCTAGACTGTGCTTTGAAAGGGGAGGCTTGTCCAAAAACTGGAGTTGGCAACTTTGAGCACTGAGATCATGACTTGATATAAAATATATTTTGTTCATCTTGCGTCTGTGCTTCTGTGTATTGCAATGTGTGTAAGTGTGCAGTTGAAGAAGGAATTTTCTTGAAAACTAAGATAAATCTACTATTAATAGTACATTTTAGTTGTAAAAAGCTTTGATTAAGATAGCTAAATGCTTTTCGGTAGTTGAAGTAAGAAGTGGTGCCCGCAGGTAGGTTTAAGTGAAAGCTGCATTGCTTTTGTCCAATAAAGTGATATTGTAGGTGAATTGTGTTTCTGTAGAGGACGACGGGATTCACCAGTCACTGATGCGTGCAGCTATTGCAGCCAGGCAAACACGTTCATCTCTCATGCAGTGGTGAAATGTGGCCGTATGCCTAACAAGGAACACCAAGGGGCCAAACATGAACTGAAAAGCCAATGTGTCTTTTTTGAGAGCCTCTGTGTTGTTTCCTGAACTGATACGGATGTGTGGGACTTCCAGAACCATCTGAAAACTTTATTGCTAAGTGAAAGACCTATGGGTCATTATAGGTATGAATTCATGTTAAAAATAAAATAAATAAATAAATAAATAAAGCCAAAAAGCCATCATCTGGCTCCATTTTTTCTATTCCCTCTATTGACTAGATAAATCCCACTGTTATATGTTTCCTTGAGTGATGTTTAAATGCGTTGTAGCTGAACTGTGAGGTTTGCCTGAAGAAAGATGAGGCCAAGGAGGTAGATGTTGAACAATGTGCTCTCTTTTTGTTCTCTCTCCCTAAATTGAACACACCTTTTAGAAGGAAGGGGGATGTGGGGCCGAAGTACAGCCCTCTCTGAAATGCTGCACCCACACGGTAGATGCATGGGCTAAATGACCTGACTCCTGTTCATGGAGCTGAGGCCCTGGGCTTCTTCCAGATGGACGGGTCACCTCTGTACCACATCAGCAGCTGTGCTTTACAGGGGGAAAGCTGATCCCAAAGTTCTTGCCAGTGCAGGCTGTTACCGTGAGGGGATTTGCTATTGCATGCCTACAGACTACACCAGCATGCACAATTTATGTAAGGGTCTTGTATAAACCACAGCCCTTCAGCAAGCCTTGCAGAGTTGATTCACCGCTGTACGGCATTAGCTCTTGCTGCTTGTGTCTAGCAGTGACAGCTTCAAGGCCGTCTGCATCATGTGGGATGGCACGAGGTCATCTACAGTGATGTAGTTGGGGTTGGGATCATAGGTGTTCTGTCATTTTAGCTTTCAAACGCTAATGTCTGCAAAGCTGCTTGCACCTCCTTACAGGTCTGTGCTGTGCTACAACTTGTGCTTTATTGAAAGGAGAGAGCCTTGCTTCCTTTAGTTCTGACCGCATGGACAGCTATGTCAGAACACAGCCATGTGAATCTGCATTGCTGGGTGGCTTGTAGCACGGTGATGCAGAAACTGACCAGTAGGGAACTACAAACTGCATCTATTTTTCTATATGTTGTCTTCTCTAAAGGCCTCAGGCTAGGCAGAAAATAAATCACTTCCTTACCTGTGCTTACCTACCTGCATTACCTCGTTAGGGATGCTGCTGACACGTACAAGGGGCTGTACTGAATATGTGACATCTGTGCTTCCCAAGGTCTTCTTCCCCAGGTGGTAATCACAAGTATTATCAGGATGTACACGTGCATTGTCACTGTCCCTATCTATCCTGCTCTGTGTCATGTAACGCTATCTGATCTACGCAGTGCTTTCTCAGATGCTGAGATTCTGCAGCCTAGTGATCTGCTTTGGCAGTGAAGCAGTAATCTTTTGAGCTGGGCTTGTTGGTGCCAGCAGTATCAGTGTGCCCTTTCATACTGCAAAGCTTGAACATGGAGCCAAGAAATGCTTCTGTCAGAAATGCATGCGGTAGGTTACCTTTCTGTAACCTCACTCAGGTTTGACCAGAAGGCCTAGAACTAAGATAAGGCTGAAAAGGTATGTATGGTACAGTTGGACTTGATGATCCTGGAGGTCTTTTCCAACCAAAATGATGCTATGATTCTGTATGCTTGCATGGTATGAGCTAGCACTGCTGCACTGTGTTAAACGTTACAGGTTGATCAGCCTGCCAGCTACAATGCTTTCATTTCCCAGGTCCCCTAAATTTGTTCCCTCTTGTGAGCCAGCTTTTCCACCACTCCCCAGCCGCCTGAACATCTTTCTGCTTTCTACCACCTAAAAGATTGCCTTGTAGTCATGATGGTCCTTGATGTTGTGTGTGGTCTGTCGTGCATCCTGTACCCAGCTGCTGTCTTTGCTACTTTAGTACATGATTATAGGCTGGAGTAGAATAGAAAATGGGGAAGGATGCCAGAGGAAGCAAGTACTTAAGTTGTACCATTCTTGTTTTTTTAACAGTTGAAAGGTAAAAATAGTTTAGTAAGGAAGCAAGGTGCAAAGGTTAAAGTAGATAAATAGTGTTAACAATCAAATCCCAAACACAATGATCAGTGCAAGGTCTAGAAGGAACAAAGGCTCTTAAATGTTTCTGCAACATGTTCTCCCCTCCCTTCCCCAGGCTTGTGCTTCCAGCAGCCCCGCTGCTGTAACAGTGCAATGGTGTTCAGGATGTCATGTCTCCTGATAACCAGTGGTCTACAAGGCAAAATGCAGCCTGTGGTGACAGCTGCAGGTGAGACGGTGATTGATAGGACAGTACACGTGGAGCATTTACTGTTACAAAGCCATCCAAAATGTTTTATTAGTCACAGTCCAACGTATTCAGTGTTGTCAATGTGAAGTACTATATCTACTAGGAAAAAAGTAGGCTACATCCACAGGATGTGTTGTGTAAAGACCTAAAAGTAGTTTGAGGTAACAGATGGCAACTCTCAGTCTGTTATATAAAATTATTTGTAAACGTCAGGAAAAAACAATAAAAATAGATTTAATTCAGTCAAAAATTCCTACTGGTTTAAAGAACATACTGAGATTATATCTGATGGATAACAGGAGCGTGTGACAGGAAAACAGTGAAGTGGACCTGCTTGTATTTGAAAGGTAAGCCTAAATGGTGGAACAGGGGGGCTTCCCTTCTTACCTCCTTCAGAATTCATTGTTCGAGTAAAGTGACGTGCAGCTTTACCTGCAAGTCAGCACCAAGGTGGTCACCAGACTTCACTCATGATGCACTGAAATCACAAAGCCTTCAGATTAAGTCAAGGCAGCAAGGACTGAGGTATCTTACACCTTTACTCAATTAAATGTAGTCTCAACCATCACCTGAAATACATGTACTTGGCTACTTCTCATTGCCCCTTTGTGCCTCAGTTTCTTCATCTTTCTTTTCTAGTGCTGATTTTTGCTTTCATACTAATGAAGTCCTGTTAAATTAGTCGAAATCTTGTCTTCTACAACCTTGAGGCCAGGTAGAAAATGTCTCTGCTGTGATACTAGTTTGGCCAGAGCTTGACATCACAGAAAGATGACACTTGGCTGTAGTGGCTGGCTTGGAAGAATTTGCAATACCAAATGGCATTATCTTATTTGTTTAACACTTATCTATTTTTTTTTCTCCCTTTCTCTCATGTTTTGTTTGTGCCTCGCTTTCAGCTTCATGGCACATATCTCTAGGCTATTTCAATTTGTTTTCCTATCTCTAGAGACACTGTCAACGGCGTCTTGGTTTGTCAGGACTGTCAAAACAGAAGTGTTTTTTCCATTCAGCATTTTGTATACCTAAAGTAACGGAAAAGGGAAACAAATGAAGCTTTAGGTTATCCTTCAAGTGATTTAACTGGGTAGGATTTGTTACTGCCTCCTCCACAGTCTTCATAAAGGGCTCATACTTTTCTAGTATGGTTGATTGTGATAAAGTAAGAGAGTATAAGACTGTTGATCTCATAATGCTGACATTTAATATTGTTCAAGATGGTATCATATTGACTGCTTTGTACTGATTTTGGCAGGATGCATGGACCAAGATAGTCAATGCAGGGGCTGTGTATCATAAAGCAAAGACTTAAAAATAAATAAATAAATAAGTAAAGCAAACACAACAACAACAACAAAAAAACCAACAATCTGGTGTCATTGTAGTCTGCTCGCTGTGAACTTCTGCTGCTGTGGTTCAGTACGCGGAAAGATTGTTTTATTTCAGCATAACAGTCTTCCCATCATACAGTATTTGATTATTGCATATTGACAGACTGATCTTCTTAATTCAGAAAGGAAATGGAGCTATTGGAGTGAATTCAAAGACTGAAGTGTTTCAGGAGGAGGGGAGTGTCTCAAGATGCAAGCCATACACACATTCAGCAGGTCAAAGGAAAGGACGGAAGGTAGCACTACACTTAAATATGGCAAAGCAAACTGATTATGGGGGGCTTTTAATCATACATGGAGGCATGAAGATCCAATTGCCATTAATTTCTGTTGTTTGAGTGTTAGGAATAATAAAATATTTGAACAATTGACTGGGGGAAGTGGTCGGATGGAAATATTCTATGGGTCTTACATATCTCTTCTAACCACATGCTATGATCCAGAATATGAAAAAAATGATACGTCTGTTGTACAGAGTAGGTGATGACAGGTACTGGTTGGCCGAAGGGAATGACAGGCTACTGGTAGGCTGTACCAGGGAATAGCTGTCTTCAGCATCGGTCTCTGAGCCTTCTCAATGGCTTCTTCCTTCATGCGGTGGGGGCTGGACATCTCTTTCTTAGGACTTCGTAGTCCTGCCATTCTTACTGTACTTCAGTTCCTCAGCTCCGTTGAGTCCAAAAGGTCAGTGACCATGGTAATAATGGTCTTTCTCTTTCCGTAGTGCAAAAATTTCCAGAATGCCTATGGCTATTAGTCGAAAATTTGAAGTCAGCATTTTCCTTTAACTCCTTTCCTTCCGTCATCAAAAAAAGTTAACAGCAGACTGTGGTGGTATTGTAAGCCACGGTTTTCTCTATGAAAAAGAGTTACTGCGTGCCTCTCACTAGTGTTTCCTTGGCTTTGTATTCTATTGATATCACTGTTCCTAGAAACCATGCTAAGCTCACGTTCCTGACTCCGGTTCTCATATGTCCACCTCTAGCATAGGGACACTTTTTTCTTCCTGTTGGAATGAGTCACTTCTTTCTGGAACCGTAATGAATCTTCTTCAGTGTCATTCTTCTGGTTGTGTAGCTCTTCTGATGGTCACCTCAACATATCTGACAGGGCTGTTGGTTATGCAATGTGCTCCAAGCTGGCCAACCTCCAAACCCACTTTTGGAGACTTCCTTCCCTGAATCTGGGTGGCCTTCTGCCCTCCCACCAGCAACAGCACCCAGGCATAGCTTCATCTACAGGAGCACAGGATCCTTTGGTCTCCTCTTCTAGATATGTGTCCGCCTGTTGTAACCTGCACAGGGATGGACAATCTCTTCCTTCCCTGAGTGGTTACTGAACTCATTTTCCTCTGCCTGTCACCAAAAGCCGGGTTTTGCACAAGTAGGGTGGTAGTGAGTGAAACACACTTGGCCTGCTACCCACTGTAAGCGTACTGAAACACTTGGACAGCCACTGCTGTAGTGGCCTGGGAAGGACAGTGGAGCAGTGGCAGCTCTCATGAGCACTTTTTTGTGCCTCTGCCTTCATATCTTGGACTGTGGACAGGCTCCGGAGAAGGTATGCTGTGATTTTAGAAGAAAATGACCGCTCAAAACAACTCTGCAAGGCACAGTATTTGCACCACTACTTGGATGTCGGTGTTCTTTGCTTGTTTTTAGTCAGTGGCAAATAGCTAGTGTAAATACCTGTTGGTGTTATAATTTAAAGACAATTATTTCTCATAAATGGAGAGTTTGTATGCTGGAACAAAGTCTCACCTTACACTAGGACGGATTTGGCAAATAGATTACGGTCTTTTGTTTTGTTATGGCATGGCTGTACAGAATGCTAGGGCAGCTTCCTTTGCTATCATCACTGGCTTGGGTTGTGGATAATGCATTGCTTCTGTTTGGGTGCTTATTCAAGCACTGCTACTGCAAAGGTTTTTGTTTTAAATTTTTTAACTTAGGTTTAAAAAAAAAAAAAGTTCTCTGCATCAGGAAAGTCCGTCCTGTCAAACACTTGGTTTTGTTCTCTTCTTAATTCTAGCAGGTTTTGTTTTCCAAATTACTGAAAGCATTAGAATCACTCTTTGTTTAGCACTGTATATTCCGTGTAAGCCTTTTTCTGCTATAGAAGGCAACCATGCAATTGCTGAACCCACTGCTGGGTATGGTCAGTATCCCTTTGAAGGAATGCAGATCATATGCTCCATTTACGGAAGCATCTGAGCTGCTGCTACAGCAAGAAACTATCGCTTAATGTGGCCATCAGATCAGTCTACACTATGGTCTGCTCACAAAAAAAAAAAATAAAAACAGCAGAAAAAGGATGTGATAAAGGCTTATTTCCCTAGATTCCTCATTCTTTTCTGCCAGGTGATATATTTATTTTTAAGTATCTCTGTTTGTGCCAACAGATTTTTTTTTTCTTAAGCAAGTGCTGAGAAATTGCTCTTCCTCTCCAAGGACGCTCCTCTGTGACCTACTGTAGCATAACCAGCTAAACTTAATCTCTGCTTTGTTCAACACTTGAAAGGATCCATTCACAGAATTGTTCAGGGAGCCTGGACTGAGATTTTTCAGCTGCCCCAAGTGAAATTGGGGAATCAGTAAGCGAACAAGGACTTGAACAAGGTGGTACACAGATGAGTCTGGTGGTTTGGAAGAAGCAGCCTGAAGCTATAGCAAAAATGACTAACCTTTGCTATTGAAACTAAGTATTCTTCTGAGGAGTCTGCAGCCAGCTGCCACATCATTGTCACCTAAACCACAAATTGGTGCAGTGGCTGTATTGTTAGGCTGTATGTTACAACGTATTGAATCTGATCAAGAACATGGTTTCCTGTTTGTAGTTCAGGGGCATTGCTGTGTAATGCAAGTCAGCTGTGTTTCTGTTTCTGCAGTAAGTGCCTGTAGAGCTCTACATGTCTTAAAATCTATAGAAAAAATATAGAGGAATGAAGAAACTCTGTCTCACTGTCATACCTGAGATTATTAGAGATGCCTGTGGATAGTAACTACAAAAACAGAAGGAGGAATTGATTGAAAAGCAACACATGTAATTGTATTTTTTGCCTGTCTCACCTCCCTTTTCTTATCTGTACCCAAATCTAGCAGGCTGCAGGATGAGTTGCAAATCATTGCATTTAAGATGATACTTGCAAATGATGGAAGGAAATGTGAGTTCTTATGATGTTTGACTTGATAGCAAATGAATGCTGCTCCATGTAAGAACCTGCTACTTCATATCAAGAAGTATATAAATAAGCAAGTCTTTAATAGTTGCACAAATGAAGGAAGAAAAAATATTTTTCAGCAATAATTCCACTTTTTTTTTTGAGGAAAAAACTAAAAATTTATTCAAATCTTCTTTTTATTTACAAAGTAAGTTACATTCTCTAAGTGATTATGCAGTTTGGAAAACAGATCTGTACATACATGTGGAAAATACTTTTCTTATAATGAATGCATCTATTCAAGCACTTTTTCACAACATCGCTGATGGATCTTATATTACTTTTTTTATTGATTTTGACCATTCCCATGAGATGATTTTCATTAGTCTTTAAAAAAAAAAAATACTGTATTTGAGAGAATCCTAGGTTCTGAAATCAGAGTAGTTTCAAACATAAACTAATGAGGTCATTTTCTTGCATAAAATACATGTTTTTTTATTTTTGTTGGAACGGTATTACCTTACTATGTAATGGATGTAAAATGTATCTCCTGAGTCAGTGTTCCTATAACATAACCCATTCTCCCTTTTCTGAATTTGGTTACTTCTTCCTAACAGGACTACATTGCATCTCTGGTGATGTTTCTGCTTATTTCAGGTGACTTCTTAATTTATCAGCATGATTCTGTATTTATAGTGACTAGACTTTTGCTCTTTTCCATTTCAAACTATTTCAGTAAGAATCTATTTTTTCTATGCCACCTCACAGTTAATAAATACATTGAGAAGTCTGTTTTGGGAATGGATTCTAGTAGAACACATTTCTAGAACTCCTTTAAGTTAGTACTAACACTAGTGCATTTATTCTTTCCACAAAGTTTGTTTCCCTATTAGACAAAGCAAGTTTAGTTAGTTGCACTTGATTTCTGATGATGAAGTTGACTACTACTTAATTATTATCTTACTGGTGCTTGAAATTCTCACTGTAAGTTTAGTGTTTCGTAAGAAATACAGAACTGTAAGCCCATATACACACATACTGTTATGTTTTAAACTAATTTATGTACTTGACATTTCCCAGATTTCACCTCACTTCACCTAACTGTGATTATGTAGAAAGAATGGTGGATGATTCCAGTTAAATATTGCTACTTGCTTCACTTCCCTACCAGCACACATCTCTTTAAGAGAAATTCTAGCTACTGCTTGTGATAACGATGTAAGTTTTGATGTATCCTCAAAGACAACAACAAGATGGGAGTGAAGGAGGAAACTATTAGATGGCTGAGTTTTTGTATGTTTTGAAGTCATTATGTTTTTGTATTTACCAAAAGAGAACAACTGCAAAAAGGCAAGCAACTAGTGCAAGTGATCTTTTGAATCACTGGTGCGCAATTCAAATTGATGAGACTGGTGAGTAAAGGAAAAATAAAGTTGGGGAACAACTTCACTTTGCCTTAGTGAAGGATGAGAAAAAGAGAAAAAAAATGAAATAGAGTAGTAGACAAGAAGAGGAGTGAAAGCAGCTTCAGCACAGAAGAGGATGAAATTGTGATAGTAGCTGGCACCCAATGAGTAGTGAACATGATGAATGGACTGTGAAAGACAACAGATGATAGAATGGTCTGAAGACAGAAGAAAGAAAAGATGGGGAATCTAAGGAAGGTGCAGTTAGTATTAGAAAAAGGACATGTGTAACTGGAATTTCCTTCTAAAGAAAAATAGGTAGGCTGTAATGAGAACATATCCAGAAGCTAAGATAAAAATTACAGATTTGGATCTGAAAACAATAATGTTCCAGTGAACAGAAATATGCAGATTTCCTAGAAACTTCGGTGGAAATTCTCCGTTGCCTGAAGAAGGAAGGGCAAAGTTGCGTTGCTCAACAGATGACTCAAGAGTTGGTGCTTAGAAAAATGTCGATGGGTCACTGAGAACACTACAGAGAGAGTGTATTTCTCAAAGCATATGCTCAAACATATTATGTGATTCAAGTAAGGCCCATGAAGAAGACAATTAAGTTGTGATAGAGCTATATTTACATATCATCCATGCCTATATAAACAGAAAGGGGAAGACATAGGTTGTGAAGGTTCATCAGAAAATATGGCATAAAGACAGGCATGTTAGAGCAGCAGTGATTCTAGACAGACTTCTGGATCGGGGAAAAGTGAGAGACTAGTTTTAAGAAAACATTTTGTAAACTCCTGAGAAGGCTTATTCAAGACAGTTGCAAAAGAACAGCAAGGGATAAAAGAGCCCCTTCCTATTTTATGTTCCTAAATGTTTATCTAGATGTTCTCCAACTGTTTCTCTTGATCCTGACTTACAACAACTTGTTTTGGTTAACCATTGTTTTGTCATGTCATGCTACTGTTATGTGCTTTTTATCGCAGCCAAGTAGTTCTTAAGCATTTCAGCCTTTCCCATGTCTCTTGAAACAGGAAGGTAAAACAAATACATAGTCACATGCTTGCCTGTTCTTTTTCTTTCTCAGAAGCTTGTTCTCCTTTATAATTTTACTTGCCTTTTTTTTTTTTTTTTTTCTTCCAACCTACTACTTGGCTATGACTGGACACTTTAAACCTGACTTTCTGAAAAAACAAGATCTATGTGATTGTGCATCTGCCACCCATTTGTTAGGAACTTTGAATTCACTGGCTTATTTCATCCACATTTGACCAACAGGAAGAGAAGTGAAAAATACTAAGTTTCTGAAAAAGTACAACTTCATCTAGGCATCTGCTACTGGAAAGACAAGATCACTCTTATCAGATACCGTAAAACCCACATGAGAACTCATTCTATAGGCACAAATCCAGAAGAAAGCAGGCTTTACTGGTTCAGATGCTCAAACCCTTCAAAATTCCTAGGCCCTATGATGTGGTTGCACCAGGTGGTGGCACTTAAGAATTTTAGCCTAGGAGAACTAGTGTTCTCAAGGCATGGCTGAGAGACCTCACCTAACAGCTGGGTGACTGACTTTAAGTATTACTGTAATGCTAGCCTAGATGTGGTGCAATGGTGGGACATTCAATGAAAACTGCTAGCACAAATGAAGCTATTTCAGTCTCTGTTGTGCTCCAGATTCTGAGGTCGTTTTCATTTTTTGGTTTGAGAGATGTTGCTGTTATATCAATACACTTTTTCATAGTCTATTTCCTGGCAAATCTTGGTCTCATTGCTCTGTAGTTTCCAAGTTTAATTAGTCTGATGGGGCACAAGACATGATGAACGCAGAAAAAAATAGTCTAAGAAAAACACGTGAAACTTGAGAGCTTTGCTAAACTAATAGGATACATACACGGATCATTCTCGTATTTAAGTACTGCTGCTCATCCCCATCTAAGGGAGTATCTACAGAAAGCATGCTAAAAATTAGCATAGGCTTTCTCAGCAGTAGTCAATGATGAATATATATCCAAACAGTCTCTGTTCAAAGAGAAAAATTCAGCTGTTAGTAGGAAAGAGAGCATGGTGAGAACACAAATATTTTATAGTGTTTCTTTCATAAAATGCAGTTTTTAAGAGCATAGGGTAATTATATTGAAGTTATATCTTTGGGAATTTTATTGTTACGAATAATTTCTTGAAAATTTGTACCCTCATTTGCCTAGTAATACCGATGGCCTAATGATAGCCACAAGAACTGATTTCGAATGCATTGATGGTAGGAATAATGACATTAGAGATGAAGCATGTTTCCATTAAACACTGAAATTTCAGTTAAATAGCTTTGACTATATATACAACTGATGATAACTAGCAATTAGTTCCTTTCCTATAGGGAAGAGGCTGAAAGCAGGAAATGCAGTAATCAGCATTTTTCTGTCACACGAATTCATTCCATATAAACAATCTATTTCCTTCTTCTGATCTAAAAAGCTGCTTTTGTGCATAATCACATAGTGTGCAGCACGTTTATACTTATAGGTAATAGCTGTTATCCAGAAGATGGCTCTTTGCATGTGAAGTGCCCTCAGTGCCTTCATCCTAAAGATAAACAAGATTGATCATACATCTTTGATTTTGCAACCCTACTTTGTTTGCTACTCCTCCACCAGTTGTGTACTGTTTTCCATCTGTTGCAACATCATGCATCTGCACTCGAGCGCCTGATCACTTACAAACACTCTCTAACAGAACCCCAGTGACCCCCTCCTCTCATATCTATTAATGGCATCACTTGAAGTTGAACAAAATTGTCATCGACTTTGTGATGTGTCCTTGTGAAAGCGAAATGGAGGTTCACAAATTTCCTACCTTATTGCAGTTCTGCAGCTTCCAGACTCCACTTAGAGGATTTCTCTTACTTCTTTATTTATAAACAATATGCTCTACACCTGGCTAATAATTAATACCTTGTTTTGTTTGTTTGCTTGCTCGTTTCTGAGGACTAAGTCAGGCTGGATATGTTATTGGAAGTAAGTCTTTCTCCAGGAAATATCAAGTAACGTTAAATCTGCAAACAGTTCCACATCTTAATACAGTTTTATAAGCTTCATGCTAGTGATTTTCCTGATGTTGAAAGGTTGCCCAGCTGAATGAGCACAGCATTCCCATCAGCTGCCTGAGTTTGCTCTAGAGCTGAGCCTGCAGAGCAGTGCTGTGTTCTTCCATTTAGCTCCAAGCCCACCATCTCCTTAGCTGCAGAGCTGGCACAGCACTGTGCAGGACAGCCTCTGGTCAATGTTTGTAGGCCCCATGAGGTCCCAGAGATCAGGCGGGTGCTTTTGTGTATCCCTGCTGAGCAACACGAGTGTTTAGCACATCTCTATGGGATGGAGCAGAAGGGCACCCTGGCAGGCTTTCTGTCTCATTGTCACCCCTACTCACCCTGCTGTCCTGCATCTCCAGCTCAAGGAGCTGCTGCTATTTCCCTCACTTGGCTTCCTTGCCTGCCAAGGCAGCAGGCTGGTAGCAACCCCACAGCCACAGCCCCTGGGCAATCAGGATGTGTGTAGGGCCGCAGAGTTGTGGCTGGGCCCTCTGAAGCCTGTGGGGTGCAGCCTGTGGTGGTGCCACGGTGGCCAGGCCTGACCATCAGCCTCCCCGCTCCTGCCCTGTGGATGTGGCCAGTCACCATCTGGGGTGAAACTGTGTTCCTGTGGCCCTGAGGTGTCTTAAAGCATCACCAGGGCTGTTCAGTCACATGCAGCATCTCATCCATTCTCCTCAACATAAAGGCTGAGTCAGAAGCTGCACAGCCGTGGATGAAACACAGCTGTGTGCTGGGTCCCCTCTCTTAGCTTGTCCCAGAAATGGGCTGGCCCCACCCATAAAAGTGCTGACTCGCCTTTACAAAATGATTTCTGGTGATTTGGGAACACTGTAGTAGGAAATACATAGATGCTAGGATCCCCCCCCCTTTTTTTTTGTCTTCAATGGTAATGCACAGACTGAATCATCACACAACTTTATGCTTATTAAACAAATATGCTCTTGTATCATACATCTGGCCTGCAATATCAGGCAAATTTGTTTCTAGTTTGCATAGTTCTGCACAGTTCCTTTCCTGCTTGTGCCATCCTTGCCCCTAGTGCTTGCTCTTTTGCTGCACTGGTGTTTGCTGAAGCCCTGGAGCTCACCAAGAGGCTGCACCACCTCTACATGGGCTTCAGCTGTGTGAGCTGGCTTCTGGACATGTCCTCCACTCGTGCACTAGTAAATAAGCCACAACACAAACTCAGCTTCTCATGGGCACCAAATTTGCTGCTATTACCCTACCCACATCAGTAGATGTGATATTTAGCTGACAGTTCTAACTCTCTCACACACATTTTATGAATTTCTGTGGACATTGCACTTCGCTAATAAGATGCATAGCATTTTGTCTAGATTGTGGAGAAGCATTCATTAAGCTGTTCTATTTACTCTGTTTACTCCTCAGGTAGAACTATGCTGTTCTTGTTCACACAAGATAATCTATATATCCGGGGAGTCCAGCAATCCCCCGGTGTCCTTTCTTAAGCTATTGACATATTTAGGAAATTACTAACGTCATTTTTTGTTGTGTTTTGTATACAAATATCTCAGTGTGACTTTAATCACAGTCTTGGCCAAGCAGAGATTTCCTTCTAGCATTTTTCAAGGGAATCCCGTTTCTGCATTTTTGGTCTTTGTTGGGGCTGGGTGTGGAAACAGCAAGGCAGGCACACTGTAAGGGAGAGCCAGAGGGTGTGCTACAGATCTAGGAAGCTGCACAGCATCAAAGGAAGGGGACGTCTTTCACTGGTTTAATGGTAAACACACTGGCAGGTCAGAATATTTGCCTGCAGAGAGGTCTTGTAGCAAAGACACTTTTTTTTCTTTTTTTTTTTTTTTTTTTCCCCTCATTCAAGTGGCTCTTAGAAGTTCAAAGAAAAAGAGGAAGAGGATGTACAAAAGATCGCCTCATTGGACTTGTCAATTATTATATATTTTTCAAAGTTTCGATCATCTCAAATGCTCACTCGGGTTCTTGGTAATGCAGGAGTACTTTTGCAGACATAGGAACTGAACAATTTCATTTTGTTTCTTTGTTGTTTATTTTCTTCCTTGAATAAATACATTAGAAGCCAGCTGTGATCGTGTATGTCCTGAACTGCTAGTGCTTCAGCAGCCAGTTACATAGGTTAGACTCTGAGATGCCAGTTAAACCATCTTTGTGACTTTTAAACAAGACAACTCCAAGATGAACAACATTCCAGTATGTCACATAGAATATATCCCTTAAAAGAGAATTTATTTTTTTCTGTGCTGATAAGCGAAGATTAGGTGTACTTTTAAATGAACCTGTAAGACTCGTTTACATCTCCATATACAATAGTGTTGTTAGAATGAAAGCAGTGCTAAATTAAGGGATTAAAAATAAATAAACAAATCCATATGCATTTGCTGAAAAGCAGTCAATAAGAAGTGTTCTTGATGTCTGTGCTGCTGTATATGCTTACCTGTAATTTTCCAGAATTTGATCAGAAGCTTTCCAGACTGTGCTTTAATTGGGAAGAAGTACCCATCATTGTTCTGGGAGGTACAGAGATTTGCTGGTAAGCAGGTCAGTGCTCTGAAGATGCAAGCTTGTTTTACTTATTTAGGAGAACCATTTCATGGGTAAAAACATTGTGTAAAAGCATTTTGTGTGATACATTAAGTGCATTTTCCCCATTAATTTGAATTCAAATAAAATAATATTGCACATAATTTATCAGACTCTCCTAATGTCTCTGTAGTTTGCCATAGGGAACAACACAACTGTGTGATGATGGCAGGAAGTGCAGGCTGGTGTAGGTCTTTTTGTATTCTGCAGGTCCATAATGGAGGCTTCAGCTTTGTTTTTATTTTCATGGGTTTTGGGCGTTGTTTTAACAGTTACCATTGGCCTCCCAAGCCTTTTAGTGAAATAGGTAATTGTGTATGCATTTTTTTGTCATTTTATTGACAATGCGTATAAGATTTGTGTGGGGGAATAGCTTTTCTACATAGCTAATAATTTATTATATTGTCTTATGCTGTCTTTTCAGTTTTTTAAATAACTGTTATTATTTCACACTGGAGGGCATAAATATCATTTTCTGCCTTTTTTCCCCCATTGTTTGGAGAGTAACTGGACTACCTCAGTTTCAGGTCAGATAGCATTTCATCAGAACAGTGAAATGACCGTAAGCATTCATCCCCAGTGGATGAAATTCTAACCTGCAGCATTTCAGTCTCCCACCTTGAAGAGTGGCAAGACAATTACTGAGATCCTTGCAGATGGGCTTTAAAGCTGGGCATAATCCAGCAGTGAACGAAATGTATAACCCTCCAAATCAGTGACATTTAACCCAACTGCTCGTCAGGCCAGGTGGAAAGACAAAATTGGCACTCAACTGTTTCCAGCTCACTTTCCTGGTTAGTGCTGCAAACACAGGAAATAATTCCGGTGAGCTGATTTTTGTACACATGCACATGCATGTGCCAACACACTTTATTCTGTATTCAAATTTTCTGTTGTAGATAAACTTGTAAAGCATCTGTATTTCATTTCATGCTCACCTTAAAAGCAGTTGTTCTGCCTGTGGAGAGAGCATTCACCTTTCCCTTTGCCTTTCATCCTTTCTGGTCTTATTTGTGCAGTGAAATTGTATCACTCAGTTGTGACATTTCGGTGGTGGAAGCTACACTCATTTTAACCAAAAGAATATCCTTCTGAAACAAAACCTGGGTATATGTACATGTCAACAGATATGCTCTATAACTTCTGTAAAGAGAACTGAATGATAAAAATAGCAAAATATGTGAAGCATTTAGGTAGTTCTGAAATCTACCCTTAAAAAAAGCAAGAGCCAGCAATCCCTTGTACCAACTTCTTTTATCTCTTCCAAAGCTATTTCTCATTTACTGTAATGCCTAACAATCCTATTTCACAGTGTGCTTTAGATTCCCAACAACAGAAAAAAAATTACTTAAGAAAAAACAACTTGCAAATCCAAGACCAGGCATCTATTTGTGTGCAGTTCTAAATGAAGCTTCACTGTTTCTTAACTAATGAGGATCTTCTCCATGTGGAATAAATTCTTAGTACTTAGCAGCATTAGTAATGCTTCAAGAAAAAAAAAAAAAAAAAAGTATTTAAAATGGTTCAGTTGCCAACTGTCTTCTTTGACTGTCTCAGTAAGATGTTGAAACAGACCTTCTGCTCTAAATTAATAAGGCCAATCTCAACCACACAAAGCCCAGAATGACCGATCATTCTTCTGGTGTCCTCGCTATCTTTACTGAGGTCAGATAAATCACTTTCAAGCTGTTAAATCAATGATCATAAATTAGGGCTCTGTTTTTACAGCGCCTTGTGGGAAATTCTCATGGTTAAATTAATCTAACAGCTGCAGTGAAGAGCACCTCCCACAAGATCATGTCAAAAGTTCTCTCTCCCCCCTCCTTTTTTTTTTTAAAGGGGAAAAATGCCTGAATTATTTGTTTTTACCTAGCGCACAAAATGGAATCCCTCGGTCTGTCCCTGCTAATTCATGTTTCAATTGTACCCAGCTGTTTAAATTGCACTGCGCAGAGATTGCCTTGATCCCCAGGTGCTGGTACTCCATCTGTGCTGCTCTGAGAGACTATTTACAGCAGAGGTTAGGCCAGCGATTGCTGGGATGGAAAACTCATTTCTCAGCCTGGCTTTTATTTACACTCTTATTAAAGATCCTTTCACTCATGTTGGAATGGCAGCTAGTGGCTGCACTGAGCATTTGGCGTTGAGCCAAGCAGCGAAATTACCATGTCGATGAAAGATAGCCCGCTTCCATTTTAACCTTTCGCTGTTCTCCCCTTTCCATCTATATTTGCATGAAGAAGGATGATTATTGAAAGAGATAGGGGGACAAAGGGATGAGAGAATCCTTGTCAGCTGAGCTTTTCAAGGGATAAGCCAATGGTTTGTGACCAATTTGGAAAAATCTTTACTGCCTTATTAATTTCCTACTCCTTTCCCTTAATTGCTATTAGAGTTTATTTTCACATGAAGCAACAGAGCTGCTCATGCTCTGCTTCCTTCCTTCCCCCACTGCTTCCCTGTGCCTTACGAGCACAACCCTGGGATATGTCTGCAATGTTGAGGTTTCTCCTTCATCCCCAATGCAGGTCACACAGAGCCACGGCAACACCCTCAAAATGCTTTTCCTATGAATATGCCTCTTGGAAATGAATCGCCTTCCTGGGAGCAAGGGGCTCGCTGCTCACAGCATGTCACATTGCCGGGGAGGGCAGGGGAGGGTGCCTGCACAGTTGGTGGGGGAGGCTGGCGCGTTACAGACCTGGCTGCACTTAAACAAATGAAAATAACCGTTTGTCCAGAAAACTCAGCACATCTGTTCTGGGGAGCAACATGGGATTGGCAAAAAGCACCAGAATGCACCTCAGCTGTTGGGAGACAAAAACCCACCTTCCTGAGCGCCAGCTACAGCATGGCACAATGAGGACAAGAGCCCCAAACCCCTAAGCCACGCTACCAGACTCCATTCATGAGACAGACACACCGTGCACTTCAGTGTAGCCATGATGCAGGTTCTTCACTGCTACCAAAGCAGTGCTTTTCTTTCTCTTTACCTTCCTGGACAGCAGGAGAGGAGTCTATTTTCCATTTTCCTGGGTAGAAGAGCTGAGCAGTAGCTGTACCATGAGGTTTACAAGGCTTGGTGTTCTTGCTCTTGATCCTATTTTGGATAGTGAGCAAATATTAGCTTTCACATATTAAAGGAAAAAAAAAAAAAGGCAATATTTTCTGAAGGATTTAACCTTCTACCTAGATGCTTGTTAGATGCTACTATATCCTCGATGCTACTGCTGTTTAGGCACTCAGCCACTCTTTAAACTCACAGGTCGCCAAGATTCTTCATCAGTCTTCATCTCTACCCATGCCCAGGAGGCTCAAATGCCTGCTGCTGGCCGGGTGCCAGCAGCTCTGGTGGGACCAAGCACCTAAAAGGTTTGTTAACAAAAGCACAGATGTGGACATGGTTGTATTCTGGGTAACAGACAGCTAAAAAGGGGGTGTTTGCAGACCACCGCTTTCTTTCAGCCCCCTGGAACATGCACAAACAGAGCACAGTTTTCAATATCTTCAAAGTTCCTTGCCATGTTTGTTTCACACATACATGCAGAAAATTGAATTCATAATTCTATATAAAATATATTATATATAATACATACAAATATAAATTATTATATAATTCATATATGACTATAACATTATATATAAGTGCTTATTTACCAGTGCTCAGTCTGTGCCATTCAGCTAACTTCAGCACTTCGGGTTAGCTGGGTTTTGTCCTTTGCAATTCCCAACTGACTGAGTGCCTGAGCACCACTCTGCTTTCCCAGGGAAGCCATCAGCAGAGAAATTTTGCAAAGAGGTAGCAGAGGAGCATTACTTGGACATTTTACATAACTGTAATCTTTTTCTTGTTTTTTATTTTTTATTTTGGAGCTAAACAGCCTTTCCTTAAAACACCATTCTCAGAAAAATGTAACCACAGAAAGATTTACTGTCTGAGCATTGTGTTTAATATTTTTCCCATTCATAAAATACTTGTCTGTCTGGACATGAGACTCAGTTTGAAGGGTGTGTTTTGCTTCTTGTCTGGCTCATTTAAACTGCTTATATGCTAGTGCTCATGCAGAGAAGGGGGAAGAATGATGTCCCATCTCATAACATGTTATAAAGTCTCAGATGGAAAATACAATTGCATGACTGCTGGTAGACAACAAGTACTAAAAGGAGTGTGTGTGTGTGCATGTGTTTAAAGACCACCAAACTATTTATTTATTTGTTCATTTACTTATTTATTTAACTGGGAGCAACATGAACTTATTCCTCAGCAAATGCAGCCTAAGAAGTTTGTTGGTTGTTGTTGGAGTACCTTGTTCTCAGTGAGCTGAGGTGCAGTTGACATTTGGTGACCAGCTTGGGAGAGATGGAGGATGATGAGAAATGAGACGTTTGGTGCAATTAGCTGTGGTACCAACCCAGGAACAAAAGTGAACAGGCACAACTTGGGGACAAGAGCAGCTTTCAGAGTCAAGGTCTAACTTGCTTGAGGATTTAGCAGTTCTCCCATTTTTGTACATTCTTTGGCAATTTCCTACTTAAATAATTGGATCGTCTGCTTCTAGATCTTGGAGAAATGCAACTGGATTTGGCATCCTCTTGCCTACCCCCATCCCATCCATATACGTGCTGGGATATTGCCCTGTACTGTGGAACAGCTGCCACAGCCCACAGCTGCTGAGGCTCTCCAGCTGCAACGGGGTTTGAGAATAAAAATTGAACTAACCCACATTTCGGAGCTCTGGATGGGCAGACACAGACCGAATTTTGGAAAAGAGCAAAATGACTGCAGGTGTGCCAGTTGCTTTTACATCCCTGTCTTTTATTGAATATTATACTGTACAGCGAAACTGAGGAACAGTTTGTGCTACCTGATGAAGGGGCTGCCTTGTTATTTGTCTCTAACAGCTACTTTCATGGGAAAACAGTGTGTTTTCTTGTAATTTTACTTCAATATCTTGCAATATCTCTGTGCTTGTCTTACCTTCTTAAAGAAAAAAAAAAAACAGCAAAATTTCATTGTTTTCTGCTTAGTCCCTGAAAAATTGTAGCACTAACTACAGAAATAGGTGGCAATTGTCAAATCAGAAGCCAAAAGCTTCATCTGAGCTTGTGTGGCTCTTCCAGCCAACTCTTCAGTTACTGAGAAGTAGTTTCCCTAGAGAATAGTTGGGCTGGAGAACTGGGGCAGCAAAGTTCAAAAGGTAGACCCCTCCAAAATCTACTTAAAACCGTAAAAGTTTTCCTTTTAAAATAGGAGAATTCACATATTACATGCATGTATGGTTTCATTTTGAGGTTAATGAGCCACATTAAATAATATATAAAAAAGAAATTGTTTCCCTTTCTGCTGGCTTCCCTTCAGCTAGCAGTGGTTTCTGCATTGCTGGTGAGCATCAGCTGCCACGGGAGACGAGAGGTGGAGAGAGGTGAAGAGCCAAAGGCTCAGTGGTTCTTCCAAAACAACAGCTACCTGCTCCACAATGCTTTAAGTTAAAGAGGAGCATGGTAAGGAGAAGGAAGGAAAAATACCACCAATAGGATAAATGAACCAGATGGATGCTATGCTGTTGTAGAGACTGTAGGGAAATGCCTTGACTTACCACAGACAAGAAAAAAATAAAAAATCACACACACACAAAAAACACACACACACACTGACTGATAAATCCAGGGCTGAGTGTTGGGTTTAGGGGCGATACCACATCGTTATGGACAGTTGTAGAGCTGCCTTTACAGAACACCATGAAGGATTGCCTTCTATTGCTTAAGGGAATGACTGCTCAGGAGTAAAGGTCAGGGACATTTTGACTCTTTAGAGACTGAGATATCATGCAGTAATACGCCCAAGAAAAACAATGCCATTCTAATCTTAGGTGGCCTAAAATTCATGAGGGTTTAGAAATCTCATCAGTCTATGCATCTAAATAATCAGTCTTAAATTAGCCGCAGGAAAGATCTAATTATTTTTTCTACTGCAGCTTCCTCCCTCTCCCCTTAGTATTTTATGGCAGAGTGCTGAAGAATATTCCTGCAGCTTCAAATTCATGATTAATTATTCTTAAATTATTAAACAGGAGTCTCTGACTCATCCTTTCTTTATCTACCTGTAGACACATTTTGTCTACCTTGATCGTATGCCTTTTATTAACCTTGTCCTCAAAGCACAATATTTCCTCGAGTCATTGTATCTACCTAAAAAGTTGTGCCATCCTCTGTACTGCAAAGTGAAAGAACCTTTTTTTTTTTTTTTTAAAAAAAAAAAAAGAAATCCTTCATCTTTCCTTCTAACAAGAACAGGATGTGCAGTAACTTTGGTTTACATAAGCATTCCTGGAAAGCACGAGTGTGACTCTGGAATCAATAAAAGCTGCAGTGTAAGAGTATAAAGAAGTAAACTTTTTGTGAAGGTACGTGGCTGTACAGGGGTACATTAAGAAGACAAAACTTCAGGCCTCTGTTTTACAGCAACTGCACAAAATACATGTACAATAAATTACTGGGACTGTTCCCTTCGATAGCTTTAGGTAATGAAGTGCATTCAGTATAAGAATATGAAAGTATTATTGCACTTACTGCATACAGGGAGTACAGAAACTGATGTCCACATCTGAAGAGTTGTATCTATTACCTAGAAATGAAAACAACGAGCCTTACTTGAGCTACAGTCTTACACAATTTAGGGCGTAAGAGACGCAAAAGCAATGGCGCAATGCAGAGCGTGCTCCTTTAGGCTCACTTGGCATGGGACAGCACCCTGTCACTGCACACTACCGACACTGATTTATTCAGCTTGCACTAGTGAGGCTGGCAAAGCTACTCCAAAGTATATTTGCACCGTAATTTTAAACCTGACTCGGTGGTCTGAGTACAGTAGCAAACTGTAGAACTTGGAGGAGAGTAAGAAGAACCAGACTGAAAAGAACAAATCCTTCATCCCTGCACTGTTATGCTCAGTTAACACACATGGCACAGGCAGCATTTTAAAAAGTGGGGTGACACTGGCAGCAAAGAACAAATGTTTTCACTGCTCTTCTACTGAGTTTGAAGTAAAATAAGAATGGGGAGTCGTAGTAGTGCTACAAGGCAACACCTGAAGAGGCAAACAGCAAATAGCGCACTCAGCTCTCATCCCTGTGCTACAGAAGGACGTTGCCCATGGCTGTGCTGGTACAGTGCAAAGAGGCAGGTGTTACCTGTCAGCTACATCTTCGGTTGCTGAATTACCATAAAGACTTGCTTCAATGGAATCAATGAATCAGCTTTGGTTTCACCCTAATAAAAACTTTGGAGTGGAATTTGAGACAGTGATTCCTGAGAAACTGGGGAGGAAAACCATATCCCAACTGCGCTGTCATTTCAGAACTTGCACCCAATTTTTCATACCACAGACAGCGGAGAGCTGAGCAGTTTGCATAGCTCTTCATTGAGTCAAACACAGCAGCTGGCAACCTGAGCCATGAATCATAACCTAAAAGCAGTGTGCAGCTCACAGGGCTCTCCTACAGCTGGACTCCTCTGGATCACCCCATACACTGAGGCACCTCTTCAGGGATCTACTTCATTAGATCTGGTGTGAGACCTCTCGTCAGGGACTCGGCCTTTCCCTGGTAAAACAGTGTGTGCTGCTTGTCTGTACTGCACAATTAATACACAAGGAGACTCAGGTACTCTTCAGGACATTCAGAATAATAATGGTTATAGATATAGATGTATATATATAATTTAAAATTTTATTTAAAATTTTACGCATACACTTCTTCAGCATCCTCCTCTTTTTTTTTTTTTTCATTGCACTGAAAAGTTTCAAAAAACACAAAATATATCCCTTTACTAAACATTTTTTTTTTTGTTCTTCGGTTACAAAAAGATTAACATTTCACAGTCACAAAGCATAAGTACATTGGTCCAAAACATCTTCCTCCAGCAGGTCCTCCATTCCTCAGGACATATAAAACCTAGAGAGTTTTACAGGTCTCAAAATAAGATGACTTGTCCAATGAAGGGAAGAAAACAGTGACGGCTATTAAAAAAAATCCCAAACCGAAATAAGATACCTATGAAAGAACATCACCAGCAACAGTTAAAAAATATAAAGAAAAAATAATAATAATAATAAAAAAATGAGACCGGAGGCGGGCAAGGGCATCCTCCTTCAAGTACATCACAGGTAGAAATACAGCAGCACGGTTACAGCATGGTTTGGTCACGCTCTATGGCAGCCACATCACTACGTCTGCATCTAAGACACGTGGAGGAAAACTATTTACACACTGAGAATGTCGGGGAGGAACAACAATTCTGTAGAGTTTGCAGCTCCTGTTCGATACAAGTGTTGAAATTATTTGCACATAAGATTAAAAAAAAAAAAAAAAAAAAAAAAGCAGCAAAATGCTGATGCAGGAAGAAACACAGCAGATTGGCTTGGAGTGTGTAGTGTTCTTTAAAATCTAGTAAAAGCTTAAAGCCAAAACACCAAGTGCAGTTCTTAGTTCTTCAAAAATGTCTTGGAGACATGGAGTCTACTGCATCTCATAGACCTTGCCTGTCGTGTTTTAATATGGAATCAACTTTAACATGAAAAAGCATGGCTAATGGCAGGCTATGACCACTTTCCTTTAGCTTGTTAGACCTGTTGCTCTTTAGTAGTCCTTTTATTAAAAGCATTTTCTCTCTCCACCATGAGGCTGTTGAAAATTAGCTCTCATGGACAACTTCTGTGTTCATATGGGAAGCATCGCTGCATTAATTTAACAGAAGACAGTTGCATCCCTCACTTAAGGTGCAAATGACATTTTGAACTATTGTCTTCATCTAATTAAGTAAAGGTGAGTTCGGGCTGTAGTGTGAGAGAAAACCTCTGGAATGTCTGTCCTACTTCTGCAACAGCATTCGCAATGGTAGAAGCTTCTTCGGTCTGGGTTTCTAGAAATTGGACTGGACCAGGCACCAGAAGGGAATGTTAGATGGTGTCTGCTGATCTGAGCTATGTGGCATGCTATTTCCTTTCCTTGCTGGTGTCCAAGGAATGAAGGCTTGCCTTGTTTTCTGAGCAGTGCCAACGCACTGGCAAGGAAGCACTGTGCAATGGCAGTGCTAATCCAGATGTAACTCAGGGCTGAGGCTCCTTGCTGCTCACACTCAAACAATTTTGGATACTAAGAGAACTTCACTAGCCAAAAAAAAAACAACCAACACATACTGCTGACGACATCAGGCAGTGACTAAGATGATGTGCCAAGGACCTAAGATTTGGACTTGGTGCCTAACTTGCTCCAGTTCGAGATGAAGTTTCAGAGCTTCACTGAGCAGCAGAGCAGCTACAAGTCTGAACATGGCCGTATCCATCCTGTGCCGACCTGAAAAATGGCTTTGTGCATTGTGGACCACAGCAATCCTTCCTCCCTGCCGTCAGTGATTTCTAATGCTGTGACTCCCAAATAATGCACTCTATGATGAAATAGGGAATGTGTTTAGTTATACCAGCTTCACACAAACCTCCCCAATAAATGGCTCCTGCTTCCTATTTGTGCCATGCTTTGGTGTGTAGATGTATTTATACCATGCTGTGAAGCAGAGCACAGAGCACAGTGCAGGCATGTAGGAAGCTCCTCATGAAGGCGAGTAGAAGTGAGAGCCCAGGTGCTAAAGCGGCGTATCAGAGGTGAACCAGCAACACTCAGGGTAGGCAAGCCTGTAAATGTGTAACAGGGACTTTGTAAAGAAGCAAAACAAAAAAAACATCACAGCATAGTTTCAGCCACATACATCTGAGTAGAAAGCTTTTTATTACTCTTGAAAATTTTCAGAATTGATGCTAATTTACGTCAATTGTTGATCCTGTGCTTCTGCCCTTTCCAGGAGAAGAGCTCATAGCTAACACAACTTGACCTAGGTAGGCGCAGCAGCTGCAGAGAAGCAGGCTGACTGATGGCAATGCCTCAGGTGAACAGCAGAACTGGAGGCTGATGCACAAAGCCATACTAGTGCCTGCCAGATTTTGCTCTGAAAACTGATCCCTGAATTTGCTCCCACCGAGTCATGCACTCTGCCGCCCCATCTCTCTAGGGGTACGTTTAAAAACACCACTGAAAGAGAAGATGCATTTTCCATCGCCTTGAAATTTCACTTTTAAATTTTGGCTGATGCTATCCCGGAAATTAATTTCTACCACATTGTACTCAGTGGTTTTATAATGACTGGTGTGAATGCTGACACCGTGTTACTGAATAATGAAGACTAACACATGGGTACCAAAATGTTTGACTCCAGCTTGTAGCTGGTAACAGCAAGCATCAGCTTCTTTGCTGTTCATGTGACTTTGGAGGGATTGCCATTAGTTTCTTCATTAAAGGGGATCTTTATTGCTAAAGGACTACACAACTGCATTTGCAAAGAGACAACAGGAGTTACACAGAGCATGAAAAGCATGTTTACAAGTTTATTAGGCCAAAAAAAAGAAAAAAAGAAAGTGCAAGAGAAGATCTCCTGCTTTAACTTCAAAACATATGTGGGGCCACGTGAAAAATACTCTAGACTCCAAACCTGCAGATCTCTTTTCACCCATTTGCTCACACAAAAAGATGTAAAGGGGAAAAAATAAAAATGAATAGATAAAGTGTGATAACATATAATCAGATACACGGTTGATTTATACTGAAGCTCTAGAACATAAAACCTCAGTGTTCTGCACAGCTTTATCATATGCAGGCACTGGGGCATGCACAGAACAGTTTCCAGGCTAAAATCATGCAGTTTGCTGCATGTGCGAGCCATTGCTCACTCTACATGGGCTCAGCTCATTTCTGAAACTCCTCCTGGGTCTAGAGACTTAGAGAAGGGCATCTGAAATTCTCCGAGAATGTTGCACACGTACTTTTGGATGCAATCAAATAAAGCATCTGGGCAGCTATACTGAACAGCACCGTTCTTTGTTTACATAGCACATTATAAATTATAAAACTGGCAAGCTCGAGGCTACTCCTGTTCAGGAGAAAGTCTGCACACCTCAGGGAGCACAAAGGACACAACATCCTTCTCTTCGAGCTGGCAGTTTCTCCTTTAGAAAGGATATAACATTTGTGAGATGCCTAGTCAGTGCTCTGCAATTATGTCAGCTCCCTGTCTTTTGGCTATTCAAGAAGTAGCTTTTATGTACAAGCCAGATTAGCAGCTCCAAAAGAACGTGGTCTGGGAGCAATTTAGGTTGAATCTGGCTCCCCAGCTGACACATCTGCCTATATATGAGAACCTTCCTTTTTTTTTTTTTTTTTTAATTGCAGCCAATGAAGTGAAGAGCTGTCTGTCTGAAGAGCAGGCAGCTAGGTTAAGCTGCAGATTTGCTCAGTTGTTACTCCCATGGACTTGCTCTTACTCCAATAAGGTACTCAGGTTTTCTTTATTTAAATCGATTCAGGACGGCTAAGAAAAAAGCTGATGAAGCTAGTGAGGGGTGAAGGGCTGGTAACTATCACAGTGATCTTTTGATCCTCAACTACAGTCCTCAACAAGTGAGAGGACAGAAAGTTATAAGCTGTCACTTTCTGATCGCCAAGTCAAGCAGGAAGCAGGAATATGCTGAATAGTAAGTGAGGCAGGAATAAGTGAAATCATTCTTAAACAGATCACTATCTGTGTACCCAAACTGATAACCAGAACAATATCATCACTTCAAGTAGAAATCCAACTGAAAATATACTCAGGAGCCCAAATAAATTTACTGAATCCCAGCTGATGCAAAAACTGTGTGTTCAGGGATCCTTTCAACAGGATAAGGCAGACGGACCCATTCAATGAATGAAAATCTGATCCCAAAGAAACCACGACCTCCAGGTAAACATCACATAGAGCTGAGTTTGCTTGCTCTGTATAAGCATGGTATGCACACAACAGGGAATCTCAACAAATAATTCCTCGTATCAGAACAAATCTTGCAGTACAAGACTGTGACCTATTTCTCCTGGACAATTTTGCAGCTGGCTGTTTTAGCTGCAGTAAACAGGTATAGTCACACTAAAAACAATTTCAGTTTTCCTACTAAAATACAGGAGCATAGTCTACTGAAGAAGAGACGAGGAAAAATGGGGATTCAAAGGATTACACAAGTTTGCAGTTGTCCATAGGTAAGTCATGAAAGCAACTTTTTGGAAGAAGAAAACTTTTGAGTCTCATATATATATCTATAAAAGTATTTTTAAATGAGATGTAACCCAAGTCACTACTCTGAATACCCGGGGTTAGACTTCAGGAGCCTCCACGGCTTCTGATGCCCACCTCTACTTGCACAACTGAAATGGCTCTTCCAAGCTACATGGTAAACTGAAAAAAATTAACTTGTATTTCAGGTCTTCACCCGGAGGGATGACAGAATCCATAATATGCTAGCAGCATTTAAATCCCATTCCCGTTAAGCACCAAAACCTTTTCTATAGGGGAGTTGTAATCTTAAGGGTTATCTTTAATCATATACAGTATATGTGCAGAGCCCTGCCTTTCAGGCAGAAAAGTACCCCTCCAGCATTAGCTTTGAATAGATTACATCAGTTGGAGATGTCCCGGTCAGATCACCAAACACACATTGTCTCTTAGAGGCCCTTCCTGAAAAGATCCCCTTTCTGCAAACGCTCTCGATACTGCTCTCACGACTGCTTGTTCCCGTGTATTAAAGGAATGACGTAGACAGAAATGTCGTCTCCAGAGCCAAGCCTGTCGTTGGAGATTCGCCAGCCCCGGTCCTTCAGCACTCCCCGAGCTCGCATCACCAGGTCCTGCGCCGCCAGCGTGTACCTGTGAAGGCAGAACACAGCCAGGGAGGGTGAGTATTACGGCCTAGCTTGGTGAAGAAAGCCTGGAGATTTACATTTGTCAGGAACAAGGACAAGCTACCCAGAAGCAGAGAAATGTTAACCACAACATCCGCGCAAAGCAATCGTTCATAATTCAGTAGCAGCTTTTGTCTCAGAAGGTATTTCACAGGCAGTGATCAATCAAAAAGCGAGCAGTCATTTTAAGTGCCCAACTTCACAAGTTTTCAGAAAATATTAAAAAAAAAAAAAAACAAACAAAAAACAAAACTCAACAAATCAGGTTTCTAGTAGTCTGAAAATTTGAGGACACAAAATAGCACCACTTGTTTACTGAGACCTACAATTGGGGACTGAAACACCTGGAGGTAAATATGGGTTTACTCATTCCACAGACAAACTGTAATAAAGAATGCAATTTGAAAACAAGCAATATTTAAAAATAAAATCCAAATTGCCCTTTAAACCAAGTAGATAAGCTATTTTCCTTGACTGTAAGAATGATTTTTGAATCTTTTGTATAGTGAAACTGGAAAAAGAAACTTAATACAGCAGATTCACAGAGTCCACAGTCCATTCACATTTATGAGTTCAATGAAAACTGTGTGAATGTGAGTTGTCAAGTGCTTAATTTAGTGAAATACTGACAGTTTCATGTTGCTTCAAAACTCCCAGACTGTGCGGGGCTGAATGGCATTGTATTTATGGGAGTTATTTTCTGTCCTTAGAAAATACCAGATGCTGCTTGGAGGCTGAAGGGTAGCGGAGCACAAGAAGTGGTGCAGACAGTGCTCTGCCCTGCGCCAGCCAGAATGGAGAAGCGGTTGTTTACAACGGGATTATTTCTAAAATGAGTCCTTATTCAACAAACCTGAGCCCAATGCAATATTGATCAGACGTGTTATCCCATATCGTTTTACCTGCTGTTACTAGATCAACACATCTGTGTGCTAATTTAGAAGTTTCCTCCGAAAGAAATCTCATTATGGATGAACAAGTACTCCAATCAATCCTCAATCCAACACCTGCCTAAGATGTTTTGAATTTAGCTGGGTGGAGCCAAGCTTCTCTATGATTTGCTGATTAAAAATTAATTGAACAGTTAAGAGACTCACAGAAGAAAAAAAAAAAAAAGACACACGTTCAATATTGTGTCTGCCTGTATTTCATTTTAATCTGAAGTATCAGCCTCTGATGTGATGAGGGGCTCTCTGTAAAGCCAAACTCACAGACCATCAGAAGCAAAACACATCCATGTAATTTGAAGAAAGCAGGAAGGACGAGAAGGGTTGGCATTTCAAGACTCCCTTTTCTAGGGAAGAGCCTTGCCCAGAAGTGATCTGCCCAGATCTCATCTGAGGCACAGGAAAGAACAGCGCCTCCACTGATCATAAGCAGTGGACAAAAAAGGGGGTTGTTAATTGAGGATCCAAGGATTGTTCTAACCCCAGCTAATTTCACCAAAGAATGAATTATTAAATGCAATTGCTATCAAAAGAGCCTTTATTCACCTTCTTGGGATAACAGAAGAGAAATACCCAATTTATTATGTCCTGTTTCTACAATCTTGGTTCCTTAGGCTCAAACGACTCCTTTGAATCGGGAATAGGTTTACTTGCTCTACTAGAAAGTTACTTTTACTGCAAATAAAACAATGTTTCATGACACAAAAGGTTCGATGTTAAATCCAAATAATGCTCTGCAGAAGCAACGCACTACCCGCTCCTAGTGGTACTGAGGGAGTGGTAACATTTCCAGGTCTCTCTAGTTTTGACACAAAATTTACTTCTAGCCATAAGAGCAGGGCCCAAGGGTCATTTTGCACCAGGCAAGTCACGAACTCCAACACATGCTTGCACAGACGCTGTCTGCAGGCTCCAAGACCTGTCTGCACCAAAGACCTCAAGGTGTAACAGCAGGAGGTGACAAGAAGCGCTGATTGTATTGTCCTAATAACGACATGAAATTTTGTTTTCCAAGGGGAAAGAAACAAACATACATTACTTGCATTCCTCAGTTCCCAAATCCCCAAATCAGATGCAGGGCTAAGAACAAAAGGACTCCACGTGGCAGGCAAGAAACTGAAATATTTATTCACAGCATGTCTGATGCTAAGAGAGTTTTGGCTAAGAACATCTTTTTCAAGGGTTTCTCAGCTATTGTCAGGATTTAAGAGAAGCAAACCCATCATTCTGGGAGAAAACTTTGCCTTCCTTCTTTTTCTAATTAACAAGGGCTCCCCACATCTAAAGAGCACAAAGGAATAAGTACTGCTCTTTATTGTGTAAAGATGTGCTGCTTAACATTTGGAGAGGGTAAGATTAAAAAAAAATAAGTCTTTAAGAAATCAGAAATCCTCCTGTAGACAGACTGTGAAATACACAAGAAAACCAGCTCGTTGAAGTGGAGGAGAAGGAACAGGTGAAGGCAGCAGCGAGGCAACGTATTCCTCTCCCAGCACAGAGCTGAATTGAGTGACGCTGTTCAGCTTGGCACTAGAGGAGATGGGGCGAGTTTCTGGTACCTGGAGATGAATAGCAGCAGCAGTCCATTATTGAATGCTTTATTCTCCAGCGCTGTGAACTTGGGATTCAGCTGTCAAGACAGCATTAGAGAACTGCTGAAGTAGTTTTAAAGTATCTACTTCCTCCTAATGAACAGCCTCGCTGGAATACAACTTCTGTGTTTTAAGAATAAATATATATATATTTTCTCCAGCTCAAGCTTTCAGTATTGATCAGTGAAAGTACTGCAGGGGAAATGGTGGCAGCAGGGGCAGCATGCTGTTGTCTGAGCAGCTTCTTATCCGCTCACACACAGCAGAGGTGGAGCAACTCCCCAGCACCCTCATAAATCTCCACATGGGGTGAGGGAGAGGAAGGACAGGAGGGAGGATGAGAAATTAAAGATTCCCAAGGTCAGTGTGTGAGTGCAGCCGAAGGAAATGGTCAAGATCCTCGCTTCTCTTCATCTTCATACTTTTTCAGACTGATGATGTATGAAAAAGCAGCAGTGTGTCGCTACCACCTGTTCTTCGCTCAGGGTCGCCTTCATGCTCTTGTAGGCCACAGTACCCGTAAGAAACGAGCTGGCTAAGAAATCCAGCTCAAGCCTGGCTTCTTTGCCCCATCACAGCACTGCCCAGCCCTGGCGGAGAAGCTGCTCTCTGATCAAGTCTGTTCTCGTCACCCGCTGCCCAGATCCCCTGAGGCTGTGTCTGCATGGCTGGGTGAAGACATCGCTCCCTGTGCATTGGAGATGCCCAGACACATGTTACGTTTGACAGGATTCAGAAATGTTTTTCTGTGGGTAACAAACACTCAGAGCTCTGACAGTAAATACCAACAGGAGAGAGTCCCAAGAGCTTTCCTGAGGGCTATGAGCTCTTATCCATCAGGCTGTAAAATGACTTCTAATTCAAATGGGAGGGATATTGTTCCCTAAAAGAGCTAATTACATAATAGGTAAGTGCTGTGCAGCTCTAAAATTTTCCTATTTTTATTTTTGCCTTTCTTTTTGTTAAATATGCTGCTGTCAGGGAATAAGTAGGCTACTGGGTCAGATGGATCCGGGGTCCAGGTTCTGCTCCAAATAGTAGGTTCTTCAGAAGATCATGGCATTACCAGGCCCAGGGGGCAAGCCCCTTACATTCTGACAAGTTTTCTGCATCCCTAGAGATTTTACATTTCCAGCTGATCACCTCACCACAGACTGTTACTGCACCCATCACAGAACTTGACATTTTGTAGGATAACATCTCCTTTAAACATAACACTGATAATGCTACAAACACGATTCTCCTGTCTCTGAGTAGTGAGAGGAATGAATGCAACGCCAGTGTCTGAGCTGCTATGCTATTGTAAATTCATTAGTTATACCTCATTTGGACCACTGAAGTAATTACATAAAACCTCTCACACAGTACTTTAAACCCTTTAAATATTCTTTATAACCAAGCAGCAAGAGCAATTCCACAAAGGTAATTTTCATAAATATCATTGTAAACTATATGAGGGACTGTTCTAATTACCTTTTGCAAGCTGGCCTGAGAAATGTCTTGCTACCACTATTTGTAAGCCTCTAAATGACCTGGCACAAAGTTACTTAACAGAACAAATTAATTTTCGATTCAGATGTCCATTCACAGACCAATAGGTCAAACACTAATAAATGTGTTTGTTCTAACTCGTAATACAGGAGGCCCAATTCTGGAGCGTGTCGTACTCACACTGGTGCAAACGAGACTAATCCCCCACAATTACTGGGGCTAAAGCAGCATAAATAAATCTAAATCAAATAAAGAAAATGTTATTTTGCCCTTACTATGATTTCTATGAGTATTTTATAGTGGATGAGAAGTTACACACCTTGCATGTCAGAAAGATTGAACAAGGAATTCCCATTCCTTCTGCAAGAGAAGTGTTGGCTACCTCCAGTGCTGGAAACACCAGAAGGAACAAGACCGATGCAGTGCACCCAGACTGTGTTCACATCTAACAGGCCCAGCCAGGACAGCACGAAGAGCCAACCTTTCCCAGTTACCAGAAGACAATGGAGGCAGAGTAGGGCACAGGTATTACAACTATACCAGCTGTGTTTGCAACAGGAGACTCAGGGGTGCAGAATGCGGAGCAAAAGCTCCCTACCACCTCTGAACAGTGCTAGGGAAAAATGGGGATGCAATTGGGTGGGTCTCCTCCTACCTTCAATGAGCAGCTGATCTGCAGAGCACAGTGCCAGGTGCCCTGCAAGTGCTCCTCACTAGCCATGTACCAAATTCTGACTGTGTTTGGAGTGGCTGCCAATTCAAAACCCAAGCGGCCGTCAGGGTGTCTGTACCCTCTGCTGTCCTCCATGTTTGATGATGGAGAACAGGGCTCACCCCATGAAGATGACCACTCAGTAATTATGAATACATAAAGCATTTTGAGATTGGATTTCCCCATACCCTCAAGAGCTGCCACATCCAAACAAGTGAAACTTGAGCTCTCACACAGTCCTGCATGTTCTCACTTGGCTGCTGAGATATCCCACTGCTTATATCCCAAACTCCACTTTCCATGGGTACAACTGAGGATGCTTTAAGGGCTCTTTTCCCCCATACTCATCCCAGGGAGAGGGCAGAAAGCAGCGATGGCTAACCAGGCCTAAAATCAGGAGCAACAGGCACCTTTCAGAACAATCTCTGGAGAAGGATGAAACTACTTCCATTTTCATCATCCTCCCTTTTAGAAGCGAGAGACTTCTGATCTCCAGCTAGATGTTCTAATTCAGTGTGACACTGAACTCGGTAGCAGACAGACACTCCAGGCACACACTGCTCCAGTTAGTTTGGGAAGTTTTTTGTTTGCTTGGTGGTATATTCGAAAGAGAGAAACTGACCAAGAGGAGGTGAAGACAGGAAAATGAAGAGGATTACACAGGCTACAATTATGAAATTAAACAGAATCCAGCTACGTGAAGTAGAATAAAACTCTGCACTTATTTTGTCACCACAGCTGCCCAGCAGCAGGCAGGCAGTGGGCATCCACTAGCAGAGGTGGGTTTACAGGTCACAGCATGACTAGGAATAAGTGGCACCCACACCACACAGTATTTATCCATATGTATAGTGTGTGAGAGAGATACCAATAAGGTCCTAGCAAGAAACAATTCTTTAGTGTTAAAAGACTGTCCAGAGGAGAGTTATGTGTGACTGCTGGAGACAGAGACCTGTCGTGATGTTCTTTTAAGACCTCAGCCTCCTTTAGTTTCCATATGACCTATTACAGCCCACAAGATGATCCTTTGCCAAGATACCATGATCCCACAACTTTCCTTTGAAGGTAGGCAATTCTGAGTTATAACTGGGAAAAAACAAACCCAAACATATTTGCTATAGGGATTCCATCCAGTGTATAAAAACATGCATACCTACTGCATGTTATCTACTGCATATGCTCTACACAAATACATTACAAAAAAGCACTCTTAATTCTGGAGAGGATAGAAAGTCAGGGATGAGCACAAACCTGTGGGGATCATCAGGGTCACAGTTTGGTAGGAAGTTAGTGACAGCTTCTGCCACTTCTTCGTTTAACAGAACGTCCCAGAGTCCATCAGTAGCTAGGATCAGAACATCATCCGGCCCATGCTCATACTGCAGGAGGTCGTAGACTCTCACCTAAAACACACAAAAAACATAATGAGAGGCATCCCACAGGCGCTGACCCAGCCGGGATGGACCCAAGTGTTCCTGAACGAGGCTGCACAAAGCAAGCCTCTGATCAAAGCAAAGCCTCCCCCAGCCCAGCTGACAGGTCTGCATGCGAAGCTCTCCCCTATCGCTGGCAGGGCTAGTCAAATGGAAGCTGAATAATTCATTTGATGAATTTTTGATATTTTCTAATAAAATATTCACAAATAATTGTTTTCACTATTTGTCCAGACCCATTTAACTCTGCCAAATAAATTGCGTATGTTGTGCACAGCAGAAGGCATCTTGTTCGCCTTTCCAGGCCCGAGGCAGGCGCTGCGCTTCTGAACGACGCCCGGGCAAGGGAGCAGTCCCACCAAAGGGAGAGGAGCTATTTATTTACCTGCTCGGTTGTGTGCATCTCTACGGCATTCAGCGGGTAGAGGCTCACTTGAGATTCTCACAGAAGCGAACCCCGAAGCTTATCTGTGTGAGGCTGTTTTGTTAAAATGCCCGCTGGCTTCAGCACCACAGCCAGGGGGATGGGGCTGGGAGGGGCTGGGAGGCCACCAGCTGAGCCCAAATACGAGCAAAGGTCATCATGAGCATTTTAAAACGAGCCTTTTGGTGGCCGTAGCTCTCCTTCCAGCACACGCTGTATTCCAGCTGACAAAGCGCCTGCTCTTTCGATTCCCAGGCTCCAGCAGGGAGCCCTTACAAAGCCCTCCCAGAGCACTTCAATTACCACAGCAACAAGCCCCATCTGAAAGACGTGTGGCAACCCCGGCACGGCAGTCAGGAGGGAACGATGATCCGCACTGAAGTTTGGCAGCAGCACACCTTGTCACACATCCTGCTCCAGCCTTGGGCTTCACCGACAGCAGCAAGTTGGTCAGACAAGCCTTGGCATTGCCAGAAGACATGGAGCTGTTTTATTCTCCCCCCTGGTGCACTCTCCCCTTAGGAGCCATGGAGCAGGAAATGCACATAAAATGCCTGGACCTTTTAATGTAATTATGATTTTATGGGACTGCAAGCAGCTCTGGAGAAACAATCATCTAGACCTCACTGCTAATCCTTACTTGTTCGCCTTTCACTCAAAAGCACAAAAAGGTCATTTGTAAAATGTAACCTTCATTTCATTATCTAAGGTAACAGCTGAAAAAGGACTTTGGAGAGGATTAAAGTCAAGGCAAGATACTCTCTTCATTAGAGCATATCTCCTTATTCAGATTGAGTGGGAATACTATTATAGAAAAGATCCTTATATGCAGCACAGCTCTCCTTTCAAGCCCCCTGCACAAAAGGCAGCAGTTGTCACAGTCCCCATCTCCCAGAGTTTAGTTAACCTTTAACATTCCAGAGTTTACTGGGCTTCAGGGGATAAATTGGGCAACGCAGCAACCAGCAAGTACACCACACATCCTGGTCAAGTCTCCCAGGTATAAGCAAGTATTTCAGATAGCATCCTGGGTAAAGCTCAGGGATTCACTGAGCAGCAAGCGCCTCATACAAACAACCAAGCTTCTACCATCACAATCTTGTACACTGCTGACAAAAAAGAGCTATTTTAGAGCTGTCCAGTCCATCATAGCTGCAGGTTATGCTTACAGACCGCTTTGCCCAGGTGCAGAAACGAGCCAGCTTCTACCTTTCACAGAGCCCTGCCACCAGCTCCCCTGAGCCTTCCAGCCCCTTCCATTGCCCTCACAAACTTTTGCCCTCTGTAACATCTCTGGAGCAACAGGACAGCCCTTGAAGGCTTCCATAAGTCACCATACTTCTGCCATCCACTGATGTCCTCTTTGATGTGGAGAGCTGGAGACCTGTGAAGTGGTTCAGTTTGACTTCAGCAATCAGTGAATGCAAAAAGCCAGCTACAAGGAAGCAGCAACCACCTCAGCAGCACCAACACCCGTGACAGTAAGAGTTGGGTTACACCACATTTTATCTCGACTGGTACTGAGAGATCTCTGCTGAAATTCAGCAGTGGACGCTCGCCACCAAACCCACAGTCGCCCACGACACCTTTCTGAACACGCATTACGTGGCTCGTCACACAGTGCCTTTTTTCATTACAGGTATTTCTTTCTAATATTGCTCGCCTACACGCAATGAGAAGTGCTGAGTAAAATGCTTTGGGCAAGCAGCAAATAAGCAGGTGGGCCGGTTTTATATTTACATTTCAAACAACCTACCCACCGGACAAAACCTGCGTTTGGCTCACGCAAAGGACCACACCAGCGCTGCGAAGGCGCTAAGGCTTGCCAGGCAGTTCTGTTTGTAAGAGGCAGCCAACACGAGTCCCTGTGGCGTGAAAACTGTTCAGACAAAGTGGCACAAGAGCCTGCAGCCATCTGAGGTGCTCCCAAGCAGCCTGCCTGGGGGAATTCAAGCCACACAACAGTCCGCATTCAGTTGCCTGCACTATTGATTAACCCAGTCTCTTCAATAAATTAAACCCTTTCTTAATTGTATTGTCCCTTTTTATGTGCAGTGTTATGCAGTGCGGCTCCACTGGCAAACGATGAGATCTTTCAATACCACCCTCCAAGTAATTTATATGTAAATAATAAAAAGCGGGTCCCAACACTGCTCCCTGCAGCACTCACCAATTAATCTCCTTTTAGCTTTTTACTGCCACCCTTTGTTTCCTGCCCTTTAGCCAATTTCCAGTAGACTGTGCCAACTTTCCACTTAGTCTATAGCTTCATATCTTTTATATTAATAACCTGTGATGCAGAACAGTTTCTCAAATGCGTTTTTTTTTTCAGAAATCAAAGTGCTCGGGCGAGATCATCTACCACATTTTTATTTTTTTTTAATTCTCTGGTAGACATAACCCTGAAGGACTTCAAGCTACTAAAGCGTGATGTTTGCTTCCTTAAACCACCTTGACTCCCTTTGATCAAAGAGTACTTCTGTAAGTACTTGCCTCACTTGTTCCTTTAAACGCTGTAATTCCCCAAGATTTCTCCAGAAGGCAGATGTGAATCTAAAATGGCTTCCTTTGACATATTTGTGAAGTCGTCACAAAGATTTTTTTAATGCCTTTGGGTGGGGAAAATTTCTCCTTGGTTACCTTCTTACCATTTGCTCCCAGTGGTGGTGTTGGGTTTGTAGTGGCAAGGGCCAGGTGCTGTTGCCGGAGCCACACTGCGTCCACTGAACGGCTGAGCTGCTGCTTGAAAAATTTCAGGATGAAATTCTGCTTTTCCGCTGCAACAAGAAGGCTCTTGCTGAGCTTTAAAAAGCAGAATTTCCTGCTGAAAGCTTTCAAATGAGCTGTTCCATTATGAAAAATAAATATTTAATTCCATGCCAGAGAGCCTCAGCCATAGCTTGCCTGCTTTGTGCTACTCCAGTTCATTATAAAAGGCTCAATTCTCTAGAGCTCACCAACCTGCAGAAGTCCTCCAAATCTGGTCTCGTAACAGCTGAGCCACTGAATCCTGATTACATTTGTCAGTCTTGGCTACATGACTTCTCCTCCCATAGCCTGGCGCTCTATCAAAGCATAAATTCATACCACCCCCAAATTACTTCTATGCCTGTTTCTAGATATAGCCACACGGATGCTTACCTTGCCTTCAGATAAATTTTGGTGGACACGCCATACCAGAGTTTTGTCACCCTGGCAGTAAATACACTGAAAACTCACCACCTTGCCCCCAGATTTGGAAAGGACTCTGTAATTACAGCACGGAAACAGAAGCCAGACTTGGATTCTCCCCATGTCACGGCTCACTGTGAGGCTTCACTTCCTGTGCCTCCCCTTTTCCAGGTCTGGAAACCAGACAACGTGCCTCCCTACCTCTACAAAGACAATTTCCAAATCAAATGCTGCACGAGGGCCAAATGTGACTGCTGCCCGAGGCCACTGCACTTCCAAGCGCCTGGGTGCCCAGATGGCAGCATAAAGAGGTTGATTCTTAATGCTGGTTACTGTGCAAGGTGTCCACATATGGGCAGAACAAGTCAGAGAAGAATGTGAGGAAACAAAGCACTGGAGCCCTCTCTGGGAAGAGAAGGATGAGCTGGTTAAGAGAAGAGGTGTAATGGAAAGCAAGTTGGATCATATTTTTTACTTCCTAATAAAATTCAGGTTATGTTGTTTTTTCCCCCTCCTTTCCCACATCTCTAAATCGAGGTGGCAGGTGCTCTGTCTTTCCTCCTGCTGCCCTAGTACATTTCTACTGAATTTAGCTGAGAAGGGAATATGGAAACAAAGCTAATTTTGCTTCCCTTTAACAAAGCAGTTAAGAGATCCTGAAACGTGGATAGCATACGAACTGAATGACATATTCCAGAATTTGAACACGCGCTCGCACACACGCACTACACACAAATCAGAAAAGCCCATGAGAAGCTGTGGTTTATACACACAGACAAATAGAGCAGCAGCAGCAATCAGCAGAGATGGTACTGCTGAGATACTGCGCTGCAGCTATTACATTCCCCAGAAATGCTGGGTCTCAGCAAGCCAGAAAGAAAAATAAATAGGTAGAACTGCATCATTGTGCTGGCACTAAGCAAAACCATCGGAGTGATGAGTGGAGAGCTGCTGCCTGCCTGGCTGAGGAGAACAGCAGCAGGTCCCAGCAATGGGCACCACACACTCAAATGGGGGAGAGGGACTGGACTGACAGCAAGGAAAAGCGAAGAAGGGGCTGTCTCTGGATCGGCTCCTTTTCCTCAGGGCCAGAATCTCTCAGTGCTTCATTTTTAAATTGATGTTCTAAGATGTTCTAAGCAAGGTCAATTTAATACTTTTGTTCCCTTCTAGCAGTGTTATGCCATTTGTGTGTTTTCACTCTCTCACGCTGCTGTATCAAGCAGTAAGTTCAAGGTCAGATACAGGGTATGGTTAAAACAATGGAAAGGCAGCTGACAGTGGATGGCTCTCAGCATTTGGGCCATGGCAGCAAAGCCTCCTCTTTTTGTGCTCTCACAGGATGGTTTGCCCTTGCTTAATATTTTATTGAAAATGTGTCATCTGTTCCCTGATGTAGGAACATGAATAAAGTTCCAGAGAACAAAGTGAGGTTTGAATGTTTCTTGTTAATAACCAAATACATTCAAACCCATTTAAAAGCCTTTGTATCCCTCACTGCAAGGTCTATGGTGGTCAAACAATAGAACTGTTTTCGTTGAGGCAAGTCAAAACAATGAAGGCACTTAAAACTGGTTTCCAGAGAGGTGAGTAGCAGGTTCACTACCCCTAGTATGGTAAATATTGCCTAATCTCCTCTTTATGTCATCATTTGGGAACGCACATTGCCATTTCTGACACTATTTTGGGTTTGCACAGAACCACCATAAAAAAATTAAGCACTGGATGTGAAGGGGCAGCCAGATGGAAGCATAAAGCACTCTTCCAACGCACTCTTGGCGTTTTCCTACTTAGCAGTTGGATCTGGTACCCTCTGTCTAAAGCAGGATGCCATGCTACCGTGGAAGACATCCAATGCTCCCTTCTGCAGAACGCTGGTTTGTGTCAGCTTCTGTGAAGGCTGCATGATCCAGGCCTCAGAGGGTGTTGGGGCACGTGAAGATGAGGAGAGATGGGTGTCTGCCACACAGAATGGTGAGGCTACGGGATAACTACAGACAAAAGGATGAGAAGGCATCAGTGCTCTGCCTGGGATGTGGAGCAACCAGAGACAGGCACACAACTGGAGAAGGAATTTTTAACATTCAGGAGTCAGATTTTGGAAGAACAAATAAGCACGGTAAGTATACTTGTTTCTCTCCCACAAACCAGATAGTCAAAGCTTGGCTGTTTTACCTCAGGAGATGAGGACAGGAAAGGTTTGATGTAGATATTGGAGTCATGCACCTTCAGGTCGTGGTCTCCCAGTCCTCGGGTCACCCCAATTGTTGCCATAACCCGAGCCTGGAAATAAAGAAATGGGATCAAAACTTGCTTTGTGCATTGTATCACCATGGAAAGAGATAACATTCCTACTTCACAACTGTCACAGCTAGGGATGAACTCTTTTTCTCCCAGAGACTTGAGATCTAACATAGCTAATCAATGTATGAACTTCATTTCCATTTCGCATTTTGTATTTGTGCCCATGCCAGTTTAAGTATGCCCATCCTAGACTGTGAACATCTGTACGGGACTGGGACTATGGAAATCTAACTCAGTTGCCTCACTGTCCCATGGTAATCAATGAGAGCACCCCTTCAGCAAATTACACTAATATGAAGTAAACAGGTTTTATAAAAGGGATGAGGAGCCTAATTAATCACTTAAGAAACCTGTGGCCTCTTCCTTTTGACATATTGCCACATATTTTCTTCATCAAGGCCAAGGCAAAGTGCCAAAGGCCACCTCAAACTGCTGAGTACGCAGAGTGCCAGTGCCCACTGAGCTCTCTGTGGAGAGCTGGTCCAAATCAGGTCTGCTCTTACCTCAGATCTAATGCTTTCTTCGCTAAGCATCCTCCTTTGAGACAGGAGCTGTTTCCCAAGAGGTGCTGGGCTCTTCTTCATTAAAGCTTCTCCAGAGCCTGCCCAGGCAGCCTGCCCCATGGGCACCCCAACTCCCTGCACATCACCTCCCCAGAACACTACCTTTGCCGCAGCAGCTTCTGAACAAGATTGCTCACAGCATCACTAACAGTGCAAGACTGACTCAAAATTATTCTGCCTCCCTAACCCCTGGCTCCATAAGGCAAAAAGAGAGAAAATTTAAAAGATATGCGTGAAACATTTTGCAAATAATTATAAACCTAACCAAATTCAGAGATAAGCTGCAGGTCCGAACCTTTAAAACTTGGGCTAATTCTGAAGAGCGTGTGTTTTTGTACTGAGATAAGAGCCTAATGCAGTAGGGGAGCACTATTTAGGAACACAGTGAGCATACAAATATCGGCAAACTGACACCACTGCATCCTTGTATTGATCCTATTGCTGCATCCAGCTAAGCTTGCTGGGATCAGCACTAATGATCTCACTGTTCTTAATCAGGGAATTGGAAACAAAGTTCACCCAAATGGAAGGGTTCACTTCTTACTTTCAAGAAAAACTATCAGCAATCACATCAGAAAAATTCAACAGTGAGTTCACGTACACTAGCTGAAGAAAACATGTTTAAGGGCTGTTATAATTCCTAAATCCTGCCTTGATCCCTCCCCTTCCTAAATTAGGGTTTTTGCATCTCAGAACACTGTAAAATGTTTTTAAACATCCTTCTGCTTCATTTTCAGCAAACATGACTTATTTTGCTATCTTCAATCATCCTAGTTATATTTTACAATGAAAATAGAAACATTTAAAGTCATCTATTGAAGACGATCTCTTTGCAGCCTAGTTACTTGCAATGAAACAAAACCAAAATGAAACTGAACAGCAAATGACTTCCCTCTTCCCTCCACCCCAGACATGAGACTGATTTATAACTGAACCAAGATACTCTTTCAAGCTGTCAAAACGATAAAATAAAGAGATACTGAGTGGAAAACAGTGGACTGCCACAGGCTAAATCGAGTGGTAAACAGCAGATTTGTTCTTCCTCTGGTCTGAGGAAAGCACATGTGCCCACCTTCTTGCCTTCTCCATATATCAGGGGAAACTTCAAGTCATCTTCCTCAATGGTTTTGTATGCCCTGTGAGGGGGGGACAAACAACATTTACAGAGCTTGAACTCAATTAGTGACCCACTGCCCTGAAATAAGCAGATATGATTATTTAATTATTATTATTATTTTTAAAATCATTATTTTTCCTAGGGACTCTGCCTTTGATCCGAGATGTACATTTCTTTCTCCATGGAAAGATTCTTCCCCGAAGATTTAGTCCATTTCACCACAAAAAAAGTGACCATGAAGTATGTAATGTGCCAACCTGCTCCTATTGCCTGCAAGGAGAAAGAGGTGGACTGGAATAGCATCCTCACCAGGTAACATACTGTGGGTTATGGCAGTAGCTATACCATAACACAGCACCATTAAAGAAATAGGAACGAAACAAAAAGCCAAGAAACCAACCAATGCCTCGATTCACACCGTTAATGTGAAATGGTGAGCAGCAACTGAGTGTGTATGTGGTCGAAGTGTGAAACAGCTCTCTGATCCTGTTCTCACCTTTCAGGACTGCTTAAACTAAAGGCAAGCTTCACATGCTGAAGACTTTTAGAAGGCTATTTAGTGCTCATTTGACCTTGACTGCAACATCCAAGGTTGTCAGAAATTTTACATTTCGCAGCAGTTTTCCAGTGGTCGAGAGACAAGAGAAGTAAATGTTCATGCTCTGATTCTGTTCGCTTCATGCCTGCATACTCTACCTTTTACAGCTGTTGACACTGATGAGGTGAGAAGGTGAGCAATTTTGCAAGTGAGAAATAAAATCAGAAAAATAGATGGCTGTCACTCTCACAGCCACAGAGCCCCATGGCTTGTGTAACATAACCTGGGGTCCCTCTTTGGTCAGAGTACCTCACCCCACAGCTTTGCCAGAGGGACACGCTTCCCTTCACACCACAAAATTGTTCCTCCCATGCTTTCCCCAGGTGTTGTCCTCCCCTCCATTCTACCCCTGCCCCCAGTCCTCAGGGTGATACCAAAATAATTTACTGAGAGCATGGGTCAGCACTCCTTGCTGACATGGAAGGAACAAGCAGGAGAAAGGAAAGGACAGCAGCAGGTCCCTGCCAGCCCCTGCTGCGTGGCTCTCGAGCTGGGCTGCTTGCTTGAGCTCAGGGGAGTTGCATTCAGTTTAAGCAATGGGACACAAACCAGCAGGAAATTAAAAAGTAAAGCTGAAATCCTAGATTGTAGTTTAACTGCCCCCTGCTTCACCAAAATATGGCATAGACCTGGGATCAGTAAATGGTGCTGGATTACACAGCTATGTGTGCTGCAGCATCTAGGCAAACCTCTTAAGTAGTGTAGACCCACTTGAGACCCCCCCCTTTCATTTCTTAGTAACCATAGGTAGGGTCCATATTAGGGCTTTGGGGTAGGGGGAGAAAGGAGAAAAAGAAACCAAAATCCAAAGAAACAGTAGTGAACGACTCCACTCCCATGCTATAAAACATCACTACATGGGAAATCCCTAAGTGGAACCAGGTAAGGTTTGCAAAACACGGTGGGTGTTTCATGGGAGACCAGACAGTCAAGAGTATCTGGGGTACGTGGGTATCTCTACAAGGGATGCTATGGAGAAAGCACTTAAATGGCTTCTGTACTGCGGGAAGGGAAACTACAGCTCTTAAACCAAAGGCCACAAATCACTACACACAGCGAGCATGGTAAAACTTCACTGACATGTAAAACTCGGGTTGGCATTTTCTTGGGAAGGATGAGTCAGTCAGTCACGGACTTTGCTCCCGTTCCTATTCTTACATCCAACAGGCAATAGCTAAGGTCTCCGCCTCACTCACCAGCTGGGATACCCTGGTTTGAACAAGGAGGATAATTTTACCATCACTTTACTTACTCCCTGACTGGTTGTGAACACATCCCAAAGCTTCCCGTTAGAACCACAGCTCTGGAAGCCCTGGCAAAACCTCCCCAAGGAGGAGTCTGAATTCTTCTCATTCCTTTCCTTAGAGGCAGTTGTGCTCCGACAACAAGTAAAACGGTGTCAGCTGAGTCTGTGTTGGTCATCGGAGTTAAATGACTAATCCAAACCATAAACCCAAGGATATAATTCCTATTGGACTTTTAAACTGCTAGAGGTATTTGTTACAAAAAGCAAATACGACTACATTGATGTGACTTAACTATTTACAACCCCCCTTTCTAAAGGAACAAACAAACCCATTCTTTACCTACAGATTATATAATCTGAATGAGAACTAAAAATACTTAAGACCAAAGCCCCCACTTCACATTGTAAGTAGCCAAAACAGGGACCAACTTTTCATCCCACTCTCCCCCCCCCTTCATTTTCCTTTGTAGCACCTCACACCAGCTGTGCTTTAGGAAGAAGGGGAAAAAAGCAGGGGAGGTGGAAAAGAAAAAAGCATCAGTTGGTCTTGTGTCCTTCAAAAGAATGGTCCCCATGGTTAAGTCCAGCATCTTTTATGGACCCACCAAATAGACAATCTTCTTCCACTGTGACACAATGGTGCAGGGATGTTGGTAGAGGCAGTGTTGCAAGGGCTGAAGCTAACTTCTTTCATCAACAGATTAGGAAGGGCATCTGGCTGGCCTACAACCTCCTGAAGCTATGTGACTCAGTCGGAGATGACCAGAAGCCTGCAGCGATTTGTTTCATGGTTTCTCACAAGCAAATCATCTTCTGGGCTCAGAATGTGGGTGCCAAGACTCATCTCAAATGCACTTTTTTTCCTATTGATATTGCTATTGCCTGAAAAATTACCAGCCCTCGAAAAACAATGCTTAGAACTGCAACCGCAGCAGTGGAACTGGCTTGGATACACTGAAAAGCAACCTAAGACACTTGAGAGAAGTACCTAAGCCCTGCACTACTAGCGAAACAGAATTAATAATATATGAGCCTGTGGTTTCCTGCAAAAGAATGATGAAGGACAGCTTTTCAGCTAGCAGCTCTGCAACTGTGCTGGGGCGAAGGAAGGAAGGAAGCTATGAAGTTCCCGGTGATTTATGCCGTGTGAAACCTCCTGTACTTTGTACATGTGTTTATTTCACACAGGCTACAACCTTCTGGACTATTTCACTTGACTTTATGTAGTAAAGTTGCATTTATACCTTCCTGTGCTCTTTAGAGAGAGAGTATGCTGTATATAAAGATGTAATATGGCAATAGGTATATCAAACACAGACATATGGAGAACCTGAGGGGGTTGTTTGGTTCTTTTAATGCCAACACAGCCTTATTCAGACATCCCTGTAACCCAGCCTATCTCGCTGTTTTAACAAACATAAAGGCAGGGTTGCAATCCACTGAACTCCTCATCCTCCTCATCGCCATCCCAGAAGGATTCCACAGACAGCAGGGCACGAGAAGATGGGTTTTAAGGTTATAAGGACACGGCCATACTACTGCTTGCTGCTCTGAATGAGCCTAAATCCTGTCAGTGCTTCTGCCACGTAAACCTCTACTTCTCCAAATGGAAAAACACAGGGGGTGGAGAAGGGGGAGTAGAAAAGGCAAGCTTGTGCCCAGCTAAATCTAGTTGCATTTTTTTCAGTTAACTTTGTTTCTTCTTTTCGTTTCAAAAGAATTATGAAATGCTACTGCTGTCCAAAAATACTGAACTAGGGCTTGACATATGTACCACCCACAAAGTTACATTTGGACTCAGGATCAACATTTTGGAAAACCAGGCCAAATCGCACCAGGAGCCAAAAGAGATGTCAGAACGAAAGAACTAGGACTGACATGATGTTACTCGTATGCAAACTGGAATCTGCTCTAAATACATGGCGAAAAATCACCAGAAGCTGATAAATGCCCAAGACAATCTATGAAATAAATTTCCTACAGTACCTGCAGTTGTTAGCAGTGCTTTAGTACTTGTTAAATAAGAGATAGTCGAAACTACCTGAATATTGCTGGGTCAGAACTTGAAAAACTAGTCAGCTCCCAAACACAAATTTCAGAGCCAAAATCCTAGATAATTTCTTACATATGTTAAGCATTCTCCTGCCATATAATTTGTTCTTAAAATTGATCTTCTGAAAGCAGACAAATTCATGTAAGAGTAGAAGTTGCCGATGACAAAAAAAAAAAATAAAATCTACTTTGTGTTCTCTTTTACAGCAAACTATGCAAGTCTACTGTTCATTGAAGGTATTGCATTGGCATCCCCAGGCACAACAGATGGTAGCAAAAACACAATCTATGCTGACCTGGAAGGCTCAGTTCTGCAAACAACAGGGGAATCCAGACTCCATGCCCACTGTGTGCTCTGCTGTTCCACAGCACTTGGCTTCTGAATGTTTGCTCGTTTTTACATCTCTGCTAGTGACACTTGATAGTAAACTGAGGAACAGCAAAAAGAATTGCCATCAAAGGGCTTTAGCTTGAAGCATAAGGCAAAACCCACTTGTGGCAAGCACAAAGAAAAAGCACTACACCATCAAAAATGTCTTAGTTTATATTGAACACAAGAATGAAGATTCTCCTTTGAGACAGATTTGTGAATGCAGTGTATTTCTAGCTCTACTTCGCTATTATTCTATAAAAAAATAATAATAATAATAAAAAAGACAAAACCAAACCAAACACAAAACAACAAGCACAACAAAACCCCTCCAGCAAACCAACCAACCTCCCATCATCCTGACCTGTGTTACTCAAGCTCGACCTTTCTCGGTCATACCAATAGAAAACTAGATTTTTATCCTTGAGCAACATAAAATTTGAAAGAAACAGTTCCCAGTTCCCCCCCAGTCCTCCCAAGTAATCAGCGGACCGGAGCTACTTTTGAATAACAGAGCTCAAATCACCAACCCAGAGGAACTGATTTTCCTTACTGTCTATCGAACTACAGGTATCAAACCAATGTAAGTGCTTACTACCAAATTTTCCAAAAGGAGAAATGATATGTAGCACAGGTTAGGCAAAGAGCCACTGAAAATCTTGCAATTTATGTCTCAATCCAACCATAATTTTGTTTAAATGTCCTTATATGTGTGCTTTGCAGAGTCAGGCTCTCTAAATCCAGAGAGTGCTGTCTGATACTAAGTACCCTCCAGATATGTTAGTTTTAATGTTTCAGTGCCTCAGTGTCTTTCTCCTATTACTCATCTGACATAGTTTAATGAGGCAAAACTACAATATACAAATACAATAAAAGCACACAAACTACAGCAATGTTTATAAGAGAAAGGATGATGGCAAACCCAGATGGATTAAAGAAGGCATGCATGCACACATGTGCACAAAAGAGTTTTTAGGGACACATCTATTCTAAACAAAGACACTCTAATAATGTTTCTTTCAGGTAAAGAGGAAAACATACAAGTTTTAAAATATCTCTTTTTCGTAGAGAAGGCAGCAACTCCTTTTTCTAAACCTGAAACTGTACAGTGTTTAATTTTTGCAAATTCCAGCTCTGTCTACACATGTATACATTTTAATAAGTTTAAAATCTCTCAGCATGGCTTGCATACAGATATTTTCTCTAGTTTGGTCAAATCAGACTGGTACTTGAGCTGCAGGCTTTTTCTGGAGAGGATGTGTCCCCCAGGTACCAGGTACTGCTGTGACAGTAACTCCTAAGCAAAGTGAACTCCACCCATCTTGCTCAGCCCATTTTACAGACTCGAGCATTGGCATCTTCTCTCAGGCACTTCCCTAAGTGTGGCTGATTTTTTAGTACATTTGCCTCTAATGAATCATTAAAAGAAAGTGGTGGAGGAAAAGCTGGGGAGTGAGTGGCCAAGGACTTAGGGAGCCTTGTTCAAAAAAGCTGATAGAACTGATTCCACAGACTAGGAGTCTTTTGGTGTCATTGCACATGAGGAACCTGATCTTGTGCCGAGGCAAAGCCCAAGCGGAGTTTTGCAGCCACATAGGGACAGGTCTTGGATGCACTGCTTCTGGAAGATGCTCCTGCAGGACACAGCTTGGACCAGATACTTTCTTTCCAGGCTCTCTTGGCCTCAGAAAGGCCATTTACAAAGAACTTTACCTCAGACTTAGTTTCCCCCTTTGTTGCAGCATTATTATTTTTTATATGTTTGCTTCTTCCTGCCCCAAAGACACCGGCTCGGCTCCTGTGGCATGTGTTCCCTTGGGGACCCCAGAGCCATCCATCACCACCAGGAGACTTGCTGTACGCAGCAGGCCAGCTCCCACCTCCTGCTGCTCCTCCAGCAAGGGCTGAAAATCCCCAAAATGCTGGGACTGTGCACGGCGAGTGCCTTGCTACGGGAGTGAAGACAAAAAAGCCAGGCAAGCGGCCACGCACTACGGCTCCTGCTGCAAAAATGACACCCTCTGTCTCCTTTCTCTGGAAAGGCCTAATGCTGCTAAGGTGGCCCGTAATCATTAAATTATGAAAATATAAGTTGCTGGGAGGAAATTAATACCAGGAGTGACTCGGGAAAAGGCTGCTTTTTTTGTGAAGTAATTATGAAATTAAAATTTGATCTCTCCCTGGTGATTGTGCAAAGGATACGGCTGAGGTCTCAAACACAACAATACGGCCGGGGTTTCAACAGAAGAAGCGCAGAAGGTTTCACTCGACAAAAAAGCTCAATTAAAAAATGGGGGGGGGAGGGGAGAATGACTTTTTGTAAATTACATGAATTTGGCTAAAAGGCGTAATCAAGCAGGTTACGGCACAGGGTCTGCAGACTTCCAATTACTTTTTACAAGTTGGAATCAAGCTGTTAGGAAATGCAGCTTATCTGAATAAGACTAATAATGCTAAGCTAATTAGACCCAGCGGCATTAGCCGGCAGATAAATTCAGGCAGAAAGAGGGACAGTGTCACTTTAAATGCTGCCTTGGGATCGGTGGGAAAGCTAATGAGGAGTGTCAGTCGGGGCTGTTTTATTAGGTGGCTCTCCGGAGGATATAGCCCGAGGTTTCTGTAGCAGGGCTTCTGTGCTTGATTCAATAAATCAATTTATATTAAACGGGGGTGCAGCGCAGGCGCCTGCTTCATAAAGCTCCCGGTGGCATTTCTCAATCTGCTTAGGCGCTCCTCGGCTGGGCTACCTGAACGCCGTCAGAGGACATGGAGCAGGGCAGCAAGGAACAAGCAGCCACACTGGCAATATTTGTTCAGTCGGGCTCACGCATTACCAAGCAAAACATGTACATTGGCTCCCGCCGTGGCACTCCGGATCCCCAATAAGTGATTAATGAGACCCTGGGTTTTGTGAGCTGGAGCCTGAACCGCAGGCCGCGAGGCAGGCTGCACAATGAAAGCAAGAGGCATCCATCCCAAACCAAATAAAATGGCTTGAAAAGTGAAGTTGCTTTTTTAATCAGATGCTCAGAGGCTGAAAGACATTCCCTGTTGGAAAAGAAAAGGGCGAGCGCAGAATAGGCTGGCAGCTTGCCAGCAAGTGGCCAATATTGACTCTAGAATAAAATGGTTTTTGCTTAGCGCCGGCCCCAGGGCACCAGCCTTGCTGCTTGGGAATAAATCAGACGCGCAGCGCTTCCCCAGAAGGGGCTGGCCGTCGGGCGGCTGGTCACGTACCACAGCAAGGCCTCTGGAGGCACAGGGCTGCTGCTCAGGGCTCTGCAGCCCCTACAGCAGTAGGGCACGCTCGGGTGGAGCACGCAGTCCTGTCACTCGCTGGGCTTCAGCCCAAAACGCGTGGCTGGGGCTGTGCCGGGTTGAACCGCTTTTCATGGGTCCAGTTCAACTCTGTGCGGTCCTGGAGGGCAAAAGAAGTCACAAACAAATCAGCTGTAAAACCGGACTTTTGTCTGGGGCTCTTTTGCCACTAAAATCTACTGGAGTCAAAACACTGAAGCTTTGATCTGAAAACAAGCATTTAAAGAATCCTACTTTAATGAGAACAGCAGAAAGGCCACTGTTTACGTTCCAAGGAGGAGCAAAAAACTAATTTTGAAACCACAAAAGGCCAATGCCAACTGGTAGTGTCCTCTGTCTGCCTCTGGTTAAACACACTGCTGTAAGGATGCTCTGGTGCTGCAGGAGGCTGACAGAGGAACACTGGGAGAGGCAGCTTTGTGTGTACGCATGCCAGTAAGGGGCACAGTAAACCAGAAAATCTCCGAGCAGGTTTGGGGAAGATGTCTCAGATACGTTCAGTGCAAAGCAGAATTGATCTCACTGGACTTACCCAAGTGTAAAGGAAAACTTGCCAACTGTGTCTTAAATGCTAAATAAAAGGAAGAGACGGAAAACACTAATTCTGTGCAGTCCTTAAAAGGAGCACAGTAATCATCAGGCCTGCTTCTTTCCCATAATTTCTACCTCTTTTAGCACTGGCAGCACTTCGCTCTTGTGGTCAGAGTCCTCCCTGATGCTTCTGTTGCCAGGACATGTCAGTGTCACCAGAAGTACCTCCTTTCTGATACGAGCTTAACCTCTGCAAGCCACGGACTGAAAACCCTAGGCCAGAGATCCAGCTGTGAAAGACTGTTAGTAACACAGATGTCTGCCAGCAAATTACAGCTCGAGACAGCTCGGAGGCTTGTTCAGCAGGAGACACAACTCTTAAGATGCCTTGCCAGCTGCAGTACGCGATCTGTAAGAGTTGCTCAAGCACGATGTGCAGGGGGCGAGGGTGCCAAAGGGGCAGCTCATGGTCAGCTCCCACCTAGATGGGATTTATTTTATATGTATTTAATACAGCGGATTTCCTGTCCCAAATCCCACGGGAGTAAAGGGAGAAAGGGTGAAGGGTGGGAGAGCTGGGGGGGGGAAGGGAAAGGCTGGTCTCAAAGCAGTTATGGGCAGCCTGGACTAGTGATGCAGCACACATTGCTGGATCAGTGGTTGTCCTAATGCTGTGGGGAAACTTGGCAGCTCTGCTACCACTGTGGGCTGTTGAGACAAAGCCAGTGTGGAAACTTCACAGGGAAAAAATAAAAAGAAAGAAAGAAAAAGAAAAACGAGAAAAGAGAAAAGAAAAAAAAAAAAAAAGGCCAAATGCATTATGACAGACCCAAAGACAATAACCTTTTGTAATCCAAACGAGCTGGGCAAGCCAATTCATTGTTGAGAATCTGAAAAGCTCCAGAGCACAGGAGAAGGGTAAAAAAGAAAAGAAAAAAAAAACAAAACTTATACAGCTTCTAATAGAAAACACAGAAAGTGTCCTGAATTTTAAAATAAAGCAGTTCATTTTCGTGAGGAAACATCACAGTGCTGAGTTTTACACCCTCCCACTAAAGGATGCAAGGAAGTGTAAGAGTGGCTGCTTCTTCCCGACATCACCTGCACCTCTCTACGGGTACATGCAAACGTCAACACACCATGAAGTCACTGACCAAAAAAAGATTCAGACAATTGATCTTCTGCATTGTAAGTGATAAAGGTTTGGCAACATTTTAGCATACCAGGCTCTGGCTGGCCAAAGTAGCATCTGACGTTTTCTAGAAAAGGAATATACATGCTAATTTATTTTCTGTGATAGATTTTGTCCATAGAAACAAATGGAGAACAGATATGTCCTTGGCTGCTGGACCCTGATAAACCAATTAATTCTAAGAATTAGAAAGGGGAAAAAATAAGAGCAAGACTCTTGAGGTGGAAAGCAATCATTGAAACGCCAGCCACCTCAAACCATTACCTCGGAGGGCCCATCACGCTGGAAATCTAATGTCTTCTCCACAATCTCAACCAGTAAGATTGACCCAGACTTTTGGATAAATAGAGGCAGATTGCATTTCCTCTGCTTAGGTGATTGCTGCATGGAATTCAACAGAAAACAACATTTCCTTGGGCACACACCCTGAGAGAAGAAATGCATCCTTGTCTAAAAGGACTCTGATTTAAATAAATCTTACAATGACAGAACAGTTCAGGACAATGAAATGGTGAGTGAAGCAAACAAAGAGGTAACAGATACACTAGCTGTGGGGTACAGAACAGCTAAAAGATTCTGATTCTTTTATTCGGGACAAGAGTGCAGCCCTTATTTTCCACTTCCTGCCAGAAGTCAAAAGGCACAGCAGGGAGAGGTAGCATCATCACAGTCTCCACATGCTTTTGCCTGGCACAGGCCACGTGGGAAAACACTGAGGTGAATTTAGTCTTGAATTTTCAAGTCACAGTTTAAGTATATGTTCTGGAACAATACTTACAGCTATGACTATTTGTGTTAAACCAGTGATAATCTTTGCACTGACCATATTAGAATCTGTAACTGGATCAATGTGTGTCCCACACTTCAGGAAATTCAGAAAAATCAGCAGGAAAATCAACCCATTTCTCCCCCTTGCCATATGGTAGGGTTAAAAGAGTTCACACACCAGTACTGAAAAACAATACATTGAATCAAACTGCAATCCATTTAGACTTACCCAATCTCTTCTATTCATTATTCCACATTTAAAACATGTTTCTTCTTATTTATCTTTCTTCTAACACCAAACAACACTAGCTGTGCAATAACCATTCTGAATAAGTGCTATGCATAGATTCACAAATAAGGCACAAACTGATATGCAGAATTACCCCTTTGTTTAATTTTTAACCATTCCAACCTTGTATGCACCCCAATATCCTGCTTGCAAGCCGAACTTGTGCTGCAGTTTCTGACATGGCTCTCAAGTTCATTTGGAATGTCTGCTGTGCAAAAATAGTTATTTTTCCCAACTCATCCTTTACTCGCTATTTATCAACACCAAATTTGATCACTGTGATGACTATTTGTGTAAGTTGTTTAAATCTCCTCAGTTCCTCGCAGCCCTTCTTGTTTATTAGTAGAAGGGCAGTATCACCTGCAAATACTGCAACTTGAACCATTCTAACCACATCTTCTCCACAGACATCTAACCAACTGGGGAAAAGCCAGAACAACTCCCATGAACCTCAAGAAAAACTCTTTACCTTCCAACCAGTGAAAGAATTTTGCTCTTACCCTCCTCTTGGCCCATGATACAGCAGTTACACTGTAGCTCTCCCCAAAATTAGTTGGGTGGTTTGGCTTTTTTTTTTTTTTTTTCCCAGTAGCTTCTCACATCTTGAAAAAAAAGCTTTTGGAAGTCTACATGAAGCCATTCTTTTCTGATGTCTTCAGAAATCCATGAGTTTAACTCTCCTTTTGCAGAAACTGGAAGACTGTCTCACGATCTTCCAAATACTTTACTGTTCAAGTCCTCAGCTGAGCCAAAGGTCTCATTTTGTTCCTATTCTTTCACTTCTATTTAGCCTATTTAAAATGTGCAGCCATTATTTTCAGGGAGAGATTACGTATTTCTACTAGCAGCTGTTCAAGATGATGGACAATGATGGTTATTCCCAGATTAGCATGTTCTGTACAGTGCAAACATTCCAGATTATATTATAAACTTTGGTCATTACTCTGCCATTAAAACATCATTATATTTATGGTCTGTAAAGTATCAGACAATCAGAAGCATGTGGAGTTGTAGTTGTGTGAGTACATCCAAGTCTCCAAACATACAAGAGCTCAGGTGTTTTTACCCCCTCCATCTTTTCCTTTCCTGCATGAACATTTTCTAAGGATGCTAAAACACAAACAGCAAGGAAGTCAATTTGCATACACAGGGCCTGTTCCTTTATAGGTCATATGCACAGTGCTCAACAAAAAAGAAGAGTTGGGCTTCTCTAAATGAGAGTCACTTGAGAAGGAGCCTCTTGAGCTGACGCAGAACAATGAAGACATTTAGCCTGAGACAAAAACCTCATCACTCTTCCTGTCAATATTGTTCATTCAAGCTTTTCATTTTTGGATGGCTATGACTTCTATTCAGATAGGTCCACCTCTAAAACAGTTCCTGAAGGGTTACCCAAATCAGGTGTCAGCTGCCCTGGAGCATGGAAGGCAGCTCGTCCTTCTGCAAGCACTCCTTTGCATGCAAAGACATGGTGGCTTCTTCTGTAAGAAGCTATTTGCAAGACAGGAGAGTTGTTCAGCTTTCACGAATACCCCCTGGCATATCTTCCCCTTTAAGTGTTTGCTCTGCTTTGAATGCTCACACGCTAAAATGAACTGAGATCCTGGCTGTGGAGGGAGGTCAAGTCATATCAAATGTTAACTTCTAAAGAAAAATACATCTGAAAGAAGAAAATACCTTTCCTCATAATACACAGGTGTATACCTCCACCTTTGATGCAGTTTAATCGAAGATGCATACAAAACAGGCATGGGTAGGGGAGAAGATTGACCTCATGCTGAGAAGGGCACATCCTTACCAGCCAGTCATGTTGAAGTCGCGGTAGAGCATCCTTTTTCCAACTTCCTTGCGCTGCACCCTCCGAGGAAACTCTAAATGTGTGAACTCATTTCCCAGCAAGTGGGGCTGCATGTAAGCCTGTGGGCAAAAACCAAGCCACAGATACCACATGAACATCATAAAACAAGACATCATCTATTTTTAATGAGATAGCATTACCATCCCTTCTCACTCCCTTCCCACACGTTTTTTTTTTTTCCTTTTTAAACAAGGAAGATGACAAGCTCTGCTTTGTGAGGTGCACATACACCAGTTCTCACAGTATCTGGTGTCCGGCAGTGGCTCTACTGGAAGTAGTCCTCTGTCCCTCAAAACCCCTCATTTCTTCTCACTGCTTCTCAACATTTGGGATCTCTAAAGTATGCTCCATCCACTGGCCCTGAAGGAGTCTGCAGGGCTTTGTAAAGCAGAACGTCTCCTTTTGCAGGTTGGTGACCTGAGAGAATGAATGGCCAAAGAACAAAGCCATCAGGCAAGAAGAGACTTGGAGGGGTGCATGTGGAGAGAAGCTCAAGCTATTTGACACACAGTGCACCTATGTTGACAACACACACAACCTAATGTTACTCCAACACTTGAATTTTCACTGTCTCCAGAAAAAAATGAGCAATGGTTCTGCTCCCTTTACCTGCTCAGCGTGCTGCACCCCACTGCACAGACACCGCAAGTAAACGTGAACTGCAGAGCACTTTATTTTGGGGTTTTCTAAAAACTACTTCCTTCATACAGGATATGATTAAAGAAAAGCAGCGACTGATGTTTTTGACAGTGTGAACGTTCGACCAGTGCTGCCGCTGTCCCTTCTGGTGTGCTGCTCTCCAGATGCTGGGAGGCCTCCTCAGTGGAGCCGAGCCCAAGGCCTGTGTGCTTCAGAGCTGAGTGTGCTTGAGAACAACGTGAGGCAGCTTCGGCTCTTTGTCCACCACACACTTTTATACACAGATCCCCTGACACAATAGGTTAATCCTTAATCATACTTCATTTCTTCCTTCTGAAATAAATCTCACTCGTTTCTCTTTAACAAATGCATAAACAATCCTTCCTCCCCCCTTCTCTCCCCAAAAGCCACGCCGTGAGTGAGCTTTTCTGAAGATACAGTCAAATTGGCTATGGAACCAAAAAAAAAGTTGCATTTCTTAACCTTTCTGCAGATAACTCTTTTTCCTTATCCAGCCAGTTAAGGCAATAACGTCTGTCTTATCTTCAGCAGCAGCTGCCATCGGGACAGACCAAATGAGCATGCTTTAGTTGCTGGGTTTGTCATAAATCTAGCGCTCATCAAAGGTGAGCAGCAGGAAGCAGTGGAAGCCCTTATTGATCTACCTGGCAGCTATCATGCAGATAGTTCACAATAAAATATTTCCTGCATTTAAGGGCTGAACCTACTCCCACTCAATTTAATAGGAGTTGGATCAGGCTCAGCGCATGGCAGCGCTAACCGTCCATCAGCCTGTCCCCGCTCCTTTCGCCAGGCATCCTTTCACAAAACACCTCCCAGCTCTGCTGAGACGGGGCCGAGGGAGATGCTGTGTAGCTGACAAGATTGGATTCTGCTTTCAAGAGGCGGCTTTCAAGCACCCAAGTGTGATCTTGACATTGTGATCCCTTCCCGAAACAGGAGCTCCATCAGATTATTTCTGTGCGCAGTTAAGGGCATTACATTTTTTCCCCTGCAATCTACAGTCACCCAGGGTTCCCTCCCCCACCCAAATATTTGTTTCAAGGGCCCTCTAATTGGATCGCTGCTTCTCAATACAGAAATGGATGAGAAGCACTACTGACTTTTGAGTGTCCTCACAGTATTAGTCCAGAAGAGGCTTTTCATACTTCCAGAACTCTGGATTCCTTATTGACAAGTATATGTAAACTTCGTGTTCATTTTTGCTCAAGTTGCAAACGAGTTCCAACATCCCTAATGATGTATGTATTGTGATGCACAACAGAGCTGCATTTTAGTATTTGTTCTTTCTAATCTATGTCTTTGTAAAAAAAATGAAGCCAACAGTCTGCTTAGAAAGTGCAGTTCAGTTCACTTTTGAAAATGCATAGCCTACCTTGATTAAGTCATTACAAACCACTTCTAGCTAAAGACTGGTGTCATCTACCCAAAAAAAAAAAAAAAGCCTTACTTAAAGCAAAAAACCTCATACCTGAAATCAAAAGCTATTTAACCCTTAGATTATGAGATTACTTATTAGTCCAGATCATAGGTTCAGAAGAAATAAAGTTACAGGCTTTTAGCATTTTTCCCCTTGAAAACAAGAATTTCATTATTGAAAAGGGAAAGCGATTGGGAGAGACTGCGTTTCATAAAGATTTACTCAGATGGAAAGTCTGAGGTCACAAGTGAAATAAGATTAATAAAGCTGGCAGAGTTACCAGAGGACTGCTAATGTTCAAATAAGATTTCTCTTCCGCAGCCAAGCCTCAATGCTTGATTTACAATCTAGGGATCTTAACTTGATTCTAATATTTTTGGCGTCAGTGGAACAGAGGGAAAAGAGCAATTTGGAAGCTTCTGGTGCTGTGAGCTGAATTCTTATGTGAAGAAATTCATTTTTTGGGGAGGTATTTTTTAATTTTTATTCTCTTTTTAACAGTTATTCTTGATGTTTCACTGGTAATTCTACAGAGAAAAGAATGATGTATCATAAAACTCAGCTCTGACTTTCAGTCAAGTTTGTTGAGAACTGTTCTCCATTTACTACAAGGCAGGGCTCTTCTCCTTTTCCACACCAACCAAACTATGCTGAACCAAAAAATAAATAAAAGCAACTCTTTAAAAGTCTAATGGTCCTTCAAGTAGACACACAAGCAGACACTAAGAAATCCCTTGACTGATCGTAAGAGAAACAAAACCAGTAAGTTAACTAACTACCAGAATTTCAGCTGTGATGAGGCACCACATTTTCTACTTTTCATTTGTTTAGTCACAATTTGTAAGAGCTTCAGATTAGAAACATCATCCAGAGAACTTAAAATGTAATAAAAACAGTGACCGTCAAACACTTCCTATATTCTTACGAGGCATGTTCAGACAACTTTGTTATTCTGTGTTATGAAATGGGAATATTTTCCATCATTTTTCTTTTAGAAGCTGTTAGAGTTTTTCTGGCATATATCTGGCACCGCCTGTATCATATGTTTGGTACTCAGCCATTTTATGGTGTATTTTGTGGCTGGATGTATTACACTCAACATTAGCCGTATGAAATGGAGTCCGCTCAGGGAAATATTAGTCACATTTCTTTCAAAAGGCCATTTACTTCCCGCTGTGTTTCCTAGTGCTCAGCAAAGCAAACATGAAATTAAGATAAACCTAGACTTACGCACTAGTATGCTTGTTAATTAGGTTGCAGGGAACATTGTACGTACCTTGCAAGTCTCTTTCCCTCACCCCTCTTCCAGCTTCTCTGGTATGTGCTGCTCCAGTATATCACTGGCAGTAGTAGTTTCACTGCATTACTTGGTATTTTTAGGCTTACTGTTGTCCCATGTATCAGCCATACCTTACAATGCTACCCTCTTATGGATATCTTCATGCCATTTTCTCCTGTAGGATATTCTACTACCTGGGAATACCTCTGACAACCACATGTACATCACAACGCATCCAGAGGTTCTCCAAATTACTCAGCCAGTACCATATGGCCAGATTCATGTTGAGCCAAACGGAGATAACTAAAGGTGGTGGTGGTAGAAGAAAGAAAAAAAAGTGGGGGCTGAATCCATCCCTGGATTGGTCCTCTCTTTGTTACAAAACCATGTGTGGCAAAGACATCTCTGAAGCGTGACTTCGGTAACTAACAGAAATACACCCATCTGCAATATGCTCATTCATCACTCGTTTTAAACACGTTTTCCAAGGGGATAAGTAACAAAATCTAAGCCATTTACTGTTGCAATTTAGACTATCATGACTGAAATTAATAGCGTCCTCAGAACATAAAACGAAAATTGCCTCTGGCACTCTTTGCCTGCACAACTCCTGCACATACCAGAGCAGTTCCCAGTCAATACTGCATTTGGTTCTTTCTCAAGATGTACCGATACGGAAAGTCAGAGCTTTCCTTGAGTAGGCACTGTGCAAATTCTTCTGCCAGAATGCCAAACAGAACACAAAGACCTCAAAGTTCAAAACAAAAGGAGAATTGTGAACGCCTGACAGTGGAAGAGAAGCAGTGTGTGCCCTGACCCTCTCTGGGAAGCCAAAGAGCCAAGGGGATACTCATGGCAGGTCTTCCATCATCCCATGGGAGGCACCGAGTAGCTGCGTGCTGGCCTCCCACTGCAAGGACAGGGTGCAGGTGGAGATGAAGAGATGAATGTGCCCAGAGTTGCTCAACGGTTAGAGAGACTGGGTAGTGACCTTGTTCTTTTGAAGCTGCCATGCCAGAAGCCTATGTCTGGGGTCATTAGCATTAAAACACAAGCTGGTACAGAAAGCATTCATTTTCTCCTCGTTTATTCAACCACCACTATTTGGAACTCAGTTACGTGTAGGACAGGGCTGGAGGGCTTTATACAGTGATTCTCTCATGACTGAGCAGCTCGTTTTCCTGAAGATTTCCTTGCATGTGGAAGTTGAGGCCCAGAGGACAGAGGAAGAATGCAGAAGTCACCAGTTAACCTAAACCAACACCTTTCGTGGCCAAAGTAATCAACAGGCACTAAAGGCAGAGGAAGGCTTCTTCAGCCTGCCTATGCTAACAGTATCTCCACAGGCTGCTGCTGTTCAGGAGCTGTAAATTCATACCCTCCGTTTGCCTTCACAGCAACCTCCCTGCATAGACAAGCCCTGAGCAGAACGGTATCTCTGCACTTACCAAGTAAAATATTTATGCTAAAATGATGAAGCAACTTTCTTCCAATTGTTCAGCAAGAACAGTGCAATTTGTTTCAAACAGAGAAACTCAGCCTTAACTGCAAATGAGAAAATAAGTCCAAAGCAAGCCACTTCCAGGTAGGAACAACAGAGATACAGTGTGCAGAATGACAGGAGAGTAAGGGGACAGCCCAAGGTGAGTAAGGGGAGCCCTTTGGGGTGTAATCAATGGGACAGATGCAAGAGCATAATGTAACGTTACTATGCAGTGTAATGTTCATGCCAACCTTACAAAGAATTGGGGGTCTTTTCTTTTCTTTCTTTTTTTTTTTTTTTTTAAAAAAACAAAAAAACAAAAAAACACTAGAGTAAAAATGTTTCTAACAGAATGCTGTGTTTGAAATTATCTCTGATTTTGTTTCACGCTCTTGCTGCCTTGCATGTATTTTCTTTGAACATGATACCCATAGTCCTGGCATATTTGTTACATATAGAAACAAAATAAACAAACAAAGGTAAAAAAAAATCCAAAGGAAACAGCAGAAATGCTTTTCAGATCAGCTGCTGTTTTCAATATACGCCAGAAAGGACATCAAAAGAGAAAAAGATTCCTTGTAGGCAACGCTTTATCTCGTATTTCTTACAGAAGCACCAGACTTCCTAGATACTACAGATACCTTTTATTTTAAAGGCAAACAAATTATTTTAAATGTAACTGCAGTGTAAATATTTATTAGGCCTCTTTTCCATTTGGTTTACTGAATTTGAATACTCCCAAAGCAGCACTTCTTCTGAAATTTTCAGCTTCAAGCCAGTGAATCTGACTAAAAACTAAATGTGACTGTTGTAGAAACACTTACAATTTTCTTTAAGATCTTCCACCACCATCTTCAATCACTGGCATATTGTCTAGCCTCAAACTACAGAGCTTGGGCCAGGCTGAAGATAAAAGACACCTGAAGAACAGGGAATACCACCAGCCTTGGCCTGTCCACCTTGCTTCGGACAAAGCTAACAGTGAGCCTGCCTTGGCTTAGGCTTGAATTTCTAGGAGGTAAAAGCAGGAGACCAGAGGAAGCAGAAAAGAAATCTCTTGGACACGTTAGGAATGGCATTTTGATAAACAGCCACCGAACTTCAACCAAATGATCTGACTGTCAGTGAAACACTTGAAAAGCAACAGGGTTGTCTGTATGGAAAACAATATGCAGTTTGACTTATGTTGACTTGGTGTATAAAGCATCCTGCACCTCCTCGGACAGTCCACCTGTCACAGCATTATGGGTGCTCCTACATTACACAAAACTTGTCTTTCTTCACCCATCCTATGCTGTACTTACTAAGACTTGCTTAGATCACCTCTACATTGGGCGTCTTGAGCTGGTTCTATCGGCATACTATTAGAGCAAATGAATAAACCCCTGCAATACTGTCCACATGTGTGCGTAGAGCACTTTGTGAAATCTTATCCTGTCACAAAGTAAACACGGGGATGTACTGAAATACCTCTGTGGCTTGTTAGCTGTGTGCCTGAGCTCTCATTATCCAGCACCAACGAGCTGCTTAAGGTCGGCAGCTGCACAAGGCACATAAGCACAGCCGTACCAACCGATGGCCTCTACAAAAGAGGTAAGGCTTCTTTCACCAGGATTTGCATTGTCAGGCTTTTCTGCATATTTGCTGATGGCTAAAACACATACACACACATAGTCAACCAGTAGTGTTCAGTGGGTGTGTGGTCTTCCACTGAGCCCCAGTAACTCAGCTCCATGTGTTTTTTAACCTCAGATGTTCCTGGGGCAATGCTCAGCAGCAGCAGCACCTGATTTGGTTCTCCAGTCTCTTACCAGATACTGAAGTCGCTGGCGTTCAGTCTCTGGAGTGAATTCTGAAGACATTGGAATGACTTCACCATTTCGGATTATTATAGCCCTGTAGGAGTAATAAAGCATCATTAGTAGAAGGAGGGGAAAAATGTAAAAACACACAGAAAACCACGGCGTAGGGTCAGACTCTTATTCTCTTCAGAGTCACAGAAAAATAAAGCAATTACTTTTCTACCGAAGTTCTCAACAGATACAATAACAATTCCTGCCATGCATCCTTTAGGCTGGATAACAAAGTGTATTTGTATATGCCAAGTTCATTTCAGAGCACACAAAAACATCCAAGCAACAAAGGCAAGAGTTATTTTAGTTGATGTCTACTGGGTATCCTTATTAGTGAAATGCAGACACCCAGAGGAGATGCTGCAGAATCACTGATTGCAGAACAACTCTTTGCAGGTTTTAATCCCAGCTGGGGCTGACACTGTCTGAAGCACTGGCTTCAAATGACTCATGCGAGCACTTTCCAATTATTGATTGGTCATATGTCATGTCAGAACATTTCTTCTCCAACAGCAAATGGAAATGGAAAAGCAAATTCAGTTTAACACAAATTTAACTAGCTACCTGCCAAAAGCAGACAGGTAATGGAATGACTATAGATCAGTGGGGAGATTTCACATGTACTTCTGCAAATGGCACAGAGCAAATGCTCTCAAACACCTGTCTCTTGCCTTTTACTCTGCTTTGTTGCAAAGAAAACATGGCCTGGTCCTTCCCTGGTGTAATTCCACTAGCTGAAAGACAGTTAAGAGGAGGTAAAATTTATGCAGTGTTCCTCCTGCATTTATTGGTCAGGTATTGACTCACAAAATTGTATTGCTTTATCTATTATTTGCACAGTTCTGTAAGTATAGTAATGCTTGGTGCTTTGAACAGCTGGATGAACCCTCTATCATCCCAAAGATTTTAATACCTGATTTGGAGCTGTTTCCCTACCATCAGTTGATTAATTCAGTGTTTGGGTAACAGCAGCGCGCCTCTTGAATTCACACAGAATTTGCTGTGGATTAAGCAAGTAACTGGCACTCGGATTCCAGTTTCTGCATGTTTTCTATTACCTCCTTTTGTGTGCTCTTTTAGTTCCGTTGATGTGGTATTTACATGCTAGCTTACTTCTGATAATTTGATCAATTTGCTGGTATTGCTTCATGCCAGATATTCTGATGGCATTGCAATGCAACCAAGGAATATGGTAGGCACAAAAACACTAAAAACTTTAAATCTCTAAAGTCAAAACATAAGCATCTTGAGAAAACAAGCCCTGATACAAACCAGCTTTGCAAAATCAGAGGCACTGCATAATTTTCCAAGTGCCATGGATATAATATTGGACTAACACAGACTCTGAATGATCACCTAATACTGCTAGTATGAAAATGGTTGGAGCATTACCACAGAGGAAAGGCACTGCTCACGCTTCTTGAGATTCATATGGTGAAGAACAGACAGGTACAGGACTGAGCTGCACTGGCAGAGGTGGGAAAAGGCTCCAGTGCTGAGAGGAAAACAGCTCTGCTTTGACAGGTAACAAATTTACCGCTCCTGGACTTGCAGCACTCCCTTGCAGATCATCGTTTTGCAAATTAGAGGTGGCAAGAGCATAAACCTACACACATTGCTGGCTCCCACTGGCCCTCCACTGCTACAATTAAGAACAATGTTGCATGCTTGAAACAAGGCATACATGGTGGTTGTAATTCTTTAATTTATTTAGAGAAATTTGTGCAGAATTTTTGATGGAAATCCCTCTTTATGGAATCCGGATGCATTACAGGCTTACAAAAACGTCAGTTTGAAGGTTTGCTGAAATTTTTTTCTACTTCAACAGCACACTTGGATTTCTGAGACAGTCCTTTAAACCTCAGTAAAGACCACCACCACCTTTTCTGCAATATCTTTGCTTTTATTTTTGCTGTCCTTAAGGTATTCAGATGTGAACCAGGCTCATTTACCCAATGACAGTGGGATGTTTCATAGGTAATTTGACTCACTTGAGTAAGCTCAACTTGGAGGGACTGTGCGTTTAGTACAGAGTAAGCACTCTTGCAATAGCCTGGGTTGAGCTGATCAAAGGAGCTGATCAGACACGAACCCAATTTTACATACTAGTTTAAGAGAGTCATAAGGAATCTCTTGATCCTGTGCTTGTCTGAAAGAGCTAGAACAGAAACACACACTGACCTAACTGCTAGTGTGTCAAGCTAATTTTTTAATTATCCTTTGCTTCCCCTTTAATCACCATTTCACAGGAAATCCATATTTTAAAGACCACTGAAGTCTGGGGTTCAGCTTTTCCTTTGTGCACACTGACATACTTCCTATATATGCTGATGGCTATCATTCTCACTTCTATGGGTAGAATTGGGCCCTGAGGGACCAACATCATATAAAAAGCAATTCAGAGGCGAGTGGGTCAACCTTTCATGGCTCAACTTATTTTCACTAGAAATTGCAGCCACCTGGGACAAAAAAGTACAACCCGGCACCGAAAACCTTTGCAGGGGGAAATAAAGCAATGCCGTTGATACGTGATTAAATAGAGACTCAGTTTTATGTTTTTCATTAATGCTTTCAGCAGTTAGATTTTATTCAACTCAAAAGTTACAGCTGCTCATAAGAGTCAAGTGATTTGGTCTGAGGAGTTAAACAGCCCCAGCTATTAGCAAGGGGAGGGAGGCAGACACACACATCCAGGTCGCTGCTCTGAATTCAGCTCTGCTGGGCTCGTTATCCTGTTAGCAGTCTCGTTAACTTTCCACACCAGCTGCTTAGTAGTTTCCTGACAGCAAGGGATATTTCTGACCGTCTACATGACAAAAACGGACATATTTGTTGGCAGCCTCACCGCAGAGGCCGGGTGTGAAAGCCTGGCCCAGGAGCTGCCGCACTCGGTGGGATTTTTCCCTGTGATTTAAGAGGTGCCGAATCAGCCCCTAATTGGGCTCGGAGACCGAAGTGCCCTTCCAGTGACCTGGCAATGACGGAGCTGGAGCAGTGAGGCTGCCAATTGCAGTCTGAAGGCTTTTCCCGTGGAGCAGCCTCCAGAGCCTCACATCAGCACCACGGAGGAAGCCTGGTGTCGAGAGCAGCCCAAGAGCTGCTTTTGAACACCCACTCTGCGTAGCTCTGCAGAACAATTATTTTTGACTTTATGCTTCCTAATGGACCAACAAGCAACATCGTGTTACGTGGACATTTCTGCTACTGCCATGCATGAGAGATGCATGTGTGTCATGAAATAGTGCTCTGCAAGCATTTAGCTCCCTGTGCATCGTGGAAGTACGAGCATATTATTTTATACCAGAATAAAGCTGCCCTATTAAACTGTCAAAAATAGCTACATAGGAAGGCAGAAAACTTGAAGAGATGCAGTGCTCAGGGAGCATCTGATTCTGCCATGTTTAATGGTGACATTTTAATTTCAACCACACTGGTGAAGCACATTATAGCACGGCCACAGGGCAAGCCTGCCAAAGGAAGCCGGGTGATTCATGTTTGTAGGGAACAAGTATGTCAACACTAACAAAATATTCTTTGATGACAAGGTTACTTCAGCGCCATACCAATCATTAATTTATATCAGCAATGAAGAAGTAATAAAAAAAAAAAAGCATAAAAGTGTTTTTTTTTGGCAGCAGAGGAGGCTAGGAGTCACAGATCTGCAGCCCTGGGTGCACTGCCCTCCAAGCTCTGGGGCTCTTGCGCATTCTCCATGTAGCATCATCTGAGGGCGAGCAAAGGGAAACTGTTCCTAATGGCCTCCATGTCCTCATGGCTCACGTCAAGCAGTTTTTGATCATTTCTGAAAACTAGGGATTTCACCAAGTTCCCTCCACTCTTGAATTTAGCTACTTAACACCCAGCAAAAGGCACCCCACACAGACTGCAGGACTGCACTTGCCCTGGCATTTCATGGACACGTGCACCACACAAAAAAAGAAAGTACATTCACCAGTTTGGAACTGGTAAATATTCACAGGAAACAGGAAAACATTGAGGAAAAAATCAGCCAAAGTAGTCTAAAATGGAAGAAACAATCTGATTTTGTATCTCTTTCCTGGCCAATTTACTTTGAGGATTTTCTGCTTTGGAAAATGCCTGCCTTTAACAACTAGACATGGAACAATGTGCCTGGGCTTCAGTGTGTGAGATGGGGCTGACAGTCACGGCAAAGTCTGCAGCAGGTTACATCCAACAACTCTCACACATGTGAAAAGAAACATTATGAGCTTAAAAGGCTGCATGCAAAAAATCTGCATAAAATGATACATTTATCTTTTAAATCAATATAACTACATAGTCCATGGTGCACAAGTAAGTAATATTCTGAGCATCTTAGCATCTTAAGTATTTACTTATTTTCTATATTCAGATTTGATACTTTAAAACAAGAAGTGGTGCCTTAGTGTATAATCCCCTTTGAAAATAGGTGGTGAGTGAAAACAAGCAAAGAGTAAAAATCTGCCAGTGTGCTGTAGTGCAGCTTTCACACTCAAGATAGAGCAACAACACGCTAGCCTAGGGAAAATATCAATACATCAATTACTTCTGCATTTTTAATATGGATAAAACAGCCACCCCTCCTTCTAGCAAGCAGGGCTGGTTGTTTTTTTTCCTTTTTTTTTTTCTCCCTTTCTTTTGTGAAGAACACAATCAGCTGAGAATTGCACAGCATCCTTTCTGCGTTTCTTATGAGAAACAAACAGAGGGAAACTCATACATTTTAGAGGAAGCTATTGTTGGTTACTCTCACTTAATCATACAGAGAAAGAAACACTTTAGTGAACAAGGTCAAAAGTGTAATTTCACTGCTGTCATGGGCCCATTGGGATTCTGGTGCTCAAAACAAAGAGGCATCTCCTACTGTTAGGAGTATTCAGGGGATGCCCTGATTCCATTACACACTTTTCCAGCCAAAAATGATTTGAAACGCAACATTAAACTGCACATTCCTACAACCGAGGATAAAAATCTGGTAAAGGTGACAAAGAGAGACCACTTGGAAAACCCTTTCTGACAGTGTATATCAATTCCAAGCCACAGGGAGGATGTATCTGTTTTGTCAAAAGGTGTTAAGCATTGTGGATTCGGTGCAGACGAAGCAGAAGTGTCTGGCCTGTCTGGAGAGGTATTAGAAATGTGTCAATGGAAAAGAAAGAGGGATTAAACTGACAGAAAGAATAAGGCAGGGTTTTATTACATTCAAAGACGAAACCAAGCAGTAGATTTTAATTAGGTGTGTCACAAAATAGCTGAGGGAAAAAAATATAAATCCTAGAGCTGTGGAATTGGTCTAGGTGGGTGCTTGTTTACTACAGTAACTAAATGCATGCATTATAGAAGCCGAGGAAGCACAATGCTACTGCCGGCTGAGCTTCAGACTGGTTCTGTTTATTTATGTTTTCTTAATTGCTACAAAATGAAAGAGGAGTGATGATAAAAAGATTCAGCAAAATGCTTACCTCCTCTATAAATTAAGTACTGGAACTTCACCGTTACGAACAGCCTTTATGATTACTGCTGAGTTTTAAGACCTTCAGCCCTGGCACCCTGGTTTCACTTACTACTCAACGTATCACTCTCTTTACTCCCATGCAGGATCATTTCCCCGTGTTTACTTCGAAACCAGGTGAACAAATACTTCATTGCATTGGCCGTAATCATGGAACTACAGTGCAAAGCCTTTAAATGATTTCCTTAATTTTGTGCATTAAGTCAGGCTGGGGATAGTGACACAAGCCATTATACAATGTTTAGCTGGCATTAAAACAGGTCCCAGCGATGACATACCCATCACCATAAAACTCAGAGGTGAAAGCAGCAACCCTCAGCAACACAAATGGCAAAACATGCAGCTGCCTCCCACCTGTGATCCCCAAGGTACGTTTTATATATGCCTCGCTCCTACTTTGCATCTCTACCAAGAAAAAAAAAAAAGAAGCAACAAAACATGGAGGGGGCACAACTACTAAAATTGCCTGTCCTTATTTTCCATCTACTGCCACACAGTCCTGCCACCCTGCTTTCTTCACAAGCCAACACAAGGAGCAAGAACCTAGGGCTGCACAAGGGCAGGGTTAAAATAATTTCCTACACCAGTGTACTTTGCCATTCCCTGAAGGAACCATGAAGAACAGTCCCAGGCTTTTGGGAAGGCCTTGCAGGGCCATGAGCCCTCTGAGCAGCTGGGGTGGCCACCTCAGGAGCATTGGTGTCCAGTACAGCCGTGGTGCTCTGTGAGGATGACAGTGCTGGGCTTCCACGGGTGTTGCATCCAAGGGCCCCTCCTCATTTCCTTGCACCAGAACTGAGTCAGCCATGCTGCACCACCCTGGGGTGCTACAGGCATCTATCTCCTCTTGCTTTTCCAAGAAACATGGGAATAAATTATAAAATTCAGTTTCTGTAAGAAACCTCAGGAGTCATCTTTCAGAGGCACCGTACCAGCAAGTGAGCTGCTCCTGTAGCACGTTTGTAGGGTTTTATGTTGTTTCCAGTTGCCTGATTCATTGCATTTACATTTCTAATGCTTATTTGGTGATTCCTGTGGCCTCTGGGAAAAATGAGGGTGCTGATACACTCTACAGCCACTATTTTGGTGGTCTGGTTGTACTAAACAATTGTATTATTTTTAATAAAGGATCATGACTGGGCAGGTAGAAGCTATTTCTCAAAGCAGGATAATATTCATAGCTTTCCATGGAAGTGTTTACTCCTCATTTATACCAGCAGCCGAGCCAGTCAGCATCTTCCTTACTGCCACTGAGAGCAATAAAAATCTGAATTTTTAGAGCTCTCCCATTCCATCTTGTGTATTCAGCTAACTTAGTAAGCAGTTAAAGGGATTTCCTACACCCAGCAGCCTCCCTCTGCCCCATATATTGCATCCAATAGCGAGAGGCATTTGGCTTCCACCAGCACTGTTACTAAACTTCTTCAGTTGTTTCTGCATCACTGCTCACTCTCTGGTTTAAAATTAAATGTAATACTGAGCTTGCAGGTTGTCCACACAGCAGACAGTCTGGAGAAGACATACTGCCCAGTAATTATCGGCCCCTGGAGCTCAGAGATTCTTTAGTGGGGTGTAGCTTGGTTCCCAGGAGATTGTCCCTTAAATTCCCTGCTCTACTTTAGGTCCTCACGTGGACTGCTTCTCTGAGCCAGTCTAAGTGTGGAGTTGTTATTATTAGCAGTTGGCTAATTATTAGCAGTAAGCTTTATTATCAGGGTTTCATTTTAAGGGCTAATTACACTTTTTTTTTTAGTACTCCTCCCATCAGTAATGTGATAGTGTTTGCTATCTATATGTGATTTCTTTTCCTTTTTTGTTGTTTCATTGGGAAAGTAACTTTTACTATTGAAATATGCATCAGTGGTGCCTTTGTATGTCTACCTATACACATTTACCTTGTGCTATTTGCTACTCGGATACCAGTAGCATGACCCCAAAAGACAACTAACTGCACTACAACATTCTGTAATGAATTGCCTGTACTTTCCTGCTGCTTTACACCTGAACACACTGATCCTTCCAGCAGCCAGGAGGCCATTACAAGCCAGTTTGCAGCGAGAGGACACTGCTAGCCCAAAAGAACTGCCTGCCGATGGTTCCAGCACGCTAACATTGGAGATTTGCTGCCCTCATGGGATTCATTTTGCTTGTGATGATTTCAGTGTATTCTTAATCTGAACACCGCCAAGCCCAGGGTCGCAGTGACGATAACATCACCACATTTCTGCACTGGCTGAACGTGCCACCCGTTACTCGGGTCGTGCCAGGGAGATGAGCAAAGCAGTGCAGTCACATCTCTGTGACCAGCTCTGAGCCTCGGGACCGGTATCTGTGGAATCAAAGCCTGTTTCTCTGCTGTCCAGGATATCACATTCATCTCCAGGACGAGTTACTATAGCAACTAAACCTGGGCTTAGGGATGAAGGCATCGCTGTGCAAGCCAGTGCTTGCTTTGCCAGTAATATGGCTGGGATACAGCTGACCACAGAAGATGGAAAAAGTGCAGGCTTTTTTTGCCTGCTGTTCAGCAATTTATCATTGAGGATGCCGGAATGATTTTAGCCCCTAAAGCATTACATCTACTTTGATTTCAGCTTTTCTACTTTCTTAACTTAGCAGCAGAACCTTCCAACACATCTCTGACCCCAGGAGACCGAGCAAGCCTCCAGTGCTCCCCCTGGCTCTCCTCCTGATATTTGGACGGGAACTAGAGATGCAAGGTGGCCAGCCTGCTTGGCATGCCTTGGTGCAGGCCCTGTAACACTGCAATGAATAACCCACTGGTCTCTCTCTGGTCAACTAAAAAGGCACAGATTATAAAGACATTTCTGAGCTCAGCTCCGTGTGCTGGGACGTATGGATTCCACTGTACTTCTTACATCACAGGCTGCCTGGACTCAAAATCACAGGCTCTTTATGCATCAGCATGGTACCAGTAAAAGAGTGGTTAAAATTATGCCTCAGCACCCTTTGCTCAGTTTACCTCAGAGATTATAAGCTCTACAGGCTACACACACAAAATACATGTGAGGATGTTATTACAGTGTGAATTTTGTCCTTGATTAGTGCTAATATGCACCAATAAAAGTCAGCAAACAGGGAATTTTTACTTGCAGTGGTAGCAAGCAACTGTTTTGTTTGTTTGTTTGTTTGTTTTTGTCTGGCTTGGTTAGTTAGTGTTTGTTGTTTTGCTTTTCAAAAGGCTGAAAAAAAACAAGGAGGATGGCAATTTATAGAATCCATTGCTCCTGAAAAGTAATACCAACGAACTGTGGCTTTGCAGCTTACTGAGAGAATTTGAATAGCAAAAATTTCTGTTCTTCCTCATAATCTGAAATATAAAGACTTCATGCACAGAAGGTATCTGTGTGGTTTGGGTCGAAGACCTGACTGAATGTACCACACATAGTAACTGTTTACAATGGCTTCAACACCTGCTAGGTTGCCATAGACATTGCTAAGGCATACTCTCTCCCAGAAAAAACAAGAGTTTGGAGAAGAAGAAGGATTTTTTTTTTTTTTTTGGTCTTCAAAAGCCTATGAACACTGACTGCCAAATTAATAATTTCTGCCAAGTCAGTGCTGGAGAGGATGTGCCAGTGCTTTGGAACTCATCATCCACCGCGTCGTTAGAAAATGCTCTCTCCCGTCACTGCACTTTGAGTGCAACAACTTATTTCTGATCCAACACTTTTTCTCCACACCTTTGATAAAGTGTTTCCTGAAGTGCCTCCAAAAGCTTCACCCGACACAAAATTCTGCAAGATGATCCGAGGTCACCGCTATTCCTGTGAATCCTGTGCTCTTACTTCTCCTTGGAAGGAGGCCAAGTGGCAGAAGGGAAGCAGAAGTGTTTGGAAGCCTGACTTGCAGGCCCTGCAGAAAGGAAGAGAAGCTGGGGAAACAGTGAGATGCTACTTGGCCCTATCTTCTGGGTCTGACTAAGATGTCACGCTCTTTTCCAGCATTTTCTGCTCAGCAGCAGAATCAGACTTCTCCACCTACCAAACTGCAGTCAGTGAAGGAGAATGTGCGTGGGAGAGACTCGCTTTGTTTTGAATCCAGTCCCTCTCCACTTCACAGCCTCCTGAGCAGACCAAGCAGAGGTTGTCTGTTGCCCTGGGAAGACTAAGCATTTATTATTTTTGAGTGATTTCGCCAAAGAATTAATTATCATCTAAAAAGAGGAAGTGCATGCAGCTTGGCCAAAACATGGTCTGTAGGTGTTGCTCTCGCCTCAGAGGAGGCACCACTTGAGGATTTGGAGCAATAAGAATTTTCAAAGGTGGAGGAAGTGTCATCATGGCAAAAGGACGGACCCTGTGCATGGCTCAGATTTGCAGTTCCTCTTGTCTCACTTTTAGGGGGAGACAGGAATAAGAATGCTGCTCCAAATACTGCAGATTGAAGAAGTGCAGTAACTGAGTTGTCTTTCCTTTCCTCCAGAGACCTCTAAAGACGAAACACAATCATAGTTTATGCAGACACAGATGTAAGGAGATAAAAGAGTTTAAAGAAAAAGATACACAATTTAGATTAGAAAATGGCTAGTTAAGAAAAATCTGAAAAAATCTTAAAATTAAAGTTTTTTAAAAGATACTGTAAACCAAAGACAAAAGCAAATCAACTCTACAATAATAATAGACTTGAACATTGCTTGGCTTCCACCCTTAAATAATGTTAGAGCTTCTGGCAAAAATCACCCTGCTGAACTGCCCTGAGGAAGAGGTCAAATAACATGAGCCACAAAAATGGGTCAGAATCTTCAGTTCTGATTTCTCAAAAATTCTAGTTAAGCTACCGTGTCAGCCAACAAATATATTGCTGCTTCCATGCTTCACTCGTTAACTTCATAAAACCACGATTCCCCAAATTTTACTCCCTTCAATGAGAACTACTTATGAAAGAAGCAGCTAACAAACATCATGACACAGAAGAGCTATAAATGTAGTGAGATTCAACACAAGCAGTAAATCTGGAAAGAATGGAAACAGTAAACACGGTAGAATTCCACTTTTGATTTACTATTATAGTGCATTGCGAGAAGTCAGTGTTAAATACACATCTGGGCAACTGAAGCTACAATGAAGTTGTTTAACCTGCAGCCACATGGAAAACCATCTATTCAGTGAGCTCATATCATTTAGCTATCCCAAATGCCTTAGCATTAGTTCTACAATTGCAAAAAGGAGGAGGAAATATGTTCTGGACATGAGAATATATGTTGAATATACCCTGAAAAGATGAGCACAGGGGAGCAAAAAGCAAGGAAGCAAAAAAATTATAAAAAGAAGAAAAAAAGAAAAAGAAAACAAAACAAAAGAAAACAAAACAACAACAATCTGATGAAGCAAAGCAAAAAATCCAGCGACCCCGCAAGTCTATGAAGCCTCCGAAACATCAGGCTCTTTGCTTTGATGCCATCTTATGCCAATATATCAAAAAAGCCCAAGAACTCATTTGCAGATTTAGCGAGTGTTTCAGGCCCTATGGAAAAGTCACATCAACTTGTGATGTTCTGCATCTTATACAATGATAAAAGCACTGCCTACCTAAGTGGCTCCAAACACAGCATAAAATGGCAGTGCCTGCAGTCTCTGAGCAGCTCCTTAGCCAGACAACATGAAAGCCAGAAGAACGCTTGTGCCAAAGATAGTTAATATGATCATATCGCATTAGAGTCATTGGAGTGATATTGGGCAAATGTTATGTTGCGTGAGGCTATACAGTAATGGGCAGTAATCAGTAAAAACATTTTAAGTCCTTGTTTTACTACTGCTTCATCACTAGCCATAAAAAAACATAGTAATAAAGAACATAAAACTAAAAAGAACCGAGATTAACAAGGCGTGTTATGGCAGTTTAGAAGTAAAAGTCACTTTAGCAATATAAAACTGAACAATACTACTTAAAAGGATGAGTAGAGATTTACTACTCATTATTAAAAATAAAAAATAAAAAAACAGCTATTCAGAGAGTCCACAGCATATCTATCAAATTGGTAAGCAAAGTACCAGTGCTCACTAAAAAGGCACTATAGATCGGATAGCTGACTACAGCACTGTCAGTCCCTACCTAAACAATCTTGCATGGACAGTGTTAACCATTGAGAGGGGGAAAGAGAAAGAGAGGCATTAAAAAGCTTTGGCCAATATTCAGACATGAATTTTGACTGTACAAGTAGGTATATTTATGGCAGAGTTCAAGAATGATCAGCAAGCCATTAGAGAATGAAAGTGGCTCCCTCCAAGTTGTTTTTATCAGGCTATGAAGACATCACCTCATTTTTAGTAGGGTTCTGGTATCATGTGCAGTTAACATATAATTATTACAGAACTGTGATTGCGTCGTTAGCAGAAGTTTAATTATATCATTGACATTAGTGATGCCATAACATCAAGCTCAACAATAGTTCATAACAAAACGTACAATTAGCACAATTTTTCTCCCTTTTATACCAACCAAAAGTGTTCAGCTTGGAGAAGCCTAATAGTCCCTACAGAAGTGAGCTAGGGCTGAACCTGAAAGGATTGCTGGCTGGTAATTTAGTAATATGGTAATTAAAGTCTTTTCATGATGTAATTACACATCAGCTACAAAAGGACAGCTGCTATACAACAGTGCCAGGGTACGTGGCATGAAATGATTAGATTTGAGAAGCTTTAGTGGTTAAACTGAATACCACAGACATAAGTCTGAGGTATAGCTGGCACCACATAGCACATTATTATTCAGGTCTCACACTTGGCGTTTCCTTAGTCTCATTGTGATAGTAACAGTTTGTTGTATGTACCTTGGTCCTGTGACAGCAGAAGCTGTTCAAAACCCACCTTTATAAGCTTCTGCTGTTTTGAAATTGCCTGGAATTAAAAGACCAAACCCTTTTCTGGGCAGAAGCGGTATAAATGAGTTTTGCGTAAACTCAAAATGTTCATTTCTCACCCCTGCAACACGAAATCTCCTCTCATAGACAAGTCTGTTGGAAATGTAGCTTGATTTATTTGCAGTTGTTTTTTTTCTTCCAGTGTGGGAGTGAAGAAGGTAGGAGAATGAGGACTGAGAAGAGGCACAAATGAGTAGGTGAACTCAAAGAAACTGACTCCACCGAAGAATGGAAGGTTTTGGCATGTGCTTCCAAAAGCAGAAAGCACAAAGTCCCCTGTTTGGGGAAAAAAACAAAACCCACTCTTCTCCTCAAGAGTATATAAATATTTTGTTTAGTAGTTTCCTCATAATATTTATCGCTGCCCTCATTTGTATCTGTACAAAATACAAAGTTGACCACGCAAGGCATGAGACAGCAAAAATGCACATATTTTTCCACTAACAAGAATAAGAGCTTGGCTGCACGACTGGGCTCTTAAAAATACAATAATGCACTGTGCACTCTGGCAGTAGGCAGACAAGCTCAGAGCTGCTTTTCTAGTCCTAAAATGTCATTTCAGAGATGATAAGCAACTTGGATGTTTCACAGACAACTGCAAACTCTCTTTCTGAAGCATGGGAAGTAGTGGGAAAGATCAAACAGTCTCCTACATTAAAAAGCTTTTATTGAATATAGTTTCTTCAGCTAGAAAATCTAGAAACAGGCCAATTTTGGGAGTCCAGGGAATTCTCCTCAGCATGAGGAATGTTTCTGTGAGGTCCATTTGGAGGGTGGAAAAATGAACTGTTTTTGATCTGAAGCGACTCTGTTACCTGCAGGATCTGAGAAATGAGTAGAAAAACTTCAGACCTAGTTCAAAGCCTCGCCAGTGGTTTCCTTTCCCTTCCCGTTCCCTTTTTTCTAAAAGAGATGTTTTGGATGGGCTTAATGAACATTCAAAGCTTTCTGAAGTCTCAGAAGTTTTAACTGCAGAGGACACTGGAACCACCTCACGATGACCATCAATAGGAGTTTCTTCCCATGAGTACCAAGAGGTAAGAAGGGAACTGAGACTGCTCTTGGGGAGCAGAGGAAGAACCCTGGGGAACTGGAAGCAGCCAATTACTTAAGAATCAAGACCTCAGCTACTCAGAAACAGACCAGTTTTATACCACACAGTTAAGAGACAATACAGCAATTCAGCTAACTCAATGCAAGAGACTCAACTTTACTTCAATGGATAGAAGCATAGGAAAACATGATTATTTTTAATTTAATGGAAGAGAGCTAAAGCGTAGTGCAGCTAATGGTTCTGATGAGCAGATAGGTGGTCTACTCAAATGTGTCTGCAGCCACCCTCTGTGAGGACTCATTTGCCGTTTGATGGGAAAAGGAGATTCAAATTTGGCACTTGTCAGGAGGAACTCATTGAGCAATTTACAATTTTATTCAGCAAATTCATCATATTAAAAACAATCACCAACAAAAAAAGAATAGCAACTTTATGCACAATGGATTTGTCTTACCTCTGACACATTTTAAAGCAGCCAGAGGCAATAAAAAATATTTGGTTTGTTACAGAACACTTTGCTCTTGAGTGCTGTCTCTGTAAATACATGGCTGTACGCAGTACGAGCGTGAACTGTCAGCACTCAAAACTCAAAAAAACATGAATGCGTAACTGTAGCAGTCTTCATCGAAAGACATGACTCAGTACCTGCACAGACTTTAGTTATTCAGCTGCTAACTAGCTGGACCCAACTGCAGACTCTGTCCTGTGGAGAACTACTCTGCCTGGCCTGCTTGTGCAGAGAGCTGCCAGAAGAAATACGTGAAGGTCTGAAGCCTTGCAAGAACAGTTGTTCTCTCTCTCTGGCAGTGCTGTGGCCACAGAACAATAGAGAGGGAAAGTATGCTTCTAGTTTTAGCTGACTTAGAAGACAAAGCAGCAGCTTTTCATTCACGAGATTTAAAGCATCCAACTTCTAACTAAAACAAAGTGACAACTCTTGAACTACGGCTTTCAGTTCTGAGAAATGGCCGAGTACACAAGTCAGAAGAGGTCACAGTAAAAAAACAGTGATAGCCCCCCTCCCTCCCCTCCTCTTCCACTGAAGGACTACAAGCTATTTGTTTACAGATGATTACTGTCAATTATATTGAAATCTTGATAGATCAGATGGTGTCAGGTGGTTTGCCAAGGCTAGGCCTATGGACAGGGGCCACCAGACTTTCTATTGAAGCAGTCCAGCCCCACCAGCTGTTCCAGATGCAGTCCCCCTGTCAGTGTTCAACACACGTTGAACTGCATGTCAATTCTATTGCACGTCCAACATCAGTTTCAATGGCTCTTTAGTGACTTTCCACCTCCCTGCAGCCATCAGCTCATTCAGAAACAATAACAAGGAACTGAAAAAGTCGACCTACCTGAGTGCATCCACCACTCAATTAGATACTGGAAACCTATTGCTGCCTTTTGCATTAATTTTGGGGAGAACTGTCAAGAGTCCAGCCAAAAAAACAGAATCCTCTTGTGATGGCAGTTGCCACTAAAGAAATCAGTAATGCCAGATCTTGGGAGTTTGGAGGTGAAAGTTGGAGAGACATCACACTCACTTACCTGCTATCACCAGCATTTGCCACGTACAGCTTCCCCAATAAATACACCACCACAAGGGCTGTGCAGCCACCAGAAATATTATACATGGTCCTCTCTCGTTCTATTTGCAAATCCTGCGGGAGAAGAGAAGAAAAATGTATAAAGAGAGCACTGCAATTAATGTTTTGGAAAATGAAGACTTCTCTAAAAGGTTACAGTCTTCCTTAAACTGCAAGTCCCACTGGCTTTCCTTATGGTTACAGCTTAGGCCACATGCTCATGGAAAAGAATGAGAAGTCTTAGAATACCTACTACTTATGATACAAAGCTGAGAAAAAATCAGGACAGGAGATTGTAAAACATCACACATCAAGGAATAAATGGCAAGGCTGAGGGATGCAAGAGATTTTACTATGGAAAAAACACAATGGAGGCAAAGATAAATGTAACTTCACAACAGGTACCTGGTGGTATAATTGGAGAGCACTTTACATAGACAGCAAATAATTAATGAGACCTAGCTCTGACATGAATAACTACCTGCTCTCCAAACAGGAGGCTAGGGTTGTGGAGCGTACACCTTTACAAACAGCAGCAAGACACATTCATGCCACAGAGCTACCCTTCAGAAACACAGAAGGGAGGGATGCTAAACTTGTTAAGGGAAACAAACAAAAGGTCAATAGAACAGCATTTACTGAAAGATACCAGGCACTCACAGACCTGCAGGATGAACCATAGTATTTACGGCTGTCTTATCTCACCACTTTTATGAGGCCCTGGAAAGGTTTAATTTATGCACATGCCTGGGTGCAAATGTAGGGAGGTAAGTACCTACCCAAGCAGTTTTTCCTGTGTTTAATTTCCAACTGATTCTGAGTTTAATAAATTATATATATTAATATATATAATAGATATATTGATAGATGTGGAGAACACAAGTCACATCTGTCACTGACAGTCAGTCAAGCTCAGAAATGTACATTATCCCAAGAAAGACTGGAGATTATAAAAAAAAAAAAAAAACAACAACGGTTAAACGAGCTGCTTCCTAGTACTCCGTACATTTTAAACAAAAATTGAATTATATGCCAATGAACTCATTCTGCTGCCTCTTAGTTTGTCTTGTGGTAATAACCCAGCATGTTACAAGCTACCCTCCTCTCCCGAGTCCAGAATCAAGCCCAACTTCAAACTGTTCTTTCTCTGGTACTGGATTCAGACAGGGATCATCATTTAATGTAGCTGTTGCAAATGCTGGCAGATCTTTCCAGCTAAACCCTGCCTACTTGTATGCATTTTTTATTATGAATATATTTGCCTCTGTGTGTGCTCTACTTCATTTTCATATTTGCACTGAGCAACAAACAGCTCAAATTGTCCACGCCTTGGGGTATGGGATTTAGAGCTTTATTTCAGAGCTAAATTTATCCAAAGAAAAGCACCACAACAAATGCTAGCCATGACAGCTGCAATTTGATTGAAAACCTGCAGCGCCGAAGCAGGCTGGGACCATTCTTTGTTTCCTGCAAATTTCCAGAGAGGGAGGTGACCGGGGGGCAGGAGTGGTGGGGATGCTCGGCAGTGCTCGGCTGCTGTCCCGAGCGAGCTGGGCAGGGAGGGCTCCCATTTCTAATAGCGCCTGTCACAAATAATGCTATTCCTGACGTGCACGCAGCCTGATCCCATTTGTGCCATGGGGCGGGCGGCGGGGACAGCAAGAGATGTGCAGCGCTACCCGAGGAGGCCATCCTCCGCTGCGCACGGGAACTGCACTGCACGCTGCTTCCCTGCAGGCAGCCGGCTTTGCTGCAGCTCTTGCAAGTCCATTCAAGGATGGATTGTTGGGGGGGGGGGGGAACGCTGTTGTTATTGGGTTGGTTGTTTGCTTTTTTGGTGCTGAGGACCAGGAGGAAAACACCTCAAAGCTAAAATCAAATCTTGCAGCGCCTTTGGTCACAGACATGGGCTGCTTGCAAATGCCACTTTATCTAATCTGGCCATAGAGAAGCTGATTTTTCCTCCCCGTGGTTCCTATATATTTTTAAATTAAGCTGAAAAGAACAGTTCAAAGGAAGCAGACGTTTCTAACCATCAAAATAATTTAAACTTACAAATACTACAGTGGATTTTCCAGGCACTGCCAGGAATTTTAAAATACCTTCATCTCTGCTGCTCAGGGTATCCTCTGAGACCTTGAAACAAAGTACAATTCCTCACCTGGCTTCAGCCCTGTCACACGTACACTTCACAAGTGCTAGGATACCTAAATTAAAATTTATTTCTTTCAATAAGCAGAACTCAGAAGCATTTATTATGAGAGGGAAGATGGATAATCCTTAGGGCCTCATTCGTAGAGTTTCCTTGACTTAAACTAGATCTGTGTACTGAAGGAGAAGGTTTCCTGCATATCAACAAAATTTGAGGGAAAAAGGTAAAACAAAATAAAGCCCACGACTGCCACTAACTCATTCTGATGTAGAGATATTGGCTTTTAATGAAATACTTTGTAACAGTGCTTCTTGGAAAGTAGTACAGCACAAAGAGGGGCAGAAACTCAAGAACCCCCTGAAGCCCTTAGAGGTGTAAAGGGGCTCATTCCAGACAAAGCCCAAGCACATGCAAAGCTTTCCTAATTTCCCACCTGCAGAAAGATTTCAGAGCAACTTTTTTTTTTTCTTTTCTTTTTTTTTTTTTCCCCCTCCCCTCTTTTCTGGAGGATGCAACTTATCTCTACACAGCAATCTGCTTGCTGGGGAAGAGCTGAGCAAAACTGAGCTGAATCAAATGATGCCTTGCTCAGTCCAAGGGGCAGCACATGGCACACTCCCAGACCCCGATGGAGCTGGAAAACTTCACTCACCAAGTAGAAATCAGATATGAACTGCAGGCTGGAGAACAAAGGGCGAAGAAATAGAGGGCTCATTCGTAGCTGGGACAACACCCCTCTTTTAGCTATTAAATTGTTTAAAATAAAAAAGATTTCTGTATCCTCTGTGCAAAAGGCAATCATTTAGTGCAAGGAAGCAGATAATTTAATCTGTGCTCTGCTCCTCTTTTTAGGGAGGGGAGCAGGTAGGAGCAGGGTGCCCTCAGGGTTGCCTCATACCTGGCCCCCCAGGTGATGGCACGAAGGGGAGGATGGAGCCAAGCCTCCAGAGGACACTGAAGTGCTGTGAGGTGTGTTTCCAGAGGGTGATGGAGAACTGTGGTCACTGCTCTGCTGATTACAGAAGCAGCCTGAGGGTGCAGTGTGAGCCCTGGGACAGATCATCGCCACTGCCTGGACCACTCAGGGGGTCATCCTAAGTGAAGGTGCATCCTGCAGCTCAGACCTGAGCTTCCCAGAGCAAAAGCACTGGTTCATCATGCTACTTCACAATCTCTTGCAAAAAAAAAAAAAAAAAAAAAAAAAAAAAAAAAAAAAAAAAAGGAAGATTACGCCATGAAGCCCGTATGGTTTGCTCAGTCGGAGGCTCACGGCGGCTTGCTCGTGCCACCTCGTGGAGAGCTGGTGGAGGGGCTCGGGTGTCTGCGAGCACAGTATGGGCCGGTGGTCTGGGGGTGCTGTGGGACCCCCCTTTTTCTTTCCCCCTTCTTCCAGCAGCATGTGTTGGACACAGCTGATGCAGGCTCGCACATGCAGGCTGCTGGCGTGCTGCAGAGGCGAGGGGAGAGAGTAAGAAAGCTGCAAACGTGGTGGTGCAGAAAGCAAGTGCCAGCCCTATCTGGTGCCAAATTAAATTTGGCGTCTTGAAAACAGAGGTAGGTAAACTCATCAAATCGCAGTACCAGCATTTCAGCTAGTTATTACACTACAATAACTACTAACAAAACTACTTGTCATCTACATACATCCTCACTGTAGGTCCTCCAGGACCTTCATCTTGCTAGGACAGCAAGGAGCTTTACTCCCTGCACAGAGCCTATATAATGGCTGTTAAAAAATAAAAATAAAAGACCACGTTTCAGAGGGCAAAAAGTCAAAATTAACTCCTTAAATTGCTTTAGCTCTATCAAAAACGCATCAAAAAGCCTGTACCACCGTTGCAAGCTTCCCTACTTCTATTTCCTATTCGTATTTGGCTATTTAACCAGAGGATTTTTTTCCAAAAGAAAACCATACAACATATGCTGCTCTCAAGATTGGTGCCATTTTCATTTGAAGCATTTTCTAAAAGCATCTGTCTAGATTTCACGTGAGTCAAACACATTTCAATAAAGAAGAAAAAGCATGGACTTGGAAGCATGGACACAGAAAAAGAATAAACACAAACATACACCTTCCGATAAATCATGCAGCCCAGTTCTGTGCCGTTTTTTCCTGTCCAAAATTAAATAGGGTTCAGTGTGAAATACATGCCTTCTCTCACAAGACTAAAATAGATTTAAAAAACTGCACTCCAACATACAAGGTTAAATTCAGGGACGGGATTATAGTTTGATTCTTCTATCTACAACTGAAGAGCACTTGCAAGTACCCTCCTGGTTCCTAAAACTGAATCTCTAAATGCATATCTCAACACCCAAGAGATGATTATTACAGGATTTGATTTACTACATCTTCAGAAGTTGAGCTAATTTATTTCCACTTAACTGAAGTAATTGTGGTCACTGACAGTTACTGACACTGAGAATTATCGTTATTATTATTATTTTAAACAGGAGAGTAAATTACCAGCAAACACCTCACAGCAACTTGCTAATCTCAGTTTCAACACAGAGAACACTATCTAGAAGTACTTCAAAAAGAGGAAATCTTAATTGCTTAGATTTCCAAGTTAGGCAATAACTTAGTGTGTAGCAGCTTCCCGCAGTGTTTTGGTGCACGTAGCTGTAAGATGAGCACTGTCCAAAAGAAAATCACACCTGACAAAGAAAAATAATTTTAAAAAGCCATTTGATATAAATCAATTGCATTTTGTTTGTTACTCAAGGCCAGAAGAGGGAGAGCTTAACTAGAATTCATAAGGACATCAGGGAAAAAAGCAGTGGCATGCAGAAAAAATCTCCCAGGAAAAGGGGACAAAACCCTCACTAGACCAACCTGGCAGGCTGGACTGTTACTTAATAAAGAAATAAATAAACAAAAAAGGAACCAGATCTACCCAGCATTTGTGTTGGGTTCAAAGGGTTCCTTTGCAGTGCTAGGTTTTTCAGGAAACAATACCGAGAAGCCTGCCTACGTGTCCAGGAACATGAGCTTTCCCCAAGTGCCAGGTAAAATGATACACCCTGCTGGCGCTGAGCCCCTGGAAACGATGCAAGTCTCCGCTGCGCTGAACTAACTCAACAACATCCATGATGTTCCAATACAAAACAGGACCAGATAAACAATGTACTATGGAGGAGAGGCCCAAAGCCTGCTAAGAGTATAAACAAGCAGGAAGTTAGGGAGAAGTGGGATGAAGACAAATCATTGCAGGTACAGCTGAGACTGAGTAGTACTGACCTTATGAACACAGACATGTGTGCAAAAGAAAATGGTCCTTTGCCTAACCTGACTGTGATTACAAGACACCACCTAGAGTTTGAAGTATATATAATTATCTAATGCTTTTCTTAATCTGACTTTTTTATAAGACTTCCTTTTAAGTAAAAGATAATGCCAGGGTTGTATTGCATTGTGAGAGCCACAGTTGGAGTCAAAGTAAAAGGGGGATTTAAGGTACCTGACCAAAGGCACAGGGAGGAAAATGAGATACTCTGGGCTTCAGTTTAGAAAAAGGGAGGACAGATTACTATGGTCTGTATGTGGAATACCCAGCCATCACATCTGTGAATTATCCAGGGTTTCTAAATTTCTACTGTATTACAGCTTTTCCACTGCTCAAGGAAAAATGCTGTAAGAAAAATCCCTGGCTAGGGTATGGTGGGCAGGCAGCTCTTTCTGAAGGGGGCACGCTAAACTGGCAGGAGGTTTTCACGTCTTCCTCTTTCCTTTCAGCTAGCAGAAACTTAGCTCAGTAGCTGCAGTGCACTCATCTGCTCACGTGCCCCACACTGTCTGATGCCAAAACCTTGGCTGTGGGTCTCACTCCTGCACATACTCACCTAAAAGTTGGATGATGCTGTCCAGAGCCCGTTGGAGGATGTGTTTCCCTGCGCATCCCTGGCAATCCAGCAAGATAACTGCTATTCAGAATTCAAAGTGAAACACCACTTTGTAATAACAACTGCAGTCTCTAATTAGATGCATGTACTAAACAAAATTCACATATGTCAGGAAAAGCTATGATTGAATCCTGCCTTTGTACTTCTTTCCAGACAACAAATAAAACCTCTGGGAAATGCTCATTAGTTCAAAAACCTTCTGCTCAAAAAAGAGGCAGAGAGAGAGAGAGAGAGAAAGAAGACCTTATCCCACGTGTACTTGCTGGCAGACCAAGCCTCTACTCTGACTGACAGGAATTATTTTTAAGACTGTGAAGAACTGAGGGGGAAAGTGCATAGCAGTTATATCAATTACAAAAGCTCAAAGAGAAAACACAGCCTTCCACAGGGAAATTGGAGGATATTCTGTTTGCACAGGGTCATGATTTCTTCTCAGATATCCTTGCTGTACACGAGTCAAAGTGGGTGGTAAGAACTTACTTCATGCCCCACTCACCCACTCCCAGCCAACCTCACCCAAGAGCTGAACACACTCTCTCCCCACAGACACTGCCTTATGAGCAACCCCAGTGAACTGCAGGTCATCAGGTCAAGGAAATTGGCTCTCATCCATGTCCCTGATGTGATTTTAGGACTCATTTTTGTGCAGTTGTGGGCAATACATGCAAGCGTCTGCAGTGCAAGGGATGCTGAGGTGCCTTTGCTGCTGCTCCCATAGGGCAATGAGGCTTTCCAAGGCACATGTCCATATGTGTAGCCTGATGGACAACAGCCAATGCTGAATGTGCTACTATGAGGCAACGCTAATTTTTAAGATTAGAAAGAAAGAAAAAAAAAGGAAAGATGAAAGAAAGAACAACAAACTTCTCAGAGTCTTTCTAGCAGAGTAAACCAATAATGATGTGGTCATGGCGCTACCTGGGATTTAGGATGTTGCTCCTGTTTGACTGCTAGCAAGCCTGGCAGCAGCTCTAACAAAGGGAGAGAAACAGTTCTGTGCCTCACAGAGATGTACCAGTTAAACTGTTGAGGCTCTTAAATACCATCCATGTATGAACAGGATTATTTAACTAGGGAAAAGAAATTGAAAAAAAATCCCTTAAAGTTCATTTTATCCAGGCCATGTGGATAAAACCCAAAGACGCACGTACCATTTCCTTGAATGCACTTTCTATAGCCCCAATAACCAGGCACTCATGTGGGATCTTCTTCTCGGTGAAGAAGCGTGTTGGAGGTGTGCTGGGTGAGCCCGGGGCCCCCACGCCGCCACGCAGGGAGGCTGCCCGTGTCAGTGTCCTGCTGTTGGTGGCCGGGTTGTCAGGCTCCTCTCCCAGGCAGGTGGGTGGGAGGACGGCCGTGTTCCTCAGGATATCCACGATCTCCTGCAGCTGTTCCAGGATATGGTGCTGCAGCAGTTTGGAAGCGACCACTGCTGCTCCTGAGCCAGCATGTCCATCAAACAGGGACCAGTAGTACAGGCTGATCCCATCTGGGTCCTGGGGAGATAGAAGGAGAAAAAAAAGAAAGGAAAAGAGACAGTCACTGTCATGCAACCACAGGTGAGGTAAGTGACGGAGCAGCCCGTGGCACAGCAGCAGCAGGTAAAACACAGGCCACTTTCCTAGAGGTATCTTTCTACTGAAAAGGAAATAGTCCAGTGTGTTAGCACAACTCTTGCAGGGAAGAGACATGTATTTTTACCTATTTTTCAACCCCCTAAAAAAATACTAACAAAAAGGTTGAGGTTGCAATCTTTTTCACCTTACAGTCATCACAGAATGCCTTGAACAAACACAGCCGCCTCTGTGAGACTGCCTTCATCTCCTAATGACTGTGTAGAGGAGAAGTACTGGAGAGTCACATCTTTGATATGCGACGTACCACTGTGCTTAGCTAGTGCCACGGTGTGACCCCTTCCTCCTTAAGGCCCACCCATGCTGACAGAAGGTACAGCTCAGGCTTTTCCTGTCTGTGTCAGACTGGGAACCAGCACAGAGTTCCTCAAGGCTGGTGGACGCACGAGGTCTATCTGTACTCTTCATGTACTAGCATATACATTCACTACCTAAATATTCCCAGTCCCCCCAAAAGTTTCTTGTATGGTACTGGAGTTACACATCCTATGTGTAAGGGTTTCAGGATGGCTCTCAGCATGATAGCACACTTTTAGATCTCACATCTTACCTCAGTTCCTAGCAGGCTGGTCAACACAGTTGCTCTCATACAGGCAGAGTAAGTATCTAAAAAAAGTAATTTTTTCTATGTATCATTAAGAATAAAGTATATGTGGTAATGTTATATATTTGTTCAGCAGTTTTTGATCAACGATGTGATTTTAAAATATTTCTTCACTTCTGCTCTACACCTGTCTATGTAAGTCATCTCCACTATTGCTCTGATTTGAGCAGAAATCATGTTCTCGTGGTGGCGTTCAGTATCACAAATATAGGGCCCATTAACCCTGGCCTCAAAGTAGACCAAGTTCTCAGCAGCTCAGATCTGCCTGAAAAAGCACTAAGGAGTCATACCCTAGATAACTTCAACTCTTCTGGAAAATGCACCTCAACATCCTCAGGGAAACATTTAAGGACTAACAGTACCTGTCCTTGCATTATAGCATATTTGGCAGCAGCATCAGGAAAGGATATTTCCAGTCTCTCTTTCGCCCTGTTTCTTCTTAATCCTGCACCTTCTCCCAGCTTTGCTGAAATAACTGCTCATGGGGCTGCCTTGCAAGCCAGAAGGGAGTCAGCTAATAAAGATTTTGAAATAAATGATTTTGCAAGGGATGTGAATCAGGCAATACTGTTACAAAACACCAAATACTACAAAGGCATAACCTATATCTCAAAGCAGTCAAATAAATTAAAAATTATGTCTGAACTTTGTGCTGACTATGGTCTAATTTAGGATGACAGACGTCCTAGCAATAGCTCCACAGCTAAAATGCATATTTATTTCATTCACCCAAAACTGCTCCCTTACACAGCAGATCAGCATATAGTCTAGGCACCACCTGAATCTCCTCACCCCATGCACCCAAAGCACTGCTCATTTCAAAGCTGTGCACAGGGTTGTGAACCACAGCTCCTTTTACTTGTTGCTGTTCCAGCAGCTCCACAAAGGTGCCAAACACTGGCAGTAGGGCAGAGAAAGCAGGTTGGATTGGGAACACCATAAACTATCATTCACAAATCCAAAAGTAAATATTCATTGCTGACCTGAGGTACAAAATCTGAAACTTAATGCAAAATGCCTCCTTCACCGACAAGTATCTAGATCATCACTACAAGTTCACGTTGTTCAAAGCTGCAGAATATTTGCTTAGGGGGACTCGAAAATTAAACCGATACTCACATTTTAAAGAAAAGGTACAGCATTGAAGAAGTTTCCAGGGTGCAGTGTAGCTGTGCTAACAAAATGTTCCCTAGGCCTCCAACCTGAGATGTTATCACACCGGGGGAACCTGGTGTGCTGACTCTAAGGAACAGCACGGAGCGCAGAGCCGTGTGGAGACACCGCGGCTGGGCTCTGTGACCAGGTGGGGACCCGATTGTTCTTGTGCACACCGAGACCAACCAGCTGCCCTGAGCCAACCACCTGCCATGGCTTTGACAAAATGCTGTACTCCAGTGAACTTTGCTCATTATAATATCATTATAATGCCAAAACACACCTCCATCCCAAAAGCCACCCGCCTCCAAGGTGCGACCACCCCTCACAGAGCACGCGCTCTGAATTTCTCACAGCCTATTCCTTTAAATGAAAGGCAGAAAACTTTGCACCAATCATACCCAAGATATGCATGACTCAAACTCCACCTAAATGACAGAAAATAATATAAATTGGCTTAAGTGGAAGGGGATGTCAGGGAAGATACCATCACGAAGGATACCTTCTGACTTCTTGGATCAGTCGACGGGCTGTGCCTCTCTTCCCCCGCACTGGAACACCTCTGGGTAAGATTTGGACACTTGGTCACACCGAGTGCCTCCCTGGGAAACTTAGAAATCTTTATAAGGTCTTTGTGCTTTTTAATGTGTTAATAGCCAGCCTGTGTTACTCATACTTCTGGCATTTGAGTGTGCTTTGCAGACAGTGAATTTTTATCACCGGCAAGCCAAAGAACCTGTGTACCTGTTGCTGTAATAAACTGCACTAGATCGCATTGTGACAGCTGTAGCTGTGACAGTTCTCATTGAACACGACCAAACTCTGAAAGTGGTGGTTCGTGGAACGTGACTCAAGTGAGGGTGTGCTGCATTACTTGTGAGTCCGTCATCAGGGTAACTCGATACTCTGAACGCGGCCGGACTTGTAAGGACTAACTGGTCACCCCTTTAACGCAACAGAAAAATTGGCGTAATCAGAAGGATTGCCATGGATAAACTGCTGCAAAAATATGAATGTGCTCCTTCCCAGATTGCGAGGGAATGGGCTCAAAATTTTTGGAAAGGAGGAGAGAAATTGGTAGAAAGCATTAAGCAGTGTCAGGCTGCACAAAAGATCGGAGTGGGAAAATGTAAAGGTGTAGTTTGTGAGGTGTTAGGAGCCGGTTTGTCTTCTGCTCAGCAAGGAGCTAAGGAAACTCCTGCTCCCAAACTAATTTCTGATGTGGAATACATGGCTTTGAAATCAGAAAATGAGGCATTAAAGTCATCATTGGCCTCTGAAAGGGAGATGGGAAAAACATTAGGAATTAGTGTGGATAAACTTTTGAATGAGAATAATAAACTTTTGAATGAGAATAATCGTCTTAAACAATTACTGAATAAGTATAATCACCTGTTAAATAAAATAAAGCCTTCTGCTCCAGTTAAGCAGGTTCATAGATTAATGCATAGTGCAGACCCTGAAAGCTGGAATGGTGATTTTTGGTTTGACAGTGATAAGGAGGCCAAAAAGACTGCCAATTTTGAACCTCAATCGATTTCCATGAGACCTTCGGTTAAAACTGAGACCACCATTGATGATGGAGTTGAGATCCGCACTACAGTGCGAACGATCCCATGGTCACCAGCAGAGCTGATAAAAATACAGGAGAAGTTCTCAAGGCGGTCAGGAGAATCAGAAGTCAAGTATGTGTGGCGAGTTTCTCTTGAAGGAGGAGACCAAATTATGTTGAGTGAGGAAGAAGCAAGAGGCTTTTGGGGACCAGGAGTATTTTTAACCACCACACCAGGAGACCATAATTACTCCTTAACTGCACGAGCTGCATACTGGGCGGGGGGTATAGATCCTCAGGAGAGAGGGGAACCCCTGGAAATTAGAGCCACAAGCTATTCTGACCTGGCTGTCGCAGTACAGAAAGCAGCCTGCATTCAGGCAATATATGAAAGAGATGAATTTAGGAAATCCCCAATGTTGGCTCCTATCAACCCAGCCCGATTAACCCCTCTTATCCGTGGACTCCCTGACGGTCTTAAGATGTTTGTATCAAATACCCAGGGTCGCATACAAGCTGCTCGTAGGGATGGTGATCGTGGTCGTAGGCGAAATCCGTACTCCCCCATTCCCACCTGGAGTGAATTTGTACAAGATATAGATAACTATGCACGCCGAATGGGCTGGATTAGTTTGTCCCATACTAAGCCCCCAGATCATTCCTGGCGAGCGCGCCAAACCCACACTCAAAACCCCAAATATCCCAACTTCAAAGAGACATTCAAACATCATAAAGAACGGACTGAGTGGTGGCGTACGGCCATGGCTTTGGGTGTACCCCGACCAATCTTGCGTGGTGTCTCTATGGAGGATCTCCGTATATTAGTCCAATCTCTGGTTAACAAAAATAATCCCAGTGAGGAGAGCTGCCTAACTGGAAAAGTCCCAGCCCACAAGGAAAGCAAACCTCCTGCACCAAGCCCACCTGACAAGGCAGAGTATCAACAACAATACTCCTATCCTCGGGGAAGGGAGCAAGCCACCCTGCTTGGCAGGTATTAGCAATTTAATGGCTCTCTGCTGAATACTCTTACCCTACCATTGCCTTCCCATTGGACCCCAAAATATTGGTAAACATTCTCATTGATACCTGAGCCCAAATGTCAGTAATTACCCATGAGACAGCACAAACCCTGGGCATAACACCTGGTCAATACAGGGTTAAATTCACAGGAATCGACGATGTGGAAAAACAATGCCCCACTACAAAAATTTCATTCTGGCTGCCAGAAGAACAAAAATTAACCAGGGCAGAAGTGTTAGTCAGTGCTGCATATACTTATATAGATTGTTCAGGAAAAGTACACCAGATCTGCACCTGGTGGATTTCACCCTCTTTCTAACCCTGCCGGTTGAATACAACCGAGCACGTTTTCTTTCCTTTTGTGTTCACAGGAATCCCGAGTGAACTGCATGTGTACAGCTGGAGAATGACAAATCAGCAGTTTGGATTGATAATGCTATGCTTTACCCTGACATTAATGCAATCCCCTTTGGTTCATAGCCAAAAAGACCCAGCATGGCCGTGGTCCCAAGCCCATGTTAAATACACTGGATTATGGGAACACTTGCCATCAGGGAAAACTTAAACTTAGCTACTGTGGCTGTGCATGGAGGTGAGGTGTTTCACCGTGACATCTCATAACGACCCTTGGACCATGCATTGTCACGATACAGTGCAAGTGTTGCAACACTGCAACTCTTCAACTTAGCTGGTCTCTAAAAAGGATAGAGCTATAGTTGTGCATTAATATTTCATAAATCAACTCAAAATGTACCACCTTTTTGAGAACTGCATACACTGGCTGGATAGCATGGTTACACGGATGTTCTCTGAAAAAGTCTTGGCGCATGCCACGGGATACAACTGGGTTATTGGGAACAGGATTAGGTATATTAAATAGCATTGATGCTGAGGTCCTAATGAGCTGAATAACTGCTACTACAGACGACCTAAGGAAATTGGAATGCATCCTTATCGGCCTTAGGAGCAAGTCAATGGCTTTTATCAGACATTTTACCCCATTGGGAACAAACTGAAGAAAATGATCATCAATTAATTGTAAATGCCCTTAGGAAAACCCAAGGTAATACTTCCCTTGCCTTGAGCTGCATCCAAGTGCAGTTATGGATACAGTCTGTAGCAGCAGCTATTATTAGAGAGGGAGAAGGAGGAACCTTATCCACTGAAATCTGAAAATTGATTTGGGATAATGCTTCAGAATTTGAAAAGGATTTTCAAGCATGGTGGCAATTAGTCAACTTTACCCATTATGCAGAAAGTGATAAAATATTGCCTTAATAAGCAATGCTACAGTATACAATGTATATCCAATCATTGCATTAGGACTCAGTCATCATGGAACTATACTTTATCCTAAGGAGCATAAAGTATGGGCCCATCAAAAGGGAGGAAAGTGGTAAACAATTGATGTAAATGCATGTATTGTGCAAGAACAAAAAGGCTTCATCTGTGAAAGTGACACGCTTGAAGCCCAAGACATTTGTTCTTGACACTGAACAAAACATTTGTCACTTTGAGATACACTCTAATGAAACCCCTGAAACTACTTGTATATATTGGGATAGGCTGTTTGCATGAGAACCCACTGTGATTCTATAGTCATAGATAATATTACTGTAAGTGCAAGTAACGACTCCAATGTTTGTGTCTGTAACTTTACCAAGATTCTAGGATGTGATTTTAGTTACTCAGCTCCTGTCACCTCTTAACAACTTATTACATCCAATTATGTTCTACTTCATGATCTGCTGTCTACTCCTATTGGAATGAACCTTACACTGGTGAAGAAATTACTGTTACATGAAGCTTTGAAGCAGTTGATGAAATGAGTTCGAGAAAATGGACAAAGGACTCTGATTATTGTCCATCATGATATAGAAGACATACATCGAGTGATGGAAAGAGTAAAGAAAGATGAAAAACACTGCTGCTGGGACACTTTGTTTGGATGGATGACAACTGACACAGGAATCTTCAACAAGATGCTTCACCCTGTTGTAGTTTTGTTAATACTCACTGCATTATGTTTTATGCTAAAAATTACTTTGTATGTTAAACTTTGTATTATCATACCTATGAGATATACATATACTCGATAATCCTCACCACAAGAACATATGTGATACACCCGATATATTCCAAATGTCATGAAGCTTGAGTGACTATAGTCATGGGGTGGATTATGAGGATTAATACGCTAAGGTGACTTGAAAATTAAACCAATATTCATGTTTTAACAGGTACAGCATTGAAGAAGTTTCCAGGGTGCAGTGTAGCTGTGCTAACAAAATGTTCCCTAGGCCTCCAACCTGAGATGTTATCACACCGGGGGAACCTGGTGTGCTGACTCTAAGGAACAGCACGGAGCGCAGAGCGGCGTGGAGACACCGCGGCTGGGCTCTGTGACTAGGTGGGAACCCGATTGTTCTTGTGCACACCAAGACCAGTCAGCTGCACATTGTCTGCCCTGAGCTAATTGCCTGTCCTGTTTCTGACAAAATGCTGCACTCCAGTGAACTTTGCTCATTATAATGCCAAAACATTATCATCCCAAAAGCCACCCGCCTCCAAGGTGCGACCACCCCTCACAGAGCACGCGCTCTGAATTTCTCGCAGCCTATTCCTTTAAATGAAAGGCAGAAAACTTTGCACCAATTGTACCCAAGATATGCATGACTAGAGTCATTCAAGCTCCACCTAAAAGACAGAAAATAATAAAAAATTGACTTAAGAGGGAGGAGGTGTCAGGGAAGATACCATCATGACTTCTGGGGTCAGTCGATGAGCTGAGTCTCTCTTCCCCCCAATTAGGACAACTCTGGGTAAGATTTGAACACTTGGTCACCCCAAATGCCTCCCTGGGAAACTCAGAAATCTCTATAGAGTCTTTGTGCTTTTTCATGTGTTAATAGCCAGCCTGTGTTACTCATACTTCTGGCATTTGAGTGTGCTTTGCAGACAGTGAATTTTTATCACCAGCAAGCCAAAGAACCTGTGTACCTGTTGCTGTAATAAACTGCACTAGATTGCATTGAACCTAGCCATGACAGTTCTCATTGAACGTGACCATACTCTTTAAGTGTTGCTGTGGTGGTTCATGGAACGTGACTCGAGTGAGGGTGTGCCGCATTACGTGTGAGTCCAGCATCGGGGTAGCTTGGACTTATAATAGTTAATTTGTCACCCTTTTAATGCAACAAAAGTGCAAAAAGTTCATGGCTGAATAAACACAATTACTTAAAAGTCTATTTGAAATGCACTTTCAAAAGTCTCAATTATAAACATTATCCTTTTTATTATTATTATTTAAGCTTCTGGCATTGTTGCTCTATGTACAGTGTATCAACTGCGTGTAGTAAAGTTCAAAAGTATCCTCAACCATTTCATCAAGAGTATAGTCACCTATACAAGGGAGCTCCTCTAAGCCTGACTTCTACCAAGAAAAGAAATTCAGCAACCTATTGTGCACACCATTCATTTCGTTATTGAAATGCTGAGAAATGGGAGGATTGTCTTGCAGTACTGGATTACCCACCACAGTAAGCATTATACAGGAAACGTCCTATAGTTGTAGGGGGAAAAAAACAAGTGTACACAGCTCTGAATGCAGCTCCATATCCAGTCCCAGCCACTTGCCTGGTTTGGTGAATTTACCAAAAACATTATATGAATTTTTACCCCTGAGGGCATGTGAGCTGGCACAACTGCCAGACTCTTGGCTCAGAATCACTGAAAGTCCACACAACTGCTGGATGTAAAGTTCTGCATTAAGCCATTTTTAACAGATAACAGGATTACTGACCAAAAAATCTGTTTGCAAAAATAGTTTGCTATTCATGCAAAATGTGAAGTAGTTTGCCAGCAGAAACAAGTGTCCCAAATTGGTAGTATAAAACTAGAAACTGAAACCATTTATTCAGAATGGCAACACTGCCTCCTGGGAGTTGGTGGTCAAGTTGCTTCTGCTCCCATTCCTCTCTTAGGGTTTGGTTCCCTGGCCAAAACCCCTCTCTTATGATGCACCACAGATAATGTTTCCACTGTTTTTATCTTCATACCGTTTGTAAGGTGCAAGTCCTTCACAGACGTGCTGCCATTGGTGATGAGGTGTGTGTACGCATAAAGGCATTATATCTTGTCCTGGTTTCAGCTAGGATTGAGTTAACTTTCCTCCTAGTAGCTGGTAGAGTGCTCTGTTTTGGATTTAGAATGAGAATAATGTTGATATCACACTTATGTTTTAATTGTTGCAGAGCAGTGCTTACACCAAGCCAAGGACTTTTTGGCTTCTCATTCTGTACTGCCAGCAGACAGGCTGAGGGTGCAGCAGGAGCTGGGAGGGGACAGACCCAGAACAGCTGACCCAAATTGGCCAAAGGGCCATCCATCCCATCTGACAGCACGCTGAGCAATTAATATGGGGGGCTGGCTGGGGTGGGGTTCTCGCTGTTTGGGAATAGGCTGGGCATCGGTCAGCAGGTGGTGAGCAATTGCATTGTGCATCACTTGTTTTCTACATATTAGTAGTAGTAGTACTATTATCATTATTATTTTCCTTTCTTTTCTGTCCTAATAAATTGTCTTTATCTCAACCCACAGGCTTCATTTTTTTTTGATTCTCTCCCCCATCCCAGAGAGGGAATGGGGAGGGTGAGCGAACAGCTGTGTGGTGCTTGCCTGCCGGCCGGGTTAAACCACAACATATCTCTAACTCTATTTGAAATAGAAATACCTTTACCTTCCACCTAGAGGATTTGAATTTTGATAGTGCCCCCCACCCCAGACAATTTCTATCAGAAAGCTACAATTAAAAGCTAGTCACTAAAAATAAATTATTGAATCTTCCAAAGCAAGCCCCTGAAGTCTGTATTAGAGCTGTTCAGAAAATAAAGCAGAACACTTAAAGTAATTCATTCTTTACTAACACAACAGTCATTTAGGATTAGCATTTGCAAAGAGGTGTTCACACCAAGCTACACTTTATTCCATTCCTGCTCTGTTCTCTCAGCTCAGTTCTTGTGGCTGCAGTCACCTCACTTCATGTGCAAGTTTTCTAACAGTGTCCCCACAACTCAACACACAGCAAATGGCCATGATGAGAGCAAAGCTACCTCACCACCTGATTCACGAGTAGAGCTAAAGTCTCTGTTGCTGGAAAAGCCTAGTCAGAGTCAGTGCAGCTCTTTGTTTCACTAAGCAGTGTTGTCTTGAACAAGAAAACCTTCAAGGCAGAGAGAAGTTTCCAAGCAGAAATGTCCAGACGCCAAATACCAGGACACAGATGGGAAACTTACTGTCTTCCGCTCACCTGCTCATGCCTTATGCCCCTTGTTCCTCAGTCTCCTGCACACTACTTTGTCATCCCTCACACCAGAGGGAAGAGGAGTGCAAACCTGGAGCTCCTTTACCTCACCATCAACCTTGAAACAGCACTACAGTGAACGTGGTAAATCAGGAACACAGATTTTTGCAGCAGGGATGAAAGACCCTGCTCCAAAGACCACCTCTTGAGCTCTGCTCCAGCCAAACCCCTCATCTTCTCCAGAGGAGGTAAGTTTTCTTCCTCTTACCCACAGCTGTGCCAACCCTGCCACTGTAGCCTCTGGTGTGCACGGGCCAGATGTGATGCTCCAGTACTTACTGGATACTAGACTAGACTTAGTAGTAAAACAAGGTGGCAAAGACCATAAAGTTTTAAACAGATCCAGACAACAGGCCATGACAAAAAGAGAAATTGAAATGTTACCACTTGTTTCCTATAAGCCACTGGAAAGCACGCGTTAGCACAGAAAAGCTCATGTGGGCTCAAGCTGCAGTCTCAAGCTGTCATTGATATGAACATGGCATGGTCTTATCAGCTCTGGTAGTTCCTGTGTACTTCACCTAACTTTAAAACAAGACAGTGTTGCTACCAGCTCAGCTAAGTTCAGACATCCATAATGCACATCTCTAAGACAGTTCCCTAGATTCCCCTTATAACCAGTGGAGGAAAAAAAACACCCTGCACTTTCACACTATCCTCATCTTATTCCAAAGTAGACTTATTTTTTCTTATATTCTGTAGAAATAGCCCAGATAACTGAGAGGTATGTATTATAAAGTTATGGGAGATGACTACCACAACATTTCTCTTATACACACATTCCTTATGAGATGCTCTACTGCCTTAACTTCAACTGGGATCTGCAGGCACTACAGTAACAAATATTAGTCTCCACAAACTTGTATATATTCCTGCAAAGCCTGATTAACTTTTGAACTAGCAAAGAGAATAACCATTAATAACCTATTAGCTATCTAAATAAGAAGGCAGAAATAAACTCATTTTCCCCCCTCCTGAGAATAAAAACAGCTCTGCTTGAAAAAAATTGAATTATCCAAAACCCACACCAATTTACAGAGAATTAAATATACAGTGCAAATAAGGCAGAAACTTGGAGAACAAACAAGAGCTGGCAATCAGGGCGGCCAGATGAGACAAAAGGCACAAGAAGATCCTCACTTTTCTTCCACACTGAGACGCCTTCTGTAGCCACCATGCTATTACCCATTTTGGTGTGCAGATGCAGGGCTGTTCTCCATCTCTCGTTTGGGGAGCTTGAACTTCCTCCTAACACAAAGGTATTATCATTCTTCAACATCTCAGAGACATCCATTTCTGCTAGCTCTGGTGTTATTCTGTCTTTCAGTCATGATACTCCATTCATTCATTCAACTGGACAAAGCCCTCAATTGGGAGTATGGTAAGTCAACACACCCTGATTTTAGATTTTCCTTCGTTCAGATTGAACAGCATTCTAAATGGCTACAAGACACATCAGGAGAAAACAGGTCCTTCACTGCAGTGACCTTACAATTCGTTTCCAGTATGCACTAGGAAATTTAATAAGCTTCAGACTCTACATCTGCTGACCCTGCGCTCAGGCACATGCAACAGTCTCCTGGGTTTTGTAATTGTAAAACTTAATTAAGACATGCAAAGTTTTGGGTCAAGCAATGGATGAGAAATCATGACAGCAAATGCGTATGTACAAATAACTGGAGGTTGGTTATAGTAAAAAGCGGGCAGTTTTAGAAATATATAGCAATCAATTTCAGACATATTTTTCAGGTAAGCTAGATGGTGGTCCTGCATTGTAAACTTGAGCTTTTTTATGCAACTAATTCTAAACAGGCAAACGAATCATGTTGCTATTCAAGATTTGTTCTCAGAAAAAAAAAAAAAAAAAAAAACAATCAAAAAAAACAACCACAATCCACCCTACTACTATTGCACCAAATAAGTGCAGATACAAATGCAATGGAGCAAGACTTGGGTTCAGATAAAATCAGAATTGGGTGAGCAGCTGCCATCCCATCCACAGAGGAAAGCCTCCTAGTGGCACTGATGGTGTGTTCAGCTACATATGGTAGACAAACAGGCTTGTGTCATATAAAACAAGTACTCCTTCCCATCTTTGTGACACAGAGAAAACTACAGCACTATTAATTATGTATCTCCATGGTACGATGACAATTAATAATGCATCACATTAAGTCCTGTCACCTGACCGTCACTATGACAAGACCCTGGCATACGACTCCCATTTCACTCACTGATGGTAACTGAAGAAATCTTTTTTTTTTTTTTTTTCCCCTTTGGACAAGTACTCAGTAAATCACTTCTCTCATCCCTTCTTCCTCCAAAACTTCTATGAAGTGCTTCACTACTCAGGGATGATTTCAGATCATGCATTACAGGGATGTCCCCAGAAGGCACTTACAGAATTCAGCCCCTGGCTTTCTTACTGAACACTTGCTGAGATGATATCACAACATCCACCAGAGTGCCTCAAGCCTGTATTTCTGCATCCTTTTGATACAGAATAGTTGCATCCTCATCATGTTCAACACTGACTCAGATACTCTTTAAAAAATATTTGCTTCCAACGCTAAAAATGTTATGTGAGGGCAAAATACAATATTATACTTCACAGCATAAAAATACAAAAAAATAGAAAAGTAAAAGTATAATAATTATAAAAATAGTATGGTATCATTATCAGTATCTTTTTTTAAATTATTTTTAAATATTTTCAAGTAGCAAAAGATGTACCAAAGAAAAAACATCCTAACAATTGCTAGTGTAAGAGTGCCCTCTAGTAGAGATAACATTCTCCAGAAATGTGCTGCCTGCCTTGGGAAAATATATTACAAATTTCTATTCACAAGCTGTGGTCTAATAACATGGTAAAATAGGTTTTACACAGCTAAATTATGAGTGCTACAGCACCTTCAAAGGTCACGTAGTAAACAAGAAAATCTGTAGATAAGAACACATAAAAACCAGGATGAGTAGCATGGAAGCAGTACTATGCTGTATAGATCAGCTGGTTCTTCATTTACGACACTATGCACTCTTCTGGTCAAAGTATGTAAGAAATAAAAGAAAGTAAAAATATTTTAAATAAAAAGGTTTCTCTCATTAAAGCTGAAAGAAAGTAGCTATTTAAGCCAAAACGGAGATGAAAGGTACAGGATCAAAGTAGGAAATACACTAATAAAGAGAAGAAATTGGAGAAGTCTATGAGCTATTTCTTTCTCATTACGCAGGGCAATGGGATATTTGATAAGGCTAACAATCATTCAGTCTAAAATGAATAAAAAAATCAGCTTTCAAAAATATGTAATCAGTTTATAGACCCTACCATTATGGTGCCATAACAGTATGAAAACCATAATGATAGATAACATCAGGGCTACTGAAGACATCTTTCCTATAATGAAATAAGTTTTATATTCCTGTATTTTGCATGCAATCTAAACATATTAAGTACTTAATGTTTGGAGAAAAATACCTTGTGAGGAAACTGTGCAGTAAAGTATATACAAACCTAGCATGCCTTTTGCTCTCTTGGAAAGAAGCATCTGATACTACTCAAAACTGGAAGTTTTGCAAAAGACTTGCGAAACATCACTGTGAACCTTTATGTTCTGTGCATGCTTCCAAAATATGAAAACAGAGGCAAATTCAGTACAGCTATATCCATCCACACCATGGATTCAGAGGTCCCTGATCTGGTTTCCCACAAGCTAGGCCTGGAACTTTAATGAGGTGTTAGAGCATCCCTACCCAGGTCAGGGTCTGCTCCAGGGTCCTTGTAGTGTGCTATATGCATGACAGCAGTACCTTTGGTGTCAAACAAACCCATCACATGGACCAAATACGTTGTTGCTTATCTTTGTGTGGTTTACATATGTGCCTATGCACTGTAGTCAGACACTTGCTTCATTAAAAGCAATTAATGCATACAAAAATTAAATACACTCATTGCAACCAAGCATTTGCGTAGGTCAATAGCAGAGAGCTGCATGGTCTTTCTAGGACAGAGTTTTTTGTTCTGAACATAGACTATTAAAAATTCTTTTTTGCCTTGCGAGAATGTATGCAAAACTGATTAGTCTCAATAGGTATAGGGCACAATTATTTATCCTAGAGGGTGTAAATATGCACTTGGAAAAAAAATTGTGACAGTCTGAATTCAATGGGGAATGTCAGCACGCAGAAACTAGCACAGATGATTTTAGGAAAGGTTTGAAAGAGGAAAGGACAAGACTATTTGCAAACCCGAGTCTGAAGATTTTGCAGCAATAAGGAAGTATGAAACAGAGCAGGGGGAGCACGAGGTGAGGAGGGACACGGTACAAGAGGAAGTTCTTGATCCTCAGGACCTCAGTGACCCCTGCAGTCATCAGGTGTTCATCAAGCCACGGGGGTTTTGGGAAAGAGACTGAAGCAGACTTGTAATTACTACATGGTTTAAAAACAGATGAACAAGCAAAGAAAGAAAAGATGTTCTTATAGTCCAACAAAAGGCTAATCAGTACTTTGGGAGAAGCTGCGCTCTCCCAAAAGTAGAGAGACAGCATATCCACAATGTCTGACTCCAACATCCAAAATTTAGGGAGCTTGTATGTCTGAATCTAACAGAGTATCAATTGTTGCTGGAGCCTGAGCCCATGCTTAAAGAATGGATGAAATAAGACAGACGAAGAACAGAAGATGATTACCAACAGAGAAGTGCATGATGTACATCACTCTCCACAGAGAGGGCCGCTGTCCATGATCACTGAATTCAGGGTGCCGGAGGACCTTAACCTACCTACACAAACCAAGTTTGTGACAATCAATCCTGTTTCAGTAAGAAGAACCCAAATAAAGTCCAACTCTTCATAAAATGGTGAAACCGTATAAACAATGATTCTCTTATGCTTGCAGTGACCTTCACTGGACAAGATAACCACAAAAATTAAACTCAGTATTTTGCAGCGGTAAATTTCTCAGGATTATGTTTTCATAAATGAATTATAAAGGAAAATCCAAGGAGTACTCTCTTCTGCATATTTAAACTAATATGCAAGAAGCATTTTTCAGTGAAAAAAATATATAAATCAAGTAGTAGAGCTAAGAAAAATTTAGTTACGTGTTCTGTATTTACACAGAGATTATATCATGTAACTGGAAACACATGAAACAGTAAACACTTGGAGTTCTTCTTTCGGTGTCCTATCACCACATCCTTTTATTTTTATTTTGTACTTCTCCACAGAAGTCTGCTTACCGAGTTGTCTTTCAGTTGGAGACCTTCTCCATTTGGCAGCGATGACCTCCGTTTTGTTGAGTTCTTGTTTGGTGTAGAATTTGTGCCTCCAGATTTCTTCTTGACAAAGAGGACTTCACAGCTGGCCTGATCTTCATTGTGTGTGCTCTTCCCTGCATTTATTACCCTAAAGAAGGAAAAAAATCAAAAGAGAAATTAAGGGACATAGTCCAAGTTAGTGAAGCACAGAAGCCTCCAACTGTATCTTATATATGACTCACGAGATAGTATTGCAAATGCCAAGTGAATTACAATACCTGACTTTTGTACACACATACACCCCCCACACACACACATGCATACTTGCTTGTTTCCATACACCTACATTTGGCATAACCAGCATTTCTCACAGAACTACGTGAATAAGAACCAATGGTATCACAAGCATGTTTTACCCTTAGGCATGACACGCTTTTCCTTACAGGGACTACCTGATGGTCATGTCTGATACCATTTATGCCTCCCTGTTGAAACATGAGATCCCCAGTTGCTTTTCCACGGCAACGTCTGCTATGCTGAATAATGAATCTGTTGGCGCAGGGTGTGTATTTGGTCAAGTTCTGAATCTTGCACAAACAAAAGACCTGCTGTAAATCTAAGAGTTGTTGGCACTAAAGGTACAAAAGAGAGAGAGGGAAAAAAAAGGAACTACTGTTGGTCTGTTGAAAGGACAGACTCTGCCTTGTATTCCAACAGGCAAATTGCACCACGGCAACACAGAGATGCATGTGCCCCCTTTGGCACTGCAGCATAACATATAAAAAACAAAACAAAAAATACAGCTCAAACCCACACTCCTCTGTCCCATTTGCAACTTGGAGAGCAGCTGACTTACACCAAGAGCTGCAAGCATGCACAAACGACCACCAAGATCTCAGTACAGCTCTGGGCAGCCAAAGGTATCCCCAGACTTACACCACGGCTGCTGATGTCTACCCAGCTGAAGTCACCAACATTGGTGAGACAATAACCAAGACACCATTTGCTTGAGGCGGCATTTCCAGCACTAGACAAGCACAGTTTCATGTCAGGCACACAGTGTCTTGAAAAACAACTGCTGCCACCCCAGAAAGCACAACAGCTTGAAGGCATATCGTAATCCTGACGGCAAGTTGAAGACATACGTGAATTCTTGATCTCTAGTGTTTTGATTACAGTAAAATTTTACATAACAAAAAACCTTGATAGAAGTTGTTGGAAAGCAGAGAAAACAAAAATTGCAGGCAGGCCTGCAGGGGACTCTGCATCAGCTTGTCTCTTCTTGCGGAAATGTCAGTTCTGTGTCAGTCTCGCTTAAAGATAAAATATTCTTTTGATTTTTTAAGAGCAACATGGTACTGTAACATGCAAATGAGCATTTCTTCCTTCCAATAGAAGAAACATGGTTATACTCTGTAAATGCATCCACTCCAGTTAAGTGCTTGCAGAAAGTTTGCTTGCAGTGCTGAACGTTACACGCTGCAGTCACACAGAAGAGGGATTTTATTTGCAGTTAACACCTGTATGCATAACGCCACCAGTTGTTTGCAAGTATTTCATGTAAATAAACACCAACTGTAGATAAAATCATTTTTGAAAACAAATAAAAAGCATAGATTAAGGAGCCTGTAGTGATGAGGCACCTGTGTGTGGTTTAACCACGCGCATTCTGTAGTCCCTCTCGTTTGAGCAAATGGAGATACTGATCAAAAACACTGAGGCAATAAGCTTCTAGTTTGAAAACCTGACGTATAATCAGAAATAAAAATACAAATACCAAAGAATTGATATCAGCTGACCAACACTTCTTTAGTTTGAAAGGCTATGAGCATGATTAGAGTAGTGCAGTAGCACAGACAGAGCAGTTTTATAATAAACACTCTGTTCAGCTGACTACTTTCCTTACTTATGATGCTGTTTTCAATCTAGAAAAGACAAATTGAGACAAAAGCTACTCCTTACAAAGCCCACGACACTCCTTAGCACTTCTCATTCCTTACGAAAATCACTGAGGTGCTCTGGTCTCTGAGCTTGGCAATGGACTTCAGGACTTTAACAGCAGGAGATGTTCTGATGCTCAATGGTGTGTTAAGTTACACACAATATGGTATCATTTTACAAAGCTCTTACCAAGAAAATTTGTCAAGGCACTGAATGCATGAGAAAACCTACAAGAACAAAGTGACCTGACAAGCCAGCCTGGCAGGCAGCTGCTGTGAGACACACCTGGCAGCTGAATCTGTGAAGCAAACACCTTGCTAGGAGAGGGAATGGCCAAAAGGAACCCAGCAAGACTGAAAACCAAAAGTACATGGGGGTTGGGGTGTCAGTATATTGAGGTGGGAGGATTGGGGCTGTGAAAGCCAAGTTCCTGCTTACTATTCCAGCTTTTCCAATTATTTCAGAAATAAATTACTCATAACGTCAAAACAGTACTTATGGGCACTACAGGCAATGCAGGATCCAGATGCCAGAGGTTCCCCTCTCCTGATACAGGCACTCTTCTGCCCTCACATCCCACCTCACACCCCAGCTTCTGGGAAAGGGCTGCAGGAAGCCCCACGATTTTTAGTCTCAAAGTTTGACCTATGTGTTTGTAATTACTAACCCTGATGCCTAACACAGACACTAGTAACACCTTCTACTCCAACAGCTCTGTGTCACTGCTGTGTTTTGAAATCCTTTTCTCTGTGCAGCTTCTTAAATCCCTTCTGGAGGCACTTCTTTCAGCCAGCTTTCCAGTGCTGTTTTTACTGTTGTCTTTGCTCCTTGCTCTCACAGCTAACTCATCAAGACAAAATCCACATCTAAACTGCTTATACAAATAACAAAGCAGAACTAACAAGTTGTTCATATCTCTAAAGATAACTCTTAATTACACATCTTTTAAAAATTTTAAGGAAAACCTACCACCCCCCTCCATCAATAGAGGAAATGCCCCAACTTCCTAAGCTTTTCGGTTCCCCTTCATATTTCTCTTTCTATCCACCCCTCAAAAATGTTATCCTCCACTAAAGTGAACAAAATGAGATAAAGTATTACCATATCACATTAATAAAAGAAACACCCTTCCAAAAAAAAATCTCCAACCATGCAGTTGTCCTCACTTCCATTATATCATGAATGCAAGTAATAAGAAAATGTCAGAGAGAAAAGGGGGAGAAAAAGATAAAGACCTATAAGTCTCTAGCTTTTACTTGAACACATTTTCAAGGATTTTTTTTTTTCTCTCGCCATAACAGTTCCTCAGGGAACTGTTGAATTAGACCTGTTCATGATCAACAACTCCTTCTGTCTTCTTCCCCATTACCCATTTATCCATTATCCAATCTTTCATGAAGTTCAGCTCAAAAGGCATATCTACTTTGGATCAGAAGCCCCTCTTTTTACAGTATTGGCTATCTCTACGGTGTCAAACACGCATTGTTCAGTAATAAACATGCAATCCTGTGGCTTAGCCCATGGTAAAGTACTGATAACAAAAATACATTCTACTTTGCAAACAGGAGCTTCACGAAACCTGCATGGCAAGGTGGTAGGATTTCATCACATTTGCAGAGATCCCTTGATAGACACTTCAGTACACTACAGACCGATCTGATTTGCTGAAAGCAAATCCCCCAGATATGAGCCAGCTAGTTTGTCTGGCTCACAATTAGCATTCTGCTGGTATCTCACAAGACCCCAAATCCCATCTGACTGAATGGAGATGTAGGTCACGCTGTGCTTCTATTCTTCATTCATTGAGCAGAGCTCAAACTCCCGTTACCAACATCACTGATTACAAAATCCTAAATTTATCTTGAAAGAACAAACCAGGTCAGTCAAACAAACCCTGGACAGCTTCTCTGTAACCAGTTCCTAACAAAAACACAACCAACACATCCTAAGTCTTCTGAAGCATTCTCAATCAGCCCTCTGTTTTTCAAGTTTACATCAATACATTTACTCTGGGGAACACCTTTGGCTGTTTTACTCTTCTCTAAACCACACGTGAGATTGCATGAAGATGTATTTGCTCCAGCAGAAGCTCCAAGGAAGCTTTAGGAAGACTCTTTTACCCTGGTCTAGATCTCAAACTCTTAAAAAACTTAAATAAGTAGTGCACATATATATATATGTATTTTTTTTTTAATTTTTTTTTTGCAAAACTTATGTCTCATATCTTGACAAAAATATCTGGGAAACGCAAACAGTTTAACAGAAATACCGAATGATGCATAGCTACAGCAGTGTTCATAAAAGTGCTTTTTGAAGCTTAAGGACTATGAGAGCTCCAAGACATCTTGCACCAGGGAGCCACCATGCACCAGGAGAAGCACAGGAACTGACTGCACACCTACTCCAGACTGGCCTCAGCTCAGAGATAAAACTCATTACCAGGGCCCTGATCTACCCCTTCAGTCACTGACAAACACTTGCAACCACATGATAAGATCCCAAATCCTACCTGCTTCTCTCCTACCACAGTTCCTCTATGCAGTTACTCGGCTGCATCAAAAGAAGTGAGGCCAGCAGGCCAAGGGAGGTGATTCTCCCTCACTTCTCTACTCATGTGAGACCCCCCCAAGCACTGTGTTCAGCTCTAGAGCCCCAGCACAAGAAGGTCACGGACCTGTTGGTGAGAGTCCTGAGAAGGGCCACAAGGACGTTCAGAGGGCTGAAGAACCTCTCTTATGCAGACAGGCTGAGGGAGTTGGGGTTGTTCAGCCTGAAGAAGGTTCCAGGGAGACCTTACAGTGGCCTGCCAGTACCTAAAGGGGGCCTGCAGGAAAGCCGGGGAAGGACTCTTTGTTGGGGGACGGAGTGACAGGACAAAGTGGGATGGCTTTAAACTAAAAAAGGGGAGATTTAAATTAGATATTCAGAAGAAATTATTTACTATGAGGGTAATGAAGCACTGGAACAGGTTTCCCAGAGCAGCTGTGGGTGCCCCATCCCTGGAGGTGCTCTAGGCCAGGCTGGATGGGGCTTTGGGCAGCCTGGTCTGGTGGGAGGTGTCCCTGCCCAAGGCAGGGGGTTGGAACTGAGTGGTCTTGTCCACTTCTGATAAAGATGCAGAAAGCAAAGCCTTAAATAAAAGACGAGTTGATGTTCTCAAGTTGCTGCTTTCTTATAGAACACTTTTCTCTGTAAACTTAATTTAGAAAAGGCTTCAACTCCACCCCAAAAAAAAACGAAAGTCCCATAAGATGTTAAAAAAATACCTGCATTAAAAAAAAAAAAACTCTGCAAATTAGTTATGTCCTTCAAACTAACCCATGCCTTTCAAAAAATAAAATCTTCCAATCACCAAAACATTTTTTTCTACTAACCACATATTTATTTTCCTTTCCCCAGGACATTCTCTAACTCCATCATTTGTCTAATTAGTAGACACGTAATCCTAACATTCATTAAACCTTACAACCTGGAACATACTCCTGTCTTCTTCATTATCAGTTTTCAGATTACCAACAACTCTAAAGAGTTATTCTGGTCACTGGGGAAGTAAACAAATCTTTTTTCCAGGAATTAATGTATTTATTCAATAACCACAAAAATTAAGCAATGATAACCGAGAGCTTTTGTTGAGGTTATTTCTTTATTTTCTGTAGATCAAAGTGACTCTCTACAATTCCTGCATCTACAAGTTTCTGGAAAAAAAAAATCAATTTGTTAACCCTCAAGCAAATAGAAAAGCTTTTCATATCCTCCTTAAGGCTTATCAAAAAGGAGGTAGACAAACACAAATATATCCATGGGCAGCTCATTGTTTATTTTGATTTTCAGTTTAAGGCTGAGGATTGAGAGTGCAGCAGGTACCCTCAGCACAGAAGTCTGTCCATGGTGCAGCACACCATCCTTCTCGGCTCCAGCAGCTCAGAGGAGCTGCAGCCAGAGCCTCCTTCCAGCTATATATATATATATATATGTTATACTCCAACTGGGGTATACTCGTGTCACCCTGCCACCATCAGTGGGACAACAGCTTGCAGCCAACCTAACCAATAACACAGAAGTAGCCTAGATTGATTAAAAGTGTATCTGTGAACAGCAGACGATATGTTCCTACAATTTTCCTTTATAATTTCAATAGTCATCATTTCACTAGAATGAGGATTAAGGATACCATACAAGTACCCTCTTTCATAAACGTGTTGCTGGCTTTTCTTCCCCACCCTCCATCCCCACCCTTCTCTTTCTTTTTTTTTATTTTTTTCCTTCCCTCTAATGGATTGGCATTGGAGTGGATGCCACAGCCTTTTTCTGTGACATCTCATTTATAGTCTTAGATTTCCAGGTAGGTGGCTGTTTCCCCCCCTTCACCCACACAAGATTTATTTCTGCATTGGGAATTGACTTGAAAGAGATTTCATTCTATCTGCTCAAATTCTCCCACAGATGAAAGGAAGCTTTTGAAAGAGGCTAAACAATTTCATTCATTCATTACTGTAACTGTGATATTGCTCACATTAAAAACAAAATACCCACTAGTATTGTTTACTGTGGGCAGAAACCAAAGCCATCCATGAATAATTTGTCTGAATCCATGGGTTTGCATAAAATCTTCATTTCCTTAAACAGGCTGGAAGTGAATTTTTAGCCAAAAAAGATGAGTCTTTCAATACTTCGGTGTGAAAATGCGTGGCTTTTTTGTGTGTGTGTGTGTCAGCAATCACACCAGCATGCAGAGCCAAACCCGCTTTAGGACTGAGCTACAAGCTATTATACCTGCCAGGCTGATAAGGAATAAATATGGGATTAAAATAGGCGGGGTCCAAAAGTGGAATGCGATTTTAAATTAAAATATATGATAGAAGTCAAAAACAATGCAAAAAAAAAGTTTTCACAAGTTTGGTGTAAATGAACACAAGCTGGAAATGCACACACGGCCCACCACCCACATACACTTTCCAAAAAAATACTGAACCAAGCAACTAGAAGCAACAAGGCAGTTTTAGGTCACAGTAACAGAGCAGGCTCCATGATCACTAAACAGAAAGGGATGAGCAGCAGCTGTGTTAGTAATTAGGATGTAGGAAACTACATGAGTAATGCAATGGTCAGTGAGCCTGCAGCAGATGCTGAGCTGGTCTGGTGGGATGCAAATGTGGTTAAGAGTGATCTCACTTCAGGGCTGAGCAATCTCAGCCATGGCTGGAAATAGAAATGCCCAATTCTCCTTCCTCACTCCTTCTGTACTGGCTATCAGCACTGGATGGTAAGAGGTTGCTAAAGTAAAGATGATCTTGATGCTGTAAAAGCAAACCACCATTTATTTAAAGCACAGTGAAAGTGCTGGGGGAAAACAAACAAACAAAGAAAACTAAGCAAGAGACCTGGAGGATAACAGGACAAACTTCAGGTTGACCAGGGCCCTTCTAACCTGATGCCCACTAACACACTGCCTTCCAGCTTTTTCTTTTTGGAAAAACTATATTTGGAGATATTTCCATGGTATACAGGAAGAAGTTACTTTGCAGGTTCTTCACTGATGTTTCTTCTATGAATAGCATATACAGTCTGGTGAAGCTAGCCTTTAGATGGGTATATTTGCACAAAAAAACTGAAGATTTTCATGCATAATTTGATTTTTCTAGATTGTTGTTGTTTTTAAGGCAAGAAATGGTCATCGCCTTTGGCTACTGTGACAAATCAAAGATTGAAATTGAAGCAGAAAACACTGAGCAACAAAACAGGTGTGAAAAGAAAATGAACCTTTATATAGGAAAATACTTCAGCGCTGTTCATCAGCCTGAGAATTGCCCGTGGGCTTCATTTTACACATTAGTATGGACAACTCCTGAAACTGAAGTACCCAGTTCAATGTTCAGAAGTCATGCTATGCACATCGTGATAGTGACTTTTCTGCATGTTGTTCCCAGCCACATTGCCACACATGACTTGTTAATTTGGCCTTGAAGGGTGATACTGAGAGTTTACTGATGAGCAACACTTTCCTTTTGGCTTCGCACTGAGAAACAGCTCTGTGGATAGTAGTTTTGAGCTGTATTTTGATGAGAAACATCTTTGGCTCAATTCTTCAGCCCACACTCAAAGGGAGAACCCAGCTCTTCTCTTCCCTTGGCTCTGATGCAGGGGAACAGCAGCCACTCCTGTGCCTGTTCCCAGGAGCTGTACAAGTCCTTACGTGCACAAGGCTGAGGATAAGCTTGAACATGAGCATTGGTTAAAAAGATGCAGAGGCAGGGACAACAGCCTGCCCCATACCCCTACAGAAAGTGGCCCTTGGGCCTCACAAATACCTACTTTGCCTACAAGCTCCATACTGCTACTACTAAAACAGCAGCCCCACAAACAGGACACCCAGCCAAATGCTCAATTTGAATTCAGAACATTTTATTGTGGCACATAAGTGAATGTTTGCACATGGCAAGGGTGCATGAAGAAAACAAAATGCCGTTTTTGGTGATTTCTTTTCCAAAGTTCTACTTACGAAAGCACATCCTAAATAAACCCTTTCTTCCCTAGAACAATGCCAGTTACATGCAAATAAAACCTCTCCTTATACTTACCCTGAAGTGAGTTATATGTTTAAAGGATTTCAGTAAATCACACGCCATTAGGCTATGCTGCTGTGAAGTGCCATTGCAGCTCTCTCAGGGTTAAGAGAAATCACGATAAATGGCTTCTGCAAAACTGGTTCAAGCTTCAAAAAAATTATCTTTCATATTTAGCATGTGTGAAAGTTAACTGCAACAGTTTGGTGGTGACAGTACTAATCCCTTTTATACAGCTGTCAACTTAAATTAGCCCCAAGCTAATCTTGGCAAGTGTGACAGAAAGTGTACACATTTCCACAGATAAGCACTAATGCTTTATTCACAATAACCCGCTACTACAGCTGCTATTGTGAAACCCCTATAACGTGAAAGATGTCAGTTTGGTAATTTATTCTCTAAAAGTCATTATAGGAAACTCTATATGTATGCAAGTACACAAATGCAAGTCAAGAAAAAAAAGGAAACATTATGTACAGCTTTGTTACCAAGAATCCGTAAGTAGAAAATCAATTCAAAGCCACTCTTATGGTGGTTATTTTTAGGAATAGCTTAGAGAAGACATACACCCTGCTGCTAGAGTTTTACGTCCATCAATTCTCCTCCAGAGAACATTAAATGGCAGGTCTGCAGGAAGGAGCCACGTGTAAACCACACCACAATGACTCTTTGCCATAAAAATGTCCTCAAAACTTAATCTTTTAGGTCTACTATTTAAATTACTTTTCTAGACCTTATCTTTGAAGCTGTTAAGATATAAGCTAAATGCAAGACAAAAGCAAAAAAGAGACTGCAGAGCACTGGCAGCTACCTTCATCTTGATAGATCTTTATCATCAAAACATTTGCACGGTGCTCATCCACTCTGCTTGGTAGTAACAGACAACTCCAAAATTAGCTTCCCCAAATTTTAGGCTAAAAAAGTAGTGACAGTATTTAATGTGAAACAAGATTAGAAAATACTACAATAGTTTTATATATTTTTAATACACTCATACACACACTGGTAAAATCAGTACCATCTGAAAGAAGAAGAATCACAGCTGAATGAGGAATTTCTGCCCAAGAATAAGCACACAGCAGTGAGCAAACAAGCGTGTGTACAGGGCTTGGATAAAAGTGTTCTTTCCAGCCCAAACCACTCCTGTTATCCCAAGGGGAGGTCCACAAGCTCTGGGGTCTGCACACACACAGCTGGCTGCACAGGACCGTGTCCAGGTGGGCATGCAGAGGGAGCAAAGCAGTGGAGACCTGTCTCACCCAGCACGTGGACAAGATCCAGCACAGAGCAGGATACCCAGTGCTGTTGTTTCTTCTGCCTGTGCTGCAAATCTGTCTGCATTATGAATCTTGCCCTTTCCAAAGTCAATGACTTGAGCACCATTGGTTTCTATAAACCCTCAGCACAAGTCTTCACCTGTAAAGGTATACATATGAAAACCTGCTTGTTTGCAAGCAGTTTGTAGTTAGCACAAACACAGCATGCAGGGCCACCTATCAAATATTTTAAGAGTTATAACTAGGGAGAGTCCATTGTGTTCAAGAAGGTCCCCAGATGAAGGGGCAGCCCAGCACAATCAGACCTAAGCAGCACTTCAGGGACAGGTCCTGCATGGTGTGATCAAAGGCACCTGCAATTCCTGCGAGGTCTCACAACAGGTACAAAGTCAACACCAGAACCAGCTGACTACTGCAGCTTGTACACAGACCTTTCCATTCCCCTCAGGCCACTGGGAAATTAGAGCCTTGTCAAGATCTGTAAAAAATACGTATCAGGAAATGATAAAATATTAGTGTCCCTGCACCCTGCTACACAAAGAAATAGCATGTATTCAGGAATTATAATTACAGTTGCACAGAGCACAAACATGAAATATACACTAAGGTAGCAACTGAAATTGGAAGTTCAAGTGGCATTAATTAACCCCTTGACAAGATTGCAAACAAACACTAAACAAAGCTGTACGTGGACTGAAAAGAAAACCCTGCCGAATGCAACAGTTAATTCTGAAAGTTAACAAGGGAATCAACTTCTCAGGCAAAAGAGGAAAGGTGAACTTTCACACACATCCCCTTTCTTGGCTTTCCGTGTGTAAGCAAACCTCCACATGGCAGTGTGCTGCCCACAGGTACACCTGTGCAGCATTTTTTTTTTTTTTTTTAAACCCAAATCAACATATTTCCACAGCAACACTGAAGAGACAACATGAAGGCAGAAAGAGCAGATGATGTGGAGGACAGGTCCTGCTTAAAGGAACATTTCTGGAGAAAATAAAGGTTATGCAATTGTGTTTGATGAGTTGAGGAAGTTAGCAATGAAGAAAAAAAAAAAAAAAAGAATCCTAGTTTAATGCTGTCTGCATATTATCAAATACCAATCTGTAGCTTTCTTTGGAAAATCCATCCATTCTTTCTTCTTTGGAAACTAGCTTCTGCCAGAAAGCAGCACAGGAATTCACAGGGTGAGGAGAAACACGGCTGCTCAGACAGGTTTGCCTGCAGCTTCAAGAAAGCAAGCCCAGAGCACTTTCACCTTGGTGCTCGCAGTTGCGGTGACTGTGCCGAGCCAAGTATTTTTAATCCTCTTAGGTGTCTACACGTGCCTACAGTCACCTACATGTGATAGCTGCTACAAGCATGGTCCCCAGAGGTGAGATCTATTCAGATGTCCACGGTGCAGACAGCTAAGTCCAAGCTAATCATCCGACTTTATTTATAAGCAAAGAGGAGGACATCTGGGGGCATGATTCATCTGACCTATTTTAGCTGTTTACATTAACGTGAAGTGTCTGTTCCTCTTTGTGGACAATAAGAAAGAGCCTAGGCACTTACACAGCAGGTTGTCCGTATGATGTGGTCAAATGATTCCCACCTTACATGCCTGAGCTTACATGGCTGGGGGCAGCAAAAAAACAAGACGCCAACTTCTCTTTCAGTAAGTTTCCTTGCTGTTTTAAATGCATTTTCTTCATAATAGAAGTCCCGTGGTGTGACTAATGGTGCCACCCAGTGCAGAGAGCCAAGGCTGACGGCGAGGTGGTAGACAAAGGATCAAATGCAGCAAAAATGATTTTTAAAGTAAAGGCCAGGGACATGTTATGAGCTGCCTCAAATCTGGCTCAATAGCTCCTGATGTGACAAGTGAATTTAGTATGGTGCAGCCATTTAAATGCATCTAAAACAGCTGGTGGGATTCTCAAACACAAAGAGAGATAATTGTCAACCTTATTCACAGCAATTAAATCTCTATGGACTAAAATAGAACCTATTGTTCCCCAACACCCTGGGACTGGAGCCAGAAGGAACTTCAGTGGAGCAGAAAGTTGGCAGTTTGGAAAGAAAAAAAAATGCACAGAAAACTGCAATTCTCTGGCATAAGAGAAAAATCCCCCCCCCCCCAAAAAAAAAAAAAAAGGAAACAGACCTTCCTCTTGCACAGTAATAGGGAGACAGCAGAAATTAGCACTGAGATAGATGTCAATATGGGCTTATCTCAGTGGGTACTCCACACAAACAGAAGCGTATCCAGAAATTTCTTCTACTGACTGAAAAGAAGAAAGCTAGAGATTATTATTGCTATATTTAGACACTTGCATAGTGCCCAGATATGTTTCCTCTAGAGTCATCTGAGCACATGATACTTAGACAGACACAAGAAAGCTGGATAACTGTTATTAAGAGGCAACCACTGCCAATACAGAAACAATCATTAATCTGCTCTCAATTCAAAATGATCACAAAGAAGTGGCAAAAGTTTTGTAAATCATTTGCCAAGGACAAAATACCTCCAGAGCAGCATCAAGAGACAGCTATTAGACTGGGAAAAGCCACAAAGAGGTGGTGCCAGAACCGTACAAGTGATGCTCAGGCTGCCACACGTCAATCAATGTGCCCCAAAGAGACCGATGGTTGTGTTGGCTGGGCTGGGGGCAGCAAGGGAAGCATACAACAAATCTTCAAGGTAGAAAAAAAAATATTCCTCCAAACCATTTGAAAATGTGCCTCTCCTGACCAAAAACGTGAAGAACTCAGACCAGGGGTGGGCCAGAACATGTTGCAACCACAAGTCTTCTGCTCGCTAAGCCTGCATGCAGCTAGCTATCTGCTCCTGTACAGAAAGTATATTGAAATGTAAAAGTAGTTCAGTGTTGACTTCAAGGAATAAAAATCCATCTGCTTAGGGCTCTGACAAAGTGGTCTGATGGAAGAAATGCAAAGCATAGGCTGAAGGATGTACCGAAGTTCCCTCTGCAGATTTGCATCCAGTCCCGTGACTAGGCCAGGCTGCTGAAGGCCCTCGGGGCAGCTCACTGTCACTGCTGACACTTCTGGTCCTGTTCCTGCCTTTCCTCCGTCCGGAGATTTTGCCCCCTCCCTGCACCAGGTCTGTCCTTCTGAACCAGAAGCAGCAAACTCTGCACCAGCTCCGTTGTGCAAGCCTCCTCCCGGGTTACATCTGCATTGCTGCATACAGCTGGCCAACCTCCAGCCCAGGGACCAAGGGACATGGGCCACGCTCTTCATCCTCTCCCAGAACTGGGTATCTGCATCCACACTGCCTGCACAAAGCAGCTCCTGGCTCAGCGCTGCCCATGTTCCTCCTGGGTACCATCTGGAAAAACACCAGACTGTGGGCCACAGCTGTGCTGGGGACACAATAAGAAACAAATTTGTGCAAATGCGGGACAAGCACTTAAGCCAACATCAGCTTCAGCAGAGTTTCACAGCACAAATGCTGCTCTGGAAGACAGAATAAGACCTGCAATGAAAGGCAGTTTTCCCCTGATCTGCAGACTCAGGAATTCCTGCACAGTCCTTTAAGGATGCTGGACACTGTCAAATGGGATATTCCCCCATGCCTTTCCAGCTGAGAAATCCTTGGGAACCTCATGGAAGCAAAAACAAACTCAATTATTCTACACAATTTCTCTTGAAGAGACAAACTAATCCCACCATTATTTTGCCATATGATCCACCTGAAATACAATTCCGCAATAAAAGATGAATACAGATAGATGCCGTTACGCATCACAAACACCATAATTAAAAATCATTAATCTTCAAGATATCTTTCTCCAAAGCTTCATGTGCATTGTATTATTCATTGAAAAGGCTTCTGTTGCACTCAGAAAAAAATAAAGTTAACCATTCTTCCACAGTGAGAACATTTCATACACTGACTGTTGTGTAGTGCAGAAGAAGCCCACAGAATCACAGAATTGTCTAGATTGGAAGAGACCTCAAGATCATCGATGCAGCTTCTGAATTTACTAACAGGGATGTTGTAACTGAGCCCCAGCAATACAAGGTGGAAAGTAAATCAGCAAGTGCCAACCCCATTTGGAGACAACAGCGCAGCATCCAGTGTCACGGTGATGGCAGGGTGAGAGCTGCTCCTTTCTTAACACCACCCTTGCAAACCCCTGGCATTGGCAGAGATGCTTGAAGCTCCTTTCGATCTTGAGTGGCTCTAGGCCCTGCTCACAATGCCAGCCTGACACAGGCGCTGTCCTGGCTGCTGCCCAGCTCTGCATAAACACTCCTGGTGCTGTCCCCAGGCTGCCGCCTTCAGGATTCAGATAGAGTCCTCCTGGGCTCTCTTTGCCACTAGATACAACCACAACACTCTGCTGAGTCTTTTTCTGCCCTGGGTTCCTCTACTCCTGCCTGGCCCCTTGGTTAAAAGGGTATGTTGTGGTGAGGCCACATTTCTTCCTCCTAATCCCGAGGATAGCATCTAGCTTTCAGATCCAATTCTTCAACTTTCTCTAGTTGGATCTCATTCACTATCAAAAAACTTGGTTCTCCTTTCTCATTACTAGGAACTTTCTAATCCTGCAGCATCTTACTTGAAAGGAAGCTGAAAGAGGTATCGCCTACTTTCAGCCAACACTGCCAATAAAAAACAAACATGACTCTCCCCCGTCATAAGGGTTAATAACCAGCAGTAAACAGAAACTTCATAGGAAACCAACAGAAAAATACTACTCTTCAGCTGCTTCTCAAAGTCACCATCTGGTTCTGCAAGGCTGTCTCCTAATATAAGGTAGTGCAGCAGTTTAAGTTGCATTACTTCTTGCCTTCAAATATCTTAACACATTGTACAACACAGAGCCATGTAACAACCAACGGGTTTTATATATACAGCAAAGAGCTACAAAGAACAAGAAAAAAAAATTATGCTCCTTATATAATACTGCAACTATGTATAACCACTTAATTGTATTGCAACTTACACACAAACACACACAAAACATCTTCCAAAAAATCTTTAAAATGACCAGTGAAGCAGCCAAAACCTTCCATCTTTGTTCTCAATTTCTCACTTCCAACTTGCAAAATCATGGTATTTTCCACCCATTTACGCATCACCCAGCTTAAAATGCGAACCTTTTCCCATTGAAGTATGTGCATGTAAAATATTTCATTAAGAAAGAGGAGATCCACAGACTCAAACAGACACAAAATACGATCATACCACCTCCTGAAATTTTTTGTAGCTGGTTATGGTAACCACACTTCCTTAGTCCAATCTTCTTTGGATGTATATATAAATACATATATGTGCATACACACACACACATTAAACAAAGATAAACCTATCTGGCTAGGACAGATTTGTTTTTTTTTTTTAATCTTTGTTTGGTAAATAAATCTCAACAGTTCTCAGTGATGCAATCAAACACCCCACAGAACACATGAGCAATCAGCAGAGCAATTAGAAAGAAAGATTTAAACACAGTGGAGTTGTGCTCTACTTGGAAGAGGAAGTAAAAAAAAATAAATAAAAAGAAAGTTTCCATTCCTCTGAACTATTGATTATATCAGTAAGTACAACATGCAGTCTTACAAAGGAAACAGATGTGAGGAATTCACTTCTGAACAGAAGAAATCCACCTTTCCATGGCTGATGAACAGACAGTGGCTGCAGCGGGGCAAAGGATCCCCAGGGCCTCATTACCTTCCTTCACTGAACTGCCTCAGTACAGCTCTGCTGTCCCTGCTCTGAAGTGCCATTCTGGGGAGAGAAATCAGGGAGCAGGTAGAGTAATTATGCACTTTTCTAATAGCAGAACAGCTTTCCAAAGGAATTTTACCCTCCCACAGTAGCCCCAGGACTAGACACCTCAGTGTAAATGCCAAAGGAATTGCCCACTTCCTGCTCACTAGTCTTGTACCAACTTACTTACGGCTTCTGCAATCTCAGTTAATCACATTTTATCACTCGAGCTCAGATAAATATAGCCCCCACATATATAACTCCTTCCCTTCTTGTGAAAGTTTTGGCTGGCACTTCTTTCCTTTTATAAAGAAAAAAGGCTTTTCTAGGAGGTTGGATGCTGAAGGGAAACTGCTTGCCTTTATTTTTTTTTCAAGCAGTATTTCTGCTTAAGAAGGCATGTTTTTTCAATTATGGTAAAAAAAATGAAATTGTTTAATCTTCTTATTTCCACATGCATGAGAATTTGCACAGTCTTCTGGATTTACTGCACTTTTTAGACCATAACTACCCATTGAATATAAATTGAAGTTCTGCCATAGAGATATCAGTGGGTGGCCATGGGACTAGCATCCCATCTTCCCCAGTTATTTGGGCATGCAAAAACTTCACTGCACACAATTTTTTAATCTCTACAACAACAATTCTATTTCCCCCATCCCTAATTTCTCTTCTGCCTACCAGCACAAACTGAACTACACTGAAGCAAAAAAGGAGTTTAAATGCCTAATTAAAACCATCAAATACTCCAGTCGGTGGTTGGCATTACTGTACATCATTTTTTTTTTTCATTTCCTTCCTCAGAGAACAGATCTTTGGTCCAATGTGCTGTGAAGCATAGCAACTAATACCCTCCTAGGATCCTGCATATTTTGAATGTGACCCAAACATGTAGTAGATATTTTCTCTAGGGATAAAACTTAGTGTCCAATTAACATTTTGAATAGCCTTGATAACTATTGCAAAGAACACTAGGATGATAATTGTAGGCATTAGACTTCCACGCTTCAAGCATATTCATCTGCCTATGACTCCACAGTGGCCTTCAACTGGGCTTTAAATATGATAATAAAAACATTAAGCAAGAACACTGTTGCAGCTGATGCTCAATAGCACATAGAACTTCAAAAATATTCTTGACTAAGAGAATGATTTTTACTCTATACTAACACACAAATCCATTGTTTAGACATGGGAACAATACTCCCCAAAATGTTTAACTATCAGACTTCATTCTTTACAAACTCTCCTCAGAGCATGAAGAGGGATATCTTCTGTAAAGAAAAAAAATCACTTTATTAACAACACGTGAAAGTAAGGAGACAAGGACCACGCTCAACTTATCTGCTTAAAAGTATTTCCTGCATTACCACCTCTATAGGTATTTACGATTTACTGGATTATAATACAGCCAAAATAATGTTCACAGTTTGAGGGCTTGTTTTGCATAACATTTTAAAGTACACGCTGTAAGCTCCTCAACCCATTGTAATTTGGGTCTCCAATGGCTTAGTAGAGTCTTGATGCTTATCTACTTTCTTTCAGAGTTGCCTGAAAAACAAGTAGCCCACCTTTACATGCATTCTGTGATACCTGCTTAATCAAAGAGAACTATTTCTGTCACCATGTAAGCATGGAGACTTTACATCTTATTAAGTCATAGTGCTTGAAACACTGATTATAGGTTTAAGGGAAGGAAGGAACAGCTCAGAGATGTGCACAGGGCTTGGGTCATCTGTGTGTTGTGCTTATTCCTCACCTTTCAGTCCAATACTCACAGCTCTTAATGTCTTTAAAAAAACAAGTCAAAATCTGTACAGAAGCCTGGAGTGTACTAATGGTACAAAAAGCCTTAGGTGCTTACAAGAATGGGGTTTACAATTCTTTGGGAGGGCCAAAGTCAGGGCCAGTTCCCCATAAACTCTGTGTCCTGCACCACAAGCCAGGCTCACCAATGACAGACACCTACAGGAACTTGCACCGGGCAGCGACGGGCAGCACAATGAATCCCTAGAGGTAACACACATGGTAACAAAAGACATCCCAGTTAGCTCAAGTGCTGCAGAATGCAAGTCAATCCATTTCACTGCCATAAAATAAGCCTCCAAATAAAGCTTTCTAACATAAAGCTGGTGGAGTAATGAGGCCAGAGCAAGGAATGCTGACTTGAGGAAAGGAAAATGACAGATAAGTTCATCTGATAATTAAAAGGATTATTATTATTACTAGGTTTTACAGGTCTTAAAGTGGAAAATAAGTTTTATAGACTAGTACATCTACCAGCATCTGAATGATTAAGAAGAACAGTACTTTGAGTGTTTAATCAGCTTTTGATTTAGAGTACCTCTTAAACAACTGTCTCAGGAACTAGTACAGACTGTGATCTTGCATTTAAAAACATATATCTTTTGTTGCTTTTTTTAAAATACATAGTATTAAGCAGAAAATAATTCCTTTCCTCACATCTCTTAGATGAAAGAACTGTAAAAATGCACATTTCTTTCTGGGTCTAAGAGTAACAAACAGCCCTTTTCACCTACATGAAGGTCATCTAGCCTAGGCAAAGAGACACAAATATTTCCCTGTGCTGAACTCCCCACAAAACTAGGCAAGATGGCTTTCCCTTATCTGGAGTTTCCCTAGTTGGTGGTGACAAATCTAGACAGGCAATTTAACCAAATATATTCCTGTTAGGAATGTACCTTTTGAGGTTCAAGATCACTGCTGGCTGCTCCTATTTATCTGGGAGGTGGGTTCTTGGCAAAGCCAAGCTGGGAAAGAAACTTGAGGGCAACTGGGATTTGCTCCCTGGTGGTTTAGGTACCTTGTCAACAGCAGCCTTCGGTGTCACAATTTGTTTGTTTCTCCATGCTGAGCAGTGACACACAGTCAGTGACAAGGTGGTGATACTCAGCCCGTGGCAGTTTGCCATACGCTGGGTTTGCACCTTTCAGTCAACATCAAAGGTGGATTCTCTGGATGACACCGGTGAAGACTAAGGAGCAACCTTTCAACAACCTCAAAAGCCATGATAAAAAGGCCAAAAAGATGGGGGACATAGGTCCTTTTCCTACATAATCCCCAAGAACATTTTTTATTTTTCTAAACAGCTGCTTATACTTCTATAGAAGTTTCCTTTCTCCCAACTATAACTAAAACTAACTACACAAACAGCCATAAATATAATTGGCCTGTTGGACCACCAAATCATCACCTTCTGTAAGGACAGTTCATCACCTCAAGAAGGTCCAGCCCTAGGCAAAGCAACCCCCTGACCTTTGAAGGTCCCTAGTACTCAAACTGGAACTTATTTCTACAAGAAAATGGCAGGCCAACTTGGAGTAAACCTGAAAAAACAAGTGCTTTTCCTGGGTGCTGTTCCACATCCCTGAGACATGAAACGAGTTAACTGCTTCCTTCTATTCCCTCAAGATAGGGAGTTTCTCCTCTGTGCCCTTGGAAGGCCATATGGGTAGCTCCACAGACTCTCCCCTCACCCTCCTCACCTTTTGCCTCCAGCTGTAGTGGTTAAGTCAAGTGAAAAAAGGACTACTGCAAACTTTTTCAATATCCAGCTGTATCTGCATACCCCAGGCAATCTCCTATGCAACAGAAAGTAATACTAAAACTGTTTTTTTTTTTTTTGTAAAAAAAAAAAAAAAAAAAGCTGGCTCCCATACAGTGCCTTGTTTATTAGCAGATCACAGATGTTCTTAACACACACTGGCAAAGCGGGATAAAATCAGCAAAATGCATAAGCATCTGCAACCAACATTACGCTGAAAAAGGCAACACAATTTTTATGTCATATCAGTCAAGCCCACAGAGGTTTACCAATCACAGCCTGCAATCACACTGAACATATTGGTTGCCTTAGGCAACTGCCTCTTTTGCCTCGGCAGAAGAGATAACCCAGGTATTGAATCAGATAAACCCTATTTTTTGGTCAATAAGAGCCCGTGTGTCAGGTTTTTATCCTCCCATCCCTCAAGGAATAACCATGCTGAAGAAAAGGCTCAAGCAAGCAACAAGCCCTCACAGAGCTGGCCTAACGAACCCGACTCATCTGCCCAAAGAGGTTGCTGAGCACCCTCCGGGTGCCTTTACCACCTCCTTGCTGCTCCTGCTGCCACACCACAACCCACCACCATCCTGTGGCCTGCTCACCCTCTGCCAAACCAATCTCCAAGGCTGAATCACCAGCCAAGGCTGGCAAGCCACAAACCCACACGCTACGCTGCTGGGTGTTTTCATTCACTGGCTGTTATGTTTGAAGGAAGTTGCTTCCACTCAGGACAAATTTTCAGTTTAAACCATAGCAGTAGGCCCTAGACACGCCAGCCATAACAACAGCCTCACTTCAGGTGAGGACTCTAGGCGTTGGAATACCAAATGTGAAAATTTCCTTTCCATCACCTAAAAATTCACTGTAGGATAATGTAATAGCTTGTTGTTTTGTTGCCTTTGTCTTGTTGGACAGTTGTATTTGTAGGTATGACAAGAAAAGGGAATTATGGAAGAAATGGTTCCAATGCGCTGTTCCTCCTTGAAGTCCTTCCATTACACGGTTTCAGGAGGTGAAACTACAACTTCCATGTATTATATTATCTCAACAGCTATTTCTCCACAGCTGCACTCAGTAACAGAAAGCACCTGTGCTGTTCTGATGGGGCCTCAGGATGTGAGAGGGTAAACTGTGCAATTAATCATATTAATTCAGTAACTGAAGACTCTAGCAGTCAATAGAAGCCATAAGACAGCAAAGACAAAAGATAAGAAACAACTGTCCAAGTTTTGCTTTTTTTTTTTTTTTTTTTTTTTTTTTTTTTCTTAAGCTAAAGCATAAGGCTCAGGCTTGTTGCATCTTAATCCTGGAAGCTATCTATCCCATCTCCCACTTTGCAGACCACAAAAATGAAATATGCCAGTTCCTCAGTTGCCCCAGTTCACATCCAGCTCAGAGTAGATGGCTGACGAAGGTAAATTTATGCTAAGATGTTTAAGTGTAAACTGAAGCAGCTAAGGCACACAAGCTCTTTCCCATTTGCCAGCAGTGCTTCAGGGGGTTTGTTCAAGAAAACAGTCTTGTCCCAGCTTCACAGGCAGGTTTTCCAGCTTGCACTAAGCTGCAGACTGCTATAAGCACAAAGCACTTACCTGGTTAGCTTTTTGCCAGCCACACTCTGTCTGCAGTCTAGGCACATCTTGGTACAATTTTTCCACTTATCAAGATGCAGGTTTAAGTCTAGAACTCCACAGCACAGGGGCAGGCACGAGCCAGGGCTGTGGAAAACAGCTGTTCTGTACAACATGTCTTGTTTTTTTGTGACTGTGATACCAGTCAAATTTCAAGATATTACAAGAGGAAAACATTCTTCAATACTGAGAAAACACATTTGAGGGAGAAGATATCAAAGTGACTAGAGGGTCTTTTTAGCTTCCTGCTCCTTTAAGCAGCAGCTTCTTTCAGAGGATCCATTTCAATTTTTAGAGAAGGTGAATGAGGAGAGGTGACATGACAAAAGGCTTTGCCATTTTGCAAGCTAAGGACTTGGAACAATTCCCCAGTGTAAACCTGCATCTGTTTGGTCAGGTCTTTCATCGGCAGAGCCCGAGTGAGAGTGTCTCCTTCCCCAGAAGTATTTACTGATGCTTATGAAAAATGCAAGTGCCACGGAAAGGACAGAGTTGGAAGACATATGGCATCTCTAGTGCCTCATGCCCACTGAGTTATTAGATCAATAACTTCTCCCTACTCAATGTTGCTATACAACATGTAGGAACCTCACTACCTCTGAGAACTGTCAAACTTCGTTTAAAAGAGCCAACAGGTTTCAAATTTAAGAGAGATATACACAGAGCATTCATACAGACCTCGTTTCCATAGAAAACTTGGTAAGTTGTCCTCGGTAAGGATCAGAACAATAGCAAAGATTAAAAAGCTATTACGGAGCTCAACAGGAATGGCAGGTTTAGTGGTAAGCTTTTTTTTTTTTTTTTAACTAGAGGAAACAATGTGTTTTTACTGAAACAGATAACTACAGAATGAAGAATCAGACAGTGCTGCACTGTAACTCCAGTGCAGTATGATACAGCCAATGCCTGAAACACCAGGTTTCAATGCTTTGCTTTCAGCTTCCACTGAAGCTTAAAACTGTTTTAATCAGAAATCCCATGTCCACACATAGCTAGACACAAGCAGTACTGTTAACAGATGCAACAAGAAGCAGGTTTGTCTATGCACGAGTACTCATTTGCATACCTTGTTGAATATACTCCTAAACAGGTATAGAGTCTATCTTTTATATCCCAAAGTAAAAATACTGCCCAAATGAAAACTAGTTAGTATAATTCATTCAAGAAAAGCAGCCTGAGAGTTGTACACTTTTTTTCCACACACTCGGTCTATCAATTCCAATTGTACTCTTAACAGTATCCTCTAAGAGCCCATCTTCTCTTTTTAAAATCATCTCTGCAAATGGTAGGAAGACAGGTTAGTTGTTCTAAAAACTCACTCTGTTGTAGCATATTTATTTTATATGTGTTGCTTAGAGAGAGAAAAGCTATAGGTATATCAAGATGAATTTAATATATTTAATACTCCTCTACATCTAGTACACTGTTTTGTTTCTTTTTAACATTCTACACTGTGAAAATACAATATTTTATGACAAATATCAAATGCAAAGCATGCCTTGTAAGTGTCTAAGGTCCAGCAGGGGAGATGTGCTAGGTGAGATACACAGCAGCAAGTGCAGCCAGCGGAGCCTGAGGAAGTGGAGGGAAATGACTTCATCTCCCATACCAGGAGATAACAGGCCAGCACCTCGTGAAAGCAATAAGGATGGAAAAGTCAGCACATTCCTTGCATTTTAAGTGTGTGCATGTGGGGGGAATAACTCAGAGCAGCCGTTCTGACTGGATGTAGCAAGCGCCTTCAGAGGGACGTGTTACTTGGAAGGAGGATACAGAGGGAAGACGCAGCATCAGGAACTCTCTGGGGCATGTCAGCCCAGGTGTGGGCTCATTAGCCACCACTGTGCACCAGTCAAAATGCTGAAGCAGCCAAGAAAGAATCCTATGGTAAGGAAAAAAAATTGCATCTTAGCATAAACATAAAAAATACGTTTTGGTGCATCATCTTTTTACAACTTTGAAAACAAACTTTTCCCATAATGGATCAAATAAACATATTTTTAACTCTGAACTTTTACTTCGAACCAGTCTGGACACATGGCACACAGCAAGGCACTCCATCTTCAGGGGCACAGTCAATACTTGGGGGGCTCAAGTCCCACCTGAGTTCAAGGGTTCTCAGAGGGAAGCTCTGTGCTCCTTCACTACTCTGGAACCTCCAAGGGTTGCATTGGTCAATGCAGGGATTTGGGTGAGGAAGGTTTGTGTGACAAGCCATGGACAGGCCACCTCCTTGGTACTCAGCAGTTTACTGCAAAATGCATCCACACCTTCAGAATCCTGGAGGAATTCTGGTACGCATGAAGCTGGCATATGAGTCATCAAAACACAGGGCAGGAGGAAGCTTTTAAATTCAGCTACAGCTTGATTTGAACTGACAGGGATGCATTTTTACTCTGGTGACCAAAGGAAATTGTGCTGTGTTTTTGACAAGTATCTAAATTGGTTTTACCTTGCTTTACACTTCCAACAGGTTGCTGTCATGGTCCAGAAACGATAGAGAGTTTAGGAAACATAAAAAGGGAGAAGGGGAAATTTTTGTTTCAAGATAACATTTGGAGTGCTGCAAAATCATCCCAGGGCCTACTCAGAAATGTGAATACATATCCATGTACACTGCTGAGACAGATGTGGTTCTGTCTTTAGTCATATTTAAGCGTGTTTAAAATTGCTTGCTGAGTGGAATGGCACAGCAATCACAACAGCAGGAAAACTTGAGGAAAAATTCTACCCTCCCACCCAACCAAGAATAGTTTTTACTGATGATTTGCCTCAACATTTGTCTTGAGCACCAGCAAAGTTCGCTCATTTCTTTTCTGAGTGAAGAAGCATATACTGTGGGAAGAGAAGCACATACTTTTTTCGTCTCTACAACAGTTCAAATATTTCTTAGAGGAACTTCTTAAGAACTGGCATTAAATGTTAAAAGTACTTTCTGCAGATTGGTTGAGCACAATGTACTTTTTAATATACCAGACAAGAAAATACCCGATTTCTTCCATTCTTGTGGTCCATACCAACCAACGGACAAAGAGCAAGCAGACTAACACTGACTAAACTCACTCAACTACACGTGAGCAGTAGTGGATTAGTAACAGCAAAAGCGCATCCCAGCTGCTGAGATGCTTCCTCTCTCCTAGAAGAGTCCTTCACTGCTAGTCAAAACACTCCTCTGATGCTTGTACGTTGATGTGGCAGAAGGCTTGTTGTAATGACCTTGGAAGCTACTACCAGCTGCGATTATAAAACTTTGGGGTTAGGGCAATACATGTTGGATAAAAGGTGAAGATCAGAGAGAAGAAACTCACTGGCTACCAAGAGAGAAGGGTGATGGTTGGCCATTTTCCACTCCTTAAAACACAAAAATAAGATAATAGGATGTCATGGTTTTAGCTCGGATAGAGTGAATTTTCTTCAGGGAGGCTTTTGTGATGCCGTGTTTTGGATTTTTGATGAAAACAGTGGTGATAACACACAGATGTTTTAGTTGTTGTAGAGCAGGGCTTACACAGAACCAAGGACATTTCAGCTTTTCATTCTGTCCTGCCAGTGAAGGGGCTGCACAAGGAGCTGGGAGGGGACACAGCCAAGACAGCTGGCCCAGATAGATGTCTCATACCACAGAGCATCATGCTTGGCAATAAAAGATAGGAGAAAGAAAGAGAAAGGGGGCATGCGGGAGAGAAGGGACATTCAAAGTGATAGCATTTGTCTTCCCAACAAACTGTTATGCGTGAAGAGCCTTGCTCTCCTGGAAGTGGCTGAACGTCTGCCTGCTGATGGGAAGCAGTGAGTGAATTCCTTGTTCTGCTTTGCTTGTGAGCATGACTTTTGCTTTATCTAGTGAACTGTCCTTATCTCAGCCCATGAGTTCTTGCACTTTTACCTTTCCAATTCTCTCCCCCATCCCACCTGAGGAAAGTGAGCTGTGGGGCTGAGCTGCCTGCTGGGTTAAACAACAACATAGGGTCATCATTAAAGCAAGCTCCAGGATAAAGACAAAATAAGTTTAAGATTTTTGCAGTACATAGGGATGTAGAAAGAATCTAATATCCAATGCTGAGTAAAAGCATTGAGGCGTCTTAATTTCCTGACTGACACAAATTCCTATGGAGGTCCTGCCATCAAGAAGTGATGTACTTTCTTTCAAAGGCTTGGTCTACAGAGCCCCCAAAGCTACAATAAGGCACATATAAAAGGGCTGTCTATGCCCCCATTAATTAGATATAAACACAGAAAATTTTCATCAGATAACACTCAAGAAACCCAAGGAAGAAAAAGCGATAAAAACACGCTTCTTTAAGAGAATCCCATTCCAGTTTCTCTACATTAGTGATTTTTCTGAAGTTCTGAGACAGAATGATACTGAGAAACCTTTTTTTTTTTTTTTTTTTTTAAATGAAGCAAGAGTACAATCTTGCTTTCAGTTTTCCCAATTCTTGGCCTAATGCTGCATTCAGTGGACTTGTACAAATTATGTGCAGCAATATACAAAAACTCTCTGCAGGAGTGACATTCAGAACTGAATCTTTTAATGTTTAATTATACAGCAAAACGCTTCATGTAAACCTAAAAAGGTTTTGTTTGGACAGGCACAGGACTTGCCATAATGCTTCAGCAGCCTGTATCTGATATCTGTCCTGTAAAAATACAGCGCTTTGAGTCATTAAGACACTGTATATTGCAGAATATAAATTAGAATTATTTTCACTTGCCAGCTGCGAAGCGTTCGCTATTTATGCTCTGCTGTAATTCTGATGTATACACTCCATCTTAAAACCCCATAAATATGTTTGGTACTGGATTAAAAGAGGAAAAAAAAAAGTTTCATCATTTAATTTAATAAAATCACATTAAATCAACCACCACCACCACGACACCCCCTGCCTTTCCCCCAACAGATAAGGAAAACCATTAGCACTGTTAGATCAAGTTGTAACGGGTTCATTTGATGAGAAGTTAAAAACCGCAGGGCTTTTGAAGGTGATACACAGCCCTGTAGCTGCCAAATGATCAGAGCAGAGCTCTCCCAGGCAAGGATTTACAGCATCAAGCAGTACTGAAGCATGCAGTTACCCTGGCTGCTACTTTTACTGGGAGGGAAACAAGGCAGAACTATCACTAGGCTTACTTTAAACTCAACCATCTTGTTCTGTGAGCTCTTGGGATCTCATTTAAACTACCTCCAGACCCAGAAGGGCCCTATTTTAATTACCAAGTTCCCCTACCCTCCTCCTCCCCACCATCCCCTGGTAAAACCAAGTGACACAAACACAGCTGGGCCTTTCCTGCAGAAAGCACCGCGTCCATCTCGGGCCCAGCCTGGTGGGCCTGGCAGCAGGTGGCTGTGGAGGAGCACAAGGAACACCTCGGGCAGACTTCTCCACAGGTACTCTTGGACTTTATAATTTAGTTGAATTTTAGAATTTGGGGTCACCTCTTGCCTCTGTTGTAAACTGATTTAAAATAAACTTGCTAGATGCAGAAGCCACAGCTATGCATGGCAAAGTCAAGTCAGAAGAGGGCTAGTCCTGTCCTCAGTGGGGTGGCTGCTCATCACAGGGACCCAGAAAAGCCACGTCCAGCTCCAGGGAGAGAAAAGACCCCTTCCCTTCATAGACAGTGCAGACAAGATGCACCTGAGCACATTTATCATGAGTCACAACACAGCTTGGGCATCTCAAGAGGTACAACGCAGCCCCAGAATGTGCAGGATGGATAAAACAGAATAAATCAAACTACACAATTTAAAGATTAGTATAATTGGATGACATGGTTGTAAATAGTATGTTTCCACTTAAAAACAGTAAGTGGAGGATATCAATATTCAATGCTCCCAGAAAGCACGATCTACTCCTACAACATGCAGCAAAAATAACTCCACAAGCTTACATAAAATCCAGCATAAGAAGATATATGAGGCTTATCCTGTCAATGAAAAGGCTTTTTCATTGTAAAACTCAAGAGCCAGACGAGCAAATACAGCAACACTGACATCCCACTCTCAAGTCTGAAGACAAAGAAAACATATTACCTGCTGCCACACAGGAAAACCTGAAGCCTTGGGTTAAAAAGAGAAGTGCATTCACCAGTTTTCTCTGCACCTCCTTTTTTTTCTTTTTTCTTGGGGTAGTAAGGGGACAGGGAGGGGACAGGTAGTGTAAAAGCCCACTGTTTCAAGATACAAGGATGAAGAGCAGGGCAGCAAGCTTTGCAAACATCATCTCAGGGGGCTTTGGCTACGAGGCAAGCACATCGAGTTCATGAGATGGAGGTAAAATTTACACAATAATTGCTTGCCACAGCAGAAAAGTGAAATAAAGAAGTATTCTCCTTCTTTTGGAGGTTGATTTACTTTCACATCAGGTTTCTGTTTTAAACTTTCAGCCTAAACCTATACTGAGTTGAGAAGAAACTGCAATGGTAGGATGCAAATTTAGGTTCTTCACATGTGGAATAGTAAGGAGTCTCCACACTTGTTTACAATGTTTCAGCAAGTGGAAGAACATTTCTAATCACCATTTCTTTAACTAGTGTGCTTTAAAAAAAAAAAAAAAAGAAAGAAAGAAAAAAATCCAGCTAGCATCATTTACTCATCATGAGCTGTCAAAATCCTAGGACAAGTTAATTTCTCTGCACCAAACAGTTTAATACTATGGGGGAGAAAACAAAATCAAGCATTGCACATACTTGGCAATTATTTAACTTGAACAGTGACATCCCTGCATAGTAATCACATATTTCATTCTAAAAAATGAAACTTCTAGTCAAAGGATTGAAGGTAATAAGTGAACTCATGTTTTGCTACAAAAAAAACTGATGCTTCTCAAAGTAAATGACTCATCTATACCAATACTTTTATGATCCACCATTTTCTAAGAAATTGTCTTCTCTTTTTTAAACCACAGGAGAATACAACTTTGAAACGAGGACTCATGAGGCAAGTGATGACAGAGGCATGCAAGCCTCTTAAGACTGCACATGCAGATAATTAAAGCAGACATCACAATTCTGCAGGATTACAACCCAAGGAATGAAACAAGAATGTAAACCTCAAGCTTTTCACAGGAGTTGCCTCTGGTGGCTTTTGAGAAGTTGTGAACTACTTTATGAGTAGACATAGTGACTCAATTGGTTGTCATTTTTGCTTTGTCTCAACTGTAGAGCATTGCCTTATTATACCAACTTCATTCAAATGATTCAAAATTCATTGAATCAAACATTTAAGAGGTTATTGAATTGTGCTGCTTTATCTCCCAGCTATTTACCATCCCTAATAATTTGAATTTCCATCCTCTTTACATTCAAGGAGTGAATAGAATTCAAGACAAAGCCTTCTGCCTGACTCTTTAAATGTAGATTTGATGAAAGCATGAGAAAAATCCTAACAATTACAGATTTTTTACATAGAGAAGGTAATAGGCTTCATCAAGAGCTACAGACAAGCAAAAAAAATCAAACCAGTTTTGATGGTACTAAGTAACCATGTAAGAAATTTGGAAGGAATATAATCCCAGTACAACTGAATATCAGGCTATGCAACATATGTCACCACTTGATTAATAGCTTAAGGATATCACCAAACATAAAACATCCAGTGGAAAATGACCTAAACTGGCAGTTCATCCCCAATGCTCATGTCCAAGAAGTCATTATCCCTGCATCTGGTTCCCGTTCCTCTCACTGTCCCCACTATGGATGATCTGGGATTCATAGTCCCAGTGTCCCTTCTGGACAAACATCAGAGGACAAGAAAGCAACCCGAGGCTGTGCCATCAAAGCCTTCCCTAGCAGGACAGCTGTCTCACAAAGCTGCCAGGTTAAACAGCTTAATCAAAAAAAAAAAAAAAAAAAAATCTGGAAAAGTGCTATCATTCCCAAGCTATAAAGTGCAATCACCTCATTTCACTACTGTTACACTGTATCTAGCATGAGATAATGCATTTTCCAATCTGTAAAAAGGTATCCGATGGTGAAGATGTCACTGGTTTACACAGTATGAGGGTGAAAACCACACCTCCTGAAACTAATTATAAAAAGTCATCAAACAGCAGGAGATGTGTTCCTCTGCAAGGTCCCACAGGACACTGCTGCTGCTTACACCTGACAAATTTTTCCCCTGTGAATTACTGCTTTATGATTCGCCTTAAAAATCAAAAGCCTGGAAGGCATTTAGGCTGTTAAAGATTAATGAGCAGAGGCCTTTCAGCTCTTGCTTTATGCTCAAATATCAAGAGGTCCTCTATCAAGGATTTTATTAATTTGAGCAGAATTGATGGAGGCTGCCCACACAGCATCTCCTTGCCAATTATAAGTATACCATAATAATTGTAAGAACGCCCACTCCCATTCGCACGACATTGAAATAATGCTGTCATATGCGACTGAGCCCAGACAGAGAAGTGCCAAAATCTCTGTGTACCTGCTTGCAGGTATGTCCTAGTTTCTGAAGAAAAAAGGCTCCTTTCTCCTGCCCCCCAACACACATGCACACTTTGTTCTTCTCTGTAAATGGTTCTTTAATAAACTATGAATGAGGACTAAAACTGGGAACTTTGTCTTTCACATGATTCAAATAATGAAGTTAGGCAAGATGTTTGAAGACATAGATTATACTTGATAAGCATAAATACCCAAGAGACCCATCCACAGGCTAGAAGTAGATATGTGTACTGATAAACAGCACAAGATACTGTACAAGCAGGAAATTAAAAATAAGTACACACACCTCCATCCCATGCCCACTCCCCCTCCCTCAAAATAAGTAACACAAAACTCTCAATCAAAGCAAACAAACAAAAAAAACCCACAACTATGGATTTCTCTCCTCCGTGTTACTGTCTCTCTCAAAAATACCCACACTATAGTTACATAGAGCAAGGCAAATGTTTTTCTGGACCGTTTCCACCCTAAAGGACAGTAGGTAAAAACGTGGGTCATAAAAATCCCCACTCCATGCAAAATTGGCTGAAAAATACCCTTTACAAATACACTGACTGAAGTTTAATGATTTGCTTGGAGAATGTGAGTATATTGAACTAGCCAGCAGCTGACATTAAATCGCTTCACCGGTCATTGTCAACATTCCTGCAATAGTCCATGCTACAAGAACTTAGTCACAGCATAAAAATGCCAGAATCTTTCAGAATCTGAGCTGCATGAGACCAGAAATCACCAGATTTTTCTGCACGGTCAAATGCACTGACCAGCCTGGAAGACTGCACCCACATGTTGCCTGGTGTTATAGGAAAGAACAACAAATTATTTAACATTTCCTATATTTTCATTCCTTTGTCCCTCTCCCCTTTTCCAAAAACATATTTTCTCCTGGAATATGTTTCATATAAATAACACTTCCAGAAATTTCAAACACTTTGAAGCTCTGTTCCTTCCTTAACTGACTGCCAGAAGCACAACTTGCCTTGTAGGGGTGTGGGAAGAGCCTTCAAGTGAGGAGCTGTGGGGATACAGAGAACACTGCAGTAATAAACATCCTGAAGAAGAAATGCAAAAAGAACTAAATAAAATGCTAACTTGGAAACACTGAGATGAGTTTCAGTTTTAGGTTAAAAGTGCAAGTCTACTGCTACATCGTTACTGTGGTATGTGCCCTGACCCAGGTGAAGCCCTCTTTTTCACCTCTCTTGAATCACTCCCACACATTTCTCATCTGAATTTCTTTATTTCTCAAAGCAGAAACCACTATTTGGCTCCAGCATGGTATACAGATGCACCTGGAGCTTGGGTTAAGACTTCTTTCAGGCATAACAAAGAATTTACAAGCAAGTTCACAAAGCTCCTAGTGTTGTTTCACACTAGAAACCCCACTGCACGTCTTGTTGGATGTTCTCATACCATCTCTGACTCCTAACAAGGAACAGTGAGAGTCTGTCCTCACCACCAGTTAACATTACATTGAGTACATCAGTAATATCCACCATTGTCTCTTCCACTCAAAGACAGATTTACTCCCAACCTCACTTTCCTCCACAGCACTAAAAGTCCTAACCCTGAACCCCACATACCGGGCCCTGCAAGACATTCCCAGACCCTAACCACTCATTCCTGACTTTTTTTTTTTTTTAACCAAGTACCATCAGTTTATTATGAAATACACCCACCTGGTTTTGGCTGCCACACGACATCTCCTGTGCCTGCACCAGCTCCACTCCCCCTAGATCCAAGGATCACACCCTTTAGTACAGCTTTCTTGTTTAGGGCAGTAGCACCTCCTCTTAGAGAAGCTGCCATGCACTTAGAGCCAGGTCTCATACTGTAGCTCTGCTGCTCATAAAGGCACGTAAAATACAATACTGAGCCAGTCCATAATCACTGGGAAAGGCAGCACTTTATGCCAATGAATTACCACAATCCTCGCAATCCACGTGGCAACTACCACAGCATCAGCCACGTAAAAATGTATATATGGAACTTGCTAGTTCAAGTTTGGGCTACACAGAGTTTATCCACTTCTCCGTGCCCAGCCCAACACTTGAACTCACATTTTTTTCATTCACCACTGGAGGTGTTCTCTCATGAGGCATTAGTTCTGCCAACTGCGCTCTAAAGAACAGACCCAGGCAGACATGTCTCTAGAGCTGGATCTGTCACCAAGACTTCCAAGGGCTGAACTCACTTGGGCTCAAGGAGCTTACCATCTGGCTCATACCAAACAGAAGAGATGACCCCCATTGCTTCTGCTTGGGATGTCTTCTGCACTGGGGAAGAGTCGTCCTGGAGGATATCTACAAGTTTGTGACTGAAGACAAGTACTGGAGAAGAAACATTTTGTGGCTTGTTTAAGAAATTGTCTTTGCTCCAAAGGCAATGGTGTTAGGCTGCAAAAAAAACCCAGATGTGCTCAGCTTCAAAGCTGAGCTGTATTATTGCTAGTAATCAACATAAAGCAGACAGCAATAAATATCAACTGGCCAAGAAAAGTGCTAACAATCAAGCAAGGAACAACAGCAAAGTTCTGGTTTCTGCAGAAATGCAAACCAGCAACCTGAGATACAGGTGGCCTGTGTTACAGCCTGGTTGTCCCCAGCTCAGCATGTTACATCAGCTCTTTGAACAAGGCCTTCCTGTTCCTCTGACAGGTGTTTTATCATGCAAATAAACAGGTTCAAGCCAGTTAAAGATAAAAGATAAGCAATGAACTCGTTCGCATTAAAAATGATACTGAGCTACCAGTGCCAATGCATGAAAATGCTCCCACTGATAGCTGTGCAGGCTGCAATAATTCTGTACCTTTACCACATGCTCCTGGCTTGGTACATGCCTATTAATGCCACAACACTGTGGCCAGTACAAGACAGCCACATCCAAGGTAAATCCTCCAGAATAACTTCTGCAAGTTAAGCAAGAGTGCCAACTGGAACTGCCTGCCATTTTCCCCCCAGAGAACAGTTATCTAGGCTTCACAACAAACAAAGAGAAGAGAAGAGGAATGCAATTAGTGAAATCAGGAGATAGTTGGCAGGGATGTCACATGGGAGAATTAAAGAAAACAAAAATGACCTTCAATAATCAGGTCAAACATACAATACAAAAGCTGGGTTATACTACATAGGTTACTCAGCCAGCCAGCTACAAAAACGGTAATCGGATAATTGAGGTTTCCTCTTCTCTTTTTAAAAATTGCTTTTAAAATAGTTAAGAAGCATTGGCAGTTTGTACCTACCTCCTCACCCCTTTTGTTTTTTAAAGGAACTTGGAGAGCTTAGGGCAACAGGTTTCTCCCTAGGAAATGTATGATTCATGAAATAACCACATATGCAGCAGTACTCTCCTGAAAACGTGGAAAAGAAAGACCATCAACAGTACTACAGCCACTCCTAACGTTTGTTAGCATACAAACACCAGATAAAGTCATCTTCATAATCATTTCAGGAGTCCCAAATTAATATTTCTATAATCAGTGTCAAATACTAAATTGAGTGGGGAGGTCAGTCCCAAATACTGCTATTGAGGTCTCTCTCTCTCTAGCGTAAGGGAAAAGAAATACACGGTCTAAGGATCTGAAGGAGTAGTGTAATTAATCATTATTATTATCAAGTCCTAGGCAAAAGAGATCAAACACTGCACTGCTAAGGAGGATATATATAGTCTGAGCCTCCTGAACTTCACACACGCTGCTCGGGATATCACCAGCTGTGACTTCATTCACCAGCAGGGAATGGCGAGGATGGAGGCTGCCTGCAACCACTGGATGCCTGGGGCTCCAGTGCAAAGGGGAAGGGAGCAGCCAAAAGAAAAAAGGTACATTAAATTAAGTAAATGTCTACATACAGAAAGAGCTATGTAAATGTATATTTCCCACACCTTTAAAGATGTTCAGAAGTACAAATGCATGCTGGTTTTGAAGTCAGATCCTTTTCCATGATACACTGAAATTCTCTACACAAGAGTTAGGTCAGAAACTCTCAATACAGAAGGTGACTAGCTTGTGACTAGGTAAATGACCCCATAAAACAAGAAGCAAAGCTAGGACTGTTCATTAGAGACAAGTCCAGAAAACAAGTAAGTTCCCAATTGTACCAGGATTGCCATCTGTGATCAGAACATTCACAGCAGTGCCTCAAATCACAACAGGAGCTTTTGAAGAGAAAGGCCAATTTGGCTCATTTCCCTGCTTTTCAAAAGTTTGACTGGCATGCAAAATTATTTGATTGATCCAGGTTTCCTCCACTCTGTGCCTACCATTCTTGACCAGACGAAAGGTCTGGGCTGGGGTAAATAAGGAGGAAGAACAGTTGTTCTGGTAGGATGACAGTGATAGGTGGCACTGCAGAAGTGGGGTCAGCAAAATTCATCCCTCATGGAGAAAACACCACTGTTTGTCAACCGACTAACATGCCAAAACATAATATAAGGCTTTATTACTGTCATGGTTCTGGCTTGGATAGAGTGAATTTTCTTCAGGGAGGCTTGTGTGATGCTGTGTTTTGGATTTCTATGAAAATAGTGGTGATAACACACCAATGTTTTAGTCGTTGCAGAGCAGAGCTTGCACAGAGCCAAGGACATTTCAGCTTCTCATGCTGTCCTGCCAGGACTGGGGCTGGGGCTGCACAAGGAGCTGGGAGGGGACACAGTCAGGACAGCTGGCCCAAAGCGATGTCCCACACCGCATAGCATCATGTTTGGCAATAAATGCTGGGAGAAAGAAGGAGGAAAGGGGGGGGACATACAAAGTGATGGCGTTTGTCTTCCCAACAAACAGTTGTGTGATGAGCCCTGCTCTCCTGGAAGAGGCTGAACACCTGCCTGCTGATGGGAAGCAGCAAACAAATTCCTTGTGTGTGCACAGGCAAAGCAAAACAGCTTTCACTTTACCTAATGAACTATCCTTATCTCAACCCATGAGTTCTTACACTTTTTCCTTCCCGATTCTCTCCCCCATCCCACCTGGCGAAAGCGAGCAAGTGGCTACATGGGGCTGAGGTGCCTGCTGGGTTAAGCCACAACAAGTACATTTTTGGAACACAAACATGTTTGGAGGCAACAGCTGAGTGAAGCAGTTGAAACTCACAGTTCCAGCAAAGGAAACTAAAAATGATGGCTGTACAGTGGGGGATGCACAATCTCAAAGTGAGAAGGGAAGAAAAGACTCTGCCAGGTCCAGTAAATTTTTTAGAAAGTCTTCAAAAAAAATGTTTAATATCAGCTACACTGACCTCCACATAACCTTTTTGTGGTCTTTAGGTTTTTATTTATAAAAGTCCAGGCTTCCTAGGAACTCTGAGCACATTACTCTGTAGCTTAGCTGATTTATTTCCTTTGACCTCATCTCTCAGTCATTTACCCTTTCAGCCCAGGTTCAGCCTGGGCAGATGGTACCTGCAGGTCCTCTCACAAAGGATGCAGCAATCAGGGTGAGCTGTCCCCCTTGTGCCAGGAGCTGTGCTGCAGCCTCCACGTGGTGCAGGAGGATGCTCCCATTCCCCTCCCAGCCAGGACTGTTCCAGTTATCGCAGCCAACACTGAAGTGCTTTTGACCAAGAACTTTATAAGCTAGAGCTGATGCTGAAACCTACCCATGCTGCTGAGCTGCATGCTATCTGATCTGTCCTGAGTGAGGGGGATTAAATGGGTGGAAAAAAAAAAAAAAACTTCATTAAAACTTTTCCCTGAATTCAACTCCTGTTGCTCATGATAAAGCTCTAATTCAGACCTTGCCAGTTGTAGGAAAAACAAGATGGGAGATAACGCTCTAACTACAAAGCCTACTCTGTCAGCTGGCCATCGGGCTGACAGACAACATGCAAACTCCCTGCAAGAGTTTGTAAGAGGCAAATCTGTAACAGGACTTCACTGTTTGTATTTATTTGAAGCAATAGACTGTCACTTAGTAGGCTGGTCTTTAAACTTTTTTGTTCACACACCCCATGACTAAAAAGTACTAATAATTGCCTATATCGGAATACTTGTGCTCATCTCTCCAATTACATACTTTCACTACTGAAGTTCTAATATTTTCTTCTTGCACCTCACTGGATCATCTCATTCAGTCCGCTTTGAAGACCACCGAAAAAAAGCCGTTTATTCAGAAGATTTCAAAAAACTTAAGATTGATTTTCATATTAAATATGTTAACACACCCCTTTTCGAGAACCATTTCATTTTCTCCACAGATTCTACACAGAAAAAGCAACTTTACAAAGATTTTCACCAGGTCTAATAACAGGCAAATAAAATATTCCAAAAGTCACCAAAACTAAAGAACATTTTTCTCCTTTGCAATATTGCCCAAACATCTGGGGGGAAAAAAAAAAAAAAAAAAAAAAAAAGAGTTCCCACACCTTAGACCCAAGCTCATTAGCTTTGGCTGAGATAGAGTGGATTTTCTTCCTAGCAGCTGGTGCGATGCTGTGTTAGGGATTTTTGATGAGAATAGCGGAGATAACACACAGATGATTTCAGTTGTTGCAGAGCAGGGCTTACACAGAGCCAAGGACATCTCAGCTTCTTGTGCTGGCCTGCCAGCGAGGGGGCTGAGGGTGCACAAGGAGCTGGGAGGGGACACAGCCAGGACAGCTGGCCCAGGCTGACCAAAGGGATGTCCCATACCATGTGCCATCATGCTCAGCAATAACATCTGGAGGAAAGGAGGAGGAGCGGGGGCATGTTGGGGATGCTGCTGCTTGTCTTCCCAACCAACCACTAGGTGTGGTGAGCCCTGCTCTCCTGGAAGTGGCTGAACACCAAAGGGAAGCAGCGAGTGAATTCTTTGTCCTGCTTTGCTTGTGCATGTAGCTTTTTCTTTACCTAGTGAACCATCCTTATCTCAACCCATGAGTTCTCGCACTTTTACCTTTCCAATTCTCTCCCTCATCCCACCTGGGTAGAGCGAGCAAGCGGCTGTGTGGGGTGAGATGCCCACAGCGGTTAACACACAACACCCAAACTAGCCACTGCTATCTAGATAAAAGAAATAAAACACAGACATGCATGTGGAGTCCACTTTTAAAGTGCTGTATCATTGTATTTGTAGTTTTCACACTGCACTTTTTTCTCTGGGCTTACAGATGATGATTCTGTTTTCAAATTGCATATTCCCTTCACATGAGATTTTACCAGCTACTGCTGTACTACACAATTTCTCACTGAACCATATAATTAGGTTACATTTTTAGCTGACTACATAAATTGACCTTCAGATCTAACAACTGCATGTGCAGACTGACATTCTGGACACATGCAGCTTGGCTGTACCCTGCTTTCACTGAACAAGTGGCAAGGCTTCCTCTTGCTCCACAGACAAGTGTTTTGTCTAGAAGAAAATGCAGAAACTGTAATAAGAGGACAAAGTAACAACACTAGTTACATACATTGGCCTCCCTCCCCCCCCCAAAAAAAAAAAAAAGACAACCCTAACCCCCCAAAACAACAAACCAAAACAGAAATAATCTTAGTGAAAACTCACTGTTACACCAACTGATGACCTCTTTGAAGAAGAGGTCATACCATCATACAGAGCCACATACAAGGTTCATCTAAGGTTTTGATGTCTTTATGAGTAATTACAATTCATTCTCCTAACTCATTAATCTATTTCACAAGAATAAAAGGATCCTGCAATTTCTTGTCTCAAACTTATTTCTGCTAACTTGAAATTACTATCATTTCAAAGACATAACGCCTTTCAAATTCTTCAGCTGGAGAACGGACTGAAATGACCCTTTTTAACGGATTCAAGTCTCAGATTCACATTCAGTCTTGACTATGACTACTAAAGTTTAAAAATGATATTTTTTAGAACAGATATTTGAAATTTAAGCCATATTATAGGAGCCTCCCCATTACAAGCACTCCCCACCAAAGGATTTACTTCCTGTGACATGCTTCAAGTCTACACCTACACCCACTGGCAAGCTCATCTTCTGACTTATAGTAATACCTAGAAAAATGCTTCAGTGAAGTGACCTGAGCATTTATCAGACTCACACAGGAAATGATTAATTCACAGATTTATGAATGTTTTTTCTCTGTGGCCTGTATTCTTTAACAAGAATAAAAATTTGAAAAGGTTATTCTCTGTATCTCAAATGAGTAAAGATACTTGTTCCTAAACACTTTCTAAAACTATTACATGAATCTGATTTTCCCTTTCCAGGTCTCTGCAATATCAAAGTAATCCTAATTGGTTCTAGACTTAAAAGGTATGAAAGATATTTTGCCCCCTTGATGAGAGGCCAGTAGAAACTTCTGAGTCCCTTCAGCTTGTGGCTGAGTCTTCTGTCTTCACCCTTCACAGTCTGTAGAGCACAATCTTTCTCTAGTCTGCTTTCCAATTGCTCTGCCTTTTCCTCTTCTTGTCTGTTGCTTTTTACAACTATTGTCCGCTTGAGTGAATACAATGATGCCAAGCCTCTTTGAAACAGCACAGCATAACTCAACCATACACCTAAAACTCTCTTCCCTCCACTCTGCTGTGCCTCAGGATGGCCTTATCCACACCACCTACCAGGAGCAGGAACTATCTGGGGATTGCTAGAGACTGTGACCCAAAACTCAGTCCAAACGATGGAGACACCAGGCTTGAAGCCTGTGCCACTGGCCCACTCCACACAGCCGCACCAAGAGCCCACACAGCAAGAGTCTTGGCCTGCAAGGCACCCCTTCTGTCCTCCTTGTGCCAGCCACCAGCCCATTCGTGTAACACCTTCCAATTATATTAACCCAGACCACATCACAGCCCTTTCTTTCCCTCCTTTGCATCCACTTGCTTCCTCCTCTCCCCAGCTCTTTAATGACAACAAACCCGATGTCTGTTCCTCCATCCAGCCTGTCTGACCAGCTTGGAATTACATTAAGAGACCTACGTTTTTTTAAGCAACTCACCTCGGTCAGATAGTTTCTAAATTTGCTCCCATAGCTCTGCACAGCACTGCTGCTCTGTGCCTTCCTACTTTAACAGCTGTCATCACATGCCTGTGGCCAGATGAACCATTTAACTTGGGTAATGCAATCTGAAGGACAATCTCTGCATCCCATCAAGGTGGGATAAAGAGATACAACTTCTCTGCAGCAAGCCTGACCTCTGCTTTCAGCTGGCACAGCACCTGCAAGCCACTACTAAAGAAGCCGTAAGGGCCAAACGGGTTAATTTGCCATTACGAATGGCAGATTGCAGTACTCTGAAACACTTTTCCAGCACTGACTGAACAAAAACAGTGATTAGCAGATCAATCTAGCAATCACCCACTATCAACCCAGCCTGTGGATCAGCTGCTTGCTGCAGCTCCTCCCAGCCAGCCCACACTCACTGCTCCCTCCCACGGCCATCACCCAAGCCTCAGGCACTACTGCCCCAAGCAAGGCTTCCCCAGAGCCACTCCATTTACCTTCTCCATCTACAGCTGCCTGGCTTTCTCTTCTCTTTATTACTTACATCTACACATATTATTAGTTATTATTAGCAATTTGTTTTCCTTCTTTCCTGATTAGGAGAAATGCAGCCCATTTTTTTTTTTTCTAGGAACCTTTTTTTTTTTCCCCCTCTCTTCCTGCTCACCTGCACATCACCTCCCACTGCCTTGGTCAGAGCTCTTAGGCCAGCTGGACAACCCAAAACACCACACCAGGCAGCCATGCAGCAGGAAGAAAGAACACTTCCCAGTACAAGTTTGTTTTTAAAATCTAGTCTCTAGCCCCCATACCTACCTCATGATTACAACTGTATTTACCACTGCCTCCTAGGGCTAAAGCAGTCTCCACATAGGTGCTGGGGGGACCAGCACAGCCACCCAGCCATCATAGCCTCACGAGCCTGGGAGCCCAGGCACTGCACTTCAGGTCCCACCTGGCCTGCCACCTTCCCTGCTACTGTCACACCCCAAGCAGCCTTTAAGGTTTGTTCTGCTCTTCTACCTCCAATGAGCGGCTGCTCACTTCTCCAGTTCTCTAACTGAGCAAGTCTGGGGTACAATGCTTGGGCTAGCCAAGGTTCTCCCTGGTCATCCCGGCCGCAGTAGGACACCTTCTCCCATCCCTCAGGAGAAACCCTCTTATTCACATCATGGTAGGGTTTCCTTTAGCAGTAAGAGCAAAGCGCTGTGAAGGAAAACTGGGGTACCCAGCAGTGCAGACCACACACACACACCTTTCCCAAAGGGCTGACAGCCCTTGGTGGCCACCAGGCGGTCTTCAACCAGCAGCAGCAATGAGGGAGCCATCTGTAGTTTGAGACCTCCCAGATGCCTCCCAGAATAAATTCCTTTGCGCCATCCCTTCTGAGTCTGTTGTGGCTCTCCCGATACCTCATCTACAGGATTTGTCCTGATGGCAACTCAGCAATTCCTGGGCATACGATGATAAATGTCACTATACCCCACCCACAGGTCTCTCTGGACACACCAGCCTTACCACAACAAGCAGTTGTAGTGATATCTGAGAGACTCTTTGTATAATTTTCACTAAAACAAAAGAGATCCGAGGACAAAACAGAAAATGGTAGGCTTCCAGCTTGCTAAAGACAATCATAATTAGTTCTTCAGCAACATGGCATGCTCTGTGTCCAGACACCAAATGGCACACTGGCCTACAGGGCTACAAATCAGTATGCACAGCAAACGGGTTTCAAGCCCACCCTGTGAGGTACGTCATCCCAAGAACATGAAAGGTCCCTAAAAGAAGACGAGTGCCTCACATGAGCCATGTGACACGGAACACGGAACCATTTACACAACAGTTAGCATCACGCTCCTGGAGACCCTTTTGAAATTAAGCTTTGACCCCATACATCCTTTTCCAATTTCACCATTAAACTCTCACTTTATAATAGCGCTCCATTAGAAAAAATAGAAATAGTAAGGATTAACGCACACTGATTAAGATACCTGGTACTATATGTGCAGAACCTTTTTGTAGATTTAATCTGTGCTGATTTTTCAGGTAATACAAGTATAAAATATTTATTCTCAGCTTTCCCGTTCTTAATAAAATCATTACTGCCATGGATCAAAGTGATAAATACAGCTCCATGTCTAGAGAAAATGCCCCAGGTGTTCGAACTTCAGAAGAGGTCAAGCAGCGTTAAGCTTTCAGATCCATACTATTATGTTACATCAGATGATGGCTATAATCACCTCTGGTAAGTCATGATATTAAGGCTAGTATGGGCAGTATGTACTTTCGTTGCACATTTTGTTAGCTTATGTTTATTTTTAAAATCCAAAGGTGCTGATTGCTGTATGGGACATTTTTTTTCTGAAACAGAAACAACAATCTTCAAAATCTTATAGGTGTTCCACACAAAGCAAGTACTGCAATTGGAAAACAAAACCAAAGAACTTAGCAAAACAGCTTAGGTTTGTAGTTAGCTGATGTCCAAGTTCAAAAATAAATGATCCAGAAAGCATTTGGCAGCATAAAGTATTTTAACAGAAGTAATTATCACCAGCTTCTCTACTTTTTATTATTATTTAACTTCATTTCTAAATTTTTGATCAGGAAGAAAAGGGAGATATCTCCAATCCCTGCTTTTTCTTAACACCATAAACCAAACTGGAGCATAAAATGAGTACTTCTCTCCTCATCTTGTAGCATATAAAATATCTTTTCACTTGGAACCTCTGAAGTCCTAGAATCAATATTTTTAAATGCATAGTCTAGCAAGTTATAAAAAGAATTCCATTAAGAATAGATTACGCTTCAATATAATGCTAAAAAAAGCTTATTTCCGATATGTTTTATTTCTGCTCACTGATATAAACCAGACCTTACTTTAACACATCAATAATTAGGAACCAGGGGCACTGATGCTCCCTTGAAGGTCAGTAAATGGCTTCACTGTCTCCTCCACAGTGACTGTGAAAGACTGAAATGATGCTATCAGTGCTCTCCTACTACTAACACTGAGATACAGTAACTCTTTTTGTGAAACCATATATCCATATAGTTCTAAATAAATGGCAGAATATTAAAGCCTCCTATCCATCATATAATATTTTTTACTTCCTTCAGAGAGACAGCGGTGTAGGAAAACGACACTGAGTCCCACCAGTGAGCTAGCTGAGCTGACTGTAGAAGCACCGGGAGCCTTCACCTTTTGGGAGGTGCAAACTGAACTTCTGTTCTCTTACAAAACAATACTTGATCTTCCAAGATTAATTCCAGCTCCTTCTGCAAATCCTTCCTTGCAGGGGCAGAGTCTGCCCGTGTTACGTTCAAATCCCAGCTAAGCACGCGCTTACTCACCGGCCAATACGCCCATCCTGACCAACGATCATGCCTAGCCAAAGAGAATGGAAAAATTAAGATATTGCCACAACTTCCTCCAAATCAGGTTTTCCTGTTCTGTCTCTCTCTCAGCAGCCATGCATTTTCAATAGACTTGGGAGTATTCAACTCAGAGTCCTGCTCCTTGGACAAGTTTGGCTGAAATTATGCTCCAAAGAACTTCTAACTGTGGATTGACCTCTAGTAGACAAGATAATCAAGCATGCTTCCCTCCTTCAAAGCACTGGGCTTCATTTTGCCCATAAAGTTAAAAAAAAAAAAAAAAAAAAAAAAAGGCATTTGGATTTTAAAACAGATTTTGAATCAAGTGAAGTATCCTACACTTGAATCTTTCCACACCATTTGTGGTATTTCCAAACCCTTGTTATCTGTAGTAAGATAATGGGAAGGAAGACTGGCAATGTAAATGCCAGTCCTTACAGTGACAGCAAGAAGGTTAAAACATCAGCCCTGCCTCCAGCCAGCTGTCCTCAGGGCTGCTCTTCTGCTCCCAGCACGTGAGATGTCCAGATAGCTGATTCCCTTGCTGTGTCACATTTTGATGGAAACTCACTCTAAAACATGTATCTATGTGCACAAACGCTCATACATATTCATGCAGATATATCTATAAATATATTTACACTTATGTGTGTGTATATATATATATATATACACACATATATATATATATAATTTAGAGAGGAAGTACAAAAACACAAGGCTCCCTAGACATTGTTGCTCAGAAGCAAAACAAAACAACACCCTAGGCAGGCTTTTCTTTTCATTGCTCATGTTACTAAATGACACGCACAAATTAAACTAAAATAAGGAAGAAGAAATTCCATTAATGCAGTCACCTCGCAATTAAGCATTTATGTAGATACTGCAGAAAGCTGGTGGATATTTTATAACCCCTTGGGGGCCGAATAAAAGGAAATCAAGGGGAAAAGGAAATGGGGTGACGCAAAAGCTTGCTTTAATTAATCAAAATTAACCAAAATATAAGTCAGTGTTCTTCTAGCAGTCAAAGCAGCTCCAGGGTAGATATGAAAATGAAGTAAATAACCCATCAGAAAAATAAATGCTCCAAGTATAGGCACCCCTTAATTAAAAGGTTTTTGAAATCCTAAACTGCCAAAAGATACACTTTTGCAGAATCCTTTCAAACAGGTGTTTTTCAGGTTGGTTTTGAGAAATGCTCAAGAAACACATATAAATCTCAGCCTTGTTGGCCTCAAACTGTGGGCCACTGCTCTTTGAAGCAGGACAGCTGCCCCTTTGCAAGCGGTAAAGCTGCGAGCATCGCTGCGGCTGCATCGCTCTACAAACACTTCTTGAGGGCTGGTGTGGTGGGGCACAGCAAGGCAGCCTTCCACAACGCTGAAAGCAGGTGCAAGGACCACCGTGCACTTCAATTGTGTACACACACACACAGCATTTGGGGGGTTTGACAACTAATTGGCTACCTTCTTAATTACAACCCCAGCTGAGATAATCTTTTCTAAATGGGTGAAAGTGCCAAGCATCGCCATAGCTACTAATAAGGCTGATACAATCCATAATCAGAGCAGTGTAAGCAAGACTGAGCAGTTACATTTAAAAGACTCACTTTAGTCAAGTGTTATAACCAGAAGAGATAATTACTATGAAAATAGTTTCATCTATTAAAACAGGTTTTCTAAAAAATATATTTATAAAAAGTTTTAAAGCCAGAAGTTTATCGGCTATTCAGACCTCTAATCTACCACAGATCTTGACATGATTGAAATACCTCTAAACCAGTATGAGTAATTTGTGTCTGCAGAAACTCTGGTTTCTCGGGAGTATTCACTCCTCAGGTTAGGACCCCAAAACAGGACCTTCACCAGCTGAGAAGGTCCATCTTCGCCTGACAGAGCCTTGAATTACCTACCACCCCATGAAAGACTTGTGTTTCACATTCAAATCAAGTTTTAACTTCCAGGCCTCAGCTCCTTTTCTACCTTTCTTCAAGGGATTAAAAGAGTCCCTTAACAGTGCATTTTCCCCATAACTATTTTTATAAGCCTTATCAGGTCAGTTCTCACTCTTCTTTTGGCCAACAAGATAGGGTACCTCCAAGTCTGCTGCTATAAGGCACCTTCTCCATCTTCTGAATAACCTTACCAGCCCCGTTCATCAACCTGCGATTTTCCCAACATCCTTTAAAGGATGCTGACACCAGAACATTACCCGGTACCCCAACAACACAATACGCAGAGGCAAAAATCTTACCCACCCTATACTTCTGGGGCACATTATGAATGCAGAGATACGCCAAGGCTGTCTGTACAACACCAGGTATCTTCACAGACTTCTCAAACCCATAAGCAGGGCCCAAACTATCAACATCTCAAAACCCCCAGGTCTGCCCACTAATGCTGAGCAGCAGTTCATCTCTAAAACCTTCTGCGCAGTCCCCTCTTTGGCTGTTTCCTTGGGAGCACACGAGCTCGATATCCCTGTGCTTCCACTGAACTCCCCATGGAGGAAAGTCAGGATGTCTTTGCTGAAGTGATCTGTTCTATCTTGCAAACACCCCTGTTGGGTAAGTCCCTGTAGCTTTCTTGATGGTTACCTCTCATTTTGTTAAGGTGAATAAAAAATGGCCCGTGACTTCAAAATAGAGTATTAAGTTGCAGAGTAGAGACACTGTGCTTGTTATCTGGAAATATCCATAAGTGAAAGAAATCCTGTAAAGCAAGTCTCTATTATTTTAATAGACTTTCCTTGCTAACTGCAGTCTCTGCAGATTTACAGACCAATCTGGCAGCAGCTCCAGTGACAGCACTGCTGCACAACAATAATTACCATTCCCAAGGCAGGAAATGCTCACTAATACGTAAACAACTCACTGTCATTAAAGATATGTACATTTCATGTGAGGATGGAGACATTTCTTTTCGCCCTTCTCTTCACAAACCAAACAGCAAAGATACCTTCACCTCAAACCAAGGCGGAGCATTACCAGGCAGACCTGCATAGGAACCCTGTGCAGCACCCAGCTCTGCTGGCAGGTGCCACCAGGGAGCTGGGGAGCCTTCGGCGTGCACTTTGGGAGCACCCCTCAGATTTTTTAATTACTCACTATAAGAAAAGCCCAAATTTGAACTAAGTAGCAACAGTTGAACAAAATCTCTTAAGAAGCAAGACAGCTCAATCACTTAATCTTCATCAAAACTTTCTCATCTGCAGAAACGGTGTAGAAATGAAAACGCACAATAAGGAGTTTTACCAGCCCCAAACCAAAGAGATCCCAAAAGATATTGCAGTATGTGTCTGCAGCAGGAAAACTGTAATATATCTCTATTTAGAATATGCATGCGTGCCTATTTGCTCTAGATGCATGTATAATCATCCCTGCTATAAATTAGAAAACAGATGAAGGATTAAACATCAATTGCCTGTCCTCCTACACTTCCCATCTCCCTGCCAGGGCCTGAGCAACAGAAGGCATGGTGGCAGTGGTTGGAAACAGACTCTGAAATTGGAATGAGAGAGGAAAATAAGCATTTTCCTTCTGTAGCAGAAGGAGAACCTATAGGAACCACTCGTGTTTCACTCTCAACAAATACACCCTTATTCTAAAATTACAAAATGCTTATGGCTTTAACAAGGATCTTAAAATGCAGCATAAATAAGTATCACTTGAGTTTGCAGTTGTAACTATTAAATTTGACAATGGAAGCAGCACTGTTATGTGAAGAGTTGCTTTAATACTAGTGAAGCATCCTACATATTGTAACTATTTCTGAGAGACTAGGAGAGTTTTACACAAGTGTAACCTTTGCTAGCTTCACCATCTGGGAGCGCACAGACAGCACTTAATTCCCTTGGCTTTTTTCCAGAAGACTTACAGTAAGTCTGTGGTATGCTTTTCTCTTAACAATGAAATGAGAGGTTTATTTTATTTTTGATTGTGGCTTAAAATAGCCCACCAACAAAATAATATTAAGGAGATTGGATCTCCAGACAGCAATAGCATCTTTTATAAGACCAACTGATAGAGCTGAAACTTTGCCCAGTATTTCCACCCAGGTACGTACACATTTCTTCAGAAATGAGTAAATGCAGAAAACTCCAAACTAAATACAGATAAAGATGAAAAGTCAGAAAGAAACAGCCTGCTGGCAGAACATGGGATAGGTCAGAAAGAGGCAAGAGAAGCAGGTCAGTAGCTTGTGAGATAACAAGAGAAAGTATGCTCTAGAAAAGAAGAGGGTGAAGCCGGAGAGAGAAAGGTATAATTACAAGCCACACCATAAAGCTATTATGCATATCTTGAGATATCCCTCCTATTATGCATATGTGTATCTCTACCATTATCCATTATGCATACCCAGGAGAGCTGCAACAAGTTCAATTTCTCAAGTTCATATTTATACTGCTTTTTTCCCCCTCTCTCTTTTTTTGTTTGTTTGTTTTTCAGAATAACTAGAGAATCGAGGACAGGAAGAAAGTGGGAAGATACGAGAGATGCTTTCCTGCTAAAAACAGAGAGTTCCAGTCCTTTACCAACTGTCTGCAGGAAAGCATCTGGGTGTTAATGGCTCTTTAGAGTCACCCACACAGTTCCTGTGATAGCTCTACTGCTCTGGACTGAGTCTGTTGCATTCAGAGCATATGTAGGTTTCAGGGATTCCTACAACTCTATTCCCTAAACATTTAATGTGAACATATGCTGTTCCGACCCAGCGTGGCTTCACAATTGTTTTTCATCCACTGGTAGTTTGTTCCTTGTGAAAACTTTGGTAAGGCTGATGGCTTTTCTGAGGACTCAAGGAGCATGGGCAGATGAAGAATGTGGTTTGGGGGTAATGGAAAAATTTATTTAAAGGTTTGGTCTTCTGATTCTGGCTGAAAAATACTCACTGATCCATCATGGTTACAGAATAGATTGGTAAATAAAAGGAAAGAACAATTAATGATAACTTCAGTTCCAAGTGTTTTATACACAGGCACAGCTTGTTTAGAGAAGCAACCAGAGTGCTAAGCTGATGAAGCAGAGCACTCCCTACAGACGAGCACCCAAGTTGCAAACTACCACCTCACTGGTGTGCGTGATGTCCATTGGTTTTGTGGAGGAAGGCTTCTTGGTCTGTGGGTTGGGCCTCAGAAGCATGGCAAGGTCTGAGGAATCAAAGTGCAATAACCTTGTCCTGAAAACTCCACTGTACAGGTCAAACAGACAACACGGTCATGCTGGACATCACAGATTGAAAGCTGCCAGAGAAAAACAATAACAATATTGGCTCTCTTCCGACATAATTCTCTTCTTTTACGCTCTGATTCACCACACAATTAATTAAAAGGATCAAAGGTCACGGGTGTACTTCATGAATTACGCTTCTCCATCACACTAGATGATCCGTCCAGCTGGAAAGTAGAGCAATGTGGCTTTCCTATCTCAACGGGTACTCAAAGTGTGTCAGCACTTTTAGATAAAGATATAATTAGAAGTTTTCTGTTTGTTGAAAAACAGACAGTGGCTTATTTCAAGTGATCAACTTGGCAGGAAGGGACAAAGTGAAGTAACAGGCAAAAGAAAACAAAACACTTTGAAGGTCTCCAAGACTTACAGCCTGTGGGACATGCTCTGAATGCATAAAGGCTTTTGATTACAATGACTTTGCTTTCTTTAAAATAAAAATGCCTAAAATGGCCTTCTTGAAGGCAACAGAACAATTTCCTTTTGGAAAATATGTCACAGGTCACTGCCCATACACACAGATGAAACCTACACTCCCAGCTATGGTACATGTTCCCTACCTGCTACCACCAGGTAAGGCAGATGCTCGCACACAAAGTCTGCATTTGTAATAGTGAAACGCTAACAATGGTCCTAGATTTCAATCATGTGTCAGCTTTCTTATTTCCAAATTTCTAGACCCAATTTCTATTCCGAGTTGACTAGGAGAAAACATATTTCCCTACGTACCTTGTCAGACTACTTGGCAGTTTAGTGGCCACATTTCACTCTTCGGTAACAGGAACTGGGCCCATGAAACACGTAGAAAGAGATGGACAGAAGTCAGCTTTGCAGTCACATCACCCCTCCATACATGATGGGGTTGTGAAGACATCCTACCATCCACATGAAGACTGTGAGAAGCCAATGCTTTCTGCAGTACATCCCTTCTCTCCTCAACTGAAGAGCACAGATCCGGTTTCCCATTCCACAACTATGTTACCACTGGTTCCCTTGCCCACAAAAATTAACAGAACTTCGATGATCTTGAGGTCTCTTCCAACCTAGACAATTCTGTGATCTGGAAGTGTATTACATATTTCTTACATCTGAGGTTTTCTGTTCAGATTTCATGCTGTTTCTTAAAACAACAGGTTAAAACTCTTTTGACATAAGTCTGCAATCACATTTCCCCCATATCCCCAAAGGTTGACTTTCTGCATAGCTAAATTCAGGCAGCTTACCAGGTTTATTTTCTATTTGATTTACAACCAAGTTTGCTGAAGAATATTGCGTAAGCTCTTATCTATAGATAGTGTTTGCTTCACTGTTTCACATGTAAGAGAGTAATAGCTCATGAAGATGCTCTAGCAGCAGTGTTCCCAAACAAGCTTACTTCACGCCTGCTGTATGAAAACTCCACCGTGTTTTTCAGTTCCCTGAAATAACACTGCCCCCATCTCTGCCTACACAAACATCCTTTTAATTCCGGTTAAGATGAGCTCTCCTGCAAAATGCAACACTAGCTCCATACATGACTTATACTCCTCACCCTGCTGCGTGACACGCCACTGCCGGTGCTAGGTGCTTTTGTACAGCAAGTACCTCTCAGCCGAGAGCAAACCCTGCCTGCTCCATGCTGCTTGCTAGTATGATTTTCACTGGAGATATTTTGGTTCCTTCAGGTCTTGTTAAAACCCTCACACAGGAAATACTTTTCAAACCCCATTCTCATTTAAAAAGTCAAGACCCTCTTGCCATTCCTCCAGACAGAGCTATTTGTTGAATGATTCTTTCTGACTATTCTATTCACTACTCATGCACCTTTGTGGTATCAGCCTTACAGCCTGCCCGTAACAATGCTTTACTGCTCACTGGTGCAGTAAGTTTATTTTATTTTTTATAAAGTATTTTCCTAGTGGCACTCCTGCAAGGCTGGGGAGAGCGGCGTAGAAGCTCACAGCTCTGTGACAGTGCCAGAGGCTGGGGTCTCAACAGCATATCCAGAAAGAGAACAGAACAGGACAGCTATTTGCATATATTTCTTTTGCATTTTGTTTCAGGAATGCAGGCTAAAATATTGCATAAGAACAGAAAGATGAAGACTAAGATGCTACAGAGCATGGGAAAAGCTCTTATTTTAGGATTCCATAAAATAAACACATTCATCCTCAAACAAAACAAAAAAAAAATTGCTTTCTGTTGTACTTAACTATGGACTACTAAAACAAAGACTTGTCAGCCTATCCCTAGAAGAGCTTTTAAGAAGGAATTTCCTTCCAATGCAGAATATCTACACACTGCTTTTCAGTACAATTTGTGCTGCCATTTTCAATTTCTATTGCAGTCTCCATGGAAGGGCCTTCTCCCACAGGTTGGACTGTCATTCTAAATGGAAACACACTTGGGAGGATTTTTAAGGGCAGCTCAGTTTGTGCCCCCTAATTGCACCCTGCTTGCAGCTGCAGACTTGCTATTCCCAGTGGAACTGTGAGAAATGCCAGGTTAATGCAGGAATGAACCCAGCCATAGCAGAGTAATTCCCTCAATGCCCAGTAGAGTCATCTGCCAAGCAGCAGAGCATGAGATGTTATATCTTCCTTAAAATACATTAAAAAGCCTCCGGGTTTTCATGACACCTACCTCTAACAATAGTTTCACCAACTGATCCAAGGCCTCTGGGCACTCTGACACAGAAGGCCCTGACCTGTCACAAGCCTTTCACCACTGTATGTCCTCACACAACGAGCTCTGTCTATATAACTCTAAGTTACAAAGAGAGGCATCATCTTTTATCACTGTTTACAGCCTGTGATAGGGGTTTCTATTCCTGTTAAACGTTTCCCCTGATACTAAAATATTTAGCCTACCTTCAGCATGCTCTCTCCTGGTTTCACAAGGCTTGTTTTCTATTCCTTCTCTTCCAACTCCTCTGCATTTCCTAATTACTTTTTCCATAGTCATTATTTCTCCTTTTAAGCTTTGCCCATAATTAAGGGTGAACACTATTCTCAACAGTGTTTTAAATGCAGACTTCTACAGAGGCAATTTATTTTCCACTGTTGCATCCCACTTCCCTTGTATGCTAACATTTTCTTTGGCTTTTTGACTATACCCTGAGCAACTATTTTTGGTAGCTCCCTAGAAGGACTTTAAAAGGGCTAATTTTAAAATGCATACCCATGTAACTAGTTCAAATCAGCTTTGCCAACCACCACTGCATTTCTCCAAGATCACACCCACCTAGTTACTCACCTAGTCTTTCCAATTTCTATAGGAAATACAGCAAAGTTTCGAAAGATGAAAGAACAAAAACTTTCCCTTCAATTGTCTGTTGGTTTTGTTTCTTTATTTAACGCCCCTCATTTATTTACACGATAGCCTCAAGAGGTGTGCTTGCAGTAGAGGAGGGTGTGCAGTACTACCACGTACCAAACTTCTGTAAGTTCTGTAAGCAACTGCAAGAGAAGCAGCATGCCTTACGCTTGTCATTAAACTAAGTGTAAACAAGGCAGTCTGGCACAATCTCTCCAAATACCAAATTGACCAAGTCTACCTGGTGATTGGATTAACACTACAGCATTTTGTTGCAGATTGCAGCATCGTCTCTCCCACCCCTCCTACCTTTTGCTAACATTTGAACTGCTGTGAGAGGACTGACACCTGATGCCAACTAAGCACCAAAGACAAAATTAATACTCCTTTTAGCCGACTTGGTGACTCTGCTCCCACTTTGCATTCCTTCGGGGAGCTGGATGTACAGGTTACAGCTTGAACCAGGCCATCCTTCCAGTGGGGCCTGCATCCCTCTGCTCTTCCCAGGACCTAGGACAGCCACCACCACCAGGGCTTCCCCACCTAACGCCACCATACACATGCTGGTGGGGGGGGGGAACTTGATGGGAAGACAAGGGGAAGCCTCAACTCACTGCAATGTAGAGACTGCGAGAAACTGCACATTTCTAATCTGCTGTTTAAGAAAGCAGTGAGCTCAGTCTTTAGGTCTCACTCCTCTCCAGAACTCACTCTAGAGGCCTCATGTAGCATCTGACTCTGAGATTAGCCACACTTATTTTCAATTTGTCCAGCAAATGAGCAAGATGTGAACAAGACACCTTTCTGCCTGCTTCCACAGCTTCCTCATACTTCATCCCTTGAGTCCCCTGGAAACTGGGACAATCCCCAGCAGTGGCAGTACTGAGGACCCCACTGCTCCCAGAGGCCACCACCTGCCCCAGACAGCGCCCAAGCTTTGAATGCGACCAGTTGTTGTTAGCAAACGATGTAGCATTGGAAGACATCCATCTCAGGTTGCACTTTGCGTTTCACACAGCAAAAAGATGATCTTGTCCCCAGAGCACCTCATTGTTTGTGCTCTGCTGCCCTTACACGCACGCAGCAGAGGCATCTTCCATTCCGTTCGTGAAGAGCCCTACCTCTCTCCTACCCCAGCAGGGTTGCTAACACCTCAAACCAGCCTCTCAAGAGAAGTCAGCTTAGCACTAAAAGGAAAAACACACACCCCAATGGGAAAAAATTCCCCAGGTAATTCACTTCATGCAAAGTCAAAGTCTCTTAATAAAAGCTTTATTTATTTATTTTTATGTAGACAAGGGACCAAACAAACAAAACCAACACAGAATAGTGATTCGGTCAGCAGCAATAACATACTAGCAAATAATAGTATTCTAACATAAACCCTTGGGTCTACAAAGCTCCAAAGAGCAACTTGCAGTGTATGTCTAAGTTGCTTCTTGCCCGTGCTTAAGCATACACAGCTACCTGAAAGGATTATGCTCCTTTTATGTTTCCACTTCCATCCTCTTGGTTTCAGATTTCTAAATTACACTGAGCAACAAAGAGTAGAAACAAAGTGCCAACTATGACAGTTCATTTCTCTCTTGCCACTGTCTTTTTTCAAAGACAACCAGCTGAGCAGGAAAACAATTGCCAGCCCCTCCACAGAAGCCCTTCGGGTGCTCCACAGAGCTAGCTGGTGATGTAGGCATCAGGCACTTCTCTCGAACCCAGCAAGAATGGGATTACAGTTAATCACATTAGCCTATAACTGTTTTTTCCTCTAAAAGCAGGATTACAGCCAGAGATAGAGAACTTCCCACATTCCTGCATGCCAGCTGCATTCTTCCCGACTTCATTTGATTAACAGCTAATAGAATTACAATCCACAGACCTGGGTTTTAGGGGATTATGCCAGAGGGGTTGCTGAAGGCGCTCGCTTGGCTGTAATTCCCAGCTTTGCACTACTGGAGAGGGACAGAGAGACCTTAAAATGACATTGAGAAGTACACTGGAGGGAGCCCCAGCCTAAAGAAGTGGCCCTATGTATTTTCTCATTTATCATATTTCCTGATAACACCGGGCTAGAGCACACGTGCCTGATTTAAAGTTCTTGCCTTCAGAAGATGTAGGAGAATGGTTGAAAAACACGTTTTTGTAGGAAGGGAGGGAAGATGGGAGGAAAATATATTCTGCAAATATTCTGAAATTGCTCATTTCAGAACAACTCAGAAAGCTCTGATGTATGTGATGATTTAAGCAACAATATTCATTGGAGTTAGCTTTAAGATCAGTATTTCTCATTTCTGAACACCCACCTATCTGAATTGAAAGGTATACTCCATCCTCAGAAGCACCAAATACACTGCGCAGGTTTCACTCTACAGATCTTTAAATTTCTGAAGGAAAACTTTTTAAAAAGTTTGAACTAAAATCCAATGAGGAAGTCCTTGGAAAGAAATGGGGGGGGGGGGAGGGGAGGGGGAGAATACAATTTCCTTTTTCAATCAAGACACTTACAAATAAGCGCAGCATAGAGAAACAAAAACTAGTTTGAACTGTGTTGTAGTTTCAGCTTTAGCACAAAAATTCAGCATTCACACCTGAAACAAAGACATTTAAAATAGATTTGGGTAAAACAAACAAACAAAAAACACCCTCTAAAATTCTGTTTCAAAAAAAAAAAAAAAAAAAGCACCAGAAACCACACATACTTATAAGCAGTAATTTAAGGAACTCAGTTGTACTGCACAGACTTCTGCAAAGCATCACATACTGCTGAACAAATAAACAAAAACCTAAGACCTACACTCTCTACACTCTAAATGCCAGGGAGCTTGCACAGAAGCTGAGCCAAGGCATTAATGGGGTCTGAGGGCAAGGGGTGCACTACACCCCCTGCACATCTCCTAAAACCAACAGAGATGCAAGGAAAAGTGCACCCTTGAGCACTTCCATGCTGCTCAGCAAGCCCGGCATGTGCAGGCAGCTGGGATGTGACAGATTGAACACGGTGGCTCTTGCCTTGAAACAATTTGCAAACTGCACTCACGGGACAGGGCTTGGCTCCTGGTGACAGCCCTGGGGCCTGCAGCCATTTCAGGAACATGCTTCCCAAACAGATACTGCAGGAAGTCTTGCTTCTCTCTATCGGACTCGCAGCTTCTCATTTTCTCCTCCTCATGACCAACCAAAAAGGAAAAAAGTCCACAACCAAGGAGAAAAAAAACAACAACAAGCTTCCCTCAAGAGGGTGGGGTGGTGGTGGGGAGTTAAATAATGATAACCATCATCATTTCATTCATTATCATTGCCACTTTGGGAAACTCACTGATCTCTCAAACTGCATCCTCCAAAACCTAACAAAAAGCCTCCCTTCTCAGAGCAGCAATACCCACACCATTTTCTCAGCCTTCCAAGTGCCGGGCAGCTTGCAGCACAAGGGATCCTATTTCACCCCAGAGAAGGTGTATCAAGTGTTTCACAGCTGGGTAAAGGCTGAAGCTGCCATTTCTGGAAGACCCGACGGATCCCAGCCAGCAGCATGTCTGTCTGCACAGTGACCTGCTATAGCCGAGGGCACTGAGACCTCAGGAGAACACAGGGGTAACGTTTCTTCCCCTTAGACTATTCCACAAAACAGAGCAGTGTCCCAGACAGGAGTTGGAGGTGTGTCCTGCATCCTGCTTCAGACTTCACCAGGGACCAGACCATTAGTTCTGCTTGGTAGAAATTCTGTGACATTACAGCCATGCATTGTGCACCATCTGTTTCTGAGGAGGCCTCTGACATGTACCTAAAGACAGACAAACAACACTTAGTCTCAATGAATCAATGTTGGCCAATAAATAAATAAATAAATAAATAAATAAATAAATAAAAGAGCTTGCTTGGCTGGAATTGGATTTCTTGCACCTTTCTGCAGGAAGCTCGAAGAGCAGAAATTATAACAGGCCATAAAGGACAGAACAAACTGGGAAATTCGGAAAGGCTCATGGGAGGAGCAAGATTTAAAAGGGACCTCATCTCTGTCAGTACCTTTGTGTAAAGGAGCAGAGGCACAGGCAGGACAGTGTAAAAGTAGCCTAGCTGCAGGACCAGCAGTTTAATAGAAGAATTTAACTGGAAAGACTTTGTAAACAGAGCTATGACTACAACAGGATCCCTAGACAACCTTGGAGACCTCTAATGCGAGTCCAGGACGCTGCCATAAGATTTCTGAAGCAGCGGTATTCCGGACTTCAGAACATGATCCACAAAACCATTGTGGACTAACACACAAACAGCAGTTGCTCTTCTACTTCGAAGCACACAGATGCTGCCCCCTCTCCAAACTAATTGCTTACCATGCAAAAACAGAGCAGCAAAAGATGCAATCAAAGCTCAGCCTGTTTCTTCTCTTATTAGAGCAGAATCCCACATGGAAAGCATACACAAGTGTATGTTTCCCACTCTTTCCCCAACCCTCTCTCCCTGAAAAGCAAGGCCCATCTACCTGCACCAGCTCATAATCAGTGTGCTATCACAACTACAAGCCACGCTGAAGACAGAGCCTGAATGGCATCAAAAACAGTCAGCCAGGATTAAACATCCTATGGTAGCAGTTCAAAAATAAATTGTGGGTAAGGGGAAAAAAAAAAAAAAAGTTTGGAAGTGATTATCCACCTCAGCCACAGTGACCATCAGGACCCGGAATCTGCTTCCATGAGAAGAAAGTGTGCGGAGCCAACAGGATCTGACAGCATTCCTCCTCCACCACAGGAGATGCCCAGCAAAGTTAGTAACAACCTGACACTATCAGGAGTGAACCGATGGGACAGCCTCATCCTGATCTCTCTGCACCAGGGGAGAAAGAGGTTAGTGCAACTGCTGCTTCCTCATGGAGGACCAGGCCCATTCGCTCCCTGCCTGTCTCAGAGATGGCAACCATCTGGGAGGAGCACCACCACAGCTGTGAGGTGTTAATGCGATCTTTGGTATTAAAGGAAAGAAAGATGAAAAAATGAAATGAAGCTGAACACAAGTGATAGTAACAGATGATCAAATATGGATCCCATAAGCGGAGAACCGCCACCCTGCCTCATGCGAGAGATGCACACCTGCCACAGCAACACTGATTGATAACCCTTTTATGTTTTATTTTTTATTTGTGGTGTGTGCGTGTGGGTGGGGTTGTTTGTTTTGAATCAGCATGAGTGTGGAGCAGTACACAGGGTCCATATTTTGGTTTTCCCCAGCTATGCCTTGCCAACACCTACCCTCCTGCTCAGAGCCTCGCTCCAACCTCCTGCATTCACCAGTGTCGGCTGCCACCTCCAACCATCAGCATGTTTGGCAGGATACAACAGACACGTGCTGCTGGAGGGGGAACCATGCAAGAAGGCCATGGGTGAAACCAGCAACACCACTGCCATGGACATGCTGGCCTCCCTCTTGCGTTCTTCAAGCTCTTTAACTCCTATGCAGTAAAAATCCCACCCCATGCCTGTTGGGTTTGGATTGCAGGGCTTGGACACAAGCTGAGACTTCTCCACTATCTCCAACAGTTTTGTAGGCTGAATACTTGAAACCAAAACCCCTTCTGCTCCACCTAATGAGGGGGCAGGGAAAACTCTGGGGACAGTGCCATGTACTGCATGTAGCCATCCCAAACCTAAACCCTACTTGGTGAATGTAACTGGCCAAATGAGAACCAAGTCTTACACATCGTCTTCCTCCTCCTGCTTCACTGGAAGGAAAAAAGGTCCTTAGAGAGTTAAGAGAGAACAAAAAGCACAGTTAATGCTGAGTTGCCCAGCACAATGTCTTGCATTTTAGAGCAGCAAGTTCAATCACGAGTCATATTCAGGATTCAGCTCAACAAAGAACTGACCAACCTGTCCTTAAACCCACAAACCATATTTCTTCCTCATGCAATACATGGGCCCTGTCACAGGGATGAGCTGTGCTTTGCAGCTCTGCTTCCCTTCAAGGTTAACGCGAGCATGTTTCATTTGATCATACTCACGGGCTGGAAGAGGTTCACCCTCGGGGGCACAGCCCTGTCAGGTTTCCTTATAGCACGTACCTTCCTGAACAACACAGCTGTATCAGACAGAAAAGAGCCAAGCCAGAGCACTCGCCGACCGTTAACAGAGCCTGGTGAAATTGGGCAAACCAAAACTGTCCGGGAAGACACAGATGCCCTCCCATTTTGGGAGCTGGGACCAAGCTCAAGCAAGCTCCTCAGACAGCACCGGTCCTCAGCCCCTGGGGCCAACAGCACGAGACACAGCACAGAGGGATGGATTTCCTACTTGTCTCTTTAGGAATCATGTGCATGCAATTTAGACAACATTAAAAACACCAGAGCACATGATTTACCCTTTCCCCCTGCCCTCCCTCCCGACTAGTTCGAAGAAACCAGAGACCACATAGGAAAAGCCAAGCACAGAAAGGCAGGAAAAATTGTGTCGTCCAAGCACACAACTCAGGACTCATTTTCCACATTCGTAACTCCCCCCCCTTGCCAGAGCTTATCCTCACTGCCTCAGTTTCTTCATCTGAAGCAGCAGGACGATTTGCACATGTATATTCTTCTCCGAGGCTGTTCTGAAGTTATTATTTGCAAGACACTTGGCAGATTAGAGCCATCACATAAATATTAAATGTTATGGTATCAGCTCTTACACAAGGAGAGGGATTTCTGAAGCTCTTACAACTACCATGAGGTTTCTGTAGGCTGTTTTATACAGGCCCAGGCTTAATACACGTTGCCAAACTCTTATTTAAAGTTAAGATTATATTATGCATAAAAGAATAATTCGTTCACAGGAAGAGCGTTCAGGCCTCTTTAGGTACACATACGGGATTTGAATTTTTAGCTCATCCATCAGGTCCCTATTCAGTCCTGTCTTCTGAACTACAGAAAAAAATAAGGAACATGATTTTATCCAGATATAGGGGGGAAAGTAAACAGTATTTTTAAAAGTTTAAAAAGGAAAGTAATTCATTATTTTTGTGTATTCAACCTGAGGAAAAAGGCAAAGAGAACAAGACAAAAAAGGTATTCCTCTTTCCGGGCACGCTATCCCCCTGAAATCTGTACCAAGCAGAACACACACAAGAAACCTGTTTACAGGCAGGGGATGAGTCATGCTCCCAGCTGACGGTTCGAAAGACTGGCTCCCAGAAAGGAGAACATAACTTGCAATTCACAGGAGCCAAATGCTGCTATTAGCAGGCAATGGGCATCAGGATAAGGGATCGGGAGCTGCAAGCCCTCCGCTATCCGCTGCCCAACTCCGGACAAGCAGTTTCTGTGCCTTGGTTTATCCCACCTCACAGACGTGGGGAGCTTTCACCTACCTCAGAGGGTTACTGCAAGGCTCAGCATTTGTATAAACAGCTCAGTCTAGACAGAACGTGGAAGGTACTTCAGGGGGAAAACTACTTCTTTGTTATTTTAACCCTGAAAATCAACAAGTTTGGGCTTGATTGTGCCAACCTAAAATTTCTGATGACTGAAAGTGGATGGAAATGATTTTATTAAAAATCCTTCACTCAATCCCTGCGTACATTCATTTCTTATAAGCTAAGTAACACAGCGTGAGAAAATATGATGCAATATCAGCCTTACCAAAGAACCAGTACTTGGAGTGGAAAAAAAAAAATCCATAAGCTTCCCTTCTCCCTCCCACCCTTTGCCTTTTTCATTTTAAGCTTAAATTATTGCTGTAACAACGTGCCTCTGGAATAACACTGTCGAAGGACATGGTGGTCATACTTCACCTACAACTCCACATCCATTACGGGCCAGCAGTCACCACACCACAGAGCAGATGTAATTGCTACTGCAGGCCTGCAGAGCAGAGAAACCACAGCGTTGCAAGCCTTCTGAAATGTAACATTATGGAAAAAAGAGCCTGGACTTTGTGGCTCATCAAACTAAAGGCACCGCTGGGATACTAAATTGATTTTATAAAGCCAAGATGCATACATACGACAGAGGCCTAGTTTCTAGCTACCTATTATGACTTGGAACTGCACAGATATCTAGAGTGGCATTTAGAAATTAAAAAAAAGCAAAACAAGCCCTTGCATAAAGTCACAGACAACATACGAGCCTGTTTCCACATTTCCCTTAAATATCCTATTAAGTGCATTTAATGGTACCTTTTGATACTAGTCTGCAAAGAGATCATAGGAAGGTAAGAGTAGGGAGAAGAGAAGAAAGCATGTGATACTGGAAAATCTAGCTATGATCCCACCCCCAGGACTCATTATTTAGAAAAGCAATTGCAGCACTAAACTATGGACCACCAGAAACACACATCCACATTCAATACAAGTGGAAAATGACTCAAGCTTTGTTTTTCTATCACAAAATGTTATTCAGTTGCAGTTTCTCTGCAACTTCACTAGAATAAGGCTATTTCTTCGTCAATTGCAAACTCAGGATCAGATTTTTGTAACCCAGGTAATTCAGTCAGGAGAGGAAGGCTCTGCTCCACCCTACTGATGCTCTTGTGTTCAAAGCAAGAACAGGACAGATAGAGAAAAAGGTGAAAAAAATGACGTTATGGGCAAAGTTCAGGCAGGCAAATGCTACCCAAGACGTTTAATGCTACGTCCTCCAGCTCTGCTGCTGCCTCTACTGGGCTGCCTACGTTTGGAGTTTAGCACTGGGGCTGATGGCAGCTTAGCAGAAACCACGGGAAAGAGGTCACAGCACGCTAAAGCCAAGCGGAGAGAGGAACTACAGAAGTTTTCCTCCTGGTAACAGGGCAATCCAAGCAGATGCTCAGAAAGCAGCTCAAGGTGCAGATCAGAGGAGGCCTTCAGCCTTGGAGCACAGATGCTTTGGAGGACAGGGAGGCAACAAGCAAACGCAGTGTCAGGCAGGACTCCCCCCACACAAATAAATCACTGAACTCTTCAGAGAGCAGCAAATCTCCTTACCCCTCTGGATTAAAGGCAGACTTAAAGGAATGTTTGTTAACAGACTGCTCACTCCCTGGGTCATTCCCAATGCATGTTAGCTAACCACAGTCAGCAGAGTTATGTCAGGGATGTCCTTGGTTTAAAAAATAAATACATAAATAAAAAGTGTTTCTAAACAAATTGATACCTCTAAGGACAATCAAAAAGCTGACTAGACGTGGGACAACTCATTTCATTTCTATGGGGTTTGTTGACTGCCTGCGGTATAAAAGTATCTTTTTGAAACATCTACTTGCCTTTTGCTATTCTGTAGATCAAGAATTGAAATTCAGGGTCTCAGGTCTTCCACAGGAGTAACAGGACAGATGTTTTGGGAGGCAATTTTCAGTCTGCTCACTACGGAAAGCTGATTCCCTATGGGATTCCCACTGAAATTTCAGGAAGCAATGATATTTTATGCCAGCATTGACTATGTTTTTGAAGATTTCATTTGCCTGCCTACATGCTTTGCATAATAATTATCACACTGAAAGAGGGGAAGCTAATAATAAAAATTAAATGCTAATTTACATTTCACTGCATAACACCACAGAGATAACTTATTTTTTAAATTACCTACTTAAAATATATGACATGGATGAGCAATATTGCAAAAATATCTATTACAAAAAAAGCTCAGAATGAGCAAAGATAGAAAAAGGGAAGGACCAGTGCTTGTTCCAGGGGGACAAGTCTGATGAACAGGCATGTAACACGGATGCTAAGGAGAAAGAAAAAAAGAATAGGGTGGGCTTCTTTGGCACTGTCTAAGGTGTTAAGAAATCCCTGTCCTCGGGAACCAAAGAAACAAGAGAAAGTCCCTGAAAAAAATATATATATATTTAGTGGACTTTGACTGCTTTAGTCCGGAACAGGAACCAACACTAATCCCAAAACACATTCTCCAGCTTGGATAAAGCAGACATGAGGGAGCTCCAGTATGATCAGCACACTGTCACGCTTTTACAACTAAAGAACATGAACACATCAAATGCCGTCCCGAACCAGGGCATCCAGGTGATCTGTTCTCCGAGCCAAAATTTCCTCCCAAAGACAGCAAGACATGCACTGGCACTGGCCACAGAGCATAAATCCAGCAACTCCAACCCTGCTGTGCACAGCCCATGACACCAGTGAAGACTCAATAAAGGCAGCAAAAAGTCTCTCCAGGGCTAAATCTCCATCTTCCAAGCCTACTGCAAACCTCTCTTTAACTTCAAGGAATAAAAAAACCTCAGAGCCCGGAGCTATCACTGCCAACAAACTAGTAAAACACAAATTAAACTGCTGCCCTTTGCATGTCACCAGCTACTGGTGAAGACGCCAAGCCTGCCCCTGACATTCTTGCAAGTGCTCATTTGTACTGCACCAAGAGGCAAGCACTGCTCTGGTAGTTTCCTTAATACAGATGCTAACACAATGCTAAGTAGTGTTATAAAAGCACTTCCTCCCCTGAATCCCTCTGAGCAAACAAACTTAAGAATATGTATAATAGTAATTTGACCTTCCTGTTTCTTTTTTTCCTTTATTTTCTCCATATAATTCAAATGCATTCCAAAAGGAAAACAGATATTTTCAATATACACCACCAAGTAAATCTTGCAATTATCTTCAGACAGCCTGGTAACAGCTTGAGGGGGGGAGTGTTGGGAAAAAAAAAAAAAAGTCAAATTTGGCAAAACCCACTTTTGTCCTTATTTCCTTCTTTTTCTTTGTGCATTATGTCTGTTGCATTGCTATAATTTTGGTAGCACTGTTTTCTTCTTAGCTACAGCACAGTGAGCATTTTGACATCTTCTGGTTACAACCAAGCCCCATTTTGGAAGTGCAGAGGGATGTTTCTGGGAGCAGCCTGGTAGCACTTCCACAAGCTCTTCTCTTCCCTTAAGGCAGCAGTACCCCCCTTGAGCTCTGCTCCATGCGAGTCAGTTACTGCAGCCAGGACTGCACTGGGAGGGGATGAGATAAAAAAAGAAAAACAAACAAACAGAGCAAAAGGCTGATCTCTTTTCACAGAGATAACAGTAGGAACGGAGAAGGACAGTAACTTTTTTATGCCTTCCAATTAACCAAACTGCTCAAAGCTCCAAAATGGTATTTGAAAGTGAACCTGGCACATCCTCCTTTCACTATCACCAGAGCTGGCTACCTTGTCTCCAAACACTCCCCCCGAGCTGCAGGTTTCAGCTATAGGTGCTCCCCTGGCCTTCCCCTTCCAGCATCCTCATTTTCCTTCCCCGACAGTCCCGGGCAGAGGCTGCCGGTAGCGGTGGATGTGCAGACCTGGGAGCCGGAGAGCCTCCCTGCCGCTCCGTCACCAACCTGCAATTACAGCTGCTCGCTGAAAGCCACAGCACCTCACGTAAGCTAAAAATAGCAGCACTTACTTGCTTTGGTAAAGAACTGCTTTTTAAGGGACTATTATAGTAGCAGAACAATCAGAGCTTACTTTTAAACGTTTCAACTTATAGTTCCTAGGGAATTCGCTCAGCAGCATATTCAATTCTTTAATAATCTGAGGAGAACAATCCAATCTGAAATTCTTTAAAACTCCCTTCCTATTTCAGCGTCCCCGATGATGCAGCAACTCATATCAACCTTTTAAATAAAGCTAGCAATTGTTCATTAGCAACACACAGCCTTCTCTGTAGTGTTTGCAGCAGCTTTGCTGGGAATTCACGGATGCCCAAAGAGACAGTATGGTAAAAGAGCTGGTAGCTTGGAAGAGCTCCTTTGGTGGGACTTCAGCAAGCTGCCAGGTAGGAGTGATGTGAATGGCACAGTCAGGACTTGGAGACAGCAGCCGGGAGACATCAAATACTCGGCCCTGCTCCCAGCATCACCAAAGCAGCGATGTGTGCTGGTACAGGAGTCAAGTGCAAGGACGTGCCTTGCCTCCGCAGCCGCTGCCCTTGCCAGCGGGACGAGGAGCTGCATCCAAACGAGCGCTGCCCTTCGCCTGCAGCCAGTGCTTGAGGTGCAACCACATCGCTTGCGTTCAGGGCTACCACCGGTCCCAGCTGGGCACCCTCCAAAGCAAACAGCATGGCACTGATCACAGCAAGGAGCTGCTGGGGAAGCCCGCTTTTAGGATTATTTCCATCAGTTCAGAGCTTGCGTCCCTCACGTCTTCCCCCAAGCTGGGGGCACTTTGTGAAGAAGCAGCCAGCCACCCGTGTGCCTTGCATCTTGCCGGTGCACACGAATATGCTCCCAGACCTCACCCCAGCCCTTGTGGCTAGCGGGCAGCATCCACACGAGCCGAGCTCCCTACCAACAGCCCCTCCATCCCCCAGCCCCGGCTGAGCTCCGGCCTCACCCCCTCCTCCTTGGGGGGACACCAACGCCTGTAGGGGGGGACAGGGCACCGCGGATGCCCCCCCACTGCCCCAAAACCGACTCCCCTTGCCCTCGGGCTCCGTGCAGGCCTGGAGGGGGGGAGGATAGGGGCAGGGCAGGGCAGGGCGGAGCAGGGCGATGCCGGCCGCCCCCCACCTGCCCGCCGGCGCCGTACTCACTCGGCGTAGCCCGTGGTCCAGGGCAGGCGGCGGGTGTCCTTGCTGAGGATGAGGATGGGCCGGGCGATGTGGTCGGCGGAGCACTCCACCTCGTCCGGGGACAGCCCCAGGAACTCGGGTCTGCCGTAGGGGAAGCGCAAGGGCAGCTCGGAGCCGCCGCCGCCGCCGCCTCCCCCGCCGTGCTCCCCGCCCGCGCTGCCAGCCATGATGCCGCCCATGAAATTGGCCACGGCGGACTTGACCCGGGTGAGCATAGTACCCCGGGAGCCCCCCCCCGCCACGGGGGAGCCCCCGCCGCAACCCCGCACCGGGGAGGGGGGGCTCCGGGCCGAGCCGCGCCGCGGAGCCGAGCCGAGCCGCGCCGCGCCGAGCCGAGCCGAGCCGGGTGCTGCAGGCTCAGGGGCGGCGGGGCGGCGGGCTCATGGCAGCGGCAGGTTTCCCCCTCCCGGCTGGACTCAGCCCGGTGGCGGCGGCGGCTGCTGAGTCATGTGATGGCGAGGCTGGGTTCGCCCCGGCGCTTCCTGCTCCTCCTGCGGCACCGCCGGAGCTCCCGGCCGGCCCCCGGCCCCCGGCAGGTGCGCGGCGGGCGGGGCCGGGCCGAGCGGGGCCGCCCACGCCGGGGCCGCCCCCGGGCAGAGCCACCTGGGGGCCGCGGGTCCCCTTTCCCCTCCCCTCCCCTCCTTTCCCCGAGGGGTCGCTCCGGGCTCCGCGGTGGATGCAGCGGGAGGGTGCCGGGGCGGAGGGGCGAGCCCGGGTGCCCGCAGGATGAGGGACGGGGAAGTTTTGTCCGGCGCCCCGCACAGAAATGCTGGCCCGCAGCCAGCGCGGTGGAGGGGGTGCGGGGCTGGGGGTGCCAGGCTGAGGGGGCACGGGGCTGAGGGGGCAGCAAGAGCGTTTGGAGGAGGTCCGTGCCCTCCAGCACGGCTGTGGGCGTGTGCCCTGTGGCATCCCAGCGCCCCCCAAAATCTCTAAGTCACCAGGAGGCAGCGATCTGTGGGGCGGAATCCGATTAATCGGGACAATTCCCACCCCAGGCTAAGCACTGAAGCAGGTATACACCCAGATTTCGGAGGAAGTGGTTATTTTTCAGATCTCTTCTTTAACCTGGATTGGTAGAGATATTTTGGGGAACAGTAAACCTCTCCTAGGTTTATCAGCTACTTGATATTAATAACTAACCACTCGATAACAATGTAAGGACACCTTGTCATTCTGCCATTCGTGTATTTCTGTTTGCTTTGCTTTGTTTCCTGGTTATGTTGCAGAGGTCATAACTTTAAAGAAAAGAAAAAAGAAAAAAAAAAAAGAAAAAAGAGAGAAATAAAAGGATTGTTAAATATATATATACATATATATATATATATTTTTTTTTTTTTTTTTCCAGGGGTCCTTTGTCTGAGTGCTGTAACAGGCAGCAGTTCATCCAATCCACACGTGACAGAGGAAGGCAAGTCTGAGGTGACCAGGGCTGACCCCAAACCCCTGGTTACTCTATTCAGTGGTCCGTACAATATTTGATTTGCCCAGTTCAGTTCACTGCTGGCCCCATCCACCTGAGGATAATCCCTCTCCTCTCCTTTTTCAGCTAGATGGCCAATGTTTTTCCTCAAGCAGCAATCCAGTGCCACTTGCCTCACTACTGCCATAACAGCCTGCTGTCTGAGGAAGACAGGAGTGAGAAGAGGGGCATGAGCAGAACTTGACATGTATCCTGAAGAGGCTCATTTTTTCTGTGTAAAAGTAGAGCTCCTCACAGGTTATCACATACACTCTTGGAGAGGCTATGCCAGCTGACTAAATTTTGCGGTCTATCTGACACACGGCTTCAAAAAATACCATTGACAAGGACTCAGAGAGGATGAGTGTTTGTCCTCCTGCCCCACTTGTGGTCACCATTCTGCACAAAACGTGAGGGAGAAATGTAAGAGAGTATGTATAGACTTGTTAGAATTTAAATGATTGTCTCTGCAAGATGAGAAGGAAAAGCTCAGATCAGACATATGGGGAGACAGCTTAACAGCTCACCATTCAGAACAAATCTGTGCGCTATTTGAAATTCTGGGGTTGTTTGCCTCTGACACAAGAACGCTATGTGGATAAAACAGCTATGATGTGACCTTTCCATAATGAAATGTATAGAGATGCTTTGATTTCAGTTCTCTTTGAGGAAAGAGGATCATGTTGTTCACTTCTGAGTCAAAGGTGAAGCCCCACTTCTCAAAGGAAGTCGGGCCTGGCAGATCTGAGCAAGTTCTTCAAATCGCTCAGCCTGCGGTCCATCAGGTCCAAGCCAGACATCTTTGGTGATGGGCAGACCTTGAAATGTCTGGGTATTCACTTCACATCAAATTTTCAGGCTAAATTCTCAATGTCACTATTTGAAAATTGACTCTCTCTCTTTCTGCTATCCCATGACTAATGCAAAGAAAAGATGACAGGTTTGATTTTTTTTTTTTTTTTTTAAATGCAAACGTATTTGTGAAATTGAGATAAATATAATTTTCTCTCTGAATGGCTAACCACGTCATGGAGCTAGAGACACATTCACACGCAGCTCTTTGAAGGATCTGCACCGTATTATGTCACCTTGCCATGCATTATAATCAACATTTGACAAATTCAACAGCATTTTACTCACAATTAAAAAAAAAATATTATGCAGAGAATGCTCAAAATCTTCACAGAATAAGAGAATAACTCTGATTGGAAAGGGCTTCTAAGGATCATGTGCTCCAACTTCTTTGTCAAAGAAGGGCCAACTTTAAAGTTATATCCTATTGTCCAGAATCTTGTCCAGTTGAGTTTTCAGTGTAACCAAGGATACAGATACCACAGCTTTTCTGGGCACTTTTTAAAGAACTGTAACACAGTTCACTTTAAAAAATTGAAAAGTTTGCAGGATCCATGTGGCTCTGAGGACTTTGGCTCTGTCTCTTGGGTATATGGGATGCTTGAGCAGAGGGCATATTGTGTGGAGTGGTTGGACCAGTGAACGTGCTTTGAGTCAACATGTTTCCACATTTTCTGATTAAAAGAAATGTCTGGGACAGGCCTTTCTTTGTTTCTTTTACAGAATATGCAACTACTGTCTCATAAAAGGCACCAGACTATGGAAGCCATTGGATATATTCATGTTTCCTAAAGGATTATGGAATTTATTTTATAATTTATTAATTAATAAAAATATATATTTATTTCAGTGTGATTCTTGTACTTGCCTGTACATTGTTTATACCTCACCTTGCTTGCCTGTTTTACTCTTTGTTTGCTGTGCTTTTTATACTCTGAGTGAAAGCAATGGGAAAACTCACAAGGACTCCCAAAGCAGGAAGTCTAATGTGGGGTGAAAGGAGCATTTCTGCTGGCATGAACTTCTGCGCTGTTTTTAGTACTGAGTATGTACAGAATATCGACAGGTGTGAACTCTGCTACTGGCTTAATTCTGAGAGTATGTCAGAATAGGTATCTGGCATTACGGTGATGAAACTATCAGCAGGGTTAAAAAAAAAATAAAGGAAGAATTGTTTGTTTTTCTCAGTTAATCCCCCAAAAGAAAAGCACTTGGAGCCTTATTGTTGCACATGACTCTGCTTAGGAAGATCACCACATCATGTGGTGATCAATGAACTTATTCTTACCTTTTCAGAAGTACAGTACAATCTTTAATAGGCATGAGGAAGCTCTTCATCTCTGAAGAAAGGCCCTTCAGAGGCACAGTGCCTGAAGCATCACCGAGATGTGGAGGGGAAAATGCCTCTTGTTAAGACATCAGTGCTACTCCCTGCAGTGCCCGATCTCCCCTGCATGCCCTTAGCTACCCCCAGTGTTTCTAGGCTTATCAGAGCTGACAAGATCAAAGCCACTGGTGCTCTTGCCAGTTTGCAAGTAAGAGCACCAAGTACATTAAAAAATAAACAGCAATACTCGCAGTGTTGTATTTCCTCTGTTGTACCTGATTTCTACTTCATTCCTGAGTAAGTATTTATTTCACGCATGGTATTTCCTTATGAGAGATTTCCAAGGCTGAAGTTCAAAGAGAGCATCTCCTGCAGAACATGGGCAGTGCCACGGTCCCAAGGCGTGGGGACCCAATCCTGTTCCCACAGAGCATGATTCGAGTGGTCTCACTGAAGGCTGCAGGCTACCCAAACAGACCAAATAGATGATCCTTACGGGTCCCTACCAATTCAGGATATTCTATGATTCTATGAAATCCACAAAATGGCATCAGGGCCAAAACACCCAAATATCTTATTCCCAAGCACAAACTTTAGGGCAAACTCTTCATTTTGCATCACTGCCCTAACCATGACATGACCAGAACCACTGAGTACAGTTTGCCAGACTCACAAGTGTGGCTTGGGGGGTGAAAGGAATGAGAAAACATCCGAGGTTTCCTTTAGACTAGGGAGAAACTAGGGATAAAACTTGTATTCATGAGTTTCATGCTGACAAGCAACAGGGGCCAGGGGCCCTAACGCATAGAAATCATAGCCAGGCAATGAGGACCTCTGTCACAGCTCTGCCCTTACTCAAAGATATGCTGAATAGTTGCATGGGGAAAACACTCAGGCCAGAAAAGTGGCTTCATGTTTCTTCTCATGATGGAGCACTAATAAATGCACAATTCTGAGCTGTGTGAAAGTAGCCCTGGTTTAGGTACCCAGGCAGGAAAAAGGCCCTAAAGAGGGGTCTTAGGTGACAGGCAGTCACAGTAAAAGATGTCCCAAGATCTTATAATGGCTTGCAATCTGCATAAATATAAATAAATACTTCAATGTAAGCTGCCCATAAGCCCACAAATTTTCGTATTTGCCAAAAACTACAGGATGACTTTTTCTGCGAGAATCTCTATGCAAGTATCCTGAAGAAATAACCATCTAATTTCACTACAAACATCATCAACAACATTTTGCTTCTACAACCTCTTCTTACTTTCCATTATCTGCTCCTTTTTAATGCCTGCAGCTCCATCTGCTAATAACGGGCTGCGCTGGGGATTAGCTTGTTTATGTGCTCCCGTTGGCAGCTTTACATGGGGGAGGTGGAGCAAAATGATTATAACCTCCTTGTGCTCCTTTGCCCTGATCCCTGTGAAAGAACAGCTTGCCAGATGATGCCATGAGATGCTTCAGTGTCAGCTATAGCTGGTAAGGAAGTCTTGACTCATGCCCAAGTTAAGCATGGGTTAAATACTCAGGGAAGTGTTTTGTGTTTGCAGAGTGGTGGGGAATGTTTGTGTAACCTGCCAGCTGCTTTCACTGGCTCCTTACCTGGGGCGTTTCAAGAGTAAACGGGATAGGCAGGGGCTGCCTATAAGCCTGTGGGGCAAGAGAAGGTGGCAGGGGCATGGGATACAGGAGAGCCAAGCCTCACCATCACACCCTGCTTTGACTTTGCTTCTTTATTTTCCCTGTGTTTTTTTTTTTTTCTTTACTTTTTTTTTTTTTTTTTTTTTTTTTTTTTTTTAATACAAATTAAGTGAATGGTTCTGGCAAACCTTCAAGGTTTTAATGTCAGTCTGGGCATACAAAATCACAGGTAAAGCTCTTACGTGGCACTTGCTCTCAGGCAACATTGCCAAGGGAGGAAGTGGGATTTTTGAACAAGTTGTCAAAACCCTGAGCTCCTAGACTTGAGGCTGAAGGCTTACCAGATGTTTTGTGCTGTCAGAAATCACAGTCCTGGTTATTATGAATCATGGCAGAGAAAAAAATTACTCTACTTTTGCATTCAGTTTGTGGATTTCTGTTCGTCTTCTGTAAGTAGGAGTACGGAAACTATTTTTCCCCATTTTTTTTCCTTTTTTTTTTTTTCTTTTTTTCCCTTTTTTATTTTCTTTCCAGCACTGCTCTTGAGGTGCGTGTGGTCCTGCATGGTCAGCCTGGCTGCCTGGTTTCCCAAATATGTGGCATATGTGGCATTCTGATATTAATGTGTTATCATTCAGATTGCTATGGGTAATACCCAGAATCCTGTCAATGCCTGAAGAAACAAGTGCAAACAAGGCAAAAACAAGCATTTAGAATTTCCTGACACTTCCAAAAGTCTTGCAAAGTTGTAAAAGTGTGTATATAAATATTTATTAAGTTGTGTTGGAGAAAAAAAAATGTGAAAGTTTAAGTCTTCAGAGCTCTCCAGTTTCAGCTGTGTAATAAGATGCTATAAATATTGTCATTTCTTCTGCAGCATCAAAGGTCCCTTGTTATAGGATCTGCTGCTTTGTCTGCAAAGACCTGTGTAGTGGGGGCTCTAATCCATTTTTAAGTTGTGCAAGCACATTTCTTTTTTTCCCCCCACCATTTTTTTTTTAGCTTGACCATTCCCTTTTATTAATGCTTTTAACAAGATTGTTTAAATGGATTCTTTGTTGTCTTGTTTTATGTGTGGGGTGGGTTTTTTTTGGCTCGATTTGTACTTTTTTTTTTCTTCCTTTTTTATTGACTAGAAGCTATGGCTTTTGACAGTCTTTTGTAGAGGAGATTTAAAAATAATAATAGAAAATTATTTTTATTTTTTTCACGTCTTCCTATAATAGATTGTCCAAGGCACAGAAATTTCACCTGGGTTGCACTACGAGCATAATGCAATGTAAAGGCTGCTCCAAAATCATACAAGCCATTACTTTCTCAGATGTCCTCAACAAAGAAAAAAAAAAAAAAAAAAAGAATAAACTGGAGGCCAAAAATCAGACTGAAAATGTTGTGCTGGGGAGAAGTTGGTCCAGCGCCGGGCCAGCTAATTAGGGAAAAGTGCAAACAGGATTATGTGAACATCGCTGCTTCCGCAGCAGACACAGCAGCAGGAAAGGTCCCCAACAAACATGTAGCCACAACAATAGGCAATCTGCACGGCCTGCTGGTTGCTCCAGCTGAGCTACAAATCTAATTAACCTCTGACTTCTCTGGGTCATGGCCTTTCAACTACTGTGCGGAACAACCTAGGAAACGTGATAGAAAAGATGCTTTATATCAGATTTCAGGCAATAAAGAAAGCCTCACAATCTCCCACTAAAGAGCTGACATAAATATGATGACCTTCTGGAAATATCATTATTTGTGATGAACATCTGTGTGTACAATTTTTATTAATATAGGGTGTTTAAAAAAAATCAACAGTTTCTATGGAGTTGTAGCCCCCTTGGAAAGTGACTCATGCACCTCAAATGCATTTAAGTAATGTAGGTAAATAATTAGCATGCCATAACCTACTGCAGGTCACTGCCAATTGTTTGTCAGTTTAGCCACTGACAATTATTTTCACCATGGTGCAGAGGGGTTCCCTTCATCCCATGTCCAAAGCTTGCCACTAGCATAGGTAAATCACATTTCAGTCTCCCTGAAGGTGGAAGTAAAATAACCCTGCAGCTGCTCACTGCCTTCCCCAGCCAGGGATGGCATGGGGCTGACAGCAAAGGTAGTGGGGCAGCTTTGGGGGATGCTCAGCCCCCTCCCAGCACCTCCAGCCCTCAGACAACCTGTACCAAAACCCAGGAGTCACTGGGCACTCACTTGTTCTCTGCACTTTGTACCTGCGCTTTGCAATCCCGATCCACAAAGGGGTTTCCTCCACAGATTTCAGGATAGCACAGGCTGAGATGTCTCCGTATGCACTTGGACTTGGTGAGCCACAGGAATCTACAGCCCCATAAAAAGACTCATGGTTAAGAAAAATCTGGAAAAGTGCTGTCTGTATTTCCACATTATTTACTATTAAAAGATTTAGGGGTGTGTGGGGAACAACACATGATAAAATGTGTTGTCAAAAAAATGTGATACAGAAGTAAGCCTGATGTAGGAAGCCCCAGTACCTGAGCCCCTGTAGGCATCTGTGATAGATGCAGGTCTGATAATCAAGGTCAAAAAGTTCCTTGGCACGATAGCGAGGAGAGAAACCGCAGCTTGAGAGGAGACTGAAGAAAAGTGTTGACACCACAAAGGCAGCGACAATGCTCCATTAAACCTGATGAAGCCTGAAATCCAAAGCTGGTAGGAAAGGCTTGTATAAACTGCATAGGAAGCGCTTAAAAACGCTGATAAGTAGGTATCTTTCGGACCCTGTTGGCAGCTGCATTGATACACATTTACAGGGACAAAGTTCCTATACAGAAGTTTCTCAGGAGCATTTGATGTGCCAGTGCATTCAGGCAAAAATGGGCAAAAACCTCCCTGAAGTTCAAGCAAACACGGTTAAGGAAAACACCACAAGCACAGAACTGCTCTGCTCCCTGCTTTGTTTTTACTTGCTCCTCATGGGGGATTTTGTGACAGGGGATTATATAGCTCCCATGTGCAATTATCCTTTTATTCTAGATGCCCTAAAGACATTCAGTGACTGTTTACATGCCTTTTTTTTTTTTTTTTTTTTTTTTTTTAAACAAGGGATTGAAGCTGGTCTTTGGCTCTAAAGTATGCCCAGGCTGCCACCCCTCTTCGGAGCACATCAACATGCCCCAGGTTCCTCATGTGGTTCTTCTGGTCCTCCCTGAGCACAAACTTGAAAACAACCAGAAATCCTCTTCGGGACCGACACAGGGTATGGTGCCCCTGTGGGGTCTCCACCTTTTCTGATAAAGGAATGAGGTGCTCAAGACCAGGTGAGAAGTGCTTGTGGGGATACCCCACAGGGAAAAATGGTTGAGATTTTTAGGATGGGGCAGTGAAGGGTTTGAAGCAAGGCAGGAATAAAAGAGGAGTCTGGGCGAGGTGGAAAAAGGCATCCAGGAAGTGTAATGATGTATTAATTCAGTGATATGGATTATGATAGTTGTAGACTGTCATCATAGTAATTCCATTGTTAGTTCCATAATAATATTTCAGCAAAGACTCTAGTTCCTGATGAAAATAAAGTTTGGAAACTGTTGATTTAATGAGTAACAGGAAATTTGGTAAATCACAGTAAAAGCTGTTGTCTATAATTTTGTAGCCACATATTAAGAATTGCTATTGACACCTCACGGCAGGGAATTCATAACATTTCAAGTTACCTTGATTTTGTTATTCTGCACAGCACAGCCATGGGAGCTCACGGAAACTCTGGAGGTAGAACTTGTTTCCAATTACTCCTGAAGTTGCCAAGGAAAGCAAACCTCACTTTCAGAAAGTTCTGCCCCTTGGCTTCTGCTGCAATGACCATTCAGCTTCAGTAACATCTGTGTGTCCTCAACAGCTCTGAGAAACAGTACGTTTCTGTCAGGTACCCAAAGAGGTGTTGAAGAGCTGGAGTTAAGTACTTGGTCTTGACAGTCTGATGAAATAGGATTTTTCATAAAAAGTCCTAGTGGTTGTATTTCATCAAAAATAGGAGCAGATACTGCTGCCTTCAATACTTGCCTTTTCCTGTTTTTATAGTAACACACACGTCATCAGCTGTGTCTTGAAACACTGATTTGGAAAAATAAATTTAGTTTATTGTATTAACAAGGCTGCAAGGATGCGTAAACCAAACTACACTTTATATGACAGTTTGCCAGAGTTGCTCACCCATATCTAATTACCAATGTGGCAACAAAGGTGAGATTAGGGCATAATCGTGTCTTCTGCTTGGTGACTTTCACTATAGCAAAGAGAGCAGTAAAGGAGTGTTGCAGTGCATGTAGTTTTAGTTTTGATAGCTTGGGTAATATTAATGTCACCGTAAAATGAAATAACACAGGTGTTGCCATGACAGAGGTACTGGGGGAAAAATCCTACGTCCTTGATAATCTCCTCACAGCCTGTGCTGAAACACTGGCCGCTGTGCTCCCCAGTGAAATCAGAGCACCCAGCTGGGGTCACCCTGATGAAAGCCTGCTGCCCAGATGCAAGCTAGCACCAGCCCTCTGTAACAAAGGACACCAGATCCCAGCAGCTGGTGCTCCTCAGGCTTGTAGACAGTTGTATTTTGTAGAAATATAACATTCAACACATCCTCATATGAATCTTGTGTGTTCTTCCTCTTTGGTATCTTCCAAACAAGTTCTGTGTGTCTCTGCTTATCACTTCCAGCTGGTCATTAACAGGGTAGTTGCACATCTTGTATAATTTAAAGTGCATATCAGCTCAGAATGCTTGTAATAAAATATAGATTAATTCCTTAACAACAACAACAAAATCTATGCAGAAAACTATTGCCTTTACAGCAGAGTGGAACTTCATGTGAGAATCTCCTTCAGGGCAGTGAAATGATCTTTTGATATTTTTTCATGTAAATCTCTGCAGACTTTTTTTTTTCCTTTTCCTTTTGTAGAAAGAAAATAAAAATTTTAAAATAGCCAGAAGGCAAAATATTAACACATTTTACATTTGAACAAGTTCTTCTGATTTCTTTCATAAATACCATCAGTGCCAAAAGGGAATTCTGCACTTACATTCTGAAGCATCAGTGTGATCATATGATTCACACTAAAATTCAATCTGAATAGCAGTGTTTTATTGTGGTATTACAAAAAAAAAAAAAAAAAAAAAAAAAAAAAAAAAAAAAAGCTGCCCCAAGGCTGGCAGCTTCTTCTTTGCAGTATGGAGAAAGATTTTTCTCTGTAGGACATGGTATAAAGCTGTATTATAAATGTGTTCAGGTACCTGCACACACAGTTGATGTAAGATACCTTATGCTTTTGTCAGAGGTATGTGACACTGTAGCAGACACAGATTTAAGTGGGAGAAGCAGATTTCCATTCAGGACAGTATGACTGAGTCTATCCTGGTCTGAAAGAGCAATGTTTGTGTGCATGTATCCTGCCCGTGCCCTCCACCTACTCCTGTGCATGGGGTAACAGGGCTGTGACCAAGCAGTGCCCTCCTCCCTGCAAGCACCAAAACCATGCCATGCATGCAGAGCACATGGGCTGCAGCACTGAGCAATACTCTGTTTTCCCTGGCAGACTTTATTCTCTGCTGTCCTGCAAGGTGCATGTGTTTGGGCCCTTCGATACCGAAGGCCACCTGTTTGCAAGCAACCAGACCAGTCCAGGCACTATCCTTGTGTATACATCATTGTGCAGACAGCTTGCTCTTGTGTAACGGGCCCAATTCTCTTCCAACTTGATGTGTTTTGCATCTGGCAATGCAAGGGGATTGATGCATAGGTGCACAAGCACAGAGCAGGTCCATGTCAGGCACATTTCTGTTTTTCCCCAGCATCGTTGCCAGTGAGGCAGCATGGTTTGCAGAGGAAGGTACTAGAAGTGTAAAGTATCACAAAGATCACAGCTACTGCACTGTGGAACAGTTTGGGTCCACTTACAGCTCCTTGTAGTCCCAATCCACCTTCTTCCTTTGTGATTCAAGGTTACAAGTAGAACAGCATCCCCTGTAGCAGAAAGGAGATGACTCTGCTGTAATTACAAAGGGGACTTTTGAGATCAAAAGATGTAAACAGCTTCTCATAAGTGTGTTATCCTGCAAATTCCCCAGCCAACTGAATGCTAAACTGTGCCCTGCTGGGATGCAAAAAAAATTTGAAAGGCAAAGAGCAGAGGTCAGAGTGATGTCTCTTTGGGCACTGGCTGAGATACTGGCGTACAGTGAGCTCATGAAGTAGCCCAAGGCTCAGTGCAAGCATCATTCATACAGCTGCAGGGACCCAGGAGCATGCATCACACCAGCCTTGGGGATGAATCCAGCTTCCAACACTTTGCCAGGTGTCAGCCGGTGCAAAAGGGAGAACCTCCAGCAAGAACAGGGCAACGGAGCTGCTGGTTTCCATTCTGGTTTCCATCCCACAGAGCAGGGCTGTGGCCCTGCCACCTGCAAAGCTTGCCTCAGGTGCTCACGTGTGGGCACGCCAGTGCCAATTTTATGAGATGCTTGCATCGATATGCACCCTCAGACCTCACTATTCTAAAATTGTGTCCCAGCCCTTCACCGAGGCTTTAAAGAGCATTGTTAACTCCATATGTGTCTTTTGGCTCCCTGCTTTTTATTTCTGTGTTTTATCTGCTGGCACCCTCCAAGTGTTAAAAGTTGCATTTAACCTTGTCAAAGGAGGACTGCTTCTATTTTAAATTGAAGCATTTTGTGCAAAAGTCATATTTTGCTTGCAGCATTTCCTTATGGCTAAATATTTCTGTTGGAATTCCCAAATGACAATGTAAAAACACTCCAATGAGCTGAGGAAGAGCAACTTCTGCTCTGGAAGGGAGTCTGATGATATCCTTGATACCTTTAATTGAAACTATTTTATGTCCAAGACAAATGAAGGGTTAACAGCAACATGCATATTTATGACAGATTTAGCCTTTTATATTCTTTTACAACATTTTTCTGAGCATATCATGATTCCCTCAAATTTCTATGGTTAAATCTCTTGGGCTGTTTTATTGTACAAATTGCCATATTCCATAGAGTGAGTGACAAGATTCCCCAGGCTGAAGCATCACCTCCTCACCCTGGGGCTTAGCTGTCATTGCAGAGGCAAGTTGCACATTGCAGCTACTATTCTTTGCCTGGGCAAGCGTGTACTTCACCTGCTTGGGTTTATTTAATTTATTCCTTGAATATGTCGGTGTGAAACTCTAAGATCTGCTTTCTCCTGGACCTGACTGGGCATTCTCAAAAGAAAAAGTTAAACTTGCAAACTTCTTGCACTGAGAGAGCTGAAGTAGATTAGATTGTTTTGGATTTGTTTAATCTGAACTACAAGCTCATTGCTTTGGGATCTTGGAATAAATTCCTTTGTTATCATGCAGGAGGGCATCTCTTCTGCAGAGTCCCATAACAAATCTTGGCCGTTACGTGACCACATACTCAGAAAACACCTTTGCTTTTCTCAACTGCAATTCTTTGGGTGTTTTCTTCCCATAAAAATTGGCTTCAATTTGATTTGAGACAAAATATGAAAATATCCAAATCCCCCCAAAATAAAAATCCTGCTTGCTTAGCTCTTCTTTCTGCAGAGATCTGTACAATAAAGTTTTAAGTAAAATTAGTAGAAAGAGAAATAGCAGAGGGAGAAGCATGACTAAGCAGATTGAAGAGAACATCACTGTCTACCTGCAGTATTTTTCAACATTTGTCCTAAATCTGTTTTAATGCCTATGGGGAACTGCTCTATTCATACAGAAGGACAATAGAAGTGGCCTGAAGTGATTTTTGCCCTAAAGAACCAACCTTTGAATGTAGCCTGGCTAGGTAAAACCTGGCCATCAGCTTTCAGTGACTATTAGGAAAACAACCAACCAACCAACCAACCAAACATATTTTCTCATTATCTTGAAGCTCTTCAAATATATTCTTCTTGGTCTTCAGGTTATATTAGAAAATGCTACTGTCAAATGAACTTTTCAAACCAAAATGGAGCTTTTTTCATTTTTAACAGTAAAAACTAATAAAAGATATTGTTTCTGCCTAAACACAGTGGTAACAAAAGACACCAGCAATATACCTGACACAAACTAATCTCTATCCCTTTGAAATAAATGGCTACCTAATGGAATAGCTGCTCTTTTATAGGTCTTCCTTTTGAATAGAGATACTGAATGAATCCTCATTATCTATTCCTTCCATACTTATTCAAAGAGTGAAAATATATGACAGGTGGGCACAATACATGGAAGATGTATTACTGCATAGCTGTAATCCAGTACACTAAGGTCATTACTTCAGCTGCGACTTAACTTGGTAATGGAGATAGGATAAACAAGAAAGGAAAGAACCATACTTTTCCTTGAATATCTCAGAAAATAACACTGTATATTATTTTTGATTCAGAGACACCTATGTAACTACTTTTTTAAAAAAAAAAAAAAATTATTTTCCTGAAAAAAAAAATAATGGTGTGAAAAGCAGCCATTAATGAAACAGACCGGTTTCTCCTGGGCTGAAAAAGATACGATGGGGCCAAGATTGTTCAGCTGATGAACCCGCTTCTGTAATCTGTTTTGGATAACATTGTTATAACAGCATCAAAAGCATGCCTATGTGAAAGATATTAATGATTTCTTCAGAAACAAAACATGAAGAACAACTGTCTGGAAAGAATGTAATTGATCATATATTATGGGGAATTAAAGGCAGTGTTGGGGGTGTTACAAACTTTTCATTACATTAAAATGAAAAACGACCATTATGGGACGAGAGGGATTGAACTTTGTACTGAAAACATCATGCATTCATCTATTTATTTAAACCATGCTTCCTAGATGACTCAGCCCTTTGTTAGGGTTGTCTAAGCCTATTACCTCCTTTTCCAGTTGCCTTTTTTTTTTTTTTTTTGAGAAATTTCAACTGACTGAGCCGTATTTTTTACTTGATCTCTACCTCACCCTGAATTTTAACATTAAATGTGATTTTAAGAAGTTCAGACATAATTGAAAGGAATGCTAGGACCAGGAGGCAGATTCCTCAGTACCTGATGCATTTTCCACTATAAAGCACTTGTGGTAAGCCTCCTGTTCGGTGGAGGTATATGAGACTTGGCAAGAAATTTGGTTCTAGGTTCACTAGGCTTCTGCTATTTCCTCGGGCGACACCTACCTGTATTAGAAACCCCAGAAACTCACAAGATACACAGGTTTTCCTGCAATTGCTCAATGCAGATGAAAATGACAGCAGCCTTAAGGCTACCCAGCATTTATGCTGAAAGACTGGACCTGCCTACAGACATCCAGCAACCCATAAAAATGCGAGACTGAGATTGCTGTTTCACATAAAAATGGCTCTGTGTGTCATTCCCAGTGCTCTGTTCCACATCACACATTCAGGTATGTCCTTCATGGCTATGGGATGTATCACTCCATCGTGGTCCTACACAAGGACTGCAAGACAAATTGGCTATTTGGCTGTTACGGTGACGGAGGACATTCTCCTGCTTCTGTATTGGATGACAAAGATAAATCTTTAACCGTGTGTAAGTACACTTCACCAGCTGCCAGCAGAGTAAGAGTACATTAGAAAAACAACTTGATAAGCATATTGATTAATGAGCACTTGGAACGGTTCAGTTAAAGACTTAATTCAGATTTGTTATAATTCTGATTACTATGCGCTCATAAATGCTCTCATAATCCATAGCTATAACCAAACTATTAGAAACACTGGGAATTAGCATAGTGAGACAGCAAATGAGCCGCTGGATCATGCTGACAACATGCTATGCACTAGTCATATTTTTTTTTTCCTTTTTAAAACAGTGATCATTGTGGGATTAAATGGGTCAAAATGACAAAGCAGCACAGGTTTGAAAGAATTTGCATTTCCTATGTCACACCAAATGGCTGGCTTTCAGAGTGTGCCAGTTAACCAGTTTGCCTCTCTTTCCAGGTTTCAATCAGTTTCTAGATAGTTCTGCAAAAGTTTGGGGTTGAACCTTGTTGAACCTATTTCAGAAAGTTACGAATCTTCTGAGAGAATGTATAAAAAGACCAAAACTGAGGTAAAAATAAGACACCAAAAAAAAAAAAGGATTTAAAAAAAAAGTTATGCCACCTTTTAAAAAGTAGTAGTACTGAAGGAGTAATGAAGTAGTATTTCAATGTTACTACTTTCAATACTAGTTGAAAGTAGTAGCATTGAATACACTAATCTTTCAATACTGTTACTTCCACCACTAATACTGACCTAGATGAGGTTAAAATGCAAGGCTGCAGATAGAAAGAAACACCTGATCTTCCTTCTCTTCATCTCCTAGAGAGGATCTGAAACCTCCTGTCCTGCACCTGCCTCCCACCTGCATTCAGGGCGTGCTGTTGAGGAGCCCACACAGAGAGAAGGCCTTCGGGGCCAACCAGCAGGCGTGGGGATGTGGGGGCTCAGCTCTGGGACAGTGATGGTGCAGAGTGGAACAGACCGGAGAGACAAATTCAAAAACACAAATACTTGTCTGACTGGCAATGAGAGCTGGCCTTTCTCTGCTACCTCAGGTACAAGGTTTTTGCAAGTTCACCTCCAAAGAGCATCTCAGCTGGAAACCCAGGTGCCAAAGATACTCATTTAGAACGGATGACCCACAGCTCTTTTAGGTGTAGGACCTGCTCTCAGAGCTTGGGAGTTGGCAGACCTGGGCAAATGAGAGCCCCAGCTCTGCCGCTGTGACACCCACAGGTCAGGCTGCGTCCTGCTCAGGGGACTGACCTTCAGGAAAGCATGCAGGTCCTGGAAAGATCCCACCAGCTGCTCTAAGTCAGCAGTCTGCTGAATCCAGCACATGGGTCAAAGCTGGCATGGCTTTCTGCGTAATTCTGTTAATTCCTTGGAGATTTGCAAAGCTTCATGAAAAACGCCATGTTTTCCTAGTGGCCATCTGTTATGAGCACATAAGATTGCCTGTGCTCGTGGCTAGCAGGTCAGCTGCTGGATGGGGTTTCTTATCATATCCCTTCAGAGATGGGATCAATCTTTACAAATAGAGTAGAGTAGAGTAGAGTAGAGTAGAGTAGAATAGAATAGAATAGAATAGAATAGAATAGAATAGAATAGAATAGAATAGAATAGAATAGAATAGAATAGAATAGAATAGAATAGAATAGAATAGAATAGAATAGAATAGAATAGAATAGCTCAGTTGGAAGGGAACTACAAATGCCATCAAGACCAACTGCCTGACCACTTTAGGGCTAACCAAGAGTTAAAGCACGCCATTGAGGGCATTGTCTAAATGCCCTCATCAACCACCTCTCTAGGAAGCCTGTTCTAGTGTTTGACCACCTTCACAGTAAAGAAGTTTTTTGTAACATCCAGTCTGAACCTCCCCTGACGCAGCTTTGTGCCACTCCCATGCGTTCTATTGTCATTTACCAGGGAGCAGAGACCGGCACCTCCCTCTCCACTTCCCTTCCTCAGAAGGTTGTAGAGAGCAATGAGGTCACCTCTTAGCTTTATTTTCTACAGACTAGACAACCCAAGCCTCCTCAGCTTCTCCTTGTAAGAAGCAAAAGTTCCTCTCAGATCACATCCAGATGTTCATTGCAGGCAAGGAAATACAGACCACATGGCAGTGGCTCTTCCAACTATCACACTTGACCAGGCTTTGCTCAAGTGTTGTATGAGAAGTTTTAAAAAGTGAGAAGCAGCGGCCACAGTTCCTCCCAACACACTGTGTGGGGGCTTTTCAGGAGACGTGACACAGGCACCTCCGTGCGCTCTCAGAAATGCACATGCCGAGATCAGAGCTGCTGTTGTTGCAGCTGCTGCCTCACACACACAGCACTTTGAAGCCTGTGTTTGAGCTTTTGGTTTGGGATTTGTCATGGGCCAACTCGGAACAAGGAGGGGAGGATGGCTCAAGGCTTGCATCTTGCCTTGCATGGGTGGAAAGATGGGGGTGAAGGCTAGAAATGCAGGTAAAGGAGGAGGAATGAAAAAATATGGAGTTCAGAGGGAGACACTTGGTTGCAGGAGATGGGGAAGAATAGGGAAGTAGACAGAGATATGGGGCTGGGATCCGGACAAGAGAAATTGAATTGCCATATAAGTGGTCAGAGAAGCTGATACTGACCAATTTGTTTTGGGAAGCTTTTGTAGGCACTTAGAAGGATGCCTTACAAAAAAAAGTGAACAGCTCAAGGTGCTGTTGCTTTCTGTTAACCTGGAATTCTTCTAGAATGCCTGGCTGGAGACTTGCATCCAGGCACTATAGAGGTGATTAGTATGCCATTCAGTGTTATTCAGATAGCTATATCATTCCTATCAGGGTTAATGATAACATGAATTTAGACAAGCCTCTGATGGGTTTTTGTAGTTGCTCTTATTCCCTAGAGACAGGACTTCATCCATGCAAAACCCACTTGGGTAAGACTGCAATGAAAGGACATTTTATGGCAGCACAAACCCTTCTGTAAGTCACTCTTCCAACAATGATTAGACAATTCTTTTCCTAGTGTATTGCCTAAGTCTTCTGTATGCATGGAAAACCTTTTGCTAGTTGTCAAATGACTGTTTCTAAGGCTCTAAGGATCTGTTACATTTGGAATAAACCTACAACTTGCTTAACCTTGTTCTTTCTGTGCCCTAAGGCCTCAGGGCTGCTGGAGGCACGATGTAAAAATGCCTTGCCAGGAGCATGTTCACCCTGGGGAGCCATGGCAGGAGACAAGGCTCTTGGTGGCATTGTGAGAAGTATATGTGCCTCCTCTGTTCAGCAGCACCTATTGGAAGGCACTGTTGGATGGGTTCCCAGCATTAATTTGCAATAATCACAATCATTTACATTCAGGCCTTAATTAATGAATATCTGGATGTGTATGGGATGAGGTGATGTGGAGAGGATATGCAGGGTCTATTTCTGCCCCTTTTCATTCTGGTAAAACTCTGCTCATGACTCACTGCTTATTACTGTCTCCTGGCAATGTATGAAGAAAGAGATGTACAGCAGAACAAAATGTTTCTTACTCTGATTATTTGCTTCTTTTTAACAGCCCAGTACCTCCCTTACCACAGCCTGGTAAAGGGGTTCCTTACAATTTTAAATCCTCGAAGTGTTTTTGTAAGGAAATGTTTGAGCATATGACTACCTCAAGGTTATTTGAGTTTTATCAAGTTATCGTCTCAGTGCTAAATGGTTGTTGGAGGGATAAGGGGGTAGAAAGTCCTTTTCTGTGGGATGTGCCATCCCAACCTGGCTGCTGGAGCTGTTTAAAATCTCTGACCTGGTAACCACTGAAGCCCACCTATATCTCTGTGTGCTGTCATGCATGGCTGCTGCTTCCAAATGCAGGAGAGGTATGCCAGCGGCATTCTTCCCACTGCATGGGAGTCCTAAGGACCTCTTCCAGCTCTATTTGCTGGCCCAGTTGAACAGCACAGGGTGCTGAAGGCATCTCAGCAGCATGGGCACAATGGAGAAAAGGTGACCTGAGCTTGGGGCAGGCCATCTCCCAAGGGAGAAGCATCGATGGGCCTATGGATACACCTCAAATGTTGGTTGAGCTGGGTTAGGAGGAAGAGTGCTGGGAAGTGCTGGGACGATAGCTGGATACGTGCAAAAAATACAAGGTTGGCATCTGGTCTGACTAACAGAAACACACTAAAATTATCCTAGGGAAGAAGCATTTCAAGTTACTCATTTACAGCTGGCACACATTTTATATCTGACAGTAGGACAAAGCACTGTAAAAATACCCTTAAGAATGTGAATCTCTGCTCTGATTTGCACTTAAAAGGCAACATCTGATTAGTGTCTGTATTTTATTAGCAGAAAACTGAGAGGATGAAAGCTTCTCAGATATTACCTTTATTGTACCAAATACTTTTCAGAGTATACTGTGGAGGAAAATGTCACATTTCATTAAAGTGGATCATTCATATACCACGCAGGACTTGGCAGCGGTTTATAGACCCAGTGGTAATTTTCAATGTTGCCCATTTTTTAGTATTGAAGATCATTTTAAAAATGCTTCTGATGACCTCAGACTAGATCAACTGGTGCTCACTGGTCTGTGTGTCGACGTGTGCTGTTGTGCACCAGCTGTGGGGCTGCTTTAGGTATAAGCAGCTCAGTTGCTGTGTCAGCAGTTATCACACAGTCCAATTTTAATAGGCTTGGTTACACAGCACATTCCCAGACCTTCCAGCTGTGCCTCATGAAAATGTATGCTGACACTCATTCTGGTCTCAGCATAACCCCTGCTTTGGTGTTACTTTATTAGTATTATTATTATTTATTATTATTATTATTATCTATTATTATTATTATTATTATTATTATTATTATTATTATTATTATTATTCTACTTACAAGTAATCTCAGTATTTCAGATATATGAAATGTCAGATATGTTGAGGATAATATCCAATCACCGCAAGGTTTCGCCTCTATTAGTTGTTTCTGTGTGCTTCATTTAATCTGTTTGCTACCCATTAGAAAGGCTAGCAAAATATTTGGTTCTTGAAGAGTTGAGTGCTTCATTTTATCTGATGCAACTGAATCAGCAGGGCAATAATTTACAATGAAGAACTTGTTTGGCAGTCTTGGGCTTTTTTTTCATGGATTGTCTTTGAACAGATTGTAATTTTCTTGAATTTATTAATTATTCAAAATGTTAATGACTTTGGGGGATTGATTATGAGCAATTTTATGTGAGTATTTGGTATTCAGTATACAACTTCTAGGGCCATTACTTCGTTGTGTAGGTAGATAAAGGAGCATAGTTTTCTCTGTATTGTTAACAAAAGATGCTGAAAAATGTCATGAGAATTTTGCTCAGAAGATAAGAGCTTGGGAAAACACAAGAAAAAAGATCAGAACATTTACCCCTAAAATCCTGGCAGATAAAGTGTTTTCCTAATAATAATTTCTGAAGTAAAGGTTATTGTCAAATCTCTTTTGTTTACATATAGGATGTTCATTTCTCAAGATAACTCACACACAAAGCAATTGGGTGTGTGCATGTAGTCCTCATGAGGGTGTAATACAGCTTAGGTCATGGTTGCCTTGTGCTTTGGTGAGAGGCATGTTTCTCCAAACAATATATTCTGCCATTGCTGTCAGTCTGCAAATTTATCTCAAGGTTACTGTGAAGGTGAAGGTGACTGGATGCAGTTTCTAGTTCCGAAGAGCGCCGTCAGATGCTTGTACACTTTGCTGGTCTCTGAACATTTGCTTTCTAATTCTATTGAAGCACAAAAGGCTTTAATTCACAGTTAATGAGCATTTTGTGGGATAACAACCTCAGTTCTTGAACAGCAAGTGGCTTGAAACAGGTGTTCAACAAATTAACTTTTAAAGACATTTGAATAGTTAATTAGGAAATATTTGGTGATGCTTCCTTCGATCTGCTCTTGCCTACTTTTGCTTTAAGGGGGAGAGGAGAGAGGGAAAGCATTTGCTGTGAGGTAGAAGTACATACTTCTTGCATCATTTAAATGTAGATCTGATTTTTGATTTAAAAATTCAGTGTTAAAAAATCACGTTTTAATTGCTGTATATATTTTCTATATATTTAATTCCCATACTCTTGACATTTTGGCCAGTCTGGGAAGCAGCCGTGTGGGTGGTTGCTGCTGGCTGGAGCTTTCCCCCTGTACCAGACAGGAATCTCTACAAGCTCTGCACCTCCTCAGTGTAACTTTTCATTGCTTTGACTAGCAGGCCTACTGATGGATTTCCTTAAAAAGCAGACTGCTACCCAGATCTTAGAGTAATGTGATGTGTGCTGAGGCTCTCTGTAGCTGTTGAGGTGAATGAAGAGCACTTACATTTCTTCTTCTGGCTCTGCACAAGCAAAGCTAAATGAAGGGTGCAGACGCTGCAGAGGACTGCCAGCTTAGCACAGGAAAGAGTCACGGCACAGCCTGTGGGAGCATGTGAGAGCTCCCATCTGCAGTTCTTTCCCAGTCATGCTCAGGATGTTTTTTTTCCACTAAATGTCCAGTTGTTGCTTTATTTCTTTTCCCACAACCTTCCACCATCTGGCTTGTATTTAAAAGACACAGTTTAGTTCAACACATTAAATTTCAGCTATGCAGGCTGCAATAGCTTCTGCTCTCCAGGAACTGGTAAAGCATCATGTGTCAGCTCTCAGAGAAAGACAAGGGTTAGTTGGTTAGAAAATGAGCAGAGAAGCAAAAGCTATATACCTTAAGGTTGATAGAAGTTAATCCATTTTAAACTCCTTACATCATTTAAGCCTCTTGGGACAGGGATTTGTCGTTAAGTCCCTGCAAAATATCATGTCATATCCATTCTGCTCTATAAAAAATGAGTAAAACCCATAAAATTCCACAGTCATGCTAGAAATCTATGGGACACCTACATTTGGTTTGCGTTGAAACCCCAGTAAACCTGATCTGGTTCTTCACAGTAGACACTGAAGTGAAAATTCATCGTTAGCAGTGCTCTGGCACTTCCCTAGCTGTACTTCAGAAATAGGCTGAACTGGGTATGCTTTATGGAAAAAAAAAAAAAGGAATTTGTATAATTGTGTTCAAGATTATGATTTCCAATTTAGAGTATCTGTATGTGAGCTAAGGGCATGCTGCAGGTGCTTGACTGCATGTTTCTGCAGTAGAGCTGCTCAGTCACTCAGCTGTGGCAATCTGTGACCACACACGGGACCCCCAAGTCCCCCTGGGGTGGCAGGGGAAACCAGATCTGATAATCTGGAGCACCTCACATGAGGTGCATTTGATGTCTATGTTTGGGACAAATTAATCCATGATTAGGTATATGAGCTCCCACTATAGGCAGGGGACATTTTTTCTGTGCAGTTGGGAGAAAGGCCAGAGAGCAATTTGGTCACCCTGAAGTAGACTCCTAGGTGCTTGGGCTGTTTTTTCTTGTCTCACCATCAGCCTTTCTAAAAACTGGTCAGAACCACTCCTTTGGATGCCTGGGCCGTGCTGCACCTGGCAGGATGGTCACGAGTCCATCTGTGTGGTGCAGAGAGCATCTTCCAGCCCCTCAGGTCTGTCGCATTCACCAAGGCTCTCCGGTTGACAGCTGTCTAGCTACATGCCACAGAGGGGTTACTGCATCTCAAACATCACTTTTTCAAACATTGCTATTGCAACACACATTTTTCTGTGTGTGGTCTTCCTTCCTGACAAAGAGCAAGGTAAGTGAGCAAGAATGTGCAAGAATGTGTACAAGTATAAGCACGTACTTGTGACTGTGGCATACAAATACTGTAAGGAAAAAATACAGTTTCTGTTGCCATTAAAGCTGTCTAATAATTTCCATTTCCTTTTTACAGATGCCTCTGAAGCTGAGGTTTATATGAGTTAAATCTTTGTTTGCAAATTCTGCAACAGACTCTACTGCTTTGACTTCCTGTGCTGTAAAGTCCTGCTTCTTCTGTGCACATACTTCTGGGCCAACCGGAGGTCAACAGATAGTTCCTAAGAAAGCTCTTGATGGCTTTTCTTTTCTTCCCCTGACATATAAAGTTCTCTCTCTCTGAACACTACAGAAAAAGCGCAGTAACAGGAAAAGTACAAGGAAAATGGAACTGTAGATTTAAAGGTAAAAGTCAGGAGTAATCTCTCTCTGTTGTGATACAGGGTACACACAGCTGTCTGGCTGGCTGAGTTTTGGAATGCACTGAAATATAAGCAGAGGCTTGTTCTTTGTCTTTCACTTTTAACTTGACAAGATCCTCAAACGTATTTTTATAGTTTCCTTCCTGGTATGCTCCCAGAGATAAGTACTTGCTTGAAGTAAATGGCAGGCCTGCACTAGCTGGAAGAAAGCTTCTCCTTACACTCTGTAATAGAAGCAACAGAATTTGCTCCTGATTCCTTTGTTGAGCCACCAGAGATCATAAAAAGAAAAGCCAAAGGATAATGCATTTCTAACTGGTGCACTCCTGGCTACCCTGTGTATGGTATGAAGAAATTTAAAAGCTCATACGCAGTGCAATACTCAATCATACACTTGATCATGAGCTCTAATAAAAAAAGGAGGATTACAAGCTCTTCTTTGTTTCACATGGGAAAATATTTTCTGTTTCATTTATTATACTGAGTTTTCCTGCATAGATACTCCTAATACAGGTCTGTCATGTTCCTGCATTCTCTTTCATATTCACATAATTAAAAAAAAACAAACAAAAAAAAAAAAAAAAAAAAAAACAAACAACAACAACAACAAAAAAAAAAAAAAAAAAAAAACAGACCTTTTCTGATATATTTAAAAATTATTCTTGCAACAACAACACTTTTCAAAGCAGTTTACTATTTTATTTAGCCCAGGGAATTTAGGGGGAATTAGCTCAAATGGTAGAGCGCTCGCTTAGCATGCGAGAGGTAGCGGGATCGATGCCCGCATTCTCCATTTTGCACTTTGAGTTGGCTGAAGGGAAGGAGCCAGAGAGTTGAGGTCAATGGGATGGAGCCAAGTTGGAGTCCTGTGTCTAGTGGAGTCTCTCAAGGGTCGGTACTGAGACCAGCGTTGTTTAATATATTCATCGATGACTTGGATGAGGGAATGGACTGTGCTGTCAGCAAGTTTGCTGATGACACTAAACTGGGAGGAGTGGCTGACATGCCTGAAGGCTGTGCTGGATGGCTGAAGGACCTTGATAGGCTAGAGAAACTTAATGAAATATAACCAGGGCAAGTGTAGACTCCTGCATCTGGGCAAGAACCCCGGACACCAGGACAGGCTGGAGACTACCCTGCTTGAGAGCAGTGAAGGGGTGAGGGACCTGGGGGTCCTGTCCTGGTGGACAGCAGGATGACCATGAGACAGCACTGTGCCCTTGTGGCCAGGAAGGCCAATGGCAGCCTGGGGGTGGTTAGTATGTTGAGAGAGATTCTCCTGCCCTTCTGCTCTGCTCTGGTGAGATTGCATTTAGAATATTGTGTCCAGTTCTGGGCCCTTCAGTTCATGAAGGACGGGGAACTGCTTGAGAGAGTCCAGCGCAGAGCCATGAGGATGATTCAAGGAGTGGAGCATCTCCCTTATGAGGAAAGGCTGAAGGAGATGTGTCTCTTTGGCTTGGAGAAGAGGAGACTGAGGGGTCACCTTATTAATGATTATAAATATATAAAGTAGCTTGGGAGCAGCGCCCTACCATAACTCCTAAAGAGGGCAAATAGGTGGCTGAAGGCTGTGAGGCAGCTGCTTCTGCTGGGAGCACTGGGAGGGAGATGTGGCGAGGGATGGCTCCTATCTCATGCGGGCATGTAGACTCCAGCAGCCCCGTGAGATGCCACTCCTGGATCAGCTGGGCTCTCTGGGTCTTTGTAAAAACCAAATAAAGGAGCAGACTTGCTCATACATACTCAGGGGTTATAAGTGCTAAATGACCCAAGTCAATAGCCAAGGGGGACAAAGTCCACTAAAATCAATGAGAAGACTAAAAAAAAGGTAAGAGAGAAACTGCTTTAAACAGAATCTTTTATTACCATCAACTAAAAGTTAGCATGAAGACTACTTCCCTTTGACTTACACAGCAGTATTTGTGTAGGATAATAAGAGAGAGGCAGGAAGCTGGAAACAAAACCAACACTGGAGTTAGAGGAAGGTAAATAAAGCAAGTCCCTGCAAGTTAGAAAGCTTAGAACATCCTGGTTACACAGAAAGTAAAAAAGAGCCAACTTCCCATTTCTCAGGAGAGGCACTAGATACACGTTTGGAAACGTTCACATAGCACAACTTTCATTAAAAAGCAACTGAGCTGCTGCCATCTTCCTGAATCAATGCAGAACTATTTTACCTTTCCTAGTGTCATTTCAAATGTTGCCTAATGCAGCATCATTAAATGCAAACGAAGTTGTTGTTATGGAGAATACCCTGCTGTTTCTGGTAATGATCAGTTAGAAGGTGTGCTTGCATGAAGAAACCAGAAGGTTGGTATTTATGTCTCTGTAATGAATGAATTGCATCTTAGCAGAGTTAAGGGAGTCCAAAGATGAGCAGATTCCTGCTGGTTGCCTTGTCAAGACAGCAGCAGTGGAATAAGTAACCAGGGAGAAAGTCATCAGAGATCAATTTACAAAAATGACAACAAGGTATTAAGAACCTCCTGAAACCTGTAAAAGCGCTTTAGAAAAGAGACATGAAGAACTTTATAGAAAATTTTAAACTAAAAGAGGATAGATTTAGATTAGATATTAGGTTTTAAACTAAAAGGGCAAATTTAGATTAGATATTAGGATAGGGGTAGATATTAGATATTAGCTACGAGGGTGGCGAGGCCCTGGCACAGGCTGCCCAGAGCAGCTGTGGATGCCCCATCCCTGGAGGTGCTCAAGGCCAGGCTGGATGGGGCTTTGGGCAGCCTGGTCTGGTGGGAGGTGTCCCTGCCATGGCAGGGGGGTGGAGCTGGGTGGGCTTTGAGGTCCCTTCCAGCCCAAACCATTCTGTGATTCTATGAAGATGTTTAACAGTTTCAGCATAGGAAGTGAGTATCTTTATATATACATGTACGGCACTTATGGTCTTGGGGTTTAGGAATTGAGAAGAATTTGTTTCTGTTCTCAGACCTTCCTTGTACTTTGCAATAAACTATAAATAAATAAATAAATTTAATAGGCAGAGTCTATATTAGTGCCCTGGTTTCATCTGGGGTAGTTAATTTTCTTCCTAGTAGCTGATACAGTGCTGTGTGATTTAGGGTGATGTTGATAACACACAGATGATTTCAGTTGTTGCAGAGCAGGGCTTACACTGAGCCAAGGACATTTCAGCTCTGCCAGTGAAGAGGCTGGGGATGAATAAAGAGCTGGGAGGGGCCACAGCCAGGACAGCTGGCCCAAAGGGACCAAAGGGGTGTCCCATACTGGATGATACTGTAGGATGACACGCTCAGCATTATAAGCTGGGGGAGCTGCTTGGGGGGCTGCTGTTGCTTGGGGACTGGCTGGGCATATATCAGATGGTGGTGAGAAATTGTGTTTTGCATCACTTGTTTTCTGTACCCTTTTATTTTTTTCTTTCATTTTTCCCCCCTTTTCTTTCCTACTAAATCGTCTTTATCTTAACCCACAACTTTTATTTTGTTCCCCAATTCTCTCCCCCATCCCACTGGGGGCAGGAATGAATGAGTGAGCAGCTCTGTGGCACTAAACTGCCTGCCAGGCTAACCCACAACAGTCAGTCAGTGGAAGTCAAAGGGCCAGGTTGGGACTTTTGCACTTCTGAAGTGCTTCTGAAGTGTTATTTAGAAGGCACGAATGAAAATCCAACCGTACATAGGCCTTACTTTACAGCCTTGCAATGAATGAATTTTGCCCTGAATAGTTTGCTATTGCCAGGCAGAAATCACTGTGAGAAGCATCATTTCTGCAGAGAAATGTTATTACACCAGGAAGAGAGAAGATTCAGCTCCCCTAACTTCTGTGATATCTAAGCTGGGCACTGGGAAGGCATTTCTCCTATCAAAGCCAGGAGATGTCAGGCCTCCCACAAATGAGTGATTCGCCCCAGTCTAAAGAAGGCATCTGAGACAAATCAGACGAGCTGCTCTCTGGAGGCGCCTCTGTCTCTCCACTGACAACAGAGAGAAACTGGACTGAAAGAACAGGCACGATGCTGAACTCTACGTGGCTGCAATTATGTGACAGAAATTCTACCTTTCACAAGCAAAGGTTGTGTTTTAGTGTAAGCCGTGTAAGACATAATATAAACATATAGGAAATATATATATATAATAAAAATGAGGAGAAACCAAGAATCTTTATGCAGAGAAACAAGTATCAAAAGGTATACTTAGAAGCCTGAAAATCTTGAGCATACAGGTCATTAGGTAATAAAGAGTAAAGCATGCAAATAAGGAATAAAGAGTACATACAAGGACAATATCTCCACTGTTTTTTAGGACAATAGCAACAGATCTTACTTCCAGTGGATGCTGCTTTCTTAGCCTGCCCTTTTGCTGGCTGGAAGCTCCTCCTCATTACGGAGGAGCCCATAGTGCTCCTGGACCCCAGCACCTCCCTGAGCTCCTGGGGGGGCATCTCAGCAAAGTCCCACCTCAGCTCTGCCACTGCCTTAGCACCTACACTACTAGCAGCTCACCTGGAGGGTAACTTTGTGACAAGGCTACTTCTAGACAGCCTCTGTGGAGGAAAGTCTCTTCAAACTGTCATCTCTGACATTTGCCACTTGCTGTTTCCCTTTACTCTGTTGCCTACTAACATGACCTATCAGTCTAAGTGGCTGCATCACATAACCTTAATGTAACCACCTCTACAGAGACCTATATAGTTCAATGCAATCTACAGGCTACCAGCTACCCACAGACTAAATGATGTTTGCTGTATTTATGTCACCTATGTATAGCTCCCTAACATATTTTTTTCCTTAATTTTAGGTAAAATTGCAAAAAAACTACGGGTACTGCATTAGCATTTCATTAAAATTCTTTCTGCCTCCTGAGTGGCCAAACTCAGGAGAAAAGGGAAAACCGCTGACATGCTATTTCAGAGGAAAAATTTCAGACAGTACGTAGGTGATTAGATGTTGAATGCTTGTTATTAATGATGTGAATGGCTGGTTTAATTCCCCTACTATCACACTACAAAATTACCCTTGACATGATCTTCTGTAATGTGCCGAGCATTATTTTATAGACCGTGTTCCTAATGAATTTACCCTGATGAGAGATGTAGCGAAAGGGAAAAAAGTCTGCACCTCTTTTTCATGCCTGATTCCTTTTGTGTTTCCTTCTTGAGGTAATGTCTGGATTGTGACTTCTTTGTTGCTAGTGCAGTACATTAAAAATCAGCTAATGTAGCATTAACTAAACACTAATAGGCCATTAAAGACAGACTTCCATGCTGGAGAAAACAAGAATGTTTCAAATGTAAATATAAGGCAATTTCATATGCGCAAAGTTTTGCTGTCTGATGCCATTTGTATTAATAATTAATGCACGTGCTTCACTGGGGCATTATCAATCTCGATAGATGCCCAAATTTTCTTGGCTCAGTGCTGCTTCTTGTCCTCCCAAATGGCACAAGAAGCCCAAGGAAGGCTGGCCATCGCTTTGTCCTCCCCTGCCAACTCTGGCAAGGGGATGGCCCCAGCTGAGCGGCGATACTGGCTGCACCAGAAGTGATCCCGAAGCAAATAATCCTTGACATGTATCCTGCTGTCACAGGTCCTTATAATTTGCATGATGATCTGCAAATGTTTTCTTGTATCTAAGGGCACAGAGTTGTACTTTCGCTGTATTTATTTGGAGTGCAGATACATGCACAGCCACCCTGTGCCGATAACCTCATTATCAGCACACACACGCCTCTCCAAACGCTAAGGAAATTTCCATCATGGATCTGATTCAACCCCTTCCTGCTGTGGTGTTCATCACCAAATCACAGGCTGGAAGGACTCGAGTGTCCCACAGCCAGCACCCACGAGGCAGAGCTCCCATGCCCATGCAGTCAAGCTGCCCGTGGCTTTGCCAAAATCTCCTGGGATGGAGGTCTTGGCTGCCAGGCAGCTGCTGAATGCTGTCCTCCCAGGACACTGCCAGCATCTCCTGTACAGCTGAGAAATGAGACCCTTGTGCATGAGGCAGCCTGCTGAAATCAGTGAGAATACCTGCTGTGCACAATCCTACAGGCGAACTGTGCTTATAAGATCTGCGCTTATGGCAGATAGAGTTCAAGAGATATCTGTGAACATATCCATCTATACAGCTGACACGAGGAGACAGAGAATGAGAATGGATGGTGAAGATGATGGCATTCATCTCCTAGAGCAACTCTCCAGATGACTTCTTAATGAGAAATCCTGTTTGAGTTGTTGCAACTAAATAAGCTATTGCATTTTGCTTTGGTATAGATAATCATGATAATAATATCTGCCCATAGCAAAAAGCTGTTGTAAGGCAGGGATGTGATTTCCATCTGTCTTTCTCAGACTGTTTTAACCTTAGCAAAAAATCCTGTTTTTCAGACAGAAGCTGCTCACACATGATCCAAGTCCAAGACACATTTTCGGCTTTAGTCTACTGATTGTGATCATTCAGTCACTTGCCTTTCTTACACTTGGGTGGATCTTTATTAGAGAGAGTTATCAAAACATTTGTGTTAGCATTTAAGTATGTATCTACCACATAACCAGAAAGAGGCAGAGGGGATTTTCTTTTTTTTTTTTTCACATATAAAGTAGATAAGACATCAGAACAAATTTCTTGCTCCAGTAGAGCCAAAAAAAAATATTAACTAGTTCATTTCTGATCTTTGCCTGTCCGTCCTGGTCCAAGGTGGCAGAAGAGGCATGGCTCAGGGCTCAGGATAGCTCAGGCTTTTCCATGAGGTTCTTCTGGGGTGTGTTTGATGCAGCAGAATCAGGACCCCCCCCCCCCCATAGGTCTAAAAGCCTTGTTGAGCAGACGCCTTGGTTGTCTTTTCTAATTATTGCTCTAGTTAGTTGGAATGAAACCTGGTGAGCCAATACCTCCAGTTTAAAGCCACGTGCAGATGAATGGTTTCTTGTATTTGAAATATTAGAGTAATAGATGCATTGTTTGTGTCTGAGACAGGCCAGTTTTACAAGTGTCACATTTGGAAAATAAATCTGCTCCTGTGCCCCCTCAAGGCGGCATTAGATGATGTTAAGTGCTCTCGTTTTTCTGCTCCTTAAGATATTTTTATCTGCATGAGTCATTAGGTATTCTGGTCACTCCTCTTACAGATGCAGCTATGATTTGAACAGGGAAAATGTCAGCACGGCGACACCTTTCTGTGACAACCCTTCTCTTTTTTTCTAAGGATTTCAGTCCTCATGGAGTTATAGAAAGCACCCAGGGTGTCATGTTGGCCACCCCCTTCCCCAGGGCAGGCTCAGCGCAGCCTGGCCAGCCCTGAAGGCAGACAGCTCTTAGTTTTTCCTGCAGCTTGAGACCAGCATTGTTTAACCTAAATCTGCTGTTTAGGCACTTTTTAAGAGTGTTTCTTCTCAACCTGTGACCCACGGCCTGCAGGACAATCTTCTAAAGGTGGAAGCTGTTAGTATATTTCTCCTCTGCTTTCTCTTGCCTGAACAGCCCCAGTGCTCTCTGTCTCATCTCTTGGATCAGGGACTCTCAGCCTTTAATCTTGCTGCTTCTGCTCGGGCTTCTTTCAAACTGACCCCATGTTTCTTCACGCAGAGCCGAGACGTTGCCAGTGACAAACAGGGCAGAAGGATTACTTAGCACATCTTCCACACAAATCCTTTATTTCAGCACCCCGCTGTGAAGCTGTGTTCTTGCAGCAGCTCAACACTACTGACTCGGATCATGTGCTCTCACATGCTCATGTGCCCCAGAGCCTTAAATGAAAAACAGGAGCTTTGTTCGCCATTTCCTATCTGTATTCTTACAGTGAATTTTACTACCTATGTATTGTGCTATTTATTTCAGGCCATTTCAGTTTTTCAGAAAAAATTTGAAGTCCAACCTTATCTTCCACCCTGTGTCCTGTATTAGAGGGCTTCATTGTCTTGTGTCCAAACCCTTAAATATCGTATAACACCAGACCCTGGAGAAGTCCTAGCACGAATTTACTTGTCATTTTCTGTAGAAGTATGATTTTCCAGCCAGTTGTACAATTTCACAGTGGTTTCAATAAGACTGCTTCCTTAACTTGTTTAAGAGAGTCCCATAGGAAGCGAAGTCAAAAGCATTGCTGCAGCCAATACCAACAAATCTACCACTTCTTCCCTGCTCAAAAGGTCTCGTTTCCTATCTCTATATAACATTAACCTTCTTTGCCCTTAGCAATGAGCCTTTTTTTCTTTGTCTTCATATTTTACAAGTGTTCTTTCATGGTATTTCTTCTTTTTTTTTTTTTTTTTTTTCTTGTTTCATTCTGTGTTAATTCTACTTCCTTCTATGCTTTGGCCTTTCTGATTTTGTCCTTGTAGGTTTGCGCTAGTCTTACATATATCTTCTTAGTAACTTGACCTACTTTCTACGTCAAATAATTTTCAGGTCACTGAAAAACTTCTGAGTTAGCAAAAGAGGCTTCTCACTACATGTCGTGTGTCTCCTTTCAATGAGAATAAAGCTTGCTTCTCTCTTTGAGACTGCCTTTTTTAGGACTTCCTTCTAACTCCCCTATTTTACTTCTGCCTTGCTTATTTCCCTATTGACCATGTAGCGATGTTTCTTTTCTTGAAATAATTTGTTTTCATGTTGCTGCTTTACTGTTAAATTTCCGGAATACCATGCTTTGTGCTCACTTGCACCAAGTTTGTCTTCTTCATGATCTGGGCCAACTCCTTCTGTGCTCTGCAGAAATGAGATGCAAAGGAGCCTTTACCTTTCTGAGAACCAGATAACAATCCCCACTGCAGCAGGGTTGCTTCTCCCTCCTCTTTTCATGCTCAGAGTCTCTCAGCATCTCTATTGCCTCAAACTGCTGGTGTTCACAGCAGGTGTATGCAACTGCCTTGCACACCTTGAAAACATGCCTCTCCCTCTCCCCCTGCCCCAAATAAATCACAAATGTATCAAGTCTATTAAGCTATCAAACTAACTGTCATACTTCTGATCTTCCTGTCTCCTGGCTACCCCATCCTGTCCGGGTGCTGGTCCCTGCCCCAGCCTTGGCCCTCAGCTGGAGAGGCTGGGGGGAGCCCTCAAGCCTCCCTCCTGCATCCCGCAGCTCTCTCCTGTCCCAGGGGATGCTTTAATGGCAGAGGTTTTCTAACAGCTCACATCCAGGCTTTCTGGTGCCGTGCCTTTTGGGATGTCAGGTTAGATCTGGAAACAGACATCTCTGTCACCGTCATCCTCTTTCCTTGGTAGACTGTGCCAGTTTTGCACATCTTACACAAATGATGTGTGACCATCCTCAAACACTACTAATGATGATTCCCCACTTGGTACCAAGGTGGAGCATGGATATCTATGTACATTATCCAGAAAAAAATAATCATTAAAGCATAACAACATAATGACCACACTGTATATTCCCATCTTTCATAAGCATGAAAGCAGTTTCTTGCCAAAGGCCATGGATCTTTAGTATTTTTGTAACGGGGGACATTTTTATGTCCCTGATTCAACTGGATGTCTAACTCCAAGCACAGATCAGCTCAACTGAGCCACCAAAGCCCCAGATCAATGCCTAAATGATGAACAGATGCCTGCTGTTCATCTGAGTCTAGACTAATGGCAATATGCAGACATACTTTCATACAAAAATAATCTGTGCTACCGAACACCCTGAAAGTCAAAGGTGCGAACAAAACTGCTTTCATTACCAAGTCTGAATTTCATTCCAGCTTGCAAAATGTTGAATAGTTTCTCTTTGACTCTGTTTCTGAAAATCTTGGATTATGTGAGTCTCCAAGATTTTATTAAAAGCTCAGTAGTTCCTTATGATTGCAGGGAGAAACTTGAAAACCTGCACCTTGCTAGTTCAGCAGCAAAACAGCAAATTCAAAACGCTGTAATTTGTTGTTTGCATCAGTTATTTTAACCCTATTATTTTGAAATGAATTCTGTCACTAATGTTTCTGAAATATTTGCACTTGCCACAGAACCAAATAAGTGTGGCAAATGTCTTCAGGATTGAGACCATTAGCTGATGTGGTCTATTCTGTCCTATTTTCTAATCTGTCTGCCTGAGAAAAAAAAAAAAAAAAACAAAAACAAAAACACAGTAGAGATATAAAATAATAAGCTATCCAAATATCAGCATTGTGGAGCCAAATTCATCTTGGTGAATGAATCTGACCAATTATTTTACTTAGGGTGAACATTTTTGTGTGTGTGTGCCATGTTCTTTGGCTTTGTAGACTCTTTATCCAGTGAAAAATTATTCTTTCTTGGTTTGTCACTGATAACAAAGCCAATCACACATCAGGAAATCAAGTATAATTTCTCCAAGGCTCAAGCAAGCAACATTTTCTATGGCTTATTTCCATAGGAAAGGAACCTGCAGATAACATGGCAAAACGGCTCTTCTATTTTCCTTAATGGGAGCACTAGAAATTCTCTGCTATGCCAGTTCCTACTTGCAAAAAATAATGCGTTTTAGGGTTGGGAGGAAAAATGTCAGCATCCTGATATTTAGTGGAATGACATTATTCTACATACTGCTAACAAGTACATCATATTTCTGCTGTTTATGATAAAACTGTGCTGCATGTCAACTGCAAAGCCACCTTTTGCCATTTCTAGGGAAGCAGTATACATGGATGAGAAGAGCTGTAAGTAGTAGGTGTCCCTGTGGGTGAACTGCTGGGGCTTTGGCACACTTCCAATGATAGCCTGGCAGAGTGATGCTCTCTGTGGGCATCCCAAGAGAAGGATGGGATGAGAATGGCGTGAGAGCTTTATGGTGGCACAACTTGTGCCGTCTTATGTCTGCACGGAATTGTGGAGTCATGTTAGAGAAAGAAATTGCCACCTCTGCTTTTTATCTGAGTAACAATGTTGTCTCTTTGTCTGTGTTGGTTGTAGCAGTTTCAGCTTCCATGTGTTACACCCCCCTGCACATCCTGGTGTGGATCCCTTCTTGGGGCCAAATTCATCTTCACATCAACATGCACAAGTCTGAGAAGAATCCCTCAGCAGGAGTTTAATATAATGATTGGAGCAGAAGTAATTCAGATAAGGCATGCTACTGGATTGGGGCCATAATTAAGTTGTACACAGTGCAGGAAAACATTTCTCGTCATTATCCATCATCATCTTCACTCTCACTTGGAAAGTATTAAGCTACCATATTAAGTTATTTAGATTGTTAGTCAAATAAACAAGAGGCTTTGTTATTGCTGTCTTGGAGACTGGTATTTTATCAGCCAGCAGCAGTCTTCTCATATCTTAATAAAATCAAAGGCCATGCTCAGGGGAAAATCACTATATTGAGGTGAAAGAAAATGACCCTGCTATGTTCCTAAATTTCCCCATGTCCTAGAGACTCCCAAAGAGAAGGGCTATTACACCAAAATGTCACCCCATCCTCAAAATGAAGATGATCTAACTATTTTAAAAATCAATTTTAATTACTTTTTAAATTTGTTCTTTACTACACTACAATAAAATAACTACTGGAGCCATTCACTTGCTTTTCCCTGTGAATAGGGAGGGTTAGGCTTTTTGGACAATGTAGAGGTATACAGCAATTCAGATTTAGCTTGAGAAGGCAAAAGGAATTTGTTAATAGGCAGAGGAGCTTTCTTTTTCCTACAGTGATAGCAGGCATGAACCTCACAAATGTACAAATGAGCTAGATATGGAGCTCTAAGACCTGGGTGCCTATAAAATAAACACTATCACCACCTAGTAAATGCAGGGAGAAGGCTGAGAATGGAGAGCAAGTTGCACAAGTTGCCTCCTTTTCCTGGTGGAAAAGAGTAAAACAAATTAAAAGAAACTGCCCCATCTTTTCCATCCCCTCCATGCTTGGCTGAAGGAGGAAGGGCCATGGCTCCAGGAGCAGCCTGGTCCCTCCTATCAACCTGGGCAGAGCAGATTGCACAGCAGCCCTGGGAGAAATGGCTTCTTCCAAGCTGCTGGAGCCAAGGGCTCTCTTGGGTGCCCTGGCACATGGGAGCGCAGCTCAGAGCTGGGCACAGCCATCGCATTAAAACGTGTGATCTCTGCTGCAGCTGCCACTATTGTTTACATGGGATAATAATAACAGAAAGCACTTGCAGTAAGGTTGTAGCTTTCACTGTGACTTAGCAGCTCACTGAAAGGAGAAGCACCAGCCTGCTGTGCTAGCCAGACCCCCAAAGAACTACTGCTCTGGGTTGGTTTTCATATAAAGAATCCCACCAGTTTTCCTGCTCTGCCTTTCACTGTGCCTTAGTTTGCTGGAAGCTAGCAAGGGCTGAGGGAACATCTTTCAAGCTCTGTAATTTTTGCCCACACTGCCAATTGCTCCCAGTGCTGGGAATTCATCAAAAATTGTGATTTGCCATATAACCTGTTTCTTCATCAACTACCATGCTGTATTTTTATTTACTCAGCCAAGGCAGTGTGCAGGCCTGTTAAAGGCACTGAAGTGGCAGCCGCTTGTGTCCCTGCTAAACAGGTGGGATCAGCCTCTGTACCACAAGCTGATATTAGGGTTGCCAAATACATACAGAAAGAACTGTGCTACCTTCATTTTTTTATTTATTTTTTATTTTTAACAACGCTACAGAGGCAAAATGCTGGAAGTCAAAACTGTTCCAACCAAGCAACCTTAGCTCAAGCCTCCAAACAGCTCTATAGATTGCTACTGAGCACTGGGAAATAGTTGATTTGGAGTCAAATCAACTAAAATTTTGATCCTTGTTTCTAAAAACTGTTAGCATAAAGCACTCAGAAACAGTGGGTCATTTAGTGCAGCACCTAGCAAATTCCTACTGGGGTAGAGCTTGGTATTTTATCTTCCAAACAGTTTCACTAAGTACAGAAAAGCAGCTGGAGAGATTTTCCTACAGAGGGGAAGATGATTTTTCCATATATTAATGAGAAAATAGGATTCTCACTATGGTATTACCATTGCCATAGAAAAGTTCTAATGCCCAAGGCTGTAGGAATTAAGTGGACTCTTTGGTCTGCTTGAAGTTAAAGCTGAAACATCTCTTTCTATCCTCATTTACGGTGTATTGGATTTACTTGGCAAGGTTTTGTTAGCAGGGGGCTGCAGGGATGCTCTCTGTGAGCAGAACCCAACAGCTGCCCCATGTCAGATCAGAGCCAACTCCAGGTGGCTCCAAAAGGGACCTGCTGCTGGCCAGAGCTGAGCCAGGGAGCAATGCTGGGTGGGTCTCTGGGAGAGCAGATTGAAGAAAGGGGAAAAAAAAAAAAAAAAAGTGCAGCACAACAGCAGGAGTTGAGAGAGGAGTGAGAAAATGTGAGAGAAGCAGCCCTGCAGTCCCCAAGGCCAGTGCAGCAGGAGGGCAGGAGGTGCTGCAGGCACACAGAAGCAGTTCCCCTGCAGTCTGTGGAGAGGCCCCTGGTGGAGCAGGCTGTCCCCCTGCAGCCCATGGGTCCCACACGGAGCAGATCTCCACGCTGCAGCCCCCCCATGGGTGGAGGAGCCCCCGGTGGAGCAGGTGGCTGTGGCCTGGAGGAGGCTGCGGCCCATGGAGAGCCCCCGCAGGAGCAGGCCCTGGGCCAGAGCTGTAACCTGTGGAAAGGAGCCCACGCAGGAGCAGGGGGTCTGGGGGGAGCTGCCGCCCGTGGGGGACCTGTGCTGGAGCAGTTTGCTCCTGGGGGATGGAGCCTGTGGTACGGAGCTGTGTGGGAGCAGTGCTTGGAGAGCTGCTGCCTGTGGGCAGCCCCTGCAGGCTCAGTTCGGGAAGGACAGCATCCCATGTGGAGGGACCCCACGGGGAGCAGGGGCAGAGAGGGACCGTGAAGGAGCTGTGGAAGCGAAGTATTAAGGTCTAACCACAGCCCCCATTCCCCATTGCTCTGCGCTGCTTGGGAGGAGGAGGTAGAAGAGGGTGGATGAGGGGGGATGGTGTTTTTAGTTTGCTTTTAGTTTCTTACTGCTCTAACTTGTTAGTAATAGGTAATAAATTACATTTGCCTTCTTGTACTGACTGTTTTGCCTGTGACTCTAATTGTTGAGTGATCTCCATGTCCTTATCTCAACCCATGAGACTTTTCCATATTCTTTTTTCCTTTTTTTTTTTTTTTCTCTTTGAGTACAGGGATAGAGGGAGTGAGAGCATGGTTGTGATGGAGTTCAGCTGCCCAGCAGGTTGAAACCACCACAATGGGGACAGCTGCGGTAACGGTGAGGCAGCATCACCAGCCTCCTTGCCCAGCATCCTGTGGCAGCGCTGGCGTAGGCAGAGGCAAAGCTGCCACAGCTGAACACACGCATGCACAAAAGGCTTTGGAGAAAAATGCAGATCCCTTCTGGATCCTAAATTTAGCGTTTCTAAATAAAAAGGATTTATACGGCGGCGCCTTCTTTCTCCTCTAAGACGTAGCTCCCAACAGATGGTGAGGAACAGCCTGGAATAACAGCGTACCCCGCTACATTGCTAGATGCCTTTTCACAGCACAACTCTGGGCTGCGTCCTTACCACTCACAGCTACAGAGTGGTAATTTTAGTTGCTCACGTCATTTTTGACAAAATGTGATTTCAGCTGGAGACACTGTTTCTTCAGAACAGCCAGATGTATGGGTTTCTACAAGGCTGCCTGTTGGTAAGAAGCGAGAGGCTACAGCTCAGCAGGGTCACAGCAGGCTCAGGTTTGTGATTTACCTACAGAGAACAAAATTATGTTCCAGGGAGTGACATGCCTGCCAAACATTTCATTAACAGAATGGATAAAACCCTTGAAAACTAGTTGGAGTGAGTAAAATGCCTTCCAAAGGCTAACCACTCATCAGGTTGTCCATAGTGAGTCCATGTCATCAGCTAGGAGACCCAAACCCACCTTTTCCCTTGTCAGCAGAAGGCCATACATGTCACTGAAAAAGCATTTAGTGAACGTCTTCCTTTTGCTCTCTTGTACCTTGACTGATAGATTAAGCTGGCAGAATTGATATACCTATACAATTAACCATACTGAAATAAAACCTCCAACATTTATTTATTGAATTAAGCAGACTGAAAAGGTTTTTCCTTTTGGTTGTGAAAAACAGATATATTTGGGGCTCAGTTTCCCTTTGAATAGTGCCTTGTATTCTGATGGCATTATACATTATAGCTCTTCCTTGGGTGCAAAGATGTTTTCCCTTTACATTTAGGATGATACCACTTTTCTAACCACTTGAGGATTCAGTCGATTAGTGTATTATTTTAGATAGCTGGTTTGTTGACAGCATTTGCCCCCTCAGCTTTGCAGATGAAGTTTGTTCCTTGAGATGCCCTACTACTGTATGATGCAAGTATGTCTTCGGCCTGGCTCAGGAGCACTGAAAACTGAAACTTCACCTTTAATACTTTACTCTGAAATTAGCTATGCTTTCCCTGATAGTTTTCTAATAACTGACGGGAAAGGACTTATGCATCTCTTTTTTTCCCCAAACGAGCAGGAACTGCTTGTGGTAACTGATTTGGCTTAACAAACTGAATGCTAATGATTCTATATCACAAATTAAGTGGAACAAATCAGGGATGTTTGGGCTAGCCCGTAATTCTCCTCAGCAAAGGAAGAGCATCCAGAAGTACCCAATTTAGGAAAGAGAAGAGACTGCATACCGACAAGCGAATTCACTCCTCCTTCATCATGAAGCCCTGATAGTCAGAGAAGGGATTTCTGCAAGGTAAATATAAGAGGATCTGGGCAATGCTATAATTTGGAGGTTCTTTACAAAAAATATTTACCTAATGTATTTATTTGTAACTAGACTCAGACATAACAAATCACGCTAAAGATTTATTCTGCATGTTTATTTTTTATTTTTTTTTCCATTTCTTGACAATAATGATAATTGATAATGAGGAATTTTATAGCAGGCTAACAAATACAAATAAGATGCATATTCAAGAAAAAATGATAAGAAGTGAAAAAATGATAAGATGATAAGAAGTAAGCAATCTGGAATACTCCAAAAGAAAAAAAAAAAAAAGACGGGGGAGGTAGAGGGAGGGGAGTAAATGGGTTATAGGCCATGTTAATTGCAGCCAGAGCTACATCAGGGAAAACCTAAAGATCAAAAGTAGTAGCATACATAAGGAAAATCCATATCTTACCAGGATGGATCAGGAGCTTCAGAATGATCAGTTAACGTTTTAAATTTCAGTTTATGAAATGTTGACAATTAAGCTGTTTTTTCCCTGCCAGGATGTCAAATGCTGCTCCTTGGAGGCCTGGCTCATTAGATAATTATGTAAGCCAGTCAGTCTCAGAGAAATTTCAATCTTGAAATAAGCTTGGAGCTCAGCAGAGACATTAGCTGTTATTGGAGTAGGACTTTTGGTTTGATTTTTCACTAATTCGCTGAACACAATAAGAAATTGGTGGCCTTCTCCTTTGCAGCTTTTATTACGCTCCCAGTTGGCACCAAGTAATAAGTGACTGTGCATATGCCTTCTGATCTCTTCAGATTCCCTTTATTGTTTATATGCATGCTGGGAGCCTATCCATGGGCATCCCAAACCAATAGCAAGGAAGATGAGCAGTGACAGACTACCAGCTCTAGCAATCTGCTTGCTAATAGTATTTTCAGATTATTATCATTAGGTTGCATTGATTTAAAATAATGTCTGTAGTAAAGGGCTACAAAAAGGAAAACATTTTATATGACTGAAAAGGAACTGGTTTCCTTCTGAACTGTTTGCCAGCTCTTGCTTTGTCAGTGCTGGTTTACCAGTGACCTTCTACAACACGCCAAGAGTCCTTTCTCCCTCAGTAGCCAGCTTGAACTTGCTGCTGACATTGCAGCCTCACAGGGGACCTACACTATTACAGAGCAACACTTGAGAAAGTCTCCAAAAATAGTCTAAATCCACCCGTTCAAAAGAGATAGGCATCAACACTTTGGACGTTTCCACAAAAGCAGGTTCCTTAGTTTCTGAATGCCTATGGTTCCTATGTGCGTGTTTAGGGATGGGTGGTGTGGGCTATCTAGGGTACGAATTTAACCCAGACTGTTGAGGCTCTGAGCCTGCAAATGCTTAATAGCAGACACAACTTCATTTTTGAGCAGTTAGGTACCTGCAAACACAATGACTGCAATGACAAACACCGTAAACTCTTTGGTTACAAGACTTTCCCCTCCATTCAGGCTACCCGCAGAAATAATTTGCAAAAGTCTTTGTCTCAGCTTTGTAGGCAGTACATGACACTCTCCTAAAACTGTGGGGGCAAACTGTGCTGGCTAATGGCTGAGTTTGCAGATACCCCCATCCTACCTGGAAGGTGTGCCATCTGCATCTCTCTGCGCCCTTGTCCTCATTTTGATCCACTCAACATATGCAAATGAGCAAAATGTACCCCCTGCATAAAAATGAATGATTCCTGAAATGTCTGGACAGCCTCTAACTTCGAGAAAACATAGCAGTTCTCTCTAATATTGAAAAAGCACTCTTCCTCTTCTTCCTGGCCTGCAGGAATTTACTGAACTGCTCTATAAACAAGACCTAACTATGGATGTTTATTCTGCTCTCTCTTCCCTCCCTTCCTGGAAAGCACACTGAAAGAAGGACATTCAAAAAAGGACATTCAAAAATAAAAGTTGAAGGAAATTAAAAAAAAAAAAAAAAAAAAAAAAAAAGTTGAATGGTGTTAAACAGTTCTATGTGATCTTTAAGAAACTGGAAACAGCAAAAGACAAGTATTAGCCACACACACCTATGTGTATATATATGTAGCAATTATTTTAAAATTAAATTAGTCCCTTCCCCATTGTTATCCTACCGTATGTTGAAAACAACATGACGTTATTACTGGTCAGAAATTGAAAAGCAGGCAGATTGTCTTCCTCCTAGTGCCAGTTGTACGAGCTGTGCAAGTGGGCTTTCTGTAATCCCGCATCAAGATAATGCACTTCTAATCTTACCCTTTAAATGTGACTCCTGAAAAAGGACACTGCATCCCTTCTCTGCCACGGCATTTTCTGCAAATCACTGGGTTCTTCCTTTCATGCTTCAAAACTGCTATGCTGTCCTGAAAGAGCCTTGCATTCACATGATCTTAATTTTCTAATAAAAACTATCATTATTTTAAAGCTTCAGAATCAAACACAAAATTGCCTCTCATGTATAACAGAATTATCTAAGCAGAAGAATATCCCTCCAAATCTGAAAACTAATTATAACGCCTTCTTTCATATGCTCAAAACATTGACCCTTATAACTTGGTGCTAGGATCTTGTTGCTCCTGTTAAATTGGGATTGCCTCAGGAGAGATTCAGTCCCAAACGTGGTCTATAGTTCTCAATCACAGGATTAGTCACACTGATTTATTCTATTTCTTACCTGTGTAAAGACAATAAGATCAAGCTACTGATTTGATTTTTAACCTGGATGGACAACACTCATATTTTGGGTATTCCAAAATCCTTTCTGCCTTTGTATCTATGCCATCTCTGAATCTGTGTTTTGGACATGCTTACACCCTTGCTGAACTGTGTGCATAGGGAGTAGTCACAGACAAGGTCTACAAGGTCTATCATCACTGCTGGTAGCCTTGAAATGATGATGGTCCTCAGCCCCTGGCTCCCTGGGTTGCTCCTGTCCGGCTTATTTCCTGTAGTAACATGCATCACCCCAACACCTCTGAAGGTCTGAGCCTCCAAATGGTACACAGGTGGGCAAGAGGAAAGTATTTTCAGTTTTGAAAGCCCTTTGAAGCACTTCCTAATCCCTCGTGAGAAGGACACCAGAACAGCCTTGTTTCAGTTTTACAGACGAAGAAAATGTGACCAGGGATTTTTACTGAAATTTGCAGAAGTCCGTTCAGGTTTGGGAGTGAAAGTTCCTCCTTTCATTCTTGTGACGGATCATGTCTAAAATGCTGCTTTCCTCTGCCAAAAACTGAAGTTGAGTTAAATTAAGGAGTGTGTGATACGAGTGCATTATTTTTAGAACCCCAGCCTTAAACGCTGCACAAACCAAACAGGCCCAGGGTTGTTTCCTCAGCGCTTTCTGTTGTCAAATCAGGCAGACAAGGCGGCTGCTTGTACGGGAGACTGGGCCCAGTATGGCAGGAGCACTGCTGCATTCAGCTGTTTTCACATGTCAGGGACTTCCCAAAACACCTTTTAAAATGTAAGGTGATGTTGATTCTGGAGGCCAGCGGCATGGCAGAGCCTAGACACCAGGGCCACCAGCAGTGTTGCTGGCAGAAAATAACAGCTAAGGCCTTCTCACATAAAATTTTGTCAGAAAACAGGCTGCAGTTTTCTGACATGCAACCAAGCACAAGGGGATCTACGAAGCAAGATACAAGTCAATGGCTAGGGGTGGTTGAGACCACTGGTCCCAAGGACGGCGTTTCCTGACCTGCTTTGCCTCGACAGAGGTGGCACAGGGTATGAGGGAAGCAGAGCGGTGCCTTGCCGGGGGTTTAGCAGGGAGGAGCTGCCATTACTCAGAAATCCTGCTTAGTTCCTTGAACTGCCTTGTTGACACAGCCTCCAGAAGAGTACACACAACATTGCCTTTGGAAGTAAGCCAGCTCCTCACTGGGAGCCGAAGGAGAAGTGCCTCCCGTGAACGTGCTGCCAGATCTGCAGTGAGTGCTGGGATGACAGCAGGGTCTGACATGCCGGTGGGGCACGGAGTGCACCCGTACCCACTTGGTGCTGGCTGAGTGCCCTGGCCCAAGACGGAGGAGCCCTGAGTGATTTCTGTGAGGTTTTTAGTCTACCAGGCTGTGAACAGGCCATTTTCTGTACATGCAATACATGCTATTCTTCCCCCTGAGCTGATGAGGAATGCTGGAGCCCTGGCCGGATACACAGGAGCTGGAGGCCCCTTCAGGGCAGCAAGGAAATGGAAATTCAGCAATAAAAGGGATGCGGGAGCCTGCACAGAGAGCTAGGGCTGCTGCTGGGTAGCACTGGACACGTGTGTGTATGCAGGCATGCGCGCACGTCCCTGGGTTTTCCTTGGGGGGATGCTTCATCAAGCCAGAGAAACCAGAACAAGCACTGCTAGTGAGCCCATGCCTGGGCTGGTGTGGACAGAGGCCAAAAATAATAAACAGAAGGCAGCAGGGTCCCTTCTGAACAGAGCTGGGACACTGGGGCTTTTTGCAAGCCCTTCATAGGGGATGTAGCTGCAGGCACTGTACTCCTAGGCCATGAGCAAATTCAGAAATGCAGAGGCAGCCAAAGGAATTAAAGGGAAAAGTGCCTGGCAAGAGGACAACTTCTCTAGGTGCTTGTGGAGGAGAAAACATGCCAATGGAGGGAGCAGGGAAAGAGGCAGGGGGGCCTGAAGGCAGAGCAGACACAGCAACTGAACAAGGTAGCAAAGGTAAAACGCTGTAAAGAAGACAGAAGGAAGGACTGAAATGTTCTTCGAAATGGGATAAAGAGGAATAGGAAAGCAGTACAGGGAGCCCTGAGCACAGTGATCTCTGACCCTTTTTGTATAGGGATGTTTTGCATTGCAGTGAGTCCAGGGACACCTGTAAAATCTTGAAACAAGTGCAAGGTGGGAAAAATGCATCCCTGCTTCTTCAGACAGAATGGATCTAGAGAAGGTAGAAAATGAGAAATAACATGAAAGAGAATTTGTATCAACAGAATTAATAGTCTTGATAAAGGCTGGTATTTTGAAAGTTGCCTCAGGGGGTTGTGTTTACAAGTATTTCCTGATACAAAGGGAAGGGACTAAATAAATGGATTTGTTGGGTGTGGGGGATGAGGGAGACTATTATACAGTTAACACATTGTGCTCCTTAAATATATAAGGGAGGCTCATTCCTAAACTGTGCTGTATTTCCAAGGCAGAAATGGGACAGAGCAGCTGCAGTCCTGGAAGAAGCAGGAAGACTCGTGAGTCAGCTCTAACACTTATATGTCAGGAAAAAATGCATCGTGTTTTCCATCCCAATGTGAATCTTTGGGAAGGAATGAGAGAGGAGGAAATGTCTTATGCTTTGGGGTCCTGATAAAATTACAGGATTGATGGATGATGAGGACTTCCATTGTGTAGGCCAGATTTTAGGTATGGAGGCCTAGTCTGAGGCACTTTGTAAATGAGATAAGGGAAGGTAAGATGCGGGCTACCAGGGCTCAGCCACTTTGGCTTCATGAGTCAGCTGTACACTTGGACTGCTTTACTCTTCCTGGACAGCATTTTCAACATCCTAAAGGGAAGAAAATGGCTACTGACAGCTGTTTATTCAGAAAGTAAAAGCAAAGCATAGTCTAAGAAGAGAGTGAGGTTCTCTGGAGTCCCTCATGTTATAGCTCCCCTCTATGCACGAGGGTCAGGACCATTGCAACAGACAGCAGGCATAGGCTGCTGCTTCCACAATAGCATGGCCAGGTTGGTCAACTGGTTGCCTCCTATGGGACTTATGGGAGCAGTGGTATAAGGCAGTGAGTGCTAAAGCACTGTCATATCAGGAAAAAATCCACAGCATTGATAGAAGGTACAAAATGAATGTGCTGTGCAATGCCTACTTCAGTCAAGAGGCTTTCCAGTGCTAGGAGGGACAACATTTGGCTTTGTGAGGTTCAGAAATTCCTTGAATACAGTTTCCTCAGCGAAGTGAAGTGAGAGTACCAACCACTGCTAGGAAACTTTGCTGATAAGATTTGTTGTTCCAGTGAAAATGGGTCAAGAATTCTAATTTTCTCTTTGACTTTGTGTAAAACAGAACTGAATTTATGTTGGAAAGGTGGAGAATCTTTATTTTTGGAGATTGTAAACAACAGATGAGAAAAGTACCTGACAGCCATTATTTAACAGAGCTGCTTTTCCCTTGGGCTGGTCTTGCAAGAAGACCACTCAAGGTCCATTCCCAAATGCAAAATATCAGATTCTGTACTTAATTTTCACTTAATGTCAAGGATTATATTCTCTTTTTCCCCAACATTTCAAATAGAGTATAAGAATTTTATGATTGGAGGTTAATTGCTTTTTTTTTTTTTTTTTTTTTTTTTTTTTTTTTAGGATTAAATCAGCAATTAATCTATAAGAATAACCAACAATTTCCTTGCATCAGCCACAAACTCCTTATCTCCTCTCATTTCATGCTTAGCAAAAACCCAAGCGTTCTTAATGGTGTAAATGTTATTGCTAATGAAAATAGTGTGTTATGGGCTCATCAACTGTATCCAGAGTGCAGATTTTGTCATGATTTCTCTGCTGTTTCACTACTGTCAGGACCATTTCTTCTGTCATCTGTTATAATCTGTGTTAGCATTTTAGTTTCAGCAGCTGGAAGAAAGGTGCAGGAGGGCCACATGACTATCATGTTTCTGTGTATGATCCAGAACACTGATCCTACAGAATTTTCCACCATGCTGTTTGAAAACCAATGTTGCTTTAAATGGCAAAGCTCAAACAGAGTGTGTTCTTCAGATGTCAGTACTATTTAGATAATGAGCAGTAGCTGAGAAAGCTGTGAAGACTTTCATTACTGACTGAACATACTGCTGGTAGTACTTTCGATGCAAATGGAACCCAGTAGACCAAGTATATGAAAGATATGAAAAACTGGGCAACACAAAATACGTGACTTCATAATTTGAGCATATAGACCCCTGAAAAGAAACTGAAAGAAAGCAAATCAGATCATGTGTAACTGATGCCATCTTTGAGCACTTGCAGAAGATTCATGCTAGAGAAAGCCAAAAAATCTTTAGGTTCAGGAAATGCTATTTAACGTGTGTGAAGCAAGAGATTAATTTTGGTGATCCAGTTGAGGACAAAGCAAACATCAAGAGGGGATTTACCTGTAATTATAGTTATGTTAGCACTCCTCTTACTAAGAAGCATTCCAGCACTACCGGGTAATCCTCTAAGGTACATAACAGACAAGATAGAAGTGATGCTCAGCAGTTATATAACCTGTACATCTCCAGGGACTATCACAACATGTCCATAGCTGAGCTGGATGCAACTTGGACGTGTCCATTTGAGAAGGTTGCTGTGATTACAGCCAGTTCCTGGGCTGCTTCTTTACCTCCCTCAGTGTATCCAGGCTGCTTCTCTCTCCTCCACCTCCACCCTGACAAGCAGTCCAGCACAGTCTGGGGGACCCAGAAATGGAGACTCCTCTCAGATCATGACCCCATTCCAGCACTCTGGAAAAAAGCTGGTCCAATGGGGAATGGCGTCAGAGCTGGACAAGGGGCTGTCCTCTCCTAAGACCTTTACAAGTCCAGGCTAGATTTAGGGGACCATATCAAGGGGTGGCTAATAGCAAAGACTCTTGGCAGGGCTGTGAATTTCAGCACCATCTAGAAAGCCTGACAAATTTAGTTATGTCTCAGATCCTTCTAAAAGACACTAGTGAATGCTATGGCCATGCAGAATAACTCCAAAACAGGAGGGCACAAAGGACTGGCTTAAAGACTCAGGACTGTAAGCACCTCATGAAAGTAGAGTGAAAGTCTCACAACATGCACATCTGGGACTGATAGGAGCTTTCAAAAACCTCTAGGCATGACCCTGTAGCCCCTTTCTCAGATGAGCAGTGCTTATTCACGCAAATAATTGCTTTTAAATCAATAGAAAGACTGGTATGGATAGTAGCTTTCATGTCTTGCTGCTAAGATTGGCCCACATCACTTTACACCATACTGTGGGGCTTCTTATACCCCAGCACAGTAAAAGCTGGACACAAGCAATGCCCGGGGAGTCCTGTCCCCTGCGTACCCCCAGCAGAAAACTTATTCCTGCAGGGCTGCCAGCATGCCTTGTGTCACAGCACTGGGAGAAGGGCTGGGCAGTTTGCAGAGACATATCAGAAGTGATTTGTGTTGCGTCCATACATTCAGCTTCAGTGTACAAGAGCATGGTTCAGGGACCAGTTCGTTACTCTGCATGCACACTGCCTCTTTAACACAGGCTCAAATCAATATGCGTTGTTTCAAATGTGACCTTCATGGTGGTTACTGCAGCATGAACAGCACATGATAGCTCTTACATCAATAAAAAAATAAAAAATAAAAAAGCTTAAATAGCAACTTTTAGCTGTAGTCATCATTTTATATCATGGGTTGTTTCCTGAGGCTGTTTGTGCTGTTATCTCATACAATCTTCCTTTTTAGCCACTGAGCAACTTCCTATACTTAGTTGATGAAGTTTCTTAAAATATCTACTCCAAGTGATGAAAACAGAGCTGCTGATCTGTTTATCTTCTAGCCTTTTAATGTGATGTGCTATATTTTAAAGTGAAACAGATGAAATTTTTGCTTCTGCCTCTGGTCCCTTTCCTGTCTTTTTCATCCCAGTCTTTACTCTTTCTTTTTTTAAAAATTTTGCCCCAGATAGCACATAGCTCAAAAGTCGTATCTGACTTGAGTTCTGAATCTATATTATTCAAGTGACTTTGTTGTTCCCATGAAATAAAATGATTTGGTTCCAGAGCTTTTGATTAGACAAAATGAAAGATCAAGTCATTTGTCATTGAGTTAGGATGATGACAAGGGCCGTGATACTTAAGAAGGAGAATTTCTAAAATGCCACATACACCAAGCTGTTTATTATTTTGACAGTCTTGCAACATTCTTCTCCATTAACGCAGAATGATGCATTATTTACATAAAAATCTACTGAAATTAACATTATTGAATGCTCAAGACTTGCATAAATCAAACTGCTCCTGAGACTAGTGAAGAGTGTGAAGTTCAGCTTATACTTTTGAAGAAAAAGATCTGTTAGCATGCTGTTCTGGAGCAACAGGGTCTGCATGGTATCTGTGCAAGACCAGCAATCCCATTTTCTATTCTTTGCATGACTTCCCATTGCAGGGCTATGGAAGCCCCTACTTTCTCTTTGGCTTCCCTGGAGTAGATGGCAAAGTCTGTCCTTGTCCCATTGATGCTGTAGCTGATGATGTGGTGGGATCCCAGCCTCCCCTCAGAAGGAAGAACTCCATGCTGACACATATTTCGTTTCGAAGCAGAAGACTATTTCTGGATGCCACAGGGTTGACTCACCAGCCTGAGTTCAAATCCCCAACCACAGGATTCAGTTCCTTTTACTTTACTGCTTCAGTTTTATTTCTTCAGAACAAAAGAAGAAGCTTCTGAACACATGCTGAACATATCCTTAATGCCTTCCCTTCTCTGCTGAGCACAGGCTCACCAGAAATACACTTTTGCAGTTTAGAGAAGACAACGCCCCTTTTTTTCCCATTGTCCCAGACCATGTTTTTTGAGGCAAACACCTGAGAGTTGTAAATAAAGGGGTTCTTCACTCATACAAGGTATGATAACTGCAGGATAACCACATGATCTGCTGATCACCTCATTTTGTCTTGTATGCGGGTGTTGGCAATCACCTGCTGCTCACAAGCTGGAAGCTTTAATTTCATCACCGTGAAGAATTCCCGTGGAATGCTGTGTGAGCACAGCAGAACTGGAACCCATGGAGCTATCCTTTGAAGACCGATCTTCAAAGCACTTTTAAAGGGGGCTCTGGCAAGCTAACGATCCTACAGGCCTGCTAGATCACCACTTCCAGTCCCCTGCTGTCATGGGCAATCATGTCATTTCTTTAATTAACAAAAATCTACATTTAAATTAATCATTTGTTGCCCACGAGAAATGGAAGCATTTGGGAGGCCTGGAAATCTTTTCCTGAGTTCCGGCCTAAATTTTATTTACAGGCAATTTATACCCATCTGTTTTTGTACCAAGAATGTGCTTCATCCTGAATAGCTTGTCTCCTCTTTACATTCACCCCTCCGTGTATTTATAGTTAACTGTCATAATGATTCCCAGCCTTTACTTTCCTAGGACAGACAAACTGTGCTGTTTGAGCTTTGCTTTTCTGTTGATCACCACTATGGCTCCATCTGTGTCTATTTGTCTTTTGGATGGTCTTCAGTGATTTCTGACACAGAACTGCAGGTGAGTCTTACCTCCAGAGGAAGTCTCACCTCACCCTTCTGTTGTGTTAGAAACACTTTCACAGATAAGATTCCATTCTGGGTGGCTTCTGTGTTTTTTGTTTTTTGTTTTTTTGACATCACATTAGCAGCTTTATAGTCATCCTGTAACCGATTAAGGTACTTGCGTCTGTCTCCTCTCCTGTCATGCTTCCATAATGAGAGTGAGTGTGCATATCAGGGGATGGACTTCACCAGACTGGTGCTTGCATTCCCTCTCTTTCAAATACTTGAGGAGTTAGGTGTCCTGGTTAATGTTCATAGCAGGTAACATGGCAGGCAGGCACAGCAAGATGTATGGCCACAAGGGATGTCTCCGTGTGGAGCCTCCAAGTTCTGGTTCTCACCCCCTGCGAGGCCGGTGAGGGGCTGGCTCAGAGTGCCTGGGAACAATAAAATATTAGGAGAGGTTTAACAAATCTGAGCGATTGTTAGAAGCAGCATACATCAAGTTAGCTTCAGATAGGCTAATAGAAAACTAAAAAGACATCGGAGGGAGAAGTTTCAGGAGTGAAATATGAGCCCAAGCCTTTCTCTGGCAGAGGCCAGAAAGCAAACTTTGTTTCATCTGGTCAATAGCTACATCATTTAAGGTGCATCGATTAGGATCAGACATTACTAAATTGTGTGCAGATACTTTATGTAGGCTAAGATAATTTCCCGTTAGTGGCAGTAGTATTAGAGGAATAATATAACTCTCTTTTCTCTCAGCAAACACGTGGAAGTCAGCATTTCCTCTCACCCTGCTCACTGCCCTTGGGCTGCTGCAGAGTGGGAAGGCAAAATTCTTGGGCAGGAACGGAGCAGCCTACAGGAAAGTATCTCTGCAGGGCACTGTAGTGGGTATGCAGCCACGTATCAGGAAAGCATCTTCCAGTTCCAGCCCCTGCTGCTTGGATTGACTCTGTGTCTTGAATCAGGCAATCATCTGCCATTAATTCATTTACATATTATTTGTTTATTTATTTATTTATTTATTTTCACGCTGATTGAAATAAGGTTTACGAAGAGAACACCAATAAGTGCTGAAGGATGTGCATGCATTTTCAGATGTTCTAATGTTCAGCTTAAAACTACAATTTTACTCTTCACAAATCTATTCCTGTACTCTATTTCACCCAACATTTGACCCAAAACCTTCAGAAATGCTGTAACTATTTTTGTCTTTCCCTTGTTTCTATTTTCTTTTTCAATAATTGAATGCAGCAAAGTGATGAATAACCTAGGATTTACTGACCTCTAACGGCTAAATTAAAAACTTCTACCTCTTGTGTAAACGTGACACTAAAATGAAAAAAATACCTTTAGGATCCACTTTTTAAAAATTATTATTATTATTTATTTTTTTTGATCAACACACTCCATCTTAGAAAGCATGTCTCTTCCTTCTGCTGGCAAAGAATTGCTTGTTCTCTGGGCTGAATAATATTTATATATTTTGAGATATGAGTAAATTATCAGTCACTCTGCCTTTCCCTGCAATTAGCATGAAAAGGGGAAGACAAGAAGCTGAGGTGCCTGGCTGAGTAGGTTTTCATCAGCTGTGCATGCACTGCTAATGGGAAAGAAGCAGTTCACCTCGGTGATTTTAAGCTGTTTACCTGTGGACAGATTAGGTTTACCATATGAACACATCACTGGGTGATTGCACAAAACACTAATGTGGGAAATCAGGACACAAAGAGGTGAGGTGTGCATCACGAGAAGTGTTTGCAAAGACTCTGGCTTGCTCTGACCTCTGGGGACCAAAGATGCAAACCCAAATCCCAGCCAGTGCCATACTGCACCCAGCCAGCCTCTCAGTCCCCCAGCTGCATGCAAAGGAGAAGGCTAGTGGGGGACATAAGGCATTTTAGATTAAAATACATTAAAAATAAGGCATGATATAATGATAGGATCTAACCAGTTGGCCATATTTTGAGTGCAAGGTGCATTTTCCCCACAAAGGGCAAGCAAAGAGCAGATCAGCCCTTGTCTATCATTTCCACTTCTGCTGAAAAAGTGCTGCCACTGGGACACACTGGATCTGCCCTCTGAAACCCCTTACCCTAAAGAACTAAAGATTACCATTTGTGTTTATGGTGATGGCAGGCAAAGTGCTAGCTTGTTGCCAAGTGAGTGAGCAGGCAGAGAAGATTACAAAATAGACAAATATTGCTAAAAGCAGGATAACAATTTATGCACCATAACTAACGTGCACCATCATTTTTAAAGAAAAGCATTGTGTTTCCTCTTGAAAGTTTAACTGCATAATCAGAATGAGCAAATAATGATAGATCACACTCACCCACTGATGTGCTTTTATTTATTTATTTATTTATCTTAAGACAAAGCCCTTCAAAATATTAACAGCAGTGTTCTTTCCCATTTTGCCTATGTAGTACAGTATACTACTGATTTAGAGGAGGTAACACTGTGATCTTCCACTACTTTAGCATATAGATTAAAATCTCATGATTTTTTTCAAAATATTACTCATCATAAATCTAAATTCGCAATTATTTTATTTAAGATTGCTTTCTGGAGTCAGCAATGTGCAGGTAACCTTGTAGTTTTTGAGCTCCTTTGTCATCCGCATAGAAAGAAGGGGAGCAAAACATCAGAGGTTTTGTTTTGAGTTTTGCCCATCTCTGAGCATCAGGACTTCACAGATGGGTGGTTTCACACAGCCGTGCTTAACCACGTCAGATCCCACAGGTAAAATAATAACTGCTTATTAGCAAGGGCCTTCAAGGCCTCCCATTGAACTATAATTTCCTTGTGAACATATGATGATGGTCCCACAGAACTTACAGAAACCAGTAGTACAGACCTCTGCAGCTGAGCAGGTCCTTAGGATTTTCTTTCAGTCAGCAAAGTTGTTTTTAGGATGCAGGTCTCTTACCCATTCAGGACACCTCCTTTAGGATGCACAGACTACATGAGTTTGTCTGAGGTGGAGAGCAGCTCCAGTCTATAAATTTCTTCTTTGCTGGCAAGATGAGATAGATGATTTTTCTTTACCTTTCTTACTTCTGGTCATTAGGGACGAAGTTTGCCTGTGATTTCTAAAAGTGCTCTTCAAATTGCTGAAGAGATACATTTTCTCTGGGTGTCGACCAATTCAGTGCTTCTTGTTTTCAGTATCACCAATTTTCTTTGTATGATATTGTGAACATGAAGTGGCCAGAGCCACAGGAGTAAAGCTTATGGGGCCATTAGTTGCCACCTATGAAGTGCTTCTCTCTCCTTTTAGTCTTTCACTGGGCTGGGAGCGCAAAGCTAGATGGAGCAATGCGACGAGCTGGCTGTCAGCAGTGAGATGCACTGCAGCGTGGGGTTTTCAGGCACAGAAAAGCCCCAAGCACTTCCTCACTCTGCTCGTTTTTCCTCAGTTTGGTCCCAGTCTTCTGCATAGAGAAAAGCAAAAGATCAGCACCTGTGAGTACATCATGCAAAAACAATGGATTTATGTAGCTCTTTGTTCACTTTTAACACCTCTAACAATGATCAACTCTAGTTACCTGTAGTCTTGACACATTCACTGAGCCTCTTGCAGACTCTCCACAGCTCCTCAATTTCAAAGCAGGGTCTGCAGAGCACGACTTGTGCTCCAGTGAGATACTTGCGTTCAAACAAACCTGTACCCAAAGTGATACTGCTCAAACACTAGATTTGTCATACCATTAAAAATATAATTTCAGTTCAGGCTGTCCCTTCTGCCATTGCTCAGCCATGTTCCGCTACCTACATTACTGAGAAGAAAATGTTTCCTTATTTTGTCATGATTCCTATCTTTCTGATGCATATTGTCTTAGGCCCATTTCTAAAAAGTCCTTTTTTACAGCCTACAAAACCAATCAGTGCTGAGCTATTTTATTGGGAAAGGAGGTGTAACCCTAACAAGAGCTTTTTTGGGTCTTCTAACTCATAGCTGTAATGCTTACTTACCGATAATCCTGCTTTGCTCTGTGTCTAAGATGCATCTTCATTCCAAATGCAACAGCTCTTCTTTTAACAGACATGTACCATTAGCCCCGTTGTTCTTTCACTGGTTTACCATCAGGTTGCACAGTGATTCACAGCCTGCTTCACTCACAGTCAAAGTCCTGGATGGGGTCTGCAGAGCTTTCTCCAGCTAATCCACTCCCTAGCTGTGCCTCTGAGGGCAGGGCATGAAGGTCCATGGGTTATTAACCTGGGTCAGCTGGAGATGGGGGCATGTGGCAGCTCCACACTCCAAATTACATTATGGGATTCACTGCTCAGTCAATGTCTTGGCACTTAACATAAGGCTAAGGAAATACTGGTTCACAGAGTGACTGCTGATAAATTTGTTTTGTAGTCATGGGTTCAGCACTCTTAGACCCAGCTGTGAGGTGTACTACAGAAATGTAAACAGCTGGAGTGCCTTCCCTCAAACACTGTCTGGTCTTATTTAAAATACTTTAAATTATAGAATTTACATTGCTTCCTTTGGGAGATTGTATCACAGTCCAATAATCTCTGTGCCATGCAGCTCTGAGACAGTCAGGCACATTTCTGTGCGTGCTCTACTCCTTGTAGCTCCAGCAATTTGTAATTCACCTTGCCATTTATGCCCTACAAATATTACACACTACACAGAGCATAGTAAAATAAATAAACAAACAAACAAACAAATAAATAAAAGTTGATGAAAACCTAATGGCAGGATCACCTACAGTTTACAGAAAATGGTGAGGGAAACAGTTTTTCTTGGCTGCAGTGGTGGTGGCTTTGTAAAGTACTTCCACCCAGGACAAAATCGTCTTTCTATGAAGTCCAGCACTTCAATAACAGTTCTTTCTAAATGAATCCCTGCAGCCCCTTAATCCCTGTTGCTCTTTCCATTACTTTCAGGGTACTTACATCTTTCTTCTACTTAAGTGGTTAGGACTATAAGCAGCTTTTAAGGGCAATCTCAAGAGGGAAGAGCAGAAGGAGTTGATTCCCTGCTGACTAACACAGTTACTACAGCCCATAATCTCAGATCCCGTTTGCTCTTCTTTAAAGAACAACATATATATATATATATATATATATAATTTTTTTTTTTTTTTTTTTTTTTTTTTTTTGGCTTGAGGATTGTCCATGTAAAGAAGAAAGGGGAATATATACAAACAAACCCACTGGTTAATTTTAATCCAATTATTATTAAACAAGGATCATCCAGCTAACAAGAAATGGTGGGGAGTGTCTAAAAGCTGTTTTTTCCTGTTGTCAAGCCAGGATTATTTTAATCATGGGGTACTTACCATGTCTGGACCCTGCCAAATTTACAATGTATGAACTATATTTACCATTACTAGCCATTACACTTTTGTGAATTTTTAAAAACTGAGTAAAAGGGAATACAAGTGAACAGTAAAGAACTGCCATTTCTGGCGGTTTCTTGCAGGGACAACTCTTTTCTGGGTTTAGATGTAATTTCCCTAACATTGACTGTGAGCATTATCTCAGTATCTATCACAGAAAAATAAAGCAGTTTATGGATTTAACAAGAAATATCACTGAAAACTTGATTTATCTTGTTGGGGTTTATATAAATATTTAACACATAGACAGAAATAAAAGATTACTACTAAACCATATGAAAGAAATAACAGTATTGAATAGGAAAGAAAGGATTCTAAAAATAATCTGGAGGCAGGCAAACTGTAATTCTTAAACTAAATACCACTATTTCTTTCTGCTCATTATAGTTTACATGTAATTCTTCTCCATATCCCCCTGCAAAATGTTTTTAGCATTTTACTTCATCAATAATAATTATTCAACCAGTTTGAAAGCAGAACAAGAATATGAAGATGAATCGGCCCACATTTTCCCTGTACTTCACCACAGCTGACAGACTCCTTTGGGAGTGGGATTTTGGTGGAGCAGCTTTCTGTCAACACAAATGAGCAATATTTCAATACTGTTTGAAGGGCTCTGAATGAACAATAATGAGTTGAAAGATATTCCTCATTATGTTATGAGGCCTTTTCTTCCTTTTTCTTCATCATTGTGTATTGGGTTTATGTAGAAAGGGCTTGGTAGCAGGGGACTGCAGATGTGGCCTCTGTGAGAAGAATCCAGAAGCTGCCCCATGTTAGATAAGGGCCAGTTTCCGTTGGCTCCAAAGGGACCCCACGGCTGGCCAGAGGCAAGCCAGTGAGCAACACTGGTTGTGCCTCTGGGAGAGCAGATTTAAGGAAGGGAAAGAAAAAAATGCACAACAGCAGCTGGGAGACTGAGGAGTGAGAAGCAGCCCTGCAGCCCCCAAGCTCAGCGCAGCAGGAGGGCAGGAGGTGCTGCAGGCAGGCAGCAGCAGTTCCCCTGTGGCCTGTGCAGGGAGAGGCCCCTGGTGGAGCAGGCTGTCCCCCTGCAGCCCATGGGTCCCACACGGAGGAGATCTCCACGCTGCAGCCCCCCCATGGGTGGAGGAGCCCCCGGTGGAGCAGGTGGCTGTGGCCTGGAGGAGGCTGCGGCCCATGGAGAGCCCCCGCAGGAGCAGGGAGGGGGTCTGGGGAATACTGATGCCCGTGGGGGACCCGTGCTGGAGCAGTTTGCTCCTGGGGGATGGACCCCGTGGTATGGAGCCATGTGGGAGCAGTGCTTGAAGAGCTGCTGCCTGTGGGCAGCCCCCGCATGCTCTTTCCGGGGCATCTCGCGGGAGGGACGCCATGTGGAGCAGGGGCAGAGAGTGAGCGTGAAGGAGCGGTGGAGACAAAAGCATCAGGGACTGACCGCAGCACCCATTCCCCCATGCAGTTTGGGTTAAGAAGGTGGAAGAGGGTGGGTGGGAGGAAGGTGGTTTTGGTTTCTTTCCTTTGTTCCTAACTTCTGTAGCTTGTTAGTAATGGCCAATGGGTTTTATTAATTTCCATACTCTGAGTTTGTTTTGCCCTTCACAATAATTGTTGAGTGATCTCCGTGTTCTTGGCTCAAGCCCTGAGCCCTTTCCATCATGTTTTCTCCCCCTTTTCCCTTTGAGGAGGGGGAGTGAGCGAGCGGTTGTGGTGGAGCTCAGCTGCCCACCTGAGTAAAACCACCGCAGAGGTGTGTCCCACAGTCTCTGCGTAGGCCAACAAGGAGTCTTGCAATGTGAATCCTTCACAGTGGATGAGAAGTTCCCCCCGCCCCCTTCTTTTGCTCCCTCCATAGAGGTTCACAGTCCGAGGCAGTCGCGTGCTGTAGCGGAGCAGGGGATCACGGTGGCAGGGCGCTTTTCCTCATCGAGGTCACTGGAGGCAGGCGAGGGAGCCACAAGGACCTGGCAAGTCGACTCCATGCTTCAAGACTTCCTCCAGCCAGAAGGAAAGAAGGGTAATGGTTGTAGGCGACTCCCTTCTGAAGGGAACAGAGGGCCCCATATGTCAGGTAGACCCTACCCGTGGGGAAGTCTGCAGCCTACCTGGGGCTCGGGTCGAGGCCATTCCCAGGAAACTTCCTGACCTTGTTAGCCCCTCCGATTATTCCCCATTAGGGAGAATTCAGGCTGGCAGTGATGAAATTGCTGAGAGAAGCCTGGAGGCTACCAACAGGGACTTCAGGGGGTTGAGGCAATTGCTGGATGGAGTGGGCACGCAGGTGGTGTTTTCCTCTATCCCTTCAGCCCTCCCTGAATTTGCCAGATGAGTGTCAGAAGGTCTCTTTGTATGGGAGAGCCCGAGTCTCCTTGCCAGGAGAACACCTGGCTCAGAGGACGCTGGTTTGAAGCCTACAAATCATTTGCCCTGCATTCAGAAATCTGGCCACAGCACTAAAGCCAGCCTCATGGACAGTGTGGTTGAGGTCCCCCGCTTGTCGTGGGCTATCCCTTTTGCAAGGGAACCATTTTGAGCCACAGCAGGCAAATGACGCCTCTGTCTTTGCGTATTCTCCCTTTTTCCATCCCAAGCCCTTGTCCCTAGTTTGCCCACGAGTTTCCTTTGGTACTGTGAAACTCACAGGACACACCTGCAAAAGGCTTGGTCTGATTCCCACAACAGAAATAACACATTTGCTGTTCACAGGATGCTCCTGGTCAGCAAGGGAGACAAGCAGAAGGAATCAGAGGGAATGGTCACACGGCCATGGGAGAGGAGAAGCAAAGCCCGCAAGGGAGAAGAGAAGAAGACAAAGACCCGCACTACATGACGTGCTTTATTAAGTGCCAAGGTGGGCGACAGAACTTGGAATTGAAGGCGGGCTGTTATCTTGTTTTCTGGACTGGGACGTCCTCTGCTCCACCTTCATCTGATCTGTAATCGTGTTCACCTGTGAAAATAGGCAAATGCAAAATAAGGCAATGCACAAGGCAGGAACACGTTTTCACCTCCAATTAACAGTATGTCAAAAGTTAGTGAAGGAAAGTCCAGAAGCTACACACAGAACGTTGTGAGGGAACCTGCAAATGACTCTTGCTCAGCAGTGTTAGGCTTAGGACTCTGCAGTCCTCTTCATCCTCGAGTGTCCCTACTCCCTGAGCATTCAAAGTGGGCATTCTTTGGAACACTACTCCTAAAACGCAGCTTCCACATTCACCTTGAAAACGTTGAAAAGGATCTGCCTTTGAAAAGGCAAACATCTTCTTGCTGCCACCTGGCCCTAACGCAGCCTTCGGTGTGGCATGTCTTTGTCTGGTGCCCGTTCTCTCAATACCATTTTTACGGTCATTTTGTCTATTCTCCCTGTCTTTCCCTTCACTCTTTCCCTTATGACTTTGCAGAAGAAGAAGGGCACTCTGTATTTTGCACACCCCCCAATGACCAGAGGTCTTCAGCCCTCCCCCATACAGTTGTGCACTCTTCTGATGCTTAGTAGTTGTTTTAGCAGAAAGACGGTGTGTTTTGGAACCACAAAGAGATTCTAACTTGAGGCTCAGAAGCATAAGCTTGCCCACAGATATTCTTTCAGAGGGGTTGAGAATAACATTTATGAATGCTGACCTTAGCCACGCAGGCTTCAGTGGTGCTTCCGGTCTTCCGGTCGAGCTTCGCGTTGGCTTCGTTGAGTCTCTGATGAGCTCTGAAAAATTCGGAGAGATTGAATCAGGAGATTCAGAGATTCTGCTCTCTAGAAGGCCCATATTATTCAAGCATTCATGTTTGCAGACAGGACAATAGGACAGGCAATTTTGCTTCCCTGACTTATATCGCAGAGAACATTACGACGAGGAACACATGATCGGAGTGGCCAGAAGGCCACCTCTTAAAGACGATACCAACTTCAAAAATGCTTTTGTAATGCCACGACCAGTGATGGTACTGCGGGAACACTGAAGCATTATGAAGGCAGTTCTAAAAGAGAGGAAGGGTTGCAGAGGAGTCTTTTATCAGTACGCCTTTTTAGGCAAATTTACTGACATAACGCCGAGCAGGCAGAAAAAAGGGACGTTAGGAAGAAAATGTACAAGGAAAAAGCAGCATCTTGCTCTCACTCCAAAAAAAGTGCAGACGTACTTTTGGAGGTTCTTTTCTAGGCATCTTCTGAGGTTTACTTCCTGCAGATAGTAGTGCTTGTAACTTGCCAGTCTTGCCTCAATGGACTCATATGGAGAAGTATGCTCTTGCAGTGTCTTTTCCCTAACATCCTCCTCTTTAGAGTCAGCATCTCTGTTTCTGTGCGTTAGCTTCTTTCCCAGAGAAGCACAAGGAGGGAATCTTGTCGGACGTTGCGTGTCCAGAGAGGCTGCCTGTGTCTGAAGCAGATAATGAAATTTCCATCACCACAAAGAAGAAGAGAACCATCCCCCCACCAGTCACACATAGCCAGTTTCAAGGGCCCAGCCTCACTAAGGGGAGGGCGCTCTCCTCCTCACTACCACCAGCAGTCAAGGCAGAACATGGAAACTACCACAGGTCAACGATCCTATTTCTCAGGAGGAGAAAGTAAGCCTTTTCCAAAGGCTCCATACACAATTCACAGGGACTTCTGCGCCAGTGGAGAACAACGCCTCACAGAAAGAATGAGGGGCAAGACCCCAAATACAAATATGTCCTGCGACTTCTGGTATGAGCACTTGTTCCCTGTCAGGCTCTTTCTTAGCTCTGTCTCTTACTGTTGCTTTTGCTCGTGACCCACCTTGTAAGTCTGCAGAAGATCTTTGAGGTATGCCACCTCTTTTTGCAGCTGGCCATTGGTCTTCTCCAGTTTCTTCTGAGACCCACGCAGAGCAGACAGCTCTTCTTGCAGGTTGCAAGTTTGTGCTTCTAGCTGCCTGCGTTTTTCAGACTCCATCTCCAGCTGCTGCGAAAGTTCTTTGAGCTGTGGAGAGCAAAGCACAAAGGGGTAGGGCCTCAAGATGGTGTTTGTCACCTTCGGACTTGGTATTGAAAGCAAAGTAAAGGCAGGCTCGTCTTTTAACAGAACAGCTTTTAGATCACTGCTGACAGGATTCCCCAAGTTTTCACCCTTCCTCGGTTCTTCTGCAGGGAGACTGGCCTGAAAGGTGCTAGGGACGCTCTTGCCCAAAATGCTCCTCTGCTCATGGGACATCAAACACACCTCTACTCAAACACCAGAAAGAACGCCTATTGTGTGTGTGTGGGGAAGCGCTGCAGTGCAGAACGGAGTAGGCACGAGCAACCAATGCTCTTCCTGTCGTTACTCTGAAAGCTTTGGAAACAGTGCCTCGGGAGGCCACTTTGACATGGCTGCTGGAGGAAGGCATTTTCTTCCTAGGTCAAAGCTGATGTTTGCTTGCAAGGATGCGCAGGATAGAGCAGATGTCCCATGAAGTCCCAAAGGTCAGCTGCGGTGCTGCCTTACTCTCCTCCCCCAGAAATATACCTTTTTTATACATACTAAAAATACAATCGGGAGGTTCCTGCCTTTCATAAAGAGAAAGAAAACAAAAACAAAACCAAAACCCTCACAAAACAAGCAGACCAAAAAAAGGAAACTTAATCTTCACTTTACACCGCCTCCACACAATGCTACTTCCTTGCAAATAAGAGACCTCTTATAAGGGCAGTGAAGCTACGAGAATGCTACGAGCCTTTGGACTAAGAATGGGCCACCACAAGGGCACTTGACTCCTTCCACAACACCTCCTAAAGCACACGTGTGCCTTAGCAGCACCTCTCAGTAACCAGGGGAAAGGTAGCTAAAGGGTTCCGTGCAACTGAACAAGACACCCACGGCAGCTCAAAAGCACTTCTTGCTCCTCGACATCAGGGTGCCCATGGCTAGGGGAAGACGGGCTGAGACAGCGGCTGGTGAGCGAGCGGCAAGTTACAAAAGCGTCACTGGCTCAACTCCTAAGCCAGGGCTCCAGAAGTGATCTTGGGCAAAGCCAACTTCAGACAGGTGGAGTTGCACCTGCCAGACCTGGAAAATGCTGTGGGCCTGTGCCATGGCCTGTGAAGCCACTAGGCCCGCCAGCCTTGCTGTGACTCTCAGCTCGTCCTTCCTCCACAGAGCAGCCTGCCCTCAGGGTGCCCTCACAGATACTGCTCTGCACGTTCATTTTGACCCATAATGGCAACTGCATCTGCGTTCACCTGCTATGGATGACAACAGAAGGTGCACCGAGGAGAGAACAGGCAACTCGCAATACGAGAAGCAGTATAGAAAAGAACAACAGAGGTACAAACATGAACAGACAAAAAAAAGAAATCCAAAAATCCTGCAGAATCCAGAGCTCACCTTTGCTGTTAATTTGTCAGCTTCACAGGCCTCTTCAGAGCAGCTGCTCGTCACGTATCCTGAAGTATTAAACTGGCTCTCTCTTTCTCTGGCCTCGTATTTGCTTAGTTTCTGCAGAGCTCCGTCCAGACGCCTCCTTAACCTGCGCAGCAAATTAGTCAAGAGAACAACGAGCTGAAGGAACTACCCGCCCGTTTCACATTCTCAGACATAAACAGCATAGAGGTGGCTTGCTTCTTCTTTAACACGCTTGACAGACCAGGAGTTACTGAGAAAAAACAGCGTTCCAGTGCCACAGGTCACTTGGAGGGTCCACCTTGCGCCTCAACGGAGGAACAAATGGAGAAGGGACTTCCTTCCCTCCCAGGAGACTTGCAGGGCAACCTGCATTTGAAGTTCTTTTGGCAGCTCTGTAAAACCATAGGCACGCATACAGAAGAGCCTTGTAAGGCCTAGCGTGAGGCTTGAATTTGCTCACACACCGTTACCCTCACCTACTTTTACAATCAGCCTCCATGAAGCTTGATTTCTGCTCTATGGGATCTCTCTTTAGAGTGCTAACAAGCCATACCTGTCACATTCTCTCTGCAGTTTGCTGTTGCTTTTCATTTCCTGCTGGAGGCGCACTTCGACTGGGCGTTTCAACTTGACCTGCTGCTTCTGTTCCGTTCTCTCACACTGATGCTTTCAAAACAGAAAAGATGCATGGTAGAACCAGCGCAGGGACAGTATCTACATGTGGTATGTGCAGAATGCCTAGGCAGAACTGGGTAGCAGTACTGGTGAAGCAGGGGGAGCAGGGCTTCCCCTTCCCTTGAACGTGCCCTGCCATAAAAGCAGGAGGGTTCCCCATGGCTCCCCATGTCTTTCCACCCACTGCCTGCCCAGCAGGTATTCAAAGGCTGAAATAGTCATTCACAGAAAGCATTCCCATACCTGCTCGTGCGGAGGCCCGTCTGCGGTCGTCTGTGCTGACTGAAAGGGAGTTACCAAGATCTCCCGGGGATTACGAGCCTACAGAAGCACAAGAAGGAGTGAAAAGTCATGCTGCATGCAACTTTCCTGCCTCACATCTCTCTGCTGCTCTTCCCCTCCTGCCAGTCCCAGTAGAGCACCGGGCTCACGTTCGCCTCACCGCCTCCCCAGGCGAACAAGAAGAATCATTTGCTTCGCAGACGCCACCGATGAAAGCCCCTCCTTTACACGAAGAGGAACTGCTTTGTTAGCGACCGCGTGGCATTTCAGGTCGGGGCTGTGCAGCACTGTGCAAACTTGACAACTACCTCTCATGCAGGAGGACTATCTCAAGTGCGGCCTGAGATCTACAGTATCACCACTGGTCTAAAGCAGAAACTACCCAGACCGGTGCATTCCAGTGAATCCTGCTTACTTTCCTACTTACAGGGAATCCATCTTACTTTGTCCCCACAGAACTACTTAGCCAGGCGCAGGAGCTCACAGGGAAGAGGGAAGTTTGTCACTGACTTACTGAGGCAGAGGCTTGCGGGCATCTCTGAAGGGCTTCAGTCAGTCTGCTTTGTTGCTGGATTGTGGCTTCCAATCTGTCACTTCTAGCTTCGAGTCTGAAAGAGAAATATGGGCCTTGTTGTGGAACTCCACAAGAGCACACAGTTGGAAAGAGCAGTGTGCAAGAACGTAAGCTGAAGCAAAGGCTTCTTTCCAAATCAAGTGTTAACTTTCTGCGATGTGACGAGGCAATCCCTGTGCGTTCACACAGTCCCAGAAAGCAGCGCCTCGCCCCTCTGTCTTACTACCCTGCCTACCCTTGCATGCGTTCTTCCAGCTCTCGGAGAGCTGCAGTTCCAGAGGATGCCTCCAGAAGGTCTTGCACTTCCTGGGAAGAATCTGCTTCTTCTCTCTTCTTATCCTGCTGTACTGTCTCCAGGTGTTTTGCCCAGTCCTCAGTCTGAATAAGCTTTTGTTTCAATTCCTTCACCTGCAAAACCACAGGAAGAATCAATCCATGGTAGTCAGCCTAGTCTCTACGGAGGGCACTTGACTGCTCCCACTCTCAAACCCCCATGCATGTTACTTCACTGCAGGTTGTACTAACCCCTCTCCTATAGCTCTCAAGATTTTCTACAGCATTTCCTGAATGCCCGTTGTGTTGGTCACCAGCAGAGAGGGGGAAGAAGGGAAGAGAAAGGACAACCACCCTCGGATTTATCCCTATAGTGCAGCCTTTCCATACCTCAGCTTTAACCTTCTTCAATTCCTCTCTCAAGTGCTCTGCGTCTTTCTCATCGTCCCCATGCTGGCTCTCAGTAGCTTCAGGTGGGGCTTCTGACACAGACACGCTTTCAGGAGCACCAGGAAGCTCCATCTGCAGCTGTCTGTCTCGATCCTACAGAAATGGGGTTCCGTGAGCATGACAAGGTCAGTGAGAACAGGGGAATATGAGCTGCGCTTTTACTCATTAGCTTCTGCAACGAGGTCAGTCTTCTGCCTGAAACAAAGCATTGGAAGCGCCCCACCGCCGGGCATCTGCACAGCTGGGGACCTCTCTCCATCTTTCTTAGCCTCAACTAGCAGCAGCTCTTTGTGAGGGTTTCTGTTGCTTAAAACACAGGGAAGGCTTAACGTTTTTTCTCTTCTTGGAACATAGGCGGAGAGCCTGGGCAGGGGCTTTCTGCCTACGCAAGAAGGCGGGCAGTGGAGAATGGAATCTGCAGAACTATTGTTGCCTCCAGGGGCATTTCAGCACTTGTAAAGCAGAGGCCAGACTTCTTTCTGCCAGAGCTTAAGCACGGCCTGGAATTTCCCTGCAGCTTCTGAGAACATGCTCGCAACCAAGGAATGCACACTGCAAGCAGAGCTGCAAGCCCTCAGTGCTATTCCCTGGTATGTATGTCTTCGTTGTTGGCCTTAAAAGTTGCCACGTAAAGGTTACCAGAGCGCTGGTGAGGTATGGTGACCAGCAATGGCCACTACCGCCAGCCCCTTTGAGAAGCTCAGAAGATTTTAAGCAGCAGGAAGAACCTTTGCTGCTTCATTATATAGAATATGCTTCCCCTCGGCTGGAACTCTAACTGAAAGGCCAGCTGCAGCGAGACCCAGGTCTCCTAGCACCTTGACCAACCTTTGTCCCAGTGCAAACTGAAGAGCTGGGCTGGAGCACAAGTAGTTCAAGGGCCCCCAGTCACAAACATGTGGCAGAGGCAGCAAGAGAGGGAAGCGAGCCCAGAGGTAAACCTGCCCCAAAGTAAGTGAGCCAAGTGGCAGCCAGTGGGTCCTTCACAGAAAGTACCTTGTGATCCCAGGGCAATTCAGCCTCTTCCTCCTGCTCTGCTCCTACAGCTGGCAGGGCGCCTACAAGGGATGGACGAAGCAAGACAGTGTGAGCATTCCTGGCACTCTGCGTTTCCCTGCCAGTCAAGCCCTGACCCCAAATACAGGAAAGGGTCTGACATCAGGCCACATTACTTGTCCTCATCGGCTCTTCCACACTACAGGCTCCTACCTTCTCCATCCAAAGCACATGTGGCCACTGTAAAGCACTTAGTCCTTGGAGAGCACGATCTGCTGGGGACTGCTGTGTCTTGCGCAACATCAGCAGAAGCTTCTCCCGTCTTTTCACTGCGTGCGGGTTCTTGCAGTTTCCTGGCAATGCTACGCGTAGAAAGAGAGAACGTACAGGCAGTCAGATCCAAAACATCGTTGCCCGGGATCCTGGCTCTTGCTGAGGACAGCAAGTGACTTGGAACCGGTTCAGAACTGTCTGTGTGCGGTGTCAGTCTCCCCACGATGGTGGACCTGCTATGCCACCAGGGATCTCTTGGAGGGTTTATCTGAAGGGACACTGGTAAGATCCCCACTGAAAGACAAGGCGCCTCTTCCCTGCTCAGTGGAGTGGAACTGGGCTTAGCAACACAAGCGGGATTTCTAGGAGAGCCTTGTGGGTGGAAGTTCTCCTCTACTTCCAAATCCTCTCTTGACTTGGGAAGGAGACTTATGAGAAGACATCACTGAGCCCAGCTTCAAGAATGGTCTGAAGATATCATTAAGCCTTTGTGCATCTACCACAAAGGGTGACAAATCAGCACGGACACGGACAACTCAGCCGCTCTAACAGCGACGTACAAAACGCTCACCCAGCATGTCCCGACTGGAGAGCATAATCCACAGCCGTGTAGCCAGTGAAATCTTTGCAGGTAGTGTTGGCACCGTAGGAAAGAAGCAGCTCTACTATCTCCATTTCCCCAACAGAAGCGGCAAGCATAAGAGCAGTCCTAAAACATCCAAAAGATGATATATGAAACATGGCAGCATTTGCAGGCTCTGTGTTGTTATTATTCTAATCCCTGTCTACTCCCCAAACAATTCCCTCCCCGATTCCTACGAGCTGAGGGAAAGCAAAGCCACAACACACAGGGGAGTGTTGCAGGACTGAGGCTGGAAGGCACCTCGGGACGCCTCCTGGCCAACCGCGTCCCCAGAGCAGACTCAGCCACGAGTCCAGACCACGTTGCTCAAGGCTTCTTCCACGCTGCTCTTCAAAGCCTCCAAGGATGGAGGCTGCTCAAACCCCTGGCACCACCTGCTCCCCTGATTAACCTTCCTCATGCCGAGAGGGTTTCTCCTAAGCAGCTCTGGGAAGGCCTCTTGTTTCACTTCATGCCCATTGTCTCTTGGACAACACTGACTCTCTTTCTCCGGATCCTTCCAGTGACAACGCTAAGGAGACCCGCATGCACTTTGGAGCAACGCCTCACCTTTCAAGGTCATTTTTAGCACACGCAGTCGCTCCTTTTTGAAGAAGAAGCTTTACCATCTCTTTCTGATGGCAGGAGATGGCAAGAAGAAGCGGGGTATTTCCCTCCTGAAAGCGTAAAGAATCCCAGTCAGAACAACCCAGATGAATTACGTGCCTTTCCCAAAGAGCAGCGCTACCCATACTCAAAACTTACCCAGTTCTTTGTTTCAAGCTGTGCACCATGCTCAACTAACATCTCTGCTATAGATGTGTTAGGAGCTGCGGCAGCCAGGTGAAGGGCAGAGTTGCCTCTGCAAACTCTCAAGTTTGGGTCGGCATGGCGCTCTAGCAGCATCGCCACGCATTCTTCATGCTGGCTCTCCACTGCCTGCAAACAACACAAAGGAAGGACTCGTGCCATGTTTCGCTCTGTCACAGCTACAGCAGCTTCCCAGTGCTGGAAGACAAGAGTGTCTTCCAAGACGAGCTCGCGTACGCCTATTACGTGCCGATTACAACTTTCAGGCTTCTCTACAGGTTGGCGTGAAGAATGCAGCAAGACACTTGTCACTTGAAGCGCAATCGATAAAGCCCCACTTAGAGCAGAGTAACGTGTTCCACATACCTTCATCAGTGGCGTTTTGCCAGTGCTGTCGCAAAGGTTCAGCAGGCACTTCTCTTGCACCAGGAATCGAACAACATCTGCATGGCCGTTCGCACAAGCAAGGTGCAGAGGTGTCCTAAAACCAAAATAAATTAGCTTTCCACAGGAAGGCAGTGCCTGAAATCACTCCTGGCTGTGGAACACGCGCAGGGCCACGAGTCTCCACTTGCCAATGCCAAGCGGAACGAAAGCTTTGGAGGCTGTGGAACTCCATGAAGACCGTGAAGTCTGTGTAAGCCTTCGAGTTTTTCCACAATCACTCAAGCGGCAGAAGGGCGGTGAATGCCCTGACGCTGACCACCAGACAGGAGAGAACTGCTCATGCCCGAGCGGCTGCTAAACAACCCCAGAGGGAGAGGACAGGGCGGTGGCGGTCGGCGGCATGCCCTTTGAGCAGCGCTCGAGCCGCCCCAGCAATTGCAAGCAAAGCTGGATTTTTCCCCTCTGCCAGCTGAGAGGGAAAAGCTCGCGCGCCACGGGAGAGCGATCCCACCCCAAGCCTTTAAGATGCCCCCCAGCCCCTCACCGCTTTGCCTGGTCTAGACCGTTTTTGCCTGGTTTCTTCAGCCACCAGTGCTGCCTCATCCAGGCCAGGTCGCCACGGGCGGCAGCGTGGTGCAGCCCATGCAGGCCCTCCTCTGGCAGCTGGTGGGCATCGCTGTCTCTGGACAGCGAAGTGCTGCTGGGCATCGGATGCACCTTGCCCCGCTGGAGGAACCTCCTCATTCTGAAGCAAGGATGTGGGCACAAGCCCACCTGGGGCCACCGGAGCCCTGCGGGCCCTGCTTGGGTCCGACACGGACAGGCGCAGGGGCAGGGGAGCCGAGCCCCGAGCAGCGGCTGTGGCCTAGCACTCCCAGGCAGGGCACGGACGCACCAAGGCTCCCAGCCAGGGCAGCGCTGTTGCTCCCACAGCAGAGGCAACAACACTGAGCACTGCTGCTGGCAGCGGTGCATCTACACTGTGTCTCAGCGTTGTGTCACATTATGTCACAATGGGTGTCACCAGGGGCGTCACTAGGTGTCGCCTTAAGTTGGAGGGCCTGTGGTGGTTTTACCGTGCTGGGCAGCTAAACCCCACAACCGCTCTCTCACTCCCCCTCCTTTAGATGAGGAGGGGGAGAAGTAAAGCAAAGAACAACTCACGGGTTGAGATGAGGATAATTTAATTAAAGGGAAATAATTATAATAATTAAAGAAAGACTACCGTGAACTAAACAATTTAACTAAGGGGAAATAAAAAGGTAAAGGGGAAAAGGGAGGGGGAAAAGGAAAAATAAAAAAAAGAAGGGAGGAAAACAAACAAACAAAATAAATGAAGGCTATATGGAAGTGCAGAGGAAAGAAATTACTCTCTACTTCCCACAAATGAGCGATGATTGACCACGTCCTTGAAGCAAGGCCTCAACGCACGCAGCCGGGTGTTCGAGAGGAGGACCGACGTTTTCCCAACGAGAGCCCACCCCTCCCCTCTTCTTCCTGTTTCCACCTTTTATTGCTGAGTGTGACACCACATGGTATGGAATATCCCTTTGATTGGTTTAGGTCAGCTGCCCTAGTGATGTTTCTCTCCTCACTTTTTGCCCACCCCCTAGGAGGGTTAGAGAAAGGCCCAATGCTGTGCCACTGCTGCTCAGCAGTAGACACAACACTGGTGTGATAACACTGCTGTTCCAGCTACAAGTACAGAGTACGGCACTGTACGGGCTGCTGCCGGGAAAGTTAACATTCCAGCCAGACCCAGTACAGGGCCACACTCCCCCACAGTCCAGCAGTGACTGCGGCAGTTTCTGGCTCCTGCCTGAAGAGCTCTTTGTGCCTCAGTTGATGTTCTTCCGCAGCGTGGATGGGGATCTCGGGCCATGCGACGGGGCTGGGCTCCTCAGGAGGCATCGAGAACATGCCTGGCTGGCAGGGGCACTGCATTACTTCCCTGGGGCCATGGTTGAGCTGGCACCCGCCCCAGTTGTACTGGGTCTGGCTGGGATGGAGCTAACGTTCCCTGCAGCAGCCCATATAGTGTTGTTCTCTGCACTTGTACAGAATCGTAGAATCATAGACTCATTAAGGCTGGAAGTTGCCTTCAGGATCATCTGGTCCAACCATCACCCTACTACCAATGTCACTCACTAACCCATATCCCTAAGCGCCAGGTCCAACCTTTCCTTGAACGCCCCCAGGGACAGTGACGCCACCACCTCCCTGGGCAACCCGCTCCAATGCCCGACTGCTCTTTCTGACAAGAAATGGCTCCTAATTTATAACCTTATCCTCCCCTGGTGCAGCTTGAGGCCATTCCCTCCAATCCTGCCACTAGTTACCTGAGAGAAGAGGTGGACCCCAGCTCGCCACACCTTCCTTTCGGGTAGCTGTAGACGGTCATGAGGTCTCCCCTGAGCCTCCTCTTCTCCAGACTAAACAACCCCAATTGCCTCAGCCGCTCCTCACAGGACTTGTGTTCCGGGCCCCTCACCAGCTTCGTAGCCCTTTTCTGGACACGCTCCAGGGCCTCGATGTCCTTCTTGCACTGAGGAGCCCAAAGCTGAACACAGTACTCAAGGTGCAGCCTCACCAAAGCAGAGTACAGGGGAACAATCACCTCCCTGTTCCTGCTGGCTACACTGCTCCTGATACTAGCCAGGATGCCATTGGTCTTCTTGGACACCTGGGCACACTGCCTGCTCATGTTCAGGCCAGCATCGACCAACACGCCCAGATCCTTTTCCTCTGCACAGCTCTTGAGCCACTCTCCCCCAAGCCTGTGGCGCTGCAGGAGGTTGTTGTGGCCAAAGTGCAGGACCCGGCACTTAGCCATGTTGAACCTCATCCCATTGGCCTCTGCCCATCGAAGCATCCTGTCCAGGTCGCTCTGCAGGGCCTTCTGAATTTTAAGAGTAGTTTTAGCTGTATTTTAGGAGTAGTTTTCCAAAGAATGCCCAGTTTGAACATTTAGGGAGTAGGGACGCTTGAGGATGAAGTGGGCGGCAGAGGACTAAGTCTAACAACACTGGTGTGCAATAGTCCTTTGCAGGTTCCCTTCAGATGTCCTGCGTGGAGCCTGTGGAATTTCTTCCACTAACTTCTGAAATGCTTGTAGTTGGAGGTGAAAACATGTGTTCCTTCCTTAAGCATTTCCCTCTTATTGTGCGTTTCCCTGTTTTCACAGCTGAACATGATTACAGATCAGATGAAGGTGGAGCAGAGGACGTCCCAGTCCAGAAAACAAGGCATAGTTCTACCAAGATGGGAGAAGACTGCCAACACTTGCCTTCTGACCCCTAACTCAGGCATCTTCCAGGCAGCGAGCAAGCGCAGTCATTGGCCCCACCATGCTGGCAAGAACGCAGCGGTTTTGTGCAGGTAACAGCCTGCCTTTAATTCCAAGTTCTGTCACCCACCTTGGCCTTTAATAAAGCATGTCATGTAGTGCGGGTCTTTGTCTTCTTCTCTTCTCCCTTGTGGGCTTTGCTTCTCCCCTCCCCTACTCATTTGACCGTTCCCTCTAATTCCTGCCGCTGGCAGGGGCACAGCATCATTACTTCCCCATCCATGGCTGTGGTTGATCTGGCAGCTGTCCTAGCTCACCCCCACACTCTCCCAGGCACAGGGCAGCACCGTGCCCACATGCAGGGACAGTTCCCCCCTGACGTCCAGCTCCTGCGGGGCCATTCTTCACTTGTGCTGCCACAGTGGTGCTGCTGGGTTGGTGACAGCGGCTGAAGGTGTTTGCGTGCTCCAGACCGTCTGGCTGCAGATGGGCCTCCCCAGATTTGCCAGAGGAATGGCAGAAGATGTCTTCCTATAGGAGTATTGGGTTTACACAGCAAGGTTTTATCTGCAGGGCGCTGCAGGGGTAGCCTCTGTGAGAAGAGTCCAGAAGGTGCCCCGTCTTAGATAAGGGCCAGTTTCCGTTGGCTCCAAAGGGACCCCACCGCTGGCCAGAGATGAGCCAAAAATTGTTCTTTGTGCACCTGTGAGAGCATATTTAAGAAAGGGAAAACAAACAAACCAAACAGGCACACAACTGCAGCTGGGAGACTGAGGAGTGAGAAGCAGCCCTGCAGCCCCCAAGCTCAGCGCAGCAGGAGGGCAGGAGGTGCTGCAGGCAGGCAGCAGCAGTTCCCCTGCGGCCTGTGCAGGGAGAGGCCCCTGGTGGAGCAGGCTGTCCCCCTGCAGCCTGTGGGTCCCACACGGAGCAGATCTCCATGCTGCAGCCCCCCCATGGGTGGAGGAGCCCCCGGTGGAGCAGGTGGATGTGGCCTGGGGGAGGCTGCGGCCCATGGAGAGCCCCCGCAGGAGCAGGGTGGGGGTCTGGGGAATACTGATGCCCGTGGGGGACCCGTGCTTGAGCAGTTTGCTCCTTGGGGACGGACCCTGTGGTACCGAGCCATGTGGGAGCAGTGCTTGAAGAGCTGCTGCCTGTGGTCATCCACTACAGGCTTAGGAGCAGCAGAGACCAAGTGTTAGGGACTGACCACAGCCCCCATTCCCTGTTCTCCTTTGCTTCTCATGGAGGAGGACATATAAGAGTGTAGTTGGGGGAGAAGGCGTTATTACTTTGTTTTAAGTTTCTCACTGCTCTAGCTTGTTAGTAATATCTAATAAATTGCATTAGCTTCCTTGTGCTGAGTCTGTTTTGCCTGTGACGATAATTGTTGAGTCATCTCCCTTACCTTACCTCAACCCTTGAACACTTTTCATCATATTTTCTCCCATTTTCCCTTTGAATAGAGGGAGTGAGAGCACGGTTGTGGTACAGCACAGCTGCCCAGCTCAGTAAAACCACCAGACCTCTTCTTCTTCCTGCTGCTGTCCGTTTATCAGTGTGCAGTAGTGTTGCCTGGCAGGAGCAGTGACTGAAATGAGCCAACTGTTTTGAATGAACATAACCACATTATCAAGAGACAACAAGTGTTAAGCAAGATGATAAATCGTTATAATAAGACCAAGTAAAGAGGGCTGTGCACTCCAGGGTGAGGATCCAGACTAGAGGACATCACTCCATATTTGCCTGCTCTTCTGGCTCATCGTAGTCATCTGTGACTGCTGTTTCCCAGAACAGGGTGCTGGAGTGGATGGGCACTGTGCATGTCTGCTTTTGTGGTCATAAAACATGAGTGAGCAAGGGAGCACTCAAGAGGATGGCAGATTTTACTTATTGTTGTTTAAACCCTGTTCCAAACTCACCTATTTCTATCAGAGGTCACTTTCATTTTTAAAGCAGCCTGGACACTTTTAACATCTGAGAAAAAATAAATACATCATCTGTTGTAAAGATCTCTGTGAGATTCAAATTTGCAAAGACAGCCTCCAACTGTGAGGAATCACTGGGAAAGGAAAAACAGCATCCTAGGAAATTTCCCATTTTCCCCTGTGAACTATTTGAGCAACTGCTTAAATATCAAGAGTTAGTTCTTCATTTTATATTTCATAACTTGATGAAATATTTAGTTATTTGACAATGCTGACATATCTATCAACATATATTGAGATGTCCTTTTATGTTAGCAACATATAACACTTTCATCTCCCTACCGGTAAAATGCAGAAAGAGATTTAAGATTGATCGGTGAATTAGACATTAATAACTGGGAGGCATTGTTGTACTTAGAGTGCATTATTTGAATCAATATTTGGATAATGTCAAGAGTAAATGGGAACCACGGGAAATAAGATCTTGGTCATATAGAACATATATCAATCATTAAAACACCTACCCCACCAGAAAGCAGTAGAGCATCGGTGAACAGTAAGTGTTTGGCTTACGTGCAGCTTCACGATCGGCCATTGAAAAACTATGTAAAAAAATATAAGTAAAAAATTATAAATCACTGTTAGTTACAATATGTGTTTTGCAGCAGACAGTTACCATTTTTCGAAATCACAAGCAGCCAGCTGGTGTTTAATTACAGTAGATTGATATTTCTAAAACTGTCAGGAGTTTCAGCGGTAACTCTTTTTAATAAATTTAGTGAAATAAGAAAAGTCTTTGATCTTGAAAGGTGATCAAGCTTTGGCAGTTAGGAACCTATCACCATCCCTTTGTTGAGACAGTGCCAATAACAGAAATCTAAGGATGACAAGTCTTAAGACTGAGACAGAAAGGAAATTAATAACCAGCTCATGCTTGATGAGATTTCTTTTTTGGTGGCAGTGTGCTGGATGACATCTGGATGCTATTTACATATGGTATTTGTAAGATACATAAAGACTACAGGGGGTGAACACTTATTGTATGGACAGTCAAAGTCATGGTCCAGTGCAGGTCTGATTATGGTGGTGGGTGAGCAAGTCCTGTGCTGCAACAGAGTTAGGGATCATTATGATTCCATTTGCACCGGGAAAATGCTAGGGATGATGAGCAGCTCTCCACTTCTCAAGAAGATCTTTTGGAAAGCCAGTTGCCTAGGGGCTGGACTGCTCATTTGAATAACAGTCCTGGAAACTTCTGGCTCTGGTTTTGCTCCTTTCCCTGTCTCAGCTGCCAGCCCCAGAGACACCAAGGAAGGTGCCCGTTGGGCCTCCACTGCCTTGGGAGTGCCTACCTGGGGAGAGGGGGAAAGAATGACAGGACCCATTAGCTCTAACTTTAGGTAGGTGAAATGCTCAGACCTTGATGGGATTTGAGCCATCACCTATTTCTCCTCACCATGTATTTTTCTTTTATCTTACCTATCCCACACAGTGGTTGAGAATGTTCTATTCTGGTGAAAATTCTGAATTTTGTTGGTTGTGTTAACGCATGTTGCAATTGGTCCAACCCGTTTGGGTTGCTGCAGTTTTGGTGCAGGTGCTGAAGCCCTGACTGACACCCAGCTCCTTGGGCACTGGCAGAGAGACCAAGGCCAGCAGAACCCAGCTGCTCCTTGTACTCCCTCATGAGCCTGGTATAAGGTAAAATAAATCCAGCTCCTGGCCAGAACTGGGATTGTTCTGCTGCAGCAGCTTTCAGTTACTACACGCAGCTTCTTGTGAGGTCTGAACATCTGCACTATGGAAAAATCCACCCTGCTGAGCCTAGTTATGTCCTGCCCTAAAGGCTGTGTCTGTATTGGAAAAGGTGAGGAAACTCCTTGTGGATAAACATGTAGAAATCTCTGGTCTGCCACCGTCCACAAGAAAACGTGAACACGGGTGGGTGCTGGGTGCGAGGAGAGGGGCTGCTGCTATGGGCCAGCACCACGGGAAGCTAGGAGGTGGCACAGGAGCTGCTGCAGTGGTGCCGAAAGTCCACGGTGTGGTGCCAGCGCGATGCGCTCTGGGCCTCCTGACGCTGGTGGCAGCTTCTGAGGGCAGCAGGCGCCTGATTTTGGTGTGTGAGCATCGAAGCAAAACGACCTTGTCCTTCGGGTTGTCTGAGTGCTGGCACAGCTCGAGGTGCTGCTCTTTCAGGGCCGCTTGCCTCTGCTCCCCCAGCGTTATGTGGTGCTGTGATCCAGCACGGCTCAACCACCTCAGCTGGGCACCAGGTCCTGCAGGAGGGTCAGCACCCCTGGAAAGGTCGAGTCCAAGACCTGACGACAATGAAGGACACACGAGCATCCCCTAGTGATGTGTGATGTGGGCTCCCACCAGCAACTGCAAGAGACCTGGCAGACAAGAGCAGGGTGTGAGCTCCCAGACCCCTCCTGGAGGCAAGCTGGGGTTCTAAATACTTTCACCCCAAGTTTTGGCTTTGTTAAAAAAAAAAAAAAAAAATGTCTGAAAACAAAATCTGTTTGTTTTTATTTGTATGGATGCAATGAGGTAGGCGGGCAGGATATTCAATCCCTCCCATGGTTTGAGGAGCATCCTACCAGTAACAGACCTTTTACCTAAGGACACTTAGGCCTCATGTCTAAAGGTAAAAGAAGCAGGTGCTGACAAGCCCAGGAGCCACAGAACCTCTTCATTTTATGCTAAACAAAAGTTACTCCTATTTGTGCAGAAAACCTTTTGCAGAGCAAAAACCATGATGATGGATGCTACCTACACAACCTGCTGAAGTGTCCTGCAAGGCACAGACATCTGCACTGAGGCCTTGAACAAGCTGCAAGTAAATGACTTACTGGTGTTTCACTTTCAAGGTCTCTTCAGATTGAATGAGCTTTGCTAGAGGCTCCTTGATGCTGGGTTGAACAGGCAAAGGATGTTAGCACTTGACAGAGAGTTCAACAGACATAGAGGAAAGAGGCACAGTTTGTTTTCCTTGAGCTAATACATCGCTCTGCAAACGGTATCTTAAATAATGTAAATTTATGCTATTTGTCCTTGGGAGCTTGTTGCTTATGTAATTAGCAAAGGCTGACTTGCACTTCTGCCTTGCAGACCTTTGCTTTACACTGTTAATCATTGTGTACAAGACAGCTTTCCAGAGACTGTAACAGCTGTAGGGTGGATGCCCCTGCCCCAGGATTATGTAGCATTGGGCCACTACAAGCATAAACCAAAATGTTACCCACCTCATGCACTGATGTGTATTGGGAAAGTTCCTTTGTTAGCACTACAGCTGTCAGTTACACAGTACACTCGGTCTGCTTGGCTTCCAAATATCTAGTGCATGGTGTTTCGCTACCAAATGTAATGTAAGCATCTACAAAAGCCTCATGACTTTTAATGAGCGTAACCCAGAAGATGATAACTCCTCAGTACAGTGTGAAGAATGAATGGTTTGTGACATAGATGTGCTGCAACACATTTCTAAACTAAAGAGCTGTTTATAAATATCAAAATAAGAATTCAAAGGCAATGAGACATTTATGCAATCTGTAACATAATAAAAAGTGTCCACAGCAATATATCATCACTTGAAGACATCTACTGTATAACTATTCTTATTTCTGTTACTGGGGTAGCTGCATGAGGGTTTTTTGTATGTACAATAGATATCTGAGCATCAAGTCGTGGTGCACTAAACTATGGCTGAAATGAGTCTATATGATTGACAGCTTAGCTCTGGCAATACATTCTAAATCAAGGCCCTATGTGAAGAATATAGACAGAGTATCACAAGGTACACTAGGAAGGTGTATGTGGCAAACGCCAAAATCTGGGTGCAGCTTTAATACAAGTTGTGGGTGGGTGTTGGCTACAGGAAAAGGTGAAGAGGAACCTTTAACAATAAAGTGGTGTATGTAATGTGAAGGGATTCCTGTGTAGAAATGGCTGTGCAGAAGTAAGAACCTATTTGTAGAAGAACAGTTAGAAAATAAAATTCCATGTTTGAAAATAAGCAACTGAAAGTAGACTGATGTGAGCTTATAAGACACAGGGGACTCAACACTTTTGGTGATGTGAAGAGGTCTCATCAATCATCCACCTACACTGTCATTTGCCTTTGTCTGACAAAGCCTTGAATCCTCTTCCAGTACTGGTCGGGAAGTGTTTTGTATCTGTAATGGAAGCCAAGCAGGGATCTTTCTGAGGATGTCTTCTGCTGACTGGAAGTGTAAAACTGGATGTCACAGGCACTGCATGGTGTATTAGGATGCCCACGTGGGCTTTGTGGTGTGGACCCAAAGCACAAAGCTGCTCCCCAGTTAACTGGCAGGGGTGCTGAGGGAGCAGTTGCAGGACTGCCAGCTGCCACTACTTCACCACTAACATTTTGACATCAAGCGTGTTGCTGATGTCAAAGGCTTTTTCCTTCACCAGTTGTTCAGCACACTTGTGACCTTAAGCACCTCAATTTTCCGTTCTTCAAGAAAGATTCAAGCTCTCATTATGACACTGAAAACCCGGTCCCATAACAGCTGAAAAAAACAGGAAGCTAATTTCCAAAAGCTGTATTTTTGTGTTTGCTTTTTGAAATTGTAAGAAAGGAGGTTTATGGTTTGAAAGGAAAAGGAGAAAACATTCAGCTGCATACTGCTGGAAGAGAGTTGTTGGAGGAGTGTTTGTTTCATTATCATGTTGTAAAATGTTGGTGTTTTTTTGTGTATGTGCGTTGCATGCAGTGGGAGGGATGATGTGATCTGTAAAGTTAAGGTTTAATTTAATTTCAGTAAAATGTCAGCATGCATACAAACATGATAATTTCAACTTTCTTTTTATTCATCTAAGAAATCTGTGGCTTCCTGGACAGAGTGGCAATTACAGACATGAAGTAGATAACAATTGTTTTAAAACTGTAAATGAACATGCCCACATTTTTCTGTTTCAGCCATATGCCTTTTAATAACTAGGGTCTGTGTCTTGTTTACAGAATTGTCTGTGTAATGATGAAAGCCAGTAATCTTCTGTAAGTCACACAGGACAGATGAATTTCCCTGTAACAAGCTTTGCAAGGAACACTGCTTTGCAATTATGTTCTTAAACTATTAAGCATTTTGATGCTTGAAAAATGACAGTAAATTAGGCCGATATGGATCACATTTTGTCTGCTCATTAACAAAAAGACCTAAATAAAGAGGAGGAAAACCAGAAGAAAAGCTAATCCTAAACCCATAAGAGCTAAAAATGCTAGTAAGGGCTAAAATACATGAAACATGCATGGGTGTTTTAGTAGAAAGGAAGACAAGACTTTACATATTTTTCTGTGAAGATGTAAATGCAGATGACACATTTTGTTCAAATGATTTTACATTCCCATTCATGTTGAGGACTCTGGGTGATGAAGGAGGAGTTGTATAAGTCATCTTTTAGGTTGGAAAGTTTATAATACTCCTTTTTTTTTTTTTTTTTTTTTTTTTTTTTTTTTAAGCTACATAGAGTTAGTAAGATCATCACTGCAGTTCTGTCAACACTGGAGTCCACTGAGCTCCACCACATTCACAGTTTCCATGTGTGTACATATACAAACCCACACCCTAGACTTACACACCATGCACAGATGCACAAGAACAGATTAGAGAAGGAAAAACACTGCTAAACTTTTTAATTCCACAGCTGCAAAATACCTGGCAGTTCTGCTGGATGCCTCCCCAGAAACTCCAGACCTGAAGAAGATTCTGTCGATTTATCATACCAGTTCTTGCAGATTACTACTTGAGTAGATCTGTACAAATCCTTCTCACATATCCCAAACCTTTTTAATTCTCTGCACAGTGAACATTACTGTGGAGTTCTGGATCTGAAAAAGTTGCTTGAAGAGAAAGATTATTGTGAATTTATCCAGACATGACAAAGGTATAGTCTGGTTACAAATTTGAGTACCATCTCTGTTTGAGTGTAAAATGGGCTAGCTTGGACTGCTGCAGAGGTATCCAACTGGCAGACTGTATTGTTAATCCACAGGCATGTGTTTGCATACATCAGGCAGCCGATGAGCAGGTTGAACTTTCTGAGTGAAACAAAACAAAACAAAACAAAGCAAAACAAAAAAACTTGCTTGGTAAAAAAAAAAAAAAAAAAAATTACTGCTGTAAATTGTGTTACATTCAGTTTCTGCCCCAAATTCCCAAATTAAAGACCCTAAAATATTACATAAAGTACAATCTTTACCTGTATGGGAAGCAGAAAGAACAACCTGTCCATCTTATTCCATCTGATTTATCTGTTTTGCTATGATCCTAAAATAAATAAATAAATAAACACACACATTAAAAAAAAAAAACACTCAGGAATTGAATTATTTTAGTTTTTTTTTAAGCAGTTAGGGACAGCATTCCAGAGTAAAATTCTGATAGTATACAATTTTAGGTGATCTTGCCTATTCTGTCTTGACCAACTATTAATGTAAAAATTAGGTATGGAATTCAAGGCTTGTTAGGAAAATGAAAAACATAAAAGTGGTGTTTTGGCTCTTTTTTTTTTTTTTTTTTTTTTAAGCCTTGCACTTTTCCTTTGGCTTGTGCTACCTACCTTGTATTAAAAAGTTAAACCTGGAAAAGACATTGTTATTATCATTTTACACAGCCATATATTTTGTTAACAAAACCAGGGAATGCACTATGAGACACTTGAAAATTCGCTCTACTTCCAGTCATTTTGGAACTTTCTGAGCAAAACCTTGTAGAAACATAGTTTGAATGGAAACCTATTTTCCCACTTCACCACGACATGGGAAAACAAGGCAAGAGGAAATATGTAACAGCCACAGAGAAAGGCAGTCTGGGAACCTGGATCAGCATGGTTTACAGTGAAAGGGACCCAGATTATTTAAATCTACAACACCTGACATTTTGAAGAGAAGATATAAAAATACACTTTGCACAGAACAAAATAGTCCATCTCTACTAGATGCATGAAGCTTGAAGATACCTGTTCTCATCCCCAAAGAAAAAGAAAAAAGAAAAACAAAAAAGAAAAAGGAAAAGGAAAAGAAAAAGAAAAAGAAAAAGAAAAAGAAAAAGAAAAAGAAAAAGAAAAAGAAAAAGAAAAAAAGAAAAAGAAAAAGAAAAAGAAAAAGAAAAAGAAAAAGAAAAAGAAAAAGAAAAAGAAAAAGAAAAAGAAAAAGAAAAAGAAAAAGAAAAAGAAAAAGAAAAAGAAAAAGAAAAAGAAAAAGAAAAAGAAAAAGAAAAAGAAAAAGAAAAAGAAAGAGTGTTAGGACTACCTGCTGGGAGGAAAGCGCCTTCACACAGCTGTGAGAGGAGAGAAAATCCATAGAGAAAGTGTTACATTCCTTAATTGTTTTCAAATTCTTTGTAAGGTAAGTTAGAGCGAAGTAGACCTTAATTAGTATGAGTACTGAGTGGAGCCTTGAGCAACTCTTTTGAAACTCATTTTCCTCAAGTTGATTCAGGTTTCAGTGTGCAAATTTACTGATGGTAACAGTATGCACATCTTGAAAGCCTGCCAAAAACTATTATATATACTCTGGCATTACAAAAATGTTAACAGTCTGTTTTTCACCACTACTAAAGCTCACTCAGCACATGACTGCTATGCAGGTTGAGAGAGGCTTGCTGTGACACTGCCCTCATGCCCTCTGTGTGTGGTGGGGAGAGCACACCCTTCTTCTTCACAGCTGTTTGGGAGTACAAGGCAGCAAGATCCCAGCAGGCCCCTTCCACCCCAGGGACTGTGTCAGCATGTTGAAAGGCAGCCCCCATGTCCCACAGCATGGGGAGGCTCCCAGGCATGCCCCAGGTTGCAGCCTACAAGGAGCCATCCCACAAAGTCAGATGTACAGATTCCTTCAGGGTGAGGGATAAAAACAGCTGGCTCCTCAGGACCTTGTTTATAGGCTGGGTATCCCCAAAGCACTCAGTCATTGCCTCCAAAACTTTGGAAAAATAAGAGGTAGGAACCTCACTTTTCTATAATTCTCACAGGGTCTAGCAACTGCAATAGTACCAACTTTATTTTAAAAAGAAGACCAAAAGGAATATGTGGTAATACTGAACAACTGAAGCCATGATCGCTGTGTGGTGATGCAGACGTTGGCAACCTCTGCGTAAGGAATTTCTTAGTAAATCCCCATTTTGTAGGAGGTTTTTCTTTTGTTCTTTCTGTTGGAGACTGTTTTTTAAGGAATAAGATAAATCATGCTGTTGCAGCCTTTGTGACAGATTCCGTTTTTGAAAGGATATATACTGGTAGCATCTTGCTTCTGATGGGGCTGCTACCCTGATGTCCTATGGATCCTCATTCCAGTGTAGGACTGAAATGCTCCATAGAAGATGCTTTGGAATTAAGAACAGGACTTTTTTTCTCCACATTGGAGAAAAACAATGACAATGGTAAAGTGAGAGGATGTAGCAGCAGACCTTTTTTTAAAGACTTTGAAAGAAAACATGAGCAGCTAAAGTGAAGGAGAAAATGACCTCTTAGAGTGCCCTATCCAGTCCTCCCTGCAACCAAAGACATCTGTACTGTGTTCTGCTTCACATGATTTAACAGCATCAATTTTAGAAAGAGCTTCAATACCTTAAAAGGAAATATCCTTTAGACTAATTGAAAATTGGGGTCCTGAATAAATGGCATAATTCATAAAAAGCCTGAGCAGACCACGAAAGCTTTCAAAAGAAAGAAACAGCTGGTGAAGGAGTCTGAGGAAAATTGCTGGACAAGTTAGTTATTCCTCTGATCACTGGGTTTTGGCTAAGACGTAATTGAATACAGATACATATTTCTTTAAAGTATTGGTTCTGAATCATCAAATGGACCATAAAAAGCCCTTATCTAGAGGAGAAAAATGTTAGAACCACAGAGACATCCCTGTTTGCTGCTGAGCCATCAGATGCCCTGAATGATCCAAATGAAAGAAGCTTGACAGCTAAATTTTATTCCCAATGCATCAAAAGTATATAATGTATAAAGCAGGGTGATAAAGGAAAATGAACTCTCTTTTTAAAAGAAAAAAGCCCTTCCCAAGGGCTATAGCTTTGCTTTGCTTTGTTATTTGGAAATCCTGAGTAGCTAACATTTAGTAAGATGGGTCAGCATAGATGTATTTCTTCCCAGGATGACAGTAATAAAATCCTTGTATAAAGGATTTATTATTAATATTCCTAACAAGGCAGGACTTCACCTGATGGACCCTCCAGAGCCACCTCTCTTCTGTTATGTAAATTATGACCCTCTTGCTCAAAACTCCCAGGTGCATTTGACTTCATTAAACAAGTGAAAAAATGAATGGTGAATGGTGAATGAATCAGTAAATTCACTGTTTTTAACTTTTACAGTTGTAAGTATATCTGTAAAAACAGATTTCTGTGTCCTATGAAGAAATGTCCTGCAACTGACTGAAAATGGATGTCAGAAGATAATTTGCCTGCTTCTCTATCCAGCAGTCCATCTACGCATCCATCCATCCATCCATCCATCCATCCATCCATCCATCCATCCATCCATCCATCCTTGTATTCTTTTCTAATCTTGTAACAAAGATACAGTGATATGTAATTTAAGTCCAGATACTCTATGGCATTTCCACTGTATTAAAATCCTGAGTGATTTGCTTTATGCCAATAAAGACGGGAATTTTTCATAAGTTAACTTTTCTCAAGGCTGTACTGTGCCAGCATAATTCAAAGTGAATCTAAATGAGATTTCATGTCTCCTCTTTGATGAGAAGCCCCATGTTGATTGATGTCCTTCTTATTAGCAGGACAACAGCCTGTCTATCTCTTTGACTCCTCTTGAACTTTCTCATATAGAAAATCCAATGTCTCATGACCTTTGTTTTTGTTTTTGTTTTGTCTACAATAGCATACACTTATAGACAGAATCGTTGAAGAACACCTACAAAGCTCTCATCCAGTAGTGGAATTATTTTAGAGGAGAGACACTAGGTCTGGATGTCACTGACCTGTTGCTTGCTCCTATCAACCTACATCTCTCAGGTCTAAATTGTGGCTTTTATCTACCTGAAAAATACCATTCATCCATTTTTCCTTGCTCCTTTCTAACTTCCCCACTGACTAGAATAAAGGCAGCCCTCAGATAAGTTGTAACTCTCTTGAATTCTCAAGCAGCAAGTTTAACACTTTTATTCTCCTTCATGGGAAAGGATGTGATGCACAGCTTTTAATTGAAACAGCTGATGGTTTGCAGAGATATCATCAAGAGGGCACGAAAGTAAAGAAAACCAACCCAGATGCCAAGTGTTGGCTGTTTGCATCGCCTTTGCATTGGAATGTTGATTTCATAGATTGCACATGTATTTGCTATCCTATTTTTCCCAAGGGAACAGAAATCGGTTCATTTATACAACAGATTATCTCTCTGCTGAGAATAGCTCTCATAAGTCAGAGATTACTTGTCCCCAGGGAGAAGAGGAAAGAGAAAGCTTATGTGGAGAGATTACAGAGTTCATGTGTGTGCTCTAGTCTGCTTCCTATTACCAGTCATGACCCAAGAAATTAGTAAGAGTCAGTTACTTTCATCTTTACAGTAAAAACCAAACCCAATTGAAAACAAATAATAAATATAACAATGTGAGCCAGGAAGAGCAGGGTTTTAAGGTTTGCTCATACTTCCAGCTTCAAAAGCAGATAAATTCTAGTTGCAGTATCACACTGACTTTGGATGGACTTATTCCCTTAAGGCTCTTCGCTCATCTGAAGACCCTGAAACAATCCTTGATTCATATCCCCAAAGCTGCTTCTGTTAACCAGGGACCACATAAGCTTCACTTACCTCTGCAGTGACCCAGTAGCCATGCAACCTGCTGTAGCAGAGCCCCTGGAAATGTGATTTCCCCACTTTTACCCCTGTAGAGATCTTAAGCAGCCTTTAACCATTTGATGCATGAAGAGTTGGTGAGCCAACAGTGAACAGAGCAGATAATTCTCAGGAGACCTTTACCGCTTCCCAGTGACTTCCTCAGTAGTCCCTGTATGCCAAGCCATTTGCTGTCTTACAGGACGAGCCCCATCCCTGTCTTGCAGAGAAGACCCAGTTTTACTGGGGAAACTCCAAAGAGGACATAGCCATCTCCCTCCTACGAGCCCCTGCCTGAAGTGCGTTGGTGCTGCACTAGGATGCAGCACCACACAGTCCTCAGCTCAGTGCTGTAAGTACCAAGAAATGGCACTCGTGTCTGTATCACACCCTTAAAAAACACGTAACAGATCATTCATTTCTAAACACGGTGTAAAAACTCGGTCCCTATTTGCTATCATGCTGGCCCTGTGCCCTGGTAGTGCTGCACGCACTGGGTACAAGCTCACTCCACCCCAATATTTGGCTCACCAGGCACAGGGGGCTCTGCTATTGCCCTTCCCTTTGCCTGTACCACTGCGATAACAAATGTCCCTTCTTCAGAAGACAGAATGGGGTCAACCTGACCAAGCCTTCCCCTTGCACTGTCTACCTTACCGTGAGGAACTGATCCCCAAATAAAGCTTTTAGCTATAAAATATTTAAATATTTGAAAGACTATTTGACACTAATCACTTCAATTTTCCCATACATATATAAATGTCTACCTCTCAGCTTTCCTAGAGTGTCTAAAAATTGTTGGATATTGCAAGACAGTTAGGTCCCTGGTTTGTATTGCCACCAGACACTACAAACAACACAGTATCTATTTATCCTTGTTAACCAAAGCAGCATGTAAGCTCAGATTCCAAATTTGATGTTTTACAGGGTTGTCTGTACTGGCAGTTGAGTCACGTATAACAAATTTACCAATCGTAGCCCTCACAGGCAGAAGTTTTCAGGATGTGAATTCCCCCCCCCCCCCCCCCCCACCTCATGGCTGACTGCTTTTAACTAAGGGGCGATAGTTATTAATAACAAAACTCCCTAAAAATTCACACACATTCCTGTCCTGCTTTTGACAAGTTCTCTAGGAGATCTTGCCTAAGTCTTCAGTTTGTCATACCTTGATCTTGTCTTGAAGTGGACACAATGTTCTTTTAAAAAATGGGAAATCATTCGGGGTCATCTTAAAATTTCTACTTATTTTCAATTCTTGAGCACTTGCTTACTATCTGCCATCTATATCTTCTTTTCTGTGCATGTATTTCTAGCTATAAATATACTTAAAGCAGGGAGGAGAGGGAAATTCCCTAGTGGATTATGACTTGTTTTTGTGGCACTTGTAATTTGTCAAATGCAACTGGTTCATCCAAGACTACTGGATTGCTATTTCTAAAGAGAATTCACCTAAAAAAAAAAAAAAAAAAAAAGTAAGAAAAGAAAATGTATCCTCATTTTTATGCATGAATGTAAGCAAAAACAAAACAAAACAAAACAAAACAAAAAAAAATGACTAAATTAATCAATCTCTGCCCCAGTTTTTACAACTCAAACTAAAGAGAAGAACGAGGGGAAGAGAACACTGGCTTTATTGATATTGCAAAGATTTAATGTAACTGGGAATCAGAATTTGGCCAAGAGATAGAAGGACTGACAGTTTTTAGGAAAACAGTATTCAAAATAGTCTTTCTCTCCAAGAGTAATCCCAATGAAATTTTCATTGGTTATAAGGATCCACTGCCAGAAGAGAACAAGTAGGGCATCTCCATAGGTTTTATTGGCTGATCCTTTTCATAGTCCCTGAGGTTGTGGGAGTCTCAATCCTCATCACAAGGACAGAAAAACTCATTCATAAGTTTTTGGTGCATAATGTTTATTACAGTGGGTGCTAATCATAAAAAAAATAATAATACCCAAAACCAAACCAACCAAACAAAAAAACACCACCAACAACAAACCTCCTACATATTCTGAAAGGTTCATAGTCTTCATCTATAATCTTTCAAATAATCTCTCTTGTCCTGAAATGTACAGGACCAGGCATGCAAAACCCTGACTCTTCACCTAAGGGGTCCTGCAACCAGTAGCACACAATGATTTGTGCCATGGCTGGGCTCAGACACTGAGTTACGCAGCACTCCATCCCTCCTGTCAGTTTAAAGGAGATGTTTTTCCAGAAATACCCAGAAATAAGGGTTTGTGTTCCAGCAAACTCTTAACAGAGGTAAATGCTTTTAGTGTACTTGTGAGAAGATTTTTTTAAAGCAAACAAGAACTATTAGGAACTGTGCATCTCCAAATATGCTTTCCCACGATCTCACAGGAACCCACACCTTGAGTGTCATCAATTTGAAAAGAGAAGCACTAAATAAGTATTAATATTTATAGGATGACAAAGAAAGGTTGCAGTAGCAAAAAAATACCTTTAAAATCTGTATCATATGTGTTAGAAAGAGCATTATGATGTCTCTGACAAGGTCGATGAATGCAGAGAGGGTATGAAAGTCTGGCATTGTTTCATATCCCATTCTCAGAGATGATCCTTGCCCCCAGTGCAGCCCAGTGCCAGGAGAAGACAAGAATTGCCCCAAGTCTTCCTGTTCCGGTCTCTCCCTGCTCCACAGATTCTTCCCTTTTCGGTAATTTAATTTTGCAGTTAATATCATTTAAAAGACTGCTAACATTTCCAGTTTGATTATAAATGAAGAGAAGCCTGAAATCTGGAGTGAAGGGAACAAAATTATTCCAGGATTTAGCAAAATTCAGACATATATAGCCAAAATAAAAATTCGGTTGAATTAATTTTGACACGGAACAGTTGCAGGTTACTGGAAAAGCTGATGACAATGTGTCTTTTTTATTTCTTGAATCTAAAATGGTTTTGTTTCTGCTGTTTTTGTTGTTGTTGTTGTTTGTTTGTTTGCTTGTTTTGCGGAAGATTGGGTATGGTGCATTTGTTCCTGCTTTTACTTTCTTTCATTACCCTTAATATCCAGAACATATCCAGAACAAAATTCAGTTGCTGTCCAAATGTCCTTTAAACCTCATTATAAATATTTCAGGGCATGGATACCTGAAGTGAACCCAGGTGAAAGGGTTTTAGTGTCCTGACCCTTGAGGTGACACCTATGGACCAGCTCAACCAGTGAGATCCTTCTGAAAACTGAGCACCACAGCGCTGAGTGCTTCCCACTGCTTTCAGCTTCAAGGCCAATTTGTAGCAAATTGCTGTAGCACAGTTCAGTGTGAGGTCTCACAGAAGGGAAAGGTGACTTGACTTTGCTAAATCTCCAAGTTGTTTGTTACCCAGTCACGGGCACATACTCGTGTGCTCGGAAGCACTGGCATATACATCCCTGATTAGCCAAAAGGAGCTGATATGGGGTTGCCTTTCGTGCCCTTTCCAAGTGGGAGTGGATGCTGTTTGGGATCTTTTGCCTCAGCATATCATCTCCTCCATCATAAGTCTTGTTTTCCTTATCTGTTTATTTTATGGCTCCAGGCATGCTCTTTATCTTCTTGTCACCTTATCTTAAGGTCAGGTTGTTCCTCCTCTTCCTTTGAATGAAATCACACACATAGAGCTATTAATCTTACCTCCCCTGTTAAACCTTGTTCTCCCGTTTCATTGACTGCTTTCACACAAGCATTTCCATTCATAATTGACCAATCTTAATATTTTTCCTACCAATCTCTACAAAGTCACTCGACTGCAGTGTGGTGCTAATGCTGGTGCAGCCTGTGCAGGACTGCATCCAGCCGTGGCGTTGCAGCAAATCCCCCTGTCACCTCCTGCCAACATGCCCTGGTGGACCCTGGTGGATGGAGGGACTCCGCAATAAAGCTCCATGTGGGTGTGGATTTCCCCCCAAAAGAGACATCCCCAGCAAACTTCCAGACATTCATCAATAGGAGCATGATCCTGGCATGTATACTATTATTCTTTTCATTTAATCCCTAATTGATTTTAATATAGAAGACCGTGCGGGGCTAATTTGCTCTTTTTGGAACAGCTTTCAGAAAGACACCTATCTATACAATATGGGCCCGACACACAGGATTTGGCTAGGCAGATGACCCACAGTTAAATATAAGGTTAAAAAAAAGGTCATATAAAACCTGGATTCAGATGGCTGAGAAAAACACTGAAATTAATTTACAGCTGCAACAAAGCATGACCCCATAAAAATGGATCAGTTGGAATCAGTAAGTGAAATATTTCATTTGGCCACACATGCTCATTCAGTTCTTAAGCAAAGCCTGTCTAGAAGAGTAAGCACAATAAAAACTAACATTTTTCTGAAGAGCATTCTTTAACAGATTCTTAAAAAAATCTTCAAAAGGCACCACTGAAGCCATAGAATTGGAAACTGAGAAGTACCAGTCAGGAAGGCTGTGCTTTGCACCACTGCCATGGATTTACTGTGAGTGTCAGGGGGCAGTGGGTGAACATGAATGTTCATGCTGTCCCCGCTGCATGTACACAACATACTGGAAAGCCCTCTGGTCTGTTAGTTATATATTTACCTTCTGCATCACCTCAAATGACACTCATTTGGGAACAGCTCTAAGGACAAATGAAAACAACACACTTATCACATCCCTTTAAGTCTTTCTCAGGTTTTCAAAACTGAAGTTTTACTTACCCCTAGAGTATACACCACAGAAGAAAAATAATTATGTCCAGAAAAAAATACATATATTTATATATTTAAATAAATAAATTACATACCAAGCCCTGAGAAAAACATCAAGAATAACCTTATCCCAGTGCTGGTGCTGCTGCTTTCAAAGAAGGCAGAAGATGGGAAGGTCTGCCCATGGGGAGATGATGTCTGCCCTCATCAGCTTCATCTCCATTCCCCGGGGTGCGATAACATCCTGTTTTGAGTCCTCAGCTCAAGAGGGATGAGGAGAAAGTGTAGATGGCCAAGTGGTGGGGTGCCAAGGTACTCAGGGACATGAGGAAAGGCTGAAGGACTGGGCTCGTTGTCCTGGCAAACAGGAGCCACAGCATGCCCCAGTGGCTGCCTGCAGTCCTTGTGGGGTGGTTGCAGAGAGGATGGAAGCCAGCTCATCTGAGGAGTGACACACTCTTCATTGTGCAAAAGCCTTCACTGGAAAGCAGTGAAGAGATGACTCTCGCCAGATGAAAAACATGGCTGCACAAAAAAATCAAAGGTAAATTAACTTAAGGTGTGTTTACAATATGTGCAGGATTTTGCAATTTACAGGACAGATGAACATAAAAAGCATTGTATTATGCTTGGAAAATATTTCTGTAATATGATGAAGTATTCTGTCATGCTAAGTACACTACTTCCAGACTGAAAAAATCTTCAAGTTAAGAAGATTAATAAAAAGACAAAGAATGAACAGTTTTAAATGGTATTCATCTCAGATTGGCTCAATTTTGAAAAATAGATACCCTCTTTCTGTCATGTAATGCCTATAAATTACAGAGCATGAAGAAAGCACATTATGAAATATTTATGTTTTATAACTGATGAATCCAAATGCCTGGCATATGTTATCACAGTGTTTCTGCTAATTAGCAATATGTTGGTTTACTTTGGCTCTTTTACTGAAATAAGAGCCAGCGTCTGAGCTTGAGGACTTGTACCAGCTAAAACATCATCTATTTTATCTCACTGTTGCACTAAAACAACTCTTGCTTGAAATTATGCTCCCAGATCAATTTGGAGAGATCTAAATAAAGGAAAAAGCAACTGGACCACTAAGATGTGGTTAGTCATAAGCCACTAGCATCAGAAGATAATATTAATAAATAAATGGTTTATATTCTTGTCCTATCAAATTATTATTTGAAAAATCCTGAGCCTCCATCATCAGAAAATGATGCTTTAAAATGTTACCTTGAATGTCTCATGATTAGAGCTGGTTAAAAATAAAAGATTAAAGACAAAATATGCGTAGAAATATTGACTCGTTTTTAGTCTGCTCCTAATGTGAGAAACGGTTGGCAGTATCATAGTGCCAGGCCAAGCACAGAGCTCAGCAAGACTGAGATGTGTTAGTGTTGGGTTTTGAATTAGCAAAATTGTTTTTCTCCTACAAAATACCAAATATACAGAGATATGGTATAAAACAAACAAACAAACAAAACCAGAAAGAAATATTTATTAGGTCTTGTCTCCAAGACATTTTTCTGCTTTAGGCACCTGTCCCTCTAAGAATCACAGAATAGTGTGGGTTGGAAGGAACCTTAAAGACCATCTGGTTCCAACCCCTGCTGAGGGAAGCATGGTCCTGCATCCCACTGCCAGCCCAACAGGTGACCCCTGTTCGTGCTCTCCTCTTGGATCCATGGGGAAGGACACCAAGAATTTTGCAAGTGTCCTGGGGAGTCTCTGTGCTCCCTTGTAACTTTGCCTTAAGAAAGATTTAAAACTCATGATGGGAAGATACACTCAGGAGCTCGATCCTATTGGTTCATGAAGAGTTAGTATTGTACAACCTGAGTGTCTTCCCAGTGGGAGCTGGAGTGGGGTGAGGAGGCTCCTGGGTCCTGCTGTCCTTCACCAGGAAGCCAAAGAGACCCCTGGCCTCCCCACACAGACCACAGGGTACACAGGCTTGGAGGCACACAGAGTTTATTTATTTTACAGCCATCTGACATCTTTTGTAAAAAAAGGACATTTTTCATCAGATGCCAAATTTGATTTTTTTTTTTTTCCCACTAAGCCAGCAAATCACTTTCACTTTTCACTAAAACACTTGAGAAGGAAATTTATTGACCAGAATTAGTGCTTCCCTTTTTACTACCACTGCTTCTGTTCATGTTGAAATCAGTTGTTGGTGGCATCAGGTGCAAACTATTTTACACTGATAATCTTTCCAAAGATTTTTTTACAATTGTGCTGTTTCTTAGGAAACCAGGACATCACATGCTGTACATGGCAGAGATGCCTATCATGCCACTCTCGCTTTCCTTATTATTGCTTTTCTTTCCACACAGTATTACCAAGAATTTTAGGCACTATCCTGAAGTTTTATCTCTGGTCTTAACTCTGTGTGTAATAAGATATATTGCTTTCTATATTGCTCATTGACCCTTAGGGTTGTATTATCTGAGTATCTCAGAAAGTTCTACCTAATTAAGGATTTTCTCCGAAAACCACCTTTAAACACAAAGGAGATGAAACCTGAAAAGGTTCAGCATACACAGATGGGACACATGGGGAGATTAGATGGAGAAATCATTCCCTCTTTGTGAGACCATATATGCCATGTGGGTGTGAGGAGGTAAACTGATCTCTAACCTCATTTCTGTTTTGATTTTTCTTGTGATGTGACTAACCAAGGCACCCAGCTGGCAGAATCCTTGCAATATGAGCTACCATTTCTTACCTATTGGCATAGCAATGTCAACTCCATTTCAATTAATATGATCCTACTAGGTGGTAACATTTGGTGGTTGCCCTGAAATAAAGTAAAACCCTGAATTTGGAATATGGAAGTCCCCACTAAGAATTAAAAATAATAATAATAATAATAATAATAATCTAGGAAAGCCAACCAGACCATAATAATAATAATAGTAATAGTGATAATAATAATAAACACCACAACACTAGCACCACCAAAAGAACAGCAGCAATAGAGAGCTATCTCCAGTACAGGTGCACAGATCCAAGCTCACTGTCTACTTGCCATTACAGTCAATGAGTAGTCTTCTGGCCAACATATCAGTGGAGATAAGGACGGCATTTGATGGATCATATGGCGACCTCATCTATATAATGACTCCCTGGATTCCAAAAACTTGCTCTGCCTTGTCTGCAAAAATGATCACTCTTGCTTAGATGGACACAGCCACACTCAGGCAGATGGATTCCATCTTTGTGTCTTCCATCTTTGAGGGCCTATATTGAGCTGCTTAGGTCACAACTTTGTAGAGAAATGAGAATCAATTGTCTAGTTACACTAAGCTTCACTCTGTAATCTTTGTGAGGCAGAAGAGCAAGTGTTAGTGATAAATCTTGTCTTGCTGAAAGAGGGAGTTTAGCAGGGATTCTTCATGGTGCCTTGGATCATCTCATCTCCAGTATGGTGTACTTAAAATGCAACTTTTCAGTGGAATTGTTGCAATAGATGCAAGAAACACCAAAAATCAAACACAAGAACAAAGTCAGAACTCTGTGTTTATTTTCCCAACTTCTATTTAGTTTAATAACGTTATTAACTGATAAGCTTCAAGTGTATTGATTTAATTAAGAACATCTATAACCATGTATCAGAACTCAGAGTTCTTGAGCCCCTGAACTCCTGCTCTGAGGTGAACTAGGTTGTCAGACTTACATAACTAAGTACCTGCTCATCTCTTTTGAAAAAGACAAGTACAGTCTTGTTTGGGAAATAAGAGTACATATAGAAACACTAATGTATCTTTTTCTTTTGTTTATTATTGTCTGCATGTAATTCTTTACTGTCTTCACAGTACTTGGAGTATTGGAGACTGTGGGACTCCAGAAGGACTGAAGTCCAGATGAATATCCAAGTGCCATAACAAACTCAAACCTTAGCTCTTTCCTACCAATATTATTCATTTATTTATTTATTTGTCACGCTACTGGGTTCTGTTATGCTGGAAGCCTTCCTTTGCTCCCATGGAAACACTGACACATCCCACATTTAGAAGTAGTGGCCATTTAATAATGTCTGCTCCTTTTCTGAAGAGAATTGCTTGAACCAAGTGTATGGCAAATTAGTCTGATGATTTGATTTCCTTCTTTTTCTGATCTCAGCTAATGATAATGTTTTCCTATGTGGTGACTGACAACGTCAATATTTCAGAGGTTCATTTGATGACGGTTACCCCATCTTATTATACTGCATAAATCTGCCTGCTTTACAGTGAGCCAGGAGACAGCATTTGCAATCCAGTTTATTACTACTAGCCACTACCTAGTGTAATTAGTATTCTTACTTAGAAAAAAACATTTGAACAGACAGCAAGCCAATTTCTCCTTTGGATTAAGAATGTTACAATGAAAAATGTCTTCCTAATCCTTTGCACTCTCCATCCTCTGCTCCTCACTTCCTCAACATTTCCAACCAAAAGTTTTCTAAAGTAGTAGAAAGTCTGTTGCCTTTTAGACTGGAGATTTAGGCATCTATCATAACATTTAGCCTGACTTTATCACCTTTCCAAAAAGACAGGGTTAATATTTATCTGCCTTCCTTTTTCCTCCCTGAAAGCTCTGTGGCTGCCCACATTTTCCACAGGTCATCTCTGTACTGTGAGGGCCAGGACCCTCAGGTCACAACCTCAATGCTTGACCTGAACAGATCTTTGGACAATACTTGGTATGTATTTTTTATACATAGCCTTGTAGCTAGCCACCTCGGCAGCAAGTTATTAGAGTAGAAATGAAGTGAATGCAGTTACAGTTCCTGGAGAAAAGGGGCGTTACAAATATCTCACAAATACAAATTACAAATTTCTCACAATTGCAAAATGGAAACCATCTTGATGCTTTCAAATGGTCTTTGTGCTAAGATGCTTTATTTGCTCTCTAGCTCATCAGTTCATCTCTCTCTCAATATTCACTGTATTTTTGTTGTTGTTGTTATGTTTTATTCTACGTGACCCACTTTCCAGGAGTTCAAAACAAACACATGATAGACAGCTCTGTTTTCTGCTACTCCTGAGGTCCCTGTCCCCATTCCTGCTGCTGCCATCATTACCAGGGACAGGAGAGACTGTGGCAGGGCCAGTCACAGCTGTAGTAGTGGAAGAGGCCAGGACATCCTCTGTGCCAGTCTCTGTGCAGTTCTTCACCTTCCAGAATGAGCTCCATGCCCTGGAGGACCAAGGAGTTTGTAATGCCAGTTTCGTCGTGTTTTGTTTCAAAGGTGTAAAAGCTGATGGGCCACCTACAGCCTGCATTTCCAGTGTGTTGATTAAGAAAGCTTATCGAGCTCATATATAGCATTTCTTATCCATGTATCTATGAGAACTTATGGAGGAAGTCAAGCATCATTACCCTGAGCTAGAATAACTCAGGCACCAGTAAATTAATTTGACCAGTACTGGCTATGTGGCCACTGTCACATGGAGGAGGCATGAGGCATGACTCAGTGTCCTGTCAGTGATTGAACCTTTGTAAGGGGACTAAACAGCACTGAACGATGATCAGCAGTTGCTCCCTTCTTTGTCTGCCAGCCCCACTGAAGAGGAATGAGACAGGGAAACACAAAGGGGACAGCAATGGCAGGATGGCTTCGTCAGTAAACTTATGTTCATATGATGTCACTGCTGAACATATTCATGCCCTGCAGGAATAATGGTTAATAATGTTTCCTAGCCTGGTCCTGTGGCTGTTTTCTTCTTGTTGTTTTGTCAGAGTTAGACTGAAAATTCCTTGTTTTAAGGCCCACAACTTTCTGTATTTGTGCAGCACTGTGCAAATAATAAATAATAATAAACCTGTAGCTAAGATTATAAACCAAATCTGCAATAGTAAAAATCTCTGCTATCAAGCAATACTAAGCAAATAAATAAAAAATTGTAGGTCTTGGAATGATGTATATGTCAAGTGGGACAATATGGAAGAAACACAGCCTAATAGGTCATTAATGAGCCAAAATAGGATCCAAAATATGTGGGCTCTTTTTCTTCAGTTCAGATTGGGCTGTGTTGCTTGACCCGCAGCAGAAGTAAACCTCATTAATCTGGTTTAGCAGGTCTCACAAGCCCACCACATTTGTGCAGGAAAAGTAAGACGTTATAGTCCTAAACATATAATATACTGCCACAGAAGGAGGGCTGTGATTTCAGTAGCACTTCATCTTGCTGGAGCACAACCAATTTAGCAGTGTGCAGTCATGAAATGGTCATCCTTATTTCTGCAATCAGAGAACATTAAATCTTAATTCCTGCTTATGCAATTGTTAATAGAGTTAGCACCTTACAGAAGCCCATAATGAATCACAGCTGTTTGAAACTGTTCCTGGGAATGACTTAAATTAACATGAAATGGAGGGGAAGCCACTCTTGCATTTAGCTCATTGGGAAAGGAAGAACCTAAACCAATGAAGAGGCAAGAAATTTATAGATAACCTTCCACTGATCTTGACGACAAATTTTCCTGAAAGCCATCCATCCTTTGCTGGCACAGCACTGAGAAAGTGCAACATCCCTGTTCTCCATAACTCCTAAAAATAAATAAAGGAAAAAGGCTGGAAATGGGCAATCTTCCCTTTTCTCTGATTACCTCTACTACCTGTACCCAAGAGTATCTTGGTCCACCTGGTGGCCAGGAGACTTGCTGGAGACTGGGAAGAGAACTTTATGCTCTGGATGCCTCCCCACAGCCTCGCATTTCAGAAGTAGAGTAACCCAATGGACCATGTCAGGAATTTGGCTAAAAATGTCCTTATGAAAACCTAAAGCTAATTACCATGTAAACTGTTACTCCAAGCAAGTTTATACTAAGCCATGGCAAATTACTGAGCAGTTGCAGTAAAGCAGCAACACAGCATTAAGCTGTTAATGCAGAACTGATCCAGTATGTTTTGCAGGACCAGTCCTGGGAGAGGCAGACCCACGCTGGCTGGCTCTACCGAAGCTCAGCAGGGACCAGTCATTTTTGTTGCTCCCTGGCTTTCTACACACCTGCACAAACCATTCTGCATGACTTACATTACCTTTGGTAGTTCCCTGCCTTTTTCAAAACTAGTCAGACCTACTCTTGTGTGGGGGATGGTTACCTGAGCCAGCCAGGACTGCTCCCTGTGGAGCAGCTGAAATCTATTCCTGGACCTTGAAACCTGTTCATTTATATGCCCTGTAATGCCTCTACTTGATCAATGAGTAATATGTTCTCCAGTAAAACACTCTCCTAAAGAAAAGCCCAGACCACTACCTTGTAACAAAAGCTGAAGCACCAAACCAGTGTCAAAACACACTAGCTCCTTTCTGCCCCCCCAGCCTACCAAAATCCTGCACAGAAGGCACTGTATGACTGAAACTTACTCTGGCACTTTTTAGAAGGACAACATATTTAATTAGTCCTTTCTGTAGATGAGGGACTCAGGCTGGGCCAACTCTGTAGGAGCTTCCCCTGTGCAGTAAGTAACTGTATTTCAGCGATAGCTCTCCTCCTCTAAGGTATGGGTTTACTTTCTAAGTCTGGGTCACCAGTACGTGCCCTTGGATGACATAAAGGGGCTTATAAAAGAGATGGAAAGCAACTTTTTGCCCAGTCAGATAATGACAGGACAAGGGGGAATAGTTTTAACCTAAAAGAGGGAAGATTAAATTAGATGTTAGGAGGAAATTCTTCACTCAGAGGGTGATGAGGCACTGGCACAGGCTGCCCAGAGCAGCTGTGGGAGCCCCATCCCTGGAGGCACTCAAGGCCAGGCTGGATGGGGCTTTGGGCAATCCATTCTGGTAGGAGGTGTCCCTGCCCATAGCAGGGGGTTGGAGCTGGGTGGGCTTTAAGGCCCCTTCCAAACCAAACCATTCTGTGAGTCTGTGATTCTATGATTTGGCTGCATGACTCCTTTCCTTCTTGTGCCCTGGTTTCCTTATGCACAAGCTGGAGAGAGCATGTGTGCATTTCAATGAGGTCTTTTAATTGGGACAATTAGGAACTGGCCAAAAATCTTTGTCTCTGCAGGATTGGGCCCAGATGAACATACGCGTTCTTGTAGACTTTGCCCTTATTGTGGTAATACAGGAAAGAAAACAACCAAACAAAAACACAATTTTTATCTTTCTAAACAAACTATTTGCTTCCAACTTAAAAAAGAAATGACTTTAAAAAGCTTTTTTGTTTGTGTATTTTGTGAGCAACTTATATGACTTATTTAGAAGAATAAAATCCTTTCCATCTTCCTTATCATCCCATATGCTCCACTTTCTGACATCTAAATGCTGCAGTTCGAGCATCCTCAGCACCAACAACACAATGCAAGCTCACTCGCTCAGTCTTGTTTTTCACTAGAAGCTTAGTATTTCGTTCCTTGGAACTAAAACAAAAATAGCAGAATAACACCTCTAGAACATGATTGAATGTTACGTTGCATGTTTTAACAATACTGGCTGCATATAGTGGAAAGCTGACTGCAGATTCCTTCTCTGGACACGTGTCCTTCCTGCTCTGTGTGTAACATAAAAAACATTAGAATTTTGCTAATTACTTAAAGTCATGGGATAACTCATCAAAATTAACAAAGGAATTTCACGTTTTGTAAAGTATATGGAGCATCATCAAAGATGTGTCAGGTCATACAAATCTAGTCAGGTGAAAGAAACAAAATGTTTCCCATCAATTATATACAGGTTTATTAGAGCAAGTTGTCATGTTTTAAATGTGCAATGGTTTCACAATTTCCTTTTTCTTTCCATTCTCATTAGTGTGGCCTCATGATAACCCATGGCAGCTGTTAGAACAATTATAAAAATATGTGCTGTATAAATTACAGGTTACAATTACAATTATGTGAAAAAGAAAAACAACAACAAACAAACAAAACTCAGTATTTACAAAAATGCCTGGAATCCAAATAGTCCAAAGTCATTTTATTGATTTAATTACAGAAACAGAACACTCATGGAGTACATTTACACTGACAAGCCCCAAGTGTAAGCCTAGGCTTTGTAACATACTTGGAAGAAACTGAAAATTATAATTTTGAAATGGTTTACTCTTTTTATTTATTTGTCATTACCCTGCTTAGTTTTATGATCAGTATTATTGTACATTTGTTTTCTCACCATCTTCGCTGTTTGAATAAAAAGTGTAGTAGAAAAATAATTCAGCAAACATGAAAATTCTGTCAGTACAGCTAATTGTTTCTGAATATATATTTTATGTACAGAGAAAGTAGTAACACAAATATAAAACTAGGCAAAGAGTAGTGTACTTAACTTGAAACATTTGCAATTTCAGTATTTGTGAATTATCGACTTGTGAAATATATGCAGTATATATAATGTGCTCAAATACACTCACACAACACCACTGCATGCATCTTTTGGACTAAAATATGCCTTCATTGTCATATACCTTCACCCATAACTGGTGAGAACTGTTGTCATACCCATGTCAAAAAGACAGCCTGCTAAATAAAAGCCCTTCCACCATGCTGTCTTTTTGGTTCTAGTGTTTTGGACACCACCAACAAAATATTAGAACAGATTGCTCTCCTGGAGAGCAGAAAATGCTGACAAGAAATGTAGAGAAAAGAGCAATGATTTTCTTTTGTGACAACAAAAAACCATTTTTTTCTTTTAAGTTTTTATTTTTGAGCCATATTCTTCGTTCTTTTTTGCCTGGAATAGTCAGTGATACATCTAGCAGCTCCTGAAGCAAATGATGGGTTGAATATGGTCTTACCTGTCTCTAGCTCTATTAACTTCTGCTACCGTTACTGAGAGAGGCATGCGGCCAGCATCATCCTCAGTAAAAGCTATAGTTGCAGCCCCTTGTTTTTCTCCTCAAGCAATGAGCAAAGCAATCTTGGTTGCCTGACTTTGGGGGAAGGAGGGCAAAAAAGAAACATGCTGCTGAGGTTCCTGCCGTGCACATACCCCACTGCTGTGTAGGGCCAGCTGGAACCACACCTGGAGTCCTGCACAGCGCTGGAGGAACAACTGGATTTCAGGACCCAGACAGCTGAGGAAAATGGAGCAGATGGGTAGGTAGAACAGAGGAAGAGCATCATGCAGATGCCCACTGAACACCACCAGGTCTCTTTTTGGTTTCACTACTCTAAATGCAGAACATCTCAAAGAGATCCTCAGGACTTTGAAAACTCTGCAGAAATTATTCAAGGAGCTTCAAAATCCGGTCCCCAGGTCTCCACAGAAAGACACAACAGGATTATTCAGAAGCTGTAGAAGCTGTTTGGCTTGGCATGCATTGTAGTGAAGACAAGCACACTTTGAATGCTTGATTAATAGTAAATGTGATGTGGTGCCTTTATTGCAGTTTACCGCTGTTTTCACAGCCTACATTGTCATGACCTGCCACAAATAAATAAATAACATTGACGATTTTTACATATTTCCAGAAGATTTGCAAGCTTGATTCCCAAATCTGTGTCTTGGAATGTACTGATTCTGCAGCCATTACCAAAGAGCAACATCCCCCCAGATTTATGGAGCTATTTTACTTAAAGAACAAAAGTGGCTCAATTCTAGCTGTCTTTGTGAACAAACGGACAAAAGATATGATTCTTTCCCACAAAGCAAACATTTCTGGTAGTCAAGATGAGTTTTCTTGGTGTGTCTGTAACAGTGCTGAGCTAGTCATAGCTTACCATACTAATTTATCAAAATATCTTTTTTAATAGTCAAAAAAAATAAAGGTAGGTGTAACAATACAAACAAAATACCATATAACTTCCACCAACATGAAGGGAAGAAGAAATGTCACTCTAAAAATCAAACTCCACAATCCACATGCAGACACTGACAGCAGTTACAGCTTTTCCTTCATAAGTGTTGTTACATTTTGTCATTAAATGAGAATTACTAACATTCTGAAATCGCTTTAATGGATAAAGCAGTGTGATCAATGAGATTCCCAATAATTTAGAGCCTGTCTAATCATGTTCATTACCTGGTCAGTCTGGACTTCCTTCCAACTCTTTCCTGTTTGTGTTTAAGACTAAAGTGTGATCTTACTTTTATCATCTTCTTCCTCTGTGTAAGAAGTTTTAGATATTAATGCTAGAGAGCGGAGTTATCCCAAAGTATGTTAACTCTGCTATTTTTACTGCTGTGAGCAAGCAAACAATGTGCTTATTTTAGAAACAAAAAATACAATGAATAATAAATTCTATTTAGAAAAATAATTGCTTTATTATTGTCATGCCTTCCTGACGAGTTGCCAAGTCCCAGATACCTTTCATACAATAATTTACAGGCTGCAGAAGAGCTTATTGAGCAAGGCAGAGCATTTTTTCTTGGGGCCACCTCAGATGTTCCTTGCTGCCACGACCAGTGCCCTTGGCCAGCTTGAAGTGCTCTGCCACAACCTTCCCGAGCGCTGCCAGCGGGCTGTGGGTGTCTTCTCCTGCCTGGTGTCTTCTCAGATGGGAATGGGGATGAAGCTGGTCGATTTCGAGTGGGGTGACTCCCTCCAGGTGTTCAAGCTGTGGGTTGGGCTCCTGTTGTTGGTGAAAGAAGTCTGTCGCCTGCTGTTGCTGTTTGAATCTTCCTTACTCAGTGTTTGCTTCACTTTTTGGCAGCAAGGGAAGCTCTGTATGCAGTCTTGCAGGAGATGCCCGCTGAAGAACATGTAGATCCACGGGTTACAGCAACTGTTCAGGCTGGCCAAGAGAGCAGTGACTGTAGTAGCAGTGTTTTCAGAGTCTGGGGGGGGAAACAAAGGGGTTTAACCATCAAAGGAACATGCTCAGCCTTCAGTCAATTGCTTTACTAACTCTTTTTTTCTTTTCTTTTGCAGTTGCTGAATAATCCCAGTTCTATGAGGTAGTGACTTCAGCAATGGTATTTGAAACAAATACGGGTATAATCAGGAAAGTTCCTACTTATGCTAAGCTTACATTGAAGTCAGTGGGAATTTTTCTGAGTAGACTTCAGAAATCCATGACAGAAGTATGGGGCAATCCAGCACAGCCCACAGGCACGGAATAATGCTTTAGCCCTTTTCCACTGTTGTTTATCCATGTGTTGATAAGTCTGTGCTTATATTTTAATAACAGACTTACTTTTTATTCAGATTTTTGCTTAAAAAAAGTGTTACTGTGGGAAGCAACAGCAAAATTCCCACAGCTTTCTCACTGCTTTCAGTAACACAGGGTTTTGCTGGGTACATTTGCACACTGAAATTTGTTCAGAGGTTGAACAAATGTTACCGAAAGAACAAATGGAAGTTAGCACTATGCCACTGAACAGTTGCACTGTTCTACTTTTTCTAATTAGTTAAATTATCAAGTACTGTAAATATATAGTGGAATCAATTATTAGTGAGCTCTCTTTGTAAAGACTGAAGCACCACAGAAGTACAATTGCAGTGCTGTACAGTTCCATAAGATTTAAAGCATCTCTTCAAACAAACCCACCAAACAGCCTTATGTTCAAACAGCCCTGCATTTCTTTCTATGATTTTTGAGGTACGTATTTATTTATAATAAATAAACATCTGCTTGTCTACTGCAAGCATTTATTTCTCTGTATAAACCTGCATCTTTGACTTTAGTTCTGTATTAGGGGCAATCAATGCTCTCAATGCAGTAAGTGATAATTTGGGTATATTTAAAAATAATAAATAAATAAATAAATAATGACTTCCAGCGTTTTGATTTGCACCTTTCTCACTATGAAGAACCTGGGTGTATGTTACCACGCTGCCTGTCGTGCCTCATGCAACAATTTGAAGCTCACCAACTATCTCCATCCGGATTTAACAGCGGCACAGGCATCCCCGAACCAGTCCCCACCGTGCCGCGGCAGCCGGTGGATGGCAGAAGGAGATGCTGGGGATGCGCCGAAGCAGGGAGTGGGACGGCAGGGGGGCACCCTGGGGGCAGGAGCCCGGCTCCCCCCTCCAAAGCCTGGCCGGTGCCGGCAGGACGGCCCCGGGGGCTGCAGCAGGGCCAGCCCCGGGGGTCGGGACGGCTGATCCCGGGTCGGGACGGCTGATCCCGGGTCCCCCTCTCGCCCCCCGCCGCCACCTACCGAGCCACGGGAAGCGCTGGTCCCAGACGGACCACATCTGGATGGTGAAGAAGGGCGCCCAGCAGACGACGTACGCCGAGACGATGACGAAGGTCATCTTGACGGTGCGGATCTTGGCTCGGGAGATGCTCCTGACGCTGCTGACACAGGGGGCGAGCAGCAGCCCCCGCCGCGGGGCCGGGGCTCCCCCGCCGCCGACCCCCGCCCGCCGCCCGCCGCCCGCCGCCGCCGCCTGCCCCGGCCGCGCCTTGCCGCGGGCGTTGCGCCAGATGTGGTAGCAGATGAAGCCGTAGCAGGTGGCGAGGATGAGGACGGGCGCGACGAAGATGCCGCCCGTGATCCAGGTGACATAGGCGCGGGGCCCCCAGGGCATGATGAAGTGCGCCCAGCAGTCGTAGACCCGCGAGCCGCGCTCCACCTCGCTGAGGGAGAAGATGAAGTACTGCGGGGTGCTGAGCAGCAGGCTGAGCGCCCAGGCGGCCGCGATCATGCCGTAGGAGCGCTTGGTGGGCTGCTGCAGCGTCTTCAGCGGGTGGCACACGGCGATGTAGCGGTCGGCGGTCATGGCCACCAGCATGTACGCCGAGGCGAACATGCCGAAGACCTGCAGGTGCTTGACCACCCGGCAGAGCCCGTCGGGGCCGTGGAAGCGGTGCGTGACCTCCCAGCAGAGCTGCGGCAGCACCTGGAAGAAGGCCACCACCAGGTCGGCCAGGCTGAGGTGCCGGATGAAGAGGTGCATGCGGGACGCCTTGCGCGGCGTGCGGCGCAGCGCCAGCAGCACGCTGCCGTTGCCCACCACCGCCACGGCGAAGGTGACGGCCAGCACGGCGATCTCCAGCTTGGCCAGCTCCTCGTCGCGCCCGAACGGGTCCCAGCCGCCCAGGCTGCCGTTGGGGGACCCCGACCAAGCCTCCTCGGGGCTCGGGCTGCTGCTGCCGCCGCCGCTCCCTCCGCCGCCCTCCGCAGCCCTCCAGCGGCTGCCGTTGCCGGGGGGGGAGCCCCCAGCCCGCGGGGACCCGGCGCCGCCCGCAAGGCGCATGGAGGGGGCTGCGCCGCCCGGCACGGCTCGGATCGGCTCGGAGCGGCCCCGCACGGCCCCCGCTGCCCGCCCAGAGGCTCCGGCGGTGCGGAGCTTAGCGGGGGCCCGGGGCCTTTATCCCCCGCGGCGGGAGGCGAGGCGAGCCGGCAGCCGCCGTGCCAGTGGCTGCCCGCCGCCTGACGCCAGCCCCCCGCCGTCCCGCCCCGCCTCGGCCCCGCCGACAGCCAGCGGGCAGCCCCGGGGGGACGGGGGACGGCCGGCGGGTCCGGGAGGGAGGCAGGGATCCTTCTTCCCCCGGCAGGGACGCAGGGAGGCTTCCTCGACGGCAGCCGTCCCGCAGGGCAGCCCGCTCCGGCAGGGAAAGCCGTCAGCGTGAGCTTCGCTCTGAGGAGATGCTCGGAAAAAAAAAACACCCCAAAACCCAAAATACTCTCAAGAAACCAACCCCACAACTCAAAAGCTGTGGCACAGAAAGTGTGGCTGTGTGAAGTTCTCAGTAAAGCTCCTTCTCTAAAGGTGCCGTTCTTCCAAAATCCCTTATTTATTTATTTACTTACTTACTTTGTTAACAGCTCAGGGCACGATTCACGGCTTGGTGCCTGTTCCCTGCTGCACCGTGAACATTACCAGAGGTACTGGTAAGGATCCATTCCAAACCCGGTTTCTGGGCTGATTTGTTGTGGAGTCAAACTACTTTACATTATGGTGTCAAAAACTTTGTCAGTCGAACACATTCCCACACGGCGTCCCAGCTTTTCAACAGCAGCTCCAAGACATCACCTTAGCTATACACTGTATTACACCCAGGAAACCTTATGAACCACACAGCACATTAATGTGTGTGATTGCAGGTCTCAGGTCAACTACAGAAGGAATTCAATGCCTCATACCACAGGTCTCACAACACACAGCTACTAAGTACACGGCATCATGCCCTGCCATCAGAACTGCTGGAGGTACTGCCTCTGCCTCCAGCAGGCTTTACAGGAGCTGGACACTGCATAAATGAATGTTGTGATTAGGGAAATTGTGCTAACAGCTTTTCTACTGTGCAAACCACGTAAGTATCATAAAGCTCTGTTCACTACTGGGTATGTCATTTCTGCAATAGAAACCATGAAAGTTTCAGGTGTGACAAAGACATCCCTACAACAGCCAGCCAATAAAACAAGGGTGGTCATGCTAGTTCTGAGTACTGAGAGTTTGTCAAGACCACATCTCCTCAGAGAGGTCCCTCTCCAGCCCATATTCATTTCATCTGGGCAGTGCTTTTAAGAGTGTTTCCAGAGGAAAAGGCTGAAAACTTGCCTCAACATCATTGCACAAGGCTGCGCTTAGTGACCATGGACAAGGTTAACATGGAATGGATGCTGATTTTTGCTGTCAGACAGAAGTGACCCGAGGATAGTCATTATACTTTCTTTCCCCAAATTAGTCAATAATAATGTTTTTATATATCTAACCAGGCTGTTGCAAATTTGTTTCTACTGATCTAGGTAATTCTGCGGAGGGTTTTATTTATATTTAGTACTGCAAAAATGTCCTTCTGCTCCAAATATTAAATATATTCAGGGCTCCTGAGGTTTCTGTACTAGTGTAATTGGGGTCTAGACTGCTTTTGCTTACTGAATTCTAACAGTATCTGTGTGTAGATGGAAGTCACAGATAAAATGCTGTTGTTCAAATTAAACAAGGAATCAGTGTAGTTTTCAGTCAAAGTAGCTGCCCTTTATTAAGCTTAAGCCAAGTAACGCTCCCCTGTCTGACCAGACATGGAGAGAGCTCCTCTGCCCACAGAAAGCTGTAACATGGAGAGCAACTTGGGGAAAAGCAGCTAACAGAAAACTTGTAGAACACCCTTCTAAAAAGAAAAAAAAAAAATACATCTTTGGGAAGACTGCTAGAAGAAATGAACATCTTAACCCTGTGATTCACCTGGAGCTCAGCTTGGGACTAAAGACTCAGGAAAGAAAATTGAGGTTGCCCTTACAGGAAGCGTTCGTTTGTTCTATGCATGCACCTTTCTACAAAAATGTCTAAAGATGGCAAGGATTTCTGGCTTACTCTCGGCAGGCATACAGGTTTCTGCAAAAATGCTGAAAGGTTGCCAGACATCTTTCAGTATGTTGAATTCATTAATGACTGAATGGCTTATACAAAATACTCCAAAATGTAATTGGAACAGGACCTGGTTTGCTGCCAAATGTAGCTGTTTTCTGTTCATCTATTGTCGTGGTGGTGTTGACTTTTGCTGCCTTTCGACAGTCCTAGGCTCTTCTTCCAGGGCTAGAAAACAATGCTTTGAGCAAGCCAAAGTCTCAGGATTTTAATCCTTGGACATTGGTGATGATTTGTGTTTTCAAGCTAAGTTTTTCACCAAAGTGTAAGGGGGTTTCAGTGTAATCTTCTTCAGAAAAACTGACAGTCTTGAATTGTAGCTGCTCATAGTCAAAACAGGATTGTCTGCCAGGTTCATAAAGAGTTGCTCAATTCATTAGAGTTTCAAAGAAGCAATATAAGAAAAAAAAAAAATCAAGCTCCTCATGCAGGATACGGGTTAAGGCACTGCTGAAAAAAGGATTCCTGGTTGTTTATAGAGGACTCAGCCATTCTTTTACATAGCATGTAAAGCCTCTACACAGATACAAAGAGTTGTCCCCTGTCACCTGCCTCCACGTTCTAAGCATCCTTAGTGCTCTTTTATGCAGGCACTGCTTAGTAACTGAGGATGAGTGTGATAGCCATTCCCAAAGTCACAAGAGATGGAGGTGCTGCAGACCCAACCTGTCAAATCAGAGCTGTGGAAACCAAGCATGGGAGAAAGCCTGTATGGTAAGAAAAGGGCTGCTGAAAGCTGGGGGCACCAAGGATGCTCCATCCATTCACCATCCACAGGAAGGAAACATCACCCGAGGGAGACCAGACATGTACATCTAGCTACAGACCGGACATCTACCTACAAAGGCTGGAACTGTCCCAGGCTTCTACAGAAAAACTGGAATAGGGAAAAGAAAGATGCCTACTGCCTTGTAGATGCTTCCAAGGTGGGGTGGCTTCTCAGCCAGAGCTGTTAGACAGCTGTGTGGTCTGGGACTCAAAGGAGCCTCCCCAAAACATGATATGTTTATAACACGAGTTAGTCTAGTTTGTTGGTTACCAGAGCCAAACTAAGAGGAGAATTGCCCCCAGACCACCTTCAAAACAGAACAGAAGTCTGAATTTAAGGTTCTGGGAAGTTTGTTGTACCAGACTGAGAAATGAGTAAGACTGAATAAACTCCCTCTCTGGAAAACATGGAAAAAAAACACCGCAGTAGACAGACCTTCAGGAGTAGCTCTTAGGATTCAGTTTGCAAAGGCCCATTTCATTGTCTGGAAATATTTAAAAATGGCCAGGAAACACAGAACCTTAAGATTATGCTCCAGTCTGTCTGTCTGTCTGTCTATTGTTTATTAACTGAAAGATTCAAATTCTAGTATTTTTGCACATATAAAATTGTGTCTGGCTATCCCTGTCATATTGTTTCTCTCTTCCCACAAGCGAGGTTGAGTGTGGCACTCAGAGCAGCATTTCAGAGAGGCCCATACAGCTAAATGTCACTCGCAGAACCAGCAAGTTGCCCTCCCTGCTCTCTTTGCCTCCTTCATTACGGTCTTGCTGACCTGGCTGATAGCAATCGGGATCCTTGGAAGTCAAAGAGTTCAGCCATTCCCTACAGAAATGTTCATCTAGCAGCTCCTGGCCTGTCTGGATATCAGGGTAGGACAGGAAAGCAGCATCTGGGGGCTCAGTGAGCCCTTGCATGTTTATAAAGAAGCACCAGAAAATCGTAGTGCAAGCACCTGCCTTTCCCCACTGCGTCATGTCGTTCAGATTTTCAGCATATCCAAGGCATAATAAGAGCTATCTGAGACAGTTTAAGTAGACCCTCAGGCAGCAATCTCTCCTGTAATCTGAAGGATTAAATTCATAGGGGCATAAATCCACTGAATCATTCGATGCTGTCATTGGCAGAAAAGGAAAATTTAAGACTGAGTTTTCTCATGTTGCCTAAGCATCTACCTTGTGAAGGGGTATAATCTCAGGCTTTCCAGACCTGAAAGAGAATTAATATACATTTTGCACTTTCACAGATACTGCATGAGTTTTTGCTTTAAGCGCATAATCAGTAGTTTTATCTCTCAGTTCTCTTATTTCAGAGAAGTTAAAGGCTCTTGTTGACGATCTTTCATACGCCTTGAGCCAGTTTTTAAATTACTCCTATCTAAAGTTTCATAAAAACATATGCTTCAGGTCTCCAGCAGGTCTGATAAATGTTTCCATCTGTAACCCACTATTTGTAACACTGTGTTAACACCTACCTTATGCTTTTTTACGCCTTTTATAAATTTTGATGCATCTAGGGGCAATTTAATAATGATTTTTCTGTTCTCTTCTAGTTAACATATACCAAGCCAAGCTAAGGGAAAATATTTTATAAAGTTTGGTGGCAAGAATAATAAGTAAAAGTGAAGTGAAATGAATATTCTTGGGTATTCATGTGGTTTCTTCTTAGAAAACACTTGATGTACTGAGATGTGACTCTCAAAAACATGTAGTAAAAATTATCTTCAGGTATTTAATATAGCAGGAAGGAATACAGACAATCTATGCATGGCACAACATTTCAGAGGGATTTAACTGCAACTGACAATGACACTATCAACTGATTCAAGGAAACAGTCCAAAATATTTGTGTAGAAGCTAGTTCTTGTACAGAAGAGCCTTATTTATCCCAGTACTATGCCAAGAACTGAAAGCTTACATTATTTGAGGATAGGCTGGCAGAATGTTACTGCTTCGTAATTGTAATTGAAAGACAGAGGCACTTAACATGTATGGAATAAATGGAATAATGCTTTTGTTTATACCAATGCACATTTTAGTAGCTCTCCTTAAGAAACACATTCTAAAGCAGTCAAAATTAACTGGTTTTGAAATTGCATATGTCAGCAGCCATGTGGTGATCATTTGGAAGAGTTTGCTGGTATGGGATATTGGTGATCGATGCAGGATACTAATGTAAATATTAAAGTAAAGAAAACAGGGCTCCAGTCTTTTGTACTGAAAATATTGTTGTAGCTGCATTCTCACAGGCTTGATAGTTCAGGACAAGAGGAGGTCCAAATTCCAGCTAGTCTTGTGGATGCTTACGGGGCATTCATTTTTCCAGTTTCTGCAGAATGCTCTATGGGATGGTTCTCTTACTATGAGCCACGATCTGGAATGGAACTAGCTACAACTGTTTTTGTCAAAATGCACTTTCAGTAGAATATTAATTTGCCAAAACTTAAGTTTTTCATGGTGGTCTGTGTAATGGCTTTGGTAGGAACCTTCTCCTCATTCCAGTTCACATTACTGGTGAAAATGTCAAAGGCTGATGAAGAAGGAAAGAAATATTGATATGCCCCAAGGGTAATTTTTAATTATTCCCATATTAAAGGTGGAATTTTCCAAAGCTACTATGTTGGCATGGTGCTTTGCATCACCAACTGAGGAAGGCTCTAGAGAGGAGCAGGAGGCACAGTCCATCTGGCTGAGTCAAACTCACACTTGATGTTATCCAGGTTTCAATCATGGTGATCTCTGTACCTCAGAGCAGGTCACTGAAAAAAGGGCTCTAGTCCATCAATGCCACAGAACTACACAAAACTTTGATAATTGTATGTACTGGCAAATGCTTCTTCAAATCCAAACACACATAAAAAGCCCTTTAACCTGAGCTGTAGCACATTCCATGTTCTACTTGCAGAAGAAGCAAATAGCACATTCCCTAGTTGCTTCCAGTGTGTTTTCACTTATCTCATCTGCTTCTTATCACATCTGCTGTCCCTATCCAAGCCAGCAACAGGCTGGCAATGCAGACAGCACAGACTCTCCTCTGCTCAGGCCTCTCCAGAGATAATAAAAACAAGAATGATGTTGGGGAGTGGAGAGAAGGATTTGGCATTGAATGTCATCGTCAAAAGAGAAGAAAGCTGAAAGACGAGGCAGGGAGGTTACTGGATTTCTGATCAGTGTCTGTAGGGTAATGTGTGGAAATGTGAAAAGGGGATGCAGACAGGGTGAGGAGCACCAGGCACTGGCACAGCAGAGAAGCCCCAGCACCTTGAACTTAGTTTCTCACATGGGTGACATATGTTTGGGGGCTGGAGAACACTGGAAGAAGCAGAGAGGAAAACAGAGAATGACAAATGCAATTTAAATGGTGCATTGAGTATCTTGGCTGTTTTTGTTGTTGTAGTAGTTGTTGTTGTTTTTATTATTATTATTTTTATTATTATTGTTTCTGTTGTTGTTATTTGCTTGTTTGTTTGTTGTTTTGTTTCTAGATGCCTATGGGTAGAGAATGACACTCAACAGTTGTAGGTGAATCTATGGCAAGATTTCCATGTAGGTATTTACAATTCGCGAGTTAAATTGTACCATGACTAGTACTTCCATGGGGAGATTTTCCTGACGTTAATTACTACAGTTTAATGTCCCTTTGGGGTATTCTCACTGTAAACTTTAAATAAGCATGGTTTATCATTTGCACTCCAGACAAGCTGTCTGCCTCGCAGTTTTAAGCAGTCTCTCCTTGCACTTTTCTCACCTTCATATGTACCAACTCTGTATCAGATAACATTTCACCAGTTCCTTTTGTGAACACAGGAAAATCTGCATGCTTCTAGGAGAAAGAAGGATAACAAAGCAAGAAATTTTAGGGAATAGGAAGTACTAAAAAAACAGGTAGTATGTCAAGAGAGGAGAAGCACTCCATGTGATACAGCCAAGCTCTAAGCCAAAATGTGTAATTTTATGTCCAGTGGATAAACATTTTTCAATGGTTTCTTGGTAAGTTTTGGCATTACATTGTCAATAGCAGGATTAGTAATCCATGTGAAATGGCTTGTCTGGAATTGAAAATAGGTTTTCAATTTAATTTATCTGCCACCTATACAGGGAGAAACACAGGTGCTTGGAGTAGAGTAGCTAGTTGCAGGTCACATACAGAGTGTGCAGATGAGTACAGGAAATTTTAAACAGAATTCTAGAGTTAGAGGCCAGCACACAGAGATTTATTGAATTTTTCTTAGGCTTCTAGGAGGATTTGTATTTGGATCTTTTCAAAGGCAAAAGAGAAAACGCTTTTAATTGCATTTGCTAAAACCACAAATGAAATCTTCCTAGAACCAATCCTAGAACTGATGGAAGGCTTCTATCAGTCTTTGTTCCCAGAGTCCTCCCATGAGCGTCTTCTGTATCATTTACCAAAAAGCAAATAGCAGTATTTCATACTGCTTGTGATTTTCTATGAAACCTTTCCTACTGGTATGAAAATCACCTTGTTACACACTTAATCCAAGGAAGTCCTGGAATTATCAGGAGAGAATGAATAATGAAGATTGCAGTTCATGTACAAATACATGAACTAGTAATGATGTCGTTCATAATTAACCTTCAAACATTGTACAAGTTAATTTCAATACATTATAACCACAGGAATAGCAGTAAAATATCCGATCTCTTTGTGCTCAAGTTCTTGGTGAGGTCAGAGAATGAATAAATTAAACAAGCGAAATGAAAGGAAAAATATTAACCTTACAGACTTTACATTTAAGTCATTTACTGTTACTTTATTTCAGTCCTTCCTGTCCTCTGTCTACAACATTACAAGTCATTTAGATTTTATTTTTAACACTTACGTGAGAATTGTGATTTTTCTCCCCTTCTTTCAACCTGAATAATATGGGTCACCTCTATCTTATTATCTCGAGTGAGTTCAATGGAATGTTTGTTCCTGTTTTGAACAACTCAGCATCCTTCATCCCCTTCTGTCATTGCCACTGCCACTGTCACCACCATCACCATTATGAGAGGAGATCCAGGTGAAGAAGGTGATCTGATCTTCCCTGGGAGGCTGACTCTGTTATTTTGGGGGTGCTGGAGTTCTTTTCCACAGAACACTTCTGTTCTCCATCCTATTTCCAGTAAAGTGATTCAACTGCCTATTCTGTTTATAGTTACTGCTAACATTTATAATTTATTCCTTTTTAATATTCACGTTGTTTGGTTCTAGTATTACTGAAGTATTAATTCTCAAATCGACTAAGATGAGTATGCTGCCATTCTTAGCCCTTGGACATGGTACAATGTCTTTAGCTCTTGTTGGAGTACAGCTCCTACTTGTGTGTGGTTCAATGCAGAACCCTTCTAATAAAGCCTTTCCTTCTGGTTCTTCATTATTTCCTGGTGCATAACAACAATTTCAGAGTTACAGAACTAGCAGACACCATAGCAGCAGAAATCAGCAGCTTTGTAAAGAAGTCTGTTCTGGCCCATTCCCTAGAGAAATTAAAAACTTTTAGGTAGCTACAAAAGATAACAAAAATCAGCAAGTGGCAAAGAAAAGTTGCTTAAAATGGGTTTTCAAGAAATGTCAGGTTGTTACCTTATGGACTAAAGCAATAAGATAACCATGATACAAATTAATTTTGGGTTAGTGTAGCAAAAGAATCTAGCACATCAAGTGATTAAATGATTTAAATTTATATCCTGTTGGCTTATGATTAGTGAAGGGCTTTAGGAGATTTTTATGCTTTTTAACTGGGAATTGTTGTAGCTTTAAGCTCCGAAAAGGAAGTCTTTGATAGCTCTCTGTAGTTAGCAGAGCTAAATCTGGCAAACTGAAGACCTGAGTTGCTAAGGCAAGAGGTACAGATGCATTTACCTGGTAATTGTATAAAGAGGTTTGACAACCCGACTCACAAGTTATAAGGTATATGCAACAAGTTCAGGAATAAAAAAAAAAAGGTTAGGGAGTCATGATCCTAAGTTCAGAAAGTCTTCTATGGCTTATGAGATAGTCCAGTGTTGTCTCAGTCATTAATGAGACCCTCAAATGCCAGCTGAAGTCCTTGGAAAATGAGACAATATTACATAAAGACTTCTTAGCAATCAGGTAAAGTTAATCTATCACAAAGAAAGACTTTTTTTTTTTTTCTGACAGATATTTTGTTATTTATAGTTGTTATTATATAAATAAAATACAATAAAATATAAAATACTTGTTATTTTCTAAAAGCTTTTTTTTTTTTTTTTTTTTTTTTAAATAACTACATTAAAGATTGTGATTTAGGTATCTAAATCAGCTACCTAAACTAAAGAGTACTTCTGAAGCTCTGAAAGGGTGTGTATAGGGTGTTCACATGTACAGTTTGGGAAAAAATCTCATTACAAATGAACTGAGACCTCTTGGTTATTCTGTGGTATTGATATCAGACCATGTGCCGTTTACTAAGAAATATAAGTTCTTGACATTCTTCTAGCTTCATATTTCTACAATCCTGTAGTAAAATATTCTGAAGCATGGACATTAAAATAACTGGCCCTTCATGGTTTTTGATTGTTTATTTTATTCCAAATAATTACAAAAAGTTTTAGCTGTTTATTGTACTAGAACAAGCTAAGTATTGGGAAGGCAATGTTTCCTTTTTCCATAAAACTCATTGACGTATACGCACTTTAAAAATCAGCTTTTATGAAACATCTTGCTGTTACTTTTCATGGTATGTTTAGAAAAACATATTAGCAGAGAACATTGGTTCCATAAAAATATGTGAGATCTTTATTTTCAAATTGAATTCAACCTACAAATAGTAGGCCGTAAACCAGTTACATTTGATCTTATACAAGAGGCATATCCTGCTCTTTATCTGTTGTTTTTTTGTTTGTTTGTTTGTTTGTTTGTTTGTTTTAAAGGTAATATAAAATGAATAGGGAATGAATAAAAGCTTTAGAAATGTCTTTACATTTTAAAAGACTTTAGGGATAAAGTTTTTTGCCAAACTCAAAGAGATAAAAGCCAGAGTGCATTTTCAAAGGCTCTAAAAATTTGGAGCAATTCAAGTTTAAAATTCTGAGATCTCAATTACTGGTGAGAGATTATTCTGAAGTTACTCTGCTTCTAGTATAGGTAGAAATGTTTCACACACTTAAAACAGAATTTTCAGTTTTAATGATTTCCAGTGGAACTGTAAAAGATTGGATCAGGGAAAATGCTAATCTTATGGCATCCTTTTATTTTCTTGTTGAAATGTTAAAAGTAATATAACAATTAAATTGAAGAAAAATTACAAGTCTGGTGAATATATAGTAACAAATTGCGTATTCGTGAGCTGAAGGTATTCACATGGAGGTACAGAACTACTGAAAAAGGACAAAAAGGGACTTTTTTTTTCTTAATAAACCAAGCTATAAAATCAATATAGATTTACAATTCCCAAAATATTGTGCGAAGAAAAAGTACAGAATATCCAGAGCTAAAAAAAGTGGTTCTTCATTACACTTTCTCTTTTCCACTTAACATTTTTCTACAAGGAAGACAGGAAAAGAAGAGAGGAAAACTGCAAAGCATCAAGATGAAACAAATACTTAGGCTGACACTGTTTCTGCAGCTCAAAGGTATCAGTTAGACTGCAACTTCTCAGATGAGTTTGCCACAACACAGCACAGAGGTTAGGTTACAGATCTTCCTTTAACGATTGTAGTATGACATAAAAGATGCCTCTCTAATTTAAGTACGAACAGAAATGTTCATTAACAAAATTCTGTTTTGAAAATTGACATGAACTAACCTCAACAGAAATTCTTAACATCTATTAATTTGCTGAATAAACTTTTTGAACGTCTCCTTTGGAGTGACTGACTTAAACAGTTCCACAGATGCTTTGGAGAGCACTGCTTATAACTAGCAAAGTGACAGGCATGTCCCTGAATAGACATTCAGAGAGGTCATTAGTATTTGGTCTGCTCCCTCTTACTTCTCTGGCTGCTGCCGCTGCATGTGCTTTGAATAGGATTACTTTGCACTGCATTAACACATCCCCGCCTGCCTGCTGGCCTTAATACAATTCCTATTGAAATCAACTCCAGATAAATTCAGAATGTGCCAGAATGTGCTTAGTCTTCACAAATGTTAGCTTCTTTGATTATGCTGTAGATGTTCTTTTAAGATGACAGATAGCCAAATTAGGATTGGCTTGTAGTTTAATTAAGCAATACCGCCCTTCACAGCATTATTATGTACTTTTCTTTTATGCACTTCAGCTCATCAATATGCAAGATTTTTGATTTTGAAATGTATTATGGAAAAACATGGCCTGGTTGCTCCGTATGAAGAGGAAAATTCTCTCTCAGGTGTCTGTTACCAGGTTCTCCTAGTAACAAAAGCATTTTTCTGAAAGGATGTGGTTTATCTGCAGAATGGGGCTATTTATTCTCTAGTAGAAATAAAAATAGATAAAAATTATGTTGGAGTATACAGATCTCTTTAGACTTTCTGGAACCAAATGATAAGACAATCCCCAAAGAATTGTCATGCATCTTGCACATTGCAATGAAACAAGCAGATATGCAAGGGCACAGAAAGAAACAGAGTGATTTTTAATGTAAGTTAAAGTCTTGGTGGTTTTGTTTCACTTCCTAGAATGGGAATTATTTTTTTGGGAATGCATTGAGGTCTTTGGATACAAAGTGAGCACTGGCGTAATAGATGATTGTAAAAGACATGGTGCTAGGCAGACTGACCCATCCCATGTATGTGCCTTCTAATATTTTCTAAGAAAGATCACAGATTTTCTTGTGATACTGCATTCAATTGTTATGTATGGGAAATCTTCAGAATATTTATTTCCTCAAACAAAATTAAAAAATACGTCCAATCATCCTGCAATATACATGCAGCATTTTTCCCTTTCTTTTCTTGCATAGATTTCCTGTCTTCCTGGTTTTGTTAAAAAAAAAAATAAATTAATTAAAAAAAAAAAAAAAATGGAGCAATTGTTATGTGCATTGCATCTGCCACAGAAGCAGCCTTCCTGCGTGCCTGCAATTTGCAGAAGCATACGTAGATTGACCAAGAGAGCTTTGAATTGTTTTCTGTTGCTTATCATTTGTCCCCTGATTCAGGAAGACACTAGAACAGCTATGTAAATACTCTTGTAGAAAAGAGATGCCTTTGTAAGTTAGGAACTCAGATAGCAAGCCCCTACATAAAGGCTGTTTACTTCTAAACCAACACTATATGCTAGGTATGAAGCACTGTAGAGATGAGAAAAATCACTTAGAGAGATGTGAACTATTTGTCAGAATGACACATGCCTAGCATCTTGGGGACTGACTAAATTTAGAAATATAATGTCCTAATTCCTTTTTTCTGCCTGATACAGTAGCTCAAATGTCAATTATATAAGCAAATGAAATATGGCCTGTTTGTAAAGTACAGTTTGGAGAGCCCAAGCTTTGATTTACAAATAAAAATTTCATAGATCTGGTGGGTTTGAAATTATGTTCTATTCAGGCACGGAATTTCCTTAATAAACTGAGTCTGGAGACAGTATATGGCACTGAATTTGAGAGAAAAGTGTTTCTATTTAAAGACTCCAAATCTAAAGCCCAATTATGACATTAAGGGTCACTATGCAAGTATTTCACTGTTTATCATTTTAATAAGGGATAACTGGCTGTTTCTGGCTAAACATTTTAGGAAGGGAATGAACAGTGCTACAGTGAAGGAAATGCAGGAGTGACAGGAGAGGAGACAAGAAACAGGCAAGAGGTAGGGAATGAGAACAGGGGAAATGAGGAAAGATGAAACTCAAATGGAGGACATTACCCATAATGAAATAGTTGTGCTTTTGTAGACATAATGGTCAGGGGTTACAGGAGAGGCAATATTTGCAGGTGATATCATTACTAATAATTTATGACTGTTGGTTTAATTAAATGTATTAGCTTTGTCTATAAATGGAGCCTCTGACAACCATCAGAAGTAGCTGAAGGTCTTTTGTCAGAAAATTTGTCTGGCTCTGGATTTTTTTTTAATTTTTAATTTTTAATTTTTGTTAAAAGTGTATTAAGAAAATGAAAAGTGTATTAAGATTTTTTTTTTCAGGATTTTTGTTGAAAATCCTTAATCCTAAACCCCTCAAACTTTACATTTGCCTGTAAAAAGCTTACTATGAAAAAAAAATCACTGAAAATTAACATCCCATTTTGCCAAATAATACAAGTAATTTCTTATTGAGTTTCATCAAATGTGACAATATTTATTAAGCAAAATTTTCAAAAAAATCAGCAACTATCATTATTGAGTCAATGGAGATCACTTTCTACCCAAAAGACTGCCCTGGCTCACACTACCCATCTTCTCTTCTTATTGCCTAACTGCATACTAATTTGTGACTGTTACCTAACACCACCTCTGAAGACAAAGAGAAAATGACATAGAGGAAAGGGGACCACACTAAACAGACCCTGAGAGCTATGTGATAGGGGTCACACTGTCAGGAGCTGCAGAAGATGAAGCAGCAGTTGCTGGAGAGTATCTCAGACAGCAACCAGATATGCCATCCAGATGCTGTCCCCATCACATATAGGAGACAAACACAGATGAGTATATGCATCTCACAAAGAAGATGGATCCAATTAGGACTCCCTGCTTTGCTCAGGGTTATCCCAAAGGCAGGGGGTGTCTTAGAACCTCTTCTCCAGTCATAGGAGTGGAACTTCTCAGCCTCAGACATGCTCCTGTATTACCATGCTCCAAGGGCATAACTTGGAAAGAGAAGATGGGCAGGAAATTCTTAGGGATTGCAGTGTTGCCTGGGGTTGTGATGGCCACAGGTGGCTTCATGTTCTTCTCAGTTGTGTCTGTTGCTGAGATAAGGGAGGAAAGTAAAGCCAGGGTAGGCACACAGGGCCTAGAAAGTGTTAGTGATCCCTCTGCTGTGAGGTACTTGTGCAGGCATTAGGGGCAACAGGTGCAGTGGCCATAGCATATCTGTCCCCCAGCATCTGTGTCCAGCTGCCCAGATCTCCATCCCACTGAGACCCGGCAGGATGCAGGGCCCAGTATCATTGTGCATGTGGCCTGGGCTCAGAACTTTATAGGACTTTTTCCAGGGTTGCTTACAAGTAGGCATGTGGCTTGGTTGCAGCCACCTTCATTTGGGAGCAGCAACTTTTGGTATATGGACATAGGCCAAGCTGTACCTCTTGGCCAAATGGTCAGAAATCACTGTCAGGCTCCTTCTGGTTACAAGTATAGATATAGACATTGTCCCCTTGCAGGCAGCCAAGCTGATATGTGAAAGAATCACCCTCCACTCGACCACCCAGATGATTTTAGCTTTTCTCAACATATCCCTGCATGGTTCCATCTCTCTGTATGTGGGCCTCTGAGCTTGTGCTGCTGACTCACTCTGTCATCAGCCGTGGAAAAGCATGGCCTTGAACTTCTCAACACCTTTGGCCCTTCTTCAGGAGTTGTAAGGGGTTAAAATAGCTTTGGGATTTTTTTTTTTTATTATTATTATTATTTTTTTTTTTTGGTGAATGTAGGCTCTGCTCTGTATCCCCTATGTGTCTGTGTGGAGCATGGAGAGAAAGTGACAGCAATGCATCTACAGACAGCATTGCACTACTATAGCAACAATCAAAGCAGAAAGAATTACCTTACCCTAGATCACCCTTTCAGATCCTATGAAAAACAAGGAAGAACAGGGGGAGAAAAGGAGATTGTTTGTGAATGGCAGGTGAGGGTCGAGTGCACAGGCACACAAAGAGAACCTACACGCTTTTTTTCAAGTTCTTTCCTCCTCTTCTGCTTGACACATTGATCATGGAAATGTGTGCAGGGCTCAGCTCACAGGGAGCAACTCTGCTAGATCAGAGGGGAAATACTTATGCCAAAAACACGACATTTCATCTCCTTCCTTTGCTGTTCAAGTAGGATTATGATAGCTTCTCAGCTAGCATTAAAATAAGCTGAAATTCTTCAAGTCAGTGCTATTTAAATTAAATTTAACGTTATCCTCCTGCACTGTGGAATAAAACAAGTATTTGTCAGTGTTCTAGGTAGAGAGGAGCTAAGATCAAATATGCCCTTTGGGTGTAGAAACCTCTTTCAACAACAATAAATACAGCAAATTCAATACTTGTCGTGTACTAAATTCTTACACAGATTCTTTCTCTTTCAGTCAATTTCAACAAATTCACTGGCCCCCAAGTGCTTTGTTATAAAGACTGATAACTGCCACTGTAATGTGAAGCAGACCCATCCATTATCCTTTACATACTTTACATACAACTTTACATATAACTTTATGTACAAGTACTAATATTTTAATTCCCTTATCAGTATTGCAGGTCATCTTCATGTTCCACATGAGCACTCCCAGCCCAGGTTCCTGGGAACTGAGATGCACCTGCAGTTTCTAGGCTGTTAACACTTACATGCATGACTTACAAGATTTTAAGTGAAATTTCATATTAACAATACCAGAAATATAATGTTTTGTTATAGAAAGACAGATTGTTTGACACGTAAAAATTCTTAATTTTCTTCCACTGAAGTTACAGAATTCCTTATATCTCCTAAAACTGAGGAAAACTTCAGTTTTCTGATATTACAATGTATTGAGAAAAATTAAGAACTCCCTTATTGCATTTATTTGGCCTAAAACTCCTATATTCCCCTCTTCTGCCCATTCTTCTGCTGTCAGATGATATTAACAATTTTCCCTCAGTTTTCATGTTTTCAACACTTTCTTTGCAGATGGTAAATTTGATACTACACTTCTGGCATGAAGGACATTTTTTGTGTCTAAAGTAAAATATAGTTGTATTCTTTAAATGTTGCCAATATGCAATGACTCAAGAGAAAAGCATATTGTTGTTCCAAGGCTGAAGGTGCTTACGTTGGAGTTCAGAAAGGTGACTGAGAAAATGATGAGACCTGGTCATTGGAAGAAACAATTACATTGTACTTCTGTGAGAATTTCCTGCTTGCATTTGACCTGACATTTCAGAGGAATGAACGTGCCCAGATTCCTACATGTACTGATCTGGCAGTGGCAGAAGCAAAACCAGCACACCACAGCTGTGTTTCTCAGGCTGTGTGTGTATAACAGAGTGGTTTAAGATGCCTAGTTCACAAGGCAGCGCTTTTCTATCAGTGTGAGTGTTCACAACCAACACACCACAAATTACAACAGGGCAAGACAGGAAGACTACTGTGATATAATATGATCCTAAGAAAGAAGTTATTATGTCAGGTAGTACTCCCTTGACTGTGCTGTAGGTGCAATTATACACATGGTCACATGGTTCTTTGTTATCAACACAAGAAAGCAAGATAAATATTTATATCACTAATCACTTCTGCTACAGTCATCACTTCTCTGTGCATTTGTTTCAACAGGGAAGGAAACCAAAAACAAATATGATTTAATAACTTGAAAAATTTCTGTGGGAAAGAAACTTTCAACAATTTACCAAAGGTCATGGGAATCTGGGGAGGTCCCTGATGACTGGGAGCTAACCAGTGCTATACCCATCTTCAAAGAGTGCATGAGAGAAGACCCAGGAAACTACAGACCTGCTAGCCTAACCTCAGTACTGGGAAAAACCATGGAGAAGGTTATTCTGGGGTTATTGAAAGTCAATTAAAGAACAAAGTTATTATCAGGCATAGTCAACATGGGTTCATCAAGGGAAAGTCCAGACTTAGGAATTTGATCTCCTTCCATGATAAGGTCATCCGCTTGGTGGATGAAGGGAAGGCAGCAGACATAATCTTTCTAGATTTCAGTAAGGCCTCTGATACTGTCCTAGATAGCAAACGTCCTACATGTCCTTAGGGCAAAATTGTCCAACAGGTTCATGCTAAGCTGGGTGAAGAACTAGCTCAACAGTAAGTCTCAGAGTGTTGTAGTGAATGAGGCTACATCTGTCTGGCTGACAGCCACCAGCAGTGTACCCCAGGGCTCAGTTCTAGGGCCAGTTCTGTTTAACATTTTTATCAGTGATCTGGATGCAGGACTGGAGAGCATCCTCAGCAAGTTTGCTGATGATACTAGATGAGGAGGTGCTGTTGACTCCCTGTAGGGATGATAGGCCTTGCAGAGGGATCTAAATCAATCAGAGCACTGAGCAATCATCAACAGCATGAAGTTCAACAGAGGTAAATGCCAGGTGCTGCACCTGGGATGGAGTAATGCCAGACACAGATACAGACCAGGAGACTGGCTGAAGAGCAGCTCTGCAGAAAGGGATCTGGGGGTGCTGGCTGACAGCAGGCTCAACATGGCAGCCAAAAGGGGAAACTGCATTTTGGGATGCCTTAAGCACAGCATAGCCAGACAGTCTAAAGAGGTGATTCTCCTGATATATTTAGCATTGGTTTGGCTTCACCTTGAATAGTGCAGGTGGTCCTAGCCTCCACATTATAAAAGGATGTTAAGTCTATGCTGTGTTACACCCTTCTGTTCTAAACTTCCTACCTAGAGCATCATGCATATATCAATCTCCAGAAAAATGAAAAAAAAAATATTCAAGAAAAGTTTAGAAATCAGGTGGCAACCTAGACGTTTGGCATAAAAAACTCCAAGAGCCTTTTCTCCAGGCCACCTACTCCCTGTGCTGTCTACCAACAAAGCAGTTACTTGCTGACTTATTTTAGGAAGAAGCATGCAAAAGCTAAATATTTCTTAGTCGTAACTGTTTATATTTGAAACACCTGCACAACTGGTTACAAAACAAATGTTCCCCATGAAACATACACAAAACGTGCAGGAACCCGTGACATGGCACCAGGAGCTGCAGTCTGGAGGTATTCTGAACTCAAGAAACACTTTTTACTCTGAGTGTGGTCAAACAGAGAGGTTGTGGAGTCAACTTTGTTGTAGAAGTTCAAAACCTGACTGGACACGGCCTGGGCTAACACCTGCAGTTCTTGTAAAAGAAAGGTTCACACATCATGCGAAGTCTACCCACATATATCTTCCTGCATGAAAGTGCAAAAGGAGCTCATGCAGACCAACAACCTATGACTCCCAGGTAAATAACTGCACAGATTCTGGGGTATACTATGAAAATAGGCTGAAATAATGTGGCCTTCTGCCTTGGTCTGTCTATTTATCTTACTAATTTTTCTCCTAGTTGCTAGTACTGACTACAAAAATCCTGAGTATTAAAGACAATACAGCATCATTGTATCATTACTGTAAATACTCCATGTGGGAAGCATGTGCAGCTGCAGCACTGTGTGGCACAGGGAGGAGGGCATGCTCACTCATGCTCCGTGTCAGAGAGGAAGCACAGACAATCTCCCCAGTAACTATTTCTCATTTCCATTGTATGTGACTCAGACCTCTAAGAATTTTAGGCAAGGCTTGCAAGCACCTTAAGCATAAGCTATAAAATAAACTGTTGTTGCTCTGCAAATACACGATGTTCTGAGTGTTTATCAGTCCTCACAATTCTGTCCTTCCTTTTCAGAATATTGAAAGTCTAAGGGAGTTTTTAATTCTTCTTCACGACACTTGTAATGATAAATAGCCTGATATTCACAAAACACCTTGTCTGCACAAGCAAACAATTTACCTGCCACCCCACAGCAGTATGAAGAATGAGGACTTGCTGGCTCAGAAGTGAGTGGCTCTTCCTCCGTAAGTGTATTCCAGCTGCTTTTCGAAATCTTCAGGCTTCCAGAGTGGCCACACATCTGCCACTTTATGTGGGAAGAACCAAAACTTGGGACTGCATTTGGTATGGAATTTACCAACAAATAGTTTCTTTCAGTGCCTTTTATTTTTCTAAGACAGACACAGTTTCTCCAATGCTGCTCACAATTTCATAAATATCTGTGATATCTCATCCCCCTGGTTTGCTCTTTTCCTGACAATTTGGTCCTTGCACAAATCACATCCCATGTTTTTGACTGATCTTGTGGCCTGTCTCTGTAACCTTTTGGTGTGTCTCATACTTTCAGAAATGGAACAATAGAACTATAACATAACATTTCAAATAAGAGCACACCATCAATTTACACAGCTGAGCAACAGTTTTGCTCTGTTTCTTTTCTAATCACCCCTAACATTCAAGTGTTTTCTGACTGTTCCTGACTTACGCTAATAGTTTTCTGGAACCACTGTAACTCCAAAACCTTGTTCCAGTTCAGGGCCAACCACCATGTAATGTGAATTCACAGCTGTTTTTCCTGTGTGCAGGAAATTTCTGAATTGCATCTGCCATTTTCTCATTCAGTCATTAAATCTCACTGTTATTCTGTAATTCCTCACACATAGCCCATCTCTGTGTCATGTCTTCAGCAGCCTTTTCCACCTGACTGCTTACACTTTCTTATGGATCACTGGGAATATCTAGGACAATAAAGGTACCAATGGGACTGTAATGATAACTTACTGCGAAAATTGACCACTTATTCTGACACTCTAATTATTTTTAACCAAGCACTTATCCATGTGAGAAACTCCCCTTTTGTTCCTCAGCAACTTAATTTTAAGTCCCTTTGGAAGCACAAATTGTCACTCGGTTCTTGACAGCCCCACAAGACAAAAAGGTCATTCAACAGAAACAGCAAAGGATATTTCCCCCCTGGATTTGTTTTTAGCCCAATCAATTTCATGCTGACTGTATTTTTTTTTTCATGCATGCTAATGACAGTGTGTATTGGGCACCTGCAGCTAATCCAGGAACAAGACCTTCCCTGCATTGCATTGAAATGATTCCAGATCCATAGATATTTAACCTGGAAACTGTGAAACTGGACAAATCTATGTATAAACTATGAGATTACCAAGGGAACAGTGTGTTCATAGTAACATGTAGCAAATTCATGACATTCAAACACAACTCTCATAGGATGCTAAGACTGGGACTAGATGAGCAATGATAGGATATTACCAGGTACCTCCATCCCCAACCCCACCTCTGTTTCTAACCACTGCCAGCAGCACCTGGAGGGAGCTGCAGGGCAAGTGACAATTCAGAAATGCCCTTGGGATCTCTCTGTGTGGGCACTTAGCCCTTTCAGGTCAGCCCAGGGACCCAAGAGCCCAGGATGCATCAGATCAGGGTCTGAGCATCAGGATATAGAAAGACTTCAGATCCTCAAGACCTCAGTAGGAAGGAAGGGGCCTGCAGCCTATGGCCAGAAAGACATTGCCGGCCACAGTTTCTGCTGTGTGAGAGGGAGGCAGAACAGCTTGGGTAAATGGGGAAGTTGGCCATTGAAAGTACACACAGCATTTGTCAAGTCCTTTGTGGTGGCTGGACTAGATCCACCCTGCCCCATGGAAGGTGAATTGAAGTAAATGGCAGGGATTGCAGAACAATCATCTTTTCTGAGCTTTATTCCTACCACTTTTTCATCCAGAAAAACAAATTGCTGAATCTGAAGCACACAGATCCCTGTCCTTCTACCGCTTATGCATAGCAATACCGAAATGACTAAAATGAAGCAAAGTATAGGCACGTGCACAAGTCATGCAGTTTATCAGCAGACAGATGTTCAGTGGTTCCTGAACTGATGCTGCTTGGGGCAGTACAGGCATGGGCATGCAGGGGACTGGAAAGAACAGAAGTATTTCTTTGGAATAGTCTTATGTCAACTGCCTTATCTTCTGCCTGATTATTATGCTATTCACCATCTCAGTAACACAAATGTCATTTTTACATCTAATTTTCTGTTCACAACAGTTTTTCCTCCCACCTCCACTCCACTGACTAGACCAGGATACTTGATGTACTGATGAAATTTAATGTATGTAAGCACAAATAGAGGCTGGGCAGAGAATGGACTGAGAGCAGCCCTGAGGAGAAAGACCTGGGGGTTTTGGTTGATGAGAAGCTCAGCATGAGCTGCCAATGCGCACTTGCAGTCCAGAAAGCCAACCGTGTCCTGGGCTGCATCAAAAGCAGTGTGGCCAGCAGTGTGAGGGAGGTGATTCTTCCCCTCTGCTCTACACTTGTGAAACCCCACCTGGAGCCCTGTGTTCAGCTCTGGGGCCTCCAGCACAAGAAGGATGTGGTAACATTGAAATGAGTCAAGAGGAGGGCCACAAAGATGCTCAGAGGACTAGAGCACCTCTCCTATGAAGAAAAACTAAGGGAGTTGGGGATAATCAGCCTGGAGAATATAAGGCTCTGGGAAGACCTTACAGCAGCCTTTCTGTACCTAAGGGGGGTCTGCAGGAAAGCTGGGGAGGGACTCTGTCAGGGAGTGTGGTGATAGGACAAGGAGTAATGGCTTTAAACTAAAAGAGAAGAGATTTAGATTATATGTTAGGAGGAAATTCTTTACTCTGAGGGTGGCTGGCACAGGCTGCCCAGAGCAGCTGTGGGTGCCCCATCCCTGGAGGTGTTCAAGGCCAGGCTGAATGGGGCTTTGGGCAACCTGGTCTGGTGGGAGGTGTCCCTGCCCATAGCAGGGGGTTGGAGCTGGGTGGGCTTTAAGGTCCCTTCCTACCCAAACTATTCTGTGATTTTATAACTCTATAATTCTATGTAAATGACATATTGTACCTAAAGCCATTCTCAATAAAAGGTCTATTTTTTATAACATGAAGAGAACATTTGTGACAAGAAGTATTGGAGGTGAGAGCTACAGACTCACTAAGCTTCCCACTGAAGTTCTTCAATTATTTCAATGAGTGAAAAAACAGTTCGGAAAGGAAGATCAGCCTAAAAGCCAGGAAGGTGGGGGAGAAAGCTTTCAGTGGTTTCTGATGAAAAGGTATTGAATTAAAACAACAACAAAAAGAAACAACCATAAAATATCTCAAAATAGACTGGAAGAAACATAGCACTGAAAAAATATAACAAAAAATCTTTGGCTAAAATTTGTCTTTTGATTTATTTATTTATTTTTACTTTAATCACCAATTAGCTAAAATTTTTGAAGGAATTATAGAACCATTTCTAACTTTATTGCAAAACAGTTGCTAGGCTTTAGGGCTGCAAATTTCAAAAATGTGCAAATCTTTCCCATTGGACACAGGCCTTATCTTATTTGTAAAGCCTAGGAAGTAGACGAAACTATGGTGACTATAGGTAGGTATTTAGGCCTGGAAAAATAAACCTTATATCCTGTACAACAGCCTTTCAGGAAGGCAGAAGGCCTCAGTTGCATGTGTGAAAGAAGGAAAGGGCAAGATTACTCATGTTGGTTATAAGAAACTTTCAGGAACCACACCATAATGTGTGGTTTCTGTTAATGTCCTGTTTCTTCAAGTGATGTGTCCCCCCACCACTGTTGGAAGTGGTGGTAATAGGGTCAACAGTGTCACTTAGCCCACTCCCAAACTTATACTTGCCCCCATAGATATTGTTCCCCTAAACTGCTGTGAAAAATTTAAACCAAATTCCAGAATAAGGGGGGATGGCAGAGGAAAAGCTTGAGCCATGGTGTAACACATCAGCTTTCTTTCATGTGCTCTGGACAGGTCAGGCATGGTCAGGACATAGCATGCCACAGCTCTGTAAAGAACTGAGCTTTGCTTTCCCTCTGCACTAGTGGCCACCAGTGTGAACAGAAAACTGAGCACACTGGAGTCAACACGTCCCCATACCTTCCAAGCACATTTTGCACCTCTTGAACAAGCCATTTTTCAGAGATCTGTATACCTTCTTTGACACAAGGCAAAACCCTGTCAGATATTTTTCTGTGTAAAGGTGGAAATATAGCATAATTTATACACGAGTGCTAAGCATAGTCAACAGGCAACTTTCACTTTTAATGATGTCTGATGTCCAGAACATTTACTAACATCTCCATTTACTTTTCACTTTTGTCTGTATGCAGCAACGATGTTTAGCTTCACAACAGGTTAGTGAATGCCACAGCTTCTGAAGAATTAGTAAAAGGTTACCATAAGAAAGCATTTAAATCAAACTCCACTCCCCAAATAAGGCACCAGGAAAAATGGACAATTTGTTGTTAAAGAAAGTTAATGCCTTCCTTAGCCATACTTGGAATTGCTGTCTGTCTGCTGCCCTTGAACAGCCAGACATATTATTCCACTTTACCCTCTGCCTGCCCAGTAATTTTTTCCTTTTGCTCTTCATCAGTATTTTGTCATATCAAGCATGCAGCAATAGCAGAAATGTTTATCTTGTTGAGATCCAGCCAAGCCATGAGGCACTACAGGAGACATAGTAATCCTCCAGTGCTATATACAGGTGACATCTGTCACTGGCAGGTGAGTTTTTCCTTGCCTGGAGTTGTGCTTTTACACATCAGATTCACAGAAGTGGCTTTGGCATTGCCCTGCTTGTGTATTCTGGAAAATTCCTGCCTCTAAGGGTAAGCATTTGCTTTTTCTGACCAACCAATATTGAAGTAGGTGAAACATCTGTAGTGATCCCACTGTCCAGGTGATCCAGTCCTAGCTGAATCAGCAACTTTGTCTTTTACAAAATGCCAGGTGGCATTTGCTTAGCTTCAGCTCCAGGCTCAGACTCCAATATATCATCAAAAAGGATCATCAAGACACATATTAATGGTAAAAGGGCAACTATTCAGGACTCAACCAACCTGAAAAAAAAAGGCGGGTTCTCTGCCTTGGTCTTTACTAATAAGACCAGTTGTTTTCTGGGTACCCAGCTCCCTTTCCAGGTGGAAGAGAGAGAACGGGAGCAGAATGAAGCCCCCATAATCCAAGAGGAAATAGTTAGTGACCTGCTACACCCCTTAGATGCACAAAAAGTCTATGGGAGCAGATGAGATCCACCCAAGGGTACTGAGGGAGCTGGCAAAGTGCTCACCAACCCACTTTCCATCATTTATCAGCAGTCCTGGCTATCAGGGGAGGTCCCAGATGATTGAGGGCTAGCAAATGTGATGCCCATTGACAAGATAGGCTGGAAGTAGGACCCAGGGAACTACAAGCCTGTCATTCTGACCTTGGTGCCTGAGAAGATTATGGAGCAAATTATCTTGAGTGCCATCATGCAGCACATACAGGACAATCAGATGATCAGGCCCAGTCAGCACAGGTTTATGAAAAGCAGGTCCTGCTTAATCAACCTGATCTCCTTCTATGACAAGTTGACCAACTTGGAGAATGAGAGAAAGGCTGTGGATGTTATCTACCCAGACTTTAGTAAAGCTTTTGACACTGTTTCCCACAGCATTCTCCTGGAGAAACTGGCTGCTCAGGGCTTGGATGGGCATAGGCATCACTGGGTGAAAAAACAGCTGCATGGCCAAGCCCAAAGAGTTGTGGAGAATGGAGTTAAATACAGTTGGTGGCCAGCCACAAATGGTGTCTGTCCCCCAGGGCTCAGTACCGGGGCCAATTCTGTTTAATATCTTTGTCAATTATATGGATGAGGGTATAGAATGCTCCCTCAGTAAGTTTATAGATGACACCAAGTTGGGCAGGAGTGTTGATCTGCTCAAGGGTAGGAAGGCTTTACAGAGGGATCTGAATAGGTTGAATTGATGAGCCAAGGGCAACTGTATGAGGTTGAACAAGGCTAAGTGCTGGGTCCTGCACTTGGAGAACAACAACCCCATGCAGCACTACAGGTTTGGAGAAGAGTGGCTGGAAAGGACCTGGGGGTGTTGTTCAATAGCAAGCTGAATATGAGCCAGCAGTGTGCTTAGGTGATCAAAAAGAAAATTAATCACAAGAAATTTAATTATACACTATAAAAATGTAAAAAAAAAACATACATTATAAAATATAAAAAACTTTCCTTTTCAAATCAAGCATTTGTGATAGCTAACATATAACTTTGCTCTCCTCTTCTACTTTAGCCATAGCTTTAGTCAGTTCCTCATAAAAACAGTGGGAAATAACAAAGTTTGGGGAAAAGTAAACAGTAGACAAACTCAATATACATTTACACTTAAAAGAACAACTTTTATAAGAATAGATTTTATAAAAAAAAAAAAAAAGTAAAATGAATCCAACCATGTAAGCCTTCATCTGTTAGCCGTGTAAACTGGCATTAAGTGCTTTTGCCTCTATTAATCCAAAAACAGATATTTGCAAACAGAAAAAAAAATGGCTGTCCTGTTTTGCAGTTGAGCTATATTTACAGTATTTTAAATTATGAAGTATAAAATATTGATTTTGTTTATTCATTTTTAGAAAAATTGGAGTTAAATCTATTTGACACATAAAATGTAACAAAGTCCATATGGTCACTCAGTCTGTTCTCATCACATAGCCTTAATACCTGGCAAAGGAAATTTCAGTCGCAACACAAAAGTAAAAGCTGCACTCGGAGGCAAAATAGATAATATTTAAAGTCTCATAAGGGACATCACTAATGCACCTAATTAAACAGGAACTCCAGCATGTGTGATAAATGGCACATAGATAAAAGAATGCTTGCCTCATGCAGAATTTTGATCAGCCAAAACAAAAACCTTTGGGGCAAAAACCAATGCAGTAAATTATCAAGCTATTACATCAAGTACACTTCTTATAATAAAATAAAATTCTACCTGAAAGATTGGAAAGTAAACAGAACAGAAAAAAAATAGTACACATTACATTTATGTCTATAGAGCACAACGTCAAAGAAGTCCTCTCATGCTTTGACTGTGAATGATGGTGTAAACAAAATCAAGGAAGGCAAATCTGCTCTTCTATTCAGTGCAGTCAGGCATAGAGAAGTGATGAAGTTGTGCCCTGTCTTGAGTCAGAATGCCATCAGAAGGGGCACTCTAAACCTTTCCAGCCCTTCTAGTCAAGGGCCTCCAACTTGTTGTAGCACAGAAATCTTAGATTAATTTAGGCCAGTTCTAAAACTGCATCCTCAGAAGTGCGTTCCAAAATGTTTTCTCCTTAAGCAAATCCAATAACTTAATAAACTGTGTGTAAATCACCTAGGTAACACAGGAGTTACTGCAGCTAACTACACTGAAGTGTTTGTTAATGTGGTGCATGGCTGCAGAATCCTGCTTTTCTGCAAAATACATGAGAGGTGCAGTTTAAAACTGTATGCCATAGTACAATTATCACACGTGGAAGTTCACACAAGAGGCTCACTTTGGTGCTTGCAATTTTACAGCATCAGCTGGAAGACGGCAAGTGCAGACAGACAATAAACTGGTGATGTTTTATTCTGAAGAGAATTTTACAGAATCATAGAATGGCTCAGGTTGGAAGGGACCTTAAAGATCACCTAGTTCCAACCCCCCTGCAGTGGGCAGGGATGCCACACACTAGACCAGCTTGCCTCATCTCTCTGGCCATCTTCAATTCTCTGCTGTGCAGCTGCCCTGGGATAAAAAGCAATTCCTTCACATGTTCACGGGGATCTGTCCCAGTTCCCCCATCCTTCTGACACAATTCCCTTTAGTCCTATCTGGGCCTTGGTGACCTTCTATGCCTGCAAGGTCAGACTGCATGCAATCCACAATAGTGTAGGTCAGCAAAAGCTGCTCTTCACACAGACCGAAGGTATTCCCTCCACAGAAAAAAGAGGACATGAAGCATTCTTGGAGAGGACAGGCAGCCTAGACTGAATCAGTGGAGTACAGCCTCAGAAAGTGTTCAGGGGATATTTCTTCACTATATCTATCTGTAATGCAGTTCAGCATTACAACTCTAGCTGAATGATTGAGGTTGGTCACATGAGTAGTTGAGATAAAAGACACTGACTTTGTCTAGTTTCAATTCACTGAACAAAATTAGTACTCCCCAGTTGGAGTACTGTGTCCAGGTCTGGGGTCTCCAGCACAAGAAGGATGTGGATCTGTTAGAACAGGTCCAGAGGAGGGCCACGAAGGTGATCAGAGGCTGGAGCACCTCTCCTGTGAAGAAAGGCTGAGAGAGCTGGGGCTGTTCAGCCTTGAGAAGGAGCTGGGGTGACCTTATTGTAGCTTTTCAGTACTTAAAAGAGGTCTTATAAAAAAGATGGAAAGCAACTTTTTCTCAGTCAGATAATGATTGGACAAGGGGAAATGGTTTTAAACTAAAAGAGTGGAGATTTAGATTAGAGGTTAGGAGGAAATTCTTCACTCAGAGGGTGGTGAGGCAGGACAACAGGTTACCCAGAGAGGCTGCGGATGCCACGAGCCATTTTATGATTTTATGATTCTATGATGACCAATTTAAGGGGGCCATCTCTGAGTGCCTGATGTAGGACAGATGAATCCCAGCCAGAAACCACTGGGATGTCATATGGATTAGTCGTTAGGCATATCAAGATTCAGAACTTGGACTGCAGTCACGCGGCTGAAGTGATAATCCCTCCGACATCTGTTTCCTGAGAAATGCTGGGAAGAAAGCAAGCAGTACTTCAATCTGTAAGTACTGCTTACAGATTGACTAGTTGAATATGATTATCTAGTATTCCCAAAGCTTTGGGGACTTTGCAGCAATTTTATGCCTTAGAAAGCTACAGATATTGCCTCTGCCTTTATAGATTTCAGACAGTAAGCATGGTCTACTGCATTTCTGCCTGTTGTGATAGCATTAGCCAAGCCTGACTGAGTTGCAGATAGCTTAAAATGCTCACCGAAATGTTTGTTTGTTCTCAGTTCCCACTACAGTGTGCAGAGGTGCAGTGACAAGCTTGGCTGCTGGAGTCTTCACAGATCACCTTGCCTGTACTGAATTTGGGGGTATGGCTGTGGAGGCAAGAAGTACACAGTAGTAGAAATAAACTACTTTTACTCCTATGATCTCCCTTACCCAGGAGACTCTCAACTGGCTTTTGGCAGATGGGAGAGAAGAACACTGAAATCTGAAATGCTGATGGGTGCTCAAAGGAAGTGACACAGAATATTTACCTGTCTCTGCTCATTCCTTTAGCAACAGGCCTAAGACCTGCACTGCACCAGCTACCCCATGAATAGGGAAAAGCAGATCCCATGGTCCCATCTCCTCCTGGTTGTGCTGCATCCAGCCCTGTACTTGAGGCCTCCCTCTGCCTGCCCTGCACCTGCATGATTACTCAGACTCCAAAGCTTTCTCAGTAGTCTCCTGGGCACCTTTCTCTCCTCAGCCCATACAAAAACACCTTGCAGCCCAGAACTATAAAAAGTGGAAATTAAAGGTTTTATTAGAAGTATTAAAAAATGGTATTTATGTTATAAGAAGCTACCAATTAAGCAAATACAGCTGAGTTACAACAGTCTACGATTAGCTTTAAAATTAATAGTGGGTAAGCATCAAATTCCAGTCACTATATGAGAAAAAGCTAATAAGGACATAAAGGTTTGTCTAGACATTGTTAGATGTCAGGCTCCGGAGACACCAATCTATTTTTTAATAGTATCACAGAATACACTAATACTGAATCATATTCCTTTATTAAACCACAAACTATGTTAAAAGCCAAAAAGCTTCTTTTCAGTTAACAAGTAAAACCTACCTCTCATCTTTATGGGACAGTACATTACAGACTCCAGAAGGGTTTTAAAAAATCTCTTCTACATGTTGAGTGAAGTTGTTATAGCATCATAGTGAAGTTGTTATAGCATCATACTGAATACACCTACACATCATTTTCTTTGCCTAACACCGGAATGCTTCAGGATGCCACAATGTGTTCTGTTATAAGAAGAACAAGGAGCTCTCCCTTCCCTTCTTTCCATACATCTTCATGCCCAAAATACTTCCTTTCCATTCCTCATGACAGCTGATTTGTGTTGCTGTTATCTTTATAATTAAAGATTAAGATAAGACAGCAACTAAGAATATCTCTGATCGTAAGCTCTGCAGGAGGATCTGGATAGGCTGGACCGATGGGCTGAGGTCAACTGCATGAAGTTTAACAAGGCCAAGTGCCGGGTCCTGCACCTGGGGCGCAATAACCCCAAGCAGAGCTACAGGCTGGGAGAGGAATGGTTGGAAAGCTGCCAGGCAGAGAAGGACCTGGGAGTGATGGTGGACAGTCGGCTGAATATGAGCCAGCAGTGTGCTCAGGTGGCCAAGAAGGCCAACGGCATCCTGGCTTGTATTAGGAACAGCGTGACCAGCAGGGCTAGGGAGGTGATCGTCCCCCTGTACTCAGCTCTGGTGAGGCCGCACCTCGAGTACTGTGTTCAGTTTTGGGCCCCTCGCTACAAGAAGGACATCGAGGTGCTTGAGCGGGTGCAGAGAAGGGCGACGAAGCTGGTGAGGGGCCTGGAGAACAAGTCCTACGAGGAGCGGCTGAGGGAGCTGGGCTTGTTCAGCCTGGAGAAGAGGAGGCTCAGGGGTGACCTTATTGCTCTTTACAGATACCTTAAAGGAGGCTGTAGAGAGGTGGGGGTTGGCCTGTTCTCCCACGTGCCTGGTGACAGGACGAGGGGGAATGGGCTTAAGTTGAGCCAGGGGAGTTTTAGGTTAGATGTTAGGAAGAACTTCTTTACAGAAAGGGTTGTGAGGCATTGGAACAGGCTGCCCAGGGAAGTGGTGGAGTCACCATCCCTGGAAGTCTTCAAAAGACGCTTAGATGTACAGCTTAGGGATATGGTTTAGTGGAGGGCTGTTAGCGTTAGGTTGGAGGTTGGACTCGATGACCTTGAGGTCTCTTCCAACCTAGAAAATTCTGTGATTCTGTGATTCTGTGATTCTGTAAGCTGATGTGGGGAAATGGAAAGAAAAACTTCAATAAATTTTGGTGATTTTTACAGAAAATCACTCAGCATAAAAGATCTGTCTTAAATGCAGTCATGGGGAAGATATTTTTTTTATCTACCATGGCACTAACAGTAACACTTTCCGTGCCATTGCTTGCAACTTTCAAGACTCTGCCACTTCAAACAGACACTTTCCAATGTCTTGTAAAGCATGTGTTAATTTGAGATACATAGATATCTAGTGGGTAATTAGTTACAATTAAAGCATTAAAGTGTATAATTTCCTACTGGTGTTGATATCCAAATTGCTTGGGATCTCAGGAGCATTTAAACCACCTACTAGTAATCTTCCAGCTACATTAAAATTATTTTTCTATATTCAGTGATAGTTACTCCTGCTCCACTCCTAGAGAAAGGTTGTTGCTGTTGCCTGGAGTATTTAAACTGTTTTGATTACTGTTAACTCCTTAGTCATTAAGTCTCTTAGCAGTCTATTTGGTAAGATGTATGGTAAAAGAACTTCATTTGTTTAACCAGAGTGGACCCCTTTCTCTATATTTCTTGCTTGCACATGCACACTGTTACTATTAGTATTAGTAACACTATTAGTTATTAGTATTCACGGACTTTGGGAAAGAGAAACAGGAAATCTGAGTGACAAGGGAGAGGAAAGTCAAGGGGAGAACTCAGAGAAGAAGCAACACTCCTGAGATATCATAGATGTGTGGACAAAGAACAGATGCACATCACACATCTATTCCCCTTCTCATCACAAGACTCAGCATTGCCACCATAAAAGTCAGCCTCTGGTCAGGCATTCACACACTTAATGAACTTCACACACAGCAGTGTGAAGTGAAGACTATGGGGAAAAATAGAAAGCCAAGAGCAAAAAAGGTTTTGTTGAACTATTCACCTTATTCCAAAAAACAGAGAAGGTTCCTGAAGTGTAATTGAACCAATGTGATTTTTCCATTGGCAAACCAGCCAGCATAAAATTGTGAAGGTACAAACATGCATATCGAGGGAAGAGGAGTGAATTATTTTAACATATGATATTTCAGTTCATATAAAATTGACTTTTAGATTGTTTTGAACTTTGTGTATTGAATTTTACACTGTGCTTCAGTAGACTCCTCTAGCAAAAGCATGTCTACTGTGATGAATCCCAGCACTACTGGGATTTTGGATTTAGTCACTTTCTGTACGTAAGCGCAGGCAGCTTGAAACTTTGACGCGAAACTAATTTATAAATATATTTTGAGTGCATAGCTTGTGATTGAAATACATTATTAATGTGCTTTGCCAGTTGATGGAGAAACCGTATATTACCAGACTAGTTGTTGCAAGGAGCAGGTTAAACAAAGGAGGAAAATAAATTGTTGTCTTCTTGGCCTATGATTGAAGTGTAGGAATATCTCTTACTCCTTTTACACCACAGAGATGTTTCATTATAATGAGGCCTGCCAGAATTGCAAAATGCTTTGAAGGAACTGTGATCTTTTATTTTTAAGTCATTAACTTTCCAAACACATTGTTTTAACTGTACATTTATATTATTCTGAAAGGATGTAATTTACCTGTAGAGGCAAAGTTTGAACATCCCTTTTAAGAACTTAGTCATGGGCAACCATTATGTATTATTTTATATTGACCAAAACAAAGCCTATAGATCCTGAGCAGAAACTAACATTAATCCCGGTAAATCCTACTTAAAGAAGATGGTCATTAACATTATTAAATCCATATGCCATTAGAGGAACCAGCAGCAGCACAGGAACAATGGTGACATTATTTATTAGTTGTGTCCAAAATGAAAACATAACCATAATGTCTCTATTCCCTGGGCTCCCATATTGTTTAATTGGGTGCCATCACAGTCCAGGAATTGATTTCCAAGTAGGAGTAGTTCCCTGTGTTTGCTCCAGCAACATGATTAAGAAAAAACTGGACAGGTCCTGGAAAGTCTGCTTTACCTGCTGTCCTTGATTTACTAGCTCCATTCCCATCAGCTTTGCAGTATGACTCCTCAAGAAATACCTTCATAAAGCAGATGACACCTTGCTGGCAAGTCTGGGGCTGCAGCCAGATCCCTGCAGCAGTGAACTGCACTGATCAGCACACTCACTTGTCCCAGGAGCAGTCTCCTGGCTCAGCTCAGGAGCTCTCTAGCTGTGCCATGCCTGTCAGGCTGCTCGCACTTTGTGTCCTCATGCGCATCATCTACTGGTAGCTAAAAGTGCTTTATACAATTCCTCATGATCTAAAGGTCTCAGACCAGACCTTGCACAGTTTATAACACAGAAGAGCTTTCTGGGAGGTGGGCACTATCGCAATCAATGTCTGGAAGCCATCCAGAGCATTGCAGACTTTCTGCAGGGCAAACACTGAACAGCACTGCTATCTCTGAACAACCAGCTACATCTTGAATGTACATTTGTACTGTTTGTGTGGTGCATGCACAAACACTTCCACATTGCTGAATAAAACAGCACTGGGGGTGCTTTAGAGCACAAAACCCCAGTTTCCCATGCTGCAGAACTGCTGGTTTGGTCCCAGCTCTCACTGTAGGGCATCAAATTAAATCGCTCTAAGGCAAAATCCAGACAAGCAGCCATTCCCACTCTTCAACACGACTGATGGCACAGCCAACAAGGAGAAGCCTCTGGGGCTGCATCAGTTTTGTAAATTCAAGTGTGCCCAGGAATGTTCTTGGCACCGGAATAGTTTATTATGCCAGAAAATTGTCAGAGGTAACTGGCGCTAGAGTTATAGTATTTTGGGGAAAGCAAGGCACCTCCTCTTAAGGACAGGTGCTGCAGCCCTTGCTGCTTGCAGAAACCTATTTCCCTATCTACTTGCCTGAACAGCAAATCTATTTGTTGTTACTGTTGTTGTTTTTCCTCAGTAAAGTGCATATGTGCTGTACATAGTTAATGTGCACATTGTATTTGTTTGTTGAATTAAGAGACTGACAGGTCTAGAGAAGCTGCTGTGGACACAAAGAAAGGCATGGCAGGGGAGACCACTGTGGGGCAGAGGCCAATGTCAGGAAAGGCATGGAGACAGGAGAGAACTCTGCCTTGTGAGCATGGTGGTGGCAGGGTGTTGGGGAGCTCAGCTTGCCAGTGGCAGTGGGTGGCCCACCAACCACAAGGCCCTGCGGGGCAGCTGCCTGCCTGGCAGCCCCATACATGTGGGAGCACCTCCTGGCCTGCTGTCATGCATGGCCTTGGGAGGAAAAAGGCCGCATGTGCTTCTCCCTACAAGAAAAGAGAGAGATGTTGGGAGTATAAGGGCAGTCAGGTCTGTTCCTGGGAACAGCAAATGGCTGCAAAGGCACTAGGAGGAGAATGATGCCCTTTACAGGCATTACTATTGTCATTAACAAATTACCAACTCTGCCCTTGGCTATCCCAGCAAGCAATACAGCCTCTTCCCCCTCCTCCCCAACAAACCATGCAGGGCATGCTGCATGCACTGTGGTACCACACTGTGAAAGTACTGCTCTGAGGCGTGCAAAGCAGCCCTCCCATTGCTTGTGTGGATTTCAGGGCTAGCAACAGCAACTCTGCCCAAAGGACACTGTAGGGATGTGCTGTGATCCAAAGAGACAGGTGCTTTACTGGCGACACAGAGGATATGGCCCAGAAACAGGATGTTCTTCCAACATCCCCGCTACAGGAAGATCACATTCCAGGCTGTGAATAGAGGCCATTTCCCAACCACTGTGCAGGAACAAATTTCAGAAATGCAAGTGAATTCGGGCTGGGAGGGCTGGCCATTCAAAGCACCAAGCAAGTGCATTTTGTTGTAGTTACTGTGACTATCCTGAGCTGCCCTGGATGGTTGACTTGGACAGTGGTATCTTCTCACTGCCTGTCTCACCAAGACCTAGGAGCTACCATACAGCCAGATCACCTTTCCAAAGTCACCACGTCCCAGCTTGGGATAGCCAAAGAGCACTCAGGAAAGAGTTGCAAACCATTGTTGAGGCCATTTCCTAGCCCACTTCAGCCAGGAGCAGAATTATGGTGCTTCTCCTCTGACCTGCCATTCTGTTTAATCCACTTTAAGCTTCCTATGGTGCATTTATGACCAGAGACCAATAAGCATTTTCTCTGGAAGCTGTGATCCTAAATAGCTATTTGAGACTGAGGGAGTCAGATCAGACTAATCCAATCGCACAGAGAAAGTCATCCTGTCTCCCATCTATTTATAGCAGAGCTCACTTCTATTTGTGAAGATGGAGGATGTCTTAGGGGTTGCATGCTGACTAACCAGATGGAGTGGCAGAGCAAAGACAGCAGGGTGAGGGCAATCCCTTGAGCAAGAATATCTTGGGGGACTCCGGGGTCCAGCTAATGCAACATCTTTGAAGTTGTATAATCGCTTGAATGCTTTTCTTGTGCAGTAAGAATGTGTGATCCTATGACCCTGATCATCTTCAAACTGCTCCTGGTCACATGGAATACGTTTATAGTCAATGCAGAGTTTCTACTGCCTCATTGAAAAGGCAATACCATAAAGATTAGACAAGATGTAGGACCCTAGCCTGTTTTCTAGCATATCTTCTCAATACTAACAGAAAGAAAAGATGATTGAAATTATAAATCTGGGGCTTCTTATCTGTGTGAGACCCTATTAAACAGGAAAATGGCAAAAAACAAATTTCTCATGTTAATTAAGTCAACAGTTTTCCATCATTAACTTAGTGTCTGTTACAGAATCCTCAGAAGAGAAATATGGGAGACATTTTGCAAATGGCAGACAAATGGCAATCAAATTGCATCCAGAAGGGCTTATTTGGTAATCAACTTCTCTTTAAGGTCTAGTCTGGGGCTATATGTATGTAAATGTTTGCATCTGATGGTTGTTGACATGTAGATAGTTAATAAATAAATAAATAAAAAGAGAGACTTGACACTGAAAGGTGCATGCTTTGTTAATCCTAGAACATGCAAGACGAAGTTTTGTCTCATAAAGTGGAACAGCAGTTTATTAGCCAATTGAACCAAATTGACATTTGATCTAGCAAAGCAGCATTCTCACCTGCTAGGAAACAGCACCATATCTGAGCTGGTTTTCCCAATCAATACTTCAGAAAGCATAGCAGAAATGTTGCATCCACTCAGGTATCCCAGGGGAGTAATGGCTGCAACCTGAGATTTATCAGCTGAAACAAAGATGGAATCCATTATCAGGATATGATACTACAAAATGTGTCAGCACCAGTGAGCAGACTTTGGATTTGAAGACAAATCATTCCCACCAGTTTCTCTTTGGTCCCTTCAGAGCAAACCAATTAACTGTGTCAGAGAAAACAAATTTAGGGCTCTCTCAGGAATTGTTCTCTATAAACTATAAACAACCCAGCCAAAATAACAGCAGTTTGGCTACTTCTATGAAATGAAGATCTCCAAAAGCATCCTGAGGGACTCTGCACATTCACACACTCCATGTGCCCTCAGGACATATATGTGACGTGTCCACATCACACATATGCTTTGCTATTATGCAGTATGAACACTGCTTCTGAAGCTGGTTCAGTCTTGCCTACAGATGTCCACCCTGAATCAGGAACCTGCAGTGGTCAAAAAGAGCTGTACAGTCCCAGCAGTGGTGTCAAATGTAGGCCTCTGACAGTGGCCAGAGATGGTGGCCTCTCAGGCCTCCATCACAGCAATGCGTACAGCAGGGCCAGGGTGACAAGGCCCCAGAGGGTATGGCAAAGCTCTTCTGCCCTGACACAGGCCCCACAAGGGGCATGTGGCTACAGGATAGCAGGAATACCTCCTGGCAGAGCACTTCAGGTTCAGACCTTTACATCTACAAGTACTGAGCCCTCTGTCATTCATCCAGATGTATAGTGCTACCTGGGCCCCAAATGCCCATGTTTTGGTGGGACATGGCTAAGAGATATAGTCAGACAGGTTAGTCCATCACTTGGCAGCCAGTTTCCTCCACGTCATGGAAAACCAGTGCCTAGAGAGTGGTGAGATATGTAACCTTATAGCACCAACCTTATGGCAGCACACCTGGTGCACAGAGTGCACAGAGGCTAAGCAACAGGCTTGAGCACTTGGTAAGGTTCTTTGGGCAGAACAGGTGATAAAGATTTTTCTGATGCAGTCAGGGGACAGGCTTGAGCAAGGCAGATAGGAGACACTGTTCTCAGCGTGACAGGGAGTGAAACTTGTGTCCTGGAGAAGGCTTTAACCATGGTGACAGCTCCATGGTGACTGTTCTGATTTTTGTTTTGTTAGAGCAATATCAAAGAACAAATCTCCCCTGAGGAAGCTGATCAAATGATGTCCATCCCACTGACTCAAGTTCTGGAAGCCAGCAGAAGGCTTTGTATTAATTCCTATACTTTGGACAGGCAGGAACATTCAGTTCAGGATTGCTGCATTTATATGTAAAGTAATATATTTGCAGAAACCCATAGTTCAGTAGAAAAGCAGCAAACCATGAAAACTGAACACCAAAGGGGGAATTAAAGAGAATGATGCCTACAGCCAGCATCAGGGCTGGTACTGCAGGCTCTTTGGAGTTCTGCGGGGGACTCCAGCCATACCCTACAGCTTTAGTACGCTGACTGCTTTACGAGGATAAAAGACTGCTCCTTACCTAGACATCAAAGAGAAAATGTATACAAGGAATGCTAGAGGGCCTGAAGTGATGTTAATACAAATTACAGAGCATGAAATCTTATTCCTAAATCCTGCTAAGACACATATAACAATTTTATAAGTTAGAATTTTTAGAGCAATCTGAGCACAAAAAAAAGTGAAAGAAAGATAGCTTGAGAAAAATGATCATGGATGACAGGCAGTAAAAGCAATGAACTTTTCACCTCAACATCTAGAAATGATCACAAAAGATCACCCAGCTACAGGTATTGAAAATCAGGCTAAAGGTTAGTTCTAATATGTTCAGAGTAGGAAGATAAATTAAATACCTCTCCTTGACATATCTCATATATATTTTTCCTCATTAGTAATTAAATCCTCATTAGTAATAAAAATTAAACAGAAGAGCTTTGCCTTGATATTGAACTCCTCTGTGTGCTCAGCAACCTATCCACACAGCAAAGTATTTTCTTCCATGTAACTTCTCATCTGAAGTTTGGATGAGATTTATTTTGGATATTTGATGATTATTCTAAAACACTTAAATATCTGAAAATCATAATACACAACTCTTTTATATTTATAACAATTATAAAAGTTATTTTTTGGTTTCATGTTTCATTTTGATCATAATAATTTAAAACTGACTTGATGTAGCTCTTTATTAACATTTTTAGCAAATTTCTTTTGTAAATCTCCTCTTCACAGCACTTGGTTTCTCTGGAGCTAAGTCCTTGAACACTTGTGGTTTCAAGTTCATGTCAAGGGTTCAGCAAAATGTTCTAGGGAAATAAATTTTGTGAGCAGAATTCACTATAAACACTGAAATTTCCCAAAGTCTTCTGACTTCAGAAACTTGGGACAAGTTGGAGCAACAATACTTCCTTGATTAACGTTTAAGTGATTAGAGTAGAGGTTGTGAACTGTTAGATAACTGTCTTAACTTGAACTGTAGGAAACATCACTTCTTTTCTGTTTGACTTGTTTTTCTTTTCCCCTCACCCCTTAGAGCATTGCAGGGTGTTTGATGTTTGGAAGTAATTATGGTTGCTATATTACAGACAGTATTAATAACTGATAAGCTGGAATATAAGACTTCCTTTCATGCAAGACCGTTTCATGATGTCTCAAGTGGGAGCAAATGAGAGGAGAAAGAGGATCATAGAAGAGGGAGGGAAGAAGGAAGGGAGGGAGGGAGAAGAGAGATTCTTGGTCTATTAAAATGCTTTCATGGGTTCCATGACAAGCAAAATAGTCCCAGATAATAGTGGGGAACAAACCAGATCTCCAGTCACAGAATAAGTTTTACAAGACAGAAGCATAGAATGACACCTAGCTGCCTAACCTCAGGGAAAATCTCTGCCCATATCCCAAACCTGCCTATTAAATTAAGTAAAAAGGTTGTGGCTAAGACATATGAAATAACATTTTTGAGACTCCAGCATCTCTTGCCCCTGCATACCTTGCAGTTTCTGAGAAACTGTCTTTTCCCCAAAGAAGAATAGAAAATATCCTAGATTTTAAGCTGTGTAAAAATTCTATAGCAGATGAATTATCTCTCAGTTTTTACTTCCTTATGCACAATACGTAACTTTCCCAGCAGCTCTCTGGTGTTCCTTTCTCCACAGACCAATTCTTATTTTCTCAGTTCTTCTCCTGCCATGTATCCCAAATAGAATAGAATGGAGTAGGATAGGATAGGATAGGATAGGATAGGACAGGACAGGACAGGACAGGACAGAACAGAACAGAACAGAACAGAACAGAATAGAATAGAATAAAATAGAATAGAATAGTTCAGTTGGAAGAGAACTACAAATGCCATCTGCTGATTCTGCAGCTGTAGCAGCAGATTTGGACAATTTGGGGCTATAGTGACTGAGCTCATCAGTCTTCATTCCCCAGCATTTTTCAGCATAAAATTCACTGAGTCTTTTTAAATGTGAAGCGTGTGCAATTATGTCCTTAAATTTCCCTCCTTCCTGACTTGCCTCCATGTCTCTGGTCTCTGAGCATTTTACCACACAGTGAAGGGCGGAGAGAAGCGGGTTGGAAAAAGACAAGCAATTCTTATGGCAGTCTCTGCACAAATTAAGTATTTCCAAGCAATACTTCCATTAGCTCAATTCAGAGGAGCAAGAGCTCTTCTGAGCTCTGAAGAACATTCCCACAACAGTCCTTGGACAAACAGCCTTGTTCTTATCGTACCATTTCTCCTCAATGAGATGCTCTGCTAACTGGCTGAGTATTTTCATTCACTGCTTTTTCTTCAGCTTTGCCTACTCATAGCTCAGCTGTGAAGAAATGCAGCTGCCCCTGAGAGATCCTTGTTTGCTTTTTGCTTTTATGGAAAAGCCATTTCCACTGTGTAAATAAAGGGCTGCTATTTCCCACACAAACAGCTGCTTTCAAAATGGGAAAAAGAGGGCATATCAAGTGGAGTATCTTTCTGCATCACTGATGTATCTAATTAGAGCCTTTGGTCTCCACTTCATACCAATTTTACCCTGGTGTAGTGTCACATAGATCTGAAGGAAGGCTGATTTAAAAGCCTTGGCCTTCCTAATCAGAGGGTACCCACAGCTACTACTGAGTTTATGCCTTGTCATACTGCAGCACAAAATGTATGCACAACACATATATTTTTAAGCTCTGTGGCCAGCTCAGAAGATGCATGGCTCTCTTGTGATAATTAAGATAAATACATAGCATTCCACCACAAGACTGTATCACCAGGTTAAAATAAATAATTGAGATACTAACAGAAGTGACTTCCACTAATGGCCTACTGTCTAAGCTAGCTCATGCATCATCAAAAGATGGTCATCAAAGAAATCACTCTGAAATGGGTCCAGGTCTTGTGATTATGGTGAAGGTTTGTTTATCTAGCTATTCTAATTCTGCTAAAGTGATATATTTTCACTTCATAAGTTCATGCTAAGCATCCATCTTTCATTTGTTGTTTGTTTGTTTGCTTGTTCATTCATTTCCACAAGCACCAAGCGCACCCTCCCACTCCTCTTTTAGGACTTTTACCATTGCCCCAGTGCTCTGTACATCTGATTCAGATTCAGTGTCCCTGTTTTTAAGGCTTGTCATGCATACGCCTATGGCAGTGAACTTGCTTTCTTTTATAAACTATTGCTTCTTATTAGTGTTTTCATCTTCAGCTCAAAAGCTGTGCACTTCCTTTCTTGCTGCCTTACAAGTCTGAAATGCCCACCCTACATCTGTTCTAGTTACATGGGTCTTCCGCTGTCCCTAATCTTCTGCTGTTTTCTTAAATTAAATTATTAGGCTGGTTTCAATGCAATCAAAAGCTAACAAAAACTTTGTCATATAACAATCATTCTCTTCTCTGGTTTTCCAGACACATCAAATCAGAAATCTTGATCTTTTTTGCTGCTTGTGGACCTTTACAGCCAACCCCAAACTTTTAACTTGCCAGTAAGGTATATAGAGCAAATAGATGTGGTTTCTTTAATTCCTGAAAAGATATTTTAATCCTTCTCTTGCCATCCTTTGTTTGAAGTGGAAGAAAGAAGTGTCTGAAAAAGGGCTGTATGCAGCCTATTAAAAATAATGTTAAAGATGAGACATGGGAAAGGTCTGTCAAGTTAATGAAGTTCTTTTGGAATTATTATTAAGAGACCATGATCTTCCATTTTCTTAATTAGAGTCTGAAGACTCTTCTTTCAGATGCCCAATTAAAAATTATACAGACAGTGCTATTCTGGATTTACAAAAGACTCTGTAGTAACCGTAGTATAACTATCTCATAGCAGTGAATACATGAAGTATATACATAAATAATCTGCAATATGCATACGATTACATATAAATAATGTGTATGCACACAAGTAATGTTAACACTGAACACCAAAAATTTCAATGCCCCATTTACATGATGAACCTCCATAAAAAAGAACAGCATTGCAATGTCACATTGTCTCAGACTGTCAAGTCTGGGATTTTGCTCAGTTTCACAAAACACTTCTGAAATTCCAAAGCCATCTCCAAGAGTCAAATGTGTGTGAAACAAGATATTTGAAGGGAAGGGCACAGAACAGTGTCTATTTCTAGACACTCTAAAGATGAACATGGGTGAGATCTGAACACGATTCAAATAGATTGAAATATAAAAAATACACTTTTCTATTTTTTTTATTGCCCCTTACAATTCATTCTTTTGATTTGCTGTCTTGAGCAACATTATGTTAATTAACAATACATAACGTCATTTTAGAAATATTTGTAATTATCTTGTCCTGTTGGGTTTATAATTAAAGTTGAGTTATGGCTTTAAGCAAGGGTCTTGAGAAATGAATCTCTGCTACATATTCAGACAGGTTTTCTCAAGTTAACCCAGACTGGCACTGCAAGAAAATCTTCATAAATATCCATGCACAATAACGAGGGATGAGGCATAACTTTCCACCCAATAAATGGGACAAAAGAGTAATATCAGCATTCCCAACTGACCCCAAACTGCCTTATATGTTGGTTATTGCTTGCAGATGCCGATATTCATGAGCACATCAGTATCCTTATGGGATAGCAGGAGAAAAGTCTATCCAGAAAGCAGAAGGCTTGGTAAATGCCAGTGCAGTGAGTCAGCCAACATACATTTATTTCTATAAATGTTAAAGGACTAAGGAACCTTGCCAGAAAGAAAGGGGATTTTAAAATAATAGCAGAAATAAATAATAGCAAAGATAAATATAGCAGTATCCCATTACAATAAACCAATTTGCAGACCAGTGACAGAAAATACCTGATGATGACACAGACACAGCCCTTATAATACTCCTTAGGACTGTCAGTAGGAGAGGGGCAAAACTTTCATTATTCTGTCATTTGCCCTTTCTTGTAAAAAACAAGCAGCTAGATACTGATAGAGGATGTATTTATATCAAAGATACTCTGAAGGGAACACGAACAATAACCTCCATATTCATCCACATCCAAAGACAATCCTCTAAATATTTTAGAGTAGAGTAGTAAATAATAATAATTTTTTTTTTTTTTTTTTTAAAAAAAAAAGGAAAACAGAAGAGAATTTCGGTGAGGCCATAAAGGTGGACTTTGATAGCCAGCAGCTTGTTGGGACAGGATGTGAATGGTGTTGAGAGGGTGAAGGATTTTGAACATAAGAACTATATTTTCCATGCTAGAACTACTCGAGAAATATCCTGGGATTGATATACCCCATTTCTCCAGCACTTTTTTAAATCATTGAATTGCAAGCTCAAGAGAGTGAGATGATAAAATGAATCAGAATCATTAAGGTTGTTAAAGACCTCCAAGATCATCTGGTCCAACCACCCCCCTACCACCAGTGTGACCCACTAAACCATGTCACTAAGCACCACATCCAACCTTTCCTTAAACACCCTCAGGGATGGGGGCTCCACCACCTCCCTGGGCAACCCACTCCAATGCCTAATCATCACTGTATCTGGCATTGTCCAGTTGGGAATCGACAGGCTAATTAAATACATATAGTGACATAGGCTGCTTAAGATATTTAAAGATATTTTAAAATGTTGTAATGAATTGAAAAAAAAAAAAAATCCAGGAGAAAATCTTAAGACCCAGAGATAAGAATAAGTTAATGCAAAAATGCAAAGTATTCTTATTACTAAAGCTCTTCTTCTTGGTAAATGAAACAGAAAGCAGATAGGAATGTGGTTCCTTCAATTTTGCTGCTAAGCATCAAAATATATATATTTCCACACCTCATGAGAAAATACTTGAAGCAAATGGGATCACTCATGAAACTAAGCCAATGTAAAGAGTGTAAATGAGAGCTTAGGCAGACAACATAAGAAAAAGTCTCATAGGATGACCACCCCATAGGGACAAGAGAGATCTGATAACTAGCACAGATCTGGGAGAGAACGGATATCACAGAGTAATACTCAAACCAATAATAGAAAAGCAAAGAAAATTACTACCTCAAAGACCTGTCCTTTCTTTAGTTAAAAACAGAAGATAGACAATGCCCTGGTATCTTATGTTGCAGAAAAGAAAATGAATTCTTTTACAGTATTTTTAATGTGTGCATTCATTTGTTTATTTATTTAACAAAATCAAACAATGAGAAGTAGCTTAAGTCCTCTTAAATAGCAGTTTGGATAGTTCAGATGCCTAAAGAAGGGAGAAACTGGACTAGCTGCTTTCAGCATGAGCCGATTTTATTAATAAATGTTGACACAGAGATTCTTGCCAATATGTTTGGCAAATAAAAAAAAAAAAAAAAAAAAAAAAAAAAAGAGAGAGAGAGAGAGAGAGAGAGAAAGTGAGTATATCAGGGTCATGTGCAGCCAGATAAACCAGGATTTGTACTTCACTGATTTTCCACAGCATGCAGTAAGAAGACCCTTTAGCAACACCTAATTTTCAGAAGAAAACTTTCAGGGTATTTTAGGTTCTGTCTACATGACTGCCTATCCTGTTCTCACGCACTGAGAAGTGGGTGATAAGCTGTCTTTGTGGCATTTGATCCCAGACATTCAAAAGCTTATTGGTATATTCATAGTAAACACAAATGCATTCTTGCCTAAAGCAGATAAAAAATCTTTTGACCAAGTAGAACAGGCTCTGAAGTACACAGACTGCAGAAAAAAAAAATATATCTCTGAGGATACGTTGAGGATTTTAATTCCATTTTAAGGATTGCAGAACTTCTGTTTTAGAGAGTGAAATGATCTTAAATAGATTTAAGCTAATAAAAAGTACCTGGCAGGGTGCTCTCTTTCCCGCATTGGGACATGTATCTGAGCCACAAAAACTGTCATCCTTGTTTCCTTATTTACTTATTTTACATCCTTAATTACTGAATATTCTAGACCTTCCCACATATGGAACAATTGCAGCTTTGCAAAAACCCAGATTGCAGCTTTATGTAGACAATTGCTACTTTTTGTATAACGCCTTCTGTTTTCTTTGAAAGCAATAATATCTTTGTTAGATCTTTGGTTCAATTTCCATTTCATTGCAGATTCCCCAGTCATCCACACAACCTAGTGGTGGATTATCTCAAACATGGGGTGAACCAGGCAGTCCCTGGCAGGGAATCTTGGTGTTTGGGGGAGAATCTGATCATGTTTCACTCCTGCGACCTGAGGTTGCCCTCTGGTAACATCCCAGCAAATCCTCTGAGTCATTGATCTTCTTGCCATTGGCCAAGGTATTGAAAGCATTTCAGAATTTGTGTGAAGTGAAAGGGAAATCTCAGTGTGCTTTACCAATCAAAATATCACATCACAGAATACCTGTAAAATGATCCTTTAAAAGGCATAGTAGATAGTAATCCAAAGAATGTGATACTCGTCTGTGTCACCAGACAACTAATGCATCTGGTATCTTAAGAATGAATGAGTAAACCCCTGATTTGGAAAAAGGAAACAAATAAAATAAAATAAAATAAAATAAAATAAAATAAAATAAAATAAAATAAAATAAAATAAAATCCCTGTTCCAACAACAGTTGAGTATGTGCTTTCTGCTCTAACTTTTTCATGGCTGAGAAACAGGCATAGCTATTCCTTTACTCTTCATAATACTCTATGCCCCTACCACCAAGGCAGCAAAGGTACAATCTATCAACTTACTGAGTTGTTAGTCAAATTTAATTTGTTGATTTCTTTTTTTGTAGTCATTTATACCATGACACAGATGATCATTAATTTCTCCTTCTGACAATTGATGGTTACAAGCACAAGAGTTTATTTAATGATCCAGTCTTCCCCTGTGAATATTCCAGCCATTACTATTCTAGTCAGACCTAGCAAGTTCTTTGACAAATTCAGTGCATCCACAAACAGCTTATTAAATTCTGTTAAAATGACATTTGACATTACCAAAATGTGTTGCTTTCCTTTAAACAATCGTGAAGGCCAAGTTCTTTGAGAACAGAGCTCTGCTACTGCATCTATCACTCAAACATCACCCTACTTGAGCATGGGATGCTGTGCTCTGCACTCAGTGCACGGAAGTCCCCATGAAGACAAAAGATGGGGCACATCTACTTGGCTGGGACAGAGGAAAATGATCTGACATGTTGGGAGCACTATGCTGGAATGCCAGAGCCGTGCCCATGTGTGGTTCTCAGCTACAGAAGCAGCATCTCTGCTCACATGAGTGAGACAGCTGAGAAGCACAGTGTGTCATCTTAAAGGCAGCACCACATGAAAAACAGGGACTCACCAGCTCAGGTGAGCACAACCCTACTGCCTGGTGTGCATACAATGCAGTGGTGGCGGTTTGCCTAAGTCCACACCGAAAATCGGAGATGGATCACAAAGCTGAAGCAGATAACTACTGGAAAATCTTAACCTGCCAGCCACCAGCCTTTACTTCCTCTTTCAAAGGAGAGTCATAACTCTGAGGGTCATAAACTATCATGGGAGTTGGTGGGTAGAGTAGAGCCTTACAAACAAGGCATCCCCAGTCTTTCTGGGGCAGGGTTGTCCAAAGCTGCTCAGCAGGGCTTTCACTCACTGACACAACTCAGCAACAGTGGGAATAAGATTGGGCTAATGCTGAACATTTACAGAAATTTAACTGAGATTTTTAAAGCAAAAATTTATAAATATCAGTTTATTAACAGTCAAAGGTATTTAGGAAAATTACAGGAATGTTCACAGTGAGGACTTTTCTGAGGCTGTGACAGACTGACCCAAGCCTCCTGGACCATGGTTTGCACCAAAGATGCTCTGGTGCTGTTATTTCAACAAAAGTTTTTATATGTTTCCACCACAGTTTCAAGTTAAACTTTACTGTTAACTTGAGTTGAAAACACAGATTTGACAAACAACTGATTAGGTCATTATACTTACTGAAGCCAGTTCAGATTTCTCCCAGGTATTTTTTAAAATTCTGTTGTCTGTTGTCTGTTATCAGCATCAGCGTAGAAATTTCCCCACTGTGCCTGAAGAATATTTAGTTATTTTATGAGTGTCTGGTCTGCTGTATAGTTTACCCAGCTCCATCTAGCCCTTTTACTGCCGTATTCTGATGCATTCCAAGTGACTTGGAAGATGGAACTAGCAAAAGTAGTACCTTATTTAGCAATTGAGTAACAGATAAAAATTGCAGTCATTTTTTATCTTTTTATTTAAGTGCACAAATGTGTGGAATCCTTTGCTTTTCAGTGAAGATTTCTTCTAACTCTCATTTTAGAAATATTCTACTTATTTCATTTTAAATCATATTCAGTCTGCATAAAATACAGCCCTGAAAGCTTCATTTAAAATAGTTGTGTTCATCTGAAGCATTTGCTTTTACCATGACCAATGGCAATAACAAAATTAAGAAAAACTCTTTATAAATAGACACTACCTGTAAAATCATGATTCCTACTAAAGCAGAGCAGCAGGTCCCTTTGCTTCCCTCCCCTTCTCAGCAGTGTTACTCCTCAGGTAGGAGGTGTGAAGCATTTTTTGGACTATTCTTCCCAGTTACATTAAGCGGAGGTAATAAAAAAATAAATGGCACTTTCATGATCATATTATTCTGGATTCACATTCCAAGAAAGAAACCTAGAAAATTCTTCAGTCCAGGCTATATACGAATAAATAATATACATAAGATATATGAGAAACACCCAGAAACAAGCCAGAACTGTTTTGTGTCAGAACATTTTTATTAATGTGGTGTACAAACATTTCTCTTTCCCATCATGATCTCATATCATTCCAATACTATAAAGCAACACATAAAAATGACTATCAGAAAGAAACGCTGGGGGGAATAAAACCTTTTTGGGATGATATCCTACCTACTCCACCAACCTCATTTCTCCGGGTTTGGTGTGGTATGTGTGGTATGAGTGCAAAGGAGTCTCTTTTCCTTGGTGTGACCCCAGGAGGGGTGTCAGACGGTGATAAATCTGCCCAGGGTCAGAGCAGGAGGCCCATTTCTGGCACACACAAAGGGAGGAAGCACGCAGCTGAGTCCAGGAGTCACCATGGTCTGCTGGTCCAGCTTCTCCCACCAGACAGGGCTGCATCTGCTCCCCTAGAGCTCCCACTGCTTGGAGTAGGCCAACGAGGAGAAGACCAGTTTTTTTTCTAATGGTGGCTTCTTTGTCATCCTGCAGGAGTGGTGTTCTTCCCCTCAGGAATGTGTACAGAAGGGATGTCATCCTGGTGCTACCCTAAAAGTACATACCTGCTGTCTATTGATGACCCCATAGAATAAAACCCAATGAGTCTGAGAGCTCTCCAATGGCTGATTGTGAAAATTAGGTGTGAATTCTGGATGAAGACTTCCATTATGTGTGCAGAAGGGCCCAGTGTTTTTTTTTTTTAAGGGGATTAGATAGCCATCACTCATAAAAATGTTACACTCAAGAACCAGCCCAATCTGCAATTTGCAATGGTTTGTTTGACTGTGGGCACACTGGAATTCACTGATGTTTATATTGGTTTTAGTAGCCACAGTAATCAAGCAAAAGATTAAATTAATCCACTGAGGAGGAAATGAAGCAGCCAATACATGTCAAGATATTGTTAATAGAACAGACCTCTTCAGAACCTTGCAAATTTGTCCTTGATATGGTGTAGGGAACTGTTCAGATATTCAAAAAAATTCCATGGACTCAGTACGCAGTTTTGTATAGAATGTTCTGAAGTGCCAAAAAATGATTTAGGACCTGTTTCTCAAGAACAACGCCTGTAATTTCAACAGTACAGTTGCTTTAAGCTGGTATTTTGCTGAAAACAAGACTATCCATCTAATGAATGGGACTATTTGTGTGAGAGGAGTTGGATTGGTTTCAAAAGTGGTTTTGAACTATAAGCAAACTGGTTTAGTTACAATTAGCAGCAAGCTTTGAAACTGAAAAGGAGTAGATGATGAAACCTAAGCAAAAAATAAAGTACATTTCATCTGATTAATTATCAATTTGTGGTACTCCAAAATATGCATTTATAAAGTGTTTTTCCATAACATTTGCATTGGCATGATGTTACATTAAAGATTAAAAACAAAACAAAACAACAACAAAATACCGTGAGATTTCACTATTAAAAGGTCCATGGGGTCATCTGATACCGTGCAAGAGCCAGTAATGATCACCACCTGAGAAACAGATGTATATAATTCAGCAAAATACTTCCTTGAGGTTCATGTCATCATTCATTAGAAATTAAGTTTACTTTAGATGATTAAAGCACAAATTAATTTTCAGCAATAGACTAACCTGTAAATTGTAATAATACAGTGACTGAACCTTGTTTTTGACTAGGTATGGAGGTTTTTCTTGGGACAGAAATCCCCAACCTTTCCAACAGAGAACGGAGAGCAAAGGAATGTTCAGCCAAAGATGATGAATGAAGGGTAGCTTATTTAATGTGGAGAAGAAAGCGGCACTGCTAGGTCAGCACAGAGATAATATAAGGATCAGACTGTCTTTATGTTGCTTAGCCAGACAGTCACCGTAAAATGAATTGATATAGCAAGGATCTGGTACAATGCTTTTTCGATTCCAGTTCAGCAAAGGATCAAGTTTATTATTACATTCAAACACATTTTAATTCTTTCCTGTATCGTGGTGGTGTGGTCTAACCCAACAGGCAGCTAAGCCGCCGCTTGCTCACTCCCCTCTCTCTTCCAGTGGGATGGGAGAGAATATCAAAAAAGATAAAAGTGCAAGAGCTTATGGGTTTAAACAAGGACAGTTTAATAAGAAAGAGGAAAACAAACAATAATAATAATAATAATAATAATAATAATAAAGATGCATAATGCAATTGCTTACTACCAGATGACAGATGCCCAGCCAATTCCCAGCAGCCCCCTGGCCTACTGCCCCCTGTTTCATTGTCCTGCAGGATGCCATCTGTTATAGGACATCCCTCTGGTCAGCCTGGGCTGGCTGTCCTGGCTGTGTCCCTTCCCAGATCCTTTTGCATCCCCAGCCTCCTTGCTGGCAGGGCAGCATGAGAAGTCCCAAAGTCCTTGACTCAAAGCATGCACTGCTCAGTAACAACTAAAGCATCAGAGTTATCAACATTATCTTCAACCTAAATACAAAACACAGCACCAAACCAGCTACTATGAAGAAAAACTCTATTCCACCTGAAACTGGGACTATTTGGGGCTATTTGGATTCACGTTGTGTCCTACTGCTTATAGTTTTGCAAGACAGTCTGTCTGCTGACAGCTATGCCGTAGCTGTTCCAAACTGATCTGTAGTTAAATCTGAAATAACCATTTTTGTTTGTAAGTGTAATAAACATTGAGGTAGTTTTGCAGTCTGTTCCATGTTCATCTGTAAGTACCACCAAGAGGCAAAGAAATGTGAAGATTTTCAGAAACTGTAGGTGACATGAAAACAGGGCAGAAAAGCAGTGAGACAGAACAGTTACAGAGATTCTCGTTCAGAAAGGGACATAAATGCTTAGTTTTGTGGACTTAACTGGGGTTATACAAGCGCTTAAATTTAGGCATATTTTTAATATATTTCTGGATGTGCCATAATGGGGACTTTTTCCATATGAAAGTTACATTTCAGACACTTATATAAAAATATTATCACCCATAAGCTGCTAGGTATTGCAACTTAATGTTTTCTCTTCTCTTTGAAATACAGCTAATGTGTCTCATGTCTAGACACTCTGTGGAGAATCTGGCCCTTTGATAAGGACCCTGCACTGAAATTCACATCCACGGGACCCAGCTCGATGCTGCTGCAGAAGTGAACTCTTCTTGCTAGAGTCTCTGGGCAAAGTCACAGCTGAAATACAGATATTTATGGCAAAATTAAAGTTTACAGTACTGATTTATAGCAAAGTAGTTCTTTTACAATCAAAGCAATAGTTCATGAGCTAGTACAGATACCACTCTCCTTTATGCTACAGCTTTCATCAGATTATTCACAGCACTGTTTCAGGGCATATCCTGAAAGCCTTTTTGTTGCTGCTCCTGATTACATATGTGAAAATATTACTTACAACTATTTTGACTACCCACCCTCAGAAGCCTCTGTATGGAAAAGAAGAAGAGGATGTTAGCATAGATAGCTGAGATGTCGAGACATGGTTAGATGTCTAGTCTAAGGACTAGAAGGCCCGCTATAATTTACTGAGCCATGAAATCAGTGAATAACAAATAGAAAGAAAAAAAAAAAAAAAAAAAGCACAAAAGCAAGGGCAATATGCAAAATGTATGTTCTCTTCATTCATTTTGACAAGTGATTTCATTAATCCTAATATAGCAGACCGATCTGGATGATGTATTACATATTGTGGAAACACAAGCACCATGCTAGAGCTGTGTGCTTTAAATAGAATCAAAAGAGTAGTAACTAACAGCAATAGATTCCACTGGAAATCCTGCAGAATCTGTGAAAAGAAGATGTCTTAGCCCAGGCTGCTGCTGACAGCAGTCCTGTAGGTCTGGCATCCATCCTGCCCATCACCAGAGAATCCCCAGGACAGAGAGGACGAGGAGCAAAATGCCCATATTACTGAGTTGCAACAGCCTCTCCCCAGCCATCCACCCTCCCCAGACCAGCCAACACAAAAGAAAACCGTGCTGCAAACCCAACTCTTCCAGGTAGCCCCTGTCCTGCTTCACTGGCAGGGGGCACCCAGGCCAGGCAGCTCAGAGCTCCAGGGAAGGATGGCAGCAGGGCTCTGCTGGAGCCAGCGAGCTCTGCACAGGGACCCTGCTCAGGCCACAGAGAGGGAAACAGGTGGGCATGTGGCTCTTTCCTCCCTCTCAAAAACATGGATACACTCCTGGCCAAAAGGTTAGCTGCCATACACCATGACGATTTTCCACGCACATGTAAAACATGCCACTGAAATTTCCAGCTTGCAATCAACAATTATCTAATGTTGATTATGTCTTTATAAGCCATTTATAACCTTACTATCCCATAACCCTACCACTAAATTCATGCCACAAAAAGAGGAGAAACTGCTTAGGTTGGAATTTGCAGGAGAAAACAACAACAAAAACAACAATGAAGAACAACCCTGCCTATAATTTTTTGGCCATCACCAACATCTTGCTTGTGCTGGTGCCAGACTGTATTTTCAATAATTTTACAAAAGTCAATATGTGTACAGGCTGTACCAGTTATATGGAATGCCACTGAACTCTAGTACATCTCTCATTTTGTTTGGAAGGTAAAACATATCAAATAGGAAAGGCGGGATATTTTAAAAAATGAGAAATCTTTCTGTTATAAAAATTCCTGTGGATGACCAGCTCAGTGAGGTTTCAGAAAGTTGTGTTATTGAACCAACAAAATATTGATAAATATTATCATTTACCAATTTAAAAGTTCAAAGAACTTCTGAGGGAGGGTGAAAGTAGTTTGCAGGAGATATTGTTAAGATCTGTGACTATTTTTAGGACCAAACAATTGTAATTTCACTCAATTCTATTTCAATCAGATCTGAAAAACAGATAATGTTTCCAAGACTTTCTGTGTCTAAATATAAATATTTTTTTCATTCTGCTGTATACTTCATTACAATAATGGTCAGAAGGACTTTCAGTGTATAACATGAACCATCTCATATAAAATATATTCATGTCTGCTCTGGTCTGTTTGTAATAAATAAGCATCTGTATCTTCAAATTCAAATTACTCTGATTTGTTTTACATAAGTAGAGTATATGCCTTGTTCTTCTGAGCAGTTTCTGAAAGTAGGATCTGTAAAGCCATAAAACTTTCCCTGTCCATTTCTTAATTTATATCTCACTGGTCTAGTTTTTGCAACATGATTTCTGTCAGAGTACCTTCAATCCAACCACCAAATCAACCTCCTTGTAAGTAACTTGAACCTCTGGTTCAGTCTCTTACAAAACATCATGCTGCATTATTCTTTTGCTGTACAGACATGCACAAAGAAACCTTCTGAGGCTTTCTGCAACAACTATTTTTGCATTAAAGCACACTAAAAAAGAAAAATAAAAAGAAAAATAACAAAACTTTTTGGAACAATCATCTGGACCATTTGTGCTCCAGTGTGATACCCAAAGTAATAAAACATTGGTTTCTTTTAAACAAGTCCTTGAAGCTCAGTTCATCCAGGAGTCATAAAAGAAAAATAGTATTAGAGAATTTTCTGTGTATAGGGACTATCATAACCTCTTTTGTCCATCAAATTCTGTGTTGCAGGGTGATCAATAAATTTGATTACTACATTCTGATTGCTTCTGAGTTTGGACAGAATCAATGAGGAAGAGCTGCTAACCGGCTGCCGATGATGCTCTGAAGTATTCTTCTGAGGGGAAAAAATAACAGAGGAGAACTTGGAGAGCTCAGTAGCAGCAAGCAAATATTATTTCTTACCAGATATAATCTTGCTGCATCTGCCTGTGGTCACTGCCAGTAAAACAGCTTCATTTCTGAGACTGTAAATGAACGTCTCTGCGGCATCAGTGCCATACACAGGGTGCTGCATTCAGCAATGAACCCACCCACCAAAACCCACTACCCAGTAAAGCTGCAGCCCAGGGACATGTGGCATGAGCCACATGGCTTTCTGGAGCAAGGCTACTGTCCACTGGTAGGAGCAGTTTTGATGAAAACCCTTGCAAAGAAATTTAGTAGAGAAGTCCACGGAAGTCATGATGTTCCAGAAGGAGGCTAGGAACCAAACTGTGTTGCAGCAGTGACAGTTTGTTGCCCTACTCATCATTTGTTGCCTACTCAACCATTTCCACCATGACAACCTATTAAGTTGCTGTCTTCTTCATGCAGGGCTGCACAACAGGACTACACAAGGCCTGGAAATGCATGAATCCCAACAGGAGTGAAAATATTTGGGAAAATGGTGTGAAAAGTTAGTCCACTTATACTCAGTACCTGGAGACATCTCTACTGCAGAGCTACAGCTTGTAGTTCAGTAACATGAGCAAAGAATGGAGATCATTCGTTGTTAAACCAGAGACTGTTTGCTGAGCTGAGACAAGGTGTTGAAGAATGCTCCTGAGCCACACCACTGAGGGATGATCCTGCTTTGTTCTCAGACTACCTCCATGGATGGCAGCTCCCCCAACAGTGCAAACCAAGCTGACTTCAGAAAACCCTGATGACAGAAATTTCTTGAACTTTTTGATTCTCCTGCTCAGCCTTCTGCTGCAATTAAAAGTGCTGAACTGTTCCTTCATTGACCTAAATGCCTTCTCATTTACTGAATATATACAAGTCATATTGGTTGACATGGCCATGCCTCTAAGGACCATGTGTGTCTTGGAGAACTGAAAACTGGGGCACATGCCTCTGAAAGGCTTCCATACCTTAATAAAAAGTGGTACAAGACCTCTACAGCTTTGCCCAAATTTTTTTTGAAACCGTAATGAGGTGAAAGACAAGTATACTAACATCCCTTCCAATACAACTTTTTCCTGGTTAAAATATGAAAATAATTTTTAACTCTGAAAACAAAACTGTTATTTTTGATCAATATGTTTTGCATTAGTATCCATAACTATAATAGATAAGCTACCTCTTTCAGTAGAACATTTGTTTAATAAACAGATCTTTTAGAAAACTAATTACTTCATTCTGATGCTGTTAATCTTTCAGTTTGATGCCTGTAATGACCTTGGCTTTGGCATTAGGAGGAAAATACTTGTGAACTCCTAGCTATAAGCCATTTCTCTTTATTTTCAAATTTTATTAAAACTAAGAAAAGGTTACTGTGTTTAGCTTGGAAATATTAAACCCAAAGGAGAAGTTTTAGCAGCAAGAACAAAAGCACCAGGGTGCAAGCTAAACAAAGTTATTCTTGAAAACAGGTGATATATTATTTTACCACAACCAAAATGTTATGCAATAGTAATTTGTCTTTACAAGTAAGTTCATAGGGCAAAAATATCAACCAGACTGTGAGTCATCAAGTGAACACTGAGCACAATGACTACAGGGAATTCAACTGAATTAAGTTTTTAGGAAACTTTCTCTAAGTTGCTCTAAAGAAAACAGCAGAAAAATGATATTAAGTAACCGCTTTCTGTTGTTGATCCTGGATCATGTGCAAAGGGCTAAAGCAAATACTTTCGTCAATAAGATACGGTAGATTTGTATCGACAACGAGCTTCTTGGGCTCGTTGACCCACAGAGCAGCACCCCAAATGGCCAAATGCAATTGGCAATCCCTCCTGCTGGGGCCATGCAAGACAAGGCCAGGTTGAGCTGGCCAGGTGCTCCAAAGGAACTGTCAACAGACAGAGGGACATATGAAGAAAATCAGGTGACATCTAAAGAAATCTCAGAAGAAAAAAAAATAATATATATATATAAAATATATAAAATAACATGATATAACATGATATAACATAACATAACATAACATAACATAACATAACATAACGTTACGTTACGTTACGTTTACGTTACGTTACGTTACGTTACGTTACGTTACGTTACGTTACGTTACGTTACGTTACGTTACGTTACGTTACGTTACGTTACGTTATGTTGTTATGTTATATATATTCTTTCTTCTATGAGGAGAGCTTCCCCGAACAAATCAACTGCTTTTGTCCTGTCTTGCCAGGTCACCAAGGACAGAGATCAGGCATTCTTACCATGGCCCAAACAGCCTGATCTCCCCAGTTATCACGCTCAGGGAGCAAATGAAAAACCAGTTTCTTTTCACAGAGTCATGGCAAGTGCACCAGACACCCAGTGGCATGGTTGTAGTATGGATTTAGTTGGCAGCCATTAAGACAGAGATGGATAAAGCTCCATGGAAGTCAGGCACTGAACTGCTACAACATTTTACAACCAATACATTACTACATCCAGTATTATTCTGAGGTAAGGTCTTCTTGTTTTTAATTCCTTGTGCAAATTTTATTATTGAGTTCAATTTATTTTATATACTCATAGTTTTATGTAGCTACTCATTAAGAAGAAGGGGATTCTTCACATGGAGATGTCAAATAAAAATGATCTGAATTAATTTCTAGAGCAGTCTGATTAAACTGCTCCAAATCCTCTCGGGAGGCCATGCTTTTACTGGGAATTAAAGCAAATTGAATTAATTTGCTTTTTGTTTTGGAAACAGAATACAGATGTTTCATTTCTGTATGACAGGATACCCAAGAGCATAATGTAGTGTAACTGATCCTCTGTAAATTCACACTGTTACTTACAGCAGGGAAAATTTTCTAAGTTCCATCCAGTGATAGGACTGAAGCCCCTACTCCCTGTGTCATTAATCACCAGAAAGCTGAGTAGTACGAAAGTCAACACACAGGCACTATGTTAATAGATCACCTTTTGTTTTAAAATGGCAGTAAGTAGTACTAAAAAGACTGACATTTTCTTTTCACTCATTGATTTGTCTAAAAAAAAAATGACCATATTGCACGCAGCTTGTCAAACTCTTCAGAACCAGGCTTTATTTCTCTGCTAGATGTAGCAGCTTAGTTTTCCAGTAACTAAACAAGCCATCAAATATTGACTGCACCGAGTTATGTTGTGGGATAACTATATTTAAGCCTTACTGATTTTTATAATCACTAAGCCAGTAATACTATTCAGTGTAGTTACTTAGATGTATAAAATTTTAAAGTCACTATTTCCTAATTCACAGAATCACAGAATGGTTGAGGTTGGAAGGCATCTCCAGCAGCCATCTGGTCTAACCCCCTGCTCAGCCGGTCACCTAGAGGAGATTGCCCAGGACCATGCCCAGGTGGTTTTTGAAGATCTCCAAGGAGGAGACTCCACAGCCTCTCTGGGCAGCCTGTGCCAGTGCTCAGACACTAGCACAGTAAATAAGTGCTTTCTGATGTTTACACAGCATGTAAACTCTGCTCCATGTTGTACCTTTTGCCTCTTGCCCTGGCACTGGGCACCACTAAATGAGCCTGTGTCTGTCTTCTTTGCACCCTCCCTTCAGGTATTTATGGACATTGATGAGATCCCCCCCAAGCTTCCTCTTCTCCAGGCTGAGCAGGCCCAGCTCTCAGCCTCTCCTCACAGGAGAGGTGCTCCAGTCCCTTTACCGCCTTGGTGGCCCTTTGGTGGACTCTCTCCAGTTCGTCCAGGTCTGTCTTGTACTGGGGGGCCTAGAACTGGACACGGCACTCAATGTGTGGTTGCACCAATGCTGAATAGAGGAGAAGGATCACCTCTCTTGACCTGCTGGCAATACTTTGCCTAAGGCAGCCAAGAATACTGTTAGCCTTCTAATCAGCAACAGCACACTGCTGTCTTGTGTTCAACTTTGTGTCCACCAGGACCTCCAGGTCCTTTTCTGCCAAGTTGCTTTCAATCTGGGTAGACCCCAATGTGTACTGGTGGCTGGGGTTGTTCCTCCCCGGACACAGGACTTGGAACTTCTTGTTGTTGAACTTCTTGAGACCCTTGTCAGCTCACCCTTCCAGCCTGTCAAGGGCCCTGTGGGTAGCAGTATGGCCCTCTGGTGAATCAGCTACTGCCCCTGGTTTTGTGTTGTCTGCAAATTTACTGTCAGCACACTATACCCCATCATCCAGATCATTAAGGAAGATGTTAAGGAGTACTGCTTTTTGCTACCTACGCTGCTATGTCAGCCGTTATGGTTGCTTTCTTATCTAATTACAGAGAGAAACCCCACCACATCCCACACAGTATTTAGCAAATGTGAGAAAATATTAATATTCAAGAAGTTGATACTGTATATGGAACTGACTGGTTTGTTAACCTGGGCTGAGCCATTTTTACAGTAAATACAAATGATGAGGATGGCACTTTCCCTTCTTATATTGATTTACCATATTAGTAGGTTTTTCTGGGAAGATAAGCTGTCACCCTTTGAATGTCAGAAATAAATACAGCAAATAACCAAATGACATACTGTCTGTCCTCATCAATACTCTGACTCACTTGCTCCCAATGCTTAGATCAAATCAAATCGCAATGCGTATTCTGAATTTTGTATCCAATGGGACTGTGCTCACAGGACAGCCACTTGACCTTTCCATTATAAATGTCAGACTGAATTATATCTCCCACAGGTAGATACACCCAGGAGCTCTATTAGACCACTGGGTGTTCATGGGAGTCCACATAAATCTAAGAATGTTTCTGCCTTAGCTACTGAAGTAAAACACCATGGCAGGAACAAAACATTGCAGATTCTAGAAGTCTCCTATGAATTTATGGGACCTTTCCTAAAACATATTCTTTTTTTCTTTGAGTAATTAGAGTCCAAGTAATTTCAATCAGCCTTTCTTGTAGGTGAGAAGACTGAACAAAATCAGTAGGTCAGCCCCCAGGAGTGCTCCTCCGGAGAAATGTCCTCCCAGTAGAGATGATGCCCAGAGGCAGGGACATCCAGAGCCTCCCCCAGCTAGAAGCAACAGTGGAAATATTTAGTTGAAAGGTGCTTGTTCTCACAAGGCACGGCCTTCTACTTCTCAGAAACACCCTAATCTTCACTTGTCAGCTTCCACCCTGTGGTTTTCTCCAGAACAATGACATATATATCCCTCATATACCTCTGTTCATGAGGAGAACTGGGCGACAGAATTCACTTCATGTTTTTAATTGGAAGTTCCTCTAAACCCTCAGTACAGCCCAGATAAAGGACTTTAAAGAAGTATTTAATTGATTTAGTGTCTCAGCTAAGAAGCCTTCCCTTGATAAATTTTAGATATATTTTACTCCATTAATCGTCTTTTTTTTTTTTTTTAAATGGTGTTAAAGGAGACGTTTTCTACATTTCACCTCATGGATTGCTCTAAACTCCCATCCGACCTATGTCACATCCTATGGTACCCGGCAGGAGCCAGGAAAGATCACTGATTAATTGTCTGAACTTTCCACTGTTTCCTCTGCTACATTAAAGGAGCTTAAAGCTAGTTTCTGTCCTCATAACTGCACCCAAAATAAATATGCTCTTCTTATATATATGTATTTTTTTCTATATAGAAAGCCCTTGGGTCATGATATATTTTTGGATGGAAGGGATGAAAGTTGCAGTACTATCTGCTCAAGTTTATTCTGCTCATGAAAACACACAAGAAAATCTTCTTAAAAATAAGAAGTTTCCATTTCCCCATTAATTTTTCCTCAATTCAGGGTATAGATTACAACTGGATACCTATGAGAAGCCTCTACAGTTAGGAGACAAATCCTCCCTTTAGAAAGAGCAAGCCACGAGCACAAGGAAGATGGATATTGCATGATTTCAAGTTATATTTCAGCTAATTCATATGGATAAACTTTTTTGGTATCACGAAATGAGGGCCTAGAGAGTGTCAGAAAGAGAGAAATGGTCTCCACTATCCTTTAACGAGTGTTATTTTATTTATGCGTGGACAACTTCCAAGGTGGGAACATAAAGTACATAGCAATCTGTTGCAGGAACTAGGACAACAGCACAAAACTTTCTTAATATCTTGAGAAAATGAAAGGCAGAAACCCCATTCCTCTAAAGCAATTTCTCAACATGGAGGAATCAAGCTGCCACTGCAGATTTTTCTAAGCAGAGTTTCTCAGTCACTAGGCTGGTTTGAAAAAACATATTCCATCTCTGCTTTTGTCTTCCTGTTATTGTTTTATTTATCTTCTACATTTGAAGCTTTGTGTCTCCAATTTCAATTTGCTGAGCCATTCCTTGTGAGGCAAAAAAATAGACTTTAACTTTCTCCAGATATCTCATGACAATATAAGAGCAGGGAAGCCCTGGAGACAGCAACACCTATGACACTGGTGGCATAAGGAGGCTGGAACTTGACCCAATGCCTTTGTTCTATTCCCAGCACATGAGCAGGAACAGGCAGGGCCTCAAGCTGCCCTTCAGGTGCCACCCAGATGATGAGCATCTTGGCCTCAAGCATAACCTTCCCAACCATCTACTTCTAGTTTTTCCCTGTAGAGAAACAGAGCTGCCCGTCTCATAGCTATTTTGGAGAGTTGAGGACAGAGCAGATGTCCTGGATTTCACATCTTTATTGACTATCTGATGACACTTGTCCTTGGTCATGAAAATTTCAGCTTTATGGTCCTCTCTGCTTCAGTTTTCCTGTGTCCTCTTGTTTTTGCATCTGATAGAATCTTTGCATATGCATTTTATTCCATCTGCTGTATAAGGAGGGTAATCTGCAAAGGAAAAGTTATGCATGAATTTTCAGCATGCAGCAAGAGTAGTTTACATGCTTATCAAGAAAATAAGGCTCTCTCAGCTCTTATGCATACTATGTTTTCACCCTTTATAACTAACCCTACTAACCAGATAGGGCTGAGTGGCTTCAAAGAGCTACAGAATATTGCCTCAAAAATGCAAGTATTGTCTTTAGACATCATATTAGGGTTGTCAAGAGAATCACAATTTCATCCAAACAGCAATATTTTGAAGACTTTTTGTACCTTTTTTTTTTTTTTCATTTTAGATTGTTTTTTATTTTAAAAATGGCACAAGCAAACAGAAGACGGTGGAGAAGAAGGATGCCAGAATGGGTGCTGAAGGATCAATATCTGAACTTCAATGCCTTTCAGGTGGCACTAAATAGCACTGGTCCATGCCAGTAACTAAAAATCACAGATATTCAACTGCTTTTGTGGAAATCTGCTTTCACTTGCAACAATAAGAGTACAGGCTTAGTCGGGAAAGATTCTTGCAAATCTGTGTTGCTAAATACTGTTTTATATTTTTTGTCCCATGGCAATTTTGTCTCATCACAATTATTTTCTTTAATTTCATTTAAAACTTGAAATTATTCTATCTTTTACTAGGAGATTCAATGATTTCATGATTTCATGTGGCAAACTTGTATACTTTTTTTGTTCTTGTTTTTACTTCAAAAGAAGTCCATAGAGTTCTAGTTTGCTTATTTCTTAGTTTGTCTATCAGTATTTTGAAGACACTGTATTTTTACATACAGAATTTTCCAAGTAATCTAACGGATGCATGAGTTTTGATGAAAGCCTTTAAGGACTATTAAAAATCCTAACCTAGTGTCAGAGCAGACCAAACACTCATTATTAAATTTCCGTGGCAAAAGGACAAATTGAATTTCATAATACATTGGACTTCTAATCATCATTAGCATACACAATAAGAACTACAATGAATAGATAACTACCCTAGAGTTTCAGAATTTTATTCCTATTGCAAAATGTATAGACAAAGAACAAAGTAAAAACAGATCAGACACAATGGGGGACTGTTGTGGGGTTTTTAATTATTATTTCTAAGGACTTGTTGCTGTAGGTAGCATCTTTATTCTTTCAGCAACACCACATAGTCTTCATAAAGCCTCAGCTGTTGATTTAAAGGACTGCCTGAGGAGAAAAAATATACCCAGAAAAGAATATATTACCAGTTCTTTTGTGTGTGTGTAAAGATCATAATATTTGAATGGAGGTAATTTGCAAATATTACCGTATTGTACTCTATTGTCTCAGAAACCTAAGTAAACAAAATGAACCCATCACTTTTTTGCTGTTTCTGACTCTTAATTTTTATGTATATCACCTCATTTGGGGCTTGATTTATGATTTTTCCACTTTTAGGGTTAAAAACCCTCTAAAACTTGACACTACCCCTCACTATTTAGTCCATCTTTAAAATTCCCATCCATTATCAAGATGGTAGATGACACTTGTATGAGAACATTAATCTGTGTTTGCGTCTTTTGAGTTTAGCAATATACCATTTTTATTTAGTTCTGCATTAAACAAATCATGTACAGCTATTTCAGCTTCTTAATGTGATTGAAGTATTGCTTTAAGAAAAAAGATATCTGGCTATGCTTGAAAAATGTGATTTAAAATTTCTTTGAACATGAAAATGCCTCATTAGCTTTGAAATGTGTTTCTGAATAACAATGATTAAACAATAAATCACCGTTTGAAGTCAGCTGATTCTCAAAGATACTAATTAAATACAATATGTTTTCCTTTGTGAAGAAATTTAGATATATTTGAGCATAACCATTACATTAAAAATCATCCCCTTCTCAGTAGGGTATATAAGGCCTAATTCTTGCTCCATTTAAATCTGTAGCTAAACTTCATTAAACTTGACAAGTGCAAGACTAGTTTTACAACGTATTACAATGTTTGATTCTTCGCTTTTTAGTATCTTTTATGCATGTGCCTGGATTCACTCCATAAAAATATAAAAAAGAATATTCTAATAAACTGAATGTCTTTATATCTTTCCTCTAATTAGAAGCACTGCTTCTCTTCAACAACACTGCTGCTAGGTGGAGGAAGGATTTGCAGAATTTCTGTGTGACATCAACAGATACAACTTTCTGAAAAGGATGAAAGTTTTCAGGTTTAATTAGGCTAGCATGACACCTCCCTGATCATGTCCATTTGTTTCAGTTGTTTCATTCAAAAGATAATTTGACTGAAGTCTTCATCAATCAGAACAGATAATTAAACATTAACAAGTATAGCATGAAGGGAAATTCTCATCATTTCTCTTACTAAGGCTTTCTGAAGCAAGGTAAGCCTTAGTTAACATGTCTCAAAGCTCATTTCTATGCTTAACCACAAATTGGATGCAACTCATCCAAAATAAGATGATGTCCACCACCAGGCCAGCAAGCATTATATCATGGTTCTTATAAACAGAATGACAAGATGTGGCAGCTGTGCACAGCTGTGAGTTTGGGTTGTATTTTGGGCTTGTGGGGGTTTTGCTTTTTGTGTTTTGTTGGTGTTGCTGTTTTGTTTCAATGTTGGGGGGTTGTTTGTGGATTTGGTTCCTTTTTTTTTTTTTTTTTTTTTTTTTAGACATGTATGGTGCATTTTTTGTGCTTCTTAACTAAAAATCACTTACAGCTGAAGTTGGAGAAAGTTATCTTGCATCTGGAAAGTTATCTTGCATCTTTCATCTCAGAAATCTGAGAGGAACACCTCTCGGATTAATCAGCCATACTCAGGGGTTAGGGTGAGTGAGTTAAAACACTCAAAGTTGGAAGAACGTGTGCATTGTGACTGACAGAAGTGTTTGGTGTCTGCCCTGGCAACTTGCAGAGGCCATCCAATTGCTTGCCCTATCTAGAGTCAACCAGTGATGGGGAAATTTCCAGTGCTGCCCCACCTCTGCAAATCCCTCCAACCACAGATGTTTCTTCCCCTTTCTTATCAGGTTTTTGCCTTGGAGGCCACATCCTTGGCAGGGAGCCCAAAATATGATTTTGTCTCTCATCTCTTTTCTCAGTTACCCAGTTATCAGGCAGCCTCTCTGGGTTTCAACTACAGGTTGGACATGATCTCCAGGTTTACAAAAAAAAACTAAGCAGGTTTAGTAAACAGAAAGAATTACTTACACTATCTGCACCTTAACGCTGTATTGAATGTTCCAGGAAAGGTCACCTAAAACTTACAGTCCCACACCAGCTCTGTGGTCACATGGAATTCTACTGCATTTAATCACGGAGTGTATAAAATTTACACCATCCTACTTCATATGTACAAGAACCGTTTTCACTGTTATTTGTCAGAAATCTCAGCATGAGACTTCCACTACTTCAAAGTCAAATTATTTTTATCATTGACCTGTAGAATAAATGCTATCTGGTGGTTCCTCAGAGCTAGAGTGTTTCCTTATCAACATTTTGCCAGTGTTAGCCCAAGAATGTCAGTGTAACTCTTGGGTGAATCCTAATATGCTGTATAGTCTCTTTAGCAGAGGTAAATTTTGAAAATGCACTGTAAGATGGCACAGAGGTTTATTGTTTAAATAAACACTTTATACTTTTGACATATTAACTTACACATATGTAAACCCAAAAATCTTAATGTACACTTAGTTTTCATAATTTGTCCCTGTAAAGTGTTTCATACTAACTTTCTATAAAAGTTACAGGAAAATGCATGAAGTTGAAGAAAAGGACTCAGGTACATTTAAAGAAGATAACAGGTATGGAATGTAATTTTTTTCTGCATAATGCTTTATGGGCTAACATTGAATGTGTATGTAGTCTATGGAAAACATATATGTAACAAATAGTCTACACACTAGTCTATCACTATCTATGGCACTTTATGGGAATCATAGTGGAAACCAATACAAAAATGTATTTTGAAATTTTATTTTTATATTTTCATATGCAGTCCACACTGATTATAATATGAAGAATCCAACCAGAAGATGATGAAATAGGACATTCAAATGGAAATGAGAAACATAATTTCAATTTGTGAATGATGCCATTAGCATATTTTATTAGGCAATAACATGTTTAATCTCTTTCAACCTCAAGCTATTAGGCTCAAGTCATTTCCTTTCTGAGCACAACAAAATGATTTCAAGTGTTGCATGTGCTCCTGTCAGAAATTCTGATGTCCCTACAAATGTACCTACTTTTGCTGGATGACAGTGTGATCTTTTAAAATCAATGCATATAAACTCCTCAGTGCCATCAAAATAATCACTGAGACCTTTAGGTGTTACCTTAATAGAATAAAACTATTTACAGAGTATATACAGAAAAATATCACTATAAGAAAGAAGATCTCAAAGAAATATCCAAGAGAGACTGGAGGAAATAATTCCAGATATGAAATCTCTGATCTAACACTTACTGAATTCAATAAAAAGTAGGGAAAATCTGATGTATATGAAAGGCAATAAACCACCATAATCTCTACATACAATATTGCGTCCTTATAATTCTTCATTAGACTTGCGAAAGCATGACTGCCAGAGTTTGATATTTATTTATGCGTTCTCCCAGACTTTGAGGGTTAGCATTACAGTGTATGACAAGTAATGGAATTTGCTTTCATTTCCTCTATTTTTAATGGAAACTTTTCTAAATTTTCAGTCCTTGGCACATATCGTCACTTTGCACATTTTTCTTCATAACACAGTTGGTGACTGAGCAATGTTAAGAAATCAAATGAAGTAAGGAAATCAACATAAGTAGAGCCAATATATCAACATAATTACTGATAACAATGACACCAGATATACCACATTGGTTATCACCAAAAAGCACTGTTCTGAACCATGCCATCTAGGGCACAGTAGATAAATTGTTCTTTTATTCTTATAATTAGGAAAATTAGAACAAACAAATGAAAATCAAAGTAAAAGAAAAGAACATTTCCACTAAGTTGAAAGTATTCCAAAACAGTGTACGTTATTGCTCAATGTACACAAAAATCTTCAGTAAGAGTTGCTAAATATCCCATCCCTTGCAAAGCATCAGGACACTGAATAAACTATGCTCTTGTGCATTTACATGTATGTCTGTGTTCTGCATTCTGAAATATCTGCCAGATGGAAGAACCAATCTTCAGCTTGGGTGTTGCCCTACAATCTCTATCACCCCACAGAATAAAAAGCAGTATCTTGAAAATTAGAGCCAAAAAAAAAAAAGCGAAGGGCAAGTGCTGCGTCATGAATGTGGAACAGTGAAGGAATAGCATCCTGGAACACCTGCTGTCAGTTTTAGCACACCTATGCACAGGCAGACAATATTAATGAGGCAATGACTGCTGGGCAGGGCTGGGAAGGCCACTAAACCTCACAGGCTTTGAGAGGGATTACTGTACCGATTGTTTTTCCGAGAGCTGCCCAGGCAAGCCATCTAATCCAGTCTCAGCTGCAACTTCACTCAGCCAAGAGAATTATCCCTGGGACAAGCCCTTTGGCCATCCCTGGGGCAAGCAGCCGCTGCCTAGGTAGCGGCACTGAGGAACAAGGAAGGGTTGGAGGGAGAGGTATTCATGAACAAAGAATATGAAGATAATTTAATTAATCTTTATTCGAAATGTCTTCTGCCTAAATTTGTGGTTTCCTTTATATAATTAATTAGTTTTGTTGTGCTGAATTAATATTGGCAAGAGTATCCCTTCCTTCTTCTTTCAGAAAAAAAAAAATAAAATATATATATATGTGTATATATATATATATATATGTATATAAAATGTAATAATGTTGAGTCCCCATGCTGAAAATACCACACAGTTCAGTATTTTGAGAGAGCACTCCTTTACTGTGAGGGTGACAGAGCATTGGCACAGGTTGCCCAGAGAGGTTGTGGAGTCTCCTTCTCCGGAGATATTCAAAACCCACCTGGATGCCATCCTTCACAGTGTGCTCCAGGTGATCCTGCTCAGCAGGGGGTTGGACTATATGGTCTTCAGAGTTCCCTTCCAACCCTGTCCATTCTGTAATTACCTGCTCTCACCCTGAACTCAGCTGTAGGCCTGCATCTTCCTTTAGTGTGGCAGAGTGAGAAGTCACAGAGCTCTGGTATTAACATCAGCTGCCAGTTTAATTCGTTTTTCATTTCGTAGCATGATTCTCACAAAAGTACTATGTGAAAATACACTCAGGTTTTAATTTCAGTAATGGATGTAAATAAAGTCATTAGTAATTCAGAATGAGTCATGCAGGAATTTACCCAACAAAGTCCAAATGAAGAAAGACATTTATTGTCCAGTACTGGAAAGGTACCCTATAAATACAAAAACCTGCCCATTTTAAGTATGGTCAGGAGTAGAAAATCATTTCAAGGACTGATATTTTATAAGACTTTCAAATAAAGGTGGTGAAGAACTCCTCTCTGCTCATTCTGCAGTTGCAGAATTGATAACACAGTTGCTAATTGATATCCAGGGACCACCTAGCTAAAGGAGAGGTTTATTCTCAGTAAATCTGGGATAATCCAGAACACCTTATGGCATGACATTATTAACTGAATGTGTTTGTTTGAAAAGAGTTCTTTTCAGCTAAATATATTAAATCCACAACATTCAGCCCAAAGCTATTAATTTAATTTTAATGTGTGCATACCAAAAATACAGCAAGGTAGGCACAGGCTGGAGGTTTTTGCTTGTTTGAAAGTTGTGGGGGTTGCCAGGGGGTTGTCAGGTTTTCTTTTTATCCTCCCTAATAACAATCAAATGAGGGTTAGAGGCACATTATAAATAGCAGCAGAAAAGCATTTGATCATGGCATCAACTAGCTAAAATGCTGGTTTGTTTGTCTTGGGTGATGACAAGATCATTCTTTTCAAAGCACAAGCTTTAATTATTCAGTTGCAAAACAGTCAGTTTTACTGAATTTCTCCTGGCACTCTCCAAAGACATATGCTGTGAAACTGCTGGAGAAACTATCCCCTCACTTTGAACACTCCCAAGCAAATGCCCAACAGTGATACATGTGGTTAGGTTCTTCAGATATGTTAGACTATGTATTTCATGCACTACATAGCTATTTTTAGAAGATAAGTTGGTTGTTGTAGCTGTTTTTTTTCCTTATGGGATACATCAAAACTTAGGAGCAGCCAAGTGAAAAGGCTTGTATGCTAAAAGTCTCTCTTTTTTTTCCAACTATGTGAGATGACTTAATAAAAGATATTACTTCTCCTTGCAACCTAAAACCCACACAACATATGAAAAATACACTTTTTGAAGTAATCTCCTGACCTCTAAAAATCCTTACAGTTTACAAATAACAGCATGTGCTAATGCTGCTTATTCATGAGAGTACCTTTTCCTATCTGGCTGGTATCTGTAACAGACAAAATAAAGAGGGAAGATCAGGTAGGACTCCCAAGGTACTGTTAGGCTGTGCTCTCCGACTGTCACCTCAGGAGCACTGTTTGTCATTTCTGAATGTCAATCTGGCACAGACAGAGTTAATTATCAGACAGTGCAGGTTGGCGTACACGGACTGGTGTGCTGATCGCTTTTAAGCATTATTTTGTGAGATACTTCCCCACTCCCAAATTCATTTGAAGCATCACTTTTAGGGTGTTATTCACAGTAAGTCTGCAGGGGAAGTGCACTTTACAGGCTACAAAGTTCAGCAAAATCAACAGACCCAGACAATTTAATAAAGTCTGTTTCTGTGGATGAGTGGTAAGAACTCATTTCTAAAACATTTTCCACTGAAATAGACATGAACTGACAAGAAAATGATATATTCATTAATAATGGTGGATGGACTACATCCTTGATTTCTTTCCATGCCATGTTTCTTCACTGGTTGCGGAAGGGGGGAGCAGCATGCAGAGAAGTGCAGCTACTTGGTGCTGTCTGATACTTTCTATACCCAGGGTGGACACTGGCAGCCTGAATGTAATATTTCAAAAGAAAAGAATATTCTCAGGAAGAGTCTCTGCACTGCACACCCTAGTTCTGTGTCTTGCTAATGAATGTTGCAGAAGCTGGAAACTGTCATGCAGTTAAGACAGTGAGGTGCACTTTTGTTGGAAAAGCTTCAGAAAGTGCTCATAGCCATCATGCTCAGGAGGGCACACTTTGTGGGTCTCACAAGCGTGCCTGACAGCAATTCAAGCTTCCATCTTTTTATTTATTTTTCACTGTTTTTTATCCATATCACAATGGAAGCTTCTATTGAGGGAATTAGTATGATTGACGAATGGATTAACTGAACACCAAGAGCAGTATACCCCTCAAAAGGTACACCTGAACTCTTATGAAGACCTACCCAAAAAGAACAAATCTCTATCTGAAACCTCCCCAGATCTGACACTGGACCTGTCCTTTGCCTCCTTTGCCCTGAGAATCAGCTGAGAGCCACGGGCAGAGCGAGTGCTGCTTTGCTCTGCTCCAGCAGCCCTGCGCTCGTCTGAACTGGCAGAGGAACAAGCCAGCGTCCGTGTCTTCATGTTGCCAAAACAAACCCGAATAACTGGAGTGAACAGTTTGCCTTGGCTCCTATTTTATTTACAAACCATGGAGTGAGTGGTTTTCCTAAAATAATTTTTTTTTTTTTTGCTTACGCCAATTTTGTGGAGTGAGTGGTTTTCCTTGATTCACTCTGTGTGTATATATACACAGAAAAAGCCATGAAATGGCCCTGCTCATCCCACCACTGAGGCATTGTCACGCACGCTGAAATGAAGCAACGCTGGCAACGTGTGGGACTTCAGCACGACGCTGCAGGAGGGCCTTGGCCCAAGCTGCTCAATTAAGTTGCTAAGCACTGTCCTCGTTAATAACTGACCAGTAATGTGAAAAGAGAAGCCGCACGCTTCGGCAGACTGTGACATGTTGTGTGAGGCGGGTGCTGAGTACACAAAGAGCTTTTAGGCCGGGCAGTGCGCTCGCTGCCAGGTTTTCTCCAGACCCATTGCCCTGCTAATGGATTAAACTGTGGCTGAGTGGCTAAATATAAATACTGTGCAAACGGCAGTGGCTTCGACAGCCAGGGCCTGGAGTCTGAGGCATGGGGAGGGGGACAAAGAGGCTACCAGGCCCTGCCTGTACCTCCTTGGATGGTGTCTGCCAGCTGGGCCATTTTCTCCGGGCCGTAGTACTGGGGGCTGCTCTGCTCCTCTCTCCCAGCGCTGTCCAGACATATGGGGCCCAGCACACAGCTTCATCAGCCCCATTAGCCTTACACACAGCTGTCATGAGCTACTTGTGTAAAACTGAACTGGCAATGTGCTGCCCTCGCTTGTGAGGAGGTGCCCTTCAGCCCCGTTACTCACCAGGTGGTCAGTCACAGTGTGCCTCTGGACAGCATAGATAAAAGTCTTACCCCAGGGAAGCAGAAACTACACGTGTTTTTCTCAAGCACAATTAAAGCTAAGCATTATTTCTCCTGTGTATACAGTGCAATTGACCGTTGCCTTTGGCTGCAGGGCTCCATCTCCTGGTTTTAGGAAGGCATTGTACAGCATGAGGAGATAGTTTATATTCTAAAAGTCTAGGAAATAAGGATATTATTGATATACTGGAGACATACCGATTTCTTGGGTTAAAACCTGTGTTATTCTGTCTTTTTGAACTAGTGTAAACACTGCCAAAATTTTCTGATAATATGTGCTGCTCTATGGATCTTCAGCCTTGCTGTTTTGAGATTAAATGGAAATCTTTAGCCACGTGGTTTGTTCCTGTTGATAATGAAGCAGTGTTTTGAGGCTGGAAGGGACTGCTCTTCTGCCCTAGCCTTTAACTACTTGCTGTAGCTCCCTGACTCTCTCTGCATTGAATAAAATAATCTAGTTGTTATTTTTTTTCAGCCCTACAAGAAAATAAAGAGAGCAAAATGCAGGTCACAACACTGCAAAGAGGAGTTTCGCTGTGTTTTCCCTTTGACAGGACAGGGTCACTGAAGATGTCACCGCAGTGGTGAGGAGTGAAACGGTTCCTTGAGGACATTTTCCAGACTCCATTTATATTTCCCTAGGCTCCACCTCATTGGTACCCCCAGCTCTGCCCAGATGTGCTGGAAATACTGGCCTTCAGCATGGGAAATGTCCTCACTAGCATTCACATACCAAACAGCTCTCTGTGATTTTATCCTAATTAAATGCAAAGAATGCATTTAATTTAAAAGAAATTAAATGCTTTTTTTTTTTTTTTAACATAATTGTCATCCATATGCTACTCAAAGGCATGTAAACATCAACAGATTTAGTTCATAGGCCTGAAGCTGGTTACCAGCATAAGGATTGCCTTTGTGCAAAGACTGAGCAACTTGAAAAAATAATCACAACAGAATGCAGGATTTGTGCCAACCGCTCTAACAGCCAAATTGAAAGAGAAGCAAGATCTATCTTTACTCCCAAACACTGCAGTTCAAAATCGGTTTTACACATAAAACATACCTGAAAGGCAGGATGAAGGGCAAGCCTTGAGGTGATCTGCAAGGGCAATGTCAGTGGAGATGATGTAGTATATGCAGTGAAATGAATAAGACAACCTGGTATATAAGAAAAAGCAAAGTTTAATGGAGATCACCCAATGTAAAATTCTTGCCTATTATTTTTAATTATTAATGAGAAAGATTTTTTTATTTCAAGCTACATATTATTAATGATGACACACAGTGCAATATCAGAGGGGGCATTGAGAAAAGTCAGTGCTCATCGCAGCCATTATTTACAGATAATATTTGATCATCAGTCCAAAAGACAAAGCATGTCAAGCAAATAGCAGATCCCTACATCACAAACCTTGCAGCCTCACTTTCTCTCTTTTCATCTGTCATTCACACAGGCAGAAAATTCTTTCAGTTCTTCCTAGACAATATTCTCCTTATCTTCCCACTCTCTCTGAAGTCAATGGAAATTTACTGCTTTTCAGCACCTAGTCCCATCTCTTTAAAAATACCACTACCAACAGGAATAATGATTCCTCTTCACAACAGATAACACTCCACATGGATCTGACATTTTCAAAGACTGGGGAGGTAGATAAACAGAACTTAAAAACAGTTGATACAAATTTCATTTTGCCCTCTCCTCTTGGTCTCCTTGAACATCACACATTTTTCATACCATCACCGATACCAAAAAAATTTTAATTTTCTGTTATGAGGCGCTGTTTTTGCTATGTTGCCAGGCATCTATTTTCCCCAAAGAATATTTTGTATATCAGTGGATGACATAAATATAACTGATGGTGTGATGTTGAAAGGCAATTTCAATGCAAATGAGCTACATGAGAACAAGAAGATTTCAAATGTTCCTGCATCTGTAATGCACAACAGGTTGCCCTGCCCAGTGATGTTAGTATGTGTTAAGGAATATTGTGGCAGTTGAATATGTTGAGATTTCAGGCATTTTGCAACATAGTAAACGGATCATTAACACATATTTCAACAAACCCTTTTGGCCAGGCTGTGGTACTTTGGACATACAGTGTTTTCTGGTGCATCATTGCCATCGGGATATGAAAAAAAAACATTGCTATGAGCCACCACATTTGATCATACTGTATTTTTTTCTCTTCTCTTCTCTTCTCTTCTCTTCTCTTCTCTTCTCTTCTCTTCTCTTCTCTTCTCTTCTCTTCTCTTCTCTTCTCTTCTCTTCTCTTCTCTTCTCTTCTCTTCTTTTTTCTCTTCTCTTCTCTTCTCTTCTCTTCTCTTCTCTTCTCTTCTCTTCTCTTTTCTCTTCTTTTCTTTTCTTTTCTTTTCTTTTCTTTTTTCTTTTCTTTTCTTTTCTTTTCTTTTCTTTTCTTTTCTTTTCTTTTCTTTTCTTTTCTTTTCTTTTCTTTTCTTTTTCCTTTCCTTTCCTTTCCTTTCCTTTCCTTTCCTTTCCTTTCCTTTCCTTTCCTTTCCTTTCCTTTCCTTTCCTTTCCTTTCCTTTCCTTTCCTTTCCTTTCCTTTCCTTTCCTTTCCTTTCCTTTCCTTTCCTTTCCTTTCCTTTCCTTTCCTTTCCTTTCCTTTCCCTTTTTTGAGGTTAGTATTATGTACAACCAAGTTACAAAATGCTTTCTCTTATCACCAACATATGAAAAAATATTTTGGCAAAACCTTTATTTTATTTTTTTTAAATAACTTAGGCCTAAAACCAAATGGAGACAAGAACTTGATAATACCTTGAAATCAGACCGGCCTTAGATTTGCCTACATTTGAAATGGCACATGAGCCACTGGGAACCAAACCCTCCCAACATTACAATGGTAAAATTTTTATTAACATCACCAGCTATGCAGTTTTCAGATATTACCTAGGGTAATTGAAGGTATTGTAGAAGACTTCCATGTTCCTCTAACTTCTACATTTCATTGTTGCCTAAGGCAATGGCTCTGCCTTCTCATGACTCTCCAGAAATTGTGTTAGGCTGGCTTCAGCGAACACATGGCTGAGGACACAGGGACAGGGCACTGCACTGCAGGCTGGCTGTGCACCATTCAGGTTGTGCTCTGCATTGATGATTTTAATAGTAAAGTGAGGGGAAACAGCCTCTACCAGCAGCCCTTTCAGAAGTCCACTCTCATTAAGAATGTAAGGCAAGCCCAGATCTATGATATTTAAAATCTCCTTATGGGAGTTGGTATCAGCTTTTGTATGATGTTCCTTAGGAAGCAGAGCTATTGCTCTGTCAGTGTACAGTCAGTCTTATGAAGAGCACATCACCACACATGATGAGGAAAACAGGAATTGCAGATGAGCAGAAAGATTGAGACTGCATTCACAGTTATATGAGAGCAGGTAGTCTGTGCTTCGAGCTACACATCAGATGTGTTACATGCCATAAATTCTCCCACTTCATTCCTTAATTATAAAAGATGTAAAGATGAATTGTGAAAATGATGGCAGCGGTGTATGAGGCTTAATACTTCTGTAACCTACATACAATGCTACACTGATTCTATTGTGGTGTTAGTTTCCCTTCCCTTCCCTCTCCTTTCCTTCCCTTCCATTCCTTTTTTTTTTTTTTTTTTTTTTTTTTTTGACACATTTTTGTATATATCTTTTATTCTGTGCAGAGTTTTGAAATGCATAACAAGATGCCAAAGTGCAATGAGATCACAGAATTATAACCTCAATTTTCCTGATTTTATTTACTACTGAATTTCAGAATGCACATTTTCTACTGCCCTGGGAATAATGCAACTCAATAGAACTATTTAAAAAGGTGGGGAAATCTATACAATGTTTTCTTTTGTTCAAAAGGAAAGCTGCATGCGTGAATCACTACTTTTCCATTATGTCCCCAGATCATCGTTACTTGCCTTTCCTCTCTACAGTGTATTCTTCTCTGACTTCTTGGGTGTACCCAGGAATCAGTATGTGGTTCCTACAGGCAGGTGTGAATTTTTTTATGCTCTGGTTGAAAGGGGCGGTGTACCATTCATTCCTGTATTATCTAAACCAGTATTTCTCAAAGAGTGGAGATGGGCTGCTATCAGGATGCACGTCAGTCTGCAGCACAGATAGTAGCCCATAGTGGTTGAAGCCTTTGAGTAATCACTGAATATTTCAAGGCAGACACCAGGCTGCTTTCCCAGGCAGAATCCTCCTTTCCAAGTGTCAGCTGTGAGTTTGGTAAATAAGAAGGACTGGGTCAACCTCTTCACTTTTGTTCCACATTTCCAATAGTGCCATTACTATGAGAAGGAAGGTGAATATGTTGTATAAATCACACTCTGTATTTAGTCCTTGCTAAAACAACAGCTCATTTCCCTGCAAGCAGCTAATTGCATACCTAACATGGTGACTTATAGAGATCAGTGACAAGTTTTCCTTCATTTTTATGGAGCAGCTGATTACAAACCTCACTAGGCATGGCTGCTTTGCAGGGCAGCCTGGAAGAACGGGATGTCACAGGGAGCAAAAGGCTTGCAGGGCACAGTGCTGCAGGCGTGCAGAGCAAGTCTGGCTCCAAATCTTCACATCTCTTTTCCTGTACTCTTCTTCAGTGCTGGAGAAGCACCAAGGAGAGGGGACCGAGAGGAGAACCTGCTGGGGAGGGTGGGGATGAAAGTGTCAACCTAGGCAAGTGTGTGGCCTTTGTCTGCTCATGTCTGCATTGGTAAAAAATGTTGAGCATGCTTCTGACAAATATCTTTGATAAAGAAATTATTTTAGAGGAAATTTTGCTGCTTTTCATTGGACACATTTTTGCCTTATGTTCTTCTTTGATTAATATTCTTTACTTTCTAGTGAATACAATAACTTCAGTCAATATGGATGAATATTTTGAGGCTACTTCCTGTGGCTAGATTCATGTAAAGTAGTTCTGGTGTAATTAGGGCTCCAGCTCCAAGGTCTATTCCCTCACTCAATCATGTGTCTTATGGAAAGGACATGCAACTCATGGACTGAAGACAGATCTTTTTCACATTGCTCCCTTAAGGGCTCATTTCGATGCTGGTGAGTAAACATTTATTTCATAGCTTACTTCTGGCATAGTACAGAGTTAAAACAAGCCAGAAATTACCATTTTACTTTTATGAGCCCTAAAACATACTGCTTTAAATACAGACAAATTTGGCTATTTCATTATACCACAAAAAAATTACATAATGGCATTTGAAACTTATTGAAACTTATTCACATAGGGAACTTAGGTATGAAGGTAAGATCTCATACCCCTTCCAGCAAAGAAAGAAATGATCACCCCAGAGTGTAAAGAAACATAATTTTGCTCAGTGCACTACCAGACTAGCTTAAGTGTTAAGATGCAAATAAGAAAATCAGAAAAATATTGTATGTATATATATTTTCTGATTCTGCACCACTCTTGAAGCCTCCCAGAACTTCCAGTGCTTTGTTCAAGTAATTTTGCCTCCTGGAGACCATGAGGAGGTGCTGGTGCAAGACCAATGGGAATCTCTCTCACAACTACTTACGTATTTCCATCCTCCATGCACAAAGATGATTCCAGTCCTCTGACTCTGTCATTCAAATGCCAGAAAAGACACAGGTAAGCAGTAAACACTGGAGACACTGTGAGGACTTTTATGAGATGGGGTGGCATCCCCTAAATGCTGCAGTAACTATGATGAGAAACAGAACACGGCATGCATACACAAATAAAATTGAGTTCCAGTTTCACCACAGAACATTTTTAATTCATTGAGTATATATTGAATATTTATTTTTTTAGAAATGCTTCTTGTCATCTACACAGGTTCTGCCGTTGAAGACATTATATTTTTTTCACAATCAGTTTAACGTTTTCTTGCTCCAAGTTCCTTCATTAGCCATGACAAGTTGCAAGTCCCTGGTATTGCTTGTTCAAATTACTTTCCTTAACAATGAGGGGGAGGAGAGAAGAACATGGGGAAAGAGAAAGAAGGGGTCATGGAAAGGAGGCACAAAGAAATACGTCTGTATTTCCATTGTGAACACTCTTCATTTCTTTATTATTTATCTATCAGAAGCTGTCTTTACCAATTTTTTCTATATATACATGTTTATTTCAGAAGCTTCAGCAGAATATCCCCATTTGATTAGAGCTGCAGTTAGAGAAGGTATAGAAAAGTGTAAAGAGGAGTTATATGGAAGTATACACAGAATGTATATGATCTTCCGTCACTCACTACTAGTTCACACCAAACCTCAGATTTTCAGGAAAACGTAGAAAATGCTGTGTTTTGTTTCAATACTATGCATTTCTGGGTGCTCAACTCTTCTCAGACTTCAGAGAAATACACTTGTTATGTGAGCCTGCATCACTGCTGTCAGTCATTTTAGAACTATAGGGTATGTCTGAGTTCGTGATCTTCCATTTAGTTGTGAAAAGAATCACTTCAGCTTTGTTATTCTGCCATCCGTTTGCAGTGTTCTGTTTTTTGAACAACTTAGTTTCATGGTAAGATCCGTGCTTCTTCTCCAGCCCTCCATGTTACAAAAGAAGGATGTAGACCATAAAGGAGCCCACAGGGAACTTTTCCCTGGCAGGACCCAGTGAAAATCAAGTCTAAAGCTGCCTGCCAAGAACATCCATGGTCCCGCAGCACAAAACACTGCAAAATGTTATGTACTGCTACAAGCCAAAGAGACAAAGGTAGCTGCATCACTCACACCAGGACCGTGCCCAGCTGGAGCTGCCAGCACAGAGGCCCCTCTTCTTCCAGTGCTGTGGCTGGCTGCTCACCCAGAGCATTTCCAAATGCTAGCATCCTTTTACATCCTCCAAATAAATACAAAAGGTTTGCATCCTGAGTATGATACAGGATTTGCAGAAGAAAAACAATAATTTTTCAATTCAGTCCATGTTAAGGTGGCTGCTCTGTCTGAAGGCATTTCCTCCCCCATACATGAGATACTGAGACTGACATTCACTTGAATTCAGTGACTGGAACAAGTACAGCCTTATCCATGAGTGGGAGCTGTAACACTCCTTTCTTTGGGCAACAGTGTGAAATTCCTCTTTGCTAACAAAAATGAAGCACTGGCCAAGCTGAACAGAACATTAGGTCTCACCTGGCTCCACCACTCTCCCAGCTGCTGCATGAGCTCAGATTCCCAAATAAGATTTCATTGTGCAGCTGCAGAAATTGAGGAGTCAATGTACAGGAGATGATGTCTTTCCCAGAGAACAGCTTCACACAGGTTGTTGTCATTTCCCAAGGCTGATTTTGTAAAAGTCATCTCCCAGAACAGAAGTTCAAATATTCAGAGCTTATTCTTGTTTTCATCTAAATCCGTAAATGAACACTTATTGACTTCAGTGGGATCAGGACCTAGCCACCACAGTACACATACACTCACTGTATGTATGTGGTTCTCCAGGTGTAGTTATCCTTGAACGTAGCATTCTGGGGAGAGGGGGGACAGCCTCATAGCTCCCATTTCTCAGCAATATCATTATGATTATGGGTAACAACTTAATGCTGACCGTCAGAGTCTTCAAATTTGGGCACACTTTAAGTAGAGGAGAAAACCTGGACTATCGTGAAACAGACCTCATTGAGGTCTCTTATTTATCTCCACCACATTACAGGAACTCGGAGGTGGGATTTGTCTCCAGTTACGGCATACAAATGTAAATGTCAACTTGCAGTTGTCTAAACAGCCAGCCTACTCCATGAGGACCTAGTCGATGGGGACCAGAGGGTGATTCAGCCCTGGGGCCTGCCTCTGCGGCCCAGGCAGAGCCACTTCATGCTCTTTGAGATGCCTGGAGGTGGCTGAGGCCTGTGCTTAGGTCTAGGAAAACTAAGGCCCAACCTACACAAGACCTGTGCTGCTGTGGAGGGGAGGCTGGTGGCCAGCCAGGCCCCCTTGTGCCTTCCCAGGGGCAGTAGACACCCGTGAGAGGGCATAGGTGGCTCACTGCCAGCCGTTGACTGTGTTGGCTGGATCCCAAGGACTACGCTGGGAGTTTTGACACCCACATACCATCTCCTACCCTGAAATGTATGAATCTCAAATCAAACACTGCTCTGGAAGTTTTTAAGGAGTGTTTGCCGTGTCTCCCTTTGCATGATTGCAACTCTCTTTGAAGAGGGATTATTGTTTTTGATTAAGTTGTTAACTCCTTTTTGTTTTATCTGGTCTCACGAGGATTTCTGAGGTAGATCAGGCATCACTGTTCCCTACATCTTTTAATGATGGAAAATGATTATAAAATATTCCTATCATAGAGCTATCACATACTGACTTCTTAATGCTTAATCTAGCACCATCTTCAGATTATAAAATGAGCTGAAGATACGTTGTTATATAGCTAAAACATGATGGTCCAAGTGTTGGTGTTGTCTCTTTGCACAAGGCAGCAGTTGATGTACCACAGAGCTTTCCTCTTCTTGTCTGAGCAGTCCAGCAAGCTAACCCACAGAAACCCACTGGGTAGAAACAGCGGTCTTGAAATGGTTGCCCAGCTTCAGTGGAATATTTGTAGATTTCTTAATGGGCAAAAGAGAACCTGGTGTATTTCAAAAGAAGGGATGAGTGTTTGAGGAAGCACTGCCCTCCCATAACACTGTAATTGCAGCAAGAACTTCCTACTTTTTGGCAGCTGCTGACATTATAAGGTCAAATCCTCATTTATGTTGTAAACTGCCTTGGTTGGATAATACTTTAAAATGAAAAGAATGTTCATAAAATACATTTGTTTATGGCCTTCTTAGCTTTTAAGGTATTAGAAAGTTTATTCATAATTCATAATTCATAATTCAGGGTGCTATATAAATTCCTGTTACATTAAAATAGCACACACTGTTTTCATTAAAAAGCAACTAGCTTAGGTTTAATTGAATGAAAACAAAACAAAACAAAACAAAAATTCTTCAAAAGTAAATAAAACTGAAAACTCTAAACACCATTATAATGCTTACTTATAGCAGAACCTGAACAAAAAGTAAATAACATACACTGTTATGCTCAAAATAACCCAACGTCTGCTACAAAAACACTGTTAGTGTTTTCTGTTTCATAAAACAGCTACTGTTTCTCTCAAAGATATTTGTGGCATTTTCTTTTTTACTGCATCAATACTGCCTAGACACAGATTAATTAAAATATAAATAACCTTTCCCCACAGGCTTATTAAATTCTGTGGGAAAACACTGATGAGATCAATGCATTTCTGCAATGTAGTGTTACACACGGTACATGTATGCTGTGATGGAGAGGTCTTCTCTGCTAGAACATGAGAAAATTTCAGAATTAATGAGCAGCTGCATTTTGTCTGTATCTGAACTTTCTACACCTGAGATGTTTGTGCCCAGGATTTCAGTTCATCCAGAGAGAGGGACAAATGCTGTGCCTGTACCTCAGCTGCTTAAGTATTCAGGAGTGATGAGATTCATTGTTTTCACCTTGACCCAAGCCTAATTTATCACTGGCTGCCAGGTCTTTTATACAAGATCAGGCTTTAGAAGATGAGTATTAGACGTCATGGAGAAGCTATTGTTTTAGTGAAGGCAGGTTCTTCTCACCATGGAGCAGCCTGCAGCAATAAATATATTTCCATTTTGACCTTATTCATGATTTTAGCTCTTTTTTTCTGAAGCCTGTTGAGGGACTTTTCAAGTAGCAAGCTCTCAGGCCATCCTGATGGTGTATAGCACTTATCTCTGTACACATCTTGGGATCAGCTGCTATAATTCTAGTATAAGCAAAATATTGAGATTAGAAAATATGAAAATACACTGAAATGATCATGGTATCAAAGATTTAATGTAACTCCTCAGCATTCCTTGTCAGAGCTTGAGAATTACAAGTTGATTTCTCTTGTATTTAAAAGCTCGTGGAAAGCAAGTACTCTTACTCCTACTGACTGCCTTATCTAAACACAAGAACGGAAAAGTCAGAGATTTGTTCACAGACCTTACCATCATAAACCCTGTTATATTCCTTATGTCATTTATAGACTGATTAGAAGATTATTACATCTAAGCATGTGTAAAGTAGCAATCAATAGCTGAGGTGAAGAACCTGTCTTTCATATCTGAAGGGAAAGAGAAAAAAAATCCATGAAGTTTAGTGAAGTTCTTTTTAACTTTATTTTCTCTGATCAAGTTTAATCCAAATCTTAATGTATTAACTGCTAGTAGCATTAATTGTCAGGCATGTGAGAGAGATGACGCCTAATTAGTTTCTACACCATATCATCCAGCATTCATATGCAAATGTGCCCATTTGGATCACTTCATCGAGTGAGATATTGTTCCTTAATCAAGCTACTTTCTAAGCAGGAATCCTGCTTAGAAAAAGGAAATTATCCCCCAGATAAGACAAAGTGAAATCTTTTCAGTTCCAAATTCCTTTCTTTCTTTTAAACCTTACCAAAGACTTCTTATGAGATATTTTAAGAAATCTAAAAGCACATATATTGTATGGCCTCTGGATTTGTTTTCATAACCTTTCTTTTAACCTGATCATTCTTTCCTCTGTCCAGCATCCCTGAATGATCAGCTGGAGCTCTACTGGTCCACCTCTGTTCTCTGTGTGCTCTGGGGTTAGACAGCACATCAAGGAGGTTATTAGAAACATCATAATTCTGTGGTTAAAATTAATCATGATTACTCAGATAATCCAATTGTTAAAGTACATAGCTGATGGATCAACAAATAAAGTGTTGATTTGTAAAGCATTCAAAATTCTTTTTTAGTTTCAACACAATTTAATTTAATTCTAGATTTCCATTATCAAGAATCAGAAATCCAAGAATCAGAAAGGAAGTCCACGTTCTTTGTTTGGGATTCTTCTCATCTAACCTTGGCTACCTCACAAGAGCATTTACGTCTGAGTTTGTGGTACAGTCTCTCTCCCTAGTAAGTGGCAAGAAATACATGTATGCCTTTAGGGAATGCCATACATGTGGTCTATTTTATCCATTTACATTCAGATGAGTTATTGATATCCCGGGAATGCTGATTTTCATCAATTAGGTAGAGGGGAAGAGTGCATGATCAGCTCAGTTGTAAACATTTTAAAGCTCGTGAGATGACCCCCGCCTTTTTTATGTATATCAAGATAGACACATGCACACACACACAAAGAAACCCCTTGTATTAGAAAAATTAGAACTTAAAATCCAGCATCCAAAAATGTAGATATGTACATATGTAGATAGTTTCAGCATCTTTAATTTACCAATCGTACATGAATGCATTTTGATACAGACTTTAATTACAGGACCCCATCTCTTTCTCCCAAAAGATGCCTCCTTCACTCTATGCACAATTAATGGACACTCATTCAGTGACTGAGAAAGGGAATAGGGGTTATATGGAATAGACAGAATCCTTTAAACTTGGCATTATTCAGCAGTTTGATAATTAAAACAAAAGCAATTTGGTACACAGAAAATGAATTTTAAAAAGGTGTTGACAGGTCTCAAAATAAATGTGTAAACAGTGAAGCCCCATTAAGGGCATGTACTCTTAAGGCCACGCTGAGGTCAGTTCTTGGCCTTTGCATTTTGATTAATGATCTGGAGGAAATCAGAGAATCCTTACTGATTAAAGTTTACATGTGGCACAGAAAAAGCATTCACTGAAACAAATAGATTCATAAACTACTGCAAGCAAATGATATGTGAATCAATACAGATAATTGTAATTCAACAAAATTCAGGAATTATGCACATAATGAGGTGCTATGTTGAGACCAGTGACTGAAATGATTGGGGCATCATGTCAGTCATCTGGAGATGAATTCCTTGTACAGGATGTAAAGGGAATAACAGCAAAACAAAAATCCAGTCCTGGGATAAATGAGCAAAATAGTATTGAAAAGTGTTAAAGAAGTTATGTAACCTGGCAAGTCTTCTTCTGAGATGCTGCATGCAGTCCTAGCCCACAGCTCAAGAAAGAATAAATTGGATCTCTTGGTTCAGAGATGAACCAAGAGAAAGATTAAAGGATTGGAAAACCTGTCTTAGTGGAAAAGTGAAGTTCAGTCTCTTTACCTTCACAAAAAGGCTAAAGAGTGCCTTGATCACAGTTTCTAATTGCCTCTAGGGGGAATAGAAATTCGATAATTGAGGGCTTTTCAGCCTGAAAAGCACAAACATAACAAGATAAGTGGATGCAAGTTGAAAGCAGAGACATTCAGAAATAGAAATCACACTCATTAGTATTATGAAAATTAACCACTTCAATAATTTAACAAAAACAATGATAGAATGTCCATGCTGCAAATATTGAAATAGAGATTTTCTATCTTTTTTAAAAGAGATGCTCTAGTTAAAAAATAATTCAGGGAAGAATTGACCTGTGCTGCACTGGAAGCAGGATAAACTATCATCTCTGAAATTAGGATCTATGACTGTGTCACTTCATTTCATTGCTTAGTGGAGGACCCACAACTTATTTAAAAACTGATTATTCAAAAACTGATATGATTATAATTTTTTAATTTTTTTTCAAAGAATTTATTTTACTGTGCTGTCAAGGTGCTTCACTGACATTAACTTGTACTACAGGCCAGTTGGAGATGGAGGAGTGGAATTACTGGCATTTTAGGGAACCAAAATGAGATTAAGATTGAAAGCACCTGTTGACTGTGGATGAACAATTTGAAAGGCTTGTACCTGATCTTTCAAAATACTTCTCGTTTCTGCACAGCTCACATATTTAAAACACAGCTTCTCATGGCATCAGCCACAGCACTGAGGACATGGTTGCTGGATTGGCATGCGTGGTGGAACCACGTACTGGTAGTGCTGTGACACAGCTGGGGACACCAGGCTGCTCTGCCACCATCGCCTGACCTACCAGATACACTATCTTAACCTAACTACTTTGTATTTGCCATAATATTTTAACAGAGTCAAGGTGCCAGGGAGGAAGAGACTGTCTCTAAAATGAAGGGAGTACAATCTGCCTAATTTTATGGGTCCCTATTGACAAAAGGCTCTATCTTTGCTTTCCATCCAGTTCACTATAAATCTCTGTATTTGTGAGTTTTGACTCATGGGAACCCATATAATTTAGTTTAATAAATTATTTTGTGTTTTATGATGAAATCTGTTGGTAAGATGTCCTAATTCATTTCCTGGTAACTAATGGGGGACAGACAACACAGCACAGAAATAACAGACTGTCAAATCAATGGATAAATCAAAGTGAGACAAAGCCTATACAAGCTTCCACTTAAGAATTGGAAAGTGCCTTTGTAAAAGTGCAAAATCCAACACAAGGTGTAAGAACAAATTATAAACAAATTTTCAGGCAGTCTCGGTTCCAAATATATATATACCAGTAGGTATCAACTTAAGATAGTTGATTTAATAGTTAGACAGATGATAAGTCCCATTTAATATCTTTAAAAAGTCAAAAATAGAGTCAATAGAGAAGTAGGCAGCATGTGTCTAAGAAGAAGAGGAGAAGGAGAAGGAGAAGGAGAAGGAGAAGGAGAAGGAGAAGGAGAAGGAGAAGGAGAAGGAGAAGGAGAAGGAGAAGGAGAAGGAGAAGGAGAAGGAGAAGGAGAAGGAGAAGGAGAAGGAGAAGGAGAAGGAGAAGGAGAAGGAGGAGAAGGGATGAACAGGTTAAAATCAAAGAAGTCTGTTGCCAGCACTGCAGCCCAGGTCAGTAGTGACACAGAGAAGAGTGACCATGGTGCAGAAATGTGCAAGGATGTACAGCAGTGCAAATGATTGCTTGTTCTGTGTGCAGTTCCTTAGGTTACTTTTCTGACACTACAGCATGTCTATGTCATTAAATATGAGGTTAGATGCTCTACCGCAGAAATATTTCTGTGACATTTGCCATTTAATTAATATGCCATTTGACTTCTTATGGGTTCAGAATTTCTAGAAACTTGTATGTCAAAAACCCATTAATGACTGCATGAATACCAGTCTCACAATTTGGTATCAATATATTTTTATTTTCTATATAGAGGCTTTCAAAAAGACGTTTCTTCATCTTATTTGTGGAAAGGTCAAAATAGCATTGCAGAGGATCCTGTTGGTATTCTTTATATATTCAATATATGTTTGAAAACAAAAGGTATAGACCATGGCTGTCAGTCTAGATAGATCAACAGATGTTGATACCTGTAAATAAAGCAACTCTTCCATAATTAAACCGTAAAGTATTCAACTGTGAAAATCCGTTTAAAAATACAGTGTTTCCCACCCAGTAGACTATGGTAGTTCTACTACGGTTCATTAAAAACACTAGCTAAAATAAGAAGCAATTTAGAAGCTTTTATGTCTTGCTGCTGGAATATCTCCACAGAGAGTCTCTCCATGATCAGCATACTGATTTGAAACTTGTATATAGCATTCATGAGTAAAGACTGTGACTTTTCTCATACATTAAGAGGTGCTTCCCACTGCAAGCACTTGGTCCCTATGTCCCATCAGCTGGGCCGGCAGCCACTTCTATTCTGAATACTGCGTAAGATTCCCTTAATCCTATCTTTGGATATATTGACCTTTACAATGTACTGTGAGAAGCTTTCCCATTTATTATTATTATTATTATTATTATTATTATTATTATTATTATTATTATTATATGTGCTGGAGAACTGGGTGAATTACATTTGGAAGCGGAGGTCTTACATAAATGTAGATGCCATCAGTGTAAGGGTAGGGCATGTGGTATAAGGGAGATGATGGGAAGTTATGTTTTAAAACCTGTTTGCTACATTTAAATTACCTTTGAAATCTTCTCAGAATAGCATCTAGACACAATAAAGACTGATTTTAAACAGAATTAATAAGTGAGCAGTAAGACAACTGTTTGGGGAGTTCACTGTGGGACTGTTGTAAAAGGGAAGTGAATGCCTGTGGTGGGACTTGAGTATCTGATTAACAAAACTATCAACAGACATTATGTCTCTGTCTTTCCTCCCAAGAGTAACAGCTCCTGCTGCTGTGGTCTCTGTCCTCAGCCTTTCTTGGAAGAAGAATGTCTGAAAACACAGACTGACCCCTAGGAAGGAGTCCCTGGGGGAAAGCCAGACTCTCTACTCTGTTTCTGGGGTCTCTTGCAAAATGAACTGCCTCAAGTGGATCGCCAATCCCTGTATTTGGGAGAACAACCAAATTAGGCAGGTCCCAATCCTCAAAGTTATGCTTTTCACAAATAAGTGTTTACAAATGACTTTTAGTAAACAGAAAATTCCTTTAATAGAAGCATCAGAAAGAAAATATTTATCTACAGTCATGCTGGTCTGTGCAAGTGGTCTCAGCATTAATACAGAAAGCTTCCTGCGGTGTTGTTAGCATTTGACTCAAGTGAGAAATGAACCCGAGCAATCGAAGTTCGGCAGTCATCTGGATGCTTGTTGTTAACATCTCTTCCGAGGGGCTGACATTTATATGAGCCAGTGTGTGGTTTGGCTCAACGTGATCCCTGACATGAGCACAAGTATTTGCCATTAACAATCCTTGCACCTCTTCTGCCAAACTGTTAACAGGAGTTAACTCCGAGGGCTAAGTAAAAAGAAAACATTTAGGCATTTTATTACCTGTGTAACTGGCTTCAATTATTGAACTCAGATGCTATCCACAAGAGTTTGGATATTTGTATGTGTTATTTCATACAGTTAGCAATGGGGCTGTTTTCATAAACACAGTGCAAACTACTGCCTCACGTCCTGCCCTGTGGGATGACACTGGCAACGTGCGTCAGAGGGAGAATCATCAGCCAGAGGTCTAGAGGGCATCACCTGCAAGACAAGACTGAAAGAGATCCCTTAGCCTAATGATGAGTAGTCTAAGGAAAAAATTACCAAAAGGTACAGATGTGGAAAAAGTTGGTAACGTAAAGATTCAGGGGAGAAAAAAATGAGTTTCTGGCATAAGCAAAAAACCTTCTTGGATGCTGAGAAAACCCTCATAATGGTGTGAATAATTAAAGACAAGAATATGTGACCTGAAGTGATCAAATAATCTCCATCTTTAGAAATTTTACAGAATAGATTGAATAAATCTTTGAGTGGTATGGCTGCTTCTGTCTTAGAGACTGATAATGGACTAGATGCATTCTCAAATTTCCTACCTTATGTCTCCTCTTTTCTACAATGTTGTGACCCAGGTATGCTTTTCATAATTTTTTTTTTTTTTTCAGAAAATGAATGAATGAATGAATGAATTGACAAGTAAATGAATAAAGGCAAAAGGAATGAAAATGTTTCTCTCCATTAAAGCAGCCTAGTTTGACTATGAGCACAAGAAGAATAAAATCAATGTAATGTACGGGTTAATAATCTGCTTCAAAAGTTACATTGCAGAGAGCCACCAGCAGCCAGCCCAGATGATTTGCTAGTCTGAAATTAGGCAGCCAGGCTCCTGCAGCAGTCAGTATAACCAGTTTCCATTCTGCTTCTGTGTCTCTACAGAACTGTTTCTCTTTTGAGAAATGGTGGAGGTTCATGCTACTTTCCCAATGCACACCGATTATGCTGGTCATGTTGGTGATTCCTGCTGTTGTGGCAGGGGGTGCCACTAAACAGGTGTCTGAAAATGATGTGGGTAAACAGGCTAGCAGATGCCTGGAGAGGAGTCATGGTACACACCTAGTCCCAGATTTCTTTTCATTAACTATTGAACTGCACAGACTCTTCTTGTGAACGTACCATTTATTTATTCAGTGGCATAATGATAGTTCTGCCTTGTTTTCTGTCTCCTCCATAACAATCTCTGATGTGAGGCCTTCTTGACCTTCGCTGAGCATCACATTGATTTTTTGTAGAGCACTGGCCATGGTAACTCCAGATCTCCATGAATAATAACTTATTCACAGACAATCACTATGCATCCCTAGTTAGAGAATTTCTGTCTTTTTCAAACCAGAGACATTAACTGCACTCATTGGCACTGAGATCGATCTGCCATGCTGCTATGCAGTTATTCAGAGCACACATTAAAGCCATCCAAAGGGCTGAACTGAAACATGATGCAGCCCAAGGAAAAATATCTCTTCTTCTATTAGCTGGAGGATTTTTCTCTTTTACAGAGTATTATAGACGATCATCTCATATCCAAAAACAACTGAGTTATATTCAGTATGACCAAAGGTTCCAGATTTAACATGTGCTGTATTTCTTCAGTTATTTCATATGAACAAAAATTAAAAATAAATCTCTCTACTCATTTTATTGTTAGAACATACATAGATGGTGTTCATGGTAGACTGCATTTGTTAATAACTCTCAACAGAGTTCTCAGAAAGCTGTATCTTTTCTGTCAGATTCAGGCTGAAATTTTTGAACTGTTTATGGGACCACTTTGTTTCAATCCTAGTACATAAGCACATGGCATATGACTTCCAGATAATAGATACATATATATAATATATATATATAAAATAAAAATATATATTTTATATATTATTTTTTTAATTTAAAAATGTATATATAAGGGAGAGAGAGAGACATGGCATGCCAGATGTTACCTGCTAGGATATCCCGAGAAAAAGTCAGCTGTTGCAGCAGTGTTTAACGCTGATGGTTTCTCTTAGGTCATAGTACCCTAGCAGGCAGATAAGACATGCAGTGATGGGAATTAAAGCAGTGACTAAGATACAAGATTTTTCCTCTTCCTTTTCTGAGCAGTGTGCACTTTGTATATGGATGTCATTCACCCTCCTGGGGACCTGGCATTACCTGAGCCTTGGGGAAGTTGCCCTTGTAGCACTTCAGCTTCAGCTGTGGAAACTCTCTGCCTCTGAAACCATCTTTGCCAGCAATGTTTGTGTTTTCGTATCAAATACCATTTATAAGCTTGTGTGGACACAGGCAATTTTAGCACTTCCTGAAGTCTGTAAGGAGGCTGTCACAGAGATGTAGTGAAATCTTCTCAAACTGCTAGAAATGCAGTACATCACTTTATTCAATCAGATCATCTTGCCCATGAAGCCTGAGGGACAAGTCTTACCACTACATGAGATGCATGCAGAGAAAGTGAGCCTGTTTACCTCTGGTTGATAAAAAAGATGCAGTGCTAAAAAGTCAGTGCCTTCGTTTCGTTATGCCAGGATATCTGGCATTACAGCTTCAGCAAGAGAACAGATTTGACCTCCTAGTGGAGTGTCCCCTACATGATGTACACAGAAGGCAATCAGAGTCCCATTTTCATTGCATTCACATCATAGGTTTTTCTGTTTCACTGACTTCCATAATGCCCCCTTGAAAGCTATTTCTCCTTCCTGCCATATTAAAGGAGAAACATTTTGTTCTGATTTAAATAGTTTCTCTTCCCCCATAACTTAATCATTAGGGAGCTGTGAGATTGCATAAATAGATGCCATTCAGAATATAAACACTGGAGTCACTTTGATTTGTTCCCTTTGGGCAGAGTACATCTGAAAGGATGATAAGCAAAGATAATGTATCTTGAAATTCCATCCTAACAAACAATAAATTACCCTGCTGAAAGCTGACTTTCAAAGTATGGTTCACGCTATTTCTCAGCCCAGCACACAATCAGATGCCTTGAGGCCAAGGAAGCAAGTAAATGACAGGTCAAGCAAAAAGCCAAATTATGAGCATCACACGAATCTCTGCAAACAATAGCAAATTAATTTCATTACAGATTCATATTTGAAGTTTCAGAAGAGTAGGAATTCTGAAGCTAAATACCAGTATTATACTATTATACTATCTATCCAAGGACTCCTTTAGAGTTCACCATATAATTAAAATCTTTCAGTGGGGTGAAAGATTTCAACAGGAAAAAAAAAAAAAAAAAAAAAAAAGTTCAGAAATAAAAAGGTAGCTTCTAAATATAAAATCATCGTTTGTTACAGCTTTCATAATTAGTTATGTGTTTAGCTCTATTAACTCACTTCCTTCTGGGATACATTCAGAAAAGCTTCCATTATTTCCACGTCTAGCAGGAAAAGAATATAAAAATTAGAAAGACAAAATAGACACAAAAGATTTTATTTAGACTGCATACATAAGTAGAAGGGCACAGCTGCATTTCCTTAGGTAATTCTGGTATAAATAACTGAGAGCAATGCTCACAATCTCAAAAAAAAAAAAAAAAAAAAAAAAAAAAAGATGAGTTAGTGTTTCAAAAAATTATCTATCTTCTGCTGAGAGCTGCCACTTCTCAGCTAAGAAACATTTACTAACTGATTACATGTGCCTCCTTAAGACCTGTATGATGGGAAAAAAGATCCACTTAAGCCACCGTCAGGCTGACCATTAACATGACACCCAAACGAGCTGGGCCAGCATTTCCTCTAGGTGCCCAACCCAACCAGCTCATGGAGGGCTGAAGCGACCATGCTAAAGGAAGAGTTTGTTTTGGTTCATCTCAAGACATTTTCTTTTGATTTATTACTACCAAAACCCAAGCAACCACCACCAACAAAAAAGCACAGATACCTTCTCTTCAAAATGATTTTTTTTTTTTTTTTTTTTGTATTGGGTCCAAAAACAGACTATGAGGTGGAAAATAACATGGTTCCTGTCTCCTTCCTGGGGGGAGGCAGCAGGGGGCAATCATCATTCTGCAAAAGATGTCAGGAACTAAAAGAGGTATTCACAGGTGAGCAGCACAGCCTCCTAGGATTTAAAGAGGAATGTGAACCTTTGTATCCTGGAAAAGGAGAGAGACCATGAACCAAGATGGTAGAAAAAGGCAAAGGGAACAGCAGGAGTGCTACAATCACAGGCACCCTACTTCCTAAGCCTTTTGACAATTGTATTAGGTGAAATTCCATTCTGTTAAATAATACTATCCAGATCTATCCTTCACAATCCTTTTATGGGTGTTTGCACCTTACTAAGCATATAATCAACCTAGTTCATTCAACCTCATTTATTCATCTATATAAGTCTTTTAAGTCATTGTCTCTATCTACTGGTCTTACGGTTTGTTCTTCTGTTATGTTTCTAACTGATTGATGTATTACTGTTTTCTTTGGGATAGACCTCTGTGTAAAAGGTCCTGTGTTCCTTTCTGTTTGTCACAGAAGTCAGTTATTAATTAAATGTATCATGATTTAATATCATATTTTAAAATAGGAAGATTATGACTGCTTTCACACAAAAAGGATTACATCCCTGATTTCTGCAATTCAGGTAGAATTCTGGTGGCATTACAATTGCACTTGCATAGCCATCCATTCCACTGCGTGGGGGCAGAGGACCAAGGCAGGTGCCAAATATTGGCCAAAGCACACCAATCCCCAGGTGGTGAAGCCACATTCTTAAGTGCACTACCAAGCCTTGCAGCAGCAACCATTACACTGGCATGTAGTGTAATGGTTACGTGCCTGCCTAACACTAACTCAGTGAAAGATCAGGTGTTTCTGGTACCATCATTTCCCATCAGCTGATGATATGAAGCATGGACAGCTCATGTAGCCATCTACATGAGGCTGCACTCCAGCACAGGGATATGCTGGACTCTAAACTCTACAAAGATTAACCTTAACTTAAAGCTGCTGTACATCACATGGGAACAAGCTAACGCTTGGACATCTTTTTGTTTCCTTGCTCAAACATGAAACCAAACAGCCGTCTCCCAGCTTTCCTAGTGAAGGAGGCGCAGATTGATCTCTGTGGCAGATCCAGTCCAAAGTCTCTAAATGCTTGGTGCTCCCAAAGCCTTTATTCTAATTGCATCTGTTGGAAGGTTTTTTGCATGGTGAATGGGCACTGGTGAGAATATCAGTGTTGCAGAATAATCACCCTTCTGAGAAAACAGACACATTCAAACACATCTAGTTACACCTGAACCTATATTCTTTTAGACATAGGAAAGGTAATTTGAGGGATAATCTTTCTTCCTGAAATTAATTCAACATTATGCTCTTTAAAAGCAGCATTTTTTAATTCAACATTATGATCTCTAAAAGCAGCTTTCTTTTCCATCTTTCACATCAATTGGGAAAATATTCATTTGTTATAGTACATCATCCCTCACACCATAGCAGCATGATAGCGCTTCTTGATGCCGTGTTCTTTGTCATGCTTTAGAGATGTGATGGCTGTCTGAGCACTTCCCCATCCACTGATAAAGGATTATCTCCTGAAAAGATTACACATAATGGGTTTGGATTTATGTGCAATCACATAAAACATTACTTACAAAATGTCCTGCATGAGGTACCCAAGATATGGCTCTGATCTCTGCATACACAAGAGATGGAGCAGAAAAAGCAAAATGGAGTGGTATTAACAGGACTGCTCACATGCCAGGAAAGGTCTCCAGCCTCTGCTACTGGTGTCCTTTGGGGAAAATTCAAATGAGCCAAACAGTAATCTGAGTTGTTAGGCAAGCAACTAAGATCTGGAAGAAGCCTAAGGAAGATATGGTTCAGACCAGATCAGGTTCAGAAGAGTTTGATTTAAACATAAAGACAGCAACTTAAAGAGAATGTTTAAAATAAGGAGGCACAGAGCTACTGGTCATCTGATTTCTTCCATCACAGACAAGGCATACAGAAATCAAGATGAGTGAAATCAAATCTCCATAGCAGAGCCTCATGCTAAGCATTGAGACTATCAAAAACGCAAGTGAGAGACTGTCTTCAGGTCAATAGACTTCAATTCATTCCATTTTTGGCAGTTTGGGGGATTGAAAAATTTTCATGGCATTGAAATCACATTCCAGGAACAACAGAGTCTGGCCAGTTAGTAACAACTAATTTTTCCCCTTCCCCCAGTATGGAAAACTGTCATTATTGACGTCATCAAACAAATGGTAAACCTGAAGTCACCACATGAAAGAGACCAGCTACTACAGCAAATAGGGGATGCTATCTAAAATTTAAGCCTTACCTGTTACTTTAATAATAACTGAGGATAACCCTTAAATGTGCCAAAGATGTGAATACACCCAACGTCTCTAAAGAGTCCCTAACCTATTTCTTCTTCAAAGCCAACAGATTTTGCCCACAAAGACTGGAATGAAAAAGTTGTTGAAACACTATTTTCCTTATCCTCCATCACCAGATTGTCTCTTCTCCCTCTGTCAGTAGACCCACATTTTCTCCATACTTTTTTTTGCCACTGTGTACATGGAATCCTTCTATTTTTCCCTTTACATGTTAAATTATTATTTTTTTCTTCAAATGAGTCTTTGACTTCCTGATTTCAATTTGACACATCTGAGTACTTTTTTTTTTATACTCAACATTTTTAACCTGTTCATGTTTACACTTACTGAATGCTCTTTTTTTGAATTTTTCATTCAATAAGAATTTCTTAGAAAGAGTAGTCAGGTATTAGAGCGGGTTGCCCAGGGAGGTGGTGGAACCCCTGTCCCTGGGGGTGTTTAAGGAAAGGTTGGACCCGATGCTTAGGAACATGGTTCAGTGGGTGACATTGGTGGGAGGGTGATGGTGGACCAGACGATCTTGAAGGTCTTTTCCAACCTTAATTACTCTATGATAAAAGAAGTCTTTCTATAACTTTTTAGGTGAGAAGGCCTTCTGCTGAATCTTCCAGTCCTCAGTCCTCCCACACAACAGGACAGTTTGTTTCTGAGTCCTCAGTATGTTTTCTTTAAAAATAAGCTTAATAAGTGAGTCACCTTCCCACAGCATGGCAGCTGCCCAGGTGATTCTGTCCAGAATCTACACAAACAGAGGCCTACTCTCCTGAAGACCTGAGTCCTAGCTCTACTGCTTAACATTCTGTCCCTCCTCCAGCATGTAAGTGTAGGGGGTTTATGTGGCAAAGGATTGATAGCAGGGGGCTGTCAGGGGTGGCCTCTGTGAGAAGATGCCAGCAGCTGCTGCATGTTAGATAAGGGCCAGCTCCAGGCGGCTCCAAAGTGACCTGCCTCTGGCCAGAGCCAAGTCACTGAGTGACTCTGGTTGTGCCTCTGCGAGAACAAATTTAAGAAAGGGAAAAAAAAAGAACTGCTGTGCCACAGCAGCTGGGAGAGAGAGAAGTGGAAAGATGTGAGCAAAACAGCCCCGCAGTCCCCCAGGTCAACTCAGCAGGAGGGCAGGGGGTGCTCCAGGCAGGCAGCAGCAGTTCCCCTGTGGGCTGTGCAGGGAGAGGCCCCCGGTGGAGCAGGTGGATGTGGCCTGGAGGAGGCTGTGGCCCATGGAGAGCCCCCACAGGGTAAGGCCCCAGGCCGGAGCCTCCGTGGAGAGGAGCCTACACAGGAGCAGGGGCAGAGTGACTGTGAAGGAGCAGCAGAGACTAAGCATCAGGGACTGAGCACAGCCCCCGTTCCCTGTTCCCCTGCACCGGTCGGGGGGGGGAGGTAAAAGAGGGCAGATGAGGGGAAGGTGTTTTTAGTTTGTTTGGTTTTACTTCTCACTGCTCTATCTTGTTAGTAACAGGTAATAAATTACATTAATCTCCATATGCTGAGTCTGTTTTGCCCGTGATGATAATCGTTGAGTGATCTCCCTGTCCTTATTTCAACCCTTGAGCTCTTTGCATCGTATTATGTCCCCATTTCACTTTGAGGAGGGGCTGTTAGAGAGCAGTTGTGGTGGAGTTCAGCTGCCTAGCAGGGTAAAACCACCACTGTAAGCAATCCATTGCTCCAAATAATTATAAAAAGCCATTTAAAAACAACAACAGCAACAAACAGAGCTTAAGAATAGGTTAAAATCTTCAGTACTGAAGTAGACAAAGAAAGATTAAATCCCCAAATGCACAAACTTTGACCAAACTGACCAGGTATGGATGCAATTTCGAAAATTCATCTACTTCACAAAATCTGTCTCCACTTAGAGCTCACTGATATTTCTAAACCTAAACTGAATAAAGCCTCCTGGAAACCTGTGGTACCCAGCCTGTAAGCCTTCCCTGACTCCTGATAAGTCCCCAAGTAGAGGTATTGAATAAACCGCAGCTCATCTGAATTGTTCAGACAGTGCACACTGCTGCCCTTTGCCAAGTGCTCTGTGTTCCTATCCTTATCACCTGTGTAACTGCCATAGAAATGAGGCACATACATGAATATCACAGGAGATGTACTGATCAAGTGCCAAAAGCATAACTGTTCGTGTCCCAGAGGGAGCCACAAAGCACAACGCTAAGATTCCTTCATGACAAACTACGTTTGCCCTCCAGAAATTCATTTTTAGAGAAATTACAATTTCAAGTGATTTTAAAATGGCCCCACAACCAACTTAATTAACACTGAAGACTTTAAATGATCCTTCTTTCCCATATAGATCATGTGACAGAGAAATTTAGAGCAACATACACCAGTGTGATAATACCAATATAGTTTTATTCTAAAATATGGTCAAAATTCCTGTGCATATATAACTTACTTCACTTGTTCCTATAAGAATAAATGATTTACTTTGGAATTTGTTAGATGGATGTGATCTACAGATATGTTTCTTCATGCTACTAAAACAAGAATGCAGGGAAGAGAGATTATAATCCTTTCTATCCACAAAGCAATCAGAAACCTTCAAGATTTATGCAAATGGAAAATGTATTGGTGTTGGTTTTATAAATATTTTAAATATATTTGTCTTAGATTTGTTCTTAAAATAGTAAAGGATTGTACAAACTGTGTTTTTAAGACAGTGTACTTGGCCTATTGCAATACCAAATGAGCTGTAACAGTTTTATGTGGGTGGGAACATCCAAAAAAAAATCTTAAAGAAGCAGGGAAATGACTTTCATTGTATATTAAATTAACAAAGTATTGTATATGCAACAGTTATGGGAACAAGGGAGACCATGGTTCAAAGTGGGCATGGCAAATGCCAAACTCATTTAGGTTATTGGAAAGGTCTGACCTGGTCCTGATGTAGATGTTTGTTGTGGTTTAACCCAGCAGGCAGCTCAGCATCACGCAGCAGCTTGCTCACTCCGCCCCCACCCCCCCCGCAGTGGGATGGGGGGACAACTAGGGGGCAAAAAGCAAAAGCTTGTGAGTTGAAATTAAGACAGTTTATTAGGAGTGACAAGAATTATTATTATTAATAATAATATACAAAGCAAGTGATGCACAATGCAATTTCTCACCACCCACTGACCAATGCCCATCCCATCCACGAGCAGCCGGTCCTTCCCCCTCCTGATGTAATGTAAAATGTAATGAATGCAACACAGGAGGAAAACCTTTGGGTTTCTAAAAATGTCTCCAGATAGATATGTCTTGTATCAGAGACAAACACAGGAGATTGGCAGTTAGGTTTGCATTTCATTAGGATGAAAAAAAACAAAACAAAACAAAACCTTTATTTTGACATGTCTTCAGTGCATCAGTTTCTCAGGAAGAAACTGTTCTCATTTTAACTCAGAAACTTCAAGGCCATGGATAAACAATTTCTTATTGATCCCGCTGTACCAACAGAAGAGGTCGTCGCCCTTAATTTTTCCCCACTATTGGCAGCTGCTTACCATCACCTCTCTACCAGAGGCAATCACCCCATCAAGGTAACAGTTCAGCCAGGTAAAAACGAAGTTAACCTCAGCCAGATTCTGCCTGCAAAGTGATGTTAGGGTGTACTTATACAAAGCACAGCCAGAAGTATTTCCATTAATCTAGCACTAGGGGCTGTCATTTCTCTAACCACAAGAGACCTATCCAGAGGAAAACCTCCAAGAACAGGTGCTGTGATCTGCGGCCTGCAGAAAGGCCTCTCTCTGTCTTTAATTTCTTTAATTGCCTCCTGCAGACTTTTCCCTTTCATTCAGCCTTGTACAATACAGCCTAATAGGAGACTCTGGCCTTTGCAGAAAAATAATAATAATAATTGCAGTATCAACTGCTTTCTACATTCTGCAAGCAGTACTAATCTGCAAGGTTTCTGCAGACTTCTTAATTAATGAAAGCAGGACTAATGGAGCAGTAATTATACCCCAAAAGCTTTCCGTAGAGATTCTGGCAACAACTGCCTTCATTTTGTGTTCTGATTAGGTGTCTAACTGATGCCTTCTTTCATTCCAGCTGTGCCCTAAAACCTTGCTCAGGTCTGCCTACTTTACGTATTGATCTATATAGTTTTCTGCAACTTCCTGGTGACATCTGTCAATCAATTCCAACCTAACAGTGAGCAGAGACTAACATACAACAATTAACACTGTAGAATTTAACAACGCTACTTGTTTGAAGGGTGTAGAGGAGACAAGAGAATAATTTATTGTAAACAGTAATGAGCAGTGAAGAAAAAAAAAAAAAAAAAAAAAAAAAAAAAAAAAAGTATGAAGTATTTTTTTTACCATAATATGTATGTAAAAAAATACTATTTGCAGTAAAGAAAAAAAAGCTTACTTCTACAGCTGGTTACTCAAAATGACCTGATGTATAGCAGAATGTGTTCTGACAGGCTTCCAGCCACATTCATTATAAGCATTTTGAAACTCCGGGTTAACTTTCATTTGTTGTAATGAATTCTTGAACAGAACAGGCATTTGTTGAATGTACTTTATACTTCCTCTGTTTTAGGAATGTACTTTACAATTCTGCTGTTTTATGATTTTTCCATGTTTCATTAGCTGCTGCTGTTGGGCTTTTTATCCCCTCTTACACTGCAGATGTCTGCTTCTTAGCATCATCTAGGAGATTTAAATATCTTGTTTGTGTTTGCCTAGGACATTACTGACGCTCTCCTCCTCTCTTGGCTTTTGTTCTTCTACAGCATATCTGAAGTTTGTCATAGAGTACTAGGAAGTAGTACATGCTATGCCTTTGTAGGCTGCCACAGACTTTCTGTATGAAGTACAGGCATCTCCTAAATTTGACATCTGCTGCATGATTTCCCATGATTTCAGGAAACTCCATGGTTCAGGTAGTTCCTACCGGTTTTATGTTCCTGTAAGATTTATCACTCTATAGTCCCTGGACAAATCTCCCACTCTAAGATCCTTATTCCTCAGGCTTTCTGTTTACTCCACACACCCCTGTCCCCCATATATTCTTAACATTAAATATGTTCTTAAGTCACAGTAGTTTCTATATCATTTGAGTTTGCATTATAGGAAAGGCATCTACTAGTATTCAGTATAGACTAGTTCAGTATAGATTCAGTATGATTATATAGTTCAGTATATATATATATTATATATATACTATAATATATATTTTATACTTATATATATTTATTTATTATAATATTATATATATTACATAGTTCAGTATAGATTCAGTATAGACTAGTTCAGTCTATACTGAACTCAATGGATATTTTGCACAGGAGCCAAAGCTCTTTTTATGAAATGAATACATTTTTTACACTATTTATAGCATTTTCCATCTTGTTCTGCCCATGAAATGAACAAATGCAACTTGGAAAATGTAAAATGAATTAATATAGGTAGGAAATAAAAGATTAAAATTTTATGCTCAGGAAGTATATGCTGTTCCTTCTTGCAGCTATTTTCACTATATTTTCTGCATTTGATTTTCTTTCCAAGTGATCAAACATTGTCATCTACTCTGAGGGCAGTCTACTACAGTTGCTGTAAGACTGTTCTAAGTCCTTCTTAACTAATTTCTATTGTTCTCTTCTTCCCTTTTGGTTCTACTGTTTGGCATACTTTTATTACTGTATTTTAAATTAAATTGTAAACTCTTTGCACAAGGGTTTCTGATGAAGTTTTGCAGTTCAGCACATGAATCCAGTTACTGATGATAGTCTGAAAAATAGAATCACACACAGAATCACAGAATTTCTAGGTTGGAAGAGACCTCAAGATCATCGAGTCCAACCTCTGACCTAACACTAACAGTCCCCACTAAACCATATCCCTAAGCTCTACATCTAAACGTCTTAAAGACTTACAGGGGTGGTGACTCCACCACTTCCCTGGGCAGCCTGTTCCAGTGTCTAACAACCCTTTCGATAAAGAAGTTCTTCCTAAGATCTAGCCTAATAGGCTATAGTTAAAGCCGAAGATAGTTTAATATTCCATGATTCTGGTCTTCCCAAAGTTTGTGACTATGCCACTTCACTGTGCATTCACATAACACTAGGCAAGAGAAAAACCCAGTCATCATTTTGAAAGCATTTATCTAGCGCACTTATCCAATAAAATTACAAATCACTCTAATCAAAGGAAAGTGACCATGATGCCTAAGAGGCAACGAGCCTACTGACCTTCACTTTGGCAACTAATTACCACTAGTCTTGATAAATGCATTATATGCAGGTTTTAAATGGGCAGAATTAGCCAGGGTTAAATTTAGGGCTAGGAGCTGGGCTAGAAAAAAATAAGTCAAGCTAACACAAACCATAAGAACAGGATACCAGAATAAAGAAATCATTGCTGCCACTGTTGGTCATCAGGGTGCGTTTCTAGTTCTGTGCATGTGTAGGTCATTACATTAAAGACTTGGCAGCGGGCTGATTGTAAACCTGTCTCGGAAGGCCTGCTAAGACAGACCAGGTACATTTTGTTTGGGAGCAAGCAGAGGGTCCATTCAACAAGTTTTAGGTCAGAGTTAGAGCAAAGTTTAGTGTTTGTAAGGATAAATAAATAAATAAATAAATAAAGGAAAAATGCCCAGATCCAAAACAGGCTGCGAGGCTGTATGTGGCGTTATAGCCCATGCTGTAGCAGACCGTGCTTTAGTAGGTGAAGGGCACTGTGCTTCGGCTATCAGTAGGATCATGGTGTTAGAAAACGGCCTGGCAGTAGCTTGAGAGATATTGTAGCATCTAGCTTTAGAGGACTGATGCTTAGTCAAAAATATATGCATATATCCTTCCTTTCGCATTTTGGCCTCCTGAAGCCCTCGTGGGGGCTTACAGCTCGTGAGGCAGCAGCAGCGCCTCGCCTGTGGGGCAGCAGCCGCAGCCCGCGGGGCTCGGCCATGGCCCGGCCTCCCCGCCTGAGGAGCGGGGCGAGAGGACGGTGCCGGGACCCCTCGGGGCCGCCCGCGGAGCCCGATGGCGGGGGGCGCCTCTGAACCTCCTCGCCAGGGGACGCAGCCCGGAGCCGCGGCCGCGGCCCCTCCCGCCGGGCGGCATGCGGGGCGCTCGCAGGCGGCTGTGCTCCGCCCTGCTGCTCGCCTACGGCCTCTTCTCGCTCTACGCGGCCTACACCGTCTTCCTGCGGCCCCGCCGCCCGGCCGCCCCCCGCCCGCCGCACAGGGACCGCCGCGGCCCGCGAGGTGAGAGCGGCGGCCGCCCCCCCCCCGCAGCCCGCTCCCAGCCGCCCGCCGCGGGCCTGCCCGGCACCAGCGGCACGGCCGCGGCCGGCATCGCTCCGACGGGGCCTGGGGGCGAACAACGGGCACGGCCCGGGGAGCCCGGGCAGCGCCGGGGGCTGAGGGGAGAGCGGGGACGAGCCGCCCCCCCCCGCACTGTGCTGGCGGCCGCCATTTTGTGGGTGCCGCGGGCGGGGCGGGCGCCACCTTGGGAAGGGAAGGGAAGGGAAGGGAAGGGAAGGGAAGGGAAGGGAAGGGAAGGGAAGGGAAGGGAAGGGAAAACTGAACCTATCTGGGGAGGACATGCCCCAATTCTACCTTTAGACCCCTATCTATCAAGCAGTTTGCACACTTCCTAATAAAAATCACATCTTGTTTGTTTTTCAGCCTGTCAATTAGTTCATTTAGCGTGTATAGAGCTATGTTATCGACATAAACATATTTTAAACTATTTTTCATATAAACTATGTTATACTGACTAAGAGGATATTTGGAATTCAGTACTGACCAGAAAAATTATAAATTTTCTACATTTGTAAGCCCAGAGTTTTTATATAAATTCTCTTTTTGGATTTCCTAGATAATGATCATGTTTCTTTGGGAAACGAAGAGTGGAATCCTTGGGAAGCTGATGAGAAGAATGAACAGATTGCTTCTCAACAGAGATATGAAAATAACGTTAAGATGATAAAAAATGCAAGATCTCACCTAGAACAAACCAGTCTTAGAGTACAGATTTGGGGAAAAGCAGCAATTGGTAAGCAGATGTAATCTAGGCCTATGTAATCACAACTTCTGATAAATCACTTTGCCTTTTTTTCTTTAGTTGACTCTAATGTATGTATATGATTAAAATATGTGGACATCTATAAATGAAAAGTGTTAAAGAAATAGAAGCTATTACTCAAAAATATCTTAATACCAATATAAGAGTAGTTAGGTGCCAGATTCTTTGTATCAGTTCTTCTGGGAGCTGTTTTTCATTTCTATCCAGGGAAGGTCACGCAAATAGCAGAGTTACTTTTTGAAGCCAGTGTAATTTACAGAGCAACAGATAAACAGGCATCTTATTTGGTTAAAACAGAATAATTGTAACATTTACACTTTATGAACTAAAGCATTGTACAGTGAGAAATAAGGTAATTTGTGTACCATACTAGTATAATCACTGATGAACTTGAAAAATGTTCTGTTGTAGAAGACACTGAGAGACTTCTCAACATGAACTGGGGGCCAAGGTCGTCTTAAGATTTTTAGCTACTGCTGAAGACATCTTGTTGTTTGTATTACAGCTTTTTTAGAAATGCGAAATTTCCAGTTTAAGTTGAATTTTTATGTAGTATTGCAGAACACGTTGGTATTCTGACATAAAATTTGGTGTATTTCAATATAGCTTAAGAGCAGTATGGTTGTCCTTAAAATGGAGATTAATATTTGTTAATTTTTAAGTGTTAACTGTACCAGAAAGAGATGCTAGCAGAAGTGATAGTGTGACATATCTTCATCTACTGATATTTTGACAGCCAAAGAATCTTTTCATATGCTTTGATGTTTGAAAAATTCATCTTAATTACCAAGTCATACAGAAATTGGGGGGGCAATGTCTGCATTATATAGGAAGCTTTGACATTTCTTAAGCAATTTTTTTTGTCTTGTTGGTAGTGTGGAGTAGGCAAGGTATGTGCATTCAAATTGACCATCATGTCTTCATCATTTATGTAGGTCTTTACCTTTGGCAACATATTTTTGAAGGGCATCTTGAGCCAGCTGATGTGACTGCACCGTGGAGAGAAGGAAGCCAAAAGGCGGGAAAAACATACTTCAGGTACTATCTTTGTGAAGTTGACTTAATCTGTGCAAAATTTAGCTTTCCAATGCATAGTTTGTTAAAGAGCATGATAAGATGCATCGGTGCAATATTTTGTCTATCAGAGTTGTAATTATTTTAATATCAGTTGCAAGTGCTTTAATTTTGTAGTGTTTTGATAACAGAGAAGTATGCATACAATTTCTCCTTTAATATTACCGCAATAAATGGTTACATGAATGGAAAAATGTACTTGATAAAACCAACAAATTTTAGCCCAAACACACTGCTATTAAAAATCAAAAGCTATGAAGCAATTTCATCAGCTCTTTTGCAAAGATCTCTGTATTTGAAAGAACTGTGAAAAAACTATGAATGGTGCTGCTTGGTCATCTCCTTCATGGAGATCAAGAGATCTTTCCATTCACAGACTCAGAGAAAGAATACAATAATACCTTTTTTCAGCAGGGAGCGATGCCTGTAGTGTTTTGTTGGTGGGAAGAGACTCTTTTTTTTTTTTTTTTCCTAGATACAAAATCTCAAAACCAATACAAATCATTGACATTCTATCATATACATTGTCTTCTTGGCATGCACACAAGGATATTTTTCAAGACCTTGCCTTTCATCTTAATAAGAAATAATTTGCTGCATGTAACTGAAACCATCACTTGACTGATTATGGATATTTTCTCTCTGGTCTGCCTGTTTCAGATGAATAATAACCTCACATGGTCTGTGTATGTGTATCTCTCAGAGAAAGACTTTCATACTAACATATGAATATCTTCTTGTTATATTTAGAGGTATTGGGGATAATAGCCTTTAACTTCAACTTGAACGTTAAATCCTATGAAAATACAAAGTTTATATCAGGTACCAATATAGCAGCAGTTAATATTTGACAGGCTAGTAAGATTTTTTTTATGAAAATTACAGAGAATATGTGAATATAACTGTGATTTTAATGATTGGGATTTTGAAATAAAATAGTTGAAATTCTACTTTTTAGTCAAATTGGAAATGATAATCTGTAGCTTTTTGTGAGGACAAATTAGTATGATTTTGGCTGCTCAGTCATAAAAATATTTTCTGGAATTGTTGACTTCTTTATTGTCTGGCTGAGGTAAATTATCTCCATTTGATTACTAGATGAGGCTAGAGGGAGCTAGCTGAGGTGACATATTTGGAGAATATGTGCTGCTGTGCAGTTTTGTGGTAAGTCTAATGATTGTTAAAACATAGAGCTCACATGAATGTTTTTAAAGAACATCAAATCAGAAGACACAGAAATGCCAAAATAGCACTTGAATACACTTGCATGAATAAGCCCAATGCATATCTTTATGGTGGAAAATGCACGTTTTGATGGCTTTTAAGTTTTTACTCAGGAAGTTGCCTAAAGGATACTGAAACTATCAACTTCTACATGAACTTCAGGGACATTTACATAACAACACAGGTGAAGAAGGAGCTGCTGAGCTGTGATTTTTAGTGATGTGTTGGCATGTTCCTTCAAGGAGTAGGAAGAGTTTATCAGCTTCCTTGGCCTGAAGCGATTCACATCCTTCTCTCTCTTGTCATCCAGGAGGATGTTTGTAGAGAAGAAGGTGTCAAACTTATCATTAAGTAAAAGCATTCCTAAATGTTTGTTCTGTTGAGAGTCACACCCCTCTCTATTTTAACGTTCAGAGCTTCTTTCCCCCAGGCCCTGATAGACTTGGTTGGTTGTTCAACAGTTTTCTTCTGCCCCATTCTCCTGTCCTCTTTATGTAAACCACAGCCATTCATTGCAGGTACCTGAATGAAAACATATTGGTCAACAAAATTAACGAGCAAAGACTTCTTTACCTGCCATATGATTTTCCCAAAGGATAGCTTGTGGCAATTTAGTTTCCTTAATAGCCTTCATTGATTTTTTTTTTTTTCGAAAATCCAAATACACTATTTCTACTGGATTCCCTTTATCTGTATTCTTACTAAAACACTCAATGGATCTCCATCAGATTAGTGAGACAGCTCTATAGGAGCCGTGTTTATCTGCATGTGTGATCGGTGATCTTACTCTTTATTATACATTCTTCTGGAGAGGGAAGTCGTACTGACTGGTCTGTAGCTCCTGGAGTTTTCTCAAGATGTTTTTGTAGGAGTGGTGCTGCTTTTCATTAGGCACGGTGTCTCTTCATAACGACTGCTATGCATACTTTTGCCAGTAGTTCTGCAATTTCATATCCGAGTTTCTTCAGAACTCTCAAGTGCAAACCATCCAGGTCCAAGTTCTTGTTGTTGATGTGGTGCTTCATGTTTAGGACACCATGGGGAGAGTGGACAGGCGGCATTGTTTCCTTCTTGGATTGAGGCACACACTTTACCCGGACTTCTTATACAGTGTTTTTAAACAGTTAGTTGTACTACTTCTCTCAGAGTTGGTCTCTTGATTTTCTTGTTTTTAAGTAATTCCTTTATTTCATATCAAGTATCCATGCTGGATATATTTGGCATGTTTTCTTCTGGTATGGTTTTAATTGTATTGCTGTTTCAGAGAGGCTGTCTGACTATCACCTTTGGAACCAGGTTCATAGGGGTTCTAAGACTAGCAAGGAAAAACAAGGACTTCATAGGAAGCAAGTAATTTATTGAGTAAAAAATGTCATCTCCATATATCACCAGATACAATCTATACAGAATCACAGAGTATGCCGAGTTGGAAGGGATCCACAAGGATCATCGAGTCCAACTCCTGGCAACCCAAAAAATTCAGACCATGTGACTAAGTGCACAGTCCAAACGCTTCTTAAACTCCGACAGGCTTGGTGCAGTGACTACTTCCCTGGGAATAGTGAGACTCTCCTAGTGCTACTGCACGTCTTAATTTAGTAGCTTCTGCAATCCCCCTTACATTTCCCAGTCCCTATTGTATTCTAAGTGGGAGTTAATATCACGACCTTAGTATGATGGTTTTGTACTACAGTGTGGGATTTTCATAGTGTTCCCCCTCCAGTGCAGTTTCATGCTGCTAAGATTCACGTTTTCCTACACACCGACCATTGCTTCCCCACCTCTTCATCCTGTTACTCCTGTGAAGTTTGTAGCCTTACAGCACTGTGTCCATAGACAAAACCCATTTCCCCCAGGTCTCTTTTACAAGGTGGTCATCAAGGCAACTTCATATCCCACCCGCTATTTTAGGCATTTTGATGTTCTCTCTTGCGAATCTCAGTGATGAGGATGTCACTGTCCTTGTGCCCTACAAAGTCTTTTGTCACTGTATGTTTGGATTCAAGTATTGACCTGATCTACATTTGATCTGTTAAAAGTCTTAATTCCAAGTCGTGTGTCTCCCGAATCTTGGCTCCAAGATGTGCCGCTCCCACAGAGGCAGCACGATGACAGCCTAACTCAGGTTTAGAACATGCTTGCTGAAGGTCAGTCTGTTCCAGGTATCCTCACTGGAGTAGTTTGTATGGCTTTTGATGTGAATTTTCTTATTCTTACAAAACACATTTGAACTGAAACTAGCTGTCAGTCAGCATTTCAAGTTCATTCTCCATTAAAATTCTCTTATTCTAAATTAAGTATAGCTGGTAGTTGAAAAAAAATATAGTAATGCTGAAGACCTAGAGAGCTAACACTTCATTGATTCCTGAGGAGAACAAAAACTTATTTTTTTTAATTTGTTTTTTCTCCTCCACTCTTTCCTGAGGTGTGTAATCACTAATCCTTTGAGTTCAGTCAATAGTCTGTTAAAACAGCAGTTAACTGAAGAGCAAGAGCTGACAAACACTGGTTTGCTTAGTGGCAGTTCATAAACGGCTGTTCATGTACTTGTACTTCAGATACTTTTAAATTATCAGTGATGTAATGATTTTGCTACATGATTGAAATGCCTTTGTTATATTTATTGTTTATATTATATAAAAATATATATAATGTTTATAAATATATAAAAATATGTATAATATATATATATATATATATATATATATATATATATATTGTGATAGATCGCAACGTGCAATTTTATACCTAAAATGTTTGTGCTACAAACTCAAAACCTGAAATTTGTCCTGGGTCATACAAGCATCATAAGTTTACCTTTAGGTACCTACCTCTCATGTTACAGATTTTATTGAATATCAGATGATGCAGTCTGTTTTTTGGTTACCTTACCGTAACCAAAATTTCAGAGAAAAATCAAACACCAGACCAGCCAGCTGTTCCTCACAAAGACACATTTAAGTAAAGGCAACTTTATTTCTGTGTTATAGCTGTAGTTAACAACAGAAACGGTTACAGATGCATAGGTACTTCACAGTATATTGCATTTAGTTTATTGAAGAAAAAAATCTCTAGAGTGTTGTAAGGATGATGAGGATTAAGGTCAATAATTTGTCTTAAGGATGTTTACTGTTTGTATTTCGGTTTTCACAGCTTCATCACTGGTCCATCTGTAGTTCCTGGCTACTTCTCAGTTGAAGCTGAAAATGTTGTGCTAGTTCTGAATGGAAGAGAAAAAGCAAAGATCGCTTACGCCACTCAGTGGTTGCATTACGCACAAACGTTAATCCAGACTCACAAGATACAGCATGTAGCTGTTGTGCTGCTTGGAAATGAGCAGTGCAACAACGAATGGATTCAACCATACCTGAAAAGACACGGAGGATTTGTAAATCTGCTCTTTGTAACATATGACTACGCATTGGTAAATGAAGAAGATATTTTCCAGTGGCCTTTAGGAGTAGCCACGTAAGTGCTGTAGACACAAATTATAATTGAAACTTAATTGTTATGTGTGAGGTGTGGAAAATACATCTGAATGTTACTGCTAGTTCCCAAAACGATTATAGTAAGTCAATTGTAGAACTTGGTCCTGGTACTGCTTTTCTAAATGAAGCATTGGAATCTTTGGAAATTACATTTAACAATTAAAATAATAACATAGGAAAAGAAGGCTAGGATTTAGGGAGCTTTTTTTAAAAAAAAAAAAAAAAGGAACCTGTGTCCAGTGGGGTTTTCAGTTTGATTATTTCTACTTCAGTAGATTCGCTCTTGAGATTTATTGTAACTGCTGATGTACTACATGCATGAGGATTTAAAAGATAATTATGACACAAGGATTTAAAAGGTATTTATGTAAAAAGGTTCCAACTACTGCTTGTTTCGGACAGGAAAGCAGTGGTACTGGCAGTACTGTTTTTTAACCCCTGTTTTGGCTCTCAAAAGGAAATGGGATGGCTCCCATTTGGGATTAGTACACTCCAGTATCACAGTAGCATAAACTGGCTTAAGTGCTTACTCACAAAACCTTTTGGTTATACTTAGTGCTCAGGCTGTTTATCTGGAGTAAATACCTGTTTGGTTCAGTTAGATGTACTCCTTCCTGTTTACTCCATATTAACAGAGTTAATACTGTCGTAGCTACTTCCTGTAGTAATAAGAAGAAAAGAAATCAGGATTGTTTTCATAACTCGTGTTGTATTTGAATTTAGTATCTATACTGAGACAGTCTGCAAATTGTATGGAGTAAACTCAGGTGCAAAGCTGGATGGGGTAAGATAGATAGGGTATCAGAATGGGGCTTTGCAGCCCTTTTACACCAACAGTTGCAAAAATTGTCGTTAAAGTTATGTAAATGGGACAGATTTTCCAAGGGAAGAGGGAAAAGAAAGATGTAGGAAGCTGCAAAAATACTTGGAATGAAAAAAACAGTTCTCTGAGAGTAGGTAAATTGACATTCATCAGGTAGGAGAAGAAGTAGGAAACGGCTGTTCGTTAAAAATATGGGATGGTCAGGAAAGTGAGTGTCTGTTCAGAACTATTAATGACAATTAAGAAATCGCTATGAAAGAAAATAGAGACCACCTCTAAAAGCACTAAAGAGTTGGTATCAGGGTGTATTTTTTCTTCAAATAACAGGAAAGTAAAGAACAGTGATCCCTCTAAAATAATGACATTGGAAGGAATCTCTATCTTAATTCGAGAACGTTAAGGGGCAGAAAAAAAGGACTTCTTACCATTCATCTGTTCCAGACAAAAATATAAAATTAACTTTATTTAATGAAAAAGTTAGTGCCAACCCTTCTGCTGAAGCAGTTTTTCAGCTGACCAAAATTCCTGACATAAGATTTGAAAAAACAGTCAAAAAATAATAATAATAATAATGAAAATGAGTCTAAAAAGATAGCATATAGCTCACATTGGATCCCAGGATTTTGCACTGGTTTTGTTGAGTCCTAAAAGCAAGGTTGAATAGCTTGTACAACAAGCTGTTTAGTAGCCAAAGATTAATGAATGCAACCAGGTCACAGTGACATTTTTCCTTTGAGAGGTTACCAGTGTGTTTTCAGCTGATGAACATGCCCAGAGGTCAGGTAACTGAGACCTCAACTCTGTAATTGCCTTTATCCTGGCCTTTTCAGTCAAAACTAGTGGTTGCATCCAGAACAGAGCATTTCAGAAAAGTGTGTCTCTGAGTAGTGTTTGTAGCATGCATACGTAATTTCTTTGATGTCGAGACAGAACAGAAGTCTTCAGAGACATTCAAGAAGAGAGTGGTTGGGACAGAGGGAATAAAGACCAACTTTTTGGACAGGACTTGCACTGCTTTGCTTATAGATGTAGATTGGTAACAAACAGGTGTTTTTAGTCTTGGAATCTTCTATGGTAAACATGAAATAGCGCAAAATGTATTTTCTCTTGACATAAAACATGTCATTATCTAATGTGTACATTGTTTTTACAGCTACAGAAATTTTCCGGTTGTAGAACCCAGCTGGTCAATGCTACACGATCCAAGGTCGTATCTATGTAATTTCTTAGGAACAGTTTATAAGAACTCTTCGAGGGAAACTCTAATGGAAATCCTGAAGCAGGATGGACTTGATAAGCTTTGCTGGATTGCAGCCAGAGAACAGTAAGACTCTGATTTACTTCATGAAAATACTCTGACATTTTTGCTTAGTTCATTATTAACAATCCTTTCTTGAATTTAAAAAAACAGTGCAAATAAAGGTATCCAGTCATCCTTTGTATAAGGCTTCATAGTACAACCTTTCTGTTTCAATATTTTAAAGTATATTTTTAAATGCCTTGAAAGATCTATGTATACTACATAGAAAGACCATCTGCCTTTTTTTTTTCCTTACATACATTTGATTATGATAGGAGAAGAAATACTTGTCTTGCACCTTGTATGTCTTAATATCTTACTAGAAGAAAAAGGCAGCTATATTTTGCTGTGTTCTATGCAAGGATGATTTAATCTGAACGATATTACTCTTCATTGCTCAATGGGTAGAGCAGATGTCTTGAGTAACAGGAATAGGGTTCTGATAGTTTTTCTTAATTTTGCCAAGCAACGCCTGTAAAATGATTGATAGTAGGCACAGCAGTGCTTAGGAAAACCTGTGCTACCCTGATGAAGAGTCTCAGGAGATGAGTAGTGTCTGGCATAAACCCTTACCTCACAGACATTCTGAGGCACTCCAGGCAGACTGATGGTTAACAGATTGTTTAACATTCTAGAGCAGAAGGATGTAAAAAGCGAGCCTCTACTGATTTGAAGTATTTAAGACCAAAAAAATTCATTGGGAAGTACATCAAGTGTTTCCTTGTATGTCTCGTCCCTGTATATCTCTACCTTTCATTGTAATGTGTGTGGGAAAAATACTAATGTTCAACCCCTTTACTTTCCTAGGTGGCAGCCTCAAGAAACAAATGAAAGTTTCAAAAACTATCAGGATGCCTTGCTGCAGAGTGATCTGACGTTGAGCCCAGTGGGAATAAATACAGAATGCTATAGGATTTACGAAGCTTGTTCGTATGGATCCCTGCCTGTGATAGAAGATGTAATGACACCTGGTGATTGCGGAAATTCATCAATGTACCACAGTGCTCCATTACAATTATTAAAAACCATGGGGGCTCCATTTATCTTTATTAAAAACTGGAAAGAGCTTCCTGCTATTCTAGAAAAAGAAAAAAAAATGAGCTTACAGGAAAAGATTCAAAGGAGAAAAAAGCTTATAGAATGGTATCAAAACTTCAAAGCGTGGATGAGACAGAAATTCATTAATACTTTGGAAAATTCATTTCTGCCCAGTGATAAAGGATAAATTTCCCTTTTGAAAATCTAGAATAGATTGAAAGTTTAATTTCCATTAACCTTCTGAGGAAGCTTTTATTCAAAAAAAAAAAAAAAAGAAACCTCACAAGGCAGGTGCATTCCTTTTGAAGTCAACAGAGTTGGGCTAGCTTAGCCAGGAGCTATGTTTGGCCCTCCATCCGTAACAATTTCCAGAGAGAATGTTAATGTAGAGGGATGGTAGCCTGTAAGGGTGGCAACAACTTTGACTGTTTTTACAATTTCTGTGCTGGTGTGTAATGTGGTAAATTTCTTTAGGAAAATATCTTTCAGCATGTGAACTTGTTAAAAATCCAACATGAGAACAACAGTTGGTTTTGAGGAAAAGATAAGAAGGAAAGCTGTATTGTACAGAATAATGTATTATGAATGCTGAAAATTACCAGGTTTAACACAATCAGTAAGGTATCTCCTGGTAAGTGTTGGTTTTGAAAATGTGAACTCTTTACTTGATTGACATGTTTCATTTCCAAGAAAGTGGACGTAAAGCTAATTAAACACTGTGGAATAAAAATGTATATTTCAAGGTAAAAGCAGAGAATTCTTTCTTAGAAATATTACCTCACAATGTATTTCCCCTTTAATTTCAGATATCAAAATATCTTTCATTTCCGTGTAGTTTTAAGACATACCTTTACGAAGCTCTGCTGAGGGAACAGTCATTGCCTGCAGTTACAGCTGCACATCCTGAGCACTTGGCCTTCAACATGAACCCGCATGTGGCTTATCTGATTTCTAAAAATCTGCTGAAACCTATCAGCTCCAAAAGATGACAGAAATGCAATACTGCATGTTTATGACAGTTTTCATTAAATGTAGTGAAAGGGATCTGTTATTGTTCTTGTACATGAGAAATGAGTACGTGCTATTATCTTCTGTGTGTTTGGCTGAGCTGCTTTTCCTGCATACACAACATTGGCACGCCAAAAGTGGTGTAGCAGCCAGTTCTGTCTTTGAAAGTCAGTATGCCATATGGGTTCATTCTCATGTAGGAATCTAAAAGCCAGTGTGAATGTTCTGCTAAGTGATATTAATTAGTGTAAAACTCCTATCTAGTTCTGGAATATGTATCATACAAGAGCACTTCATTAGTATTTTTTTTCAATTTTCTTGCATCTTTTCTGTTAAAACATATAAAAGCACTGGGTTTTAGTTCACTAACAGCAAATGATACACACACTGGCTGTTCCAGATCTGCAATAAGGTATGGCTCAGAGCACATAGATTTTTAGGATCTTGCATTCCCAATGCAGTTAGTAGACAAAGAGATGTTCTCAGAAGACAAATAAGTTAAATTCAAATAAGCTAAGCTGCATGTCTAAGATAGATTTCCTGTGACTATCCCCCACCCATTCTATCTGAAGCATCATGCAATTGCAATACAATGCAAATGTATTCCATTCTGCTGAAGCTGGAAGCACAGCTATTACAATTCAGCACTCAGCTGATGAACCTTGCTTGGAGGAGGAGCTTGCTGGATCAAATTTAGAAGAAATTTCCATACTGAGGATCTAAAGTCACCATCTGCACAGTTGCACATGGCATTAAGAGGGCTAGAGGAAGCTCGGTGCTCTGCAGTAGCGAAGTGTCATTGCTGTAATTTCCCTCTACTAGAATCTTTCTCCATAAGCTACAGAATGTTGAGCAGTGATCTAAAGCAGGGTTTTTCAATACGTAACAGGCATTCCTGAAGGATTTAAGTGGACTTCAAAAAAAAAACAAATAAATAACAGCTGAGAGTCTCTTATCTAGTCAGCCTAGATTTTCGTCTAGGGTTGGTAATTCCTGTAAATTTGGTGGTGCGCAAGGTAAAGTTTGAAAAGCAGCTCAGTGTGTTAGTCACCAGTAGTGCTATTCATGTGTTCATTTATAAGTAAACATGTGAGATTATTTCTGAACTTGTGCAGCTATTATATCTTAAGGGAGCACAATAGGTGCATCAGAGTTTTATCAGAATTTCACACCACAGCTACTTGCCTGTTCTTGAAGTTGAAAGAGGAGTGATTCACATTTTATCTATGTTTAGCCAAAATCTTGACACTTCAAATTCATCTGCTTCAGTCCAACAGGAATTAGTGCTAGATTTTCCTTGTGTTCTATTTGTAATGCCAACGGAGCAAAGAGAGCAAACCTTCTGCAAGACAGGGGAAGGTTCTTAACACATCAAACAGGTGCTAGTGTTTATTTTTCCCTTATTCCACTATCTGATTTGTGAGGGAGATTGTAGTTCTGTTTTTACTTTCTAATCTTTTCTTGGAAAAATTGTCAAACTTGCACTCTGTTTGGATTCTTCTCACTTCTCTCTTTCCTTACCCCATAGCCTCAGTTGCCTCATCTCCACCAGCTCCAAGCACTTTGCTCCATTATAGCAGCCCCAGGATCTTCTGCCTGTTTTGGGGCACTGCCCAGGGAGCTGGCAGGTGAGCGATACCCCTGGGTTCTGCGTGCCTGTGTTCATCACATCCAGTGCTGTCCATGCAGGACATTGTGTGTTGTGCAAGTGGGAGCATTACAGATCTCGAAGTGGGAAGAGAGCGAGCTCACCTGATTATGATTATAAGGACCAAAACCCCACTCCAAAGTATGGTTTTGCCTAGATGAGGGGAAATTTGAAGAAGAAAGAGAAGCTAGTTTTGGTAGCTCTGGTACAATACCCAATGTGCCACAAATTGCAAAGGAAAATGAAGTCTGCATTAGGGTGGGAGGATAGAAAACAAGAATGAGAGAGAAGTAAGGCATAAGGGACCTTAGCAAACAATGTTTTGAAACTGGGGGAAGGAAGAGAGGGAGGGGTGCAAGAAATTGGAGATGAAGTCTCTTCAGTGGTAGAGGAAACTGGTTTAAAAGAAGGGAAGCAGTTAAGCCATTGGAGAAAAAGTTTATCAGCTACAAGGTCTGTCCTGGTGGGAGTACGTAATATCTGCTGGTAGTGAGAAGTTAAAGAATCAATGTAGTTTAACACTGAGAGGAAAATTCATGCTTTGTTTTTGCAATTAGCCCTCTGGTTCAAGGGTGGGATGGTGAAGTAAGGCTTTACAGAGCGTGACCACACATCCCACCTGTCAGAGAGGCAGCACTGAGGAGAACCGAGCCTTTCTTGAACCAGGAATGCTGACTGTAACATCACATGTTGTCTGATTGCCTTGCTATAAGAGGAACCAGATCTAGTGTCTCACAATTTGCTCTACTTTTGTCTCCATTACATGATTCTGAACCTGTTAGGAATGGCAGCGAACGCCATGGTGTGAGCAGGTTACAAGGCCAGCTCTAGAGTAATGTATTTCCAAAGAAACGTTGTCAGCCTTTATCACTGTCAGTAGTCCTGTAGACGAGGCAGTACCTTGCAAGGTCAGGCTCTTGATTGTTTTATCACTCTTGGACACTAAAGCTGGTGTATATTCCAGTATCTATATATTTCAGTGTTGTCAGATACTATCCTTCAGTGACTGAAAAGAACATGGCAAATGGAAGTTTTGAAGAAGCCTTTCTCACAGCAATCGTTCAGTATGAACTAGGGCTGCTATATGCTGGTATCAGCAGAGTCTCTCTTGGCCTACTGGCCTTACCAAAACACTTCCAAAACTACAAAGATAAAATCCTGTTACATCTTGGCAAACCTTCCATGTTAGTACTAACCTCCAAGCTGGGCAGACTCAGCAGCAGCTTCCATTCAACAGAGCCATAAAATACTTCCAGGCATTCTTCCTACTGGGACGGGAGAAATGAAAGACGGTGGAACAAGATTGTGTTTATTTTGGCATGTCCTTGACGGCTGATGATGGGAGAAGCAAAAGTATTTCAAATCCAAATGCAATTTGCTTCCAGGGAAATTGCTGCCATAAGGCATGTTGGGACTGCCATTTTCCAAGAGCTAAGAAAGAATCTAATGTTTGCGTAGTGCTCCGAGCCCAATACAAAGGGTTTGATGAATCAGCCAAAAAAGTAAAGCTGACCTCATGGAAATGTGCCTGAAAGGATGACATACAGTTTACAATGGGTCCCAGGACTTTGTGTTGATTTTGTTGCTTTCTGAGTCCACAAAGATAAGTTAAACAGGCTGTACAATGAGCCCTCCTGGGATCGGTCCAAAAGTGGTGCTGTAAAAGCCGTGCTGTGCCGCAAAACCAACAGGAGTTCTGCGCTCTTGTTCTTTCTTCTCCTCCCAGAAGCTGATGCAGTCAGAGAATCGCATAGATTTAGTGTTAATCACCAGCCCATAAATCACCACTGCTAATCCTCCTGATAAGGAAACAGCTTGCAAAAGGTCATGCTACTGATTATCTTCGACACCGTAATTCTCTGGGTGGGTCAAATTTCAGGATTTCTTCGGTGTTTCCCAGACAATAAAAACCAGTACATGGGCAGGTATTTTTATCTTGCCAATATAAATACTCTTCTCATCATAACTACAAATCTGAGAACAGGGGACTGCTTGAATGTTAAAATGGTGACTCCAGTTTTAAAGAACTTAAAAGCTGAAAAGGCACTAGGGGTGAAACTCAAGGGCTGAAAGAAATGCTCGTCAACAATAGGTGAATATACCTATGTGCATTTCTGACGTACTTCATTCAAAATTTGTCAGAAAATGCATCTGAGCACTGAAACTACACAGCACTAAAAGGGTAAGAGCAAAGTTTTTCAAAATAGGCTATGTAGTGTTCGTCCCCTGGGGTCTGGTCCTTCAGTGCGGCCAGTATTTTAAGTGTTTCTGATACACGATCCCATAAAGAGGCCTCAGCCTTCAGGGGAAACTGCTACACATTTTGAAAATCAAGAACCTTTTCAGATTTCTCTAGTTCAGTACCCAAAAGCCACTCTCCAGTTTTGAAGGGCCTGTCACACCGCCAGGCATTTGTGTGGTAAGACACCTTGCCTCCTGACGGGCTGATAGCTCTGGTGTCATGTGCCTGGCTGTGCGCTTCTCTGAGCTCTCTGGGGACCTGAGTGCAGTTCAGCGAGTGCTGCCTTGCCAGCACACAAGATATTTACCTGGAGTAGTGTGTCCAGTTCTGGGCTCCCTGGTACAAAAAAGACAGGGATCTCCTAGAAAGAGTCCAGCAGAGAGCCACAAAGATGATACGGGGCCTGGAGCATCTTCCCTGTGAGGAACGGCTGAGAGACCTGGGCTTGTTTCACCTGGAGAAGACTGAGAGGGGATCTCATCAATGTTTACAAATATCTTTAGTGTGGGATACAGTGGGATTTGGCTAACCTTTTTTCAGTGGTTTGTGGGGACAGGACAAGGGGCAATGGCCACAAAATGGAGCACAGCAAGTTCTGCACCTGTGTGGAACATGCGAAAGGACTTCTTCACGGTGAGGGTGAGGGAGCACTGGCACAGGCTGCCCAGGGAGGTTGTGGAGTCTCCTTCTCCGGAGATACTCAAGGCCCATCTGGACGCCTACCTGGGCAACCTGCTTTAGGGAACCTGCTTTGGCAGGGGGGGTTGCACCTGATGATCTCTTGAGGTCTCTTCCAACCCCTACAATTCTGTGATTCTGTGATATTTCTGATCTGTTGTCCTACAGCACAGATGTGTTCAGAGAGGCAAGCTGTCCTAGCTCATGACTCACTCTCTCAGTCACTCTTCTCACCAGCCTCATCACAGAAGGATAGTTTTAAGTAAATATCTTCAAATTGCTTCCTATTTGATATTCTGCACAGCCCAACCTGGCAATCCACACTCTGTGATTTTCAGGTGACATTCCATGATCTTCATTATTTTAAACCTTCAGGAATATGGAATATGCCATTTTTAGCTTGGGCTGCATTCTTAAAACAAACAGAACAGAACTGAGGCGTTGAACACAGTTCCCATGAAATGTGTGTTTTCAAAACATGAGATGCAAAATAAATGCATCAAACAGAAATGAGTCATTCACTAAGATCCAGATGAGGACATGGCTCATTGAAATAATGCAAGTTGTGCAGGTGGCCACAAATAAAGGAAAATGAGTCTCTGAATGACTGAAATTAGCCCAATTCTTCCAAATGAAGTTATTCAAACAGCATAAATCTGTTAAATGCCATATATGAAGTTTGCTGTATCTAAAGAGTTTTGTTCAGGGCCCAAAATGCACGATTTCCACATAAGTGATTTCTTTTCTTCTTTTTTTCTTTCTGCAACTTGAGTTCTTTCCTGAAGAATAACAGTAGTCCCTGGCCACGAGAGGAGATCATCTCAAGTAATATTTATGATGGGCGATGCAATGTTTTCCTCTGTGGCTGCTTATTTAAAAACATAGAATCATCCAGGCTGGAAAAGACCTTTAGGATCATGAAGTCCTGACCTACATTTAGTACATTTTAGTATTTGTATGATCGTGGCACCTGACAACCCTCATCAGCAGGCAGGATACCGCAGTGCTAGATGCTAACACACAAAATACTCTCTGAGGTGGGGCTCTCCAGGTTCAAGCCTTAGGGCAGGGCTTAGCAGAGCAGGGACAGTGCAGGTTTTTTTCTGTGTGAAAAGGTGGGAATCATAAATAAATCTTGAAATTTTGTATGAGATGTGAAAATAGTCCTATGTTGTAAAAGACAGAGTAAACCATTTCTGCCTAAAGAGACTCAAAAGACCCAAAGAAGGCTCCATGAGACAGTCTGTGTGGGGCTTTAGCACCAAAACAGGTTGATTTTCTCCTCTTTAGTTTTTGTTTTCTCTTTCTCATACTGACCGTGTTTTCTGTTGAATGGCATCTCATCTAAATAACACGATGCTGGAAGCAGCCACTAAGACCTGCAGTATAAAAGTGGAAGCTGATAGTGGTGGTGGAACATAGCAGCCCTGTTGGGACCTTGGTTGATGGTGAGGGGTTTTACAGGCGAAGCAGCACTCTATATGAATGTCCCATATTCAAGACAGGATTATTTCTCTGTTTAACAGCCTTTTATTCATCAAAATGCATTAAACCATCCATACGTTACAAAAGGTACCATTTCATTGAAATTTGGACTCTTACCATAGATGTAAGCAAAATTATTAACTGAACTAAACTTCAAGATAAAATGCATAGTCATTTTTGATAGCCTTATTACTTTATTTGCTTATAAGTTAAATTAAGCAATTGTTACTTCAGGTGTAGCAGGAAGAGATTTCTTTATATCCTTAGATAAAAAGAATTGTATCAAAAAGTAAGCATTTTTTAGCAGTAGTCTGTTGTCTGCCACCACTGGGTAAATGGAAAAGCAGGTAGTTTGATTTCAACAAACTTTTAATTTCCTCAAACACAGCCCAGTCATCTTCAGGTCGTGGATTCTCTTTTTGAATCTCCTGGGGGAAACAGAAAATCAAGGACAGATGTGTTTCACCTAAGAGAGGTGGGAACGTACTGATTAATTGCTGTAGGGATTTAAATTGTGCTTCACACTTCCTTCAAGTGCTAGCAGAAATTTAATACAGTGACATGCACTCTCTGGTATGTAGCCTTTAATTTCATATTCCTGTTGCTGGAGGGTTCACTTTATTCATTTAATAGCAATTTATCAATCTCTATCAATGCAGCCCCTTGCTGATGATTTTACAGGGCATCATGATTGCTTTACAATGAAAAATAAGTAGTCTTACTCAGCCTAAAACTGCAGACAATATACCAGCTGGTGAGTATACATGCAGGAATTTGCAAGTTATGCCATGTTGTACCAATTTTCCTTCCTTCCCCTGTCTAATCAGACTGATTGTTTCTTCTTGTATGTCTCTCTTATTCTTTTTTTTTTTTTTCCCTGTGCCCTATAAAATGAGCTGAACTGATTTTACCCAGCTGACCCTCTTTTCATGCTGTTATTTTCAGATTATAGCAAATTGCCTTCTATTTAGTAGAAATAATATTTCTTTGTCCCCATGGAGAAGCTCTAGCAGGTACCCAATCTCAGCACAGACATAATTAGGATCTTGCTGAATTTCTGCCTTAGCAAAAGCTCTTACTGTTACACAGTGTGCTGTTCAAATATCTCTCTGTAGGATATTACGTCAGCTGAGAGCTTGATCTTAAACATTTATAGTCCAATGTTTAAGATTTTGGACTGTCAGTCTATTAAAATTTCAGTGAAAAGGATCATGTTTCCAGGAGCAGAAGAGAGCTAACTTCAAGCGTCTCTGTGCTATCCATTTTAAAGCAAGGAATGCTCTTTGCTCCCTGAATAAGACTTCACCTCCAACTATAGATACCTGCACAGATTGTGGTGTTTGACACCAGTGTCTTTGACATTGGCTCAGGAATTTCAAAGTCTGACGTCAGTTTCCCACAAGGTATGCTGCCTGGGGCCAAATCCACCAGAGGATTTTCACATCCAGTCTAAGACTTCAGGCAGCTCAATGCTGCCTAGACTAAACTGTCCAAAGGATTCATCCTTTGAACTCATGTGAGACAGCCTGTGGTGCTTGGCTGCCTGGTGAGCTGTGAAACACCACAAAGTGGCCCATGAAATGGTTACTTCTTTTGTTCCTCAACTGCAATGCACATTGCCCACATGCATAAATAAAGAAGTTCCCACTGCTTCCAGTATTTGTGGTGGAAAACGTAACAGTTTTCTATCAGCAAAGCATTTGCAAGCATAAAACACAGTTGTTTATATATGTGTGTGTGTATATATATATATATATATATAAATTATCTAGGTGGTGAGTATTTAAGTACTCTTTTCTCCATTATCAAAGTACCATGAGGTAAGGTGGAGGACAGTCCCACTCTCCTCTGTTCCCAGCAGCTGTGATTCCCCTTGATTGAAAGCCCACTTTCAATTTTTTTTTTTTTTTTTTTTTTTTTTCATTCCAAAGCTCCCACACTTCCACCAGTGGAAACCCTTCCAGTTCTGCTCCTCCAGCTCTGCCAGAGTCCCCCACTCAGGTCAGAGATGAGTGACTTCATGCATTTCTCCAGCCAAATGCCTCTCCTCCACCTCTGCCTTCTCCTGTATATTTCCCTCAGGGTTCATTACATGTCTGCAGCATGCCTAATGCACACCTTTTGCTCTGGATTCTTCAAAAAGAAAAGGTGAATGGTTTTGCTCTGAAAGCAGCACCTATGAAGGAGGGGATTGTACTTGTTCTTTCATGCCATCCATCATCTGGGGTGAGAGCACTCCCCCGGCTTGTGACTTGGGCTTGGCTCCCTTCTCCACTTGTGAAAACTTGAACCCACATGTTCCAGCTCCCGGATTAACAAATGCCTGTAGCGTCAGCATAGAGCTGGCCTGTCTCTATTTTAAGTCATCCCACTCACCATGAAACCTTTCAGTATTCGCAGGGACAGCAAATATGCATGAGTATGATTCTAGTATGTGTTGTTGGTCACAGCATTCCCCTTGAGGACAGGCATCCAGGGTTCCTGTCTCTGTTCTGTGTGTTTGTGCATTTCACACAGAATAATCATGATGAGAGGATGAGAGCCGCTATATTTATATAGCGTAAAACACTGCAGAGCTGTAATGTTATGTCCCTCATACATCTAAATGCAGTGCTGTGTTTGCAGGCTTCTCAGAAGGTTCAAGGAAAGCAGCAGCACAGCGTGCGCAGCTGTTCCCCAGCGAGCATGGGTGCCACTGGCTCCTGTTCCTGCTGCACACCCCAGTGGCAATGTAAATAAGGAACCATTAGGCGAGAGTAAAAAACATTTGTTTATAAATATTATGGATAGAAATGGAGCTACAGGAGTACTGTGCCTGAACACGTGTATTCCTGAGTTTTAGCTCTGGCTACACAGCCCTCTCTCTGCCAGTTTTCCTGGATGTAGAGCTGCAATACTTCTCTCACTGCCCATGGAAGCAACTGTTGTGAAGCTGCACTTATCTGCTGGTGTTGGTTCAGTACGCTGCTGGATCAGACTGTTGTACAGATCTTTATAGACAATCCTTACGTTGGACAAGTACACATTTTTAAACTTTGGGAATTTGAGTGTACCTTGCTATCAATGTCTTATAAACTTCTGCTCTCAATTTATATTTTCTGATTGAGATTTCATGTATGGTTTACAAATGCATTAAAAAATATTTTTTAAATCTATCAGTGCTATTCTGTTTAATACTTAAATCAAGCACTTAACTTGCTTCTGTGCCTATAATCACCAAGACATTTCTGCTGAACTACCGCTCTCCCCCTTTTCCTCTGTTCCCTTTAATTAGAGTGTTTCAGCTATTGATTGAACCTCCTTCACGCAACATTGGATTGTTTTATCAAAGGATCATTGCCTTTCCCTGCTGAATTCACAACCAACCAGTAACACCCCACTCTCTGTTGTCTTGATTGCTCTGATCTTTCATTAGAGGCGGCTTTTCTCCTTCAGGGCCTCAGTTAATTTTGGTTCCTCTGGCTGCAAAGTCGTATCTCTCTCCCCCCACCCCCAAACCACTTATACTCATGGCTGTCCTTCTGCTTCCTTCTGCTACAAAAAGAGGTAACAGATGATGCCGAAGGAAGCCATTATTTTGATTCAGAGCTTCAGAATGAATATCCATCACTTTGATCGACCTAATCTCAGTACGACAAGTGTAAATCTTTCAAATGGTTTGTTAACAATTTCTCAGCTGCTTAATGTAGCAAGCATAACATAACGTTCATGTGAAGGGTGTGTTAGATGGCAAAATGGAAACGGCCAACTGGTAACGACAGTTCACTAGGCAGAAAAGAGAAAGACAAATACACTCACTGTATATTTTATGAACTTGCAGCAATGCTTAACTAAGAAATATTCAAGTTGCTAAGAAATAAATACAACTGCGCTAAAATAAATACGAAGTTTTCACCTTCACATTTTCTCATCTGTCACCCACAACCAAGTAGCAGTCTGAGTTTTGGTGACATTATTCCTGGTATGAATGCTCCTGTTTGATAATCTGAACTGCGGGGATGTATTTGAAAGTAAGTGTGACCACAAGAATTATGTGCTTGTTGCTGTACTTCTTCTTCTGCCTCCTCCTGCTTGCAGGCAGGTGCTGGTTCATACCTGTCAAAAAAACCATCCCTCCCTCTTCCATCGAAGTGCCCAAACTGAGCTGTAGAGCTGAGCAGAAAGCACCTGCTCCCGGTCCTGGGAAGGCCAAGCTGGTAAGTGCCCTAAGGTCATGCCAGGACTGCAAAATGGCTCTGAGAAGGCCTGCCAGGTCAGTTTGAGACCACAGGTGACTATGAAGCATCAGTGATGAGAGTACAGCAGGATCGTTTCATTTATCTGCCTTAAGGATGGATCAGCTGATTGCAGAACTGGGAACAAAGCTGTGAAAAGGTAGAACAACAAAATGCATTTGCAGAAGCTTCCTAGAGGCCCAGCAAGGGCCTCTCCTCGGCTTTCTTGTAGAAGCTAAAGACAGCGCCCCCAAATACCTTCCCTCTCAGAATGTGGCTCCACAGACATGCCTAGTGTAAAGTTACTGCAGAGACTGCCGTATTCACACAGCAGCCTCCTCACAGTATTGCCTAAGAAAAGAAGCAACCTCTTGTTCCCCTCCTCCAAACACGGAGTAATTAGGATTTTCTTTCATTGCAAACGCGGTATTGAAGGATCTTCCTGAGGAAGCCCTTCTCCTCATCTCACTCCATTGAAGAAAAAGCATTCCCAGCCAGTCTCACAGTCTTGATGTTTATATAAAGGTAACACTGTAAAACCACTTGGAGCATAAACCAGCACTGACAACAAAAGATAAAATCCCCTGCCCACCCCCACCACCAGCCTGGCTGCTCTTTCCCTTCCTGGCCCTAGGGAGTCCTTTCTGCTCCCAGACCAATTCTTCAGGTGGATACACAGAGCTTGCCTGGGCTTTCTGGCTCAAATAACATCATCAGTGTGGTGTTTTTACCCTGCTGGGTAAAACGCAACCATGCTCTCACTCCCTCTACTCAAAGGGAAAAGGGGAGAAAATAGGATGAAAAGGGCTCAAGGGTTGAAATAAGGATGGGGAGATCACTCAACAATTACTGTCACAGGCAAAACAGACTCAGCACAAGGAGGCTAATGTAATTTATTACCTGTTACTGCTCCTGGGTCCATCCCCCAGGAGCAAACTGCTCCAGCACGGGTCCCCCACAGGTAGGCGGCAGCTCCCCCCAGACCCCCTGCTCCTGTGTGGGCTCCTCTCCACGGGCTGCAGCTCCGGCCCAGGGCCTGCTCCTGCGGGGGCTCTCCATGGGCCGCAGCCTCCTCCAGGCCACATCCACCTGCTCCACCGGGGGCTCCTCCACCCATGGGGGGGCTGCAGCGTGGAGATCTGCTCCGTGTGGGACCCATGGGCTGCAGGGGGACAGCCTGCTCCACCAGGGGCCTCTCCCTGCACAGCCCGCAGGGGAACTGCTGCTGCCTGCCTGCAGCACCTCCTGCCCTCCTGCTGCGCTGAGCCTGGGGGCTGCAGGGCTGCTTCACACTCCTCTCTCCCAGCTGCTGTGACACAGGATTTTTTTGATTTTTTTTTTCCCCTGTCTTATATCTGCTCTCACAGAAGCACGAACAACATCACCTATTGTCTTGGCTCTGGGCAGTGGTAGGTCCCTTTTGGAGCCGTCTGGAGCTGGTCCTTATCTAACATGAGGTAGTTTCTGGAATCTTCTCATATAGGCCACCCCTGCAGCCCTCCACTACCAAGCCCTTGCCACGTAAACCCGATACAATCATTTATAATTCCTTATAAAACATGCATCTTGGGATACCAAGCATATACATCTATCTCATAAATATTGCAGTTGTTTGTTTCTTCCCAGCACCTTATGTTTCATCCATCATCCTACCCTGATGACCAGCAATTTCTGCTCAGTACAGCATGCCAGCATTCAAGGCAATGTAAAATAGCAGTCAGCAAAGGCAATAAGTTATTCTGTGTTTTTTAACTTGCATTTGACATGGATGGAAATGAGGCATGAGGCTGAAAGAGGGGCAGAAGGACAGAAACCTGATGTTTCAACAGCATGAGAGAAATGAGGTCTGGGGTCACCCAGCAAGGTTCACTTTAGAAAGCTTGAAGTATTGCCCAAGACAGCAGCTTCACTTTCCTCTCTAAGTCAGCCATGTGATGCTTCTACTACCATGTTATTAGTATGTTCTGGAGGCCACTGTTTCAATAGTCACCCGTGAAGTGACTATTATGCAGTAACACAGTGTAAATACACTCTTGCCAGAGACAAAAGACTGCCAGCAGCTGAGGCACTAAGGATTTGGGTAGATTTTCCCTGGGTTTATCCCAGATGTACTTCTATGTTTGGCTTGCTGTAAGCTAAATACATAGGCTTTGAAGAGAGCTGAGATCTCTGAGCAAGTGGGCTTTATTTAAACAATAAATCCATTACATGGTAGTAGAAGTGGAATGAAACCAGAAGCACTTAAGACAACCGCAAAGGCATACGGGTATTGGCAGCGGTCACAAGTTCAGATACTTCTGCATAGATGAAAGACTTGTTATCCATCATTTTCAAGGCTGTTGATGACTGGATGAAGTGGAAAACAAAGTAGGAGCATTTAAGATGAGGACAAGCCCCTAAAGAGCAAAACAGAAGAGGAGCAGTACGTCTGATAAGATTACAGGCTAACCTGTAATGCTGTCTGATTTTGATGACTGTAGAAGCAAAATTTTTGTTATTTTCATTAGAAAGTTTGAATAAATATTTTTTGGCTTCCTCTGAAGCATGTTCTACTTTAACTTCACAAGGATTCTGTGAAAAATTTCAGCACAGCTCTCTTTAACACAGTATTGCAACATTGCTGGCATACAGAAATGATGCATGTTAGAAAAGCTACAGCTTGCTACTGATTTGACACTTAAGATGGTAATTGCTATGGCTATACAAGTGAAGAATGTGAAGATGGAACAAGATACACTGTGGGGTCCTAGTAGTTCCATAGGCAAAATTCATGTTACCACCCAGTGCTGATCATTTAAGAAACAACAAAAATCTTTCCGATAATAACACAGACATCCTGATATGCCATTAGACATCCCTTTGATGAATGCCTTCTAAGAATGCCCCATGGAGCAAAAGTCACAGAAGTGAAGCAGTATCACCAAGGAAGACCAATTTCACAGTCCAGACTTCCTTCAACTAGTTCTGGCAGATAGACCTGAGCCAAGTCATTGGTCCTTGGACACTGAGACACTTCACTCTCCCTCATTACTGACAGAGGGACAGAAGTTGTGGTGAAGATGTTGCTTGAATCTATTTTGGTTTCTGTTTTATGCTCTGTCCAACTTGAGCACGCCCCTGCAGATCATCAGGATGTTGGACAAGCAGCTGTAATGCTACGTGTGTGGTCAAAGACCCAATATGATCCCCATGGAGCTGCAGTGGAAGTGATGAATGAGGCCTGGTTCACACACCAAATCAGGGCAAATCTCTGGGTCACCTTTTATGTCCACAGCACCCTGTAGTTCCATTTCCCTTGGTGAAGGCTGTTAAGAAACAGCTCCAAGTAATGGTCCACAAGGGAGCTATTTATTCAAGCAGTGAGCCTGATCTCTGATTACAGGCTGTGAAGGGAGCATGAGCAGTAGACTGTGGTACGAGATGGACCACTGATGAACAGGGTATGTTTGGCCTGGGTTCTTTGAGGAAAGTTAACTCCATCCCAGCCAGACCCAGTACAACAGTTCATACTGTCAGCCTTCCCCAAGTATCCTTCACCTGAATGGTCACTGAAGTCTTTTCATGGCAGACTGCCATTCAGGTTATTTTTGCTAGACAAAGTCGAATAGCTTTTATTTCAACACAGCTATCACACGTGTTTCATCTCTGTGAGGTATGGCTTCCAAGAGGCTGGTGAGAAGCCATACTTAAATCATTCTAAAAGTTCTCTCTGTTGATTATAATAACAGAAGCCTAGTTTTACCCGTGTCATTTTCATGCCTTGCTGTTCACTGAGAACCGAGTTCATCAAGGCCACAGGGCACAAAAAGCCACTCAGAGAAGGCCAGTGATCCTGACAAGGTGATGATAGCTTGTCCTGTTACACTGCACACAAGTGCCTTTGGCTCAACTCACAATGAAATGCCTCTGCACCACAGGTCCAGCAGGGAGTCTGCTACAGCCCCTACAGCCCTGACAGCCACAGGAAGGACAAGCAACACTTGGAACAACAAAGGGAGAGTTATATCAGATGTTACACAGCATGAGGCTTCTGTGGACTCCAGTTCAGACTAATCAGTCCAGATTATCAGTAGGTACACTGAGCAGATGGACAGTTTGTCACCTGGACAGCGCTGTAGGCACCACATGCTTGTATGTCCTTCACTGCAAGGAGCTGGGGAAGCAATATGGACTCAAACAAGACACCAGCTGTGTGCCTGCATCCATTCACTGTTTGTCATCTCAGCTTGCTCTTCCTGTTGCACTTCTGACTGGCAATTCTGGTTCATGTTTCTCCTACTGAAAGCTGAATCAGGAATAACGAAAAAATCCTTGGAGACTACTACTTCAAAGTCACATTTCTTTCCTTTCACTGGGGGTAGATGAGCTCTTGCTCACTGTTTTTGGTTGTTTGGTTTTATTTTTCCTGACTTTTCACAGAAAGTACTGGCTTGCTGGAGAAACTGAAGAAACATAGACTGCAGAGAGCAGAGCTGGAGCTCATTTTTATTTAAACAATCAGAAAGCAATACTGCAATTCTTAAATAAAGGAAATTTGAGGCAATGTGGGTTTTAATGATATGGTAGAGGCTTTTGTCTTCGAAGTGCTACGTTTGGCAAGAATGGAACAATTAGGGAAATATATCTGAATTATCTCACAGCAGAACCAGTCTCACCTCCTGAAATACCAAAGGCTTTAGGATGCATGTTTTGAGATAGCTTCTCACTGTGGGGGGTTGTTTATACAAGAAGGTCCAAAGACCTAGAGCTAGCATCACCCATTCTGGGGCATTTACTCCCATTCCTCACCTCAACCCAGTATTTTAGCTATGCCAGGTAATGGATTGCAGCACTGTAGAAGAGTATTGCAAATAGTATCTGGCAGTCTTGGACTCATACAAAGAGTTATTCCTCAAACCTTCCTTTGCTCAGCTCTCTGCGGATCCTAATGCCCCAGGTCACAGATGTATGAGCTTCTACCTAGCAAGTTATCCTCTGTGCCACAGGGATAATAAATTCTCTGTCTCTGATCTGGAATCTTTCATTGACAGGGACTTGCCTGTAAATGGCAATGGGAAGGAACATGTACAAAAGCACTTGTATCCTACTTTGTCCTGAGATCTTCCCTAGACTGCTTTCAGCGGCTATGCACAGCATTATGCTCTGTTAAGATCATCCAGATACACATGACAACTGCAGCAACACCTTGTGTTCTTAAAGGTTGCTTTGCCCGCAACTTTACAAAAGGATTGAATTTGCGCTTTACTTTTTATGAGCACGATGCCTTCCTCAAAGCAGCAGGTGGTTCAAACCATTTAGTCATGTTTGTTCTAGCATTTTTCCTCTGATGATTGCCTTTACCGATGTTTAACTCCTGAGAAGCTAAGAAGACAGGCCCATGGTATCAAGAGCACTCTGAAAAACACTGGGAGAGATGTTCTCTGCCTCCGTATTTCTGTGGAGGGCAAATGCAAGCTGGCCCTGACAGTGCTTGGCTCAGATAAGGGACTTGCTCCTGGAGCCATGTTAGCATGTGAAGTCTATTTTCAGAACTCTTTTATGAATAAGATTTATAATGATAATGAAATCAGGAAAGCTTTTTTTTTTTTTTTTTTTTTTTTTTTTTTTTTTTTTTTATGGAAGGGGTCATAGTGCTGTACTGTCCTTTTATTTTGGGGATCTCAACAACTGCTAGGATATTGGACTACAGGTTTTTCCAACCGGTATGAATAGAAAAAAAGACACATTTTTCAGTGGTTACTGGCTGTTATCAATTAGGAACATTGAAGTGCAGTTGGTATGGGTTTCTTTTTACCTCAAAACCTGCAAATAGAGCTTTTACATGATGACTATTTACAAAAATGGAGCGTAGCCAGGCTGATATTTATGTGGCACTTTTTTTTTGCCAGAGAAAAAACACTTTATAATATGGTGCTTTTCAATTGATAATTTACATGTCTTTCTCTGGAAATCCTCTTTCGGCACATATTTTGATGTAACCCTTGTTTATCTAAAGCATTTACGTAATTAATTCAAGCTGTTTATTGCTAAAAGCTCTCACAGATAACTACTCATCCACACAGTGGAACAACAAGACCTGATCAGACCAAACGGAGCAGATCCGTTGGGTGACCCAGTAAGGCCCAATATCAATCTTTACATCTGAAAATTAAGGAGGTTAGATTACACTAAGCAACACTGAAGCCGAGCACTGGCTGTAGCGCTCACCCAGTGAGCTCATGAGCATCTGGTCCACTGCTCACCCTGTCCAGGGCTGTGTATGGACCAACCCCATTTGAAGCCCCCAGCTCTGATCCAGATGCCAAGGAATATAAAGGAAAGAAAGGAGTTAATTGTCTGTGCACTGGTGCTGGGATGATGGGTGACCAGCAAGAGGAGCTACAACTGTTCCTTTAAATGCTGCCTGCCTGGAGTTTTTTCAGACCTGTGTGATGATTCAGACAATTAGGCTATTAAAACCATGGCTTACAGCATGCTTAACAAATACAGAGAGGGCAAAAAGGAGAATGGAGTAGGTCTCTGTGTCAAACGTGTCACTGTCTCTCTGAGTCACTAGCAACTTGAAAATAAATTGCCATGGTTACATCTGGATGAGTGCTCTGTGGAGGCAGAAATGGACTCACACGTTGGTATTTGCCACAGACCATCATATCACTTCAGTAAACACAACAACCAGCACATAAACAGCTGTCTGTAATATGTAGGGAGAAAAATAATAATAATAATAAAACACTGTAATGGATTTCAATACAAGTGATTTAAAAACAAGACTCATAAAACCAGAATGAAATGTCTTTGAAACTCTTCGGTATTACAGATGATGACGTGCTAACTAGAAAAACACCACATCCAATACCAGGGGATTTCACTCTTGCAAGAACTTATTGAAAAGGAGAGGAGAAGGGACACTACCACAACAAAGCAGTAGTTGGTTAGGTTATGCTGGTCATGTTTCAGTCACAGCCTGTTTGCTACAGAGCAGAACCTCAGCCAGCGCAGATTGGGTAATTAGCCACAGAAACAACTCAGTCCAGGTTTTTGCTTTTGGTTTTGGTATTTTTTGAGGGTGGGGGCAGAGAGAAATATTTTCCAGTATTGGAAATACCTAAATCAACACTGGGCCTAGTTCTGAAATAAAATGTTCTGTTTCAGTCTGAACTATTGCACCCAAAGCAGACATTAATTCTCCAAATTTATGCTTTGTATAATGCAGGAGATCAATCTAGGATTTTTCTGTCCTTACTAACAGTGAGCACTAATATAGGTTAGAGTCATAACTTACTGGATGCCAGATGCCCAGGCACTTGGTGTTCTCAGTGCAAACACTATAAGCTAAACTTTAAAAATTAATATATTGCAAGGTTTAATTTTGTTTATTTATTTATTTTACAATTTTATCTCCAGTAGGAGGCACTCAGTTTACTTTTTCCTATATATGCTATATGCTTAGACAGATATCATCAGTATTTTCTAACATCCAGATAACGTGGAATATCATGGCAAATACAAGAACTGTTTTCATGTAACAAAGTCAGAAGAAGGGAGTTATTATCCAGAAAGCCAATGGTCTATCAACAAATATCCCACAGGGACCAGGAGCCAGGGCGTTTATGAAAACAATGAGGAGCTGGCGTGGTGTCGAGCAGCTCTAGCACCCACACTCATTTCTTACTTGCTTCTCATTGTCTTCATGCACCAGCTTTATTTTTCTGTTCCTGGTCAAGACAGAATGTCAGGCCTCCTGAGCTATAACTGAATACTTGGACACTATGCACTCTGTTATCATCGCTTAATAATAACATAGAATTATTATTAATAATAATGATTATGACACTAATAACATTAACTGTGCTAAAATAAGATATTGGAAATTACATCTTTTTTTTTTTTTCCCCTAGAAAAAAATTTACTATAGTCTGACATTATAAGTTGAGCCCTGTGAAGATGAACTAGTTATCATTCTGGTTTGTCCCTGGGATGCCCAGGTTTTATAGAACATGATCAAATCAACAGCATGTGAGTTTTCCTGCTACACGTGTAATATTGAGAGGAGCTTGAAAGGTTAGCAGGGTTGTTGTTTTTATTTTGCTGACAAAACATGTTTCCTGTATCTATCAACCAACTAGATCAGGTAGTCAAATGTCAAATGGTCCTTCATTTGTCTGTAACTTTTGAACCTTTCTTTGAAAAAATGTAGTTACACTGCTCTGTGTATCCCTCGGTCTATTTGCCATGAGAAATTGTGCCCTTAGTATTCTAAAAATGCCATACCCTAGATTTCTCATCAACTGTACATCCTGAGGCATTTTTACTTTAATATAGTCTCAGTGAAAAAAAAAAAAAAAAAAAAAAAAAGGATTTCTGCAAAACACCCAGGTTGAGCCAGTTTGAAATAACCAGGAGTATGCTGATAAGAGTATTAAGGAATTGAGATTTAAGACAGCAGTGAAGTACATTCAGACTCAATCTTTGCGCAGCAGGGCCTCCTAAATGACGTTTGTGGGAGGAAAAGTAAGCTCGCCCTGAAGTGGAAGAAAAAGGATTATGCCCTTTCTGGTAGAAATGCTGTTCACAAGCATTTCTTGACTCCTAATGATAGTATATTTAACAATGCATCAATTATTATCATTTTTTAATCCAATTAAAAAGTAACCAATTTTGCAATTGGTTACTACAGGCCTCAGCTGATAAGCCTGGGCCTTCCTGTATGCACCAAAATTGCTGCTTAGTGTCCAAATCAAACATTTCATTTCCATAAGCAAAATTTACCATATTCCCCCAAGAAAGGCTTGCCACTTGGGCTGCAGAGATGAAAAAAAAAGGCCTCCCATGGGTGGAAGCACTGGGTGACAGCAGGCTGTGTGCAGAAAGCCAGAGGCAGGAGCAGAGCAGGTCTGCCTCTGGCCTGGTCACGGTGCTCGCAGGAGACTGCTGGTGCTTTGGGCCATGGAGGAACCACCATGGTCCTCTGCTGCTATGTCTCTGTGGAGGAAAAGGCTGGCCTGAACCTGCACCCACCGGTGTGGAAGGCAAAGCTGCAGCATTAATGGTGTTTGCAGAGGAAGCCTTGTAGCTGGAGAGATGGTTTCACACCTCATTTCACAAGCACAGGGCTCGATTAAACACAAGTCCAGTCACTGTTCGTTAAGGTGAGGAAGGCTGGGCTACAGAAGAGAGCCCAGCCTAAAAATTGAGGGATCTGAGGACAGTTTGAGGTTCTGCCACAGACTTTCCGTGACTTGGATGTACTGAGTATGGTGGCGCTGCCAGTCTGGGCCTGGGCTTACTTGCTGTAGTGATTCAGCAGTGCCAGCTCTCTCTCTACTTCTATTTTCAAGACAGCTAAATTTGCATTCACACTATAGATGTTGTTTCGCGGCACAACTTTCCACATGGCAGGTGGTTTTCTAGTGAGATGACATTTTGTTCTAGTGAGATGACATTTTGTTCCTAATTAACGCACGCAGCTCTTTGCTAAGGCTAGGTGATCAAAACAAGCCCTGCCAAGAAGAAAGGAAAAAATCACCCACAGCTTTCATACTGGGCTAGCTTTCTTAACCGTTTCAAACAATTACTTCAGAAGACTCTGCAAAGTAAACCCTTTCTTCCTGTTCCTTTTATGCTTGTTAGATTGTGTTTATATTGCCCTGTGCAAGATCATGGGCAAGGTGAGACCATCGGAGAGCATGCTGCTTGGGGAGATTTAGAAGGGCTGCCAGCCTCTCTGATGTTCCCTGCTCTCCCTCAATAAATTTACATTCTAGTGTAGTGAAAATGAATGCTGAGCTGTTGTTTATCATCAGAGAATTTACAAATTCAGCCATGGAAAAAAAAAGATTTTGGAAGACAATAACCTTTACATGGTCATGTTCCCTTCTTGAGAACAGAAACCACAAGACAGTAGGTGGCAAATGATGTAGGCTGAAGCAGCAGAGCTCTGGAAAATGACCTCACTGGAAGCAAGGCTGAGAGTCTGGGTCATTTACAGATTGGTATGGGAGAACTGGTGGAACTGTTTGTTTACCAAATCCTGGCTCCCAGCACTGACTTTTACATGGACTAGGAGATGCTGCTGCTCAGCACTTGCATTCACACCCGTACAGTTCAGTGCAGGGTGCTCATCATGAGCTACACCTTAATGGCCTGCATTTTCGTGTTAGCTCAGAGCACGACAGTCCTTTCTGATGCCCAGCAGCGAGGTAGAGGTGTAGTGGGCCAGGAAGGGTCAGAGGAACCGAAGTGAGTTTCCAGACTTGGGGTGAACATGTAGAGACTTGGGCTTATCACAGATCTGGAGAGGTGTGTGTCCACGGAGGTGCAGGCACCCATCAAAAGGGAAAACACACAGTGGGTAAGGCAACACAGGAGAAAAGAAACCTGCTCTTGGGAGAAAGAGGAGCTTTTCTTCATCTCCCTCATGAAACTCTCCTCAAAGGGTTTTTTTTCTTTAACTCAGCCCACTACAAAGGGAAGTTATTAAAATATGAAAAGATGCTGGGATAAAGAATGTTGCTGTGTGCTCAGTTGGGAAATCCACACTAATATCCTAATGAACTTTTAGCTAAGACACAGCAGTCTCTTTTTCTTACCTGGTACTGTCAGGAAAATTATCGTATTTGTCCCCACAGTGTGAGTCATCTATAGACAAAATAAAAAGGAGCTTATTGCATGTGCTTGCAATAATTAATGACACCCACATAAAACGAGACTTTTGCCCCTTCTGTGAGCAAAAGCTTAACGTGCAGAAGGATCCTTTTGAACACAGTGGCACTAAAGTTATCGGAGGCTTAGCACAAAGCCTTTTTGTATTGCTTTGAAGCTGTTTATGAGGGTCTTGCAGTGACGGAGAATAAAGTCACCTTTCTCCCCTCCATGATCCTTCATTACAAGTTCCCCAAGGACCATAGAGATGCAAGGAAAATATTAAATATTCATTTCAAAAGGTTAACACTTGTGCAACAAGACTTTCATTGGGTTTATGCAAAAACACCCTTGAGACTTTGCTGTGCGTCTGTACATAAATCCTAAAACATCACCCACTCAGGAACAGTCACGTCTGTCTCTTTCTCTACACTGTACCACACGAGTGTATTCCTCCTGTACTTCATCATTTTATCATCAGACAGCTTTAAATAACCCTCCATCTTCAGAAAATTACAGGGTATGGTGGACTAAATATGACAAGCAATAATCCTTACCAGCTTTGTCATGGAACTCAGGGTAGAGCTGCCTCTTTTAAATTGTTTTTATACCTTGAGGAGTTCCTTTAAAGCATATGTGTTGTCTTCTTCATTAAAGTTTGCAACCATGCTGAATCACATTTCTTTTCTAATCATATATTATGCAAAATGGATTTTAAAAAATGTGACCTTGCCTCACTTAGGATGCCTTACCTCTCTGGGTTCAGACAACATGCTGGAGCAGTACAACCATCTACTTATTCTTTGCCTTTTTCTCAATGTCATTTCTGGTTTCCTCTTTCTGAGGGATAAAAAATTTAACGAAATTATAGCTTCTGGTATTCTTAGCTTTTTCTTATTACTTTCAGTAATAACAGACTTCCAGTTTTCATTATCTAAGTTGCTTTTCTTGCTTGCAAAAAAAAAAATATCAGGCAGAATGGTATTTTGATCTGGGCCTACCCCCATCACCATCACCCTCCTCTTATCCATGAAGTGGCTGCATATGAAATGGATGGAGCCTCCTGATGTCCCCAGCTGCAATCCAGTTGTTTGCATCCAGCCCTCCATCCCACTGGCTCCCAAGCACAGAGGAGCCCCGTCCCTGGCTGTTGGCCACAGGGCACCATGAGCACTGCCCTAAGCTGCCAGAGCTGGGGGGAGCAGGGGGCTGCAGATACAGAAAGGCAGGTTCAGAAGGCAGGAATCCAGGGGGATAGTTAGATCTGCTCTGGCTCAGTCGCAGGGGTGATTTTCTGGGGAAGACAGGAAGGTCTAAGAGGATGAGGGATGTTGCAAGAGCTGTAGAGGTGCAGCGAAGTGGGGACTGAACTCTCTGTGCCTATGGAGACAATGGTGGAAATCCCACTCATGGGCTCTGCTTCTCAACTGGTTGGTGTCAGGAGGAAAGAAGAGAGATGGATTAGAGCTATGAGAGCTACCTTATGCCTTCTCCTTCTGGTTGCCAAGGGAGCTACACAGCTTTACCTCTGTACAGCAGCAAGGAAGTGCAGTGCTGGGCAAAGAAGACCTGTGTCCCACTTTTCGTTTGCTCTCATCACACCCACCAGTACCTGTCTTGAAAAACAAGAATCAAAAAGGCAAACACCTTAGTATGATAAAAGATTAAGAAAAAGATACTTTTTGGTCCACAGACTTGGAGGACTTCTGAACAATTCCAAAGAGCAATGTGAAAATTTTACCATTGTGGCAGGGCCCAGGAATGGAGAATGAGATAAGGTCTCGGGTAAGTATGAACTGGAGCTTGCTGGAATGAGATTTCTGGCAGTGAAAGGAATATCTCAGGTAAAATGCTTTCTAAACATTGCATATAGGGGTATTAAATTCCTTTCTAGAAAGGGATATCAAGTCAGAGTACCTGTTCTGTCTTCCCAGTTCAAGGTAGGGTGTTTCACTCTTTCAGGGTGTTTCTGGGTTGACTCATCCAAAGGTAACATGCAAACTGCTAAAAAGAAAAGTGACAGAGGTGTTCTTCCCTATCTCCAGCTTTTTTGAAGAGCTAATGGAAGACAAACCGATTGAAATTCTGCTTACCCAAGGCAAACAATTTTTTGATGCCTGAGTAAGGTATTGTTAGTGGGTTTTTTAATCATAGAAAACATGGGACAAGTAGGACTGTGTGCCTAGACTTGTAAATTTTCATGACAGCTTTGCATACTGGAATGATTCATTTAATGAAATAATGCTGGAAGTTAATAAAAGAAATGCAGCTTCTCACATCATCTAGATACTCTCAAAGATACAGAATCCTACAGCTTCTTCAAGCTGGTGAAACGGTGCCAAATGACTTCAGAAGCTTTGGAACATACACGTAAAGATCAATTCAATTTTTCCTTCCACGTTGGTACCTGCCTTGAGTGGTGATTTATCCAGGGCATTGTTCTAGCAGAAAGTAGGCAAAATACTTACTTAATGCAAACGTCAGAAACACTCCTGTGGTTCATTAGCAAGGTAATGGAAATCAGGGAAAAGAGACTATCTTGCTCTAAATACCAATCTGGGCACAATCCTATCCTAGAAGAGGGTTCAAGCAGACCTCAGGTGCCTGTCTCTGTAAGTGTGATACAGACATCACTACATGGTTGGCCAGACACCTATCTTGCTCTGGGTACTCTTGTCTGCTTGACTTAGCAGTACCCTCAGCTCCCACTTTTGGGCATGCAGAGGATCAGACTCATCAGAGCAGCAGAACAGCTGTTCTGTAACTAAACAGAGGCTACTTAGCCAGAGACAGAAGAAAAGGAAACAAAAGGTTCACTGTCTACGATTTATCCAATGAGCTCAAACTTAGGCTCCACATGGCTTAGTGTTGGATGCCCGGGTGCCAAAATGGCATCAGCAGCCTGTGCAAGGGCTTCACACTGAATGCACGGAGGTGGTCGGGTGTCTTGTCTGTCTCTCACTGTGAGTCAGCAGGAGAAGCTGAACACAGGAGCCTGTGAGAAGCTGTTCCTCTTGGCACCAAGGTGCCACCTTCCAGGCAGGACCCCGCAGCTCCTGGGGGCTCAGCCAGGATCTTACAGCTGCCCTCAGCAAAAGGGTGGCTGTGAGTTCAGTTTCCATTGCTGCTTGTGGATTTTAATGTAAGTAAAGCTTAGTGATAAACCATGACCAGCCTTTGGGAGGAAGGGATGTAGGAAGAAGAGGGGATTTCATCTTGCATCCTGAGCCAACTGACACCAGCACCAAAATTCTGGTGGTAGCAGCGCACCCGCCCTTCTCATCTCCTGCTAGCTCCTGTTATGTTGGTTTGCACACATATCAGCTTTGTAGCTCTCCGTCCTGATATGATTCCTTCTCCCCAGGCACTGCGTAGCCTCATACCTGACTTTGCATGAACCTGGGAGAGGCCTGACGCAAGCCTCGGGACCCTGCTCTGCATGCCAAGTCCCTCAGGGCCATTACCTCATCTGGCTGCGGGCACCCAAGTCCTCTGTTGAACTTAGCCAAAGGAAGGAGCAATATAAATCCATTAAAGAAAAGTGGATATGAGAAGAAAAGGAAAAGCTTAACTGCAGGGGTAATTGTCAATACGCTGTGGGGTGTTTGGGGAAGGTACAGCTGCTGCTGTTCTTGACGAGGCAGCCAAAGCTGCAGCTCAGCAGAGTGAGCCTGATCCGACTTGCTCCCAGCGGCTCCCAGGACTGAGTCATACTGCTCAGCGTGTCCAGTTCGGGTACAAAACCCTTTCATTACATCGCCTCAGATCAGCTATGCACGTAGAATGGACCTGGCACTCATTTTTAACTGGCAATGATTGTCTTTACCAACTTTTCCTAATTTGCGCAGATTCTCTCCATGACCTATTTCAGGAGCTGAGCAGCGCAGCCAGGACTGGCTAATAGGAGCCTGCACTTTTGCTTTTGCAAAATGACAAAAAGCTGGTCTGTAACTTCATTTTTTCCCTCTAGCTACTGCAAAAAGGTTGTAGTTATAGAACAGGTGGTTTCAACATTAAACAGGCAGTCGTCAACACTGAAGTCATTTTTAATCAAAGATTCTCTTCTCCATTTAATTTCCACATTATCCTACATCTACACAGAGCAGACGGAACCTCGCTTCCTCATCAGACTGCAGAGTAAGGCCTGCTCTCATCTTTTTTCTCTTGTGGTCCTATCTGTTCATCCTCCAGCTAATCTCATCATCGTCCCTGCCCAGCCACGTGGTTTAGGTGGTGGAGCAGAGACTGCTTCCCCAGCCAGCACTGCCTACAGTCTGTGGGCTGGGCATTTTCTTGGGCACTGAGGTGTGGAGGTGAATCCATCCGGCTACAGCAGGTGTGATTTGTGGGAATGTTCTCTAACCGGGAGGCTGCTACACAAGGGAAAAGGTTCAGCTATGCTTCATGATTTAAAAAGATAAGTGTAGGTATCAGGAGCTGTCATCTGCCTTGTGTGGCCAAGAAAACATGGTCCCATGCCAGGAAGCTGAGGAGGGATCCCAGACTTACTCCCATGCCCATGTCTCCTGGCCTGCACAAGGCAAGTTCCTCACAGCATGCAGGATTTTCCAGACAATTGCTTCTCCCCACACTCCATACAAAGGAACAAAACAGCTAAGACTGCATTTGGCATTAGGTATTGCAGTGCTTGATTTGTAGGGACTAAAATCTCACACTGGGCCAAGATGATGTATCTAAAAAATATCCTCTGAAGTGCACTTTTCACTAACCTTTTCAATAACCCTGCATCAATCCTTCACAGCTCTCTTTATGCAAAGAGATGTAAAATCATCCTAGTTTAACAGAATTTTGGACCAAAGCAAGAAAGCCTCCAAAAAAATATCATGTGCCAGGTGGCTCTGTCCTGCTCTGCCCTGACTGGTCTCCCCTGACTGCTTACCAACTTCTGAGTCATGTCCTATTGCCATGGGTTTGGAGTCTTTTTTTTTTTTTTTTTTTAGGGGTACTTTCAAGTTAGGTGAGAAGGTTTCAGGGAAGGGAGGAGGGACAGACATAACTGAGTCTTCTAATTCAATTCCCTTCACTGTATTTTTAATACCATATGCTCATATTCATGCTACGTTTAACACATTTCTTTCCCTTTATAAAATTAGGTGATAAGTCTATACAGACAGCAGGAAAAAATGTGTAACATGAATTTAGTGATAGAAATTCTGGGTATGAAGAAACAATGCCCCAGAGGCTTTGGCATTTGTTCTCGTGTAACCATACGGAGAAAAAGCTGTAGAGAGCCGAGTATGATATGAAGGAGTACTACTAATGCCATCATCTCTTAGATCATCTCCCAGGGGCTGTTTTCTTAGAAGGAGTGATCTAGCACTCAGTTACTTCCTGAAGCTTCCTTAATAGGCAATTATGTGCAAAGACACCAAAAGAACACTACTGCAGTAGGAACTTGGGCCCATTACTACCCTACTACCCCTCTTTGCCTCCCCCCACACCCTCAAAAAAAAAAAAAAAAAAAAAAAAAAGTAATGTTTTGATAAAGTATAGAAATAAGGCAGAATTAATACCTACGTCCAAGGTTTCCATTGAGAGAACTCTGCACCAGCTGGCTAGTAATGCTGGTGGCACACTGCTTCACTAGACCCTTGTCTATATGACTTGAAAATTTTTATTAGGTGTAGCTGAATTTCTACATCTACCTAGGATTTCTTACTTGTGAGCTCTTTTTGCCTCAAATACATCAGTTTTAGAAGAGAATGGAATTCCCAAGTTCCTTAAGAGGTCCAGTCCAAGAGGTGGTCTCAAAGTTCAAGATGCTTAAACAGTCAGGAATCCACAAAACAGAAATGTAGTGAAATCAAAACAGTCTATCACCCACCTTCTGGTTAGAGAATTCACTCCAGAAATAGGGCAGTCTGTTAACTGATGAGGGGTAGCTGCCATGCTGCTGGGAGACCTGCCAGTATGCTATAGGGAATTGTTGACATTGCAGGGTTTCCCCTTCCTGCTGTAGCTGGGGCCGTAAATATTCATAAGATTTACCATTCCTTCCCTGTATGTGATCTTCACAAATGCTAGCACCCTGAAGACTGTGGAATGGAGTGTGCATCAGGGTTGTGATTTTAAAAAGTGTTTTGCTAACATGTTCCATTCTTGGCCTTTTAAGATATAGTACAGTAGACACAGTTTAAAGAAACCTGGCAATATAGTATGTCTTGTGTCTAATTTTACGGGTATGCTTAGATTTCCTAAATCCAGATGAAGTATGTTATAAATGACTGACATGTGACAAGATGGTCTACGTATTAGTGGCTTCCCTTACACAGAGTAGAAGTGCAAGTGACAGGAGAAGAAAATACCCCAGTTTCTTGTCTCTGTAGGTACAAAGAAGAAAGCACAAACTGGTAGGGGAAAAAAGAAAAAAGGAAAAAAAAAAAAAAAAAAGAAAGAAAAAAAAGAAGAAGAAAAAAAGGAGCAGCATCTTCTGACTATGTGAAGGATATTTTATAAATCCTGTAAATACTGAAATATTTAAGGAAAAGAAAACTGTTTCTGCATAATTATCCTTGAACTGCAATACTGTAACATGTGCTTAGGAACACCAGAAGCACAGGATGCTTGATTGAGACAAGGCATATTGATGATTGGGATGCTGGTTGGTATAATTTTTAATAAATGCCATTTTTAAAGTGCTCAGGCAGAGTCAGTTTTCTTAATTCCATGATCATGCAGTATCACAGAGACATAATTAAAAACACTTACTTTGCTGAGCGAGGAGACATGCAGTTGCCAGGCAACATCTTATGTACCTCGAGAATATATAACAATGCACATGATTTATGTAGTGCTGTCCTTCCATCCCCAGCTACTGATACCAGTGTACCTAATGCAGATTTGCATAGGCTGAGCCACCACCAAATTATAAGCATCATGCTCCATCTTCTCCTTGGTTTACCAGCACCATCCATCTGCTGCCAACTCATTTTTAAATCTACAGCTTGAATCACTACTTAATATTGTCAGCAATATAAGCATAAGTTGGTTGGAAAGGAGCGTTAAGCTCCATTAATTCATTTTCTTCTAATATAAAATTCTCTAATAATATTATATTATCAATCTAATAATTGTTAATATACATTACATTTTTTTACTGTATTTGGGAAAATTAACTTATTTATAAAATGCATATGTCTCAAGGTATCATTTCCCCCAAAATAACAAAGATTTCTGGAGTATGAAAGCCACTGGGAGGATTACACCCAGAATTAGAAATACTGAAGATCTCCTGAAATAATTGTCTTCTCAGCCTTTTGGAAAGAAATAATCCATTTTTGTTGTGAATGTGTTACTTAGCCTGGGTCAGACTTTGTTATTCACATGGGCTTGGCCTCACCCACTGTCACTCCTGAAGCCCATAAAAGGAGGCAGCAGCTCCTGTAGAGGTTCAAAATACTGCTAATCCATGTTACGAAAGCAAACCCACACCAATTCACATATTTTAAATGAATGCCATGTATTTTGTGCTATATTTGCTGCAGTTATTGAATCTTAGAGATTCACACTGGTAGGATGTTAATATAACGAACCTTCATTACCCTAGCACATCTCTGACATCGTGGTTTCGCAATTCATGCCACCCAGCTCAACATGAGCATGGTTGTCAACAATAAGTAACTACTAAGGCTACATGAAAATCTGGTCCACGTAGGCTAATTTTCTCAGATTGTATACAAATATCTGATTCAAATAATGCTATATTGCAAGAAAAGAAGAGAGAATCTGCTACTGTATTCAGACAAAAAAAAAATAATAATAATGTCTGTTATAAATATTTTCTCTTTGAGATTTGGAAGCTTTGGTTGGGAACCTCCTCCTGGCATTAATCCGCCTTCCTCATCTTTCCACTTGAGGGAGCTCTGGCATTTGAAATATTTTAATAGCCTAAATTGGAAACTGCACTGGAGCCCCTCAAGAAAGATTTTTTACATATCTTTTGTCTTCAGCATTTGTGAAAACTACGCAGTATTTGTGAAAACTATGGCTTATGTTAAACAGATATTGTCAGTTACACTAAATCTTTGGTAAAAATATAATTTTTGAAGCAGTTGTTAACATAAAGCTTTCAGTTATATGTGTACATGTGAGAAACACAGCCATGACTCTGAAAATACATTACTCATTTAGAAAAAACACGTGTGTACTTTGCACACCCAATTGTTATGGCATTGGTCAACTGAACACAAATAACAAAAAGAAGCTAACACTAAGAAAAGTGCAAAGAAACACACATACAAAGAAAGAAAGGATGGGAAAATGGCTCTTATACTCCTTGCAGATTTTCTTTAATGTAAGACGCTTCTTGGACAATGGAAGGAAAACTTGAAAGCTTTACTTTGAAGCTCTAGTTGTGAAGCTAAGATCACTGCATTTTACCTTCAAACTACTATGTGTCTGCTGTTGATGAGAACCAGCAGCTCAAGAGGGTCAGCTGCAACCTGAGGATATGACAGAAAATTACATTCGATAGCGGATGCAGGTACCCGCAGCACCTCCTGCCTCCCCAGCCCCCGCAGAGCCATACTTCTGCAGCAGGGATGTGGGCATTGCCTTAGGAAACCACCTCCAAATCCACTCCTCAGCCCTGCACGTTACACTAAGAGCATCTTCCAGCCTGGCAATAAGAAAAGCCAAGGACAAAGAAATGTCTGAAGTCTCCTCCCAGCCCAGGGCTAGGTATTTCTAATTTGGAGATGGAGACTGCAACCAAGGACCACTTTCCCTTTAGGTGATCACGCAAGTATCAAGGGCTTGAAAGAGCAGTGTTTGGGTTACCCTCATCTCTTAAAACCTGATGCCTGGAGAAGGACATTGTGCTGCTTTTAATTCAGGGAGCACCAACTCATGAAGTGGGAGGTCTGAATTCAATTCCTTCTGCAGCCTGAAACCATTCCAGCTGCCACCACCCAGCTCACCCTGGAGTGCTCTCAGACCATGCAGGCAGCTGGGTTTTTGAGCTAAACTGTCATTAACCAAAATATAGAAAAAATAGGTCTCCTCAAGAGCAGGTTGGTGCCCATATCCTCTCCTATCTCCATTTGCAGCACCCTTTCCACACAATTCTGGTTCATCCTTTCGCAACAGCAAAGCCAAAAGTAGCTGGAGGAAAAAAAAGAACTCAGGAAATCAGCACATTGCTGCTCTCCATAATGAAAAGAGAAAATTCTACTGAAATTGCCTTTCCTTTTCCTCTCATTCCTCTCCACATATGCCTCGCTCTTGGGGAAGGGCTCAGCCAGAGGGTGGGCCAAGGGGCTGAATCAGAGAAATGGCAGCGTGCTGGGTAGACCATTAATAGCAATGCACTTTTTTACTCTGCTAGGCTGCAGCTGTTCCCACCCTTCTAGCCCACACTAATGAATAAGCACAGTAGCTAGATGTTTCTGCTAAAATGAACAAGGCTGACATTTGAAGTGTTATTGCTGGGCTTCAAAATTAATGCCCTTTTGAGATAAATGAAGGCGGTTCATAACCTTTAAACTACTGGCATGGACTGAAGCAGCCCCAAAAGCTGAGATTCTGCAAAATCTGGATGTTCTGTGTAGGTCATCTAAGGACAGCAAGACTAGGAGTTACGTCCCCCTCTCTAAGCGCTGGGGGTGCAATCCAGCAGATTTGTTCATGTAAGCATTCTAGTTAACGTCAGGCAGCAACATCATGATGAAGTACACAGGCCTGATTTTTAAAAATATAATGTTCTCAATTCTCTGATGTTGCTTCGAGTACAGCCTCTTCTCCTTTTAAATTTAATCCAACTTGTAATGTTCTCCAGTCGAAGCCATTAGGATGAGAAGGTCAGGAGTAATGAAGTAGCAGAAGTACTTCATTTTTAGCTGAGAACTGATAGAACAAACATAAACAATGCAAACAGAAGATTTTAAGCCAAAAGCTAATTATCAGCGTTGCAATTATCTGCTCATCAGAGACTTAAATTACCACTAACATGGCCCCTCAGGCTCCTTTGGAAGAGCTCTCTCAAATGCACCGGTGTTTTCCCACTGGGTTTGGAAAGGAAAGCTAAACCAAAAGAGATCCTAGGACTTCTCTGCACAATACAGCTGTTAAACTTAGGAAGATAAAGATCCAGAAGAATGCTGGTGCATGTGAGCTGGCAGGTGTAAGGCACATGCAGCTGCCTAAATTTAGGTGCGTGAAGCTCACAGATTGGGTATTCAGATCATTAGGCTGAGAAGAACTGGAGTAGCGGAGCCTTACAGGTTCCCAACAGGATGGAAGTAGCCCTACAGAGAATGCAAACCCTGCACCGAGGATGCAATTACCTGGATGTGTCTTCTTTCAAAATGGCAAGACTGCCTCAGTCTCTTCTCATTAAGTGAGAAAGTTATTACCTGGAATTCATTCCTCATAATTACTAACTGGGAAGCGAATAGCAATGCCATATGAGAAAGGATAATATTCTTAATAACAGGCATAACAAAAGGCATAAAGAAGCCTCATCACTTCCCATGTATTAGTTATGTCATTAGTCATAATTAGTATGTCATATTAGTATGTCATTAGTTAGTGCCACTCAAAACGAGCAAGTTAACAAGGAAACATTAAACTGCCCTTCATGACAGTAAAGCCAAAGGACTAAATATTGACATACCAATTACTGTTTTAAGTCTCATTAATTTCTTCAAACAAAACAGCAACTGAACTAATTGTGAGAAGGTTTGGGTTTGGTGCTTTTCTTCTTGCTTTACAAGAAATACAATGATTTTTCACGTACCAGACAGTACCAGTCCTCCAGGGCTGAAATCCAACCTTACTCAGACAGAAGGCTCTCTTCATTTCCAGCTGGTGACTCTACCTGCAAGATTTTTTTTCTGTGATGTGAACAATTCCCCAGTGGATCCAGAAGTTGTATGCATTTTGTACTGACAGAGCTACCACGTGCACCTGAACATGGCAGGTTTGGCTGCACATGCAATCACACAGAGATGTATATGCATATACATGTATATATAGAAGGTTACCTAAGGGTATTTTTCCTGAACCCTCCTTCAGACAGCAGGCCAACGGGATTCCTTTCCAACGTGACTACAAATAGTAAATGAACAAACAGTCTGCAGATGCTTATCTGCACATTTTAATCAGGAGCAAGGTATTAAAACTAATAACCATATTTCTAATGAACCATTGTTTACATTCAGCGTATTGCTTTTGGGTTTTACAAAGAGAATGTCGTTCCTGTCTGATACAACCCCGGGTTAGGACAGTAAGGAAAACTGGAACAAAATTCATCCTAAAGGAAACGTCTAAAACAAGTGAAGTGTGTTGATCATCACCAAGGACATGCCCACAACTCCATTGACTCTGAAGAAGGTTAAATGACACATTTAGATTAGGCATATGACTCTAGTTGCCTAAATTTAGGTGTGTGAAGCTCACAAAGTGGCCACTTGGATCACTATGTCCAAAAGTAACCCAGCAATTGCTCAACAAACAAAAACAGTAATCCTAAGAAGTGCATATTAAGCCCCGAGGGTTTGTCTACACATTAAAATGATTACAGATCCTGGTATAGCATTAATTTAAAGCACATTACCAATTCTATGTACTCCGCCTATAGGCACTCCCATGTGAAGTAAGAGTGCCTCTTCTTCCTTTGCTCTGCTTCCAGAAGATGCTGTGCACACAGGCCCTTGCAAGCAATATGCTGATGCCAGTGATCAGAGTACTGTTCCTGGAAATGAAAGATTAGAGACAGCTTAGCCTCTCATGGATGAGGGAAACACCTTTCCTGGACTGGTGAAGTTCAGGCAGCTCGCGAGCCTCATTTCACTGCTGTGGAGGTCCAGCCGAATCCTTCAGAGCCACTCACTTTCAGGTCAGCCAGGGTGAAGCCTCAGCTCTTCTGCAGGCAGTGACAAACCCCATTATCCCAGATTTTGTCTCCTTGTCTCAGGAGTTTATGAGTGCGGAGAGGCATTAAGCGTTGCACTGATTGCAAGAGAGGAAAAAGCCTTGCTGGTTTTATATCTTAGATAAGCGACTGATTTTACTACAATAATCTAATTCCCAAGCAAATAGATTTGATTCTATAGAAATGTACATCTTATCAGTGACAAACGTTTGAACAAGCTCGTTGAATGGTGCCTCTTACTGTTTGTTGTGGTGTTGTTTTTTCTCAGTAACAATCAAATGTTTCATTCTTTCAGTTAAAGCTTGGTTGTTCATTTAGAGACTTCCTATCCAACTGTAAAATGACTGATTGACTGCAATTATAAAGCATGATGAATTATTTCTGTCTCCTTTTCAGCCTAAAGAAAATTAGTGTAGGGTTTTGTTGTTTAAGGGGGCTGATGCATTTCATTGTGTGCTCACGGAGAGGTCGGTGATACTCCAGCAATCAGTTATATGGTCTATTTTTATTAGCAGCACAAGAAAGCAAATACTGTGCAGCTCATCCGTCTGTGTAAATGAAACACAATAATGAAGTTCTCAAGCAAGCAGAATCCAGCATGCCCGTGTTGTTCCATTTTTGCACCAAGTGCATGAAGTATTGCAGGAACTGCTCTCTGTACAAACACGTTGCTGTTTTATCATACATAATTCAGGATTTCCAATTCCCCGACGGAGTAGATTATCTAACTGCACGCTGAGGTACAGTCCAAACCCTGCTCCAGTGCCACACAGCTGCAGTACCCGACTGCCCTGCATTATTGATACAACTCTTTGCAACAACATATGTGCTCTCCATCAGCTTTATCCTAATACTTTTTAAACGTCTGCAGCACCCTCCCTGACCAGAGCTGGCTATGCTCTACGTGCCATAATTCAGAGTTCGCAGAACAACCTTGTAGATAAGCCAGCGTTTTCCAACACCATTCATGGATGCACAGAGCTTCATGTAACAAGACTGTTACAGAGCCCTGGCGCTGGCTGCTCTTAAAATTGATGGGAAGTCTGCTGGGACCTTTCCGGGAACGGGTCTCAAAAGACAGGAATTTCTGTAGTAATCCCTTCTGCCCTGTAAGTCACCTCAAGCCTGACACTGCAGAGCCAGGCAGGGGCTGTTGCTGTGCAATCGCCATCCCCGCGCTGGGATTGCAGGCTGTGTAAATCAGTGCGGAATTGAGTCCGGAGCCTTGAGCTGCCACGAACATCTTCAAAGAAGATTACACCCATGTAATAATGCACAATCCTTTGGCAATCCCTAAAGAAGGGCAGGGAGTGGTAGGGGGGGATGGAAATCAGATTTCTCAGCCAGCTCAGTCCCGGTTGTCCCGGAGGCCAGCCCTAACCCAGGGATCCACAATAGTGGTCCTGCCACAGACAGGCAGCCCCGAGCCCAGGGGCATGAGGGGACTTGACCGCTGTTCTTCGTCCTCATCAGCTGTGAAAACGCTCTGCTCTGCAAGACTAGGCAAGATTCACAGCTAATCTCCAGTTAGCACCCTGTGTCCCCTGGGAAAGTGGCCTACTGCATTGTAAATCAGCCTGTCCCCAGGCTAACAGATGGACTGGAACAGCCAGGAGGAAAGAAGCAAGCATCAAAGGCTGAGATGAAAATCAGAGTTTGGTGGGATTATGAAGATGATTGCTCTTTTGAGTCAGGGCTTCTTATTCAAGGGATGTAATCTGACCACGCAGCTTGGAGGTAAATTGGCTTCAGACAATAACGCCTTGTGCTAAGGTTGTTTTAGGTGATCTGAATTGGGATCAGCACTGAGGAGCTGTGCTGGGAAGGCAAGAGGAAGAGACATAATAAAATTATATGTATGGCACATGAAGAGGGGGTAAGGAGAAAGGAATCCTGTAGCATGGGGGAGCATGGTACCTAACAAAGCTGAAAGATGTTTTGCAAAGGGTATGGATATGCTTAACTGCAAGAAAGGTGTGGTAGAGGTGTGGAAGCAAGTAGCTGTCACGCTATGGCAACAGGTTTGTAAGAATTAAATATAAACACAGGCAAGAAAGTCAGCATTAGCACAATAACTGTGCCATTTCCCCCCAAGGGCCAGATTCCCGTAGCACTAAATCTCAAATCCAGCCAAGTTACTGGGTAGCTGGCTTAAACCTCCCAGCAGCAGATGATCCCAGTGCTCACTCATTTGTCCCAAAGGATCAGGTCCTGGCTGCGTCAGGACTAGCTGTCCAGGACAAGATCTCCAGGTGTTTTATTTCTCTTGACACATTTGGAAACTCTTTGTGAATGCTCTGCAATTTTGCTTAATCACTCCTGGACATACCTGAAGCCAGCAGAGCCCTCTGTGTCTCCAGAAGTCCCCTACCTGCCAGTCAGAGCTGACCTCCCTGCAGCTCAAAGTCTGCATCTGCAGCCTCAGAGTTTGACTTTGGGTCTTGACTCCGAGAATGACAGCCACGTTCTTTGCCTGTCGTAAGAAGCAACCTCCATCACCCTTTGCTTTTCCCTTGTTTTTATTTGTTGTTTTCTTGTCCAAACCCTTCTCGGAGAAGGGTGGAGTTTCAGGGCCATCAGGGGACAGGGAAAGGGGCTGCACAACCTGAACCCTGTCTGACTCATTTTTCAGGTGAGGCCCAAGCTCGGAGCATAGGATCTATGAGAAGTGTGGCTATGGGTTTGGCTAGCTGCTGCGCTCAGCTCTTGGCACACACGGCATCACCTCAGCCCGTAGAGCTGGCACATCCTCGTCTCTGCCCCGTTGCTGGTGGCATTGCCTGGGCTGTGTCCCCCCAGGGTGACTCGCCCCGTGCCCCTGCCTGCAGCTCTTCCTGCCCTTCTAGACCATCTTCAGCTTATCACAGCGCTTGTCTCTCAAGATTTTCACAAGGACAGCTATGCCTGATGGCTTGCTCGCTGACTCCATCCTTCTCACACTGATGCCCACCACGGTGATAGTCCCCGTGCGCAGCACTTTGAGGCAGCAAGATTCCGGGTGGCCTCCCGCCCCGTTTTGTCTCCTTCCCCCACGAATGGCCCCACAGAGGGGTGCAGACACCCCTGCCCTCCACAGCCAGCCGTGCCCCGAGGGGGGCTGCATCTGCCCCCCGGTGCCACTGTGCCCCCATCCCCTGCTGGACCTGCTCACGGCGGGGCGCTCAGAGGGGCCCGCTGAAGCCGTGCCCTGCCCTCGGGGGAACCGGGGACCCCTCGGGGACACCCCTGGGGCTCGGCCCCTTCCCTCCTTTCCCCCCCGGGGCCTGCTAGGCCTCTGCCTGCGCTCCCCGCCCCGGCCAGGCAGGGCAGGGCAGGGGGAAGCGGCGCCTCCGGCGTGCGGAGCGAGCGCGGCGGGCGGGCAGCCCGGCAGCCGCCCTCCTCCTCCTCCTCCTCCTCCTCCTCCTCCTCCTCTTCCCTCCTCCTCCTCCTCCTCCTCCTCCTCCCCTCCCACCGCCCGCTCTCTCCTCTCTTCTTCCTCCCCTTCCCCGGGCAGACGGCGCTGCTGGGGCGCAGCCGCGGGGCTCTCGCCTAGCGCCCCCCCCCTCCCCGCCCGCCTCGCCCCGCAGCCCCCAGCCCTGCCCCGGCCCCGGCCGCCCCCAGCCCCGCGGCTGCCGCCGGCCCGGCCGTGCCCTGCCCTGCCCGGGGCGATGGTGCCGGCGCCGGGCTTGGTCTGAGCGCCGCCTCCCGCCCCGCCCGGGGCCAGCCGCCCGCCGCCCAGGCGAGTTGCGAGCCCGTCCCGAAACGCCGCCAGCCCTCGTCTTGGGCAGGAGGCGAGCCGAGGAGGAGGAGGAGGAGGAGGAGGAGGAGGAGGAGGGGGAGGAAGCGAGCGGATAATGTCAACCCCGAGCAGATTCAAAAAGGACAAAGAGATCATAGCGGAGTATGAGAGCCAAGTGAAAGGTAAGCGCGGGGCGGCGGCTCCCCGGGGCTGCGGGCCCGGCTCGGCGCCCCCTGCCCCTGCCCCTCGCCCCCCGGCAGTGGCGGCCGTGCCCCTGCCCTGCCCTGCCCTGCCCCGCCCGCGGCCACAGGCACCGTGGCCCCCGCCCAGCCCTCGGCTCGCTGCTGCCGCCGCGCCGGGCTGGTGGCTGGCGGAGCCCGGGGTGGGTGCGAGCCTGAAATGCAGCCCCCAGGGAGCCGTGCCACACCTCAACTCCGGGTATTAAAAAAAAAAAAAAAAAAAGAAAAGAAAAGGCGTGGGTGGGTGTGCGCTTCATGCACCTAGCGGGGGACCCTCCCTGCGGCCGCCCTGCAGGGTCCCCAGGCAGCCCGGGGGTTTCGGCAGCCCCTGCCCCGGGGGGTGGCGGCCGGGGACCTCCGCTGCCCCGAGATCTGCTGACTTTCCGTAATTCACAGGCATTTTTCCTCTTATCTTGACAGCTTGATCTTGCGGGATCGAGTGATGCTTGTGGTTTTGTTGTTGCACTTAAAAGGAAGGAGGTAGTTTTTTGGGGTTTCTTCTTCCTAAGCTCAACTTTTTTTTTTTTTTTTTTCCTGTGAAAAATACCTGTCACTGATGAAAGGCGTTGTGGGTCCGGGGTGGGATATGGGTTTAAAACAAACCGGAGACCTGTCAGACGGATGGGCAGCAGGGACTGAGGGCTCGTGTCGGAGCTGGCAGGCCGAGGTTCGGGTGCCCGCCTGAGACGGGCAGAGCTCGCAGGCTGCCGCTGGGTTCGGAGCCGTCACGCCGCTGGAGCATCGCCGCTTCTGCCTCTCAGATTTGTCTTAATCGCCGAGCAGGAGAAACGTCCATAATCTTAATCCCTTTGCAGGGTGTGCAGTCTGTCCTTTGCCGACTTCTGACACGACTGTCACAGGCTCGGTGCCGATTAATTATAGCTAGTGGCTGCATAAGCCATTCTTTCCTTGTGAATAAATAAATAATAAAAAAAAATGTGTCCTTCAGCTACATGTATTGGCTCATTTCCTAAACGACAAAGATTTAGGTAGCGAGCATCCCTGATAACCAGCCTCTCCTTTGGTGTCATGGTCCCCCAGCATATTTTGCAGGGGGAAGTGGCGTTTGTATCCACAGCTCAGCAGGATTCTGACTTGCTTTGCTCCTTTGTGGGGGGCTGTGTTGTGCACGGTCTGGTCCTGACGGCCTCGCTTGAATTGTGGATGAGCAGCTGTTGGGGAAAGTATGCTGGGCGAGAAATTGTAGCCAGGGCTGCTTTTTCTTCAACCCGTATCACTGCAATTGTATCTCAGGTGACAAGAACTCTTTGTATTAAGGCGTAGTTCTGCTCCATGCTAGCTCAGTGATAGCGTATCGAAGTTGTGATAACCATTGTGTGATACCTTCAAAAGCTTTTTGATACTGGGCAGTCAAGGGCTAAGGAACCAGTCCTAATTAGCCAGCAAGGTAACTTTAAGGGGCTGTAAATGCAGGAACTCGGGTCCCTACATACTGCCTGGTGTTTCACGCGCTTGGATAGAAGAAAGGGTGTGGCCAAAATGCTTTTTCTGCCTGGATTTCTGGGGTTGCAGCCGCTACCAGATTGCTTGCTGCTGACACATTTAGTGTCAGTGAAGGATGGGGGTGACCAGGCAGCAGACTGTCCCTGTGAGGTCCTTGGGACCTGCTCCTGCACCGTGCCGGGTTGTAGCACCGTGTCTATCCCATACCTCGTTGTCAGGTGGCATTGAGCTTGGCATGCAGCGTGATTTTGGAGCCATCCCCCCGACATGTGTGCTTGTAAATCCCATTGGGAGATGTCTGAATATCCATACTGAAGGAAAAGGGGCCTCTGATGTATATGGCTAGCGGAGTATGCATATGGTGCCATTTTTGGAAATGAGGATTTAAGAGTGTCATTCTTCACATAGCTTTTCTGCTCTTAACTCCTCAAATAGGAAGCAGTGACAGATGTTAATTGTTCTGCCTAGTCCCTGGATGGCTTAAGCTGACCTCTACTCCATGGACTGCTTGGATACTCCTCTAGTAATGCCAGCATGTTGGCTGTTGCTGTAGTGGGGGTCATCCAGGAACAGCAAGAGCCTGCAGATGTTACCTGTTTGTCAAGCTGAAGTGGGCACGGTACTTCTGACTTGTGGGCAGAACATCTTACTGCACATCATTTTTCTGTAATATCCATCTTCTTAAGGCTAATTTCTGTCAAGAACTACCCCAACTGGAGAAATAAGGGAATTGTGTTCACTTCCTCCAACATCATATAGAAGGCAGAAGGGTGTTTCTTAAGGGTGCCTTGATACTCGAGTTAGATCTGTCTAGATGGATATCTGTAGCCATTGTTTTGGAGGTTGTAAGGATATTATGACAACACAAGTACCTTAATTTGTAAAGACATAAAGGCGGGTGGGAAGTACTGCTTGGCTCTGTAACTCGTACTAGTTGGAAGTGAGCTATCTCGATGCGCTTCTGTTCCAGTATGACCTTGTTGCTTCGTAATCAACGAGCACCTGCTTCTCAGTAGTGTTTCACTTTTTAATTCAAAAGCTTTAGGAAAGGCATCAAGAGCTTGTTTATTGAAGAACGTTTTGACAGTTCAGAGGAACAATTTTAATTATTTTTAAAATGGCTCGGGCAATGTGCAGGCTATATTGGATTACTGAGTAAGATAGCTTCAGGTAATATCTCTGATCATCCACGCTGTCAATTGCATGTGGATTTTTCTGAGGAAAGCAGTAATTTTACAGGGCCTCTGAAGTCATTAGAGGTAGATTTCCTTCCAACCCTGTAGCTGAGTGGTGGAAGGGAGTGGTGATGCGACTAGAGCTAGAGAGGGGAACGTCCTGTTCAAATGAGCAACGGAGTAGTGGCATAGTTGGGAGTTGAGCATTACCCTTCTCGTATGTGATCCTACTTAGATTTACACAGAGCACACCTTGGTTCAAAGCAATCTGTTCACTCAGTTGACCATAGTAGCCTATTATTATCACACCTTTTGTATTCTGTGGACCGGCCTGATATGGCTGAGGACTGGGGATGCTGCGCTGTAGCTTTCAGATGATCCAAATGTTAAACCGGCATACCTGGCGGACTTCTGAAGACTTGTAGCTGGCCTTCAGCACACAGGAGAAATGTGCTTTTCCTAGGTAAGCACTGTGCTCACTGGTTATCTGTACCTGTCTGTTCGATGAGGCCCTCGGTATCTTTTGAACTGCTGAGGACCTTTGGAGTTTATCTTTTGTGCTTCCTACCCAACTGAATCTTCAACTGAAAAGGAATAAGAGAAGACCTACCAAGATGTTTCCTTTATCCAACCTTAATTTTTCAGTTGAAAGTGACTGAGAAGGAATATGTTGCTTTTAAAATGCAAATCCAAAAGCAACTTTGTGAAGGGAAACGCTTCTATAGGATCAATACTTATGTGGAAATCTTCAGAATGAAATACTCCTATTTTCCACCAGAATCAATTTGTTAGAACTCTGTTAGAAATATGTTAGAAATATAGAATAATTCACTTTTGTGGAAAATAAAAATTCTAGTTTGTGAAACTGAATTTCAACTTGTTCCATATTAAAACAATCTAGAACCGAAACAGGAACAGAAATCTCTTGGAGGAAGGGCTGCGTTGTAAAATAGAAATTGGGTTGAGGTTTTGGTAAAGGTACCTAATGACTAATTGGAAAAAAAAACTTTCTGATGAAAAATTTGGAATTGAGAATGCCTTGGATGATGTCATAATTCTCATGTTGTATTTTAGAAAATTAATGAAAATTTGAAAATTCCGGTCAATTTCCAAAGTTCAAGCTTATCAAGTGTGGTTTGGTAGATTTTTTTTCCTGATCAAAAAACCTGGCCACAATAACTGTTGTCTTGTTCAGAAAAGATATTGCTTTCCATGTTGCTTTTGAATTTCAGTTAAATGTTCAAGAGAGGCTATGGGAGGGCAGTTCCTTACTTTTTTTTTTTTTTTTCTTTTCTGCTTTCTTTCTGCTCTCTGATCCTTCTCTTCAGAGTACAAATCTTCAGTTGTCTGGGTAAATATCAATGAGTTTGTAGATGGTTTTGCAGCTGGTAGCAGTATCTGCAGGTTTAAGTAGTTCAGTCATAAACTGAGCATTCTGTATTTTATTTCATTTTTTAATTTTTTTTTCAGTGGTAGACAGACACCACAGCCTACTTCCCAAAGGTTGTGATTGAAGAACTTCAGAGGTTTGGGCCTCTTAGTCTTTCTAGTAATTAAGGAAAAAATACTTTTTGTGGTACCTGTTTTGAAAATATAGCCAACAGTCAGGAAATAGATTTTTATTTTTATTTTTTTTCCTGGTTTAACCACAGAGTGTAGCTGGTGTCTCCAGTTCCTGCAGTGAAACTATTTATTATTTTGTTTGAATTTAAAGGTGGATGAAGTTCTAAGTGCCGTAGCACACATGAAAGGGCAAGCAAAGAATGGATTGTCTGACCAGTATTTCTGGCAATATGGCAATCATAATGCATACTTAATATTTAAATTTTGTCTATTCCTGCACTTTTTTTTCTTCCCATTACTCTCTAAGAAAGGTTTAATGTGTCTCCGCATCTATAGCAGTTTGGATGCTTTTACGGTTACTTCTTTGGGGCTTTTCCCTTTTACAATTATACTTTCTGTGCAGTTTTAGTGTTGCAGAATAAGGTTCTAAATCATGGTAAGGTTCATTTAATTTCCTGCCATTATCTTTTATTGGTCACTTTTTTATGAACTGAAGTACTGGTTGCTAATAAAATTAAACTTATAGCTTTGAAATGGCTGTGGTGAGACACAATGGGATCTGAATTTCATCTCATTTTCTGCCTCAAACTTTGCTTGGGTTAGCTTCTGCCTTCTGTGCAGCCGGGTTTCCCTGCCGGTCAGTGGTAATGGATGGTAGCGTTGGAAGGAAGCAGGTCAGAGCTGCTGAGGCTGGATAAGAAGTCTCCCGCTGACTATTACATAGCTGATTAGAAATCACTGACCGTGCCTTGATGGTGCTCAGCATGTCTGAGCTCTGCTTTGGACAGGGCTGGATGTGGGGGACACCACGAACAGCACTGGGCAGGTGTCAAAGCAAGCTCGTGCTCCTCTGGTGGTTCTTCTGCCTTTCGGCTTTTTTTCAAGCTGCTGCTACATGTGGTGGATACACTATCCCACATCTAACCTCTCTGGTCTCCGCAAGGGAAATTAGTGCTACCTTAACTTGTATTAATCCCTATTAGAGTCTAATCTACTCTTACTGCTTGGCTTTTGTGGAGCAAAATAGGCTTTGGAGCTGGGGAGGGGGGACTTGCTTTCATTAATGAGTGATTAATATAAACACATAGTGGGGCTCCTTGCACCCCGTGTGCTGCCTCCTCTGCTTTCTGGAGGTTTTATTCTCACAGCAGTGTTTCCTCCATGGCCAGCATCTCCCACCGTGCCAGCTATTGAGCCAACCTTCAGGGACCCTTCTCTGCTCCGCTGCGAGCTGTCTGGACTAACCACCTATGGCCCAGGCCGGGCCTCCTGGCCCCACTGCTGGTCAGTCCCTGAGCACCCCTTCCTCCTGGGGTTCCTCTGTGCCTTTTGCCACCCCACTTCTCACCTCTCTGAGGGCAAGAGGTGCTGGGGCTGTGTATGTGTGTGGAGGAGGAGAAATGTCAGGCCTGGTGGTGGTTGGCGGCTGCATGGCTGTCAGGCCTGGACGGCGCTTGGTGGTCCATGGCTGGCACGGTTGCTCGCGTGCCACCAGCGGGATGAGGCCAGCAAGTGTTGGGTTTCTGGGGTGAAGCAGCGAGGGCGATGCTGAGAGCGTGGGGCTGTGTTCTGGGCAAGAGGCAGAGCTGTCTGCGCAGGAAGCCTGCTCGCTGCACGGCTTTTATGCTACCGAGACTATGTCTGGCACCAGAACCAAAGGAGTTGGTTATCGCCGCTCTTTTTCCTTTGTTTCCAAGATTTAAACAACCGTAGGCTGTCCTGGCAGTTTGTGTGATGGCTTGGTCCTGCGGGAGTGCTTCGAGGCAAACAATGCACTTTGATCTGTTGTAACGGGAGCGGTGATCCTGAGGCAGAGCTTCCTCAGGAATCTGCTGTGTGCTGCTGCCCGTGGGGTTATCTCCTGGTGGACACGCAGGTGTGTCACCAGTTGGTTATGGCCACCCGATGGCTACACGTGGTGTGTCACATCGTACCTGTGCTCTGCCTGGTAATTCATTATGTCCAGGGCAAAATGCTTGTACTCCAGAGCCATTCTCCATGAGCTGGTGTTTAATAACTAGAGAAGGAAAATTTCTTCAGTAGTCCCTTCCCTCTCCACTGCGCTTGCGATTATTTCTCAAGCATACACCTGTATCAGTTTCAAGGTGCAGTGTTCAGTCTTGCATCATACAAGCTGGAAACCTGTATCTCACCTTAGGAGAAGAATGAGGTGATTGATAAATGCTGAGATTGCAGTGGATTCTCTTTGTGGAAAACACAATGAGACTGTTTCACAAATAACCCCAAGCACACCTCATGCTCTGTTTCCAAGAACTGGTTTGCATATGGGCATGGCCATGGCTTGGTATTGTTTCCTTTTGTCAGTGAGTACACACATTGTCATGAACAGTTCATCTTCCATGGAAGAAAAAGCCACTTGTTTTAGTTCATGGTCAGTGTAACCAAATCATCCCAGCTCTAGGTGCACATCAAAGATACAGGTGTTGCAGGTAAGAACAGTGCCCTTTGTAGCCTTTCACTTAAAACGTTTGGGCAAGAGGACCCAGCCTTCTGTCCCACAAAGAAATCTCTAGGAAATAAGCACCAGCAAGGCTGCTGAGTGCTCTCAGAAGGTGCAGTGCAGAAAGTGCATGCCTTATGACTCGACTCTGCAATAGTGTGTCTGTGAGATGAGCTCGGGATGACCTGTGTCACTAACACCTGACTGTCCAACACAGGACAGCACAGCTGACCTGATTTTAATAAGGTTCCCATGAAGGTGTGTGGGTATTTGGATCTGCATTTACCTTGATCGTAGTGTTTGGGGTTGGGTGGGGCTGAAGGTTGCTTTTAAGTTAGAGAGGCAAGAATGCTGTTTGTGGCTATTATTCTTCTAGGAAAAGTTTCAGTAGAACTTGCTTAGAAGTATGATCAGTTAAAATATCCCTTTAAACTTTGATATGTTGTCTATTATTGACTGATAAAACCTCTTTGAATTCCCCTTGGAACCTCCTGAGACTTCTTATTACAGGTGTAAAGTGCTGACAAGCAGGCAAGAGAGCTGTACTAGCATATTAACCAAAACATTCTCAAAATATACTAGACTTTTTTTTTTTTTTTTTTAAAGATTGTGAAATAAAAGAGAAATTACAGAAATTATACAAAAATACTACACTTACAGCGTATTATTTCTTGTTAACCATATTGGAAATAAGCAAATGCAGCTAATTTAGCGGATGGTGGCTTCCAGAAAGTCATGATTGCAACCCTGCACCTAATGAGCTGCTCTGGGAACCAGAAATGACTCCTGCACATTCGTGTAAATGGACTGTCCAGACCACTTAACTGACTCAGTGCTTACTCATCTGAATTACTCCACGTGTAGGAACTACCAGCCGGTGCTGTGTTGGCTCAGGACTTTTCAGGATGCCGCTTTGACTCGTTTCTTCCAAGAAGCCACAAGTGGAGTAGTGCATACTTCTTGCTTTGCTCTGTCCTTGCGTTGAACTAAATAAGGAGATGTGCTGATCCCCTTTCACTTTCCAGCGTACATGCTTTCGTATGGTAAAAGGCATCAGTCGCTGCTGTGCTAGCCAATTCCAAAGTATCTGCTTCCTGAAAATCAGAGGAGTCTGCTCGTGTTTAGAGTACAGCAGAAGTCTAATAAGATTCAGTGATAGCTCTTGTATGGCTCTGTTCTTTCAACAACCTGTCTTCTTTCAAGCCTTGTTGCTCTCAGCTTTTCCCCTCTGCCTCTTTTTAAGTGAAGAGAGGATAAACAATCTTAAGTGTTAGGTCAGAGACAAGATGAAAAAAAAATGCATTCATTCAGTACCACGATGAGCAGGCATCAGAACTGAAACTTTCTAACTCAGCAATTAAATTACTGTTTGGGAGGTAGTAAGAATGAAAATATTACAATTCAGTTACATTGTGCTTTTTTTTTTTAATTATAGAACAGGAAGACCTAACTTTTTTTTTTTTTTTTTTTTTTTTTCCTGCTTCCAACCACCTTTAGACTTCCATTGTTAACTTTTTTTTTTTTTTTAAAAAAAAAAAAAAAAAAAAAGAAAGGGACTTTTGTCCAGGAAATAATGTGTCAGGAAAGATTGTATGATAGAATTGCCTGTGGTAACAGCCGACTAGTCCTGGTGATCCACACGCAGTCCTTTCCTTAAGGTTTTATATTCCTAGTAATTTGGGGCGCTGTGTTAGAGAGCTCTCTAGTGCATCCATCCATGGGTGCCCTTACTTGCCAGATGCACTTCAATGCAAGCCTCTGTACCAAAACAGCCTGAGGCCAAGCTGAAGGGCTGATAGTTACTCTTACTCCTTTGACAGTGTTTATGGAGGCATTTGGAATGAATACTAAAAAGAAAAAGGTTTTTACTCTTAGTTACAGGACACTTGACACACCAAGGTTGTTTTAAGTGTTAGTGTTTAGATGGCACAGCGTGCTTTTCCTCTTGCAAATCCCTAATTTGCTGGTTAGTAGGAATGAAAGCACATAAACTCTTGCCATAGGTGCCTTGTGCATGTGGCAAATTGGTGTCTCTGTGTGTCTGGCGTAAATAATATCAGATCCATGAAGAACCAGCTATGTAATGGAAAGCTACCTTGTTCTGTGTTGCAAGCAGACAGAGATATGTTTAAGAAGTTGATTTTTTTTTAACATATGCTGGCGTTGCTGCCCAGTATACTACTCGAGGTTAAGAACCAGCGTAATAGGATTGTTTGCATTATGCACCTTCTTAAGGCTGCCTTCATGCATTGGTGCCCTCCGAATTTCCCAGCAGCAGTGCATACAACTCGTGAGACGCATCATGTCGTGACAGAAAGCCGAAGGGAAGCGTCAGTCTCCCCCAGAACTGCAGTGAAGCATGGAGCAGGAGCAGATCCACTGTGCCAGGACGATGGGGAGCACGGTGCGGGTTGTGGGTCCCTCCTGCTGGGGGAGGCCCCTCGGCTGCCACCGATGTCACACGAGCCCTGCCTTGGTTCTTCCCCCGCTGCGAGCGGCCCGGCGTGTCCCTGGCTGAGCTCATCGGATTACAGGCATCTCAGCTGTAATCCTTTAATTGCCAGCCACTTCTGGTGCCATGATGTTGTGGCTATGGGTCGAGCCCTGTGCTGCCTAAGCAGTACTCCTGTCACTGCCTTGAGCTTTATCTCAAGGAGGGTGCAATGTGCTACCCCGCACAAACGTGACTGTATGGCTTTGTTGAGAAACGAGCAGCCAGGAGCACCTTGAACTGCCCTGTTCCTGGGACCTGACTGAATTTGCTGAGCGGTTTCTTTACTGAAGTCTAGATGGTCAGCTGTCTATCAACAGACTGCTGCTAAAAACAGAGCTTATAAATCATAGACACACAGAATGGCTTGGGTAGGAAGGGACCTTAAAGCCCACCCAGCTCCATCCCCCTGCCATGGGCAGGGACACCTCCCACCAGACCAGGTTGCCCAAAGCCCCATCCAGCCTGGCCTTAAGCACCTCCAGGGATGGGGCACCCACAGCTGCTCTGGGCAGCCTGTGCCAGGGCCTCACCACCTTCAAAGAATTTTCTCTTTATATCTAATCTAAATCTCCCTCTTCTAGTTTAAAGGCACTACTCCTGTCCTATCACTACAATCCCTGACAAAGCGTCTTTCTCTATCTTTCATTTAAGCCCTCTTGAAATATTGTAAGGCTGCAATAAGGTCTCCCTGGAACTAATAAACTGTGAATGTGAAGTAAAATGTTACTTTTTTAGGTTTCTCTTGAGCCTGAGAGGTTAGGGGGTGTGAGAGTTGAGGGGTTCATTATTTTTGTACCATTTCTGCTTTGAGATTTGCTGCTTTTGGTGGCTTCTGCCAAGGCTTTAATGCATTATCATAACCGTTCTGAATGAAGGCACCTCGGGGAGGCACAATACCTGCTTCTGTGGAGATGTCTCTGGTACTACAAGTAAAGAAAAGTATGAAAAAGTTAATGGCTGAATTGTGGTCAATGAAAAAGTCTGTATTTGAGCAGAGCTCCTGAACTTCTACCTGCAAACTTGGCGGAGCACAGGGAATTGAATACTAAATTGTGTGTGGCTCTGGCTGGCTGTACCCAGACACAGAAAAATGGAGCATGTTTTCCACTTTTATATGTAAAAATAACCTAGTAAGATTTATTTATTTATTTGTTTTTAACATAGCTCAGCTCTGCGCTGGCTCCGTGTCGCTTCCTGGTGGCTGCAGGATGGCCTCTGTGGAGTGAGGGAGGTCTTGGCTCAGGCCTGGACAAGCAGACTTCCAGGCTACCACAGCAGTTTTTGCGCTCTTCCATATGGGCTCCAAGAGGCTTAGGGTGAAAAATGCCCCGTGGGATTAAATCTATGTGTTTGCTGTTTCAGATGCCATGTTTAGTTCTCCTTTTAGCTGCTGTCTCACTTCAAAGGTGTCCGTGGGTATGTTTATGTGACTGCACATACTGGCCTACGTGTTTACTCTGCACACTGTTACCAGGAGCTATAATTTAAAGCACAGCATCTCGCTAGCAGAGCTCCCCTTATTTATAGATCAGAAGCTGCTTTGCCTTCAGCTGGCAGAGGGAAGAGATAATGCTGGCCCCATCCACGCTGATGTAATCTGAGTGGCCACTAGGGAAGACCTGAAATGTTCAAGTTTCTTTTGATGAACCAGGTAGAGATCCATGTGATGCTCTGGTGTTAGGAGTCTGATCAGTGCAGCCTTCCTAGAGATCAGAGCGTTTACACGAGGAGTCTGCTCTCACATCTTGCTGCCCTGATCTTACCCAAAACTGAGCTTTGAATCCCAGATCTCCCATCTTGCAAGTGATTGCTCTAAGAATGAGGTAATGGAATATGTGGGGACAAGTCTCCCCCTGTTTTCTTGTCTGTTGAAGCTGTTCTGCCTTTCCCCAGACTTAATGAATATTTAATTATTTACAGAGCGAATATGAATCCATTGCCTGGTGGTTAGAGCAGTCACTGAAGAGATACAGGTTTCACTGTGTATTCCAGCAAGTGTGTATTCCTGCTCTTCTGCTTTTCTAAACAAATGGAAAAGGTGGAGAGGGAGGGAGGGCTGTAAGACTGGGGTATTTGTGTCACCACTCTAAAGCGAGAATACTGATTTTATCAGTCTGGAGGGGGGAAGTATTCAGAGGATGCCTTATTCATTCATTACATGCGGTCACTTAGTATGCAAAAACACCCTGACCCTTTCCTTTGTATTGATTTTTAATTTGAATGCCCTGCTAGAGTTAAGGCAATTTTTGGAAAATTGCCTGGATGAAAAAAAATGTTTGCTCAGAGTTATCTGAAAGGTTTGTAAACGAATGTGTGTTTGCACGAACCTTTGCTCTGATTATTCTTTCTGAAGCACTCGACTCGTACAGCGTATTCAGACATCTGCCACATGGTGATTCTGCTTTCCTGTTGCCCGAGTTGCCAATTCACAACCAGCTTTCACAGCAGTCACCACAATCTTATTCTGGAAATATTCCTGACTTATTTCATATCTGCGGAGTGGGTTTTTTTTTGAGGGTGGAAGAATTATCCTAACTAATGTTCAAGGAGGAAAGAAGGGGAATGGGTTTGCAGATGTTACTGAGACAAATCTGCAGTTGTTAATCAAAAATAAACACGTGTTGAGGTTTAGGGGCGAGCTGGTGCAGCTGGAAGAAGAAAAAACCTGAAGAACTCTTTATTGGTTATGACAGCTGATCAGGTTATGTCTGTTGCAGAGCTGTTCCGCAGGACAGCAGGCAGCACCTCAGGCAGACAGGGTGCTTACAGATGTTGGGCTTTACCCAGGTGTATTAACGTGCCTGCTCTTCCCTTGTACTGCTCCAAGTCAGGGCGTTTGAACAGCTGTGTGCAAAGTACTGCCGCTAAGAATCAGGCAGGAAGATGGAAATGTCCAAATTCTCTCCTACTTGATTTAAAACGGGGATTTAAGAAGACCATTTGGGTATGTTTCTGAATTTGTACACTGGAGTATTTAGTGTTTGAAAGAACAGTTTGTGTCTCGTTCTCTTCTGCAGTCCACCAAGCTGCCAGGTAATTTATCTAGCTATTCATTTGATTACCTTTTTTTAATTGCAATGGAATGATGAATCAAATGAATAGCTAATGCGTTACAAATACTGTAAGCAAGGAGATGGAATGTGTGTGAAGGCTTACTAGAAAGTTCAGTGCCCTAACTTCATGTGTAATGTGCTATTTTCTGAGTTTTAACATCAGACTTGCAGCACACGTGTGTTTCACGTTGTGTGGCTTTCTTCATTGCTTGTGTTAGGGCATTTGAAAGTAAATTTAACTCCAGATACTGTGTGTTTTTTTTTGATGCCATCTCTGAAATCATATTTTTTTCACAGTTCATAAGATATCAGTAGTATGTGAGACCATGGGATTTACTATGATAGTTACTTCCATTTGGGGAACTTCTGCCTTGCTTCTATGCCTATTTGCAAAATGCTTTGAAAGAGAGATTTTTAAGTTACGACTCACACCTTACGTAGGGCAGCAAGAATTCGGGTCCCTGATTGGGATCATAAGGGTCATTATTCATACAGTGTGTTTATAACGTTGGAATTACCCTTTGAATCTCATCTCAGGTGTCTGCGATTTTGGGAAGACACCTCTTCTGTAATTCTTGTGCAAGCAGACGCATTCTTGTGGAGGAAAAAAAATATATATATTTATATATATATATTGAGCCTCTCTTTCTCCAAGGCTGGGACAAAACTACACTCTAACTTTGGCAAGTGCATTTAATGTGAAGGGAAGAGAGGTCTTTGTTTCAGGGGACTGAATGCACCGATGAGTTGCTAGGTCTGCAGGAGTTTAGGAGGTTTCCCTTTGCAAGTCTTATTTTTCTGGTAATGGTTAAGATTTCTGTCACCGTCTGGTAACTGGTCAGGTCCTGTTTACCTTAGCCTTGTGGTTTCCCAGCTGGTGGCGTGGGCATCACAGAAGCTTTCCCCACACCGATGGGGTGTAGGCTGAGCAGGTATGCGCTGCTCAAACTCCTCCATGAGGTATAGATGGGTCATTTCTCTCTAACGTGCCTTGGCTGCAGGAAAGCTTGAGACCTACTGCTGTAAAATTTCAGTCAGTTAAAGCATGAGGCTTTGTATGGCATTCAGTGCTGTGAATAGTTGCTAACGAATGCAGGGCTGGAGGGATGAATGAAGCAGTACTGCTTCTCTAAGCAGCATAGTAGCTGCCGTGTGTGTCCTGTTATGCTCAGCCTTGTTTACTTTATACACATGAATTTGTTGACCTCACCAGGGCTCTTAACCTTCCTAGGGCTACTAATCTCCATAAACGTCTGCAGGATTGGGCTTAATTTTGGCATGGAAATATGCAAATGGAATGAATCAAAGCGTGAGTCATCACTGCAGGCAGTCAAACGTCCTGACCTCGTCCTGCAGCCTCATGTCAGGCTGAAGCTTGCTCGGGAGCTGGTGGGACCCGACCCACGATTTGGGAATCCTGGTTTCGTAAGTCTAACAGAGAACATACTGAAACATAGGGAGGCATAACAGGAGATACTGAAGCAAAGCAAGAACTGTCACCTGATTCAGATGCAACTCTCAAGATAAAATTAATTTAGATTACTGCTGGGATTATGCACACACTACAGCATGTCTCAATAGTGTTCAAGATGCCTTTTGAAAACTGTAATGGAGGTGTTTGAAATTCACTGAATGTTGTTCTTTTTGAGCATCTAGCTCAACTAAGGTATGGTACAATAAACGAACTCACTTTTAAAACTTATTGCAGGCAGTGAATTGGGGAGCTAAGCGATGCGAATCTCGCTTTCCTGCCTGTGCTATAGAATGCAAAAGCACAAACACAGTAAGCACAAGGTTCTTTTTGATACTGTAATCTTTTAAACCTTTGAAATGTTGGTGTGCTTGAAAGGACTTCTAAATCCATCGGATAGCCTGCACTGTCTCATATTGTGTTCAAAATCATAGCAGATAAAGGAAGAGTGATCAGAAAGCTTAATGCAGTCAGAGCGTCACGACCTGTTATGTAAAGCAGCATTTGGCAGAGACTTCCCAGCTGCTGTAAATGAATGTTAACAGCATTTTATCGGCTGCTTTCTCTGCCTTTATTACATAATCTGAATATTTATGACCCTATTAATATGTTTAGCTGTGAAATTGCAATATTGATGGAATGAACATAGCATGGAAGAGTGAATGAGCAGAGTATTTGCATCAGGAACAAAAGTTGGGTAAATATTAAAAAGCTTGGTGCTTGTATTTGAAAGAAGTTTGCTGAATTACTGTGCAGATGTGGCATGCTATTTCCCTAAACATTTTCGCTTTGGTGATGGGATAGCGTTGATGAATATTGTGCGTGTCTGCGTAAAACAGAGAGCACTAACCAGGAAGTGGAGATTTGTGTTTGTTTATTTCAAATGCAACTCCCTGAATCTGTAATCATGATACTGTGGAGCCTCGAGCAACCTGTGAACCTTAGGCCAGACCCCGTTCGTCAGAATCACCTCTATCTGGAGAGCTGCTCCAGGTAAGATTTTGGAGCAGGACGTGGGCCAGTTACTATCACAATTTGATTTTGTGTATTTGGTGACAAAGATCTTCCTTTCTGCCTTGTGCCCCACTTTGTCTTGGTTCTAAAACAACTTCTTTTGCCATGACCAGGTAGTGTTGTCATGTGACCTCAAATGCACACCATTAGGGCACATGTGCACCGTGTTATACGGCTGGATTCTGCGTGCACATGCTGTCCCGTTACTGACTGCACACCTGGCCTTTACGTGATCATACTTAGAATACATGGGGAAGTAATATGCTTCATCAAGAGATGCACAAGGAGCTGCAAGGTGTTTCCCTTGGGAACCTCTTAGATTGTAGTACCCCCCAGACAGAGCCAAACCCCACTATTTCAACAGACAGCTGCACATTTCTGACAACATTTAGAGGCCTGACACTGCTGTGCTCAGTGGCTCACACATACGGCATTTACAAATGCCACTGGTCTCACACTTGCTTACCATTCTGCAAGATAAATAGCTCAGTTGGCTGCCGGCTCAGGTGAGCAGCTTGTCTGTGGAAAGCTGAGCTGGAGAAGGAACTTCTGGTTTTATTTTTAATAGGCTGGGGTTGCTGGTCACTTTTATTTTGCATGCAAATCTGAAGCCTGTCAGAAAGCTGTTGTCCTATGCGTCTTGTCCTCTTGCCACTGAGTACCAGCGGTAAGTTTCTGAGGAATACAGCTGTTGGTGGAAGTCCCGCTTGTTTGCAGCAGTCTCGTAGGTGGTAGCACCAGTTCTGCGGTGTGTTTTTACACTATGCCTATATCTGAGTAGCTCCATCTCTTACAGTCTCTAGTTTCACCCTCTCCACAACCTCGTGAGCTGGTACAGGAGGCAGCTGCACACACATGTAAATGTTCAAAATGTTAGAAGAGTAAAGGTAAGTGGGTAAAGAGCGTAGATTTGAGACCCATAAGGGAAGGCTCTGTGGAGACCTTATAGTGGCCTTCCAGTACCTAAAGGGGGCCTGCAGGAAAGCTGGGGAGGGACTCTTTATCAGGGGGTGTAGCAATAGGACAAGGGGCAAAAGCTTTAAATTAAAAGAGAGGAGATTTAGATTAGATATTCATAACAAATTCTTTACTGTGAGGGTGGTGAGGCCCTGGCACAGGCTGCCCAGAGCAGCTGTGGGTGCCCCATCCCTGGAGGTGTTCAAGGCCAGGCTGGATGGGGCTTTGGGCAGCATGGCCTGTTGGGAGGTGTCCCTGCCCATGGCAGGGGGCTGGAGCTGGGTGAGCTTTGAGGTCCCTTCCAACCCAAACCATTCCATGGTTCAGGAAGAAAGTTTAGATTAACGCATTTTTTTAACAGTATTTTGTCCCCAAGCCAGTTGTATATACTGTAAGGCTCCAAATGGACTCTCTTCCCGTGAGGGAAATTGAGATTTAAATATGGATTGTTCTTCTGGGCAGTAGTGTTGAGCAGTCAAGTAAAGCTCTTAATAGAACAAAGAAACCTGTAATTAGGATAGGAGTTCCAGTTGCATTCTTCTTTGCTTCGTGCAAGAGAAACTTGCATTAACTCAGATAAATAAAAGAATGGATGGGGTGGAGGAAGTTTGGAAAAAGCACATCTGTTTACAAAGTTAAGTGCCGAGTTTACTATAAACCAGTCATTTTTAGTTTTGGAACTCTTAAAATAAGATTCCCCTTCTCCACATCCCTGAGTATCTAAGTCAAGATATTTAAAGGAAATTACCTTTCAGTGGTTTGGTCTGGGGTTTTTCTTACTTTAATTTTTCATACAGTAAATACTTATATGGCAATGTAAAATTAATAGCAGTCTGCTTTTGCTGTTTTGTTTGCATTGTTTTTTGTTTTGTTTTGTTTTGTTTTTGGTCCATGCATGCTTTGAAATTACATTCCTCTTTTACTCATCTTTGTACTGAGTTTGTATGAGCTAAGTACAATGTATTTCCTTTAAACATGAACAATGACAAATCTTTTCTGGTATTTTCTGAGGGGTATATGTTGTTGCACTGCGTTGCAGAGGTTTTGAAGATCTTTTGCTCAGCCTCAGCAAATTTTAAAACTGGTAGCCTTAGGGAATAATATTTAGTAGATTTAAAGTTTTCTTAACTTATATCTGAAATGACCTTTGGCAAAAGTACCAACTGCAGTCTCCTCTTCCCATCAGACATTGGTAAGAGGAAGCCTCGCAGATGTGAAATAGTTTTTATTTTGCACGTGCTTATCTAATGTTTACTGGCTTATTGTATGCAATTAGACATGGAATAATCTCCTTCTTAAGTTAGTTTTTTTTAAAGGAACACCTTAAAGAGGGTTGTGATGAAGCTTTGGCCATCTGTCCTATGCCTGTCCTATGCAGTTCAGATGCCAAATCCAACAATGACAAAAGGCAGCTGTTTTTTGAAGTCATTGGTTCTGCCTCTTGTTTGGGTAGAAAAGCGCTCCAACATGGCTTGAGATGCTCCATTTCCCTAATTACCCCTCTCTTCGGGTGCTTTGCAGCCTCCTGCTTGTTTCTTCCTATCAAGAGAGTGCTTTCCAGAGCAAAATCCATAATGTCTCTTTAAAAGGATCTAATCAAAACTTGCTAAACTGAGGGGAAGGCTGCTGTTGACTTCAAAGGACTTGTGGTTGGGTTTCTGGAAAGGAAAGGAATAGCCCTTCCTATTCAGTAACTCATACAATCTTCATCACTTAAAACTTTCTTTTACAAGTATTAACATTCCAAATCTATTGGGTGAACAGTAAACTCCATTTTCAGTGCAGAACACAGTGCATCTTACTTGCGGAGGTGCAAAGGGTGTATCACAGTAGCACTGTACTGCAAACTTGCTTAAACCTTCTGCTATCTTGCATCCCCTCTGCTGCATCCCATGCAGGTAATTAATTTGCAGGATAAAGCTATTGTCCACACTCCCCATGGAACAACCTCAGCTGGCACGTGGGAGCCTTTACCATGAAGGAGAGGCAGAAACAGGTCTTTGCATTTATAGAATGTGCTTCTAAATGGCTCCTCCTTGACCACGACTGGTCCTGGTTTGTCACAGGAATCAGTAAGGTAAACCTCACGTAAAGGAGATACTACTAACTCAAGAGTGAAAAATTAAAAGGTCTTTTTTTTCCTTTTTTTGCCCTAAATATGAGTGAATGCCCACTGCCTCTTGTCCTTTCCCTGTCTTCCTTGCACTTCCTTTCCTTGTCTTCCTGGCACAGTCTGCGAGACTGTTGCCCTTTTTTTGCCGTAAGATCACATTGCAGGCTCGCAGTCAGCTTGGTGTTCGCCAGGACCCTTAAGACTTGTTTTTATTTTTTTTTTATAAGCAGTTATCCAGCTAGTTGTCCCCCAGTGTGTACTGATGCCTGGGATTATTCCTTCCCAGGTATGGGGTTTTGTATTTCCCTTTTTTGTACTTCATTAGGTTCCCGTTTGTCCATTTCTACAGACTGTTGAAATCCTCCCAAATGGCAGCACAACCACATGGTGGAATTGCTCTTTGCAATTTTGTCTCATCTGCAGACTTGCTGAGTGTGAATTCTGCTAATTGTCCAGGCTATTAATGAAGATGTTGAACAGTACTGGCCACAATGTCACTCCCTGGGGTACACCACTAGTGACTGGCCTCCAGATGGACTTCATATTGGTAATCACAGGCTTTTGAGATTGATAGTTCAACCAGTTTTCAGTCCACTTCACTGTCCGTTCATCTAGTCTCTACTTTTATTCCATGAGGATAGTGTAGAGGACAATACTGAAATCATTACTGAAGTCAAGTTAACATCCACTGTTCTTCTCTCATCTGCCAAGTCAGTCATCTCATTTTAGAAGACTATCAAGTTGGTCAGGCTTGGTTTTTCTTTTGTAAATGTATACTGACTACTCACAATCACCTTCTTGTCCTTAGTATGTTTAGAAGTGATTTTCAGAATTAATTGCTCCTTAACCTTCCCCACGATCAAGGTGAAATTGGCTGAGCTGTAGTTCCCTGGATCATTTTCCTTTTTCTCTTTGAAGATAGGAATCACATTTGCATTTTTTTTTTCCTCAGGAATTTCTCACACTAGCTATGACCTTTCAGAGATAATCAGGAATGTCCTTGTGATCACATTGGCCAGCTCATGCACTCATGAATGCATCCCATCAGGACCAGTGGACTTACATAAATCCAGTTTGCTTGAATGTTTTCTAGCCTGGTCCTCTCGTACCAAGGGTAAGTCTTACTTATGACTTTCCCAGTGGTCTCTGGAAGCTGAGGTTGCTGAAGGCCAGTCTTACCAGTAAAGACTAAGGAGAAGATGACACTGAGTACCTCAGCATTGTCTCTGCTTTTCATCACCATGTTCCCTGCTCCACTCATAGGATGTTTATCTTATGAAGTACCCCATGAAGACTAGAGCAGGTAAACCTGAAGAAGGCCTCATCTTCTACTTCTTTATCAGGCAGTCTGTGGCAGACACCAACCACAAGGTTGCCTGTGTTGGTTTGCCCACTAATACTCACTCATAAGGTCCCAGCTTGTCTCAGCATCTGTCCCAATGCATTCCACTGTTTGCTCATATACGGGGCATCTCCCTCTCATTGCTATCCTACCTGTCCTTCACAAGATATTTTTCACTTACCCATTGTGGTACTCTGCTTGTGTGAGCCATCCTACTGCATATCTGTCATGCTGATAAGATTATCACCCCACAACTACATCAGACCTCTAACTCCTACTCCTTGTTGCCTGTGCTGCATATGTTACTGTACAGGCACTTCACAGAGGCCTCACAGTTGTGCTGATTTCACAGAATAGGTGTGGGGGCTTCCCCCACAATACTGTTCTGTAGGTGCTCTCTTATTTCTGTGCTCATGCTTGAGGTAGACCCCCTTCAATCCCGTTTAGTTGATTACAAGGTCTCATCCATATCACATCAGCTGCTTTGCTTGTTGTCCTGGTCTGCTAATTCCTCATTAGATTATGGGTTGTCTCCCTCCCTTGTTGTTCCAGATTGAAAGCTCTCCTCACCAGGTTGACCAGAGATGCTTTTGCCCCAAAATGCTCCTGCCACCAGTTTAAATGAGATTGGGATATGGGAATTCTTCTTATATAATGATGGTATTATGTGCTTAACGAAGTGAAAATACATTGCATGTGCACATTCAAGGACTCTGCTGAGCTGGAAAATTCTTCTAACTTAGTTACGAAAATTTTCCTAGCCATCTCATGTAAGTTTCTTACTCCTCTGTCCCCTCTCTCCTTTGGACAAGAGATGGAGGGAAAAAATGGGGCCTAATTTTGCTTAAATATATGCTTGGAATATATAGTTCGGAAGGCATCTCTGGACTTCATCTGGTCCAACCCCACCCCTGCTCAAGCATAGCAACCTAGATCAGGTTGCCCAGGATCATGTCCAGGTGGCTTAGAGTATCTCTGAGGAGGGAGACTCTACAACCTGTCTGGGCAACCTGTTCCATTGCTCAGTCATCCACACAGTAAAGTGTTTTTAAGAAATAACTTCCTATTCTTTAGTTTTGAAATGAAATGCAAATTTGTTTCCATGACCCAAAACAGCTAAAGATTGCCCGAGTCTTTTAACTGCTGTCTTAAAGCTTGCCTTCAGCCTGGGAAACGTTTCTGTGCAATATGGTACCACTTACTATTCCTACTGGAGAACGAGGAAGACCCAGGAAGCCTTCCTGATGTTCTTTTGCATTCATTCAAGGAAGAGAAAAGAGAAAGACCTTGAACCTCTTCATTCAAGGTCTGTCAACTTTTCATTGCTCACCCATCCAAACACACAAGGAGATACAGAGAAAGGGGGTGGCCTACAAATTCAGGAGAACTTAAGAACCGATTGCTGTTATGTCTTGATGTCTCTCTAAGGCTCTTCTGGAGACATTTTACCTGACAAGGGCAGCCCTAACACAAACTAGCTGTGCTGCTGTTGGATAGCCCCTGAAACTGCTCTGCATCTTTCCAGAGAGACCTGAGAAGAATTAATGTAAAACTCCCTGTAACTGCTCTTCAGCTCATCTGTGTGGATTAGGAGATTCTGTCTGTTTGTTTTTCCCTGGCTCTCCAATTTAAAATCAATTCCTCATGTTGATCCAAATAGGACAGAGTATGTGGTGCAGATGTACCATCAGAGAACATGTGCTTAGGACGGATGGATTTATAGAGCTAATTAACTAAATATAATGCAACTTAGATTACATAATTAAAGCAGACAAGTAAGTACTAGTACATAGCTATTGAAATCTGGACCTGATACTAAAGATTTTGTGAATTAACTTCTTTGGTTAATTTGGTGATATTCCTCAGTAAATTTTTGAAACTGATCTTCCACTGAATAATTCTGGAACAAGTTTTACAGGGTAGATTTAGGACAAGAGTGTCCCTAGGTCAGTCATACACACTGACTATTGTCTTCGCAAGAATTTTCTCTGGGAATAAAAACAACAAAATAATAATAAAAAATAAAAATCCGTGCATCTTCCATCTTAATTGAACCCTAGAAATTCATGCCTACAAGCCAAATGAAAATGGAAACTGTATACAACTTGTCAGCAAATTGCAAGCTATCAGTCACAGCCACAGATGAAAGCTAGCACGACCTACATCTGTTGTGCTGTTACAATGGTGCTGGCATTACAGTTCCATTGTTTAGATTTAGGGTCAAGCCTGCCGAGACCTCTTTTTATTCAGCTCTGAATGTATCCATTTTCATTATGTTTTTCAAAGCGGCATGAAAGACTCAGCAGGGCAAGACGTGGCGATGTTGAACCTAAGTTAGTCCTGCAGCTATCGAACTGTCTGGTGGTCACAGATGGTCACTGCAATTGTCCACACCAGTCTACCACCGGAGCTGCTATTGAAAGGGCACAAAACTGCTGGTACAAAGGGGCGCCTTTTCTCCCGCCAGTAAATGAGCCTACTGTTGCTCGGAGCTGGCATTGTTGAAGGTTTTGTGCAGGAGAAGAATGGCTGTCGACAAACCAGTTTCCATGCTGAAAAATGCTACTCTTATTCCTAAACTTAGCGATCTTGCCTTGGGTGAATAACAGTGTCTGACTAATACCAGAGTGGCATTTTGTAAACTATTTTCATTGATTATGTGGATGACGGCTGTACTGGGAGGTCTAATGCTGACAGCAGTAAATGCAAGCTTGTTAACGTGCTAAACAAGGCATGCTTCTGTTCTGTAATTCCATTAGAGGAAAATCTCTTTGACTGTACACTGTTAAAAGCATCAGGGGCATTATTTGCTCAGTTTCTAAGTTTAATTCTCAAATGTTAAGGTGTCCTTACGTGGATTGACAGAGTTCAGCCAAGTTGTCTCACTGTAACTTGGTTATCAGGTACCCCATGCCTTCCTCTGCGTGCTATAAAAATACAAGGTTTTAGAGCTAGTGAGTAAATCTTCCAAATCCTTCTTCTTGGCAATGTGAATGTGCGTTTTGTTTCGTCTTTAAACAGAATGGCTTCTTCAAAGTATTAACTACGGTTCTCCTCCCTTTTTGGGGTAGTGAGGTGAAAGCCTCCATACAAATGGCCTGCGTGTTTGTTGGCAGCCTGGTGAAGGTTCTGCTAAGATTAACATAGTTCTTGCTTGAAAGAACAATGAAGAGCAATAAAGCTGATTTCTGTTGTATAGGATCCTTTGTGGCCTGTGACAGATCAGTTTACCGCTGGCAAGGGAACCCTTAAAATTCAAGTGACCACGGTGAAGAAATGGATGCTTGTTCCTGGGCAGGAAATACCAGGCCTCAGTGGAGACTTGCTGAATGATTCACCCCACAACATTTAGAATTTGTACTTTAATATTAGGATGTGAGGGTGGTGTGTGTGTGTGTTGTTTTTTGGGTGTTTTTTTTTTTGGTCCTCCTTATCCAACTGAAAGCTGTCCGTTGCTTGGCCTCATGCTCCAGTGGGATTTTTCTGCCCCCCTCGCTCCCTCGGGGCCCTCCGTGACTTCTGAGTGGCCTATTGCACCACAAATTCATAGCTCTCTGAGTACAAAAATGTTTGTTTGTCCATTTTGTCCCTTCATCTGGCCCCAGAGCCTGTTGCTACATGAAGTGTGTCAGCCAGGCAGGTTTAAGTTAAAAAGAGGATATCTCTACATGCGAGAGGTAATGAGCCTGGTCATGTACTTTGGCTTGCAATCACTAGAATTAAATATTTCTGTGCCAAAGATGGAACTGAAAAGGAGGGATGATTTTCCCATAAAATGAAAATTATTTGCAGAGGGATGGGTCCGACTGTTCCAAAAAAAAAAAAAATCAACTTTCTTCTGCCTGCATTATTCAGTTAATGGGGGAATCTAAAGAATGAGTCTCCTTGCCAGAAAATAGATGAATATTGATGATCTCCATGATGCTGAAAGAACCCAGAGGAATTTGACACTGACCTAAAGCCGGGTCACTCGAGCAACTAGTCATTCTTAATGACTCCAGTCAATGTCCCCTTGCTTCAGCAGTCATGCTTTCTGCTGCCTTGCTTGGGCTGTGCTCTAGTGAGTTTTATTTTTTCCCTTCCTGTCTTACAGTGTACTGCATGCAAATAATCCCTCGACAAACGTAATGTAAATCATTAAAATTTGTCAGTAGCGACTTCCTGGTAGCTGCGTCCTGTTTGGGCAGTGGGGGCAGTTTCTAGACTGGTAGTTTCCTTTCTCACAGCTAGCCTGCATTTATCATGATGTCAGTGCAGCTTATGCTGCGTATGACTCAGGCAGAAGCTTTTTCCTCTTGTTTCTAACGTAACAGGTGCTGGTAGACTAAGCAATGGATGTACTTGAGCCAAGCAATACAGACTTCACAATTCAAAACCTTGCACAGAAGTCATCAGCCTCAGCGGGCTGTGGACTGCAGAGCTCTCTGGGTGTGAGAAGAGAATGGCCTTGGGTTTTCCATAGGCACTGATGGAACTGAAGTACCACCTCAGCCCCCTTTTCAGCTGCAGTTTAACCTCACAGAAGGAAAGGAATCAAAGTCTGTCCCTGTCAAATGCATTGGAGTGAGAGGGAGGATCCTATGGACGTGTCCATGAGTGTAACCAGCACAAGTACTTGTTGAGCCTCATTTTAATGTGCTGTTTTGTGGCTGGCTTTGCACATCTCAAGTTTCTAATGTTAAGTAAAATCTAAAGGAAATCATCCTGGAGTACAGTATGCAGTGTTGTGGGAGTAGCTCCTGATACACTTAAATCTGTAGGACACATAGACCAGTTTGACCATACAGACCTTTTTGTTGTCTAGTTTCAGATATGGCTACAGCTGGATGTAACAACAAATTCAAAAACACTGTTAAAAGATCTGAGGGGTTGAGTGTGTTTATGTGTTGTTGTTTTCCTCTTTTTTAGCATTATATGACTATTAAAGGAAAATCTATCTGAATAGTTATCCCACAGGAAATAAGGCATTAAATTAAAAGTGCTGGCTTTGTAAATTATATTGAGGTTCAAGGTAACATCAACCTCCTGAAAAAAATAGGCTGGCTGAAGCTTTGGAGGCCTGAAGAGCAGCCTTCCTTCTTTGTAAGGAAGGACATCAGCTGGAAAGTTGAAGACTACTCTGCACATTAGGGCAAAGCCAATTTGTTGTTATTCGCACTGCAGAATGAACCTCATCTGCTTTGCCCTGGTGTCATAGGAATGATTACCCACTTAGATGTCTGAAGTGATTCTGTGTGCACTTCCTTACTATTTTAGTGCTTTGAAATGTTACTCATTTATCCTTTGCAATTCCTAGTTTAGAATATGCTTTCAAAATTGAGTTTGCAATTTGATATACAGCAGACTTCATGGTAACTTTTTTTTTTTTTTTTTTTTTTTTTGTAGCTTGTAAAATGGCTTCTGAATGTTTACCAAACCCAGAACAGTACAGTATTTTTATTCCTTTTCTCTCTATATCTGGGAAGATCATGGAATAGATCCTCTTTGAAGTAGTGTTAAGGCACATGCAAGGCAAGGAACTGGTCTGAGACAGACAGCATGCTTGTGAGGCCCCACCTGGAGTACTGTATCCAGGTTTGGGGCTCCCAGCATAAGAAGGTTGAGGATCTGTTAGGGCAGGTCCTGAGGAGGGCCATGAAGATGCTCAGAGGACTGGAGCACCTCTCCTATGAAGAAAGACTAAGAGAGCTGGGGATATTCAGCCTGAAGAAGACAAGACTCCAGTGAGTCTTCATTGTACCTTTTCAGTACTTAAAAGAAGCTTATAAAAAAGATGGAGAGCAACTTTTTACATAGGCAGATAGCGATAGGACAAGGCAGAATGGTTTTAAAGTAAAAGGGAGGAGATTTAGATAAGATGTTAGGAGGAAATTCTTTACTGTGAGGGTGGTGAGGCCCTGGCACAGGCTGCCCAGAGCAGCTGTGGATGCCCCATCCCTGGAGGTGCTCAAGGCCAGGCTGGATGGGGCTTTGGGCAGCCTGGTCTGGTAGGAGGTGTCCCTGCCCATGACAGGGGGATGGAGCTGGGTGGGCTTTAAGGTCCCTTCCAACCCAAGCCATTCTATGACTGAGTTAAAACATATATCAGTCTTCAGTTATGCTGATTATTGCTGTCATAATTACCTTCAAGACACCTTTTTCCAGTGACCTTTCTTACATTACTTCTTTTCTTTGGAAGAAAAGGGAGAGATTTTACCCAGGGTAATTGTGTTTGCCCAGACCGTTTCTATACTATCTAGGAGCCTGAGAGATGCTTTGGCATTCCAGCTTGGCAGGGGGAACACAAGATCCTTGAATTCATCAGCCTGGGGCTGTCACTAGAAGAGAGCTTTCAGTGTCTGAGGACTCCTGGGAGTTTTGAACAACCACTAAGAAAGTCCACAGCCAGAAAAGCAGGAAGACAAAACTGTTGACAATAAGCTTTAATTTGTAATAAATATGTCTATATATGTATGTGTGTGTGTATATATATAGAGAGAGACATATATATCTATATGTATCTCTTCTGGAAATGTTTTTATGGTTGTTCAACTCAAACGGGATTGAAATGCAGTGCAGTCGGGGTGCTGCCTGTTGCTGTATGTCTCAACCTCCAATTTATTTTAACTCCTGGGACCATTTTTCACTGCTCTGTGATGCTTCCCTTCTTTTGTGTTCATTCAGTGTGCATCCTGTGTCTCAAAGATAGCTGTTGCTATCTTCTTGCCTGAGGAATGCTGGCAGAGCTTCACCTCAGAGCTCTTCCACCTAAATTCTTCATCAAATAGTCTGCACTGTGAGACCAAGCGTGCTGCCTCTACGTCTCTCCCTGCCAAGAACAGTGAATGGATTTGTTTGTCTTTCTGCAGGGGCTGAGCTTTGCCTGCTGTCTGTCTGGTGGCAGTGCAGGGGGCGTGTTACGCATTTAAGTTTTAAAGGTCTGCCTGTGTTTTGGGGGTGTTTGGTGTGTGTTACCAGTTAGATAGATCTGACTGACAAACTGCTTCTGCTTTTAAGCTCATTTCCCTCCATCCCTTGACTTCCTTTCAGAAATAGGGAAAAAGTAAATACAAGTATTTCAGGTACTGCAGTTATTATCAAGGCAAACCTTTTAAAGCATTCTCCAGTGGCAAATTAGCAATACCTTATTCATCGGAGTACTTGACAATATTCTCACTGGGTTGGATTGTTGTCATTCGGTTGCTTTGCACACTGGTACAAAGAATGCAGAAAATTGGTTGCGTGATTTCTAAGCAACTGTTTTGTATCAGGACAAACTGGAATTTGCTTTCAGTCTTTAAGCATATGATTCCTTCATAAGTTGCTTATTAAGTTCAAGACTATTTACAGCCAGAACTCTGAGGAGCGGCAAAGAGCAAGAGACTTCCAATAATACCTCGAAAGGGGTGTGTTGCAGCAGGGGCTAGAATTGGGCCTCATACTTCCTGAATTGGTGGCCAAACCTCTGTGCTTGTAACTTCATCTTTCATCGCCTTGTCTCAAGAAAGACCTCATTTCTTCCTCCACCTTGCTGTGTGGTACTGGCTGTTTGAAAGTAGCTTAATGTTGATTTTTTTGTTTGTTCGGTGGAGATTAACCTTAAAGCTAACCGAGTGCATTTTTAAAGAAATATTTTTGGAAAGCGTGTGTTATAAAGCTCTCAAAATAAAAAAGCACAAAGGAACTTCTAACTGCTGGAGCTGAATATGCTTGAAGTTTATGAAAAGAGGTATTCAGGGACAGGGTGCAGTGTTGTGTCTTGCATCCTCAACACAGCTGCTTAGCAGCGATAAGGAAGCAATGCTCTATTCATGCTGACCTTGTTTCCAAAGAAGCCTTGTCCTATGAACTACTGAAAATAAGGAAGAATTTCCTGTGACATGCTGCTAATGTTGGCTTTTAAAGGGGAGCAGAATGAAATCTCTGAGCACGACACATACTGTATCTAACCACACAGGATTTCCTGTGCTGGAATGGGAGCTCAGTGGAAGCCACGTTTTTCTCTTCCTCTTAATTCATTCAGAAAAATAGAGGTCAGCGTCACAAATTGATACGGCTGTAGTCACTGTTAAAAGCTTAAATCAGCAATTGCTAATGGATGTATTGTGATGCCAAAAGCACTGCAAGACAAAATTGTTTCCCTTTAATACAATAAGATTGTACGCCCCAGATTACATTTTTAAACTCTTACGAGAGAATAGTTGTAGAGTGAACTCCCAAAGATTAAGGGTTAATATGTTACAGGAATTAAAAGTTCTACCTCACTGAAGTTGAGAAAAGTAATACATACGTTGCATTAGACTTCAGCGTCTTTTGGTATTACACTTTTCTCTCTAATCCGAATGAATTAAGCTATTGATGAATTATATGAAAGACACAGAAGAACCCTTGAATTTTGACTCTGAAAATATTGTTAAAGCTGTAGAGGATTAAAAATATTTATTTTTCCTTAATTTAAACTTCATAATACTTCAATTAAATAAAATCTCGGATTCCTCCCCCCACTGACGCACACACGGTCTGTGCTGATTTACAATGTGATCTTCCTGGTAGTGTTTCACTGGGTTTGACCAGTAAAACCAGAGCTTCCTGCCATAACCGCTATGCAGTCTGGGGTTACGCAGCTGATTTTGATAAAATGGAGTGCATATCTTTTTAATCTCATTTAAAAGATGATCTCCTTGTTGCAGTAAATCTTCAGAGAGTGGGCTAACAGCCGGTGCTTTTTATGCAAGTCCTACCTGTAGGAATAAAATAGAATTGAATATCCCAAGTTGAAAGGGACCCACAAGGATCATTGAGTCCAACTCCTGGCTCCACACAGGACCACCTGAATTAAATCTGTCTGAGATCATTGCCCAAATGCTTCTTGAACTCTGACAGGCTTGATGCCATGACCATTCCCTTGTGGAGCCTGTTCCAGTGCCTGGCCACTCTCTCGGGACTTTGAATCTCCCCTTTCACAGCTCCATGCTGTTCCCTTGGGTCCTGTTGCTGTCCCCAGAGAGCAGAGCTCAGCGCCTGCCCCTCCACTCCTGTTCCCCTCGTGAGGGAGCTGCAGGCCGCCATGAGGCCTCCCCTCAGCCTGCTGTGCTCGGGGCTGAGCAAACCAAGGGACCTCAGCTGCCCCTCATATGCCTTGCCCTCTAGACCTTCTTTATAGCACTCCTTTGGATGCTTTCTAATAATTTTATGTTCTTATATTGTGGCACTCAAACTTCACACAATACTTGAAGTGAGGCCACACCAGAGCAGAGCGGGACAATCCCTTCCCTCGCCCGGCTGGCAGTGCTGGGCCTGATGCACCCCAGGGTGCGGTTGGCCTCCTGGCTGCCAGGGCATGCTGCTGGCTCGTCTTCATCTTGCTGCCAACCAGAACCCCCAGATCCCTTTCTGTGGGGCTGTCCTCCAGCCTCTTGTCCACCAGACTGATGGCAAATGACCAACATTTGCTATGCTATGTAGTGGGAACGTGCAAGCTCACTTTGCCCCAGAGCTGATGAAACAGCATCCTGGCTATCTTGTTACGACGGTCAAGCAGATGTAAAAATTCTAGAGTTTTCCTAGTACTTGACTTGGTTTCAGTGCTTTTAATTCAGTAACAGATTTGTATTCTTCCTTAGTCCAAATTACGGTCTGGTGCTATCCTGGGACATGAGTAAGAGTGTGCTTATTGACTCTAGTCGGTTGCGTGTGCACTGTGCAAGTCTTCTCCCCAGATACGGCATTCACATGGAAAGGGATTGGTTCATGTATAGTTTTCACTTTTACTCAAGTTATGTGATTTTTTATTACTTTCATGACATCTGGATTTGATTGGGCTTGTGAATTTTTCAGGGGTCTAAGAAGTGAAAATTTTGTGACACCTTGACTGGTTCTACTTTTCTGTAGTAACTCTGAGACATCTATCTTTAAGGGCTGTTTCTCAAAGGGGAATAAGTCATTTTATGGCACACCTACAGTACTTCTGCTTGGTAGAGTCTCTGTGCTTCTTCATTTTCTTCCAAAGTATTCATAGCTTGGTCCTGCAGTCCTTCAGTGTCATGAAAGCCGATAAATGGTATACTCAAAAGGCCTATGTGCATGGACTTGACCTGCTTTTTAGCACAATCCCACTTGACATGTTTTCATGTTATGCATGCCAACCTAGCGCATCAGTTGTTCCTATACGATGTCTCTGCAGTTCAATCTTTATTGAAGTCAAGACTTGTTTGTAAGTTACTGAAGGGAGAGTTGTATCTTGTATGTCTCATTTAATCATTTAAATAATTTAATCTCAAAGCAAAATCGTAAGAGGCAAGCTATTAAGGAATTCTTGTGTATGTATTACATGAGGACTTCCTTCTGTGCCACTTTACATATATTTTGGTTGTGTATTTATCTTGAAAGAACTGAACAGTACCCTGGAGCCACTACAGACAGATGGGTATGTAAACAGTTTGCAGAAGTAAATAGAACTCGTAGATCAGAACATTTCCACTCAATTGGACAATCTGTTAAATGATGGAAAATTTAAAGGCACTTCCAAACTAAATGGAGGGTTTCTTTCTTTCTCTCTTTCTATCTTCCTCTCTTCCCCCAGCTCCTCCCTGGATAGTTGTTTGAACAAACATTGTACTTACTGCTGGAATTGGATAGTTAAAGAGGGAATTTGTTCCTTTTTAAAATTTCATCTTGAGTTCACTATAACACATTATGAGTTGTATAGCTTTAAAAAAATACACATTACTCAGAACTTAAGGTATCACCATTTTTTAAAGTGACAATTTGAATATATTATATATCATGCAGCATGTTTGAAAATGAGGTAATATCTCATATTTTTACCTAAAAGGACGTACTGTTCACTGTTGGTTTCACTATCCTACTGCATGTTGCACTCCAGGCAGTGGTAGTAGTATATGCTGCTAAGATTGAGCAAGGCTGTCGGTGCCGTTGGCCTAGAAGAAATAGTTTGGCAACTCATGGTAAATCCTACAAGTACTTCAGTGAGAAGTTTTCTCAGATCTTCCAAGGGCCTTACTAGCTTTGGCATTGTTTCCAGTCTCCCTGTTTCTTTGTTCGCATAAGGTGCCACATTAATATTTATCAAATTAGTTTCCTCTTCTGAACAATATTTATGAATTTGCACAGCAGATCCAAAACTAAAAATCCAGTGTATATGGGTCTGCTGTTTACTGTTTATCTCACTTTATAATTCACTTTACTTTCCAGTTACTTGTTATAACACAGCTGAATTCTAGTAACGGGTTTTGCCTGGTCTATAGGAAAGTGCCTAGTGCATTTATGCTACATTTTTTGTACTACATTTAACCGAAGCTTAGCTGTGCTAAGAGGGCACATACAGCCCACTTTTAAATGTAGAGCTCCTGGTCTTCTGCTTGACAATTCTTATGAAATTCTGCTAGCAATGAGAGGCATTGCTTGGCATTTTCTTACATGAATTATAATTTGGCTTTAGTGAAGTCTTGAAGCTATGTACCAGGTTAGTGTGGTAATTGTGCTCCGTACATATCTTTAAGGACAAAATAGATTTAAAGTCACAATTTGCTATTAGCAACAATCAGATAAGGTACCAGATTTGCTAAAAAACAAAATGAAGGTATCTGAAACTACACTGAGCGCACAAGCATGTATTTGTCTCTCGGCTTAGAGGTAAATTCTTCTAATATATTTCTTACTGCATGCACTAAATTTGTGTAAGTCATCAATGCTCATTACTCTGGTTGTAGGCCTTTCTTTCAGTGCTGCTTAATGAATGAATTACAAAGAAGAGCTTTGCATCTGCGGGTTATGAATGAAATATTAGATTGCCTGTTAACATGATGGCCTTCCGGTGTGGCATTTTGATTGCTCAGAGACACCAACCATGCTTCCTTTTGATATCTCATTTGAATGCACGCATACTTACACATATAGGATGAGAATGGCATTTTAAATGCATGTGATTGTCTTCTGCTATGTTTGTGGTAAGCCAGAAAACCAGGTAAAAAAAGTGTAGTGTACTTGAGGACTGTACTCTAACCTTGCTGTATCAGCACCTTCCTGAGTGCGTGCTGAAGGCTGCATGCCTGTAGGCTGTGAAGGAGAAGGTGGGACGTCTGCTGACCTTTTGGGGTGTCAGAGGGCTGGGCGATAATACTTAATGCCTGCTGTGAAGACGCTGAAGGGCAGATAGAGAAGGAATTTCCAGTTCACCTTTCTGCGTATTTTTCCCCCTCTTGTTGGAAGGAAAGCTTTTAGTGGAAGCCCAGGAAGTCAACCTGACAGTGACTTGTCTGCTTGCTTGTTAAGCATTTTATCACTCTTGTCCATCGGGGAAAGGTACACTAACACAGCTGTCTGCCAGCGAAAGATTATTTATCAATACTATAGACACGGTGGGAAATAGAACATAGATATTTTAAAATTCATTTTAAGGCCTTTTAGTTTGAAAATATAAAATCATTACTTTTACTTTCTAGTGGCAATAGTTGTTTTTTCTGTAAACAGAAAGAGTCATTGACAAACATCAAGTGGTCTACTAGCAACTGCATTTGTGTCTTGTTGGGGGTACTTTTGTATGATAAACAGAAGATAAGAGAATAGCCCGTAACTGTCTTAAGAAGATTAGTAAGGGCCTATTGCCAGGATTAAAACTGGATAATATATGGTAGAATTAATATATGAGGTGTGGGAAAGGGAATGTTTTTCTGCATACACCATAATCTGTGTGTCAAACATATCCAGATTGGAAAAATTATACTGCCAAACGGAACGTTTTTGATGTAGAAGCACCTGGTAGGGATTTTAGGATGACATTGGGTGAATTTTTTGTGTTCTCTCTCTATCTCCACTGAATTTTTATTGCTAATGTCAATGAAGAAAAAAACGCTAATCTGCCTAGACAGCCACTCTGTTTGGTTTAAGTAGACCAGGATCATTTCCTTTTACCAATTTCCAATTTTGCCATTGGATGTCCCATCAAATTCTGTCTTTCAGAGTGCAAGGCCTTCCTGCTACACAGAATTTGATAAGCAGCAGGTGCGGCTGGTCACAGATGCTTCCAGATTTGGCAGCCTGGTCAGACTGATTATGGTATTCCTCAACCGTGACAAGAAGTGTTCCCTGTGCCTCTTCAGAGAGCTGATGCCTATCAGATGCCAAAACTTCTTTGGCAGGCTGGAGTCACAAAGTACACATGGGCTCCCTAGAGGAAAGAAAGTTGTCATATACGTTCAGGGCATGGTATGTGTGAAAGAGACCCTCATTTGGACATACAGTAACAAGTAACTTCCAGTTGTATGACCAATTGCACTTACTGCCATGACTTGTGTCTGGATGCAGGAATGCCAGCATGCTGTAGAGCTTAGCACTTGTTTCTCCAGAAGACCTTCCATAGTGAAAGAATATCTAAAGCTGATGCTACTCAGGGCAGAAAGTTGGAGGTATCCTGGAACAAAAGTAAACTATTGTTACCCAGGGTTTATTTTAATTCCTAACCCATTATTTGTTGCTACATCAATTACAAAGCCGCAGGAATTTTTAGGAAACTGTCAAACTGAAGTCACAGAAGCTATTTCAATATCACACTGAACTACTTTTCTTTTATTGACTCATAGCAAGCTTTTAATGTTTTGTTGTCTTGAATACTTTTTACCCGCCCTTCAAACTCTTGTTTATTTTCTCATTGTTAAAATGATGAAAGACACCTATCACAGTCTCTGTGGGAGAAAGAAAATCAGGATTAAGGAAAGAGAGAGAATCCTAAACAAAAGAGAAACGACATTGTGGTAGAAACTTGAATAGATCAGAGGGATGAAGAGGACTTCCTAAACTTTGAATTTTACCTAAGCCCTGGATACTAACATATTGCATATTATTATTTTTCATATGTTAAAGATGGGGTGGAAAGTGTATTCTCTGCTTCTGCAGAGGACTATGAAACAATAACAACACTCTTTGCTTTTGGCTTTGCTTTGTGAATCTAATCATAGGAGATAAATATTGTGTTCTTGGCACTTGAGAAGCATCTGGTCTCTGGTAAACTATTCTGCACATTACAATAGTTCATGAAAGTTCTCCAAGTTTTCTGTGTGTTTTCAGTTCAAAAGCACAATTAGTGCCTAATCTAAGATGCAGCAGAGCTGGGCATGGTTAATGTTGCGTCCATCTGAACAGATTCAGTTTCATAGTTACCTTCCCTGATGAGAATGCCCTCTTCACCAAAAAAAAAATAAAAATGTTTTGAGATGAGAGCTTCCTCCTGCCTTCCCTCTGGCAGCCTTTGCCTTCCCATGAAGACCTGTGTTAATCATTAGAAGGCAGAGTGCATAAACAAGACGAAGGAAGAATGAAACTGTCACTTCTTGGTGGGAATTTTCTTATAAAAGTCATACTGATAAAAAGAGACCTTACCTGTTTGCATTTGCTGAAGACTAGGAGTGACCACTAGACTATGGCCATTGGTTGTTTTTTGTTTTGTTTTGTTTTTTTTTCCCCTTGATCTCTTGAGTCAATGAATTTCTCAACTCACACCATCAAGTGAGGTTTCTCAGGATAGTCCATGTCTTGACGTTTGGACACCTTGTGTCTCATTTCTTTCAGACAGAAGCTCAGCCTAGACTCTGTCATACTTGGTGACCACTCCTGCCAGTAGTCTTCTGAATAACTGGAAGTCCTAATCCTGGAGTTTGGAAGCAGTAGAACTGTATTTGCATGATACTGTCTTGGAGCAAATAGCTCTTGCTTCTTTACTAGGTTCTCTCCCAGTCTAAATAAAAATTAGATGAGTGCAGGTGAAGGTGCACTTTAGGATATGTCTCTTCTGGGGTAAAAAGTATTAAAAAAAATCTGGGAAGTAAAGGTAGAAGTGTTATTAGTTTGTATCAAGGGACAAACTGCAAAGGTTGCTTCCAACTAAGAGCCTCATTTACACAGAGCACGTAAAAACAGATAATAAAACCAAGACCAAATTTATAAGTGTTTCGTTACAAATGTCAAAACCATGCAAGCTAATACTGATGTATTGGAGTGTCAGGATATTAATTAGCATACTTTTAATTAGTTAGAATATTTCCTTGTGAAATATTGGTCTTAATGTCAAAATAAGAGTAGGCTATGCAATTAAGATAATGGCTTTGTGCTTGAAGAAAGTGAAACCGGATAGCATTAATAAGGCAGAGATATCAACAAGTGACTCAGCTCTTATCGATAAAAATTCAGTATATGCATAGAAATGATCCTGGGAACCATCAGTTTCACAGGGTGGTGTTAATGATGTTGGGCATAAAAAGAAATGAGGATTGCTGCCATGGTGGAGAATAATAATGACCAGAGACTCCAGTTTCTTCTGTACACACAAAGGAGAAGTCACAAAAGGTATGGTGTAGAAATAGTGGTCAAGTACAAACAGTCATTCTGGGAGAACGCACAGGAAAAATTCTGACACTGCCCTGGGGCTTCATTCACAATCTCTCTGCTGAAGAATTGTAATAGTCAATGCAATGTTTATACATTGAATTCAGTTTTCTCATTAAAAATGAAAAAGCCTCCAAAAAAAACCACCCTATACTTCCCACTATAATGCTTCAGAACGGAAGTAGATAAAAATGAGGAAACAATCAAAGGCATATTAAAAGGAGCAGCTGAACGGGTAAAATACATAATAGACTCTGAATTAAACCACGGATCAAACTACTAAATCATGGCTGTGGTTTAATGTGGTGGCTTTAAGTGTTCAAAGTGTGTTACGTATCGAGTAGAGGCTGCTATATAAATCCATGGTGCAGAACATCTTGAATGCTGTAAACCGCTGTGGTCGCTCTGTCTCAGGGTAGTGTAACTAAAAGAAGACAAGCAGAAGCATGCAAGCTCTTTGGTGTGAAGATCATTGCAAATAGCCTGGAAAGAAATGACTGGGGAGGTGAAGGGGAAGTTGTGTGCAGCTGAAGTTGGCAAAATAATGAATGTCATGGAGCAGATGACTAGAAATGACTGAAGTGGTGAAGCACTGGAGCGTGTTTTTCCTGGAAATTGTGAGGACAAAGTATGCATACGATTAGGAAGGGATTAGACCAACTGTTATCCTTTGCTGGAAGTGTTCTGCATGAAACATGATGATCTCTAGCTTGGGAGAGATACAATGAATGCAACAGTATGATTCAGTGACCATTGACCTTGTCATATTAAAAATGTTTGACAGAGCTTTTAATCAAGCCTGGTGGATGCCAAATAGTCATAGTTAACGATCACCACTTTTACTGAACTCACGATATTCTCTAAGGGCGGTCTCGATGTCTTCCTGATCCAAGTAAATTGTGGGCACAACAATATCAGGTGTTTTTGAGAATGATCATTCTTGTGTCAAAGTGAGTTTAGTGTACGAGTTTTGTTAATTTGAACAATTCTTAATTGTCTAGGGGACTGTCTCGAAGGAACAAAGGAAGAATTCAGTCCAGTTAACTTTTCTTTAACCATGACATTGTAGTGAAAGTATTTATTGAAAATCAGGTACATGTGAATAAAAATATGTAACTTCACATTGCTGGTGAACACGCGGGTTATCTTTCCAGTGCCTCTATTGGATCACGGTGCAATTCAAGTTGGGAGGCACCTCAGGAGGACATCTAGTCTAACCTGCTCAAAGCAGCCCATTTGATGCCCAGGGCTATTTCCACTTGACTTTTGCATCTTTCTAAGGCTGGCGATTTCACAGCCTCTCAAGGAAACCTATTTCCACGTTTGATTGTGGAGAAAACTTTTTCCGTACAGCTAATCAGGACTTCCCGTCGCACCATTTGTGTCTCTACTGCCTCTCATCCTGTCACTGAGCGCTTCTGGGAACCGTGTGGTCTCTCTTCTCTGTGCCTTCCTGCTAAGGAGTTGAGGACAACATTGGTATCTCCCTTTGTATTTTGGACAGTCATTAAAAGTGGGGAAAAAAAATCAAGTTGCTGTTTCGTTTTCATGTGGGAATTGTAATATGGATGTCTTTTGCCTCAAAAGTCCTCTATCAGTGGAGTTTTCTAATTATAGGATTTCTTCCCTTCCTTTTTAAGGGAGTGTAGTCCAGCTGAACTTGGCAATTAAATGGTAGTGGAAAGTATAAAACGCTTGAATTACATCTCTCTTAGAATTACAGTTCCATTTTGAATCCAGATCCAGCTTAAAGTGTTTTGTTCTTTTGGGCTTTCTTCCAACAAAATATCAAAATCGTGTGTGTGTAAAACAATCTTTTGGAGGAAAATCGAGAGCTTTGCCATTTGATATAAAATTTGGTTTTGCCAGAAAGCTTTTAAGCAGATGTTTAACACATCTGGATGTATTTCTGCTGCTACCAGAGGAATTGTACCCTAGTGTTTTCTGAAAATGATGTCCTCAACCATGTTTTCCAAGCCCTCTGAAAGTCCCTTTTTAGTGTATTCAAAATTACATCTGTTTCTGGTGTTGTAGGATATAGTAAAGATTTAAAACTTAACACTAGATGGTTACTCCTCATTGCATCTTAAGAAATGGTGATAATACAATGTATACAATCTTCTCACATTTTCAGAGCTCTGTGTTTATTGTGTCTTCAGGAAGAGCTGATTGTTTCACTTATTTAAATTAAATTTATTTAAATTACTTGTGCTTCTGGTAGGACTTGCAAAGTTGCTCAGGAAAATAAAAAACAGGATAAGACCCCATTAGGTTGGAATTGTTGCCTCATTGTAATAACCAATTTTACTTTCCCACCAGACCAAGAAGCAGAACATTAGTACACAGGTAAATGTTGATTTTCCTTTGTGGACTTTTCAGATATTAAATTTGAACTTCCCTTGGATTAGCCAAAAAACAGAACAAAACAAAAAGGCAGGAGGAGTTGCTATATTTTACTATGATATTTGGTTCCAACATCTATTCAAATAGTTTTAACTGCTCAAAACACAGCATGCGTAAGCAGACACACTGCAGGGCCTAATGCATTTTGGTGGGTGCCGCATCGACACCAGGACCTACTGCACTGGTGATACGGAGCACACGGTAAATGAGATGGTTGTTGTACCTGCCATGGTTTATGAAGAAACATTTGTTGGCTGGAGGTCTATATGGTTTAAAATATACAAAGTATTAGTGTTTTCAAATTAGTAGAAAGAGAAGAGTGAGAGATGAAGACTTACTGTTGCCTTTCAAACAGTTGAACTCAACATGTTCAGATGCACATGACAATAAAAGTCTTGGGGTCTGATATTTGAAGTTGACGAGCATAGCCCATGGCTTTAGTTCAGTTTGCATCACACCTTGATGTGTCTGTGCCTTTTAAAAAGGCAAGAGCCTTCACCTGGAGCTGGGTGAAGCCCCAGTTTTTGCTTCCCAAGCTCATTCCTTGGAGGGCAAGTTTTGGACGTCTCTTCTTGTCTCGGAAGGCCGTACAATGGTTCCTTGTGGCAGGCAAAGGCAAACCCTGCCCATGGCTCAGACTTAGATTCCCGAGGGAATAAAAACGAGTGAGAAGAATTTTACAGCTTGTTTTATAGAGGTAACAGCACTGATAAAAGTTAATACGGCTAAGATTAGAAGGGCTGTGTGAAGACTGAAAATGTCTTTGTCAGTGTTTCTCATGACATATGCTGAAAGTGCTCGTAGCAACTATCACCAGGGAGACCAGTGCAATCCTGAAAAATCCCGAGGTCAGACGAGAGCACCAAGAGACATTCCGTCTCGATTAACAGGTTTGGGGACCTCGCAGCCACTTTCCCCCCACATTTCAATGTTTTTTTAATGGCTGAACTACATTGCAGCTTTGAAGGGCTGCGGGGAAGGTGAGGAAGATGGAATTGCTTTAGAATAAGTTAATTCCTTATTGCACACAAAAAAAAAGTTAAACAGACACCATATTATGTAAGGCTAGAACGAGGCTGGCATCATAATGATATCAAACCTCAGAGTAAGCTGCCAGGATACTCACTGGCTGTGAAAAATAGTTGTGGTAGACACACACACTGCATAGTAGGCACGAGTCCATGGTCTTAACAGCTCGCAGCTTCTTCACTTTCTTGATGCATTAATGGCCACCTCGTGCAGGTGCTGCCTCTTTTTTTGTTGTTGTTGTTTGGAATTTAATGTGGAACTTTAAGGTAACATCTGCATCCTGACAAATTTCTGCTTTGGGCACCACAAGGCATAGCTGGTAGACGCAAAGCTTGGTGATACGCCAAAGGATGTGTTGTTTGTGTTTGTTTTATTCTTAGCTTGTAAATTGGGAGGAAGTATTGCACAACGCTCCTGCTGAAATTTAGTGAAAAAGCGTATGGGAAATTCAGTAGGTATAGTTGGCAAATTCTGGGACAACTTTTTCCTGACTTGCCAAAGGGTGACTGCTGGATACAAATGCCCCGTTTCTCTACAAACACTTAAATAGGGGGTATGACATCTCTAGTGGCAGTCAGGGATTTTCCTGTTGCTTTTACTTTTTACTCTCTTATTGAAAGGGAAAACCTTTGCATCTGCTCCTCATACCTCTTAGTTGCCTCCTTTCTTTCACATTTTCTGACATATCTTCTGGTTTGTGGCATTGCTTTTTAAATGGAGAATGGTAAATAGGCCACGTGGGATAAGAAGAGGAGGTAGCTGTTTTCTGCTATCGACTACCTCACGCATGACAACACTTTTCAATGTGCGTGGACAAACAGAAGGGCAGCGGCACAGCCAGCAGCTCGTTCTTACGTAACGTTTGCAGAGAATGCTCTTTGGGCTGTGGCCTCGCTGGCTGGTATTGATGAAACCACCCATCGTGGAAGGACAGCGGCTGCCTGTTGGAGCTGGCTTTGCTGCCCTGCTGCTGAGCTCCGCGTAACGCAAGCGGGCAGAGGTCACCAGGGTTTGCTCTGGGGCAGGGAGGTCTTTGAATACTGCAATAAATCAGCTCTTGCATAGTGACAGCTGGTTTTGAGTTTCTTCAAGGTGACCTATTCAATGAGAGCAGCCTTGAGGAGAAGGACCCGGGGGTGTTGGTTGATGAAAAGCTCAGCATGAGCTGGTAATGTGCTCCTGCAGCCCAGAAGGCCAGCCGTGTCCTGGGCTGCACCAAAAGCAGCGTGACCAGCAGGGCGAGGGAGGGGATTGTCCCCCTCTGCTCTGCTCTCATCAGACCTCACCTGGAGCCTGCGTTCAGCTCTGGGGCCCCCAGCACAAAGACTACATGGACCTGTTAGATTGAGTCCAGAGGAGGGCTCAGAGGGCTGGAGCACCTCTCCTATGGGGACAAGCTGAGGGAGTTGGGGTTGTACAGCCTGGGGAAGAGAAGGCTCTGGGGAGACCTTATAGTGGCCTTCCCATACCTAAAGGGGGCCTGCAGGAGAGCTGGGGAGGGACTCCTTGTCAGGGGGTGCAGTGATAGGACAAGGGGGAATGGCTTTACAATAAACAAGAAGAGATTTAGATAAGTTGTTAGGAGGAAATTCTTTACTGTGAGGGAGGTGAGGCTCTGGCACAGGCTGCCCAGAGCAGCTGTGGATGCCTCATCCCTGGAGGTGCTCAAGGCCAGGCTGGATGGGGCTTTGGGCAACCTGGTGTGGTGGGAGGTGTCCCTGCCATGGCAGGGGGTTGGAGCTGGGTGGGCTTTGAGGTCCCTTCCAGCCCAAACCATTCTGTGGTTCTGTGATTCTGTTCACCTGTTAACAAGCTGTAGGCCATGTTGTTTGAATGTTGATTGATCACAGAGTCACTCAGGTTTGAAAAAACCTCTAAGATCATCTAGTCCAGCCTTTAATGATGTCTGCTGCTGCCTTCCTGGTCCCCCCATGTATGCCCAGAAGAGCTGGCAAGTTTTTCCCAGGGGAAAGTCTGTGCAGGAGAAGGTGACTGCCCCCACTCTGCTCCTGGAGGGCTGGAAGGGATTTGCCTTGCCTGGGATGACTGTTGTGATGAGAATACAACCACAAAGGAAAGCAGAATGCCTTCTTATAAAATGGACCTGATCAGTTTTATCATTTGCCCAATGTCAGGATTACATGTAATGCTAAAGAGAAGGAAATACATGTTTAAGAAACACACCCAGCAATGTCTACAGTTGCAAAGAAAATGCCAAGGGATGGTGTATGTATGGCATTTTCTGCTGTACTGCATGCTTGTGCTGATGCAGCTTTCATCTGTGACAGTATACAAAAAATTCAGGATAGTTCAGAGATGTCATTGTTTACAGGGCTTGTCTTACTTCTGACTTGGCAAACTATCTCTAATGTTTTAATATTTGCCTTAAAACTCATAATTTATTGGCTTTCAGGTGCTACTGGAGCTATCCTTGATGGCTTACATGACCCCCCCAGCTGCCTGTGTGCTCATCTTAGTTTCAGGTTAGAACAAGGCTGTTATACTGAAACTTTTCACTGAAGTTAATGATGCTCTTGCATACACACCACCTAAATTCAAGTTTAATTAATTGATTTGCCCTAAAATTTTGATTTATGCAAAACAGAAGAAAAAAAAACACCTACATTTTCAATATCTTTTAAATGATTTGGCAGGGCTTTGGGGTTTGGATGAGAGGATTGTTTGCTTCATTTGACTTGGATATTCACAGCACAATTGCAAAACACAAGAGTAGGAAATATCATTTCTTGCAACATCTGTAAATACCTATGTCTTTAATTAGTGGTATCCCTGCTCATTTTAGGCATATTGTGTATGCTGAGAAATACATCCTGTACCATTTCATGTTTTAGCTTCATAACAAAATGCTTGCAGAAAACATGCTGAGTTGCAAAAGAATATAGTGTTTGCACATAAGAATAGGAGGAAATACCTGTGACTTAAGAGACTTTTTTTATTTTTCTAATTGTGGTGGTGGAACTTGTCCTGTGAGATGACAGACTTCTCACAGAACATAGGAAAATAAATCTTTCATTTCAGCAATGTGCTTGTAAGCCATCAGTTTTTTTTTTTTTTTTGCCAGGGTTATAAGATTTAGTGAGTTTCAAGATGGCAAGCGCTGGTTTGGTTCGTTCACTTTGCCTTTTAGGTATTTCATTCTTTACTGCCTTGATTCTTACAAGGGAAAACAAAGTAATTCTGAATTGAAAAAGGAGTGGACTGGCAGTGTCACCTTACTGAGTCATTTATAAACATTATAAATTGATTAATTACATAGATGATTTATATGTTCCAAATTCTGATGACAGTAGGGATGGTGCCGGATTGGGAAAATTGCTTCTGCTGGGATTTACAAGCTGTATCTCAGGTGCTTTTCTTTATGTGGGCCTACTAGCTTGCTAGTCAGCTTACATCCACGCGTATTTATAGCAGACTTCAGGTTTTGTGCTGATTTTTCTTGCCTCAGATGATATTTTAGAGTGTGGCGACTGCCACGGAATGACTGTCCCTAAAAGCCTTGCTGTGCCTCCCCCACTCCTAGGCGGTGCCCTGAGTCTCAGTCCTCCAAATATAGATCGTGGTTTACTCGCCAGGCCTAATTTATTCCCTAGGCTGTGTGATTTTGTTCTTTTTGGAGCAAGGGCTCACTGGATTTAGAACAAAACCCATGCAAAAATAAGTCTTAGCTTATAAAAGCAGTAGGATGTTTTGAATGCAGTGTATGCTTACAAAATGCTCAGCCAACGCTGAATGAGCTCAGATGCTTCTTTGGAGCTTCCCCCCTTGCTGCCTTGTTCCTGTGAGCGCCGACTCTCTGGGGAAGCCCTGGCAACTCACCCTGCCTTGGTAGCAAAATTCATCCTGCCTAGGAGGTAAGTCTGTGGTCACGTCGTGCTGGCTCCTGCAAAGCAAGGTTTGTGCCTCGTTGGAAACAAGAAATAAATTCCTTGAAGACAATAGCTTGTCCCACTGTACTTCAGGAGTACACTTTAATGTTTTTATCTGGGTACCCCTTGTGTTGCTTCCACTTGTGCTCTTCCCACAGTCCTCTTGAGTTTTGTCATTAAGACGTTCACTAACTGTTGTGTTAGTGCTGAGTTACGGAGCACCAACAACTTGCTAGTGCTTGCAGTGTCTAGCAGCTTTCGTTGGATTTAGTCTTATTGTTTATCACATCTATTTCTGCCAGAGTTTATACCATCCATGTTTTGAATCATGGCTGATATATAGATGCATTACTCCAGGGACAGAATATGGGCAGAACATTACCCTATCATGGACTTGCTAATAAATGTTGATAGAAACAAATAACACAATGTGGTTTTACTTTGCAAAATATGTGGTTCTTACATCTTCAGAAAAGGAAAAAGCAATCTCTGGGCACCTACTGGCATTTCCTAAAGACCTACCTCTAAGGGCAGAGTGCTTCCATCAGCTCCAATGAGCAGGACACCAGTAACCATTAAAACGAGCCACGGAACAGACACTTGAGCACTTGCAGCTGGAGCAGAGCATGACAAAATCCCAGTGAAATGTCTGATAATGTCAGTGCTAAGTAGGGAAGAATTTAATGAGGCATTCAGACACTTTGAGTCATGCCACTGGTGACTCCAAAATGACAAATACTGGGTGGACAACAAAGACAAAAAAAGAAAGGAGGGGTAGCAATACGGGGCAAAAAGGACAAAGAGGATCATACTTCGTGAGCATTACTGAGCACTGAGGGTAGACCTCAACGCGATCCTGACCACAGCTGGAGGCAGACATGGCGTTGTGGCTAAGTCTGTTGTTTCAGGTCTCTGCAGATCTGGATTACTTTCCCAGCTTCCCTGCGTGGCTCAAACAAGTCTCTGTTTCCTTTAGGTCTCCTTCCACAGCATAAAGCGGGGCTGGTACTTTTCGTCCTCCTGAGGATAAACTCTGGGAGAGTGTAGTTTCTTATTCTGCATTTAAACTGCATTCGGCACAGTGGGGTTCCTTCTCAGCTAGGTTTTCTAGCAGCTTTTATGCTTAAGGAATCGACCAATTTTATCTACCTCAATTACTATGCCATGCATGTCTTCGAAAAAGCAAAGATGACAGGAAACTTTTTTTTTCCTATGGAAATAAACTTAATACACTTTGCTTTCTTACCCATTTAAATACATATTTGATACTGAAGAACATTAACCTTGAACAGAAATATCCCATCAAAGCCTTTGCACTCCAAACCTGCTTTGAAAGAAAAGAGTTTCTAGTCCTTCAGTGTGGCAAGAGTTAAAGAGTTTAATTCAGGAATCTCATATGAAAAAAACAGCAGTGGGATACCGTAGGTATCAGTGTGGTCCCACTGAAGACATTCTGTAGAGGGGGCACTGATAATTCAGGTGAGCCATCAGTTTTTTTCCAGTTGACAGACCCAGCCAAGACCTTCCATGCAATTGCAAAATGGTAATCCTCCAAGGGATGCTCTTGACACCAAGCTTCTTGGTTAGCATCCTCTAGAAAAGCCTCTGGCTGATTTGCACCGAGAAGCCCCGTTTCTCCTTGCCTCTCATTTAATAAATGAGATATCAAGATGGAGCGTGGCACTGCCTAACAGACATCCCACATCAACTTCATCGGTTTGCCGTGGTGTATCCTCATCTATCCACTTTATCTGAGTGAAGCCAGGAGCATAGTGCAGGTCGGATTAGTTTATGAAGAAAGCAAGCAGCTCTTCCGTCGTTGTGTAACAGAAATGGAAGCAGCCCTTTTGTGCTTGATTGCCATTTATTAGTCCTGATGGTAAAGAAGGGAAGGGAACCTTTCTTGGGAAAGATGGGGACGAGGAGCACGTTTCCATCCAAACGTACACCCAGCCTGGAACTGCAGGACACTCGGGAACAGCAGCTGGGAGGGACCTACACAAATGAGCCCTTTCCCCTGTTAAAATCTGTGTGGTCCACCACAACAGGAGGATTTGGAACTCCAGTGCTGCTACCTAACACCATGCTTTAACAAAGCTAAATTATGGGCTTTGTGGTTCTCCAGTTATATCTGAAGCCTTCAAAACATTTTAGGCATTCGCTGTGCAGTATCAGCTCCTACCTGCTGAAAATCACAGTGACGTCTAGAAGCCATTTGAGTCTGTTTCCTTTTCTGGTTTTAATCTCTCTAATTTTATTCAGCAGTTGTCCCAGAGGTGTCTGTGGCTCTGCCACTTCCTCATTCTTGAGATGGTAACCACAGGAATAGGGCTGTCATACAGATCATACAGACAATGATTTTTTTTCCAGTTGCTGATGAGCGATGACAGATTTTAACAGTTTAACTTGTATTTATTATGGAGTGAGTGTTCAAGCATAAGGGTATTCTGTTCTCTAGCAAGTTTCAAAGAGAGCATGCTTTTGGTTGAAAATAGCTATCGCATTCACATCTCTCATCCTGAATCTCATTTCTTGTTGGTTTTCATCTAGGAAAAGAAAGGTATGGACAAATGTAGTGCTGACAGCCAGAGGCAGGACCTAGTTCTGGGTGCTGTTAGTCCTTATCAAATTAAACTTTTGTCTCTACAAGGCTTGAAGGTGAAGAACCTCAAGTGAGGAGCTGATGCCTCCCTGTTCAGCAGCCAGCAGAAGACCTGGCATCGGTTTCATTCATGTAAAACTGGATCTTAGGTGAAGTGACCTCTGCATTCCCATATGTTTGCCTTGACTTTAGTTTTCTCTGCTTTCTTAACTTAAAAACTTCTAATCTAATGAATAATTCATAGCTTTGTTTTAAAAAAAAGCCTCAAAACCACACAGAAAGGCAAGAGCTGTAGCCATCCTTACAATGAGTGAACTGAAAAATTGAAGAAATTGTGCACTGGGTTTGTACTGACCCGTCAGGGGTGCCTTGTGTGAGTCTTGTGTTGCCGATCCGCTTACCTTGGCTCTCACACGTGTTTGTGCATACAGGAAAACTGAGAGACTTGTAAGCTTAACTGAATCCCAACACACGGAAGCATTTCCTGTTCCTAAAGGTATTTTGGGGGGGAAAGAATGCGTTATTGCTTTATTTAGTCTTGTTTTGTCTCTGCCATATTTTATATAAAAATATAAGCATTGTGTTACCCAAGACACTTGGATGTCTTGTTGCATCAAACACGTATTTCTGTTAGAAAACTGTCTCTGGGTGAAGCCTGAACACCCCCTCCTCACACCAGATTTTTGGGAGGGCAGGCTCCTGCGTTTTGGGGGAGTTTTTTATGAGTCATTGGCTTTCTGAAGAGCAAGCGTGTGTTAGGCTGTAAGTGGCAATCATCCCACAGCTTCTGATATGACTGCTTGTGTTATTCGTGCTGGAAACGTGTGACTCTTCACAGGGCCATGGCTGTGGAAGACGTTTTTATGTTATGCATGAAACTTTTTGTTGTGGTGACTGCCAGGAGGTTTTGGCGACGCCGCTGCTAATGAGTATCAGAAATAAATTACGTTTTAGAAAATGTGCATTGCTTCAGAGTTTAATTTCATGTTTGCTTTTCTGACTTCCTCAGCATATTGGGATTTTACTAGCACAGTTGATACTTTGAGAAGCTGTCTTAGAATCGAGAACTCTTAAATAGACAAAACTACACGGCTGTTTCCATTCCCATTTGCATCTCTTTTCCAGCCAGCGCCCACTTCCCCCTTCAAAGCCTCAGAAGGTAATTTTTCTCTCGGTGTAAGAGGAACGTGCTTCTTTGTATTGCTCTGTCCTTCAGATTCCCAACCTGTTTTCCCAGGGACGCAAGCACCACGAGCCCCCGCTGGCTGTCCACCTGGCTGCCCACCCTCCTCCCTCTCTCCGGCACCTCCTGAACCTGCGGGCAGGTTTCAGCCGGGTTGGTCAGAGGGGCAGCAGTCTGGAGGTTTGATTATGCTCCCAGCCGAGGGCTGTGCTGGTCAGCTCACGGTTTATCAGCCGTCAGAAGTCTCCGAAGGCAGGAGGCAGAGGCAAACAGGTTTCATCACTTCCGCCTGTATTTTTTCCTTTCCTCTGTCCTTGCCTCTGCTCTTCCCCGTTTGCTTCCCCTCTCCGAACAATGCCGCTCTCTGGGGAGAGCCTGTTGTTCGTCATCCTGTTATTCTGACCCATCCTCCAGGATTCGCCCCGCAGCTGCTTATCTTTTTAACCCCGCTCGCCTGAAAACTGGTAGAGATGCTGTAGGGAGGCCAGCTGGGAGGCGCAGAACAAAAGGCATCAGGGCTGAGAGCTCTGCCAGGAAACGGGAAACTTTGAGGGGCTCGTAGGGGGGCTGCTACCACCGCAAAGCCTGCTCCGGCCATCCTCTGCTCACGTGAGTGATCCTAGCTGATGTGCTCGGGCTCCGGGACGTCAGCAGCGTCCACCCGTGTGTGTAAGGAGCTGCTGGAGCGAGTCCTGGTGTTGAGAGCCAGCTGAACTCTTTCTTGCCTTTGGAACAGACGCCAGCAGCAGCAGCTCGCGCGCGCCGACAGCCCGGTGTGCTCCCGTGAGTTCATCGCTCGGGTGCTCGACAAATGCCTTAGCGGCAAGCTCTGAGCAGGTTACGTTTCCCTGAGCTGTTTCCCCTGGTTGTTTTGTGTTTTTTTTTTTAAATGTCAGATATATCACAATGTAATTTAGCAAGACGTGCCTCTGAGCAGAAGCAGGGAGACTTGCAGGGACACTTGCTGCAGACAGCATATGGCACAGCCCATGAATTATGCACAGCCGGCATACGGGGAGTGGAGGCAGCCTGAGGAAATTATTAGGCCTGTTATCGTTGCCGTGACTGTACGTTATTGTCACTTGACTGGAAAAAAGGCAATTTTGCTTGAGACTGGGGCTGCGATTGCTGCTTCCAGGTGCCGTATATTAACAATCCGTATGAATATTTAATGGTTGCTAGGAAATGTGGCGTTGGGGGGCTGGCTGCCCCATCAGTTCATTAAAAACCTGGTTCTGCCCTGTGCTGAGCCCTGCCTTTCCTAAGTAGCTGTTAGAGTCTCTCCGCAAGAGTAGCAGCATAAAAATAGATTTCAATTTTGATAAGTCTATTATTGTAAGACACAAGTTACACACCAGTAGGTACCACGCTCCTGATGCACAGCTTTCAGCTTGTGCCGTTTCCTGCTTTTCTTGCTCTGAAAAGTAAATGTTACGTTTATACATGCAGATTAATCTCACTGTTCCACCAACAGGATCAGCTCACCCTTCGGTGGAAATGCCATTAGCAACATGCTGATAATGCAGAGTTGGGCCTCTTCTGGGGTGAAAGGCCCAAAGGCTTTTAATTAAAATCCTGGCTCTGCTTCTCAGTGTTGTCAGATGACTTCCATAGTGTTTACTTCCTGGAAAAAGGTCTAAAACGGGCATGTTCCACTGGAGCCTAGCCCACAGCGTTTCCTTGCAACCATATAATTGCTTGTGGGTCACTGGGCGTGCAGGACATTTTTGCTTACTGTACCAGTCAGTGCTGGGTGGCCTCCCTGCTCCCAAAACTTCTGTTGTGGTTAAACAAGAAATCAGGGCATGACATTTTAAGTTGAAAAAGCTCACATTAGTGCTGCGGAAGTGAAAAGCTCCTGGAATTTCATCAGTGTGAACTGAGTACTGCAAAAGCAAAGACAAAGATGTCATGGAAAGGAATAACTTTATTTTTGTCTTAGGGTTTATAGTCCAACCCACCATCCACGTGGAAACCCATAGAAGCTTAAGCTGCTCTCAAGCATATCAGCGAAGCACTTGTACAGTCTGTTATCTCCCCTTTTCTGTTAGGGTTAGCTGTTAAGCTCCTCCCAGCTGACTGATGGTTAAGTACGTGTTCTCCAGCCTCTTCATTAGATATGTTTCTCCAACACTTTCTCCTAGCCAGCTTTCTAGAAAGTGCTGTGTGACGGTAATTAGGTAAACCATAATACTTGCTCCACATTATCAGTCTCACTTCTGCCACTGCCACGTTCAGCACACAATGGATTAGGTGTGTAAAAGTCTGTTGGCTAGAAGATGCTAAAGTATCTCGCTTGTACACACTGCAAGTCCATAAAACCATGATGCTTCTGAGCTGTTGAAAATGTTCTCCGTCTTTCCCTTTCATGAAGATGTCTGCCAGTACACCATATAATAGCCTTCATCATAGAGAATTTACAGATGTTTCACAGCATTTATGGATAAAGCAAAATTATGGAATAGCTTCTACCTTTTCTGTGGAGGGAGAAGGGAAAAGTGTCTCAGTGGAATGATGAACAACAATATTACTTTCGGGAGATTAAATGTGTAGGTAAACCTCCTTGTCCTTGTGTCTAGGCTGTAAATGGTAAAAGTTATTTATGTGATCAGTTCTCTTTCTGGAAATCCAGGACATCTTCCCTTAAGAGAATTTGGAGTGAACATGACTCTTCTTTTGCAACTGCCAGGATTTAGGGCAGTGCCACCTTGCTCTGCATAGGTACAGGTTAAGGCAAGTATGCCCATAAAGAAGTACAAGCCTGATAGATTTGGAAGTCACATATGCAGCTGTAAATGTAACACTAAAAGGTACTGAACTTGTTCAGCTTTATGCCTCTAAAAATTGAGATCAAAGCCAGATCCTAGTTTTATTGCAAAAGAGTCCAGAATCCTGGATGTTTTCTCATTCATGTCCGTCATGTCAATGTCTGTCAGAAGGATTATCCACACGGCAGCAAGATTGGGCAGTTCTGCTCTGTGGTGTATCGAACAAGATCCTTGCACAGTTGGTCAAAATTCAGTATAAAATATATAAGACTTAAAATCGGAACACAGTACTTTGAAAATGTCTTTTAAAAAGCTCTCACTGAATTGGTCTGTTCCGGTGTTTTGTTTAGCAAGGGCAAGATTTTCTAAGAGGAGATGTAGTCCAAGGTCTTTTCAAGCGTCTTGGCTTCTGTCTGTTGCTCAACTGTTCCCGCTGAGCTCTGAGTAGCCTCAGGTTGTGGTGAATATGTGTGAAAAATAATGGTTTCTAAAATGGGGTTGTGTTTGCATGGCAATATATCGTATTAGATAGCCTGCTAATTGAAAACGTACAGATAAGGAAGTAAAAACTGATATAACAGCTTCTTGCTATTCAAACGCGCCCTTTAAATTTCTCGGATTGGAATCTTAGACTTGGAACTAAGGCTATACAAAGTAGCTAAAACTTCATTTTGGAGCTTTCAACGATGAGTAAACTTACAAATTATGAGCAAATCCTACCGCAAATGTAAATGGCTTGAAATGTTGCCAGACAATTTACAGCAGCTTTTCATACTCAAGATATTTTTGCATGACTACAGTCTAGTTGTATCATTCCTCTAAAAAAATAAAAAAATGTTTTTAAGCATTATGCCTTCTATAATGGAACCTCTCGCACGCCTACTTCTCAACGGTAACACTTATTTCCTCTTCTTTTCCCTGCTGCTGGGAGTAGATGGAGACAGCTGTAGAGCTCTCCTGCTTTTGAAGTTGGACAATTAACTGCTTGTGACCACGCAGATGTTTGTTTTGCACGCTGAAGGCAGCACTGCACACAATTTCCTCTCTTCATCCTAGCTACAGATGTCTGCACATTTGAATTCTCGAAAAGGGTTTCTTGACACCTAGAACAAAATGTTTTCCTTAGGAAGCGGGAGGAAGTTATTAGTATGCAAACCCACAACAGAGCTCTCAAATGAGCTATTTGAAAAGTACTAGTATGTGGGTAAATGTGTCGCATACACGCTCTGTACCAGAATTGTCACTCCTCCTGGATTTCCTTTACCGTCGATGACACATTTGTGCTTACCAGTGTGCATGCATGGGGTCAAACCTACAGCTGCAGGAGGTGGGAATCTGCTGCCACCCCTTCCCTGCTGCTCGGCCATTTCCCAAATGCTGTATTTTCGTGTCCTGTTGCAGGACATCAGACAGGTCCTTCTATCCATATCTGTTTAGTTCCCCAGCTACCACACAGACGTAGCAATAGCTGCCGCAATTTATGCAGTGACTTATAATGGGGTACTAACTGTGTGTTGTTTTAATAAGGGCTGCCTCTGTGAGTTGTAACAGACCAGCACCTGTAACCTGGGAGCTCACATTAACTGCAGGAGACTAGAATAGAGCCGTGCCAGGTGAGAGAAGCTGAGGAAGGAGAATTGATTGCCAGCTCTGAGAATGAGACGTACAGGAATCGCTGTAGCTCTTGGGTCCCCTGTGTCCGACTTTGTTAAGGTCAGGAGAAGGAATGAAGATAGCCTGATATCCTTTCCTCCCCTATTGCACTGTATGCACAGTGGTGAAAACTCTTTCCTCTCCTCAGCATATGATGGCAGCAGGAGGAGAGAGCCCCTGCCATCTCTTTCTTCACTCCCTGGCTATGCAAAGACAGGCAGAGAAGGCATGTAAGCCTTCTCCCACTCCTTCTACAACCATGAGGTTAAAGTGACATAGCCTGGATGACTCCTACCAATGGCTTGGAGGCTGACTCAGTGGAAGCTGGTGGCATGCCTTTAAAATTGAAAATGATACGGGAAAGCCAGAGCGGCCAGCTAAGCTCTGCAGAGAGTTTTTGGGAAGGTTATCTCCGTGTTAGAGCTTCTCATCCGGCCATAGGTGTGGGCTTGCTATTACTGTGGTTTTCAGGCCATCATCTTACACCTGGAAAGCATTAGCCCAGGATTCAGTTCCTTGTAGAATTCCCTTGAATGTATTTGTTTGTGGAAGTTATCTGTTGCACTCAATGTGACATTTATAATAGGTATAATTCCTTCCTCCTGAGACAAATCCTCATTCTTCTCTTGTGAATGGCTTTTGCTGTAGCATTTCCTTTCTGATGTACTTTCTTTATAGTTTTGAGTCCCTTTGAACAAGGAGATGTTTGGTTTTGTTTCATATTTAATTACCATAACCACGCTCTTTCCTGACTAGTATGTTTATAGGAGTTTGTAACTTCTTTTGTGTTAGCGTTCCGACATCTGGACTCAGAGGTCCTTACTAACTGCCTCTGATCCATAATAAGCACTTGATATCTTCTTCCATGGTGCTTTTGTGTCAGCAGCTGCTTTGGGACATGAAATATACTGTGTTCTGTCTTCCTAATGCAGAAAATATGGAGTGGGAAGGAGCAGTAGCAAGAAGGGAAGTGCTCCCATATTTACAAAAGGCATCCCCTGGTGCAGGAGAGGTTGGCTCAAGTCAGCTTGCTGTGGCAGAGAGCGAGAAGGCCTGTTACTACTCCTTAGAAAAGAGCAGTATGTGTCCCTGCCTGGTATGTGCATATTAGCCAGCTGGTGACCTGGCCAAGCTCCTGCTTAGCAAATCTGTCCATTTCATGCACCGATGCACAGGCTGGTGTTGTATCCAGCCCTCTGCAAAAGAGAGCAGTGCCGTAGTTTGGTGTCCTGTCTCTGGGACTGACAGTTTTTGGAGAGCCAACTCCTGTCTGTCATAGGAGTCGTTTTTCCCTCCCCAGTAAAAACAACCAGACTTACAGGATAAGATATTTCCTTTTCCTCACGAGTGAGTAACATCCTGACACCTCCATGCCTCAGGCTTAATGCACACATGAAGAAGCAATTACATGAAATGTACTGTTTCCTCCCTGTCTTCCTCCTTGATCCAATTGCTCCACGTTCCCGTGTCCTCACTGCCCTGATGGATCTGTCCCCAGCACGGGTGACCAGCCTCCCAGGACAGGTAACCTGCACAGGGGTGGTGGAGGAGGGTGTGTTTATTGCCTTTGGGCACTGTACCTGCCCTGAAGTCCCCGCAATAGGACATTTCATAGTCCACTGAATGAAGAGTTAGGTTCCTGAACATAGATACTGCGATATGTATCTAACATAGGTGCCTGATCCTGAGACATGACTTCCTACGGATAGCTGCTCCATACCACTGAAAATCCATTAGTGGGGTGGGCATGTTAAACAACAGGCTGGGCCGCAAATCCGAGAGGAAAATCCTCCACAGGAAACGAGGTGAAATATGTGCTTGTGTGTGCTGTAGGCTTTAGGCAACGGCGTCGTTTATCAGGGAGGAAGCTATATCATCCTTCTTGTTAATGCTTTACACATGCATTTTTACTCAAGTGCTTGACAATACCCATTGTACTTTATGGCTGACAGTAATAGAAATCGCCCCTGTGCTGTAGGATTTGGGCTGGAAGACAGCGAGCCCTCAGCAGTAGTGCCATTACTCTTGCCAAGGCGTCAGAGCATCATTTTTCAGGAAACGTATCCTTGCAAGTACTTCACCGGGGTGCCTGATGCAGAACCGACAGACAAGACAGCGCCTTTGCCAGGCACTGTAGGGAATAATGGAGCACGCGATCACGCGACAACATATCACGCAGGGCACGGGGAGCTTTCCTCGCCCCTTCTGTCTCCTAACACACGTAACCACACATCTGAAGTGAATTTTTGTCCTTGTGCTGCTGCCCCAGCGTGCAGTTGCTCCTCTCACCTCCCTCCTCTCGTCCTGGTGGGGTGCTTGAGGCCTTGCCGGGCCTCCTTGCGGCTCTCTGCCTGCACCTTCAGGCCCTGCAGCTCCGTTCACCAGCACAGAAGCAGATTATGTAGGGACTGGTGGTTTATAGTCAGGGAGTCTTTTTGGGAAGGGCTCATTTGTGTGACTGGTTCACCTGGAGTATATTCACTGTCATCCCAGTTAGACGCAGAAATGGGGCCACAGGGAAATGGCAGAGTACTTTGCCTGCTTTGTCTTAAGCCTTGCTCTTTCAGAAAAGCTGCAGATGTGCTGTGAGACTTCAGAGCACTTAAAACCTCAAATCTTCATCTGATGGCACTTGCAGAGGTCCTTCCACCAGAGGAGCAGCTCCGTGAGGCAGCAGATGAGAGAGAGCCCACAGAGCCCAGATCCTGCCCTGAGCCCCTGCCTAAAATGGAGAAGCAGCATGCAGGATGAGCTTTCCTAGGCCAAGGTGATAAGGCAGCTCTGCTGTCTACTGACATGGATGGAAAACTAACCTTGCCCTCCGTTCCCTCACCTGATTATTTTTTTGGGGGGGTTGTTTTGTGACCTTTCTCTGACTGACTGTGACCACATACACCTTATCTCTGGAGGGAAGGTGGATGTGACCAACCAGGGAGAGGAGGGCAACCATGTTTCCTCTGCAGCCCGCAGTCGGTCATAAGAGATCAGCTGAAGCTTCAGTCAGCCTGCACTTCAGGCCCCTTGGTCAGTCTGCTCTGCAGTAGCCCTCTTAGCCCCCTCATCTTCCTGCCTTCTCCTTCCTCGCACACTGGCAGTGGTGTGGTTGCATTGAGAGCTGATATGAAGGACAGTCTCTGTTGCCTGATTAACTTTTACCTAGATCAAAGCCCTGAGCAGGCAGAGACTTCATGCACATGTACTATTGCAGATCCAGCTTAGGTCAGCTTCGGCTGCACCTCCCTGCAGTGTGCAGAGGAAAAAGTCAGATGGAGATTATCATTTTACAGCAAGTATAAAGACGGGCTGTGAAGTTTCACCTATCTCATAACACCCAATTTTATAGCATATTGGTAACAATTCTGCTTTTGATAGTACCTGTGGTAGACAGGATGGCTGCTGGGGTTTTGTACTGCTGGATTATCATTTTCCTCAAAGACTTGCTCAGGCCTTGATTTCAGAGAGCAAAGGTGGACTTGTCTTCCCCTTTCATTGTTTTCTGTGAATGCCAGAACTTAGTTTTGCCTCCCTGCTGTTGTTTTGAGTTCAAATAGATTCTAAGCAATCATATGTGGCCCATGGTGAAGAAAGCATGGCCAAGTACAGTCCTATCAAACTGAAGTTTTCTGCTTTTATTCACAGTGACCACTTCTGCTTCATCATGAGAGAGTGTTCTTTCATTTTAAAATGCTTGTTTTCAAAAAAAAAATATATATATATATAATGAAAGCAGAGGATTGCCTTGTTTAGGTTCTTTGTAACAACCCAATTTTGTACTGAAATGCCTGTTCCCTTGTTAAACAAACAAAAACAAAACAAACAAAAAGCCCCACACCAAACAACCCACCTCTGTCTCTTTTTTCTTTCGTCTTTTAATAAAAAGAACCTTAAAAACTGCAGATACAAAAAAAAAAGTTCTTCCAAAAGGTGAATAAGTTGCAGAACCACTGTGAATTCAGCCTCAGAAGAAAGTAAAACTACTTGGCCCTAGATCACACAAGGATTTTATGAAAGCTGAGACTAATATCCCCATTTCCCAGGTGTTGTGTCTGTACTCTGTCTTCACCCCCAGCCCATCAGCTTCTGTCTAGCCTGCATGTGTTGAGGCCTGGGACACATAACGCGGCATGAGAACCACATTGTTCCTGCATGTGCAGCATTTCTCAGATGGTGGTTTGAGATTTCGGTGTACACAGCTGATGGAAAGGTCACCAGCACGTAACAGACAGGAGTAAGCACGACTGGGTGTTAGTGCATTTGATCGATGCAGCTGCTGCTGTGAGCTGGAAATGGCTTCCGTGACCAGATCTTAATAAAAGATCTCTCCTGTTGAAGAGGGTGTGATACTCTTTTTATGTGAGAAAGGTACAGCTTCATCAGGCGACCTGGCCTTTACCATAGTTTTGCTCAAGAAGCACACCCATCTTCAGATGTTTATGCCTATGGGCTTTAATAAGGAATGCCCTTAATGCTGCAGAACCTCCTTTTGTATTTTTGCTGAAGAATTTTTGAATTAATAGGTTTAAAATCTTCTCATGAATTCATCAGGTAGTTTTTTCTATCCTCTTCTGCTTTTCCAAATGCTTCTCATATAATCTGCCTGCAACAGAGCAAATGATTCCAGTACTCCAAATGTATTCAAATTAAAAACAAAAAACAAAAACAAGAAAAAAAACATATGGGAATACAGAAAGAACATATGTGTACTGAGTAGACCATATTGGTAAATAGAGAGCAGCATCCTGCAAATCAGTATTTTACATGTCTGTCTAGTGCCTGTGTAGAAAGTTAGTGAAAGGATTTCTTTTTGCTTACAAGCACTCAGTGTTCTCGCTATGTTTCTTTCCCTGCATTGAAAGCATGGAAGAAAGCTCTTGAGTGATGGAGGTAGGTGTTGGGATGTCCTGCTAGAGCAGGGGGAGTATAGATAAAGCATCCCGAAACCCCTTTCCAAAAGGAAACCAAAGTTGATACCGAGGTAGTTTTGAATTCACTTGCTTGGGAGCACCAAGCTAATTTTACGTGTGCACAGAGGAGCCTAAAGGGAGGGCATAAGTGGGGGTGAATCCAGCCTGCAGCAGAGGCAGATGCATTTGGCATCACACAAGCAGCAGCCGGCCAGCCAGTGCATCCTCATGCATAGCTAAGAAGTGGACGAGTGCAGGTTTCTAGCAAGGCTGAGCCATGCCACAGTGCTGAGCTGATGACTGTATGCTGACTGACAGTGCCAGGAACAAGGACTGCACTTTTTGTTACGAGTCATATTTTGGGGAACAAACACTTATGACTGAAAGTGTGAAGTGGGAACAGTCTGGGACTTGTGAGAGAGCAGACACGTTGGCCAGGTATCCCACCGCCAGTACAGCCTCTGCGAGGTTGCTGCTTCTCCTGGAGTGCTGGTAGTTTTATTTCTTGCCTTAAATTGTCTTTAAATTGTCTTTGGCAGCAGTTGTTTCATTCTTTTAATTTGGAGACTTAAATTATAAAAATTCTACCTAAATCATACTGACAAATGACATTTTGAAAAAAAAATATCAGAATTTCCCTCCTGGAGGAAGTGGGAATGTTTGAAGCTTTGTTTACGCCTTAATTAGAAGCTTTTAATAAATCAAAAGACTGAAGCTTTGCAGAGGAGGGAAGTTTTAATTAAAGTAATGAGGTGCCTTAGAAATGGCACATATTTGTTGTCTTTTGTTGAATGGAAATGCTTAAGGGCTTGTGTGATTTGTTGAGTTTGGGGTGTTTTGTGTTTTGGATTTTTTTTTAGACGAGCTCTACCTACCCTGTCCATTGGTAGTGATAGGCTTTGAATGCATCTTTCCTTTTCTTTTGCAAACCTGGCCATGCTGCAGAGCTGCTGGGATGATCCTGGTGGAGGTCAGGAGCGTGGACTTGTCCCCAGGGCTGGTAGTGCCTGGGGGAAGCCAGCCTCCAGCCTCCAGGCACTGCAGAGCTGGGCTGGGGGCAGCTGTGTGATTCGTGGTCCCAACAAGGTCCCAGCGGTGGGACAGGGTGAGCAGGGGGGCGATTAGGAGATTTGTTTTTAAGAGGAAGGATTCACTTTTCAAAATTGTAAATGCCCAACCCTAAAAATGAAATGTGTTGCGTTTCTGTCAAAACCCATTTTAGATGTCTAGCCTTCACCACGATGCAAGAAACAGCGATGCAAAAGAATTAAACTGTTGCAGATGTGCTGAGCTCTCAAAGGACAAGAGATTTGCCTCCAGTCGTTCCCTCGCCGTGCTCCAGTCAGAGACTGTGCTAATTCTGGGTGGCTTTAACACCCACTCTGAGGAGCTCATGCAGCTTGTTTGGCTCAAGTGCGAAGTGCTTGTATGTCTGCTGGAAAACTTTTTCCTAGCAAGCTGGCTTACAGCCAGCTTGTACTACTTGAGCTACTGGCTTTTCTGATCTGAAATTTGCTTATCTTCAGTACGTGAAGAGGTTGGAAAGGGAGTAAGGCGTAAAGGGAATTTTTAAGAATGGAGTTCCAAAGGGGTTCCCAAAGCAGGCGTATCTGGGCACCGAGCTCGCTGTAGGGCAGCGTGCCTTGAATACAGACATGAGCAGTGTTAAAGCACTCACTGTTTCTAAAACCAATTGGACCAGTGACAATGTTCAGCTTTCCAGCTCGGTGGCTGGAACACTTCTTTGGGAAGAGGCAGCTCACAGGTTTTCCTTCCCGCAGTAATGAGCGCTTAATGATTTATACAAAAAGAAAGAAGAAAGGCTTCAACAGGAGAGGCTGAGAACTCCCATGTTTCTCAAGGAGTGCTGTACACCTGCATGGTTAGAGGTCTCACTATGGAAAGCATGGCTTTAGCAGAGGAGAAAGCTGAGCATGGCTGGTGCCACACGCAGTCATCTCACACCACACGGGGCTTTTGCCAGCTCCTGTCTCTTAAGCAATTTTGTAAATCTGGCCTTAAAAAATAATCTAGTTGCATCTTCTCCATAAATTTCAGTTATATTTGCAAATAGTTTCAGTGTGACTGACACAGTCTAGGGGGTGGTTTGTTCTCTGAGCAAATTTGCTGCCATTTGGAGGTGGGGAGAGGACCTTTGTGGTGAGGGAAGCTGGGCCCCTCTGCAGCAGTGTCTGGTTATTATGGTTCTGTCGAGTTTTCTGAGCAGCCTTTCTTCACATGCCAAGCTCATTTGTTTTTTAACAGGTCAAAACTAGTGCTAATCTGGGATGAAACTGTGTTTTACAGATAAGGAAAGGATTGTTACCTGGAACAGCATGTCAGAAGGGCTTAACTTGCAGGACTCTCAAATATCATCTGAGCACTTACTGTCTTTGCTTTCCATTATAGAAAAAAATATATTTTTTTTGCTGTTATCAGTAGTTTGTTCCTTCAAAGTAGATAAAAGCAAATTATTTTCAAAGCCCTTCCCAGCATCTACAGGCTGTCTTAGTCTCATTACTCATAACCTGAAAGTCTGTGTGAAAAGCAAGAAAAAATGTAAAACCTTTTTGATGAGACTACTTTCTCCACAATTTTATGGTTTGAAATTCGCTACATCATTTGGACTTCAGACATTTGGACCTTGTTCTTTGTAATACCATTGTACTTAGAAATGACAGTGTGAAAGACTAGGGCTATACAGTTTTCAGGCCTGCATGAAGGTGGAACAAAATTTACAGTAATAAATAGTCCTGTACCTTTCTGAACAGTGCTTGTGCCCATGCTCCTACCTACAAGTGGTGTGTCTACCAACAACCACCACTAGTATTTGGTGGGTGTTGTGGTACCATCCGCAGTCACATCCAGGCTTGGCGCTTTGCTCAGCCCTGCAGGGGCGCATAGTGAACTGGCAGTAGGAACTGAGTTATCGATGACTGTCCTGAAAAGGGTGCAGCCAGCAGTGAAAGGGCTGTTGTATGGGTTTTTGGATAGAGAGCCTGCAGAGGAGGTCTTTCAGATATGCCCAGTTTGGACATGACTAATGTACAGTTTTAGACCTGTCAAATGTCTGTGTTGCATGCATGGAGTCAGTGGGGTTGACTTGTTCTTCATTCAGATGCAGTCTTCACTTGTTTGGGGTTTTTAGGTGGCTGGATTATGCCAGCCTGAAATTTGGTGAGGATCCCAAAGCAGTAAAACAGTAGATTAGTGCTAAGGTAGATCACAGATCACAGATCACAGAATTTCTAGGTTGGAAGAGACCTCAAGGTCATCGAGTCCAACCTCCAACCTAACGCTAACAGCCCTCCACTAAACCATATCCCTAAGCTCTACATCTAAGCGTCTTTTGAAGACTTCCAGGGATGGTGACTCCACCACTTCCCTGGGCAGCCTGTTCCAATGCCTCACAACCCTTTCTGTAAAGAAGTTCTTCCTAACATCTAGCCTAAAACTCCCCTGGCTCAACTTAAGCCCATTCCCCCTCGTCCTGTCACCAGGCACGTGGGAGAACAGGCCAACCCCCACCTCTCTACAGCCTCCTTTAAGGTATCTGTAAAGAGCAATAAGGTCACCCCTGAGCCTCCTCTTCTCCAGGCTGAACAAGCCCAGCTCCCTCAGCCGCTCCTCGTAGGACTTGTTCTCCAGGCCCCTCACCAGCTTCGTCGCCCTTCTCTGCACCCGCTCAAGCACCTCGATGTCCTTCTTGTAGCGAGGGGCCCAAAACTGAACACAGTACTCGAGGTGCGGCCTCACCAGAGCTGAGTACAGGGGGACGATCACCTCCCTAGCCCTGCTGGTCACGCTGTTCCTAATACAAGCCAGGATGCCGTTGGCCTTCTTGGCCACCTGAGCACACTGCTGGCTCATATTCAGCCGACTGTCCACCATCACTCCCAGGTCCTTCTCTGCCTGGCAGCTTTCCAACCATTCCTCTCCCAGCCTGTAGCTCTGCTTGGGGTTATTGCGCCCCAGGTGCAGGACCCGGCACTTGGCCTTGTTAAACTTCATGCAGTTGACCTCAGCCCATCGGTGCAGCCTATCCAGATCCTCCTGCAGAGCTTTCCTACCCTCAAGCAGATCGACACACGCACCTAACTTGGTGTCATCTGCGAACTTACTGAGGGTGCACTCGATGCCCTCGTCCAGATCATCGATGAAGATATTAAAGAGGACCGGCCCCAGCACCGAGCCCTGGGGGACGCCACTAGTGACTGGCCTCCAACTGGACTTGGCTCCATTCACCACGACTCTTTGGGCCCGGCTATCCAGCCAGTTTCTAACCCAACGAAGCGTGCGCCAGTCCAAGCCAAGAGCAGCCAGTTTCTTGAGGAGAATACTGTGGGAGACGGTGTCAAAAGCCTTGCTGAAGTCAAGGTAGACCACATCCACAGCCTTTCCCTCATCCACCCAGCGCGTCACTCTGTCATAGAAGGAGATCAGGTTCGTCAGGCATGACCTGCCTTTCATAAAGCCATGCTGACTGGGCCTGATCGCCTGCTTCCCCTTCAAGTGCTGCATGATGACTCTCAGGAGGATCTGCTCCATGAGCTTTCCTGGCACTGAGGTCAAACTGACAGGCCTGTAGTTTCCTGGGTCTGCCCTCCGGTAGAAACATGTATCCAGGTAGAAAGGACAGGGCTTCAGTAAACGCTCTCTCTACTTTAACAGATTAGGTACAGAAAGGAAACTGGTCAAAATTAAGGTTTTGCTGTAACTGAGGAGGTTAAATCCTTTTAAGCATTTTTTTAATTATTATTTATTTATATGTATATATATATTTCATGCCCTTTAAGGGTTTGTTGATAGATTGTAAATAGAATGGGAATGGAATAATTTGAGGCTAAGGACTGACTTGAAACTGAAGGTCACCTGGGTTTCAGTTTGCCACTATCTGTTGATAAGCTCCAGTAATCCTTAAGGTAGGCACCATATAGCTTTTTCTTTTCTTTTCTTTTTCCTTTCCTTTCCTTTCCTTTCCTTTCCTTTCCTTTCCTTTCCTTTCCTTTCCTTTCCTTTCCTTTCCTTTCCTTTCCTTTCCTTTCCTTTCCTTTCCTTTCCTTTCCTTTCCTTTCCTTTCCTTTCCTTTCCTTTCCTTTCCTTTCCTTTCCTTTCCTTTCCTTTCCTTTCCTTTCCTTTCCTTTCCTTTCCTTTCCTTTCCCTTCCTTTCCTTTCTTTTTTTCAGACAGTACTGTTTTCTCCTCATCTCTCCATCCACTTTTGCTTTTTAAGTATCTTTGATTAGAGCTTCAGTAACTTGATGCACAAGTAGCGATTTGCTTGCCTGTGCTTGCCAAGAGCATGCTGACATCTCTCCACTCCCTGTGCCCTTATCCCCAAAATGCTCTCCAGTCCTTTGGTCACGGGAGGCAGTATCAGGGAGTGAGGTCACTTTTTTGCTAGCAGTGCCGCCACTGCACTCTTGGGTTCGTCCACGCTGAGGGGGACGTGCACTGTCCAGACCTCATGACTTTTTGCTCCTTGCTCCTCAGTTTATTCTTTCTCTTTTCCCAATACTTGTGACTGATTCTAGCTCATACTTGTTTCAAAAAAAAAAAAAAAAAAAAAAAAGGCAGACCAAAGGTAAACATTTGGAAACGTGTCACTGTTGTAAAAACCAGTGCCATGAGTATTTCAAGTATTCCCCTCCTCCGTAGCTGAGGATAAAGGCTCCTTGGCAAATCATCAGAAGCCTGTGAGACTCTCTTTCCTTGTTGGTGTATCTCGTTTGTCCTTTTGAGTACCTTTGCTATCTCACCCAGTTGGTATCCATGTTTACTGCATTTCTTCTTCAGAAAAGTTCCCCAGTTTTTTTGCTCATGTCTGGAGGACAGTTTTCTACAGGACAGTTTCTGTATTGTAGGTGTCACATCTTTGATTTCTTCACTAACTGCTTTCTCTGAATTACCAAACTACATTTTTTTCCCCAGAATAACAAACAACTATTTCCTCAGGTTACCACTTCGCCATCCAGCTGCTATGACTGCTGATGTGCTTCTCAGAACTGGCACTTTATCCATATGAAAATTCAGTGGCTGGGGTTCAATTTCAGTTTAGCCAAAGGCAGGGCCTGGAAGGGCCTCCTGCCCTGCCCATTGCAACCCTTCTCCTGTATTCACTCCAGTGGGGATTTTACTGCCAAAATGTCTGCTTCCAAGTAGAGCCAGGCTAAAAACATAGGCAGTAATTGTTTTGTAATGGTGTTTTTTATGACAGGATCCTGAACTAAGTAGCACGTGAAGGATTCATCCCTTGGCCTTCCACTGAAAGTGCCCATGGCGGCACATCTGTTTCCTCCAGCTGCTCTTGGTGCCGTTGTTTCCATAGAGGAGTCATCAGAGCCCCGCTGGAAGCCATAACCATCCATATGCCTCTTGGAGTGAGACAATTTTCACAACAGATACAGATTAGTGAATTATTGCAGGAAGACGAGGCAGATAACGAGTTCTGCAAGTCATCAGCTTTAAATTTTGCTGGTTCTGATATTTCAACTCATAAAAAAATATTAAAAAGTGTTTTTTTTTAAGTTTCTAACAGCTTGAAGATTATTTCCAGAGGAGCTGGTAATATGCAAATGGTTTTAGCCCAAAGATCACTTATTAGCAGATGCTATTCCTCATCTTGGTGTTGAGTGGGTGAGCAACCATTACCTACAAACAGCCTCAGCAGCAGATATACTTTTTTCTATTCCCATTAGCATGAACCTCAGGGGGGCTTTCTTCTCCTCTTACTGTAACAACTGAAGCTAAATTTAATTAAATGTGGTCCACAATCCAATTTATACTTCCCCTTAGCAGGAAGATGGAACAAAGAATCTGCTCTGTGACACTAAAGGATTTGTTTTTACCCAGCTGCTGTTAGTAGAAGTCGGGGCTCTGAGTAATTGCGTTCAAACTTGTCAGAAAGCCTTCCTTTGAGGTAGACAGTTTATTTTTCTCACATAGAAATTACATCTTTTATGGGATCTGAGCAGTACGTAGACAAATGCATTTGAAGCTTGGTAGAATTCCTGTCATCTTATTAGTTCAGTGACATATGAAAATACCTGACTGTTAATGCTGTTTGTTTGATAGTTATAGTCAACCAGCACTGTAATTATCATTTTACGGTTTTGTAGGATTCCCACAGACAGAATATTCTTCTGTCATGATAGGGGTTATTGTTTTGTTTAATTTGTAAAAATACTAACTTTTTCTGCTCAAAGTTTGGCACGACACTTTCTTTTAATTACTAGAATGTGAAGTTGTTCAGTTTCTTTAATCATCTGTTGATTCAAATTCAGTATTATTTGCTACGTGAAATTGAGCCAAGACACTGGGACATGTTTTTAGGTAATATCACAGTGGGACTCAGAGGGCCAGTAGTCACAGACTGGGGTTTGTCTCTCACAGACACTCAGGCCATGTCTCCACTATGAAAGGATGTAGATCGAGGCCTGCCACAGGTCTGACAGGCCTGTCACCCGGCAGGGCTTGCGTTTGTACAGATAAATCCCTATAAAGAGCGTGAAGCTTGGCGATATGGTTTGGTTCAAAGGTTCCTTGGGTGGGAGACACCACCCTCCTCACAGCACTGCATGGCTGAGGCTGGAGCTCCGGTCCCCGGCTGCCATGGGGACACCTCCCCGGTGCAGGGCGGTGAGGACAGCCCCCGGTCCATGCTGATGAAGATAAAGGAACATCAGTGAAAGTATTTTGCTGTGTGCCAGGCAGGTTGGGCTGAAAATGGATGTGGGTAACATCTTGGCACATAGATCACGAATTGCGGTTTCCCTTTTGTCCTTAACTGGATGATGACTTCACCTTGGGACTTAAAAAGCTGTCACTGAGAGTCATGGCTGGGTCAAATGCGTGGTCTGATTTATGGCATGCAGTGCAGCACGTGTCATACTAAAAATGTTTTACTGACCTCTGGAAGATGTGCCATACATGAAGAATCATTTTCAGAGGGTGCAGAGAGGGCATTTTCTGTAGTTATTAATTCCCGAGCCTTATCACAGTGATAGTAATCAAAGTACAGGAGAGGCCGTGCACAGCACACTGATGGATAAGCAGATAGTGACTTTGGATTTCATGGCCTTCCTGGTCGCTTGCTGCTCAGGAATTCCTGCCCTGCACTGCTGCCATCATGATTGTCATTTTAACAACCATGTCACCTGCCAGAGGCTCAGGATAATTTGTTCTTTGTCAAGAAAAGACATCTCTCAACATTTAATTTATAGAAAAAGCCATCAGAAATTTTGCTTACAAGCTGTCCACCTGAGATACTAAGAAAGATTTTTATTGTTGTACAGTTCAACAAAATAACACGGTGGTCACATCTGTGCAGTGGGGTGGTTTCTGCTTCGCCCCAGGTGAAGGCCGTGTGTCAGCACCAAGCCCGGTGGCACTGCAGGCAGTGTCAGCAGATGGATGGCGCAGTGCCTGTGGCGGTGTGGACCCTGCTGCGCTGCCTGGGGTTGGCTCCATCCTCAGCCTTGCAGTAGCCAGGGCAGAGCTTTCACCAGGCTTCACCCCACCTGGAAATAAGGCAGCTGATTAAAGTCAGGTTTTCATTACTGTTCTGATCTTGACAAACCACTATAGGTATTTTTTTTCTGCTGCATACTTGCCTGCATACTCTGTTCTGCTCTCTGAAGAAAAGTTAGAAGAACCTTTGGAAAGCAGCTACTGCAGCTACCAAATAGCCTGTGTTTATTGCATAGACTCAACAGCAAGGACATATATACATTGCATGTTGACGTACTTGCTCAGCACCTGGTAGATGACTACTTCTTTCTGCTTGAAAGGCAGAATGACAGAAAATGTTCTTTAAATTGTCACATTACATCTCTCAAGAAAACAAAATTTTGCAAGTTGGGTAAACAGGGAGCAGGAGGGACCTCTAAAATTAAGGCACTGAAGGAGCAGAGTTGCCTTGAATTATTTCCAGGGTAACTGAGAACATGCTTTCACTACAAGTCTTATTTTTTCACCTGCAATTGGATATTATTGCGAAAAGTCATAGCAGTTATAAAAGTCTGAAATCAATATTGGATTTTTCTTCCATCTAAATTTAATTAGAGGAGGAATTAGTTAACAGAAGCACTAAAATAATTTCTGAGCTCTGGAGAGGGGTGGAAAAAACAGACCTAAATCTGTCGCGTTGAGAAAATAAACCAGCGTCAGGCAGGATGCAAGGGTTCCCCAGTGCTTCATTGGCTTCTGCCTACTCAGCGCTGTCTCTGAATTGCAAATTAAGAAAGAGAGAAAGAAAGAGAGAAAGAGAAAAAGGGAGAAAGAGAGGGAGAGAGAAAGAAGAGAGAGAGAAAGAGAGAGAGAAAGAGAGAGAGAGAGAGAGAGAGAAGAAAAGAAAGAAAGAAAGAAAGAAAGAAAGAAAGAAAGAAAGAAAGAAAGAAAGAGAGAGAGAGAGAGAGAGAGAGAAAGGGGCTACAGTGTCTTCTGTCTGCCTTACAATTTCCTCCTCCTTGCTCCTTCCTACAGGGGAAATTACTAAAACCAATATAACCATGACCAGACGTGACTGTGTGTGGGAAAGAAAAGATTATACAGAAATCTTCCATGTCAAGAATGAGATTGTTTAACAAAAGTGCTTACCTTCATTTTATTACCAAGTCAATAATGGTGATCCCAAAGTGTGTAAACCCACATACATCCAGCATTCATTTTTAAGTCGTACTATCAGTTTTAAGACTACCAGCTGCTGCCCCGTTTCTTCTCCCTTTCTTTCCATTCATGGCTGTTGCCAGACCAGTGCATCACTTATCTCAGCAGTGCCTGTGGATAGCAGCAGCGCCCAGAACAATGTGAAGAGCCTCTATGGCCATTTGGCCACCTGTGTCCTCAAGTCTCTTCTGGCTTTAAAAGAAAGAAAATACAATCACCAAGAAATTCTTACAGTAATTGTAAAAAAGCAACTATTCTGCATTCTTCATTAAAGTAGTCAGATAATGGTTCCAGAAGCAGAGAATCTCCACAACAATAAGGAGATCCCTTCTGAAAGTTCCAGGTGAACTGGAATAAGTGCATACAGATACATGGTATTTGTACAGAAAGATAAAACCTGCCATCATTAATCTGTAAAGAGCAGGAGAATTGACTGTCATCCAGAAAAATGATACCTCGAAGTCTGATTTAATTTGTAAACCACATATGGTGCTTTAGGAGCAGTAAAATCACCAAGCCTGTACAACAATGGTATACTCATTCAGAAGAGCTTCTCTGCCGATCCCTGTAGCAGGATCATCCCACTTGTAAGGCTGAGTTTATCTCGCAGTCCCAGTCCCGTGGCGCTGGTGTCAGTGTGCCAAGACCACGTCGCAGTGGTTGTTAGGAATTGTTAATTACTACAGACAGAGTTTCCAATTGTCTGTGACAAGTTTAATGTGGGAATTGGTTCATTCCTGCAAGATTCAGATCAGCCTCTCCAGAGTTCCTGCCTGCTCCTGACAAGCCTGGTGGGGAGCTCAATATTTCATTCCTCAATGTAAACTGCTGGGAACTAAACTTTCCTGCAGCTACCAACTTTTGGCAAGTGTTTGAAAGACAGTGAGGCTGATCAGTAGTGGCACTGACATGAGTGGTCTCAGCTATGCCTTCCTTTCTCTTCCTTGGTCTGACAATATCTCTGGAGTATTAGTATTTTATAGCTAGCAGAAGACAGTTCTTTTCTCCCCATGGGGTAGTTGTTGTGTCTGCAGAAGTGCCAGTACTGAGGCACGATGATCAGGAAGGTTTCTGTAGCCAGGATGAAAAAGAGGAAAAGGACTGCCTTCTTTGACAGCAGTATGGCTGTTAGGTGAGTGTGAGCTTCTTGTAAATTCAAGCAAAGGGGTAGATAGTAATCTCGGCATGAAAAAAGTTAGCAGGAAATCTCTATTGATTTCAGGGAGGTCAGAATTTAGCTTAGAAGCCGTGCTCTTTTGCTGACATTAATTTTCAGGGAGACGTGAGTTGACCACCAGTTGACACTAAAACAGCTTTTAAAGCTCTAGGAATAAAGGGGTTCTTTTGTCCACTTTATGAAGTGGCATAGCTGAAATAACATTCCCTGGATGCTAGTTAAAATGTAGAATTTGCAATCTAAACACAGAAGAGCAAGTATGTAACAAGAATATAGTATAATGAATGAATTCTGTTTGAATAGTTGAGAGAGAGGCTGTGTTCTGTAAAGAGAGAACTTTCTGTACAGAGAAAATAAGCAGAAGGAAGGATACATTTCATCTACTGATTAGAGCAATCACAGCAGCCTATAATAACCAAATTAAATAATAGACCTATAGAAATCTGTGGCCAGGAAGGGGTATAGTGTGTTTTGTGTTTTTTTTTTTCCTTGTAGAGTGCCCTTGTCAATCCAGCATTCCAGACATTGCTGCAAAGAATTATCGAAAGTCATGAATCATTTTTTTATTCTGCTGGCAGAAACCTCACTGTAAGGAAAGGAGAAAGATTTGGGCAGATTGAGCTTGCCTTTAATATTCTCATGTGCCCAAAATTTAAGTCTGCAGGGAAAGGTTCGTGGTAACTTTAACAAGCCTTAAAAAAAAAAAAAAAAAAAAAAAAAGGAGAAGAACCTGGATGGTTGAAACCCTTTGAAATCGTCAAAATGAGTTGTCACACAGATCTTGACAGTTTAGATGGCCTAAATGGGTTTTTAGACACCTACTGCCTGATAGCCTGTCTGCTTGGCAGCCAAAGATGCCCGCAGACTCCTTGTCTGTCTCTCACTTTTTTTTCCTTTCCTTTCTAATGTTGCAGGCCTTTGCTGTGAATGCCGTTGTTGGGGTAGCTTCTGATTTGTTCTGGTCTTCCGAACTGTGTTTTGGGGCTTGTTTGACATGGATCCTTCTCTCTCCTGCGTGCTTATGGTTTGTGGGGCTGATTTATTCAGCTGGTGGTGGAAGGCTGGACAGCGGGGAGGCCCGGGCTGCGTGGTGCTGCTGGAAGGCCCAGCACCAGGCCTCAGAGGCCAGTGAGGTGTCTTGTGCTTTGCTCTCTTTTCTAAATGGCAGTGTTTTGGGATGAGCTGGGCTTTCACCATCAAGCAAAAGAGGGATGAAAGCTTTTGTTCTTGGAGTCCCAGCTATGGCCAGACAGCGATGAGAAGGCCGACGTAGGCAGCGCGCAGCTTTGGGTAGGCTGCGGTGCCAGAGCCTTGCTACGGGCGCAAAGGAGCAGCTGCTGCCGGAGCAGTGGCACTCGAGAGGTGGTGCAGGCAGCCTGCCTGCCTCAACCCACGGCCATTTGGCAGCAGCGCCGGGGCAGAAGCACCCAGCCAAGCCGTGAGCTGGCGGGCTGCCCTCCATTCAGGCTCCGGCTGTAGGCAGCCAAGTGACCAGCAGCTGTGGCTGTGAATAGCAGGAGGGCGTCATTCCAAGAACAACAAGAAGAGAAGTTTCTTCAGCTACGTCTGGGGGCTTTCGTGGCTCTTCCAGATGTGTCTTCTCATTCCAAGGGGAACTGGAACAGGGAAGGTGCCCAAATGCAGCCACCCCTTTTGGATCCCATCCACTGGGATCCCCCTGTTGTGGGAATCTCGTTGAGGGCATGTTGCTGCTCCATCTGCGGCCACAGTAAGCAGGACCAGGGCAGTATTTGCTTGAATACGTTGCCTAAAGTTTGCAGTTGCAGCAAGGAGAAAATCCTTTCTTCCTCTGCTCTTTGTTTCAGCATGATATCCAAAAGGATCTGTAAGCAATTGTGTGCATTGTGAAAATGGTTTCTACAGCAGTGATCCTGCTAATGGCCACACAAGGACTGTTCTTATCTGAAAGCATACTGAAGTGCTTGGATGAATTAGTTTTACAGGGGACGGGATCACAGATGTCAACAGGGACTTCAGTCCTGACCCTTTGTGCAGCCCTTCAGATGCCAGGCGTGGCCTCACTCCCTTCCACGTCCGCAGGCTCCTACAGCCTGGAGCTGGTTCAGTAGAAGGCAACCTCAGACACATCCCTAAAAACCCCCAAGCACACAAAAAGCCTGAAATGGATTCTCTGGGAAATGGCATGTAGCCAAACAATAAATTGACAGCTGGGGTGTGTGTTGGAGAGATTTCATTTTAAGTGGAAGCATGCATAAGTCATATACTGAGTGTCCTAAGTGAAGTCAGCTAGGGAGTAGAAGAAAGTCCCCAAAAATCCTGCCTTCAGAAGCTCCAGGGCATCACCAGCTATGCAGCCACATTTATTGCGTACATGTTGAAGATAAGGAAGTGATTTTCACTTGTCTGTCATAGAAAGTTAATGTTGTGGAACAGGCTCATGATCTATTTAAATGGATTTCTGCAGCAGCCTGTGAGATCCTCACCCCAGCACCTCTCTGGCTCTCAGGCACTTGGGATTTTCTGGCTTTGGAAGTGCTTGTGGCCCTGGAAGACAGCAGTAAGGACCTGGAGCAGGGCAGGAGCCAGGCTTCCTGCTGACCACACAGCTTTCCTCATGATTTGTCACAGAACCACTATGACAGCTTCCTAGTCACAGCTCTGAGAAATAAAAACTTGTCCAGCATGAGTAAGTACCTTTAGGATCCCTGTCTCCTGGAGGAGAACCAGCTCCTGCGCCGAAGGATCCACCCCAGGGCTGATACCTCTCATAATCTTTATCTTCTTGTCTGTTGTGAGGCAGGATGACATCCCAGGCAGGCTTGGGAGTGCTGATCCTAGGGGTGACTCGAACCTAACTGTGCACTGGGGAGCTTCCAGGGCCTTTCGGTGGCTGCTGCTGCTGTTTCTCTGCTGACAGTGTACCTGGCCAGCTGCAGCTAAGTGCTTTCCTGAGAATATCTAAACATGGGAAAAACTGGCTCTGTAAACCAAGTTGTCTGATTGTGCTTTCACAGGAATAAGGAATGTCTACACTGATGCAGCTGTTGGCCAGCTGCGTTCAGCTAGACCAAAGCTCTGCTCATCTTGATAGAGAAGCCAAAGGCAGGTCCTCACGAAAGCAGAAGATGAGAATGAACTGGAAAGATCGGTCCCTTGATGTAGCATCCCGGCTACATCAAACTCAGACATGTGCCATTCTCACATGAAATGAAAAAGCGGAGGCACTGTGGGAATCACGTAAGATTGTGTCTTTAAGGAGGAACCGCAAGATGATAAGGCTCCAATATCTACTTAATTACAAACACACGCCAGTCACCAGATGATATCTAGACTGTTCTTATCTGAATTTAAGCTCTGAAACTTCTCCTCTGAAACATGGTCTGGATATCATAAATGTAAGAATGAGGAATATGTGTAGCAATAGCTCACTGGTATAAAAAAGTGACTAAGGTGTGATGGTTTGTAAATACGAAGCGTAAAACACCATATACCGTCCTTTGTGCTTTAGGTAAGACATTTCTGTGTGTATTAAAACTATATTTTTTGTGTGTGAGTAGGATATTTAAAGAAAGATGGGTAGGTGATACGACTTTGGCTGAAGTAATCAAGCAGATGAAGACCTGCAAACATAAATATAACCTTGTGAGATTTGTACTCTTAAATAATTTTGACAAGCTGCTTGCTTTTCTAATTGTCAGCAGGATGAGGCCCTGGGGCTGTCTGCAGCATTCTCCAGTAACACTGCTGGTGGCTGTGTCTGCGTGTTGTAGCCAGGAGGTACGTACAGCTCCTCGCCGGGCCGGCTGAGGCAGCAGGTGGGGGACGTGCAGTGCCACTGCCTGCCGGCTGCAGCCCCGGGGTGAGCAGGGTCTGGTTCTGCAGCACTTCCCAGGCTTTGGAGCAAACAGCAAAATCTGTGCTGGGGCTGTTCTGCAGGCACAAAAGTTGCCTCCACTGAGATGGCAGCCTGGAACAGCTCTCAGGGTGGTTCTGGTGGAAAGCAAACCCCAGCAGCTGCGTAACAGAGCTACACATCATTCATTAGCACTGTTTTGGTTGAAAGTTTGCTGATGAGGGTTCATAGTGGTCTGGAAGGTGTCCAAGGGCTGATGAGACTGGGCACAGTCCAGCACAGCATGTCTGGAGCCTGCCTGACCTCATGGGCTCTGCAGGATTGCCTGGCGAGGGATGCCAGTGTCTTCACACAAAGTGACGGTCTGGCAGCTGGGTGGGGAAAAAGTTAGCTTAGGGTTAATTAGAAAATAATTTCAAGTTTAATTTAGAGTTAAGTAGAAAACACTACATATCTGCAAGGTGTCCAGCTGCTCGCCTTCTGAGGTCAGGAGAGGCTTGCCCATGGCTTTCCAGGATGCTTGAGCCTGGTACTTGGGCATGGATGGAGGGGAAGGTGGCGAGTACAGTGCCTTGCTGACATGTGGCCAGCATGATCACCATGCACTGCATCGCGGTGTATTTCATGGCAGGTGCCTTCAGATGGGGCACTGGCATCTTACTGGTTAGCCACAGGGTAATTTGGTGTATTGCTGCAGTGCTGTGTAAGGCATTGCTTGTAATACTGTGCCATGTACAAAGAGGTAACATAGATGAGTGTATTTCTGCTTAAGATTAGGGTGCTGTTTGTAGTTCAGTTTCATCTGCTCGTTACCTCTCTCAGAAGCAGCTATAATCTTGTCTCCTTTTGCTTTCTGTAGTGCACCGCCTCAACCTCAGCTCAGAAGAAAATAAAAATGTGTTGAAAGGTTAAAGTTATATCTTGAAGGCTGCCACAAACAAAGCTGTATTTCTTCTTAATGCTTTAATTCTGGGGAACGGTGTAGATCAGGGAATAATTCTGAAATGAGTTTCAAGATGGAAATCTTTAGAATAAAACTTTCCTCAGAGGTTATTGGTTTAATTATGGTTGCATTGACTGCTTCCTCGATTTGGTTGTGTGTGCAAATCTTGGAGAAAGGTTGGGGGCTTTTGCTTGATGTGAACTCAGTCTGTTTTAGCCGCAGTGTAAAGGGATGGGATTCCCTTTGAACCAGAGCTTGGCCAGAACAGCGGTGATTGTGGCTCAAAGTCACAGTGTGGAGAGGAGAAGGTGTTAAGCTGTCCACCATTTAAACATGTCCGCTCCTGGCACAAAGCACCCTGTCAATCACATCACGTCAGCCACCCTGCAAAGCCGAGCAGGACAATGTCATCGTCCCTTCCAGCCGGTGCCGGTTCGGTGTTGAATTTGAGTGTGCCAGCAAAACAGGGGAAGGGCAGGCACCTGCCTGTGTCTCTGGAGAGGCTGGGATCTGCTCCTTTCAACTTGGCGCCCTCTCAGTGAGTTGGGTGTTTATTTCTTTGAACACGGTGCCGTGATATTCCCTGCAGACCTTCCCAGCTCTAGGGACACACGTGTGGGTTGGTTAAAGACGATAGGAGCATTGCCTTGGTGAATTTTTCCCTAACAGGAGGCAGTGGACAGCCCTGTGCTCCTCAGCAGTGCTTGGCCAGTTGCTTGGGATCTCATGATGCACAGCCACTCATGCTGGCTGGCTGTAATGCCAATGTTTGTTGTTTTTTTCTTTCTTTTCTTCTTTTTTTTTTTTTTTTTTTAATCCACAGTTGTCTCTTACCAGCAAGTAAAAATCACAACATTTGCTAATCTGTTGTCTCGTTCATTGCCATCTCCCCAGCCTGCCAATGTGGCACCGCCGCACACATTATTAGTAAAAGTAGAATTGAAAAGCAGGATTGGGACGCGAAGGGCTAGGAGAACTGCTGTGCCAGAGCCTCTTCCAAACAGACTGGTCTGCTGGCACGAGCAGGACGTGCATCTCCCCTTTCTCTCCTCCAGCTGGAGACTTCCTTCATGAAGCTGCAGTCTCACTAACAACCCACCTTACCCACAGCTTGGAGACCACCAGCCACTGTCAGCTCCCGAAAGTCATGCTCCAGTTTTAGTTTTGAACATGTAAGCTTGAAGGAAGCCATCACTATCTACTGGAAACGCAGTGTCAGACAGCTGATGTAGGTCCTCACTGTGTCTGTCATCCCTTGGTCATTGTTTTTTGCATCTCTGTTCATATCTTCCTTTTTCTAAAATCTTTCCCTTTGCTGTTGCTATGGTAAAAGCCTGCCTAAAAGGAAGAATTGCAGCAGCAACATCCACTGACCTACAACAAAATGAGAGCGTAGCTGCTCTGTGCAGAGCTCTGCCTTTGAGGTCACCGGTGGGAAATCTGTAGTGGGAATGGGGGACGACCAGAGTACAGGGACAACATCTGTGGGTATGGTTTTAGTCAAAAGTCCTGCTTCTCATCAGTGAATCTGTACAACTGATTTCCTATAAGCAAGATTTTTCTGTGATTACAATACTAAAAGTAGTGGATGCCCAAAAAAAGTCTTTTTTTTCCTTTTTTTTTTTCCCCTGTTAATAACCTTCCAGCTCCAATGTAAATTTCTCCTCTACATACACAAATGTCATTGATACAGTGTTGTGTTACAGTGGCTCAGCCTTGCTGGAGGCACGGTGCTATTCCAGCGAGCTGATTTGAAATGAAATGAAAACCAAGCCGTGAATTCCTTGGTTCACCTCCCGGAGTATAAAAATGGATGGTCTCATTAATGATTAACACAGCAGATGGTAGCTCAAAGGAGATTTGGAGGAAAACACTGCAGTATCTCCCTCCTCCAATAAATATATTGACTTAACAGCTTTCTGTGCTCATCCTACTTTATTTCAACAGACACGGCTGAGTCCCAGCAGGGTGGATCTCTGCCTTCATACCTGCTCTAAGATAAGTGAGGATGCATCAGTTCCTAGCTGCCTCGGATAAGGTCTTGCAATGTTACCACTTGCTGGTTTGCAGTTCCCTGTGATGTTAGCAGTGGTTTTTAGAGAGATTTTCCACTTCGGCCCAGTGAGGCATCTTAAGATTTCCAATGTCTCTTTACCCACGGCACGGTTACATCATTAGGACAGGAGGAAATGGCCTTAGGACATGAGGAAGCAGCCTCAGGTTGTGCCAGGACAGGTTTAGGTTAGATGTCTGGAAGCCTTCACAGACGGGGTGGTTCGGCATCGGAATGAGCTGCCCGAGGAAGTGGCAGAGTCTCCATTCGTGGGAGTATTTAGGAGATGTGTGGATGTGGCATTCAGGGACATGTTTTACTGATGGGATTTGGTAGTGTCAGGTGATGGTAGGACCTGATGCTGTTAAGGGTCTTTTCTAATCGCTCTGATTCTGTGATCAAGTAAACATCCACAACCATTTTGCTTTTACATTACTTCACTTCTGGCATATTATTTTGTTATCAGTAAGTCCCCGTTGCAGTTTTAAACCGTTTTAAATATATATATTATATATGTAATTATATATATTATGGTTGCAAAATGTTTACTCCTATGTTTACTCCACAATATTGGATTACAATGTGCATGGGCAGCTGAAAAAGCTCTAATGAACCCGTCTCTCAAAAGAACCAGAGGGATGTTTTTAGACTAAGCGTTTGCAGAATGTGATTATCTCTTTAGCACTAAAGAAATAAAAGTGCTAAAAAACAGACCTTGAAAAGAAACCCTGCCACACAGTAATTGTGCATATGGCAAACAGCAGTGGTAAGAAATCTGGAGGCTTTTCCCTGTTACTCCAGACTATCATTGTGAACATACATCCTCTTCTAAATTGACTAATTTGGTTTTACATTAATAAATATACCACAGTCTCTGGAACCTTGGATGCATTTTCAGACAGCAGCTTCTGAATACACGTACACTGCTTCCTCTGAGTTCACTGTCGAGTATTGGTGAATTCATGTATAATATACCAGTTCTCCCTCTGGTGTAGATGGGGCAGATGTGAAAGCTCATCTGTGCACAGTTATGTTGGATAACGCCTCCAGAATTTATTGCAAGGTAGTTTCTGTGGTGTACGTGATGATACGAGCTGGCATGGTCCACCTGGCAGTGAGCTGATCCCAGCCCAAAGGGTGCACGCTTAGCCTGGCGTTTTTCAGGGTAGCAGAAGGAGCTGCTGCTCAAACAGTTGAACACCACCCCCCACAAGCAGACTGCTCCGAGCCAGATGCCTTGCTAGTGCCAGAGGCAGGGAAGAGGATGGGAGAGGACAGGAGAGGCAGATCTGCTTACATGAGCCCAGCAGAGTCCTGAGCCCTTGCCTTGCCATAGCCATTTGTGAGAGAAAGGCAGCGGGCGGGAGGACACTGCACACCGATGCAGATGTGTGCCATGGCACAAGTGAGGACTACCACCACTGCATCCCACTGGAACATTTGATTTTAATTGATAATGCTCAATTCTTGTTTGTTTTCACTGACTCGTATGGCATGTTCTTCTTTTTTTAGAGATCCGAGCTCAACTCGTAGAGCAGCAGAAATGCCTGGAGCAGCAGACTGAAATGAGAGTGCAGCTCCTTCAGGATCTGCAGGATTTCTTCCGCAAGAAGTCGGAAATAGAGATGGAGTATTCCCGAAACCTGGAAAAATTGGCAGAAAGGTTCATGGCAAAAACAAGAAGTACAAAAGACCATCAGCAGTACAAGTAAGAGATACTTCCCTGCCTCTCATCCTCATGTCTGCCATTCCTGTGTAACTGGAGTGCTGCCCCACTTGTTGCTTCTGCTGTTTTTGAGTATTGTTAGGTTGGACCCAGGTCAAAGGCATATTTAAAATTCTCACTCCTGCTTAGCAACATGGCTGTTCTCATTGCAGCTGAAGGTAGCTGGGTGCCTAGGTACTGTTTAGTAGATTTGGACCACTGCAGTTATTTATGTAAACTTCTTAGAAATTATTTCAGTTTCTTAAGAGGTAAGTTGCAGAAATATGATCCCTCACCTACCGCTATTGACTTTAAACATCCAAAATTCACACAGTATCTAGAAGTGAAGCAGAGCCCCAGAATTGCTTGAAAGGTGTGGGCTGATCCATTGCAGTGGGGCTGACAGGTTTGGAAGTGTCTAAATAGACACCATTACAATCACCATTACAAAAACAAAAAGGACAGAAATATTGGCAAAAAAAGGCATTGAGAAAGAAAGCTATTTTGATTTGTTATTGCATATGAACTTCAGTATGAAAGTTTGGGAGCCCAAGCTTTCATTCAGCTTGTGTCAGAATTCTTCTGCCTTTTCCAACAACCATCTTTTCTCATTCTTAAACACATGTTAAATACAGACTGGTGAAGACTGATTGTGCAAGAGGTCATGAATGAAGTCCTGTCTTCGATTTTGTTGTGCAACTGTCCAATTGTTTTGAGAGGAGATCATAGCAAAAGTCACTTAAACAGGTGGTCCTCTTGCTGTTCCTATCATTCCGCCCAGGACAGGCAGGATGGCCTGGTAAATGCCTCTGTAGGATTGGCTTTGAGACATGCAGTGAGGACCAACTCAAACTGGCATGGCTCTGCAGGGATTCTTCCACTATCTGAGCTGTGCGAGAAGACCCTGAAGCTCGTCAGTATGAGTAACTCTGTCAAGATGTCCCTCTCAGACCAAATGGGGAAGTTTCCTTTATGCACTACTGATTCATAGCAAAGCATTGCACCACGGAATGATCAAGAAAAGGCTTTTGTCTGTTAATCATTCATTGCTGCTTTGATTCTGGGGGTAGAAGCTAAAGCCAGACAATCAGGTGATGAATTAAAGAGCATATTGTTAACAGTGAGAATAGTTAATTATTAGAATAATTTACCAAGAGCTGAAGGAGTTTCTCCCTCAATTCACTGCCACCTCTGGCTGTTTTATCTCCACATGCTTGATCTTTCTGACTGTATGAGAATCCTGCACAGGAAAAAAGAAACAGTAGCAAGTTTCTAGACTGTGAAGTTTCAAGACAAACTTGAAATTAAACTTTCAGTAAAATCAAAAGGCATATTTTATAATAGGTTTTTGTTGCCTGTGAAACAGCTGTTCAGCTACATGTATTTTTGTTTGGCTTTTGTAAAAGAAATGAGAAGTTGTTTGTGATTTCACTTTTCGCAACATTAAACACTTGTGTCTACAGCACAAAATTCTGTAAAGGAAATTCAGAACCGTACCATCATAGAAAATGTCCTTCCTGCTCTTTGTCTTGTAACTGGCAGGAGCAGAGTATTTATGAATGCTGTGAATTTATGAATGCTGATCACAGAATATGTATGCTTGTGACATAAGTACGCTTGTGTTTCCTATAAGTTTATAGCAGTTACACAAATCCATTACTGTGAAACAGCCACACCTACAAGTTTGCTTATGAAGGATTTCAAATGCGCTTGCTGTTCTTATTTATTTCTAATGTCAAAAAATTAAACATCATTACTATATTAATATTGTATCCATGGCCTTTTGAATCTGCAAGCAGCTGCAAGCTTTGTGGCAAGATTTTTAAGCTCTCGGCTGGCTTGCAGTTAGTGTCCTAAATTCTTATGCTTTTTCTGTATTTTTGTATCTATGCCTCATGGGATTTGTAAAATGTTTCTTAAACGAATCATCTGAAGCTTGCCTAACCTGAGTTATTCCAAGAATGGATAGACTGAGACAGAAGCAGTCATTTTTACATAAAAAGCTCTAAGTGTAAATGTCAGGGAGATGTTTGTGTTAATTATGTAACTTTTCCATTTCTATATGTGATATGTATGTCTCTCTCCTCCTCAGGAAAGACCAGAACCTCTTATCACCAGTCAATTGCTGGTACTTACTCCTGAACCAAGTGAGAAGGGAAAGCAAAGACCACGCAACGTTGAGCGATATCTACCTGAACAATGTGATCATGCGCTTCATGCAGATAAGCGAAGACTCCACCAGAATGTTCAAGAAGGTAATGTCTCTCCTGCAGTCAGTCCTCCTCCAGCGGGGAGTGCCTCTCAGATGCGTGAGGGAGGCGAATGTGTCTTAATAGCATTTGAGGAGAAGATTCAGCACACGTAGCATAAAATCTGTTTTAGCACACTTATAAATTCTTCATGACTGTTCTCACAGAGCAAATCCTTAGCGCTGAAATGTTTGGGAACTTGCTGTGTATGCTGGTGACCTTAAGAAATGAATCGCAAATGTCTAAGTGGCAAAGAAAAAAGCCTCTTCTTCTCTCAAAAACACATTTGTCTACCCATGCAGAAAGAAAACAGTTTTCTCTTAGGAATCCCAAAATAGTCACATTGAATTAATGAAGTATTTGTAAAAGCAGTATTTCATTATAACTCTGTCATGAGAAAAACTGTGATTCAAGCCAAATTAAGGGCATACCTTGCAGCAGTGCCATAGCATAAAGATTCTAGCATATGCTGTGATTCTCCTGAAGGAGTTTCTTTTCTTTCCCAATATTAAATATAAACGTACACTTTCGATATCATAACTACGTCTATTAGATCATTAAGCATTATCTCTGTACATGTTTGTGCTTGTGCATGTCTGTTGCATGTTTTCATAACCCATACAATTTATAAATCCCCCTTTGACTAAGCATGCACTCTGAGGCAGTCTTAATTTGAGATCTATGTAATGTGTTTGCAGTCATTGTTGTTATAAACTTCTGAAACAAAAATAGAATATAAATGCATATCCGTCAGTCACAGCGGGATGCTGGTTGGCAAACGTCACACTCAGTACAAAAAAAGAGTTCCAAAAGGTTACAGAATCTAAAGTATGTGACTAAATGTGATGGCATTTCCTGCAGGGGTAGCAGGTTAATACTTCAAAATAAGGAACTGATTTCATGTATACCTGACCACAATCCTAGACAGATAGCAATGGGGTGGGAAGAAGAATCCTCATTGTTGTGCATTGGTTGTAGTTGAAGGAAAAGAAGTAAAAACATGAATCAGTTTTATTGGTGTGCATTAAAACCCGTGACAGTAATAGGATCAAAATTTATTTCTTCAATCAGTAGTGAGTCATTTGTGTGTAAGATGTGTTTGATGCATAAAACTGTAGTTCACCAACCACTAAACTGGCTAATAAGGAAGATCACTGTGGAAGTTGGGAAGATGAAGGGGAAAGCAATTTGAAAATGCTCAAGTAGAGTCTATGTGGAGGTGTCTCAGACCTGCTTGGAACAACAGAAATTTTTCATTAATGAATCTGGAATAGTTCCTCAGTTGCTTATGTTAGTTGCTCAGAAATCTCTTTTTTGCTGTATGTGCATTATTGGGCTGGCCCATAGTTCAGATCTTTACCACTGGAAATTTTTGCTTTTGCTTCCCTTCTTTCCAGAGGCACTGTACAAAAATATCTAAAGTTTTCCATGGAGAAGTATATCTCCTTCTTTATTCACCTATAATTTATGAATGGGAATTGCTGCAGCCTACTTTTTAGGAGGAAAACATGTGGACCTTTTCAGTGCATTAACAGGAGGCACATTGTCACATCTTCCTGACAGACTTTACTGTTTCCTCCATATCATGCCCAGGAAATTGTAATGTTTCAGAATTTCTCATTCTTGCAAAGCTTATCGAAGAAGACTAAACAGCTTTTCTTGTTATTTTATTCCTAATTTGGATTTTCTACGGGTAAAATAAGAGAAAGGAAATTATGTATGCATAACCCAAAGGTCGCATTAGTGGAAAGAAGATCCTAAACAAGCATATTACTACCTTTTGGCAGGGTTTTCTGGTTAACACTCAATGTGATACTGTCACATCAAGCAGCTATTAGTTAGCTTGGAGCACAGGCAGAGTTTGCTCCCTAAAGGATGCATGAAAGGACCTGAGCAAGACCCCATGATGTGAAGGGGATGGTAACGAGGAGACACATGGCACCTTGGAGTAGTGTAAATGAGCATTATGAGCTTGTAGCATCAATGTTGCAGTGGTCGTTCACCAGTATTAATTTTGAGCATTTATTTTTGGGACATCATTCTGTCAGGAATTAACAGTTGTTGGAGCACGACGGTATTTCCACTGACTCATGGTGTACACAACTCTCGCTGTAGTGCTTGCTGCAGAGTGCTTGTGAGGTGAGGTATTTGCTGTTAGTCCCCAGGTGCAGAACTGAATGAGGATGAAGCTCCAGCTCTGGGTAAAAGGGAAGGGAGATATAAAATGAGGTGAGCCACGTTGGACAGAGAGAAAACCAAGACCAGTGCGGGAAGTAAAGCTGTTAGCAAATTGTCTTGTTTTATTCATGAAGAACATAAGCTGTCTACATTTATGTTTAGCCCAAATGGGCAGCTTCAACCATAATTTCTGTCAGATATGAATGAGCAATCTAACTCAAGATGCCTCACATCTCAGGACTGCTTAATGGGCATCCACTGGGGAACAGAGAGAGATGGGGTGCAAAATGCACGTGTCCTGTACTGCAGTCCACCTTGCAGGCAGAGGTCAGAGGAGCAAATAGGAGATGGGCTTAGAATGAGAAAGGAGACATCCAACACTCCCCTCCATCAAAATTGTGTTCTCCCTAGAGAAAATGATAAAGTTGTTGGAGAACTGTAAATGTCGAGTAGAATATTTAACCAATTTCTGTCACTGTCTGTAGGTTATATTTTAAAAAGACTGGGTTTGTAATAAAATCCTGTCAGAGAAAATTTTAATCAATCTCTGTGGGTTTTGTCCCTCTGAAAGCATATGAGATTTGTTCACTGTTCAGAGATTTTAGATTAAATAAGACACAAACAATATCCTGCAGATACTCATACATTGGAATCTCATCATAGTGTTCTCTGAAAGATGTACTCTCTCTCTAAGTAATAAATGTAGAGAATAAGAACATAAATCTTAAATATGAAGTTTTAAAAAATAAAGACTGACAAGTGTGTGCTCAATACCTTACGGCAGTCTGTGGTCAAAAACAGAAATACACCCATGTAACATTTGTTCTCATGGCACTGCACATAGGAGCACTTAATGTCTTTCTAAGTAATTTTCAAATACCAGCTAATAAAGCTTTTCTGTATTCAATAATTAAGTTAACAAATTATATGTCTACCACTTTATTAATCTAATAGTGTTATGCATCCCTGTTACCACCTTGTTTTAGTTCTTCCCTGGTCCTGCAACACTGGCAGCTTCTGCATCTTTGGAGGTGCTTTAGGTCCCCTTTCCAGGTCGGGAGAGTGACTACACCAAATCTGGCTCAGAGGTGATCTCACAGAATCACAGAATCATTAAGGTTGGAAAAGCCCTCCAAGATCATCTGGTCCAACCATCCCCCTACCACCACTGTCACCCACTGAACCATGTCCCTAAGCACCAGGTCCAAACTTTCCTTAAACACTCCCAGGAATGGTGACTCCACCACCTCCCTGGGCAACAAATTCCAGTGCCTGACTGCTCTTTCTGAGAAGAAATGTCTCCTAATTTCCAACCTGAACCTCCCCTGGCACAACTTGAGGCCATTCCCTCTAGTCCTGTGAAAAGAGGCCAACCCCCAGCCCCCAACACCTTCCTTTCATGTAGTTGTAGAGAGCAATAAGGTCTTCATCATTTTGCTCTAAACCCCCAAGCTGCCTGCTGCAGAAAGGGAAGGTGCCTCAGGGTGGATTACCCTCTTTATTGCTCACAGACAAGTTGCAGATTGACAACAGCAAAGTCATTGAGTTTCTTGGCTCATTCTGCACACACACACACACACACCCTTCCCTCCTGCCCCCCAAGGACAACACTGCCCATTCTACTTCTCAATGGTAGCCTTTACTGGCTTTATTCAGCTGGCTGGTGGCCACATTGGTCCTCAAATGAAACTTTTCCATGAAGTAAGAACATTTTCTGGACATATACTCTTTATATCCTATCCCAAGACTGGCTCCAGCTGGACTTCTGGTAATGAAAATATCAAACAATATCTTCATTTCCTGGCCGTGCTTTGCAGTATTGTTTTATTCCCTTTCCTGCTCATGCCTGCTACGTGTAGCAACCCCTTTCTCTAGGCCTTCTGAAAAAGATGTGTGTGATACCCAGTGTTGGTCTGTATGAAATGTAGTGATCAGGGATGTCTCTGCCCCTTGGTCTTTGTGCCTTCCCTTGGCTCACTCTCTGTTACTCCTGACCCGTGCAGTGTCCTTTCTCATTCTGGTTCTTCCTTTCTGTGCTTATTTACATCTGTCCTAACATTTGGGTTATTCTAGTGATTTTTTTTTATAGGTTCCAGTTTACGTGTTCTAATGGGCCAAAACAAATTGTATTCACACACCTGTTCATGGCTTGCTTGTCTGGGCTGATCCACTTAATATTTGGATACTCGTTATTTTTGTTCTCCTGGGAGCAATTTGTCATTCTTTTTTATAGGGGTCAGGATCCAGCTTCTGTTTAAATGTACTAAACGCAGGACAAGGATACGATCTAGTTCAGAGATTTTAAGGCATTTACCTGATTGTATTATGCCAGGCCTCATACTATCAGGGAGGCACTTAAGCTCTTCTTTTTCTCAGTTGCTGGCATATAAAAGCAGTACAGATTGCTGTTCATGCCTGGCCTTATTGTTGCACATAAAATTACAAACAGAAAGTAGCAGAGTTCAAACCTTGCATGCTTGCACGTCTCTTCAGGCAGATGGGGTAGATGGCCTCATGGGGACAATTAAAGAATAAAGCAATAAGGAAAAATGTCAAGCAGAAGGAAAAAGTATTATGCAGAACATTTCATGCAGTGATTCTGGTTACCCCAGCATTAATAATCAACTGTATAAACACATAACCACAAAATCCTTAAGCAGATTTGTATATTTATAATTTATAAAAATGTATTTTCTTTGGACAGAAACCATAACGAGGCAAGATGAACATATCTTCCAGTGTTTACAGTAAAAGATGCTGGAGAAGCCAAGCACAATAAATATTTTAGTTCCATAATCTGGCTATTAACAGGGACTGTGACTACTTGCCAAATCTCTTTGGAAGTTATAAAAATTGTGGCATAGAGAGCGACTTTTCACATCATTTTCTTAAATGTTTAGAGGTTTAAAAGGATAGCAAAGCAATTTGTTGCTATAAACTGGCAAATCTGGGACAGAATGTTACTGTCACACACTGGCTATGTCAGTGTCACAGCAGCTCATGGAAGCTTCTTCTAAGCAACGGTTTGCATATCACTTCCCCTGGGGACCAGCAGCAGGCTCATTTAAAAGAAGCAGTCACAGAATATTTTCCCTAAATGATGCAACTGATAGTAGCATTGTGTGTGCTAAATACAGACACCAAAGAGTTCCAGGAACAACTTGACTGCCTAAAATTTCAATAAAAAAAAACAGATGAGTAAACTTTGGGTGCCCAATTACACTCTTTCTAAAATGGATGGAAAATTCTTATAGACTTCACTGAAAGGGGATTAACGTGGAGTAAAATTTTAAGTGTATCAAGCATTAACCCATAAACATAAGCCTTGATAACATCAGGAGAGCCACTGATGTGTTTAGAGTTGAGCATTTCTGCTCCAGATGTCTGTTGGGAAAGCAGAACAGCAGGCTGTAAGTGATCCAGGAGACTCCTGGAGATCATTGAGGATAACTTGCTGGAAAAACTGACCAGAGGAGAGGTGTTACTGGACCTGGTGCTCACCAGTGAGGAGGAACACGTTAACGAGGTTCAGACTGGAGGCAGTCTGGGCTGCAGCAACCATGCCTTGGTTGAGTTCACGATCTGGAGGAGTATGGGTTTGGAGAATGGCCCAACTTGTTAGCATCACTGATAAGCACCAGCCTTGGGCAAAGGGGAATTGAGCAGCTTGTTCTTGTTTATCTCGCTTACAAACTTTGTGGATGGAGATCCACGAGCTTCGTATGAGAGGTTGCTGAAGGAGGGACTTTTGTGTTGGCAGGATGACCCTGTTCTTACAGCAGAACAGAAACTTGAGGGCCACAGTGCCTGAGTGAAACCTTTTTCTTCTGTAAAATGAATATTAAAGTCCACAACCCTGAATATGATAATGAGCTTAATGAAGTATGTGCTAAACATGTATGACTATAACTCCTCACTCAAATCATGGTAAACATCACCCTAGGGAGGGAATGGATAAGGATAGGATATTTAAAAAAAAAAAAAAAAAAAAAGGAGTTGGTGTAAACATACAGGAGAATAAAAAAGAAAAAAAAAAAAAAAAAAGAGAGAGAGAGAAGATGAAGTTAGAGTGAGGAAAAAAGAAGAGCTGGGGGGTGGAAAGAAGAAAGTGAAAACCTAGAAGAGCCTGTGCCCTTTTCTCCTCCACCAAGACAGGGAAACCTTGGGTGCCTTCCCTCTTTGGTGAGAAATACCTGGGATAGCATTTTGCTAACACTGTTATCCTGTGTTATCACTATGGCAGTGTATTTATCAATGGCAATTCCAAATTTGTTGTATCTATCACCTCATTAAATACATTCAACTTTGTGAAGCTCCCAGTGAAAGTCCTTGGCAGGGCTCTGAAACAGGCAAACGTTGGACTGCAAATGCTTTCAACTCTGTGAAACTCTGTGAGAGCTCTTAGCAAGGCAAACGCTGGCCCCTGGTAAGTCCCCTCTCATGCAACAATGGGCTTGGCAAAGCCCATTGTCCCTCTTAGGGACAGAACAACTGGTCAGAGCTGGTAACTTTTTAATAACGCTTTTCTTAGAGCTTTCTGGTGAAACTGAACAAGTACAAGTCTATGGGGACCAATGACATGCATCCCGGTATCCTGAAGGAATTGGCTGATCCAATTGCCAAGCCTCTCGCCATCATATTAGAAAAGTCATGGAAGTGAGGCAAAGTCCCTGGTGACAGGAAAAAGGGAAACATCACTCCCATTTTTAAAAAGATGAGAAAGGGGGACCCAGGGAACTACAGATGGATGAACTTGGGATGTTCAGCCCGGAGAAGAGAAGGCTCTGGGAAGACCTCATTGCGGCATTTCAGTTCTTAAAAGGGGCTCTTAAAAATACAGAGGGTGACTTTTTACTCAGGCAGATAGTGATAGGACAAGGGAGAATGGTTTTAAACTAAAAGGGGGTAGGTTTAGGTTAGATGTTAGAACGATATTATTTACTTGGAGGGTGACGAGGCAGTAGTACAGATTGCCCACAGCAGTTGTGGATGCCCCATCCCTGGAGGTGTTCAAGGCTGGATGGGGCTTTGGTTTAGTGGGAGGTGTCCCTGCCCATGGCATAGGGTTGGGACTAGGTGGTCTTTAAGGTCCTTTCCAACCCAGGCTATTCCATGATATACCAAAAGGCATGTTTAAGTACGCAGCCATGATCTATCCTACCATTAATTTAGGTTAAAAAACAAAACAAAAAGAACTCTTAAATTCCAGTGACAGTTTCTTCAAATTGGCTCTTCATGCTTTGAACCAGATTAGTTAAAAATGCATTATTTTTAGGAAGAGTTTACATGTACTCTAACATTTTTAGTACGGTCTATGTTCTTTTCGTTAATAGATGCTAATACATTTCTCTAGGACATAGGGAATAGGGAAGTATCTCGCTGATTGTTTCTCAGGTTTTAATGGCCTGACTAGAGCTATCAGCTTAGCTCCAGGAAAATGTGTGTTCAAAACATTCTGCTGTTTGGCTCCCCTGCAGAGAGGCTCCTAGAGGAGCACACTGCTCAGACATGTTGAACTACTGCAGAGAATAGGTAGCATCAAAGAGAAATAGGAGAGCCATTAGCCACTGAAAATAAATGCACTCCTTATCTGCTGCTCTACCGCACTATACATTGCACACTAAAAGCCATATCGCTAGCCACTCGAAGTCAGTATTTCTTGATTCTAAATGCTAATGTAAAATGTGTTGGTTCTTGAACATAAAACCCTTTTACACTTGCTTTGTTTTGTTTTGGTCTGGTTTTCTTACACAAAAGAATCTGTGAAGGGTATAAAGAAAATCGACTTTTTGGTCTCTCTGAAAAAAAAAAAGGCAACTTTTGTGCTACCTAGTTAAGTCGTGCTGCCTTAAAACCAGCCTTGGTGTATTCAGGGCTTGTGCTGTCATCAGCTTTGAGATGGCAACGACCAACAGTTGAAAGGGATAAATTGCTCGGAGCTGGACTTCATCTCTACAGTTTTTTCCCATGTGTGTATGTTGTCATCTAACAGTTGTAATGTCTACCATCTCATTTGTGTGTTTTGTCCTTCTTTCTGCTAAAATGATTTAAAAAGTAGACTGCTCATATTCAACAGTATGGAAGCAGCTTTCCAAGAGAAAACAGGTGGCCTCCAGTTCTTGGATCTTTTAGGAGATGTGTAAGCTGTGTCAGAGCTGCACTGCTGACTTTTGAAGGCAGGGTGCCAATGTAAAGCAATGAAAAGCAATGAAAAGCAATTCAGAGTTTTGGTTAAAGCTTTTACTGGGTTTCCCTACAGCAGTTTGCAAATCTTCAATCCTTCTCCAGTCCTTTGCAAGTCTTCACATGCAGTCTATGCACTGCTATGCATTTGATTTTTTTTGTCCTTAGCATTAGATAAAAATAATGTGATATTTGTAAAGAAATTGAAGTGATAAGAATTGTTTTCTAGCTACTGGAGTGGCAGAGCATAGCTCTTGAAAAAATACCAGACTTTTATAAGTTTGTTTGCAGCCCTGAAAGCAATCTATATCCTGGGCTGCACCAAAAGCAGTGTGGCCAGCAGGGTGAGGGAGGTGATTCTCCCCCTCTGCTCTGCCCTTGTGAGACATCACCTGGAGCCCTGTGTTCAGCTCTGGGGCCTCCATAACACGAAGGACGTGGAAATATTAGAACGTCAGACGTGGGGTGGAAATATTAGGCCCCAGAGGAGGGCCACAGAGGTGATCAGAGGGCTGGAGCACCTCTCCTGTGGAGACAGGCTGAGGGAGCTGGGGGTGTTCAGCCTGGAGAAGAGAAGGCTCCAGGGAGACCTTACAGCGGCCTTCCTGTACCTACAGGGGGCCTGCAGGAAAGCTGGGGAGGGACTCTTTGTCAGGGGGTGCAGTGATAGGACAAGAGGTAATGGCCTTAAACTAAAAGAGGGCAGGTTTAGATTAGATATAAGGAGGACATCCTTCACTCAGAGGGTGGTGAGGCCCTGGCACAGGTTTCCCAGAGCAGCTGTGGATGCCCCATCCCTGGAGGTGCTCAAGGCCAGGCTGGATGGGGCTTTGAGCAGCCTGGTGTGGTGGGAGGTGTCCCTGCCATGGCAGGGGGGTGGAGCTGGGTGGGTTTTAAGGTCCCTTCCAACCCATGCCATTCTGTGATTATATTTCTAGTTTCCTGTCAGTTACAAATCTTCTTGCGTGTAAGGATTGGAATGAATGCTGATAAGTGGTAGGGCACGTTCCTTAAATACTGCCCAGAGTTAGGGGTATGATAGTAGGGATAGGAAGAAAATATGCAAAGTGTTCTGTTCCAGCTACTGATGTGTTGGTTTCATCCTTCTGAGAGACATAGTGGGTGGGATGTGTGCTGTGGTTCCTTCTCGTATGTGGGTGTTGCACTGGAAATTCTCATTCAGAAACCATTATTCCTGCAGGTGTTTTAGAGATGGCCAAGTATGTGTTAGCAGCCTTGGAGATAAATTGCCCCAAAAGACTTTCCTTTGGCTTCTGTACAAATACAAAGTACTTCTCATAGCTAAGGCCATTATCTATTATGAAGTTGGCGTTTTTAGACGCTGGGCTAATTATCAATATATTCACAGAAAAAGAAAAAAAAAGCTGACATCTCCAGAATGTATGTTATGATCATACACATTGCAGAAGAAATGTAGCCAGGCTTTTTGCCAAATCCTGTAGTTCTATTCTATAGTTGTTTTCCAAAGGCTGTGGTACAAATGCCTTCAACTCTTGCACAGTTGCCACAATTTTCATCTGATTAAACTGCTATGGTCAACTCACAAAGGAATATATTTGAATGAGACTCCAGTTAAATACTCTTATTTTGACATACTTGATTTCTGTAATAACCACTGCCAAGTATTTCTTTTTTTCTGGGTCAGAATGAAAGTGAAGCCAGAGTCCAGAAAAGCTAAACAAAGCTGTTTCAGCAGCCCACTCTGTGGAGTATTATGTAGTTGAGTATCTGTTTCAAAGAGGAGCCACAATTATTTCTTGCATAAATATTTATATAGTTGCATGTGCTGAGAAACAAAGACTATTCTAGATCTGAAATTGTGAGGGACGTCCATCTAGAATTTTACATTCCACGTGGTTTAGTTTATGTATATACCGTAGCAGTTGCAAGACAGTACACAGTTTGTTCCATTAAAAAAGCTTGTAACATTAATCCTGCCCTTCGCCTTTTCTGTTGGCACCTAATTTCCCGATGCTTCATGAGAATCTCCCTCTTAAACTACTTCTGAGTTTCCTTTTATAAGTGTTCTGTCCAGATGTTGTCTGTCTACCTCTGCCTTCCCAAATGATTATTTTTAGTGCACTGTAATTCTGACAGAATGTTGTCTTTGCAAGCTGCATTGCATTCACTATCTAGGACGAGCAATTAATACAAATAGTATGTTAGAGTTTTTGCGTGCCTTTTTCTAATGATTTCTTTTTAATTACAGAGCAAAGAGATTGCATTTCAGCTTCATGAAGACTTAATGAAAGTTCTTAATGAGCTTTACACGGTAAGTACAGTTGCTTACTTAGCTTATCTTATACAAATTCCATATCAGACTTCTCTATAAGCTTTAAGTATCCTTTTATCTAGCAAGTTACCCCCAGTGGAGGTTCTTATTTTTGTCTCTTTACACGAGGCCAAATTATCTCTTTGGAAAGACCACTCCACTCACTTGTTTAGAATACGTACACTAATACTTTCAGGATTACTCTCTACTTTCAACCCTTTCTCCCCCCAGACTATGCTAAACCAGTTTCTTATCATTTTTGTTGGTTATTAATAAGGCATTTCTACTCAGACCTTACCAGAGCAATGTTTTTCTGTCTTTTTTTATCTTTTGCCAGTGTTGCCATCTACTATGTTTGAATCATTGACTAGACTCAGTAAAAGTCATAGTTGCTTGCAGATCCAGTGCAGTGGTGTCTAAACATTTCCTATGTGCACTGCCGTATCCTTGAAAAGTAAATAATGAAAAGAAAAATGGAAGGTTGTATAGGCTTTCCATACCATTCTGAAAGGTCAGAAAGAGAAAAAACAAAACATAGAGCATTCTGGCAAGCTTCTGCTAACTGTTTGGAAATTCTGAAAGAGGAGAAGTCTGAACTTCTTTTCCTCTTCGAAACTCATCTACTTATCTCATTACTGCAGGATGAGATCCTGTCTGCCTGAAAGCCATCTCTCAAAATGTTCTGGGGACAGGTACCAACAATATTTTCTAAGAAAGAACCAAGTGAGAATTACTTTTTGTTTTGTTTTGTTTAAACATAGCTCTGCAATTAAAAGGAACTGGTGAGATCCACCTCCTACAAGTCTTCTGATTCCTTCTGGTTGAGCAAGTAGTACGTCTAAATTTTATCTTGTATCTGAAAGAGATGAAAGTTCTACACCCAGATACCTTACATAACAGTCCCTAGACTTCTCCCTTCCCTATCCTCAATATTTGGGGGACCAGAAAAACAAAACAAAACCCAACAACAACAGTAAAAAAACAACACAATATTTATGTCGAGAAGCAATTTGTGATTTTAAGGAAGTTTAGGAAGACATCAGAGACCAGCTCTCCTCACGCTGAGATCAGTCAAGCATTACTTGTGTCTCATCTGTTTTTATTTTGACCTAGGAAAATTCTGCACCATCTGCAGATGGGTTGAAGAGCATTTGAACTCAAGAACAACTTGGGTGGCGAAAAAGAATTCCAAATAAATGTAGACCTGTATCACTGCCCTAGATTCTTTTGGATTGTAGTTAAGGATGCAAGTTCCTAAAACCTGCCTAAAACTTTTTTTCCTTTTTTATTTGAGGGCTTTTCTTATTTTTTTTCCTGAAATCACCGTTGATTTTGTAGAACATGATACTGCAAAAGCTTGTTGCCTCAGGCCTGTAGTCTCTTAAATATGCTGGGATCGGCTTCTCTAAAGTAGTGATAGCCTCAGACAATTCACACAGCTGCAGGGAATCAGCGACTGTAGGAGCAATTGCACAAGCAGGACTTCAGTGATGAGTAAGCCCTGAAGATACAGCCTTGTTCCAATTAAACAGTTATGTAACTCAAGAGCCCAGTGAGGTGCAGGATTAGTGCCTGTGCTCCCAGGATAGGAAAACACTGAAGCCTGTGCTGAAATACTTGGCTGAATCACCAGTGAAAATCCGCAGGACTGGGCTTTAGTATTTTCATTCTTTTTCATCACATTAGTGCTTATGTCTTCCCACTGAGAGCTGCAGAAGTTTATTCAGATACAAACTTCTATGTTATGCCCTCCAGTGAGTGCCCCTTCATTTCTCAGAATTTAAAATTTTTGATAACTAGGAAGGTTTTTTAAGCTGATGGAATACAGAATATATGCACCATTTAAATTAAATTACTGCTGTACAGTACTTTTGGGGGGATGAAATAAACCACCTAATTTTTAGGCATCTGCAATGTAGGTACAAATATCCTAGCCTGCTGTCTGTGTTCCAGTTACAGGTGCTGGAAATCTAATATGGGGAGATCAGAACCCTTCACCTGATCATGTGCTTCAGATGAAATTAAGTACACCAATAACTCTGCTGTTCAGCTTTTCATTGATTGCAAAGGACTTCATCAGCTGTAGGTGCCCATATTTACCCAGAAACAAGCCACACTTAGTAAAGTGACAATATGGTGCAGAATAGCACCTGCTCCACTACTTGCAGCATTAGAATGATCATCAGCTTATCTGTGTAACATATATCCTGGTGTACGTAAAGGTAGAAAGATACCTAGACAGATGAACACCTCATACATAGGTTTTTAATTCTGTGTAACATTTACTGTTTACAGTAAAGAGATCATATCATAGTGGCTTCACATAAACAAGTATCTACATTTTTTAACTCTGGGAGGCATGTTTCTCAGTCATTTACAAAAAGGAAAAGTCATCTTTCTGCTTTTCCCGTGATTTATGGGAAAAAAACAAACAAAAGCAAACAAACAACAACAACAAAACAGTAAGATTAATTTCAGTCTTACTGTTGTGAAGTAAATCTTTGTGTCTAAAAGAAATCAAATGAATTTCAAGTCAGTAAAAAACTGAAGTCTCTCCCTGTTAATCTACTCTGTTTTTTGAAAGAATGGTACTTTCATGAAATGTAACTCTTAAAATGTAAAGCCTTACTGGAGTTTAAATACCCCTAAAGCCTCCATGTGAGGGGCCAAATATCAGTTTCTAAACACACTGAGTATGTGCATGAATTTGGGTTTAATAATCTGCTTACTGCTTATGGCATCATCCTTTATTTTACAAGAAAGATCTGTAAAATAAGGTCACCTTCCAGAATTTAAAAAAAAAAAAAAAAAAAGTTACAAAAGTGCAGTGAAAAGAATGAGAGTATTTAAATCATTAAAAGCTAAAATAGGGAGAAGGACTTGTTTTGAGGCACAGGTATAGTCATTATAAAGAAATTGAATGTTTTATTTGTTACTCCTTGAACTTCTCAGATAAGGATTGGGTCCCTTAGGCAGATGCATGCAGGCACACAAGTATTTTTGCAGCTCCACAATACCTCTTTCATGCAAGCATCATGTTGTACGCTCCACCGACAAGATGTAAGACATTATGTGCCCAGATTTCCCTAATGTTTTGGGATGAAGGGCTGGATTAAGTAATTGTTCCAAACCCATATGATGAGAGGTTTTACCACCCATCTCTAGCGAGACATCAGGCCTTACCCAATCTGCATTCAGACTTCTCAAGCACAAGGTACCTCAAACCCAATTAGAATGATACAGAGTAAATAGGATGTTTAAATTAATTGCTACTGATTTGATCCAGATATTTTTAATGGATGAATTCAGACACAACCTACTAAGTATCAGAATAATAACTGACTTTGTTCTGGTGATAATGCTGCATCAAGTGTCCTAGTCATCTGTATCACAGCCCGTGTCAGAAATAAAAGGTAATTTCAGGACCCTTCTCTGAAAATTCAAGCTTCACTTCTGCCTCAGAAAATCCTTTTTAACCTGTTCATAGGATCAGTTCTAACTACTGCTCTAGTTAGGGACTTTTGTCCGTTGGTGTTGATGGTTTTTAAATCAAATTCTTCAAATCAATAAGTAGTGCTATAGATTTTGCAAAGGAGAAACTGTTCCAAGAGAAGAAAAAAACAAAGCCCTGAGGAGTTGAAGAGACTTGCCACCTTTCACTAAGAATGCAGTCTGAAGGTTTCCAATTAAAAAACCTCTTTCTGCGCAGATATATTTTTAAGACCATGGAAGTCTGAATCTCTGCTTTTTGAGAGACAGCAAAGCTATTTGGCTGCATATTGAATGTGGAGAAGCTCAGAACTGCAGTGAAATGTCCAAAAAAATAAAGTCAGACATTTTAGAATATTAAATGCCCGTTCTTTAAAAAATCACTCCATTAAGAGATCTTTTGCCTTGCTTACACTTTATGTAACTCCTTCTTTTACCCATCTGCATCACTAGGAATTATCCTAAAAGTAGGAGATGTATATACTAGGTCTTCTGTTTATTCCCTGAGAGTAGTTCAGCTTGTATTCACTTTGTCTTATGCCATCCTAATTACAATTATGCATCACGTACAGGATTAATGAGAAAATAAAAAGGGAAGCAGGTGAAGTAAGGCTCCAGAAGACGTTCTAAGAACCTGTAAGCGAATCGGGCTTATTGATTGGAGTAATCAAAATTTTGTAAGGCGAACTTTCCTTTTTGGTTTTCATCTCTTTTCCATAGCGAAGGTTTTCTTGAATGTTACAATAAATATTTCTATGTTTTCTGCATGTTACTCACATGGCTAGTAGAAATACATTTTAAGACTATTTTCAATTCTCAGTATTTTATGCTCTTGTTCTTATATTATGACTCAAAACATCATGCTAAAAATAATCAAATAGATAAGTTTCAGTCTGTATCTTTGCAAGTTCAGTAAATTATAAGTGGCAAGTACTTTTAATTATGCATGGTTTCTCCTTGGCTGTGCCAGACAATCAGTATTTTCAGGTCTGCAACATCCCAGCTACTGTGCATTCATCTTACTCCTATCCTCTCCCTATTACTCTTTCAGCCAGTGTAGGCTAGAAATTAGTCCCATGTTTTACATAAGGATATAAGCTGTTGAAACTAGAGCAAGGTGTTCCTTTTGAGTAAGTAGAGATGAAGAAATAAAAGCCCATTTAGTTGTGTGAGGTCACAAGTTGAAGGGTTTTTCCTGACAATTCCAGAAAAAATGTTGATCAAACTGAAAACTGTAGAGGTTTGTGTCGATGTTTTTTGCAAACTGAGAGATTTAGAGATCTTTTTACATGTTGATTGAATGAGCAAATAAATTATTGATTTTACCATTGATCCTCCTTGCTACAGAGAAAGCTCCCCAAACTCTTCTTCCATTTCTCTTGAAAGCTACCGTATCTTGTAATATCAGATCAAGTACTACAAAATAGTGATAACATCTCAGTAATGGGGCATGATAGGAAACAGTGGGTAGGCGTAGTCTTTTCTTGCAGTGCAGGGAAGTCTCCACTGAGGTTCTTTAGGAGTCGGGGCATATTCCTAAATGACCTCCAAGTGTGTGTGTGGTGGTGGGGAGTAATGAGTGGACAAGTTTGCTGAAAATACAGAACTGTTCCAGCAATCAGGATGAGGACAGATGGTGGAGAAAAGTAGTGCACATTGGAGGGAAAAAGGCATTTCACATAAATACAACATGTTGAACTTTAAACTGACTGGTAACAGTCAGTAGTAGACAATTCTAGGAAAATATACCATGCAACTTTAAAGAGTGGGGGGATCAGCTGTTAGAAGCAATTAGGAAAAGAAAAGAGAGAAAGACAGAAAACATAATCAGATGCATTTATAATTCTGGCCCATGTATACTCATATCTTTCAGTACTGTCTATGGCTCTGACCTCACTTGGAAAAAAGTACTTGGAAGAAAGATCCATTGAGGGTTTTCTTATGAGTCCTACATCTACTGTTCATGACATTTCTTCCTTTTAGGGAGAAATTACTAATGTCCACTCCTCCTTCAGAAGAGGGGCTAAGTAAAACAGAGAATGATCAAATAGGGAACTATAAATGAAAAGTTCAAAAGAAAGGAGTTGAGAGCCACAAGAATAAAAACAGGAAAGTGTTAGGAACTGAAGTGAACACTGAGCAAAGCAACCATGTCAGTGCCAACTGCTTTAGAGATACTTTTGAAGACAGGCTACTAAACCTGGGGGGTGGTATGCCTGGACTGGTACAACTTCAGTGTATGAATTATACACTTATACTTACCTGACTGGATTTATTACACATCAGACTGAAGTCAGTCAAGGAAGATAAGATCTTAGAGGTTCACTGACTGAGAACAGTGCTCTCCTCTTTCCTTTGGCCCTGTACCATTCTGTTTTTTTGTTTTTCTGAGCTGTTTTGCTCAAGAGTCAGAAAAGCCTATAAAAGAGTTCATTAGGTAGGAGCACTAATGTGAATCATCTCCAATATTCAGTGACATTTAGAAATGTGAAAAGTATTTAGCTGCCTTGTATATATCTCATGCAAAATCTCTGCCTCTTACTTTTTGGAATAGGAGCTTCAAAGCATGCTCTGAGTGTAAGCAAGCAGAACTGTAGATACTTTCCACCATCAAAGCAGATCTAAAGCAACTGAAGAATTGATAAGTGACAGTCTAGTCAGTCTGTTAACCTGCATTTGTAATATCTTTGTGTGTGTGTGTGTGCTCCATTTTGCAGAAGTTGACCATGATAAAATCCATTGAGTATAGCAAGGAGCAGGATTTTTTTCAAACATCATAAAAATACATCCTCATGTCTACTACTTAGTTTTCCAAATTTCACCCTCTGCCATCTTGCTTTTCCCAAGCAATACAATTGTAAGGCTTGCAGAAAGGTGAAAATAAGGACAGTCTAAAGCAAACAGTTTAATATTAAATAAGACTAGGTCTGCTGGGCCACTTGCATTTTTCAGTTGCTTTATCTCACTCTTTAAAATTTTAGTTGTCTAATTTCTAAGGGTAGTTACAGTCAGATTTTCTTATTTTTCTTTACTGAAATAACATAGAATCTGGATTCTCTGTAGAAAACTTAGGTCCAATTTACTGTAGTATATCAGAGATCCGAGAGCTGGTGAAATCTGATTCAGTAATTCTGTATTGGTAATCGTATATCAGAGTCTACTCCTGGAAACACATCAGAGGCTGGCTTGGAAGTGAAAAAGATGACAAAAACAGCTAATACTAAACCTGATTAACTGCTAAAATCCAATGATGTAGTGGAGTTGGTATAAGATATTACTTATTTATTGGGGAAAGCACTAGCTAACCTAAAGTAATTAATCCCTTGCAACTCCAGTTTCTGATAGGAACTCACTACTTACCAGAGACTATTCCAAAACAATTTACACTCACTAATTCCAACTCGAATGAACTTCTGCTCCATTAAATGATTATTTCCTGAAAAAGCACTGTGAAAAAGCTATTAATTATGCAGTTTTATTATACAAATAAAGCATGTTCCTTTGACAAACACTAGATAACTGCAATATATTTTCTCTTTGTAGCATTCTCTTAATACTTTAGGTTAAGATTTTTTCTAGAAAAGTAGTCTGCTTTTAGAAAATGGAAGCTAGAGCCTTGCTACAGGAATGTTCCTCTCTTGTAGCCCACAGAAGTTCAGCATTAATTGCTGTCTTGTTGATGGATTTACCCCAATAATGATTGTGGGTTTAAATAAAATAATTATCTAAGTGATGACTCCAATGTTCCCTTCACTGTGATAAGTGCTGTGTCCTACCCTGAGCCCACTTACTGAGCTCTTACAGATGATGAAAGTTGCTACCACTAAGTGCAGTCTGTCACCTACAAGAGGGAGCATAGTTTGTACAGCATGATCTTTTCCAACTGCTTATAGTATGACTTAGTTATCTGTCAGAAATCCATATTTTACATCATTGCATCTGCAATAACAGACCTGCTAAATTAGCAGGAGATGAACTCCCGTTTTGATTTTAGAAAGGGACTTGTATGTATTTAACAATGCATGTTCAGTACAGCAGAAAAGTGCAGCATATCCATCATGACGGCAGTTCAGCATCTGCAACATTACAACCTTGCTGTCTTTTCAGTGTATACTTGATAGCTGATCAATAAGCACTTTGGGGGACTAATTAAAGTCAGTTCATTGATGGATGCTCTCACAGGATAGTCTATCAGTTCAACAGTTTGGTGGGCATCTGAGAGTCTACATTGCTTACTTCATCAGAGAATTTGTCATTTGAGTAACAGATCTTTGGATCTGTTACATGGCTACAAATCTGAGATCTGTGGTTCTCAGAACTCCTAATACCGTAAGACTATTTTCAAGAATTAGGTGAGCCTGTTACTGTCTTTTACAGTATCTAGCAGTCTTTTAAATATTCTTGGGAGAAAAGAGGGCATAATGTTAAGGGAAAGATTAATATATATGCAATTTAGCATGCAAATTATGTGCTAATTTGTTGATGAAGTATGCACTGAAATACTTGGAAGCCTTGTTTATTCCTATTTATTTTCTGTTTGTGTCTGTCTAATTCTTTTTCAAGTTTTTGTTTAGCTGCTGCACTATCAGCTCTTAAAAAACTTTGGCAAATCATGAGAAAGACTGGAGCTCTCAGCTTGCCCTAGAGGCTTGCAAAATAATGATGTCACCAGTGCATGAGCTAAACAGTGCTATCAATATATCAAACTAGACAGGAGAAAAATGCACAGACTGATCACTGCTCTGTACATGGTGTATACTGATTTCCAAACCAGCATGGCTCAGGTAGGACATGCTGACTGTTGTCCAGCCCTGAGTATACTGCCAGAGGGAGGGCTTCTTTTTCCATTTTAGTTGTGCTGCAGTCATTTGTACTAAGAACCGTGTCATTCTCGCACAAACTTGACTTTCAGTCAGGGTACTCTGGATTTGGCAGCATGTGCTGTAAGCAGGCAGCGAGAGGAAGAAGTGCTCTTCAGTGATGCGAGCTTAGCGAAGTCAGCGTGGAGGCTTCTGAGCCTCTTGGTGAGCCGGCAGCGATGCACTTATACTCCTTCGCTCGACAGCGAGGCAGGCTGAAATGTCATAGCCACTGCAGAAAGATATTTATGCCTAGTACACCGTGCTATACAGCACTCAGAAAAACTGCTTCTGAAACTTGTGTTTACTGCCTTTGTCAAGAAGTGTCAAAGCAAGGATTTTGCCTTGCGTCAGATGCTTTGAGACGTGCTGTTAGGAAACTCAGCGAGGTTATTATTGTTCCCTCTTTGCAGGCAAGAACAGAAAGAGTACAAAACAAAATAACTTTCCTAGATGGTAAGATAAATAATTTAGCCTTCTCCCACCAACTACAAAGTCTCCAGAGCTGACACTGAATGAAAAAAATAAATAAAAAGAAACAAACACCTGTAGACTTCTGCAAGGAAGCACAAACAAATTGCGTAAGAAGACCAACAGAGAAGGGTATACAATTATTGTCTTTAATTTCCTTTTCCCATCATTTTCAAGAGAGGTATATAACTTTCTGTGCTTTTTCAGGTTTATTTCATAAAAAAACTTCTTTAAGAAGTGTATTTCTTTCTTTTCACTAGGTATTTCCATGTGGCTATATGAGTTAGATACCCTGGGCAGAGGATATTGACAGCTTTAAAAATGCTTTTGGTAACAGTGCAGGATATAGGAAGCTAAACATGCTGTTAGGTTAAACTGGAAACAGTGAGGATCTCAGCTCTGCAGGCTTGCATCCTCTTTTCAGCTCTTTTTTTTTGTTTTGTTTTGTTTTCACAGTTTTGCCCCATCCGTTCAGACTGTGGGCGCCAGCTGTTGCCTTTGTGCATCCAGTGTTTCCACAGAGAGCTGTGAACACGTGTTTTTAAAAATAAGACCACAGCTTTTGATGCACATCTCTGACATTTTTTACCTTACTACGAAAAGCTGGTGAAAAGTCACCTGTTTAATTTTTAGTACCAAACCTATTCCAGTTGTATCAGTAGCATCAGCACTGCAGCGTTGGGCAGTTCCCCAGACGAGGCTCTCCCTTCAGCAGGCCACACCAAGCCCCACTGAAGGAGGAATGGGGGACCCTTTGACTCCTCCCTGGCTGTATCCTTTGGAAATGAATGTGGCTTGGGTAGTCTGGGCTCAAAGATGACATCTGCTGGAGAGAGTGCTCCAGCACCCTGTGAAGAAGAGAGGAGGCCTGAGGATGCCTGAGGTTGCCTCCCCACCTTGTTCCTTGCATGAAGCCCGCTGTGTTTGCAGTCCGGGGGTCCATGCTCTCCTGGCCACACAGCAAGTGCGTGTGCAGGAACAATCGCGGTGTTATGGGGGAAGGAGGAGAAGTCTTCATGTCTCCTCTATCAGACTGCTCCTTCTCCAGCTCATGTTTGGAGAGCTGGCCAGTTCTACATCACGGCTGATCTGCTGGCTGATCTGCGTGGTTAGACGCAGCTTCTCTCCAGGCCTTTGACAGCGATTCGGCTGACCAGGGACCTGTCCCCAGACTGAAGCTTCCTGTTGTCCCTGCTTCCTTCCCCTGTCCTCACAGCGAAGCATATCCGCCTGTTTTCAAACACTCGGTGCCCCCAGCAGAGCCATTACCTTAGTACTGAGGAAGTAAGAGAGATATGGCCCTGATATTGATTTAGTTTTATTGCTCATCATTTCAGGCTTTCATACAGAGTCCTGAAGTTTAATAACAAGGATTTGGTTCTTTCCTGTCAGAGCAATGAAAAAAAAAAAATCCTAGAAAATATTTTCTGCACAACTGTTGGCTTAAATATTTGATAGCCTGCTGCCCAATCACTTACCAAATGTTTCTGAGATACGAGGTCTTCTGGGCAGAAGTGAGGCAGAATGAGAGACAGTCTCATACCCTTACATGATGGCTGGTTCTCCATCATCTTCCTCTTTATTCACAGTGCTTGGTAAAGCACTCTGAACTTTTAGAATTTTAGATATATAAACACCCATTTATTTAAAGTGAATAGTGACAATTCTAACATCATCCAAAGGCCTCACTGAAAGTCAGTCATTAATAAAGCCTATAAGCTCTATATAAGCTATAATGGGATAGTGTTGAATAAATCAGAAAATAAAAATGCAACTGGAAGTCGTCAGCCTGTGTTGGCAAGGAAACTTATCCAAATTCCATCTTTATAAGAGAACATTTTATTCAATGACCCCATTCTTTTTCTGTATGTACCTTTTTGTTTTCATTTTCTCCTAATTCCTTTTTGATTCTCTCTTTTGCAGGTCATGAAAACATACCACATGTATCATGCAGAGAGCATCAGTGCAGAAAGCAAACTGAAGGAGGCAGAGAAGCAAGAAGAAAAACAGATTGGGAGGTCGGGAGACCCTGTTTTTCATATTCGACTAGAAGAAAGGCACCAGAGACGGAGCTCTGTGAAAAAGATTGAAAAAATGAAGGAAAAAGTAAATAGTCCTTTTATTTTGCTTCATATGAAGTAATTTCAATGCATTTCTGACATTCTTTAGCATGATATTAGACAGAGAAGTCCAGCTGGGAAATAAAATTAAACAAGGTACACATAATAAACTAGCAGTGGTTTATAGACAACTTGATTTAATTGCAGATCAGAGAAGGGAATACTTTATAATTCTTACTACAAGGTTTGTTATATTTGGAACGAAATACTAAGTTATCACTTTGTATTACATTTTTATATGAATAATAGGCTGCCAGTTAAGGTTCTTTCTTGTTAATGGGAATGTTTGCTTGAATTGTTTCCATTTTTGCTACATATCATCAATTAAGTGATTCAAATACATTCATATGCAATCTCTTTCCTAGCGTCAAGCAAAATATTCTGAAAACAAGCTGAAATCTATTAAGGCCCGTAATGAATACCTGCTCACCCTTGAAGCAACCAATGCTTCTGTTTTCAAGTATTATATTCATGACCTTTCAGATTTAATTGACGTAAGTATTTGCACATTTATTTTTATCTTTATTTTGTTCACAAATAATACGTATAATGTTTTTCATTTTCAAAGGGAATACATTAGTCATATGGGTTGCCCATATGACAATACATTCATCATTCATAATTTGTGTGGAATAATTAGCAGATACTCCTTTCAGCTTTATATTTCACAAAATAAAGTGCAAATAAGATGCTGAACCCTGTCTTTTAAAGTTAGAATGGTACCTTTCTTCCCTATGTGGCAAAAGCAAATATGACAGGAATAACATAAAAAGTAGAATATTCCATTTTGTGCTATTAAACTATTTATTGACTACATATATTTCTTAGAACATAAACATCTTAAATGCAAGTGCATGCTGCCAGCTCACGTCCAATTTTTCATCCACCAATATCCCCAAGTCTTTCTCCTCATGGCTACTCTCCATCCATTCATCATCCAGTCTGTAGTGATGTTTGGGATTGCCCCAACCCAGTTGCAGCACCTTAGACTTCTTGAGCTTCATGAGGTTTATCTGGGATCACTTTTTGATTATGTCCAAGTCCTTCTGGACGGCATCCTTTCCCTGTCTTGTATCAACTGCCCTACTTAGCTTGATGTCATCTGCAAACTTGCTGAGGGTGCACTTGACCCCACTGTCTATGTCATTAATAAAGAGAGTAAACAGTACTGGGCCCAGTACAGACTCCTGTGGGACCTGTACCCCTTCAGAGGCTGGAAAGATGCTGATTTAGTCTTCTCTCCTGCCTTCTCTTTTAGAGCTCACATTTCCCAGGAAATGTCTCCAGGGTATGTTCCTACTGTGTCAAAACTTTTTCAGAGTGGAAAATGCTTCTGGTTCTTACCGATGTTCACAGAGTTTGCCATAGCAGTGAATGCTGTAGAAACCACAGCCCTGGAGCTTCACAAAGAATTGTGAGGAGAAGCGAGCTGAAGCTCTCTGTACATATATACAAAGATAACACTCTTTGGAGTTCGTGTTTGAAGAGATACTTACACAACCATGAAGTCTAGAGCTTTCTAGCAGCTCTACTCTTTAACAGAAATTTACATTTTGCAATATTTCTTAATGCTGGAAAACAATACCTACTTTGAGTGGCTTTTTCCAAGCCATGAATAACATTATTTTGGTGAAATGGCTTTAGAAATTACACTTCTCTAAAGAATTTAAATGGAAAATTTAAATGTCCTTTTCATCACTGTTCTGTAAGAGTTGGCTATAAACGTGTGACCAGAATTTGCTTCAGAGCCAACTCAATCTGACTGAGCTTCTTTAAAGGAAGTGTCTTGCAGACATTTGTATTTAATCAGAATATTCTGTGAAAGCACTGCTATCTAGACGGAGTGTTTACTACTTGACAGAGGAAACACTTTCTGTAAATGCAAGAGTCTTGGCAAGATTTTCGGGTTATATCATCAGAATGTGAGACATACTTCCCACTGACCATATGTTACAACAATCCAGACTACCTCATTCTGTAAATCTACTAATGTAATGGGACGATTTTGAGTTTTCAGAGCAGGGGTGGTTATTTCACTCTTTACCCCCTCTACTTTGTCCTTATTTGACTGCTTTTCTTTCTGTGCTTCCCTGAACTCTCTCTCTCTTTGCAGAAGGAGATTACTTCTCCTTTGTGTCTGAATTTCAGTTAACATGGAGGGGATTTAGATCTCCCTGAGCTGTTGATGTTGATTGTAAATGAAAGTGAATGTTTTCCTACATTACTGATAAATATGTCTGATGAAACTGGGATAAATATATGGAGGAGCACAGTGAACTGTTTGTAACAAAATTGGGGATGGTTGTGGGATTTACTTATATATTAAAGATTTTTTTCCAGTGCAACTTGATTTGTGAGGCTCATATGGAAAATCCTAAGTTGCAGTTCCTTAGATGAACTCAGTCTGAACTGTTCAACTCGTTCATTTCATTAACAAAGCTCAGGGCTTCTGACTTAAAATGATGATGTGGTGTTCGTCTTAAGCCCTTGTGATAAAAGCAAGATAAAATATTACTGGAGTCTTAGCTAGATGCCTTAATGCATTTCGTGAGCTGAAGGCTGGGACCAACATTTGCAGAGAAGTGGGGGGATAAGCAGGATTTGATATGTACAGTGTATTTCTGCTCTCACCATATTGTTCTAGAGAAATTTGATTTTTCTGATGAATATTTCTTCTCTTTTGAATATGTAGTAGGATCTTTTTCAAGTGAAGGACAGGATTAGTTTTTCTCCTTATGTGTATCATGTAGGAAGTAGCAGAGTGCTTTTTAGCTAAATTAAATAAGCTTTGTCTGATACATAGATTTTTTTTTAAGATTGTGGATTTCTGAGGAATAGTAGCATACACACCCCTGCTAAGCAGACTATTAGTACCAGCATCTGTCCATGTGGCACAAATTATGACTCATTTATTTAAAGAGTTCCATGTATTTGTGTTTGTGAGTTTTATCTGAGTATAAGAGGAAGGTAAGGAACTTCTATCAGAGTTAGCATGCATTCTTGTGATCTGAAGGTAAGTGCTAGGAAATAGTGATCAAAACTAATTTCACTGTAGTTCTGCTACTGGCATAAATACAATGTTTATGTGTTGATCTTCCTTAAAGTGGAGTTTCCAAATATCTAATTGCAGTCTACATGCTTTGGATGGTTAGGAAGTTAGAGAGCATTAAGCTGTTACAAACTTAATTTATTCAGTAAAGGTTCTTTGTTAATCATTCACAGAAGCAAGTTTAAAATTAGGCTAGAGCGTATGCAGCTCACAGTCTTTATTATAAGTTCTCATAAATATGATGTGTACAGTCAGATCCCTTTGATTTGAATGTTGATGTTTGTGTACCAGGGATGATTAGAACATGACTTATTTAGAGGTTAAGGCATTTTTATGAATTTCTGTCTCTATTGGCATTAGAATTTTATTATTGTTCCTGAAATGAAATGAAGATCAGCTTGGTTGTTTGGTTGCAGCTCTGTGCTAAGCACTGCAGTTTGTTTTGTTCAAGCCTAAATATACTCTGGGGTGCAATAAAGAAAGTAAATGCTCTTGAGACTGCTTCAGATTAAATTCCAAATAAGAATAAAATGCAAATTACAAAATTAATTTTTCACACATATCCCAAATGCATCACTCATCTCCCTCTACTTTACCCAACCAAAAGTCTTTACAAATCCTGAAATGCAATAAAACTCATAGTCTGTGACTTCATTCTCTCATTCCTCATCTTCGTGTCTTACTGCACCAACTGACATCTCATCTCTCTAGCCCATAGATTGATAGCAGGTCTTACTGACTCCAGGCTGTCACCTTAGTGTCCTGATAAGCGAATCTCAAGGATTCGTATTTCTTTTGGCTAAGTGTGGTTGCTCATTTGAGCTTTACAAGTCTTTTAGGTCTACTTTTTTTTTTTTTCATGAGAATCATGTATGCATGCATGTATGTGTAAGTGCATACATATCTACCTTTTTGTAATACCTCAAAAGTGGTGTGTGGTTTGTTGTTTGTTTGTTTGTTTGTTTTCTTCCAGGGTTGGGCAGCAGCAGTTTAGTAGCAGTACTTTACATTATTAGTGTTAATAATGAGCAAATGCACCAAGTGTTGTCTCCATTGTAGGCATCTCTAAACCATCACTAGTGCTAACAGATGAAAATAATGCTCTCCTCTCTGAATAGCTGTGAGTTGGTATGGTGGCAGAGCTGTTTCCAGGTTAAGAATATCTTTGTCTCTCAGTTTTCTGCCAGCCTGGCAAAAGTAAGAGTTGCAATGTCTTATAATTTTTCATTTTGGTTTTAAAAATATAGTACTACTTATACAAATTCTACTTTTACGTATTTTTTTGAAGTAAAATTCTAAATCCAGGCATTTTAAATTCCACTCACAAGGCATTCGTTCAGATTCTGGATTTTGTTCCTGTTTGCTCTGCTGGCATTAACACTGAAAAAAAATATAAAGAAAAAAATAAAGCCTTAGTCTGGCAGGATATTCTGCTTCACTGGAGGAATCATTTTTCTTGGCTGGGAAACAGTATTTGTTACCCTGTACAGCTGTTATCACCTGCAGATAATAACCGAGGCTTTCATTCCTGATCAGATGGTAGTTACTGAGTAGATTAGGGGTTAAACAGTGAAGGTCTTGCATCAAGCTGCAAGGCTGCAGTGTTATATTCCAACTTGTAAAACAGCTGTATCAACCCCCCCTACATCTATAGTAGTAATTCAGTGTGATTTCTATTAATCCTCCAAAATACAGGCTCTAAATGCCTGTAGTTTTATAACACATGGATAGTTGGCCATGCTAAATGAAGCATTGCCCTCCATTTCTTATTTCCTCTCAATTTAGTCTTCCTTGAGGTCTCTCTCAAACTAATGCACACGAAATAAAACAGCTTCCCTGAACCACTTTCTTATCATCACTTTTAGTCTGTCTTTTTCATCCACGATAGTGAATTAAATATGAGATCTGATTTGACACAGAACAAGAGAAAAACACCGTGAGATTTTTCCTTTTAGAAACAATATTTTTGGGACTGGGTATCTTTGAAATATGGATGGGCTTTAATATAAAAATTGAGTGGCTGTTATGGTACATGAAACACACTTCCATTGTATAAATGCAAAAGAAAGAGGCTAAGCCATGTGTGTTTGAATGAACATGGCAGCTTTTTTCCTTTTTCTTTAAATAGTTCAAGAGCTAGTTTTTAGGTAGTGGTTTGTTTCTCTTGAACACACAGATTTAAGTATGGTAAATAGGTTGAAAACTCTCTTTCCTACCCTTGTGCATGTGTCTGTCTTTCTGTCTCTCTGTCTTTTTCTCTTTTATTAAATAAGGAGGAAAGGGAAGGGAACATGATTCCTAATGAGTTGTAAGGGTTTGTAATAGCTGTGCAGGAGGGATGTGTATAAACATGGTATACAGACAACTGAATTCAAACTGCTTCTTTACCCAAATGCATCACTTGGCTCTTGAGTTCTGCAGGGAAGGATTTTAAGTTGTGGCTGGGCATCCAGGAGGGATGGAGGTAGGCAGAGGCGGTGTGCTCCCTGACTGCCCTAGACATACATTGTCCTCTGCCAGGGACAAATCTCTCCTAAAACTGCAGCAATTTCCAGCAGACACCCTATGAGATGAGAAATTTTGGCTACTTTCCTCTGCTGCAGAATGCTTGCCAACAGATTTCTGGTCAGTTTGACCCTGGACCGAGTCAAGCCTAAGCACACTTTTTCAAATAAAGAACACTTCTTTGTACGCAGCTGTTAGCAGACTGATGCTCCAGTATGGGGGTGCCAGAGAGGTTTGCAGTGCTCCTGCCATTACCTGGAAGCTCACCGCGCACAAGCTAAAGATACTATTATCTCTAATAGTATCTCTGCTATTAAGATACTATTAAATGGGGGGAAGAGGGGATTAAGAAAACAATCACTTGATACACTTCTGCTGCAACGCTTTAAAAATATATTCAGCCATTCCGTTAAAATATTAACTGGTAATGAATAATGCAAATGTAGGGTGTTTAAAATTCAGGAACAAACACAATTTACATTTTACCAATTAGGTTTCAATTATATTCCAGGGTTATTCTCATCCCTAGAAATAAAAGAGATAAATTATGACTCTGCATTTAGTAATGATGTGTATTGCTGGCTCTGTCTGAGCATGGGAAATAAGGTGTTTACAGTAAGTACGCTTGTACTGTCAGGGGAAAGGATGTGAAACTGTTGGCACTGCATCGATGGCGATGATTTCATCCGGTGTGCTGTGTTCAGCCCTGGAGCACTCAGCACCAGAGGACATGGAAGTATTAGAACAAGTCCAAGGGAGGGCCACAAAGGTGATCAAAGGGTTGGAGCACCTCTCCTGTGGAGACAGGCTGAGGGAGCTGGGGTTGTTCAGCCTGGAGAAGAGAAAGCTCCAAGGAGACCTTACAGCGGCCTTCCTGTACCTAACGGGGGCCTGCAGGAGAGCTGGGGAGGGACTCTGTCAGGGAGTGTGTTAGCTACAAGGAGTAACGACTTCAAACTAAAAGAGGGGAGATTTAAATTAGATATTTGGAAGAAATTCTTTACTGTGAGGGTTGTGAGGCCCTGGCACAGGCTGCCCAGAGCAGCTGTGGATGCCCCATCCCTGGAGGTGCTCAAGGCCAGGCTGGATGGGGCTTTGGGCAACCTGGTGTGGTGGGAGGTGTCCCTGCCATGGCAGGGGGTTGGAGCTGGGTGGGCTTTAAGTCACTAATGGGGGAAGCAGTTGTGGTTTTGTTTTTGTTTTTGTTTTTCTGTCATGGCACATACATGGTTAGCAAGAACTGATTCATTTTCAGTTAGGTGCTAGCATTGACTTAGATGCATAGGTATATCAAGATATATTTAAATAGATTATCTGAGGCTTACATGACAATAATACTTTACATGTCAATAATACTTTACAGTATTGTAAAAGTCCAGCCCACTTCTTGCTGGAGTCCCAGAACTTTTCTATGTAAATACAGTCATTGCACATCTGTATCAGATAAACAAATCCAAACATACATGTATTGCTGTACTTGTACACTTGATCTCTTTTCCAAAACTGTCCTTTAATTTTTGCAATAAAATTAGGATACTAAATGCTTACTGTTTTGACCCTAATACCATGTTTTGATGTACAAGATATTTTGTAGAATACTTTGAAGACAGAAAAATTTCTGGACATAAAATTTTAGTGATAATTTATGGTTTTGTGTATTGGAATGGTGTTCTTGCCTTTTAACTGGTTTTCTTCTCCCTTTTTTCTGTTATTAGTGTTGTGATCTTGGATACCACGCAAGTCTGAACAGAGCCCTAAGAACATATCTTTCTGCAGAGTATAACCTTGAAACTTCCAGGCATGAGGGACTAGACATCATTGAAAATGCAGTTGACAGCTTGGAGCCACGAAGTGACAAGCAGAGATTCATGGAAATGTACCCCACTGCTTTTTGTCCGCCAATGAAATTTGAGTTCCAGTCTCATATGGGTGATGAGGTCTGTATAGTGACAAATATCCCCACAGTGATTATTTCTCTTCCTATACACCAGGATAGAAATTTTATCCCCTTTGACAAAGACACAGAATGGTAACAGCTGCTATTGCTACCCAAAATCAAGTAGATCAGCAATAACCTTTTGCAAAACTTGCCGCACTGTTCTGAGCTTCTTCAGAGTTCCCAAATAAAAGGTGTTGTGTGTTATTATATTCTGTATCACACATTATGACATATCCAGAAGATTTGCTGGTGAGCCTGTGCTCAGTCCAGCACCAAGGTAAGTAGTGACTTTATGTTTTCACTACCTCTCTCTCCTGTAACAGAACTTGTGATTGTTATTTGAGAGCAGCTGGAGATCTCCAAGCCGTGCCCACTGAAATGCAGCCCTTTCCCTTTGTTCTCCATTTTATCATCTGGAGATTTCAAGAGTACGGGGTTTCCCAGCTGTGCCCTGTTCTTGCATTCCAAAGGCCAGTAGCAAAGCAGAATGCAGAATCACCTGTGTACATCTTCACAGGAAGGGAACTCCAGGGTTTGCATTGCTGTATGACAGAGAAGCAACACAAAGCAGCCATACAAACAGGGCTGTGCTCTGTAGTCCTAAAATGGGGTGTGTACTTCCACACCTCATAGCATATAAATGCTTTAAATGTAGATGATTACGTTTTATTGTCTGCTTTATTGCATTTTAGTGGCATTGATAGGAATTCACCTCATGTTAAGGAGAGCAACCAAAGACTTGAATTTTTTTCTTCTTTGTATCTCACAGCTCTTTCTGATTCTTTATTAGGTTTGTCAAGTCACTGCCCAGCAACCTGTGCAAGCAGAGCTTATGCTTAGGTATCAGCAGCTACAGTCACGGCTGGCCACTCTCAAAATTGAAAATGAGGAGGTAAGGTCTGTGTATGCATGGCCTATGCATCAGACACTATTTTCAGGAAGATGCATTGTTCTCTACCTTGTCAGAAGCACGTAAACAACACTAAAATGGCTCCAATCTATATGAGCTGTCGTAATTTTAAAAACAAATACTGGCAAATATGCTAAGTTAGAACCATGATAGAAAAAGCTTCTTATATACCTCTTTTTTTTTTTTTTTCTGTTGGAGACATTTCAGGGGATGTAAAAGAATGCAGGATTTGGCTTGCAGTAAGCATGGCTGTTTGCCTGAGCCAAGTATACTAACAAACCAGAACGAAACAGCAACATGTGTTGACTGCATATGTATTGTTCATTGTCCTTTTCAGGAGAGGTTTGAGGTAATTCAGTTTCAGCTAAAACATATGTATATTCATATGCTTCTATACATCTGTCTCCAAAATTATTTTAGTCTGTTTTCACACTTTTATTTATCAATCGTGAATAATTATATGAAAATATGAAAATAAATTTACTGTGTAAATAACTTTCAACAGAGAAAAAAACACCTGATGTTTTTTTCCTAACCATTTTATTTATTTACCCACATATTTCATCCAGTAGTTTTGATTTTTAAAGGATCTCTTGTATTTTAGAGGGTGCTTTTTTCTTCTTTTTTTCTTTTAACCAAATGTTTGCTTCTAGACACTCAAATGCTAGTGCTCTTTTGAATTATTGAAATAACTCGGTTCTTCTATAACTGTTCAATTTTAGAGAACCATTGAGCTGAAAAGAGTTAAAAGAGTTGAAACAGGCTGATTTTTTTCCCATGTTCATATGCCCATCACTTCACACTACTTCCTGAGACCCATTTAGCCTGATGTAGAACTTAATTTGGAAGATCACTGGCAAAGTGCTATGTAGAGGCTCCTTTGGTAGCCAGCTTTGTGGATGTGATAAACATGGAAAACCACAGAATTTGCACTTAGTCTTTTCTTAGGAGATTAAATATGCATCAGATATAAAACTACCACTTTTCATGCCTGTTACAAAATGGTCAAATAGGTTGAATTTGGAGGCAGTTCCAGAGATGTTAAAAGAACTACAATTCAGGAATTAATATCAAGTGTCTCAAAGGTCTATGTTTCTGAAGTCCTACTTGTTCAGCTGGTTCAGATGTTGTATGTTTAACTACCTAGAGATACTGATATGTGTATGAATGCTTCACTTGTCAGAATTTTCTTTGGCTTCTTTTAAGCGCATGTAGATCCTTGTCTGCTTTATAGATGTTTGGAAACTTCATCTTTTACCTTTCCATGTGGTTATAGTACTAAGTTCTATATTTTGCGAGTGCTTCAGTGAAAAGTTGCAGGGCATGTATTTTTTTGGCATGTTATAGCATATAGTTCTGTGGCAGAAAGCCACTGAGCACAGTTACTGTCTTCTGTGACCACGCTCTGTCCAGTCCCCAAATTACTACTTCTGAAGGTCAGAGGAATTTGGACTGTCTTTTGTGGTAGCTGAGTCAAAATCTGTTATGCTTTCAGCTGCAGCTATTTATAAACAGGAGTACTGAATGCCTGCCCTGGGAATAGCTCACCTAGCAAAATGCATTTTTTGTAAACTACAGAAATACAATGCTGTTCTCTTTCTTCTGCTCCAGCAGTAGAGAGAGGCCCCATCGTGGCTATAAATTGAACTTTTATCCAATTTAAGGCAGTGTTAAAGGCCCTCAGTTTAAATGGGTATCTTCAATTAAAGTACAGGGATGTTTTTGTGTTCGTGTGTGCTTTTTTGATAAGCTTTTGGGATTTGAGTTTTTCTCATTCTGTGTCATGTCTTGAATGCCTAGAACAAAATAGTAATGCCTGTTAGATTTGTATGGTAGTCTTTAAAAAAAAAAACAACACTTGAATGCAGAAAGTGTCTCAAGGTAGCAAAGACAAAAGGAACAAGAGAGGTATTTTTCACCAGTGAGTGTAAGGATATAGAGGGAGAAATCATGTTGGCAGGCATAAGAAGGTTATTTTCCTGCACTGGAAGTATGTGTAGAAGTGTGCATGAGTCAGTTGACTCTACTAAAAAGTCTAGAAAAGCAGAACTGGGAGGTAAATTACATCCTTGTCAGTCTTGCCAGTTACTTTTATTCCAGTGCTAGTGGAAACACTGCATCCTCTGTTCCAAGGCATTCATCCCTGGGTTTCCATCATGGCTGTGCTCCATAGGAAGTGCTGTGAGACTGGTGTAAAATATTCTTTCTCCAGCCCTCTCCTCCAGCTGTGTCCAGACATCATTGCCCTTCATACCACAGTGCAGCGCCATGGATTTTTAACATGGAAGAATATGCTCTGCTAGCCAGATGCTTTAATATACAAGTTGAAACTAGCAGATTCAGGCATATGCTGAAGAGTTAACCCTTCAGCACAGCCTGTCATCTCTATTTCCCGTTGCCCCAAATTAGGGACCATAATCAAATCACATCACATTTCTCTCACATACAGTCAACACAAGAGTACATCAACATTTATGGATTGTACCATGGTAAAGCAGAGAACTAGATGTGAAGCCTAATGATGTTATTTTTGTGTTACATAGATATCTGGTTTAGTACATTTAATTTTTCATGTTCACACAACACCGTTTGGGCAAGTATGCCAGACCATTCGTTTAAGTAAAGAGCTTCCATTCTAGGCTGTTCTGGTACGTATTTATCTTTCCATTTGTTAAGTTGTGCTTTTTAATACCAGGTTAAGAAAACAACAGAGGCTACTTTGCAGACAATACAAGATATGGTCACCATTGAAGACTACGACGTGTCAGAATGTTTCCAGCACAGTCGCTCAACAGAGTCTGTGAAGTCCACAGTCTCTGAGACATATCTGAGTAAGCCTAGCATTGCAAAAAGAAGAGCTAACCAGCAGGAAACCGAGCAATTCTATTTCATGGTATGTTGGTTGCTTCCTCATTCATGTGATAACAGATCAAACACCTGAAGTAAACATTGTGCAGAAATTCCTGGGATTTAAGTCACATACATAATAATAGATTGATCTTCATCTCTACAGAAATTCAGAGAATATTTGGAAGGTAGTAATCTCATCACAAAGCTTCAAGCAAAGCATGACTTGCTGCAGAGGACACTTGGAGAAGGTAAATATCACACAACAAACCTAAAAGTGATCCCAAAGTATACAGTGAACCCACTGAAATTCAGGATGTATGCTGGAGGAAGTGACAGAGCTTAAAGCTCAATTGTCCACTCAGCATAGATTTGATTTTTAACCAGTCATACTTTTGATGAAGTGGTAAGACTGCACACCCTAAATCAAATCTGTTTCTTCAACAGATACTTATTTCCACTGTGCATATGTTTAGACAAGTGACTATATTTGGAGATGGAACTATTGAATGAAAAACCTCATGTCTGAAAGGAGAGCTAACACGATCAATGCAGGGTGATTTGAGAGCTGTGATAAATGCACTATTACTACTTCCCCAGGATTCCTGATGACTTGTTTTTTTTTAAGAGTTAAGGGAAAGTGATATTTTTCAAGCATGCAAAATTATCCAGGATACATATCTTAAAATGGACCCACTAGTGCAACATTTCTGAAACATGGACATGAAAGTCCTTCTTGCAGTGTTACAGCTCAGTGAAGCATTTATGAAAGGTAATAGGTTAAATCCTGACCTCACTGTTGTTCTTCACCTACTTCCAGTACCGAGACTCTTACAGACTTAATTAATGTGAGATTCTACAAAGTATTTTCTCATTGTGAATTGGAATGAATGAAAACTAAATGCGTAGCTCTATACCTGCTGATTATCATTATTGCATGTACAATTATTTGAATCTTTACAAATTATGATGACAGAGAATTATCCATTGTCCTGAACACACTCCATAATTTTTAAAAAATACATCTTAAAATGCAAACCAAATGAGCAGATTCCCATAATTAAAAGGAAGTAAAAATGAATTGGGACAGCAATGAATCAGGCACTATGCATAGTTCTAGCCCACCTCTTAGCAGCCCTCCCAGCAGGCACTTCCTTATGGACCAAAGGGAAAAGGAAAATCATACCACATGCCACACAGAGTGCTACAGACTTGAGAGGAAGTGTATTACACCACAAAGAATAAAAATCCTCTCCTGAAGGTTAAAGACTGTAATTCAAAGTTCAGACACAAGAAAGGAAACTTTTTCTCTGAAGAGTAACAGGATATGTCAATTTATTTTCTTTTTACTGCCAAAAAAATGTGTTGTTAATCAGACAATTTTCTTGCTTTTAATATAAAACACCAGATCCAAAAATCCAGTTGTGAAGGTGCCTAAAGAGCTATTAACATTTCTGTGGCTGAGACCCAAACAAAGCCCTTGTCCAGGGAGTAACTAAGCATGAAATAAGCAGTGTTTTCTTGCAGGGCTGGACTGTAGAAGGTAGTAACTGTTTTCAGACAGCTAATTATATTATATTCTTTCTCGTAGAAGTTTTCATTTAGTAGGATTTGGTTCCAAGTGCTGAGAAGTTTATTCCCACAAAAAAACATGCGGCTATGTTGGTCAAAAATGAGGAATTTTTTCCTCCAAATGCTCACAAAAATGTATTTGGAAAAATAAATATTTTTAATTTGGAAGCCCAGTAAAACACACGATCATTTACTGAAGGGAGAAGAATAAAAGGCAGTAGAATCCTTTGCGTAATGCATGTGGGAAAGAAGTAAGGGAAGAGCTATATCAAAGGAAATCCAAAGAAAAACTGCTCAGCGGGATGTCTTAAGTGATAAATTGCTGTCAGACTCTGGGCAGTTCTGCCGTGCTCGGGCATGCTCGGGCTGTTCTGTTTGAAGCATTCCCTTTGACCCAAGCAGCTGTAACCCCAAGTCGTTTATTTCTGTTGCCCACACTGTTTTTGCACATAGTTGTTATTCTATCACCATGCCATAGAAATAGTATCGCAAATGTATACATGCACACTCAAAGCCAATATTTGGAGCAAAAGCCACCATTCCTGTAGAGTTAAAAATTTTGGGTACCCCACTTTATTGAGGTATGTCTTGCATGACAACACACATGCCTGGGAAGGAAGACCTGGGATCTGTGCATGCCTTGAATAGGGATAATTGAAAGGATAGAGAATTGAAAGGGTAGTAAAATTACAAATATTAGTAGTATTAGCTAGTATAGAAAATATTTCTTTTTAGGAAGTGAACTAACTGCTCCCCTCCTCCACTCAAACTGCCTCTTCTGGAAACTTTCATCTCAGCAAGACAGCTGACAAATGGGGGGAGATGGAGGAGAGGGGAGAAAGAGAAGAGAAGAAGAATAAAAGAGGAAAGGGAGAGGATGGTCTAAACAGTAATTTTCTTTGGCACACTCTCTCTTGCTTTTATTCAAAAACACGTGGTGTCCACAGCACTGACAGCATTTGGATTTTGTTCCCGCTGATCATCTAGCTACTACACCATTGCTCTTCATGGACACTGCAGATGCATTTTCATGATCTGCATAAGGAAGATAGATAAAATGCTCTGTGCTGAGTATGCATGTGCAAATTTGGAACAGTAAATGAGGAATACTCAAACAAAATTGATACTATACATAGGAAGCACACTTACATCCATGTTAATTCAGACCCAAGGCACATCTATTGAACCAAGCAAAGAGAAATGCAAAAAGAGAATAAGCAGTTGTAAAAGAAATTGACTCTATGTCCCAGATAGTTTTTACCCTCATTTATTAAATATCAGAGATGTGTTTAAAACCTCCAGACTTGGGATTTGTAACATCTCTTGTTTAACTAGCACGTATTATTGGAATTCTTAGTCTCAGTGAATTTCCCTTGATTATATGAGCAGGGAGAAGTTCCTGATTTTCCCTTTCCATGTCACTAATTATTTAACATACTCATCATCGCTCTTTTTCACCTCTTTAAAATAGGTGCCAACAAACTTTGCACATCTTATCAATGCCAGAGATTAATTTTTTTTCCAAGAGCTTAATATATTTTCAGAGGAGGGCATTCAGTACTGTGCAGTATTTCATGTGCACCAGGAGATTGCCAGATAATATTACTTTTGCATCTCACTGATTTTTGTTCTTTTTGCTGTATTAAAAGTTTGGTGTTTTTTTTTGGTGTCACTTTCAAATTCAACAGGGATCGTAGAGCTAGTCCAAGTGATGCTCAGAGTGATTTTCAGAGTCAGCATAGTTATCTGTAGTTCTACTAGCTGCATAGGTATTTAATTCTTCCTTCCCTAATATCTGTTACTTGAACCTGTCAATACTGACTTCAATTTGCCATTGTGTGTCTTCTTCCCTGACATTGGTAAACACATCTGAAGGGATTCACAGTTTTTTTCATGACTCAATAAAAAAGTATTTTAGCTATTTGCACAATTTTCTGCCTCCTTAGCTGCTGTGATATCCCTAAGACTTCAGTAAATGTATTACATAAGTGGTTCGGATGGGAAGGCTTGAGTAAATGACCATTACACTTTTGTCATGATGAAAATAGACCATTTAATTCCATTCAGTTTTCCTTTTCTTCACTTATTTTTGATCAGTGATAATATTTTGCTATTCAATTCATAGCTGTTTAGTTACGTGTTAGCCTCTTGTGAAGACATTTATCAGAGGACCTTGCATTTCTGAAGAAGCTAATTCCACTGATTCTCCTTTACCCAGTATTTTACTGACACATTCAAAGAATTCTAGTAAATTTACAGGGTGCGATCTCCCTTTGGGAAAACAAGACTGGTGGGAACTTACCATACCAGGACCATCCTACTGTTTGATTATTTTGCTTCTCATTATCATGCATTTCCATGGGGCACATGCCTGACTGACTGGTCTGTTGTTCTGCAAATGTTATCCATGAACCTTTCTGGAGTACAGTATTTGCTTCTGCACAGTTCCATGCAGTTGTCACTCTTATGTCTGTGTTGCATAATTTCCCAGTGATAGTGTTGTATTTTTTTCCTGCAGTTACACAAATGAAAAGGAGTCTTTGAGCAGCAACCCACCAGAGCTTTGTATTTTCTGCACTGAACAGGTTTAGGCACAAGGCACCAGGGGAAATGTAATCTAATACTGGCACAGCTCTACCTCTGTACTGATTTAGCCAAAGAAAATACATTCGAAAAACCAATAGGCATTGTTTGGAGTTTTGCTTCAAATTATTTACAGTATCAAATGATCCTTTATAGTGCGCAGGGTTCTTAGAAGTTGTTCCATAACATGGATTATGTTTGGATTTTAAATGCAGCTGTGGAGATGGTAGATAACCGCATTGCCTTATTAGTTGTATAATTGTCTATCTTTTGCTGGTAATGTGAGCGTTAGGGTTAAAAGCAATTTACCAAGCATAATTTAGTTACAAACAACTGAAAATCTACCTAAAACATGCACATTTTTGTTTCCTGTTTATTCAACTTTTCTAGGTCACAGGGCTGAATACATGACAACAAGGTAAGACATTTTTATTTAACTTGGTTTAGAGAGCTACAAATGGAAAATAAAATAGAAATCACACAGTATAAAGCAAGTTCCTAATGATGTGTAACATTATTGTTGTTGTTACTTAAATTGTGTACAGGCACTGTGTGTTTTAACATTCAGCATTTTAACATTTCAGCATTCTTGTGAGCTGCTTAGGCCAGTGTCAGTGATGGGAGAGGCAGGGAAATCATTGAAAATATTTGTGAATTTGGACATTGCAGGTGGATTTTTGGTGCTAGGAAAAAAAATTCTTTATTGAGCAGAATGCACAGTTCAGAAGAAAATACCTGGTTCCCTCAGTATCCATGCATTTGATACTTAAATGGGTCTACACCTTCACAGAAAAGAAGGGAGACTGTGTTAGGTCTCCCCGCTTTGTGCAGCACATACATTTTGGTTGTGTAATGCCACACCTGTGAGGCTGCTTCCAGACATAAACACAGACAGGCATGCTGCAACCCCGAGGGCATCAGACTGTGAGTTTGCAGCTGCCACTTTCCTATATTGCTGCTTCTGGGCACCACCTTTCCCGTACTGCTGGCAGCAGGAACATCCAGACTAACCTTCCTGATCTCTTTCTTCCCTGCCCTTTCCAGTCAATACATCCTTGCTCAGTGCCTTCTCTTGCTACTTTTTGTTTCCTGGATAGGAACGACTTTGCTGCCACCCCATATCTTGAATTAAAAACAAAGCAAAGCAAAACAAAACAACTATAACAACAAAATGAACAGAAGTTTTGCCCTTCCAGCTAAAAATTTGGATCAAGCTTTGGCTCTGCATTTGCTAGACCACTTGGTTTTGTATAATTTCTTCTGTGTGGCCCCCATGTTCCTGGGAACATCTCTACAGACTTAAGAGCTCCTTTCTTCCTCTTCCCACTGATTCATTGTCCATTTCAGCTCCATCAGCTGGACTTACTCACCTTCCTTCCTTACGTGACCCCAGTTGAAAAGTGGTGACAAATCGGAGCATTCTTCCCAATTGCTGACATTGATTTTGAGGCTTAAACTCTGACCCCAGATGCTACCAGCAGTACCTGGAAGTCAGCAAGGTTATGCCTAATGAGAAAAATGTTCTTCCCTGACTCCAACTTAGGTGACTCATCAGGCTCACCTCATCCTAAATTCATTGTTCTGTAAGCAGAAAGAAAACAATGGATCTAGGCAATGATTTTACCTTGGTGAAGTGGAGGAAGCCCTGTTAACTCCTGTCTTCTCACACCCGGTCACTAAGAAAAAGAAGCTCTGAGGGAGAAGGTCCTCCCCATATGATCCTTGGGACAAGTTTCCCCACTCTGGGTAGCACCTATCCATTACCCCAGGGTTTGGTTAAGTTTCCAGTCTGTAAGACATGCAAATGATAATGTTCTTCAAGATCAAAGTTAAAATGTAGAAGGGAAGAGGGTATTCTTAAAGATGAATTTTAAATAAATAGCAGGTAGTACAAGAATGGACCAGAGTCCCACCACTTCATGTTTTATGATTTGAAGTAGTGCTCCTTACTGTTTCCCCAAAACCTTGTAATTTTTTACTGATTCCTGAGGAAGCCATAGAAACATTGGGCTGCTGATGCAGGGGCACTAGAGAAGCTGTTGGCATGGGGAGTGCCATAACACTCACAAAATAAGAAAAATATTTATTTCCTGTAATCGCTTTCAGTCGTAGTCATCACATGCGTAACATCTAACATGCAAGGTGAATGTTTTGCAGACCAAAGTTTTGTGTGTTGTTTCTTTTCTTTTTTTTTTTTTTTTTCTGCCAGGCTGCTTTTGTTTATTTGTTCTACATTGATAACATCCTTTTAATTCCTTTTAGCTAATTTGCAAAGTGTTTCTTTCCCCGTGTAAAGATGCTGATGGTTGTATGTGGAAGGTTAAAGCTGCGTACTGTTGCTGGCTCAAGTTGAAAATGCAGAGTTTGGTTTTGAAGCATCTTGGGAGTGTGCTGAGTGGTTTCAATTTGAATTTGAAGCTGCTCTGGCAGGTAGTAACTTTTCTGCTTGAGGTGCTTCGAGTGCCCCATGTCCTGCCGCAGCTGGCAGCACCAATTCCAGTGTTGGCTGCACATTTCGTGCATGACAGTGACAAGAAATGGCCATTGCAGTTGTGCCTTGTTTGGAATAAATGTGTATGGTAAAACTGTAAAACAGTCCATAAAGAATGTCAGTATTTATCCATAAGTAATGCATTTTAATGGGGGAGTTCTTCACTCTTTAATCATTGTGTTACAGTTAAATTTGATGGAAAGTGTCTGCTTGATAAGTAATGTGTTTATTTCTCCCTTTGCAATGCGCTGTTGTTTTGCCGTGACTTTACAAACATTTCATTTTATTGTATGACTTAATTCTACTTGCTCAGTAATCATATTCCCTTCCCTTAGGCCTCCAAATCTTCCCCCTAAGCCCCAGAAACACAGGAAGCCCAGACCCCGATCACAGTATAGTGCTAAGTTGTTTAATGGTGATTTGGAGTCATTCATCAAGGTACTGGTACCAGCCACTGGAGTGGCTGATCTCAACACTTCCTACTATAATGGTCACGGCCTCACGTGAGCTGAGGCAGATCATTATGTTTAAGTCTGTCCTGGGGCTCTTTTCTTTCCCAGTTGATCAATATAATACTTCCTGAAGTCAGAGGGAAAGAGGAGGATTCATTTCTCACAATAGTCTCCCTACAGTTTTGGTAATCAAGTAGGGATAGGATTGGCAGCCTGGTGTTATTAGGAAACAGCATCATATAGAAAATAGGGGATATAGCGGTGTACCCCACAACTTGGCACAGTTTCTGGCTTGCCATTTTAGTTACATTCAATATTCGAAGTCTATGAAGAAGCAGTATCGTCCTGGGTTTGATATCCAGCTTTTGATTTCCTTTGACTTTAGGAATTTATTATATTGCGTGAAATTGTGATCACCACTATTACGGATCTTATATCTTTGCTGTATTTACTATCTTCTTCTTTCTCATACTTTTATTTCTAATAATGCTTCTAGCCGAGGCCGAAGGAACTCTCACACAAGACATCAGGTATAGTTCTGGTGAAAAGAGAACCGTCTCTGCCTCACTCTCGGGTTTCATTCACGCCTGGCTCAAAATTAGTTCTTTCACTAAGCTGAAGGGGGAAGTTTGCATTAAGAAATGATATTACGAGTACAGCAGGCAAAACTGAACTTGGCATAACTGCGGAGTGATTGTAGTCTTAAATGATGGATATTCCCTTATTCATTAACAAACACCTCCCCATCACAGTCAGTTAGTGGTTTTGGACACCAGCTGACAAAGATAAAGGAAAGCAAGCTTCAAAAAATATGTAGCAATACATTTAGAAATGCAGTGAATGGAATTCCTGACTGCAAGCTCTGCAAACTGAATTTGAATGTTACATGTGTCCTTTTTTTTCTTTCTGTGCAGCATAGTTAGCAGCAAATATTTTGCAAAACAAATTCTGTGCTCAGTGGCACCAAAATAGTTTAGCTGTCTTTGAACTGAGCTTTCAACCAGCCTCAGTACAACTGTGTGGAAAAACTATGATTATTATTATGCTGGTGGTGCTGTGTTGTGCAAAGACTTCCAGGAAATCATCACATGGTGCCAGAGATTAATATCATGAATGGTTTCTTGCTCAAGGGAGAAAGTAAGGAGAAAAAAAAACAATTCCACAGCAAAAAGGCCCTGTATTAGGGAAGAACAGAGGAAATTTGGAGAAATGCTACCCTGTCGTTTTCTCTCATGCTGAAGAGGGTTGTACCACATGGCAATGTGGGTGACAGAGCTTACTTGTAAGCGGAGAGATTTCTACATAGTCTTTCAAAAGGAAAAAGTAGATAGCCTTATGACAGATCTGGCAGTGTGGGAGCTAACCTATGAAGTCGTCCCTGCACAAAGAACAGGTCCTTCCTCATAGGGATGTGTCATTCTGACACACATGCGGGGTTACAGCTAGTGAAATACAAATTGCTTTTTGTTCCATTTTTGCATCATCAGATACAACAATTAGTCCCAAACATACAGTCACTGACTACATACATCAAATTAAATTCACAGTAGCAATAGGGTCACTGTTCTTGAATTTCACCAACACAAATTGTTACTTCAGACTTTTTCTTGTCATTAGATCCCAAATCCAAAGATTTTGGTTTATGTTATTTAAAAGAATCTCTTAACTATGAAGTTGTATGTGGTTCTGAGCAGACTCCCCCAAGAAACAAGTAAGAAAGTAATATATTTGTAATTTCTTACTGCAAACACCGTCTCTTCAGAGGCTTTACATTTATTGCATGAACCAGTGTACTAACAGGAGATACGGGTGCATGTTGGGCATGTTTCTAATACTCTGCTTTTGTGGAGGGCCAGCGTGCTCAATGTCTGTGAAGATGACTGTGTATTCCTCATTTAGCAACTGACCTGTTCCATGTTTGTTTGGGTTTTTTTGTTCATCTCTTGCTGAATCATGACACTACTCAGAAAGATATTAGTGGTTCTTGGCTAACCAGTGTTTGCTAGGTTTTGATCTAAAAGATAAACAAGCCACAACTTAAATAGCATCATTACTGTTACAGTCTTTTGTAAACCCCACTAAAACAATATGCAGTACACAGAAAAACAGGAGTTAGGTTGCCTCAGGAATTGCATTGTTTCATTGCTTCAATGTGTGTTATTTTTCAAACGCTTTTTTTTAGCAGTTGGCTTTTCATCTACTTGGGCTTAATTCATAAACTTCCTGTTAGTGTAATTTAGCATGAAAATGAGAAGGACTAGTAAGAAAAAATGTGTATGCTGAGTTACAGGGTGCCTTTGAATTCATGATTTTATAATACAGACTGGTTTTATATTAAACTTTCAAATGAATTAGTCAATTCTCTGAGCGCTTACATATTTGAAATTCATTTGGAAAGAAAAATTATAGCTTCTAAGATGAGAAGTTTGAAGGTACCTATTATTTATGAAACAGTAATTTTTTCCAACACAAGCATAATTTTAATCATATGATTTGTATCTCTAATAGATATTTGATAACTTGTAGTCATTAATGTGCATGGGGTAAAACATCCATTTTTTAAAGTGCCAAAACAACTGAAGGACCGTGATGGTTCTTTTGGAAAATCAGCAGTTTGAAGGAAAAAGACAGCTCACTGAAAATTAGTGTGTAGTCATCCTCTCCCCCTACCACCACCAGCATTTTTTCTCCTCTATTAAAACACCTCTATTTAACTAAAGATGTACCTATAAGCTGGCTGCTGGACCATGGCTGAGATCCAGAGCTTTGATTCATTATTGGTCTATTCTCCCGCGTGCCTGGTGACAGGACGAGGAGGAATGGGCTAAAGTTGCACCAGGGAAGGTTTAGGTTGGGTATTAGGAAGAACTTCTTTACTGGAAGGGTTGTCAGACATTGGAACGGGCTGCCCAGAGAAGTGGTGGAGTCACCATCCCTGTAGGTCTTTAAAAGACATTTAGATGTAGAGCTCAGTGATATGGTTTAGTGGAGGACTTGTTAGTAGGTCAGAGGTTGGACTCAGTGATCTTGGAGGTCTCTTCCAACCTAGAAGATTCAGTGATTCTGCCAGTTGAAGGTGGGGAGGAGCAGGCTGTGACGTCCCTTTCCCAATGCCTTTGTGCTGAAGGGGCAGCTAACCAATGTTCCTAACTCAAAGTGGCTGCAGTTCACCATTCAGTGTATTACCAGAGTTAGTGCAGCCTGAAATAATGTGCCAAGACATTGTCTGCTGTATTTTAGGATACAGAAATCAGGAGGGAGGTCAGGAGGGAGACAGCTAGTAAGTACCCCACGCAATGTCATTGGGTAGCTCATCTCCAAGAACTTTTCTGATAGTCCAGCAGATCCAGAGAAGGCTTTGTCAACTGCTTATTGACAATAACTTTTAGCAAACAAAAAGAGCACCTCCAGGAATTAGACCCTATGTAATTAGGCCCACGTAAGATTTTTTCCTCTGGGGAAAAATGGGGTAAGTTAAATAAATGCAGAAGGATCATCTTCTTCATGGAGTATTATTGTCAATAATAAACTAAAGGCAAATTCACTGCTTTAACTCATTTTGCTTCAAAAATCTAAAATAAATGCATGAGCTTAGATGTCACATACAGTGTTAGCCAGATACAGTGACAGAGTTAGAGAACAAAGTTTGTGAATTTCCTGATTCAATTATTTTCATTAAGAACCTTAATCCTTTCTCTTCACCTGTTCCTTTCCCTCCGTCCCTAAATGGGATGAGAATTCTGTTAGAAATTATATATTTTCTTATGTGTTTTTTTGGCAGCACTGTATGTCCATCTGGATTGACCAAGAAAACCCATTTTCACATTCATTCCAGAGTAGGGAGGTTTCCTTTTTCACATCTGCAGTACACTCTTTCTTCTCTTGCTTTTCCAGGATTCAGGACAAGTCATTCCTCTCATTGTGGAAAGCTGTATCAGATTTATCAATTTATATGGTAAGCAATGGAATGTGTTATGACATATCATTACTGAAGTTAGCCGTGCATGTTTTGCATGATGCATTTACAGCTACAGCTTTTTTTTAAAACTAGAGGTGAAAAGTATTTATAAAATAGATTAATTTCCCACCATTGTCTCCCATCTTTGCTGCAGGTCTTCAGCATCAGGGAATTTTTAGAGTGTCTGGTTCCCAGGTGGAAGTCAATGATATTAAAAATTCATTTGAGAGAGGTAATTGCATTTTCGCTTATTCAAGCTCCTTAATATCTGACACTTAAAATGTTTTTAATTCTAATTACTTTCTTGTCTGTTTAAGAATTTTGTTCACTTTTTGTATTACACCTTAAACTTTGCACTGTCATACGCTTAAAGGTGAAGTATAGTGATGACACGTACATGTTTTTCTCATACTATGTCCCAGGAGCTTGGAGATGTTTTTGTGTAGACGTTCATGTGTCTCTTGGATTAGTCTTTTGTTATGGTAAACTGCAAGGAAAAGTTAGTCTTTATTTTATTGTAAAGATCCTCAAAAAGGAAAGATTATGTTTTTAATTACATTCAAGAGACTACTTAATGCAATTTGAGAATGCTCTTACTTGATCTTCTGGAATATGAGTGCTCGAGTTCCTAGTCCCTCTGCCAACGTGACATCATGATCAGTGCAAATACAGGATCAATGCAAATACAGGCTGTGAAAGAGCTGTTCCATTTTTAACCACGGTTTTCGTTCCTCAAGGAAACTTCAGCCCCAGAGGAGGAATTATGGGAAAGATACCAGGAATTGAAAATGATTTTTTACACATGAATGTAAAATGCAACAGCAAACCTAGGATTCCTCTGCTAGGGGAGACAGGATCCAGGGCATTTCCAATCCAATCCCCTACTTACATTAAAGCAACACTAGTTACTTAGTTTTGTTTGTTTGTTTGTTTCATCTTACATTCTCTTTTCATGGGTTTTGGAACCTTTTTTTTTTTTTTTTTTTCTTATTAGTTTCCAGAAGAAACTTTTGCAGATCATCTGCTAATGAGAAAACTCTTCAAGGAATAAACCTTATGACTAAAAGCATGAAAAAAGATGCCCAGTATTTTTCTCCCTAATATTAGTTGCATATCTTGTTCAACTTGATCTGGTCCTTAACAAGATAGATGAAGAAGCTGTTTTTACATGCTAAGTGAGGGCGTGTTCTCCTGCATTACAACTTCTGCATCTGCCTTGTTGTTCACTGCTTCTAGGTAGTGTTAGTCTGGAAAGTGCATACATTTTAAAATGTTTCAAAATAAAGATTAAGTCTTTAAAATAGGTCAGTCATGGGCCTTAGGTTTTCAGCTTCCATAAAGTGTTTTCACTAAATGGTTGTAAATATTCCTGAATGCTTTAGTTTTAAATAATGAAGACAAATTTGCAATTCAAAGAGTTAGATAATCCATTTGTTTTATGTAAGCTCCCAAAGAATAGTCTGAGAAACTCTATTCAGTTAAGAACATACAGCTTTTTTATTTTACTACTAGTAAATCATAGCATGTTCATAAATACCTGGTTGGAAGTTCAGGACTTAAGAGATCACTACGTTATGTAACGTAAAGGAAGCTTTATTTAGGCTACTGTTTTCAGTGTAATTTCTACAGTGAAAGGCCTGGGATTTCTAAAGCAATGTTTATTATCTTACTTGAATGCTTGTCTTGTCACCTCCCACATAGTAAAAACAAAAAAACAAAACAAACAAACAAAGTCATTCATTTATAAAAATGTTGCATGCAAGAATGCTCCTGCATGTGTTTGATTCACTTTATTTACTTTTTAAGGTGAAAATCCTTTGGCAGATGACCAAAGTAACCACGACATTAACTCAGTTGCTGGAGTACTGAAGCTCTATTTCCGAGGGCTGGAAAATCCTGTCTTTCCTAAGGAAAGATTTAATGATCTTATTTCTTGTATCAGTAAGTAGAAACCTCTCTTTATTTCTCAATAGAAGTTTACTTTCGTATATATAATAGCAGCCTGAAAAGGGAGCTATCTTCACAGATTTTTCTGAGACAATTTGTTTGCCATCTGTAACAGTCTGGGTCAGTTATTAGTCATACTTGCAGCTGTGGTTGTTCCCTTTTTCCAGTGGGATTAATGTACAGTGCAACTCTTTGTTTAATAGAGCAGGAAGAAAACCTTTTGGTATACAGGAGATAGTTAAATTTATACGCATTATTATTTTCTTCTGTGCACTGAGGCAGACGGAAGGGGATGAAGTCATGACCATGCAAACAGTGTATGTTACATTTCACAAAGGTTTTCATGCCCTACAGCTTGGAGTCAGTGCTGGTGAATAAGTAACTAGTCGCTTGGCATTGCATGGTTCCTTTGTTGTGCTTAGCTTAAAAACCCAGGTCCAACCGACAGGAAAACTATTCAGTGCAAGAACAGAAGGAAGCAGCTGAATATTGTCTGCAGAAGAGCCCAGTCTGCCTTCCAGCACACAAGAATTGCCAAGTTGTAATGGGATGCCCAAGAGGTGCAGCGTATGGGTCTGTGTGCTGCTGGTGTTCATAGCTGGACACTGAAAGGTTGTAGTAATTTAGGAAGTTCTCAGTGGATGGCTGAATTGCTGTGGCATGCACAAAACCTTTTCCAGTTCACAGATCCCTGCAGATGTTCAGGAGGTGTGAGGCCAAACCAACCGTCAGTAGGCTTTCTGTTCCCTGCGGGTCCATCAGAAGTAGTCAGAGGTCCTAGCTTTGTGGAAGAATTTCCTCCTCTGAACCCTTCCTTTGTAAACTGCTTATTTCAGCCAAATGGAGCCAGTGGACGGTTTCACAGGTAACAAGGGCCAGTCCTTTTGGAATACTAATCAGGGCAGGCTCTCTGAACTGTGCCATTTTGGCAAAGGAGACAGCCCCGCAGTCAGGACAGCAGACTGGTGTGTTCCCAGTGTCCCAGGCTGGCGAGCAGATGGGCTTTTCTGCTCCATGCCAGGGGGAACCCCACACGTGTGGTTTCCTTCCCAGACAGGGAGGATTGCAGTAATTCAGCCTGGAGGTTACGAGTGTGTGGATTGCTGGGATCAGTTCTGTGTGCAATGTTACGGTTTTTGTCCGACAGACCTGCGTGATTTTCTGCGGCTGTTGCTATTCACAGCCTCAGTGGTTCCGAAGAGTCCTGAAGGACCTTAACACTGCAGTTGAACAGTCTGATACCACACTAAGGAGGATGCTGAGACAGGCACCCTCATTTTGGAAAGCATAATCTTGGTACTGCCTGAGCTCAGCTTTAGCTAACCGTAATGTCACAGCCCAGAAAATGTCTGTGAGTCATAGAAATTGAAATCTAAAGTGGGATCGTTTTGACTGAGTGATTTTCAGCATGACAGGGGTGATGGAACTTTACCTAATAATTCTGTGCTGATTTCCATAACTTGTGGATGAATTAAAGCATGTCTGCTGGTAAAATGTATTGATTTAATGGCTTCAGTTGACAGAAAATCTACCACATTCTTAGATAAGCTGTTCAAAAGATTAATCACTTTCATCATTAACATTTGTACAAGATTTTCTTTTCAAAATTTCTGCTATCAGACTCTACCCTTTGGATCTCTTGATGACTCCATTATTTTGACTAGCAATAGGAAAATTGAGATGGTGATTCTTTTATGTGGAGATAGTATATGTGTTATTATAGGCCATATAGTCAGTGGAGTTGCACTCCACTGTGTTCATAGAATCATCATAGAACAGGTTGGGTTGGAAGGGACCTCAAAGCCCACCCAGCTCCATCCCCCTGCCATGGCAGGGACACCTCCCACCACACCAGGTTGCCCAAAGCCCCATCCAGCCTGGCCTTGAGCACCTCCAGGGATGGGACATCCACAGCTGCTCTGGAAAGCCTGTGCCAGGGCCTCACCACCCTCTGAGGGAAGGATGTCCTCCTTATATCTAATCTAAATCTGCCCTCTTTTAGTTTAAAACCATTCACCTTTGTCCTATCACTGCACCCCCTGACAAAGAGTCCCTCCCCAGCTTTCCTGCAGGTCCCGTTTAGGTACAGGAAGGCCGCTGTAAGGTCTCCAGGATGAACACCCCCAACTCCCTCAGCCTGTCTCCATAGGAGAAATGCTCCAGCCCTCTGAGGATCCTCGTGGCCCTCCTCTGGAGCATTACAGGGGAAGAGATGTCGCCATCTGATTCTGGTTTAGACTGCCTGTTCTCTGAGGCTCTCCTAAGCCTGGATTATCAGCTCTGTAACAGCTTGTCAAAACAAGGTGTAGTGACTGACTAGTTCTGCTGGATTTGACTTGTACTGTTGCGATTGCAGAAAAAATAAATTTTGTTCATGATAATGTTTGCTATGAGTCCCAGATATATTTCTGACAGGTTTTGGAGGAAGACAGATATTTACACAAGAGGGAGCAGGACTGTGTTGTTTGGTTTGGTTTCCACGAGGTTATCTTCAGGGGCACTCCGAAACAACACATCAATGCCCCCCTTCAGTGGAGGGAGAAGACATAAATCTGGAATTCAGCTGGACAAAAGGGATTTTTGTTTTGAACATGTTGGGGTGGTTTTACTTTGTGTTGTCACAGTGGGAGTTTTGAATGTGGTGTGATCAGAGAAAGAAACAGCTCTTGTACCTTGTATCCACAGCCAGCCCCAGAATCACACACTGCGAATAGTGAGCTGTGTGTCTGCATCTTCTGATTATCTGAGAGAAGCCTGGGGTGGACTGTTTTTACAGCTGTGTACCTAGTCTGTGTGCTTCGTTAACTGGTCCACTACTTCCAGGGAATAAGATGCTTCTTATTTAGAAAAAAAACAGCAAGCATTTCAGAATATACTACCTGTCACCATTCAATTTAAATAGAACCTGTGTGGCACATACCATTAGAAACTGTCTGTCTCAAAGGCTTTCCATTGCTATCCATTGCTCTCTTTCAACCCTAACACTTCATATACCTTGCAAAAAGGAAGACAGTCGAGGCAAGATTTTTTCTACCACTACAGACTTTGAACCTGTCATAGCTGTGTTAGTTTATTTTTCTGTGCCCACACGGCCTTCGTACACCAAACAGTTTCCTCACCTACCAAGTGTCTTGGTCTTCATTTTTGTGGGAGCAGGGAGAGGCTCCATTGCCCTTGTGAGAACAGAGGTTACCACAACTTCTGTAGGTCACAACCAAGTGTGTTAAGACCAGAAAGCATTCACATTTTTATTTAAAAGGATTTAAATACTCTTAATGCTTATTGCATTCGCTTTCTGATGAACAGTGAGAAAAAGAGTAAACATTAAGTTGTTTTCAAATGTGGGTTTTTTTTAGATAAATACCAGTGTGTTTTTGTTAATTGGTGGCAGAAATTGCTATAAAAAGAGGGACAGGAAAAAAAATATAAATAAAGTTAATCTTCATGTAAAACTTTGTGAGGGCAGAATGTCACGCATTTTATATGGAAATGAAATGTTGCCAGTGAAAAACCTCTTGAAACTTAAATACTTAGTTATGGATGTCAAGCATAATTGAGGTTACAGCTGCAAAATGAACCTTTCCTCAGCACAGCCACTGAGGAATTCCTTTACATTTATGCATATATTTTCAATGAAGTAGACCATTGTGATTTAATGCTTTCCCTTTTGGAAATGCATTGGAAGCAGTGCAAAACGACTGACTTTTAGGACAATTTGTTTTAATTAGACTCATAAGAACAGTGTTACTCTGTTGGGGCTTATGAACTATTTTAGCTAAAATTGGGTCCAAATTCTGACTTCTCCAGAGCAAGCATGAAAGGTAGGGCAGAACATAAAGAATCCATTTCATTATGGGTCATGAGTCTACATTCCCAGCAAAGGTAGTGGCCACGATTGCTCAGAGCAGCACTCCTCAATCCAGCAGGTAAAACAGGGTGGTGAGGAAGGGAGGAGAGTTGTGCTGTGCTTCTTTTCTGCCCCGTTGTAGAAACATGTTGGGCCAAACATACGCAAAATATTTGTAACAGGAGTTGCAGGTAGGCAGAGGGTACTGAAGCTGTGCTGAACGCTTGCCGTAGTTCACCTTCACTGCTTGAGGACTGCAGTTCCTCTCCTGGTGTGAGTTCTTGTACGTGTTCATAATAGTTGATTTCCATATACATACCTGTGCAATTGTGGCCGTGGACTCACCTCAGCTGCCCAGACTGTTTAGCTTCTGCCGGAGTCATTAAAATTCTTGGTTTCATCTCCCTTGCCTTAAATTTGATATACTAAGATGCCAGGGTGGATGAAAATTTACATATTTCTTCCTTCTAATGTTCATCATTTTGATCCCTTGCAGCCAGCAGCGTGCATTTTCTTCCAGACATAAATATTACGTAAGAAATTGATTTTACTGCTTTTCCAGACTATTACTTTAAAAGTTGAAAACTGTATTAGGAGTTGTCAGCTCTTCCTGAAAAAGTTTCTACAACATGACAATTGTTTCTTTCCCCAAGTGACGGTGGATACCATTGTGTTTGTCCTCCTGCAATGCCTTCATAAATAGATACGAAGCAGCTGTAAATGGCATTGCTGAGTTAATATATACGTATCTTTGAGTTGTATTGGACTCATCTACCAAAGTGGAAAGAGGCACAAATTGCTAAATTCACCACTAATTCATATTCTCGTAGATTACCTGTCAGCTGCAAATTGACCATAAAAATTGCATCTGCAAGTGTAACTCATTCCCATTTGATGTTCAACGTGTGTGTAAAGGAAGCATTAGGCACTCATTCTGTTACTAGGAGGTGTCACTCCAAGTCGAAGGAGTCTGTCACCCCCACACAGCAGCACCACATTGGATTTTATCCTTCAAATCAGTTATCCTAAAGGAGAGATCTTACATTACCATTATTTGCTTTCTTCTTCCTCCTTTACACCACCCTTGCCTGTGAAATATGCTTAGCTTGCACAGTACTGGCTATGAGGTTAGCACAATTCGTTCCTTGCTGAGAGCAGTTTTCTCCTTCCACATGTTCTGATCAATAGTATCTTCCCTTTGCAAAATGTTTGCATTTCTTTTGTAACTACTGAGATTGGCCCAGGAAGGATACCAACAGAGGATGGTTAAACAAGCACAAATCAGAACCCGCGTTTCTGCTTTCTGAGCTCTGACTGCTCCCAGACTGGATCTTCTCTTTGCTGAATAACTGCTTCACCACCACTGCAGGAGGGGCCGTTTGTAGGATCAGACCATGGCCAGTGCACTTGTAGTATCTTCAACTAAACTGGATGATAAAGGCTTGTAACTGTCCAGTTGGCCCAGAGTATTTGGGAACAACTGCAATTGCTGTCTTGCAGAAGTCTTTTGTTCTCCATCACCAAAGCACTGAATTAATATATGTTTGAATATTTATTGCCTTTTACATGCTCCACTACTTCATGATTATTGCTTAATTAAACTTCAATTTGACTTACGTTTTCTTAATGTTATTTAGGATGCATGTATCCCTGCCTTCATTTATAACTCAGTCTTGTTTTATTTGCATTTGGGGACTTCTGTTAGTAATTATGTTTTCTTCCTTCTTAAGCTTCCTTTCCTCTTCAGAGGCAGATTGTTCACTTCTAATCTGTTTCACATTAGAGTCTACCTTGGCAAAAACCTCGTCATGGGTCAACTCATCATCAGTCAGGTGGTTAAGATACGTTATTTCTCAAGCAAGAGAAAAGCGTGCGCTCATTGACTCAGTGTAATTCTGCAGTAAGCAAAGGTGGCACCTCCTCTCCAAAACGGGTTCCAGTGTTTCGTCTTTCCTGGAGGTTGAAAATCACATCTTTACAGGAGGGCTGAGTAGCTAGGATTTATGCCCATCTCCTGCTGCTGGGAAGTGGACCTTAGCCTGTGGCTGATAAAGAGGCAGCTAGCTGATACTTTTTTCATTTATGCAGTGTCAGGAGTAAGCTGGATTCATTCTCCTGGTTGTGGATTTGACCCTCATGGCTGAGACAGGTCTGGATGTAGGTGTGTCAGACAGGAGCTCCAAAAAAAATTTGCTCTGCTCTGAGACATGGGAACTAGAGAATAAATAATTGTCTCTAATATTTATTTTTAACCAGTGGTAGTCTTGATTTGAGGTTGGTATTCGTGTGTCCTTCACACAGATCTCCCTTCCCTGCCATAGTTAGAGAAAACACAATAGTTCTGGGTTTGGCCTTGCCGGAGGTTTATCCCATTGCTTGTGCTTGAGAATGGGAATCAAATCATATAATTGGAGTAATTAATCAGTTTTCAAGTTTCCTGATTTCTATTTTTGTTTGGCAACTATTGCATTATTTGGACAAGTTCTGTAATATTAGTACTTCAGTCTTCTTAGCTGAAAAGTGGGAGATTCCTTTCTGTGTGCTGAGGTGGGAATAACTGCAGTTCTTGAAAATCAGAGTAATACAGAGGGCCTCAGCCTCCAACAGGAGCACTGGGAGAGGGAAGACACTGTTATATACACTTTGGTACTAGGAGGACACGGTGGCAATACACTTTAGTACTGGGACTGCCAGTGGCTCCTTGCAGCAGCCAGTTTGTATCCTGGATGGCCATTTGGTCTTGGGGTCCCCTTTGGCCATGCAGGCTGTGCAGGCAAAGCAAAGCATTGCTTTCTCTTTCCTCTGCATGGGAAACAGCAGAGCTGCAAATTCTTTCTGTCTGGATGCAGAAAGAGCTCTCTGTATTCATTCCTTCTTTCCCACATAGCCAAATACCCATGCACTGCATGCACACAAGCAACTATTAAATTTGGCTCCTCATTTAAAAGCAGCATGCAAATACATTATTTCGTATCTCCTTTAAACAGAGTCAGTGCTAAGAAAGATAAACAAGCCTTTTGAAATAGTGCGGAAAGCACACAAACTTACCCCTTGGCAGAGGTTTGGGTTTTCAATAAAGGGGCTTTCACAGAAATTGGGACTGGGTTACCAGGAAGGTATCAGCAACGCACACGCCTCGTCCTTGCATCTGCAGCTTGTAACAGCTTCGGCGTGGAGGTGACCTGCCAGCAGCAGTAATGCCCCTACTAGGGCAACTGGGAGAGCTCAACACATGGACGCACATCCAAATTCTCTGTGCCTCCTCTGCTGGTCCGTGGTGCCTACAGGGACCGGTTCCTGACTCACACATCCTGTCAGCCATGTCTGGGAGCTGCCTGAAGAGCTGCATTTGGCACAAAGCAGAGACTGTCCTTTAGAGAGTGTGACGGCTTCTGTGCGGTACCTGCCTGCCAATGCTGAGACTGTGTCCCATGCTGGTTTTTGTTTATTAGTTCTGACAAAGCCATCACACCCGGGTGGGCAGCACACTGCTGGAACGAGCCACCAGACCCACCTGGGAGTCAGGCCAGTGCACTTCTCAGGCCAGTGCTGGTGTGAGTTCAGTGGTGACTGAACCTGGGTCAGGGCAGGTCTCCAGAAGTGGTTGGAAGAGGCAAGGCTGCAGCACAAGGAATCAGCCTGAAGAGTTTTAATGCAGAAAGCAGATCTGTGTCACAACTTCTCTCCAGCTTCCCATGTCCAGCACACAGGGTGGAGAAGCTCGGGAGAAGATGAACCACGTCACTGTGCAGACGTGCTGCCGAGGCAGGAGTGTTGAAAGAAATAACTAATGCACCTTGCTACCTGAACCTCGTTCCATGGAAAATCCACATACACACACACTCAGAACCACCAAAACCTACAAAGATTCACAGACAGGCTTGGCAGGGGGAAGGTCGGGTGAGTTGGAGACCACAAGGCACCACTAGCAGTAACGACTGCTGCTTCTGCTGGAGGAACGGGAACTGAAGATACGGTCAGGCTCCTTCCACTGAGAGCTGCTGGGTTTAGGCAGGTGGAGAAAGGCCTCGTGCTAAACACAGTGACCATGAGCGGTGCAGAAGAGTAACGTGGCACTCCAGAGCAGAAGTGAAGCTGCGTAGCATTAGCATGTCTGAGATGTGGCATGCCCTGAGAAGAGAGAGAGGAGAATTTCAATTGCTCTGCGGATCCTAAATGTGCAAACAGCTCCTAGGCATAGCAGGCCCCTGCCAAGGACTCCTGTCCCTAACCAGTAACCAGAAATATTTCTTTTTGATTTATATAGTTCAAGCTTAACAGAAACATAAAAATAAATTCCAAGTCCCGTATTCCATTTGAGGAAATGTCATGGCTTGAAGTGATTTTCAGCTAGAGCTTTGGTTCAGTGTGACTCACTAGGTTATAAATTACACAACATGACAGCAGCCTTTTTCCCCATGAGTTTTGATGCAGTCAGTGGTAGCTCACCAGGGCCAGGATTCCAGTGTTCACCTTTAGGATTTTTCCTCCTGCAAGTGCTTCTCTTTGCTATTTCTGTGCTGAATGCCACAATCCAAATGGATTTCCTTTATACCAGCAATGGTGGACAGGTCTGTTTCTGCAGAGACTCCCAAGAAGCTGTTACACCCCATCCCCAAATCTTCTGTTCCCCAGCACATTAGTGGTGCTGAGCCAGGGGATCTCCCATAAGCACAGATGTAGGAACAGTTTTTGCCCCTTAGTTTACTACACTGTCATTTCCTAATGAAGTGCAGCACTGCTATGTGGTAGACAGAAGTCTCTCAGCTGATACTCTTCTTATGCTTCATTCTTGGTACCAAAACACTAATTACTAGACACCAGTAGGTCTTCTAAGAAACTAAGTCAACACACACTTTGCATCTACAAATAAATGCTGATTGGGAGAAATAGGCATACCAGAGAGCAGGAATAAACACCAAGAACTCTGAGTACAGTTAGCACATTTTAATATATTTATTTTAAATGTCTACTGTTAAATATAACTTTTTTTTTATTCAAATGATTTTTTAGCTATTGGCATCAGCTCCTGTTTCTCATTTCCAGATTTTTGAATATCCTTGTCAATGGCAGTAGACAGTATTTCTCATCTAGTCTACTACGATTTTCCCTAGATGTTATTAACTGTAGCATTCTTTCTTGGTTAATGGAAAGAGCATAACCGAAATTTTAGGTTGTTTCTGACAATGGCATTTATGTAGAAGACACATTGAGTAAAAACTTTACAGATTACTTGTTTTGAAATATAATTTCTTTTATCCCATCAGTACCCCACTTGCAGTCACATAATCTTTCTGACCAGCATAGGAAATAGTGCATCCTTGTTACAAAATATTGAGAACTGATGCTTTTATTAAGCTGACTTTGTTTTGCCTGCTTCAGAAGAATTTTGGTGGATTGCTGTAAAATCAATCAGGAAGGTACATGGGATCTTTGTGTTTGTTGTCTACACCCCAAACAACTTAAGACCTTTCTCCTACTTTGTCTATTAAAATTTATAGAATTATAGCCAGACAGTTCATTAAGAAAACTAATTAGACAAGTTCACAGATAAGAATATTGTATCGGATATCCATATTCAAATGAATGAATTCAATGAGAATGAACCTGTATTCAAAACTGATGGCAAGCATGTTCCCTCAGGTTATTTATGTTCTGATATTTTGGTTTCATGAGCTGCCTAGCTCAGCAAATGGCACAGGGTTTGGGAGATTTGCCACTTCTTATAATTAAAGACACTACTTGGACATTATGTGATTTGAATAAGAGGAGGGAAGACTTTCAGGTATTATTTTTTAATAATACAAAATGAGAAGATATTGTCCAGGGACATGTTGAGTCAAGAGTCAAATTAAGTAAAATGACTAAACGTTATTTTAGACCATAATATGAAAGGGAATTTAAAATACTCTCTTCTGTTTACAGGAATAGACAATCTCTATGAGAGGGCTCTTCACATCCGCAAACTCCTCCTCACTTTGCCCAGGTCGGTCCTTATAGTGATGAGATACCTCTTTGCCTTCCTCAACCAGTAAGTGCTTTATAATTCCTGGAGGTACTGTACCTTTATCTGCCTTCCTCTGCTGGTATCGACATTCTTTGCATTTACTCATATTCTATGTATTGTTTACATTGAAGCTCCATTTAACACAAAAGATGATCTTCTAATTGGCAATGAAAATATGTGGAAAATGCCAGTTTTCATTCAAATTAAAAATCCATTTGTCCAACAATGAGCAAGGTTGTAATAAGACAGATTAAAGTGATATCTGAAATGGGGAGTGCAGGCTACAGCGATAAAGCAAGAAAAACAACAAATATGAGTTGTAGTTAAATTTAAAATAATTTATATCATTTATTTATTTTTTTCCTCATCTAAAGATGGTTGTAATTTCCTGATGGGAAATTAAACAGTATATTCAGGCAAAACAGGCACTACAATCTAGCCATTTGATGCTAGGCACTGCCAGGGTGAGATATGTATTTCTTTGTCTATTCCCTGGTAGTGGGGCTACCAGCACAGAGAACATATATCCCTGTGTATGCTGGATGGATCCTGGCACTGCAAAACACAGGCAGCTGCTGGAAGGAGGGGAGTGTAAGAAGGGGAGAGAGGTGTTCATGTCTTTATGACACCAAAAAAACTATTTTATTCTCAGAGGGAAAATAGAAGACTGTTTGGGTGACTACTCTGTGTTTCTCTTTCCAACCCTTCATAGCCCTCTCTGGTTTTGCTGAGACCGGTATTTTCACTGCAAACTTTTCTTCCTGTGCACTTTGCCCTGATTCTGGCTCTTTTCTTTCTGCTGTCATGTTGTCTGTTTCCCCTTTTATCTGTTTTTGTATTGCCTTTTTCCTCTTTTTTTTTTTTCTCTAAATTTTCCCCCTGCTGATTCATTCTGTCTATGCTACCTTCCCCATTTCATCCTTTCTGTCTGTTCCTATAGAAACAGGGTCTTTTCAGCCAGGTTATGTGTGTGTGCCTGCATTCACAGCTATTCCTATTTCCTTCTAGTAATTCATGAACCACTTTCAGTCAATATTTAAAAGAGAGGCAGAGATCCAAAGTTTTGTGAAAGTAACTATTCACTGAAAACATGAATTCATCCCTCAGTAGTGACACCACGTAAATAGCTCAAATGCTTACATTGCAGCTTCTTCTCCACTTAGACATATCAGTTACAAGAGGTTGTACTTAGTACATGGTCACATTAGCTACGTCTATGCTTTCTACCCAGGAATGCAATTCAGAAAGAAGGTTAAATCTCTTTCTGCACCCAGGCTGCCTCTGGTGCAACCACAGAAAAAAACATTCCCATAGTCTGACTTCCTGCAAATCCATTTCTGCTTTTTGCATATGTTCATGTGACCTGTTTGGCCACATAAAGTCATCACGCCCCATGGCTTGAAGTCATCTGGTCTAGCCCCCTGCTCAAAGCTTCCAAAGTTAGATCAAGTTGCTCAAGGCCTTATCCAGCCAACTATCTCAAAGGGCAAACAACACACAGCTTCTCTGGGTAGTCTGAGCCAGTGCTTGGTCACACTGAAAAATTTTCTTCCCGCTTTCAGTTGGAATATCCCTTGCTGTGACTGGCAGCTGTTGCCTCTCATCCCTTTGCTGTGTACCTCCAAGAAGAGTCTGTCTCTCTCGTGCTTGTAATTTTGGTGGTCGAAGATTGCAGCTAGATTCCCCTTCTCTTCTTAAGCTGAACAAACCCAGTGCTGTTGACCTCACTTTGTACACCAGATGCTCCAGCTCCCTAACCACCCCAGTGGACCTTTTCTGGACTTGCACCAGTGTGTCAGTTTCTCAAAACTAGACCCGGCACCTCATGTACAGCATTGTGAGTGCCAAGTGGAGCGGAGTCAGTTCCCTTGACCTGCTGGTTTTGCTTTTCCTAATGCAGCCATGTGTGCAACTAGCCTTCATCACCAGAGGACACACTTCCGAATCACAAGTAACTTCTTGTACAAGCCTCCAGTGTTTTTCACTGGGAGCTGCTATGCAGCAGTCAGCTCCAGACTGCAGTAAAGTACCTTTCACTCCTTTGTATTCATCCTTGCTGAACTTGATGAAGTCCCTGTTAATCCAGCCCTCCATTTTGTCAAGGTTCTTCCAAATGACAACCCTGCCCTTTAGTGTATCTGCTGCTCCGCACAGTGTGGCATCATCTGCAAGTTGGCCAAATGTGCACCCCGTATCACTGCCAAGGTCATTCATAAAGATACTGAACCATCATCAGCCCCACCAGTGACCCCAGAAGAGTATTGCGTGTCAGCAGTCACCAGCAGCACTTCCCATGTTTGACGATGATGGTTGCCATGTTTTTACACAATCACCTTGTACACGTATAAAGGCTGAACAACCTTACATATCAGTAGAGTAACGTCTCCAATCAACGCACAGGACATGATAACATCATGGCATAAAAAAGTCAGACCGTGGTTAATTTTACAAGATAGTTATAAAACGAGTCATTTAAAGGTTGGCCTCTTTAGTTTGTATTGTTTGTTACAAGACACTCTCTAAAATTCCCTTTCTAAAGGGAAATATACTGCTGCATTTAAATGCAACCAGACATACCAATGCATATGCTGCTTCAGAGTGCAGAATGGCACTAAAGTAAAGGGTGTCCCAGCAATTCAGGGTCTGTTAAACTGGTCCTGCACAGAGCCACACAAAAGCCAGCATTTCCACTGAAAATTTCAGTGTTCTAAAATGGAGGAATAAAGATCAACTTGTCAAACTTGTCATTCAAAATCAAAATTGAAAACTAGTCATGTTGAATTTTCTGTAGGAAAGGAAAGCTGGCAAAAGTTGATTAATAAGAACAATCAAAGGTTTTTGTTTTGTTGCTTCCAAAATGAAATTCCTGTGGGAGTTTCTGAGCAAAAGGCAAGATGCTCAGGGCTTTTAGGTTCTGTAGTAAAAATGGAAACTAGAAGTCACAGGAGACTTTGCAAGATCCAAGAACTTAGTTACCTCCAGAAGACAATTCAGTCTTCCTAAGTTATATACCGAGTTGGTGTAAGACTTTCATCAAGGCCAGATGAGAAATGATGAGCATGTAGTACCCACTTAGGATGCAGTCCCCTTGGGCCTCCAAGGATAAGCACTGATGAGATAGAAGCAGCAGCAGTTGGTGCATTTTATATTAGCCCATTAGGTCAGTGTATGCTAAATACGCTAGTGTAGGAACACATACATATACATGTACATACAGATATGTGGTATAATGTATATAACCTACTGAAGAAATCCCCTTTTATGTTTTGTTATGTAGGGTTGTGTCAAAGAGAACAGGAAATCTCTGAATGGGGATGGAAAATGAAGTTTCTCCAGTTTTCCAGATAAGGTTAGTTACAGTGGAAAAGTCAATTTTTCTTGATTTTTCTTTTTTAACAGCCTTTCGCAGTACAGTGATGAAAACATGATGGATCCATACAACCTGGCCATTTGTTTTGGGCCAACCCTGATGCCTGTTCCAGACATACAAGACCAGGTGTCTTGTCAGGCACACGTGAATGAGATAATCAAAACTATCATCATCCATCATGAGGCTATTTTTCCAGATGCTAAGGAACTTGATGGCCCAGTGTACGAAAAATGCATGGCTGGAGATGACTACTGGTAAGTCAGAATATTATCCTTCTTTCTCCTTAATAAAATCATTAGACTGATTGCCTGGACAACTCCTGTGATATAGAATAGCTGTCACACACAATAGAAGTATGGAAATAAATGAGAAATAAATGAGAAGAGCATTTATGTTCACATAGGAAAGTGTTAGCTGTAAAACACATGAAGTAAAGGCAATTATGGTGAGACTCCCTACAATATTTTCTGGAAGAAGATACCCTTGTATTCAGCCAGATGATGCCAGAATTCCCAGTGTACTACACAAAGCCCACAGCCAGATAGGAAACTGGCTGGCTGACTGAGAACCACCAGTTCACAAGAAACATGAACAACTTAAATTTCAGTTTGTGATGCCTTCCCCCTGCTCCTTTCCTCTCTGAGCCACACACACTTTTCATAAATGAAGGGATTCCATGGTTCTGATAACTTCTTAACAACAGAAGTTATCTGAAGCAGAGGTATGTGGACTTACCCAGCAATTGTGTATCCCTCGTATGTCATGCAGATCATGCTGTATACATCTTTACAATATTATAAGAATAATTTTAATCGGCATGGGAGTGGCATGTGTTTGATATTTGTGGAAAACATCAGTTACCCCCAGTGGACTGCAAAGGAAAGGGGCTGGGGTTTAATGCCCATTGAAGCATCCTTTTCATGCTCTGGTTTCTCTTTCTGCTTGACCTTTTGTTTCCCTCCAGTGACAGCCCATACAGCGAACATGGTACATTAGAGGAAGTGGACCAGGATGCTAGTACAGAGCCCCATACCAGTGAAGATGGTATGTGCATTACGTTATTGTGTATTCCATATGAGTAAGTCTTACAGGTGTTTTATGTAGGAGACCTTCCTTTCCTAGTTGTGTCTTATTTGAAGCACAAGGATTTCAGTCCCGGTGCGCTGTAGCAAAACCAGCATTTTTAATCTCTTGCGTTCTTTTTCACTCTGATGCATCTGTGTTTGGCCAGCTGTTTCCTTGTCATCTCCTGGTTTGTCCAGGCACAGGAAGGGCAAGACAGAAACTATTTGAGTCAGCACATACTATTTTCTGATATAAAGTTACTTTTAGCGACTCTTTATCTTTGGTCTACAAAAGCTGAACTTATCAAAATATGTCTTTGAATATTTTAACTAAGGGATATCTGTCATTCAGCATACTCTATTTTGATACAATTGTAAAAGCTGCAGCCATCTAAAGGGTTTTTAACTATTGAAAAACATGCATTTACACCACCCAGTAAAACTTCCGAGCAAGTCATTTGCTATAAATATCGATCATAGACGCTACGACAGTTGTAGGTACTGTAGATATCAATGAAAATCTTGATGCATCTCTGTTATATTAGCTCTTTTCAGCTAGGTTTGCTAAATCATAAAGGTCTATTTGGCTGTGGCGTATTTCAGTTAGGCCATCCTTCAGATGTACCTCCTGGTAACTTTTGCTGGCTTTTAAACAAATATAACAGAGGGAAGGAAGCATCAAAATTGTTAAATAACTGTTAAAGAACTACTACGTTTCCCTGACAATTGGTAGCCAGTTAGAGGAAAAAGATGGAAAATAATGCTTCCTGTAGAGAAGAGCTGCAGCGTGAGCTCACTGCATGTCCGGTCAGCAGGTGACTGAAAGAGAGCAGCCAGAAACAAAAGCTGCCTCGTGTCCATCTCAGAGGATGCATGGAGGGAGGAAGAGGAAGAGACAGAGGGGGAGAGGGAAGGAAGGGAGCTACAGCAGAGAAGGAAAATTAAAAAAAAAATAAAAGTATGTCACCAGTAACAGCTGGGATGGCTGCCATCAGGAAGAGAACAGGAAGGTGTTCCTATAGGAAACCTAGCTGCCTTGGTCCTAATGCACACAAAGCAATGTAAGCAATTGTTCCAGCGTGGCTGCACCCGTCTGCTTTGTCACGTAGACAAGCTGACAGAGACAGATTGCCTGTCTCTTCCCCTTTCCCGGGGTGAGGAGGGGCAGGCAGAGTCTATCACTGCAGCAGCCTGGAGAGGAGGCACATTTGGGTGGGCAAGCATCACAGAAGGGAGAAAAAAATAAGGGAGGAGAGAGGTCTCTGTTAATTTTATGCCTGGGTCTATACCCCTGCCTGCACTTACTGTAGGGAATATTGTTTCACAAGACAGCCTGCACATGTTTTTGTCTCGACCAGCTCTGTAGAGCTAACTGCACCTTCATTCTCCAGTGCCACTAAATCGTGTGAAGAAGTTCAGAATTACCCCTTATTTTTGCAAGACAGTATAGATATGCTTTATAGGAAGTCCTTCTTCTATTGGAGGTACCAAGCCAGAGTAGTAGCCAAAGAAGCCTGTCTGCCCATCCTTTAGAGCATAAATGAGGTAGTGAAATGCCAGTGACACATCAGTGCTATATATAAGGGTCAACTGTGGGGACCTGAGACCAAAATGAGAAAGTGCTGAATGGACATGGAAGAGAAGTGTGGCTTTTCATCAGCAGTCAAAGGTGCTTCAAAACCATGCCTAGGAAAGATTAAAACATCAGAGGAACAAAAGTATGCACACCCTGGCTATGGAAATGTCACAGTGTGTGTCACCTGTGCCTCGTTTTATACCGCTGTTGTGGTGCCTATATTACTTACACCTGTGTCCTTGATGGAGACAAACCCTGAAGAGAGAGCAGTCAACAGAAGGCTGCTCTGTTAAGACTGAGCTGCTCAATTCCGTTTTTTTTGTTCACCAGATTAGCCAGCAAGTTAATTGTCATTGCCCCATCACACCTTTTTAATCAATTCAGTGCTGAAAGGAAGCAGACATTTGTGTTTACAGCAAAATAGTTGTGAGCACAAAAATATTTGTAATCTAGGGATAATACTGTTGCAAAGATAACGATGAGCAAGCCTGGGCTGCATACAAAACTCTGGCCTTCAGCTCTCAGTCTGCAAGCTTTAACCCATTCTTTTCCATGGACAGGAGCTTTCTGTTATAACAGTTCACTTTTCTAATGTTGTCTGTAGACATTAAATTAAATGCATTCATCATCTCACATATATTCCAGCACATAAATTCATGCAATTTGTTGGACAATTCCTTTTAGAAAATGTTGTTGGTAACAAAAGTGAGAATAGGTGGGAATTGTGCAGTCTGCATGCATACTGAATCTCCTGAGAGCCACTGACTGACCCGTGATGGGCAAAAAGAAAGCTTTCACTGAAGGGTCTGGAGTATTTTGGTGGTTTAATGTGACAGATTCACTGGTTATAAGCTGCATGCATCGCTGCCAGTTCTATGTGGAGGGAGAGAAGGGAGGTGCGGCATTGTTGCTGTACTGATCACACACAGTCCTTATGCATTTCACCCTGTTAGGAGATGGAAGAAGCAGGTTGTGTAAATTTCTTTTAATGTTGAAAGTCTGATTGGATTTATGCTAAAACATTCTGTCCATAACCACGATCAAACAGCTAGCCCTGTAGGAATTAGAGGGCTATTGAAACATAATCCAGAGGTTATGATCAGAAGCTAAAGGATTTATTTTTCTACTTTACTTATTGTAAAGATTTACTTGCTGTATAAACTTAAACTGCAAGTGAATCTCTCTGTGCCTACTAGAATAAACCCATCTGTATTTTCTGTTTAAGTAGTGCTAGGAATGTTTAATTGCAATTTACAAAACAAACAGAGTTTTTAAAAATTAAAAAATGTATTATGTCTGTAGAGGTAGCAGGGAAAAGACAACTGGAACTTACAACTGAGCATATAAATACTTCATAACTGTTTAATTTTATGCATATAAGTTGTCTTTTTTTTTTTCTAAGGCCATTTGTTTTCATAGATTTGTTGATCACTGGAAAGAGAAGAGGGAAAGAGAAGGCGATACATTTTTGTGTGTTTTCAGGCTTTTTTTCAACATGCAGAAAGTATCCCTGTTAAGAATAACACTTCAGTTTCTTTTTTCTGCTAAATCTGGAAATGAAATTTGATTTGTAAAGTTCAGAACATTTGTACTCAAGCTGAAGCACATATATATATATATATATATATATATATATATGTAATTTTGCTACAGAACATTTACCTGAAAGTGCCTCTTCAGTAAAGATTCAACAGATGAAGGATGTTGTTTATGTTTTGCTCAAGGAGTTTTTAGAATATTTCCTTTGCCTTTAATTTGCTGGAGAATTTTTATTCGTATTGGAGGCATATGAGAAAGGGTGACCAGATTTGTTTTCAAAGGAAGTAAATGAGAATTTCCTGAGGAAGTTAAACAGATGGGTCATTTCTCTTGGGAAAACATCCATACAGTTGCTGTCAGACTGTTCATAGATAGCTCATAAACACAGGGTAAAAGCTGAGAGGGTAGTTCTGCTGCAAACAAAAATTACAGGGACATGGGAGGCTGCAAGTTACGGTCGTGTCTCCAACACAGCATTTTTACTGCTTTTCAGCAGCGCGTGCTGTGATCGACAAATCTGTCCTGTCAACGCCTCGCAACATCGCTTTGCTTTCGTTGTTCCCCAGTCAAAGAATTGCTGTCCTGGGGACAGGACTTGGAAATTGCAAGGCTGCCGTTCTTTGATGGGGTGCAGAAGAGGCTAAGCAGATGGGGAGATAGCTTCTTCCTGGGGGATTTCAGGATGTGCTGTATTCCCAACAGGCAGCGTGCGGCTGGGGTGACTGAGGAAGTGCACAGCAACAGCAACCCCCCTGAAAAGCACAGGGGGATATCTCCCCTCTCAGCCTCTGCTCCTTGTGCCCGAGGTGCAGAGGGCAGCCTCGTGCCACCTTAATGCTGTCACCTCTGGAGGGAGGCTAAAACTACATCTGGCACTCCAATTGCAACGTTAAAATTAGCACTTGGGTGTCCTATGTCCTTCCTGCTCTCCCGAGCTGTTGGATCAGGGCAGCTCTACTTGCAGTCTGACCTTGGTTTTTAAGCCCCCTGCAACATAACATATCATCAAGTGGTGGTGGTAATCATAACAAAACTCAGGGGCATCAGTGAAAAGTGAGAACAAAGCTGGCTGATTAACAGAGTCCCTAAAGCTTTTCCTACACTTCTTCAATTTGTCCTAATTTTTCACTTCTATTCCTGTGGCTGAATCACTGGAGATGAGAGCTGGTGAGATCATACATGTCACCAAATACTCCTCGCTGTCGTAGGCAAATGCCCCCAGGTATGGACAGAGCAGTGCAATTACATTTCCCTCCAAGCTGTCAATTTTTCTGTCAGACATTACAATTCAGTACCACGCAGAATGTGAGATACAGATCCCAAATTTAGCTTTCATCACTTTGGCTTTTTTTGAGAAATGCTCATCTGTCATTCGGTAACCTTGATACTAAATGGCTTAGCTTTTCAAAATGCATTTATTTCTGAGAGTAACTGTCATGGTACTTCGGTTTTAACCATTCAGGCTTGACCTATAAAAAGGTGAATTGCTATTTAAGATGTAAAATCTGAGTACTGTTTGCTACAGGAAAGTTCTGTCCATGTAACAGGAACATTCAAGCAAGGAAAATGCCCCTTTCAAAATAGTAAAGCCTGTCTGAATTTATTTTTGGTGCCATTAATAAAACCGTGCAAGATTTACTGAGCGTTCCTCTGCGAAGAAGCAGAATTTGTTGCCAAAATCTAACAAACACGTCTCAAAAATAACATCATTATCCATACATAACCAGTTCATGCAGCTGTTTCCAATGGGGCGACTTCCTTCAGACATCTGAGAAAATACGTGAGCTGTACTGAGGTACAGGCAATGGGGCGTGCAGGAGACAGATTCCCATCCTGTGCCAAACTGCATTTGTGTAATACTACCGAGAGAGAAATCTATTTCTAATTTAGTCCATTAGTTTGTAAATAAAAAGACATTTAGACCTGAATGCTCAAGTGTGGGACACTGCATGGCCTGTTTAAATTAGCAGAGTTACAGGAGATGCCATAAGGAGCCAGCTCAGCCCAGTATTCATGGCCATCATCAGTTAACGTCAGAGAAGGCCAAAGGAAAATAGCTCTGGGCAACTTGGGGTTTTCTTGCTGGAAAGTAGGATTTCTTGTTGCTGTTGAGTTGTTTTGTTTTTTTGGTGGTGTTTGGTTGTTGGTAGTGTGTGGGGTTTTTTTTGCATTTTATCATATTACCCTGTAGTGAGTGGCTGGCACCCTGAAAGCTGGGAGCTTACGCTTCTGAATTGGTGACCCGCTCTTCCACAGCCCATAACATACCTGCCATCTGACAACAGCGTGCTCATCCAAATGTCTTGTCCCTTTTAATTCTACCTGACCTCAGTAATACCTTCCTGTAAGGAATTCCCCAGGCAGCATGCGCGATGTGTGTAAAAGCAGCATTTTCTTTTATCAGTATTAGATTATTGTGATTCGATTTAATATTTCTCTCTTAAAGCGTGATGCAGGATAAACAGGCATGCTTAGTTTATTTTATCTTCCCAAGCAATGATGTCTTTCATACCTGTAATTGCTTTGTCACACCTGTACTTTCTGTTTGAGAGATACAGAACAGCTAGAAATGAAAACAAGACTGTATATTAGAATAAATCACTAATATATACACCAGAATTAAGGGTTTCCAAGGTTTCTAGAATGTCTCCATCTGTGTCATCCTTACACTGCCTTTACTTAAAAACATTTAAAAATAAAATAAATAAATAAAAACTATCACCACCACCCCAGAGCATATCCATCAGTAAGCCATCCAGCAGCGGTGCATTTTGAAGAATTAATGTGTTTCTTCCTAGAATAGTTGTGTTTACGTAACTAAAGTCATTTTTTCCAGTGTGCTTTCTATTTGCATGTGTGACAGTGAATTCTCCATACCCCTGTGTGCCACCTCTGGAAAGTTTCTGGTTTTATAGCTCCTGGCTAACCTAAACCCCCTGCAGTTCATCACTAACAGGAGCTCAGAGCACGGCTGCACAAGCAGCAAACCACGAGACAGCCTTCTGCAGGCTGGGCAAGTTATTAAAAATAGCTGCAAACTATAGCCTCAGTAAAGGTATTGTCATTATATTTGCGTACTGCGGGATGAAGTTAATTTTAAAAAGGCATTCCTGCACGAAATTTTGTCATAAAGGGACAGTGGCTTTTATTACACGCCTGGCTCTTTGGGGAATTACAGCCTCAGTGATTTTAATTTGCACCAGACAGAAAGTTGCTATGCTGGTCATTAGCCCAGATGTTAATTTCCACCTAAATATTGCTCTGGTTACATAAAGAAATTTGTCATTTCAGGGGCTCTACTTTGAGTTATTCAAACCAACAGTGTATGCAAATTTTAGGACAGTATTTTGCAGGTTTTTCTTTGTATTTTGAGACTGTGATAACAAATCATAACCTGTTTGGGCCTAAGCAGTTTTGGTGTTGTGTGTAAAAAAATAGACATTAGGGCTACAGCCATTTTATTGGTTTCTGGGGACAGCTCCAAATATACCTGCACTTCCCTGGCATCAGGAGGTGTCTGAACCAAGGACAGGCTACGGGATAGGGCCCATTGCCACTATCGGGATGAATTTACTGGAATACCAAAGGAAGAAAATATGGGGTTTTTTTGGTTGGTCGGTTGGTTTTTGTTTGTTTGTTTGTTTGTTTGTTTTTCATCCTTTAAAACCAGGCTTTAAGAAAAAGTACTGCTTCCTTACTTCTTGGTAGAGAGGCTTTGCCACACTGTGTGGAGACTGGCCAGGACTGCTGTAATCCATGCTTGACTTTAGAAAATCCCAAACTCTCTTGCAGACACCAGAGGGATTTGGGATGCTGGAGCAGGCAGAACTGCCTGGAGCAGCCTTCAGCCACGCCAGGACTGCCCCTGCATCCTTAGGCAGTCTGGAGCTGCTCACCTTACTCAACAGGGTGTCAAAAGCAGCTAACACAGGTTCAAATACTAGGTCTGAGCGTTTTGCAAAACAGTGTGCGTTCACCAGGCCCGCACACTTGTCATATAAAAGACAGAAATCCCATGAATTTAAGATTTTAAAGCCTTTAACACAGTCCAACACAGCAGCACATCCTTACTCATGCAGAAGGAAATCCTGTCTTCCTTCCTTTGCTGCTGCAGATGTTAAAGGCACTCCCGTTTGCTTTTCTTTTATCGCACAGTTTCCTCAGACCTCCAGTTATTCATAGGAGGTTGTTCGTCTTATCTTCAGAGGTCTTCATTACCTCGCCCCCATCCCACTCCCAGCCACGAGAGCCCTTCCAACAGGAGGCAGAGGCCTCTCTCCCAGCAGCAGCTATGGCAGCGTTTGGGTTTGCTGTGATGTGTTCTGCAGACCCCAAAGCAACCCAGATGTTTCACACTCGGGGCACAGACTGTTTCTGTTTCTTTGCAAGGGATGTATTATAACCACTGCTTGAAGTCTGCCTTAGCTCAGCTGATCTGCCAGTTCTGCTCAATAAGGGTGAGCACAGAGAAAATGCAATCGAAGGGTTTTATGAGGCCAAAATGTAGAGGTAAGCCTGTGTGGGATCTGATAACCACTCTTTTTCCCTCCCTACCCAGAGTGTGAGCCCATAGAAGCTATAGCCAAGTTTGACTACGTCGGAAGATCTGCACGAGAGCTCTCTTTCAAAAAAGGAGCTTCCCTTCTCCTGTACCATCGAGCCTCTGAAGACTGGTGGGAAGGAAGGCACAACGGCATTGACGGACTCGTCCCTCACCAGTACATCGTGGTGCAGGATATGTAAGCAGGGTCTCGCACAACAAGGTTCTCGGGGGGTACAAAAGCATACTGAAGGAATTAACAAGTAATTTCCAAATGGGACAGTGCTTTGAGGGCTCAGATAGGTTAAATTTTTGCCTTCTAAGCAGGATGGCTTCATCTTTGTTGTCCTGAATTGGTGTCTCTTAGTCAAAAGTCACTAGTAGGTTAAACTGCTTTGTTCATGGACGTGTTCCCAGTACATTAAGGGATGGCTGCTGCTGCTGCACCTGTTTTCATTGGGCTATCTCTGTGCAGCAACTGCTGACAGTTAACTTCAGAATAGCAAGGACTAGAGAAATGCAGCCCTGAACTCTTACAGTATTAAACTGTATTAAATGTGTGCTTTGCCAAGGATGACAGTTTGTTTACATAAAGGTTGCATGTAAACAGAAACGTAAAGAGCTCAATAAACAGAAGGACCGTAAGTGATTTTTGGACGCCTGGAGAGGCTGCAGTGCATTATAACATGCTTGCTTTTCTTAAGGAAATTCCTTAATGGGGATTAAAATCCGGGAGTGCCACTCGCTGTCACACCTAACTCACTGACCTCTTACCTCACCATGTCTTCTGTTCAGGGATGATACTTTCTCCGACACACTGAGCCAAAAAGCAGACAGTGAGGCCAGCAGCGGACCCATAACTGAGGACAAGTCATCATCGAAGGACATGAATTCTCCCACTGACCGCCACTCCGATGTGTATTTAGGAAGGTAAGCTTGAGGATGGCAGGGTTTCAGTAGCACTACTCACAGCTCAGGTAACACAACACTTACTTCTCCACGTGCTTGTGGTGGGTCACCACCACTTGTACTATGACCACTTCTTCATTCGTGCAGGCAAAGAAAGCGATCAGAACCTCCGCCTCCTCTAAGACGCCCCGGCAGAAGCAGTGATGGTCACTGCCCCGTACACCCGCCGCACCCCCTCTCTAACTCCTCCGTGGAGCTGGGTTCCCCCAACCTGGCCACTCACTGCAGCCCCAGGGCCCTCCTGCAGAACCGCAACCTCAATGCAGACAGCCCCGAGAGGAGGCGTAGGCCTGGGCACGGCAGCCTCACCAACATCAGCAGGCACGACTCCCTGAAGAAGATCGATAGCCCTCCCATTAGAAGATCGACATCGTCTGGTCAGTACACTGGCTTCAATGACCATAAGCCACTGGACCCAGAGTCGATAGCTCAGGTTTGTGTCTTTGTTTTTTCTGCTCTCTCTGCTTTCCTGAGGGGCAAATCGCAGTGAACAGCACAGCACAGAGCACGGGCAGTAGTAGGGGTGTGTGCGCAGGAGGATGTCCTACTTAGCTTTGTAAACAGAGTGCATGTGAAAGAAGATGCATTAAGGGATTCTGGATAGAGAAGCACAAGGGGAATAGACATTGCAGAAGCAATAAAAAGAAATTATTTCCTCTTATACCATAATGAAATTGTCTCCACCACACACACCGCTAGGATGATGTATGATTACAACAGTTATGTAAATCTGTGTGCTCTGATGAAGGCAGGCCTAATCTAACGTGCATGTAATTAGTGTTCAATTATTTCTGAATATTACGGTATGCAGAAGAGTGCTTTGACTGGCTAGTAACAGCCTTTGACATTTAGAGCACGGATTTACATTCCAGAGTCTTGCGGATATTTAGTTTTCATACAGCTCATATGTAGTTCATACAGTGTGTTGATCTGATGCTTGTAGTTGTTCCTAAGAGCATAAAATGCAAGAATTTGCACCAGCATAAATCATGGGCAATACTGTCCCTGTGTGAGCACCAAAGCAGTCTCATTCCTGGCAGCACAGAGATGAGAAGGACGGAGTAGGGAGCACCGCGGCCATCAAATCGGTCTTGTACAAAGCTGGTAACGGTGAGCTCTTGAACAAATTGATGCCACTGTCTTCAAAACTCAGGCTTTGTCTAGGTAGTATAACATGATTACTAGGGTACCCTGAGGGTACAGTATGATTGCAAAAGTATTTTCCAATAAGGCTGGCACTCGTGTTTTAAAATTTAATGTACTGACAATGCTTGGTTTCAAAGTCTGCTTCCAATGAGGGCCATAAGGGGCACGGTTGAGTCAGAAAGCTGAACCATGTACTAGAGAGTCAGGAAATCTAAGTGTTGTTACTGTTTTGTTTTACTCTAAGCTGTTTATTTAGTTTCTTGAACCACACACAGTGCTGTTTGGCTCAAGCTATTTTTTGTCATGCCTAAACTAGTGATAATTTGGCAGTGAAAGAATCTGAACTTTGTTTAACCTACATGCAAGTTACTGTGAGCAAGCAGGGCACAGCAGATATTCAATCTCAGTCGTATCTCAACTCCACTGAATAGTAAACTAGTCTTGGTGCTTTTTTTCATTCTTTGTCCTGGAAATCCTGACAGAAAAAAAAAAAAAAAAGAAAAAAAAAAGAAAAAAAAAAAGAAAAAAAAAGTTTCTTATCAAAGCTCACTGAACAATGGTATCTTAATTTTTTTTTCTGCTTAAAATTTAGCTCAGAAACAGGAGGAGAGAAGAGGTGATAGACACACAAGCCTGACTTCCTTACAAAACCTGGCTCATAATCCCTATGAGGCAGTACAGATCCTGACCACCTGAGGAAGTAGATGAGGGTTGCAATCAACTAAGAGATAACAAACAGACTAAAATCGTTACAGCTGTCATTACCCCAGAGATGACAGAAATCTTCACAGTTAAAAATGCTGCAAAGCAAATATCCATTGTCCTAACAGTCACTGAATAAAATGGCTTCCAGGTTTTGGCTCAATTGATTTTTTAACTCTTTAGATGAATGTTGACTCTCTAGTGCCACATAAACAGGTTAAATCTTTGTAATGTTAAGCGAAAGTTGCAGTCTTGTTAATTGCAGTGTCTTTCAAATAAGCATGATGCAAATTGGCTTTAGCACTCCAGTATTCGTTGAAGAGAGGATGGTTGGCAAATTAACTGGTGCATGTTCCACCCCTCCCCTGCCCCTCCTGCTCTGTGCGTTCAGTAGCAGTGACTTGCTGCTCTCTCTGTGCTCTGCCCCAGGACATCGAGGAGACGATGAACACGGCGCTGAACGAGCTCCGCGAGCTGGAGCGGCAGAGCTCTGCGAAGCACGCCCCGGACGTCGTGCTGGACACCTTGGAGCAGATGAAGAACAGCCCCACCCCTGCCACCTCCACGGAGTCGCTGAGCCCTCTCCATAGTGTAGTTTTACGGAGCTCTGAGCCCCAGATTCGCCGTAGCACTAGTTCTTCCAGTGACACCATGAGTACTTTCAAGCCCATGGTGGCCCCTAGAATGGGAGTGCAGCTGAAACCTCCTGCTCTTAGGCCAAAACCTATTGTTCTTCCAAAAACAAATCCTAGCATAGGGCCTTCCCCTCCTTCCCAGGGTCCAGCAGACAAATCTTGCACAATGTAGAAAGCCCAGCCACCCACGGTGCCCGGCTGGGGTATGCTAGGGAAAGGAATGGATTAACGATAGAAGTCAGGGCTCCATAACACCATTTGGTTCATGTTTATAACTGGAGAGGCTTTGTTTTTCAGTGTTTTTGAATGTATTGTCTGAAACTAGCTACATTAACATGGGCATTTGTATTTTGTATGGTTTCAATTAAAAGAAAAACTGGACAATTGTGCATCATTAAAAAAAGAAAAAACACAACGTAGACTTACTTGAAAACTTGATGCTGCACCATTTGTAATAAAATCAACACGGATCACAAACAGCTTGCCACGTTGTACCATATTTCACAGTCTGACTATAATTACGTAATACCAAATCCTGCACAAAACTAAGGGGTGGGGAGGGGGGTACCGGGGGAAGTGGAAACTCTCATTTCTAGGTCACCAAACCAAATCTCAAGCAGGTTAGTAAGAGCTGAAATCTAGCATGTGAGGATTAAGTGTCTGTGTGGAACGTGTAAGTCATCTCAGGCCACGTCTTACTTAAGACACACACACAAAAAAGAAAACCCTCACAACTCTCACAATTGGCACCAAGTTTTAGCTTTCTTGTTGGCAGTCTCACCGGAGATGAGCGCTGAATAGATCTGGAGATCACGTTGCTCTCACTGATCAAAAAGCATCATTTCAGGTCACAGCTAAAGCACATCTCCAGGATAGTATCCAGAAACTCCTCTTGCCATCCACTGTAATAGCTTTTCCCACAAAGACAGACCCTCATTCCCTGATACCACATTTCTCACAAAAGCTAAATTCATTTAAAGCTCATAGTTCAGCGAGCCAGGCTCTGGGGAGTATGCGAATCTGTTGGTCCATCAGGTAGGCTGAAGGGAGATTAAAAGGATCAACTACACAGTAATTCAGCAAAGTTTCCCGTTGACTTTACTGCTCAGCATCCAATTAAAAGCGTGATCTGAGTTGTGACAGTCAGAGTTTCGAGCTGACCCAGCTCTGCAGGTTGCCTTACGCAGCGCAAGCACCGTGCACATTGCCTGGGTTGTGCTGACTGCACAAAAGGGGCTCTCCGAGGACAGACGGCCTCCTGCCAGCTGGGCAGGGGTCACTCGCAGGACGGGCAGATGATTTGCTACCACCTAGATTCAAGCTGACTCCAGTTTTCCATAACCTTTCCCCCTCATTTTACTGACAGGAATAAATACCTTTCTTGTGTCTGTGTGTGAGTGAGGGCTGTCAGCCTCGCTCAGTGCTCTGCTGTTGGGCTGTTACACGTGAACTAATCATACGTTGCAACAGTAAGCCATAACGTTATTTCTGTGAATATAGTTTCCAGCATCCAACCCATAAAATAAGTTTTGGTGAAGAAGATGGGGGAAGGAAAATCCGCTGTGGTTCAGCTAGAGGAGCACAACAGGCTTTGAGTAAGATCTGTCTTTCCACGCATTATTTAAGATCTCACCATTGCAAAGCTTTAGGTCGTCCCCCTCACAACATGCAAACAACTCCGTTTGGGAGGGGAGGAGTAGTGAGGACATTTGATAGACAATTACTGAGGTGCTGAGATTTATGACCAACTTACACCTGCTGTGGTTTCCTCTCTGTAGATGGGCAATTCAAAGCCCCAGGTGTGAAAAGCATCCCAGGAACTGCACCGGTGAGCCAACCTGTCAGGGCTCTTCCCACCCATCCTGACGTTTGCAAACCCATCAGCCCCCAGCTGCAGGCTGGAATCTACCCAGGTTAGCTGCAAAATCCCCCAGCGTGGGCTGTGCAGCTCGAGCAGTGCATCTCCAGCCCAGTTAGTGCTGGTCCGTAGGGTCTGCTCACCTCTTCAGGACCAGAAGATACATGCGAGCAGTTCCCCCCTCTCTTCAAATCAGTGGAACAAACTGGAATTTCAGCCGTCATTTGAGTGCAGTTTTAGTCTAGTGTTCCTAAGATAACCTACCTGGCATAATTGAGATGGATACCTGTATCTTTAAATTGCATAGGGAATTTTGTATGTTTAAGTAACTGTACTGGACTCCATAATGCTTATATTAGAAATTGTTTAGCAGAAAAAAAAATATTAGAAGCAGTGCATTTAGTGAATGCATCCACATTAGTGCATTCACACAGTTAAATGTGTAGTTTGATGGTTATTATAGATACTTAAAAGTATAGTAGGTGGATATGTAACAGGAAAGACCGATACAACTACAGACGTACTAAAGGGTAACTCCTGCACACCTAATCAAATCAGTATTGTCCTTTACTGTCAAGTTTGATAAATCGCAGTACTGGTAGCTTTCTGCTTGTTGACTGTTACCTAATTGTGTCAATGTACATCTGTAGTATGTACATGTGAAAGTGCCTTTAAATTTTAGAGGAGCTTTAGCCTTGCTCTTGTACTGTTGCATTTCCATTGCATCCTTCCCTGTTTGTGTATGGCTGCATTCCCATTGCATTCCTTCCATCCTCGAAGAACAAATGAAAACATGGATACTTCATGGTTCTGGAAGAGAAATGTACTGTTAATCTGTTGTGACAATGCACTTTTATGTATAGTACTGTACATTTTGGCATGTACCATTACAAGCTTCAGTATACATTCAGGTTTGTTCCTCATAGTGTATCTTTATAATAAAGAAGATAGTTCTGTCTCTGCGTCTAGTTTCCATGGGTAAACCTCCAGTCTGCCTGGTGCAGATTGTCGATTTGCCTTCACCTTCCACATACAGAGAAAACAACCAGCGCCTCTCACCCCGCCCCATCAGGTCCCAGCACCACCCTGGCCCAAAGAAATGCTTGCTCCTGAATTTGCAGGGCACCATCCCAAGCTCACCCAAACCCCTCCATTTCTGAGGCCCACCTCTGCAAGGAGCCCCGGACCTTGCACAGTAGGGGGAAAAAGCCATCGGGGGTGGCCATGCCCTGTCCCCACGCCTGCCTGCAGAGACCCCCACCACCTCCCATTGGGTTCACCCCACACCCTGACACCACTTGCCCACTCCCCAAAGGGAAAATGAGGAGATGGAAAAGTATTTCCAAACCTTGCTTAAAAGAAATAATAATAATAATTAAAAAAAAAATGGATGACCACCGCCTGCCTGGCAGGAAGGGAGGAGAGGCAGGGGTCACACCACTGCTTGGAGCAAAGCTTTCCCTCCTGGTGCCGCTGGAAAATCCACGGGAACACGAGTCCTTGGTGGGGGGCTCGTCTGCCAGCCTGTGGGGCCAGCCTTCGTATCCCCATGTCCAGTGACCTACTTTAGGTATTTCGCCTTGTCCTCTGCCGCACAAAAGCCGGCTGAGAGCCGCAGAAAGGGGAGGCACAGGTCAGGCCTCATTCAAGGTCCTGCGTAGCCCAGAGGAAGCATAACCTAATTTTCACAGTCAGCCCTCAGTCTGCTGGGGAGAGAGGCTTCTCTGGCAGCTTTCAATCTATTTCAAAACAAATGGGAAATCACAAGAAGGGCAGCCTCCTCCTGTTGTTTGTCTTGGTAGTGGAGTTCTGCTGTTGTGCTGTTCGGATTTTCTAGTTTGCTCCCAGGTTTTGCAGTGAAAGCAAGCCTTGCCGCCAGGGGACAGAGGGTTTGGCAGGGGGACAAGGAGCCGCCGGCCCTAATAGCACTCTGCAAAGCAACAGGAGTGAGGGTTTGTTGCTTGGAGAAAAGTATATTCACGGGACAGAAAATGAGCAGCAGTAGAAGTGGTACACTGAGCTCACCAGGTCACCCCTGAAAATGCCTGCTTCAGGCCACTTGCAGCTCCAGGACTCAAAACTCCTGGTCAGCCAGCCCCAGGAAAACTCAGAATAACTCGAAAGCCTGGCGCCCCGTCCCAGTTCTCCTCGCAGAGATGTGGAGTTTGTTCCTTCGTGGCCCCGCACAGGAGGAGCCACAGCTGGGCTGGTGAAGTCCCCGCTGCTCAGAGGGACGAGCCCTCACTTTGTCCAGAGGCAGGGCTCCATGGGGAGCAGCTGAGACCAGACCCAGCATTAACTAGCAATGCTGCAGGAAAGCGCCGTCCTTCTTGGTAGGAGCATCACCCCTTCCACGAAATGACAAAGAAACGTTGACTTTGCCTAGGTTAAGAATGCCAGGGCATGAATGCAGGCGCCCAGGGGGCAGCTGGCAGGCAGGTTTCCACCCCACGCTGTGGCGAGCACCAGGCGGCCCAGCAGGACCAGCAGCAGCTGCTTCTCGGCCTGGGGGCCGTGCCTGGCTGGTTTTCAATTAACAACCCGTAGACGCAAAATAACAGTGGGAAGCGCAAGGTGAAGCAAACTGGGCTGTAAAACATGAAGATGGAAAATGTGTGCTCCACAGAGGAGGCTGCAGACTTGTGGGACTGGAATCGGCAGTGGCGGCGCTCAAGATGGCAGCACGGCTCCACCAGACCCAGCGCGGCCTGCTCGTGCTGACATGGGGCACGCTCATCTCCTGCTCAGTGCCTGCCACCTGCATTGTCTGCACTGGAAGCTGTAAGCACTGGCCCAACAATGCAAAAAGGTGATTTACATTTATTTGAATGAATTACTGTCCAGGAGAGCCAAATCACTGAGACCTGCTCTGCTCTGCAAGGGAGCAAAATAGGCATTGAAAGAGTCATTTTTCTAACAATGGCTTATTGATATCACTGAAACATTAACAAGGAGACTGTCAGCAGAGTCATGAAGTGTTCATTTAAAGTGTGCCAAAGGTGGAAAATGTCTGAAATCCTTCACAGCCTTGACCAAGAAATGCTGAGTGCTGTGAGCCAACTGCACGGGTCAGTGTAACGCATCCGATAGGTTCTCACCTTTTTCTTCCTGACTACAATGTCTACAGAGATACCCACTATGATCATACACCAATGGCACCGTGACCAGTGAGGTGAACACAACAGCGTTCCCGGCAGTACTCTCACATGAAGCTGAACTTCGCTGCAACATTTCTCTCAGCTCTTTGGATGTTTTTTTCTTCAGCACTACTCCAAGAGCGTGTCAAAAATAATTTCAGACCTATCATCCAGACTATTTTTTTAAATTGTTATGTACACCAAAAAGCTAATTTTCTGGTTAAATCCCATTTGTCATGAACAAAATCTGTTTATACACAAGATTACAATCAGGAATTGAAACATGGCTAATCTGGGGCTGGCAATTCACAGAGTTAATTCCAAATTCTCCTTTATTCTCCTTCAGAAACAACAATAACAACGCCAAAACACATATATGCACACATCATCACTCAGCAGCAAAGAGATGGGTACACTCTGAAATTCCTGCTTCATTTTTTACTTTTTACCCTGTTTCATTTTGGGGTGAGAAAATAGGGCGATGCGGTCAGCCCTGCCTGCCCTGCACACCCTGCCAGGTGAGAGGAGCACGTCGGTGGGCAGCAGTGCGGGGTCGTCCCCCACCCACAGGACCACCCCACCCTCGTGCCCAGCTTTCTCCAGCCAGACATGGTCCCACCTGCAGCCCTGTGAGTGAGGGTGCTGCTGAAGCCACCAGAGGGCTGCTCCTCTGCTGCTGCTGGACCTGGAACAGCAGCCACCACACCGCTGGAAATCAGGACAGCGCAGGAGCATGACTGGGGTTTTGCTTCTCTTCTGGTGTCCAGGTACCTGGAGGAGTCCAGAAGAAACCCAAGGTCAGGCACAAGGAGCAACACTGGGCATTGAAACCTTCCCGGCTCTGCTTGGTTGGGGTTTGTGAAAGCTGCAGGCAGCGACCCAGAAGCCAGGAGAAACAAAAGCCTGCCACTGACAGGGCTTTATTTTCTTGCCCCTAACGTAGATCAACAAAATGAGGAACTTCCAGAGGAGACCAAACAGAAGTTCAGGTGAAAAGCCCCGGTGCAACATGAGTAATGGGCCTGAACAATGTTTGCTTTGATTCCGCCCTTACACCTTGGCCCTTCAAAATGCTCTGAGCATCAAAAAAGTACTTATTTTTCCAGAAACCAGAAGTCTAGGAATAAATATATTTCTTACATATGGTAGGCCTAAACGCCTTTCGTATCTGTACAAATCCATGAAGTGCCTTCATGAAAATGTGTATGTTCAGGGAAGCCACAGACACTTTTTTACAAACTTTTTTACAGAAGCCTAAGCTTATTTTTTTTTTTCTGTATTTTGTGTTTGCATTGCAATATCAGGTCTCAGTGTTGACCCCTACAGAAGTAACTTGATTTTCTGTTTACAAGTCAGCAGTGTCGGTGTTTGCTATTTCGCTATTTTTACCTTTTCTTATTTTAGAGGTGTTCCAGCAGGCTCAAGTATTCAAATAGAATTTTTGTGCATGTTTTGGTGCCATCTCCATTATTAGACACATCCATTGTTACACTGAACTAACCATAATTCTCCCAGAAACCTAGCTAACCATGGAATAACTCTGCTAATCTCTTTTTCTCTTAGTTAAATTAAATTGATGCAAAAAAAAAGCAAGCCCTACAGATAATTTCAATTTTCCCAACATTTCCATTATTTTTGTGAAGAAATAAAAAAAAAAAAAAAAAAAAAAAGGCCATCCCAGGCCCTACAGTGCTCCCAGCAGCTGTCCCCTGTCCCCAGCCACTGGCCAAGAACCAAACGTGCCTGAGCAGCTGTGTGCTGGGGATGGCACAGCTCAGGCCAGGGTGGCTCCAGGCACCAAGATCTCCATCCAGTGCTCACCTGGAGTTGTTCAAACTGGAGAAGAGAAGGCTCCGGAGAAACCTCAGCACAGCCTTCCAGTATATAGAAGAAGCTTATAAGGAAGCTGGGGGGGAGAGTTTTCACAAGGGCATGTAGCAATAGGGACAATGGTTTTAAACTGGAAGAGGGTGGATTTAGAATAGATACAAGGATGACATTTTTCGCTATCAGCATGGTGACACATATTTGAGTATGTTACTCAAAGAAGCTGTGGAAGCCCCATCCCTGTAAGTGTTCAAGGCCAGGCTGGGTGTGGCTTTGGGCAACTGCATCTAGAGAAAGGTGTCACTGGAAAGGGGTTGGAACTAAATGGTATTTAAGGTCCCTTCCAACCTAAACCATTCTGTGTACACTGAATCTCAACTGATATGGTCCAAGGTACAGCAGCATCCGAATGCTGTAGGAGTCAGACCACACCTTGCTAGCTCAGCAAAGGACTGGATTCAGTTCCTAATAACTGTCCATGGTTCATGTGGGTTTTCTGTAGGGTTTACCTGGTAAAGAGACCTGGATATTGCACATTTCATGGCAACAACACTGGCCTTTGGCCACCACAGGGTTTTGTGTGTCCTGAGCAGAAGGGAAACTTCATATCCAGCCCAAGCAGCAAGCAAGTTAACCTGTGTGGAAATGTAGGGCATTGTCTGTTGGCTTGTGCTCTAAAATACACCATTTGGCTTTTGATAAAGCAGAAACACTCCAAACGGCCTGCAACAAAGCAGCCAATAACCCCTGACTAGATTCTGCTAAATTCTGCCTGGTTATTTCACAAGTGACTCCCTCTATTCCAGACTCAAACACCAAGCCAGCCAATTGGTCCCATGGTCCTTCAGGAGACTCAAAAACTGCAATCACATCCCTCATTCTATGTATTAGATATTAACTCTACATTGCATCTTTATGAATGCTTTTTGTATCTAAAATCTAAATGAAAGAAGGCTGGACTGTGAAGTTACCATATCGCAAACAAGTTGAAGCAATGAAAAGGTGAACCACAAACTGAGAAAAATAATATTTCTTGCACAGCTGAACACCTCGTTAATACAGGACTTAAAACAAAGCATTTAGAAATGCAGAGAGAGCTACAAAGCCGCCTTGTAACAGACTTTCCCCTTTCACAGCAAATTGTACAAACCAAAATATGTTTTCCATAATTTTTAAAAAATGGACAAAAGACTCTCTGCCACCTCTCCCTGAATTAAACTTCTGAACTTTGTCTTATTGCATTGTTTTGCTACAATTCTTTCATACTTTCATACATATGATACATGTATTTCATTGCAAAATCATATTTAAAGTACAGCTGCTTAAGCAGAACACTTTTTTTCCGCTCTTCCTAGAATGAAATATTCAGGGAACATTATGGATTTCATCAGGTGGTGTGTCCTGGTGGGACAGCATTGCACAGGAAGATGGCTGGTCACTTCTAGCAGAGGGGCTCTGGGGGGTCTCAGAATCACAGAGGGTGGGAAAGACCTTCAGGATCATCAAGTCTAATGGTCAACCTACAGAGTCTCAGCACTAAACCGTGTCCTTTAGCACCCCATAGACATGTCTGTTAAATAGCTCAAGGGATTTCACCACTTCCCTGGGCAGCCTGTTCCAACACTTGACCACTCTCTCCGTAAAGAAATTGTTCGTAATGCTCAACATAACCCTCCCGTGGTGTGATCTGAGACCATTTCCTCGTGTCCTATCCCTTCTCACCTGAGAAAAGAGACTGACACCCTCCTTGCTGCAACCTCCCTGCAGGTAGTTGTAGACAGCAATTTTCACAACAGTTACTGTTTCAGTACCACTTTCTTTAAATGAATCAGTAAACATCAAGTTTCCTTTGGTGAGCTTGTAGAGCATTTTATAGAGTAATAACCCCTATATTTTAGCTGCCACTTGATTAAATTGCCGCTACATCATTTTTCACTTCTCCTATCTGCAGCACAATCACTTGCTTTCGAATCCCTGCAAGGATAAGAACAGCAGCTGTGCCAGGTCTCTGATACAGATGCGCACGCACACAAACTGGTTTCACACCTCTACCCCAAACATGGAGAACAGACTTTTCCCTGCTCACAAGGCTTTAGGGAAGTTCCCTAACTTCTTTCCTTAATAACAGGCCCACACAGCTGGGATAACACTTCCTCAGTGTTTCATTTGCATTTATCTACATATTTAAGAAGATTGAATGTGAAAATGCTGCGAGCTGAAATCCCCTTGGATGCAGAGCATGTCTCCCACCACCAGAACCACTCACCCAGTTACCTTCACACGGGTGCAGAGTTCTCCTCCTTCCTGGGCTCTGCCGTCATTTGATGAAGCAGCACCCTGCGGTGTGCTCACAGCAGAGCAGCAAGAGTACATCGCCTGATGCTTGACTTGAACTTGAAGTGACCTGAGATCACAGAGGGAAAAAGATTGGGCCACAATCCCAATTCGCTTCGGTACTTCTTTGTAGCATACTGCAATGTCTCATTACGCTTCTTGCCACGTAAAGAGTCAGTGATGTAGATATCAGAGGAGCTTCGCTGCTGTTTAATATTGACTCTACTAGTAACTGTAATAGTTTGTTGAACATCTTAGAAAAATCTCCAGGGTGAACATTCACTCATCAGAGCTTGCTCTTAAAATATTTGCAGCAATCTCCTAAAACTTCTTTCTAGCAAGAGAACAAGTTTCTGAACAAATATTGTTCCTGTAAATAAACACTTTCCCAAAAGATCAAGTTTTTTACTGTATCTACTGGAGTTAGTCTGACATCCCTAAAAGCTCTCAGTGCTTGTAAATCACAAATTTAATCATTAGCAGGTTTCTGTATTCTCTAATCCTGTGTGCAACCTCAGCAGCAAGAAGTGACTGCCACGACTTCGAGCAGTATCCTTCCTCTCAGTGAGCTTTCAAGTTTTTCAGCAGCTGAACACAGTTAAATCTACCTCTCTCAAGGTATGGTGACAGATACTGTGTCAGATCATTCTGTCTCTGGAGAAGGGAGAGAGCACTCAAGAAGTCCAGGCATAAATCTCCTAATCTGTACCAGTGTAACTCCAGAGATATTCATGATTTCAACAGCCAGTTTTCTTTTATCATCTGAAAGACTGATAAGGTCAGAGAGAACACTGTGTTATGAGATTTCTCAAAGTGACTTGCCAAGAATTGCTGACAACAACACACCTGAAGAACAATAGTGCAGATTACCAACCTTCACTCACCGGCATCACCTGACCCGGAACCCAGCTGAATTTACATCACGGTTTATGCCTGAATAAATCTAAATAAAGGTCCTGGAAAGTCTTTCATACTTCATTTGTTTGTGGTTACACTGTGGCCCCAACACAAGCAGACTGAGCAGGGAACCGCTGAGGAGGCTCTGAATGGCTTCCAGGGCTGATGCAACACCTGAAGAGCAAGGCGGGCACTGCAGAGGTGTCCCACCTTGTGTTGGTGAGACATCCCAAGCAGGCTCTGTATGTAAGGCCGGCACTTGAAAGTACACAAGTAAGTAAAAGCACAGAATGTTTTGTATGAAAAGAAATGAACAATAAGAAGATGAGATGACATGGCAGAAGTGTTGCATCTGCAAGATCTTTATTGAGGTGGAGCAACATTTTCCCAGTATTTTACACAGCTTTGTGTAAAAATCAAGGCTCTGCGAAGCCTGTGTTAAGAAGTCAACCAAGAAAGGCTGCATCATCTTTAGCTACAAGTGCATGTAGCTCCGTACCTCAGCCCTAGCAGGGACCTCTGGAGATAACCAGTACGTTTGGACATGTACAGGGCCAGCACATGGTGGTATCTTGTTGCTTCCCCACAGCTTTCAGCCGAGAGTTTACCTCACCCAGAAGCTGCATTTTTGTGCTTGAATTGGTACGTGGGTACCATAAGGTCTCATGAACTCCTGACAACTTATTTTCTTAGGTCAATGAGTTTGACTTCACTTATGGGAGAAATTATAAAGCTATGGACAAAGGAAAAACAAACAAACAAACAAAAAACCTATTTGTATTTTCGAGGAACTACAACAAGCTCTCCAGTGTGTGTCACCAATGAGAGCTTCTCACTTGAGCTGTGTGCTGAAGCACATGGTAATCAAGGGTTTATAAAGCAAAAAGGACTTAAAAATGCAACTGTGATTACAAAGATTTAGGAGTGCCAGGCATAACAAGATTCCCACCCAGCACTGCTCAGGTCCAAACGCCAACCCCAACACATCCCTGAGCCAATACCTGTCTTATGCTTCCTGGCAATGAACAGCGTTCTGCTGGCACACCCAAGACTTATCTGCTAAAAAGCACAGAGCAAAATAAAATATTGAAGACATTTATGAAGTATCACTGATAAATTGTACACCTAAAATTCAGGTTTTCCAATTCCCAGACTCCCTGGTGTCTGAAAATAACAGTTTCTGAAAGAAGCCTATACCCCTCACCATGAAACACTAATACTATCTTCAGGCTTCACTTTGAGGTGTATGGCTTAGCAGAGAAACGTAAGTGCAATGAAGGGTTTAGGGATATTTGGAAGTAGACCATGAGCAGAATGTTTTATTTTCTTAAAGAAAGGCATTGTCTTGAGTCAAGGTGAATATGAAAATTTTATCCTTCCAAAACCAGCTGGATATTCTCTGCACTCTAGGAATCTAGTTTCTTGCACAACTGAAAAAACGCAGCTGATTGATAGGTACTCTCTCTGCTTTTATATGGGTAAAATAGGACTTTCATCAGCTCTCCTAGGGAAAGGACCACTGAAAACAATATAATTTACATACAGTGTACTTGTCCTGTTGATGACCTATATATATTTATATATACAAAGCCACGAGGGGGAACTGGTGCAAAGCTTATGAGTAAGGGAAGAAGACTGCATATTGGTCTTAATGCCTGAAAAAGAAATTGCAGGCAATTTAAATAAAACAGCAACAAACAGGTGCATTTCCAAGACAGAATATATATTATTCTGTACTAAAAGAGAATATCTGAAGCAAACTTCAGCTCAGCTCCAAATTATTTTTTCAAATGGGCACCTAAAGTCCTATTAAACTGTATCATGTGCAGATACAGATGTGAAGAGCAGGCACAAGATTAAAGAAACGCCTGGAAACAGCTTCACTAGCAGAAGTATATTTTACTAACACACCTTACATAGTAGTGCACATCATTATGTTAGGTTTAGCAACTTATGGCTTACCAGAGGCATTCTTAGCTTTCTAAATGTGAAATAAAAATCTAGAATTGGGATGAGAAAAAATGAGCATATGGGAAGGATATTCACTGTCTGCAGTGCGTGCAAACATTTCTACCAAGGAAGAAGATGTGGGGTGAATGGTCAAGGTCAGAGACCCCCAAAACTGTGTACATCACCCTTCTGGAGGAAGATGACAAAAAATTCCACTCCATCACCATGACAACTCGTGCTACATCATTGCCATGGTAACCAGATGAATATCATTAGTTTTTAACCACACGCATGGCGAGCAGGTGTCCAGTGCACCAATGAGGAGGAGCCACTACTGCAGCCACCACTGCCACCATGGCCACCACTACCGCGAGCACTTGGCTCTGCCAGTCGTGCCCAACACATCTTTGTGCTTTCACCTGACCTCTTTCTGCACTTCCCAGCCACCGTCCAAGCTCCCCACCACTCACTTCCAGCTCTCAAAACTAAGTTCATCTTGTTGCTGGAGTGCTAGAGTGCTTTTTTTTTTTTTTTTTTTTTTCCTCCCCAGTGATTTATCAGGCTAAAATTAAATGCCACTAGAAAATTTTCATCTTCATGATGAGTCATTCAAAATCTGCTCTATTAAACCAGCGCACCATGGGGTAGCTTTACACTCTGCATTTGCGTCCCACACACACAGTTGCAATATCAGTTCAAAGGCACTGTCCTGTCCCCTGAAGAGCTGCGATTTCAACACAGTCATGACGAAAGAATGTGTTTACTGCACGCCACCAAAATCCACATTATCATATTCTAGTGCTGGTTCAGCCAGGGCCGCAGCCTCCCCGGCAGGGTTGTCATCGTGTGTGGTGATGTACGACAGCAGCAGGAGAAACACAAACTGACACTCTTCAGATGACATCAAAGCCCAGTAATTTGCTGCTGGGTAGTGTTTTTCATCCAGCTATCTTCCAGCATGGAAAAAAAGGAAGAATAAGTACAACTGCTAATGGATTTTGACTCAGACTGGGGATGGGAGGTGAAACATGGTTGATGGATGAGTTTGGCCATCAGCACAGACTTCTGTAGCAGGTCTGGGAGGGATTTGTGGCACGGCTTCACTTCCCATGGACACAGCTCTGTGCAAGGTAGACTACCAAAACATTCCAATGTACATTGGGCTTAAACCCTAGCCTGATGCTGCCTTTGCCTCCCAGCATGGCTTCCTTGAATGCCTTTCCCTCACAAAACAAATCCTGCTTGGGGAGCACACGCTGACAAAGATGAGAAGTGATTGAGAGAAGCCTCCTTGGGAGCCTTTGCATGGAAAGCTGGCACATGCTCACCTTTGATAGACAACTACTCAAATTGAAAAGAAATAGATAATACCCCCTCCCACCCCACCCCACACCCCCTCCCCCGAAGGGAAAAAAAAAAAAAAAAATCTTCCTAGAAGCATATGTCAAAAGATGTAGGTTTGAATAGATTTGCCTCACTGCAGGATCATGTCTTGACCAGTTCTGGAGCTGAGTTTGGAGCAAGAGAGCTGACAAAGAGACATTATCAAACTCCCTAAATGGACTTCAACAGTCATTAGATCATATTGCACTGTCTTGGCAAAAGATAATTTTGTTCTTCTGTTGTGTAGGAAGAAGAATGAGGAAAAGAAATATTCTATACAAAGCAATGCAATTTTAAGTGAATGGGTAGTTTCCAACAGAAAATCATAAAAGCCTTTTTACATTTTTCTTTCAATTCATTGAAAAAGTCCCTCACAAAGGAGATGAAACAAAATAATTTTAGCATTCATATATATATTAAGGTATGAAACTAGATACTTGTTATTGCTGTTTACAGTTGAAATAGAGCTGCATAAATAACTCGATAGGAAAAAAAAAGCCAACAATACTAAAACAAACCTGACTAGAGCAGTAAAATCTACTGCATGTTTATAAACGTGCAGGAGAGTTTAAATTATTTTATCCTGGATACAGATTTATTCCAAAAATACTTTTTTTTTTTTTGTCTTAACACTACCCTCTAGTGGCAGATTTTGTTTCACTGAAGCAAAAATATAGTTCAGTGTATTGATCTTACACATCAAAAAATGGTACAAAAATTGCAAACAGATATTTGCTTACCTGAGTTGAATTTAACGCCTACACTCTGCAGTCTTGAAGAAATGTCAGCTTTGAAAAAAAGCTGTATCTGGATTGTCTCTAAATATAACTTATAAAAGAAGTGTCTAAGAAAATCCTATCATGAAAAGCACAAAATAATTAAATCTATATAAAGCATGGCTGCAGAATAACCTTCCAGATGGATAAGTTCTTTAGTGCTTGGTGAGCAAATTATACTCTGAAGCATGAAGCTTATGTTTTTAATATACTATTACTGTATCAACTCCCTGAAGACATTTCAGCTGACAGCTCTGAAGATAAGTACAGCAAGAACTTAAAACCGTTCAGTTTTGGACTTTGCACCTCTTTCTTGACTAGTTGGATATACTATAAGATCATTGGTAAGTGTATTTTTGTTTGTTTGTTTCTTTGTTTTAAATGTTCTCTTCCCTGGGAACTACTTAGCAGTGTTCCCTAAGAATCTGCTCTAGAGCATTTAGAGGTCCATGAAAGCTGGTTGTTTTTCAAGAACCACCTTTAAAAGCCTGGGAGCAGGCAATCCTGCAAGTCTAGCAAACAGGACATAAGACTGGCCTGGCTGAACAGGGATGTCCTTCTGGAACTAGCATGGAAAAAGAAAATCTGAGACCTCTGGAAGCAAGCTCTAGCTTCATAGGCAGATTACAGAGCTGCAGTTCTCATCTACAGGGAGAAAACAAGAAAAGCCAAAGACCAACTTGAGTTGTCACTGGCCACCGTGGTGTCAGACAACAAAAAAAGGTTTTTTCAAGTATGAATACAGCAAGATGTCAAAAGAAATCACTGAAATGATACTGGGAGTGGATGGCCACCTAAAAATAAGGAGAAAAAGGTAGAGGCCTTCATATACAGCACCACCCCACCACCTTGTCTGCCCTGCCTGTCCCTCCTGAGGAGCTTGTAACCATCTATTGCAGCACACCAGACACAGGACACATCCCACCGGGTTTCACTTACGCCGATGATGTCGTAGCTCTGGGACTGGGCCAAGACTTCTACCTCATCCATTTTATTCCTCATACTGCGTGCGTTTGCATAGAAGCACCCTCATTGTACACTGCTCCTGATGGAGCACACCGAAGGACCTCACTAGCACACCACGCCTCTGATTCTAGCACACCACCCCTTAACTTATCACTGGTGAGTCTGGTTTTATCCCTTTCCCACTTTGGCTCTAGTTTAAAGCCCTATCTATCAGCTCTGCTAATTCCTGGGCAAAAATCCTTTTCTCCCTCTGAGAGAGGCGCATCCCATCTGGTGCCAGCAGGCCTGGTGTCATGTAGACCTTCCTATGATCAACAAACCCAAAGTTCTGCTGGCTGCACCAGTCTCGAAGCCATGTATTGATGAGCTGAGTCTAATGGTCAACATTGATCCCTCCTGTCGGAAGGACAGAGGCAAACACAGCCTGTGCCCCTGAACCTTTAACCAGTCACCCCAAAGCCCTAAAGTCCCTTTTGATTGCTCTTGGACTTCTCCTTGCTATTTCATCATTACCAGCCTGAAAAACCAATAGCAGGTAGTAGTCGGTGGGCCGTCCCAGGTGAGTGCCTTTCCTGGCAATGTCTCTCACCCAAGCCCCAGAGAGGCAGCAGACTTCCCTGGGGGTTGGGTCCTGTCAGCATATCGGGCCCTCTGTCCCTTTCAGAAGGGACATATATATGACAATAACCCTTCTCTCTTTCATGGCAGAAGATGTGGGAATGCAGGGGATAGGTTGTTATTACTACTGCTAGTAGGGGAGTGGTTGGACCAGATGGTCCTGGAGGTCTTTTCCAGCTTCCTGGCGCAGATAGCTTCCTGGCGCAGCTGGTTAGTGAGCCTACCAGGGGAGGTGCCCCGCTAGACCTTCTCTTCACAAACAGAGAAGGACTGGTGGGAGATGTGGTGGTCAGAAGCTGTCTTGGGCAGAGTAACCACGAAATGGTGGAGTTCTCTATTCTTGGAGAGGCCATGAAGGGGACCAGCAAAACCGCTGTATTGGACTTCTGGAGGGCTGACTTTGAGCTGCTCAGGACACTGGTTGGCAGAGTCCCCTGGGAGGCGGTTCTGAAGGGCAGAGGAGTCCAGGAAGGCTGGGCGCTCTTCAAGAGGGAAATCCTAATGGTGCAGGAGTGCTCTGTCCCCACGTGCCCAAAGACGAGCCAGCGGGGAAGAAGACCGGCCTAGCTCAACAGAGAGTTGCAGCTTGAGCTTAGGAGAAAAATGAGGGTTTACAATCTTTGGAAAAAAGGGCGGGCCACTGAGGAGGACTATAAGGATGTTACGAAGCTGTGCAGGGACAAAATTAGAAAGGCCAAAGCTCATCTGGAGCTCAACCTGGCAACTGCCGTTAAAGACAACAAAAAATCTTTTTACAAAGACATCAACGCAAAATGGAGGACTAAGGAGAATCTCCATCCTTTACTGGACGCGGGGGGAAACCTTGTTACGAAAGATGAGGAAAAGGCGGAGGTGCTCAATGTCTTCTTTGCCTCAGTCTTTAGCGGCAATACCGGTTGTTCTCTGGATACCCAGTACCCTGAGCTGGTGGAAGGGGATGGGGAGCAGGATGTGGCCCTCACTATCCACGAAGAAATGGCTGGCGACCTGCTAAGGCAATTGGATGTGCGCAAGTCGGTGGGGCCGGATGGGATCCACCCGAGGGTACTGAGAGAACTGGCCGAGGAGCTGGCCAAGCCGCTTTCCATCACTTATCAGCAGTCCTGGCTATCGGGGGAGGTCCCAGCTGACTGGCGGCTGGCAAACGTGACGCCCATCTACAAGAAGGGCCGGAGGGCAGACCCGGGGAACTACAGGCCTGTCAGTTTGACCTCAGTGCCAGGAAAGCTCATGGAGCAGATTATCTTGAGAGTCTTCACGCGGCACTTGCAGGGCAAGCAGGCGATCAGGCCCAGTCAGCATGGGTTTATGAAAGGCAGGTCCTGCTTGACAGACCTGATCTCCTTCTATGACAATGTGACGTGCTTGTTGGTGATTCAAAGATCGAAGCCGAAATTTCCTTAAGTGGTATATTCTTTATTGCAGCGCTGGATGCACGGGGGATCTCTCCACCTATCGTGCATGTTCAAAGTAACAAACTATCTCATATTTATACAGCAAAACAATGACTATTCTATTAATGTCTGTACGTATTCATTACCTAAACCCGCCTACTCTTGCTTCATATGCTAATTAGCTTATCAGTCCTCGCGCAAAGCCTTCCAAGAATTGTGGGCCGGGGTCTTCGGGATGTGGGCAGTGGTCTTTGGGAGGAAGACCGTAGGTCTTCCTCGTGATGCACTTTTCACCTTTTGCTTAAAAATGCCAGGTTGGATGAATCAGTTGTTTTCCAAGCTGCAGAAATGCTGAGTTGGCTTTTGGCCTAACTGAGAGTCGGCAGATAGCGGGATGTCTCAGTTAACAAGACATAACAGAAGGTTGACTCAAATTATCTCAAGTCTCAGCCTGACTGAGGGTCGACAGATAAGGGGATGTTTCAATTAACAAGATGCTTCAACATAACAGAAGGTCGACAGATAACAAGATATCTATTTTGTTCTCATTAATTTTTAACCACCAGATTTATTCTATCCTAAAGTGAGTTTATACAATGTCAGTGGATGAGGGAAAGGCTGTGGATGTGGTCTACCTTGACTTCAGCAAGGCTTTTGACACCGTTTCCCACAGCATTCTCCTCAAGAAACTGGCTGCTCTTGGCTTGGACTGGCGCACACTTTGTTGGGTTAGAAACTGGCTGGATACCGGGCCCAAAGAGTCGTGGTGAATGGAGTCAAATCCAGTTGGAGGCCGGTCACTAGTGGCATTCCCCAGGGCTCGGTGCTGGGGCCGGTCCTCTTTAATATCTGCATCGATGATCTGGACGAGGGCATTGAGTGCACCCTCAGTAAGTTTGCAGATGACACCAAGTTAGGTGCGTGTGTCGATCTGCTCGAGGGTAGGAAGGTTCTGCAGGAGGATCTGGACAGGCTGGACCGATGGGCTGAGGTCAACTGCATGAAGTTCAACAAGGCCAAGTGCCGGGTCCTGCACCTGGGGTGCAATAACCCCAAGCAGAGCTACAGGCTGGGAGATGAGTGGTTGGAAAGCTGCCTAAATATGAGCCAGCAGTGTGCTCAGGTGGCCGAGAAGGCCAACGGCATCCTGGCTTGTATAAGAAGCAGTGTGGCCAGCAGGGCTAGGGAGGTGATTGTCCCCCTGTACTCGGCTCTGGTGAGGCCGCACCTCGAGTACTGTGTTCAGTTTTGGGCCCCTCGCTACAAGAAGGACATCGAGGTGCTTGAGCGGGTGCAGAGAAGGGCGACGAAGCTGGTGAGGGGCCTGGAGAACAAGTCCTACGAGGAGCGGCTGAGGGAGCTTGGCTTGTTCAGCCTGGAGAAAAGGAGGCTCAGGGGCGACCTTAATGCTCTCTACGGGTACCTTAAAGGAGGCTGTAGCGAGGTGGGGGTTGGTCTGTTCTCCCACGTGCCTGGTGACAGGACGAGGGGGAAGGGGCTAAAGTTGCGCCAGGGGAGTTTTAGGTTGGATGTTAGGAGGAACTTCTTTACCGCAAGGGTTGTTAGACATTGGAACGGGCTGCCCAGAGAAGTGGTGGAGTCACCATCCCTGGAGGTCTTTAAAAGATGTTTAGGTGTAGAGCTTAGGGATATGGTTTAGTGGAGGACTGTTAGTGTTAGGTCAGAGGTTGGACTCGATGATCCTGAGGTCTCTTCCAACCTAGACATTCTGTGATTCTGTGATTTCCCCACGTGATAAAGTAACTAGGCTCAAGAGCTCACGAAGAGGGAAGTCTATGGCTAGTTTAATGAGGAAGAGGCTTGCAGCTCTTTCTCAAGGGCCTCGATGATCATGGCTTGCTGCTGGGCCGTGGCTTCCAGTCTGGCTTGTCGAGCTTCGAGCCTAAGAAAGACATACAAGCAATTATAGTCGCGTGGATACAGCAGGCCTCAAGAGTATTAAGCCGGGAAGAAGAGCATGAGTAGCAGAGCCCCAAGCAAAAGCATCTTTCAGAAGCCTGCACGAACTTGCTGTGCGGCAAGAAGGCAACCCTCTGGCTTTCACACAGTCCCCGAAAGTGAAACCTTGCTCCCCCTCTCGTACTCCCTTACCATTGCATGCGCTCCTCCAGATGTTTCATAACCGCAGCTGCAGCAGATGCTACCGGAACGCTTTGCTGTTTCACACGAGAAGCTGTTACTTCCCTCTCCATCTTCTCTATAGCAATCTGCAGGCCAACTCCGTAATTCAAGCGCTGGATATGCTGTTGTTGCAATCGCAGCAGCTGTCAAATCGCAACAGGGATTCACACAAGTGAGCTTAGGCTTCACAAAAAGGAGTCGACAGATTCGACTCTCCAGGCACCTCTCAAAAGCCACGTTACATGTACGTCAGCATCTTTTGTACTGGCCCCTCTCCGACGTCTACCTTTGTTCCCTACCAGCCGGGCTTACACAAAGCCCCCCGACAGGAGCAGATCCCCACTTGGGTTTGCCACGAAAAAGGCCTGGGCCCCTGCAGAGGCGGCAGCAGACTGCCTTGCCATACCTTGTCTTTATTCTTGTCCAACTCCTTCTGCAAACGCCTCTTCTCTTCCTTCAGGTGCCCGTGGCGGTGCATCGGGTCTTCAAGAGGAGCTTGGGATTTGGGCTGCTCTTCAGGAGCACGGGGAAGCTCCTGCAGCAGCTGTCTGACCACACCCTGAAGAAACGGCATTACACGAGAATGCAGAAGTCAGTAAGGACGCGACAAGACGGGAGACGCGTTTACTCATTCGATCCTGTCAGTAGATCGGTCTGCAGCTGCAATTTGAACCTAAGAAATCGTGCCCGCCACCAGCAGGCGTCTGCACAACTAATCTGTGTCACTCTTCAGCACAGTCACCTGTGTATTGTCCTGAAAATGCGGCCGAGTTTCAGCATCCTGTTGTTCTGGAAGGTTTTCTTTCTCCTTCGCAGACCCCTGAGTGAGCAAGAACACAGACAGTCAGGCAGCGTGGAAGGGTTGCCCCGAAAGAACGCACCACTGCCCTGTCTTTCAGCACTTGGGATGCAGAAGCACAACGTCTGCCACAGCTTCGTCATCCTCAGAATCATACCTCAGCATTGGAACCTCCATCTTCACCTTCATCTCCAAATTCATCGTCCTCTATTGACAGCAGCAGCAAGGAATCTGCGAAGGAAGTCAGAAACGAGGCGCTCTGAGTGTCCGTTGCTCTCTGCTTTTCCCCATCCCTCAAGCCCTGCATCAAGTGACGCAGAGCGGTTCAACTCCGCAGTACAAATGCAGATAGGAAGTGTTTTCCCAGGGTGCCTTCGCACCCAGCCGCAGCACGGTATTCTCTTGGCTTCACCACCTCTTGCTGCCTCCTTTTCAGCAGGAGGTGCCTAAGCATGACAGCGCACGTGGCTCTAAGCAGCACCCCACAAGTGGCTGGGGGCATCCAGGAAGAGACTCTGGTGAGCAGGAGTCGTGGGGCATGGACAGTTTGGGCCATCTGGTCTCTGGACGACACCTCCAGACCCTGGTGTTTCGGGGCGCGTTGCACTGGCCAGGAGGCATTATAGAAGCACTGTGCAAAGCATCCTCGTGCTGACGGGAAGTCAACAGGAAAGAGTGCTCTTTCCGTAGCGCTAACAGAAAAGATCGCCCCATGACAACCATTTCCCTCTGAGGGATTCAACCTTCAGATCGCTTCCTGGGCAACGGAGTGTCCATCTCCGTCTCTCCAGGCTCCTTGTCAAATTTCAGGATCTGAATCTCTCCATCTCCCGCTTTCCCACTTGCAGACAAGGATTCACAAGGGTCATTATCTTGGTCTTGCTTCGCTTCTGCTGCTGCTAGGACAGCACCTGCAAAGGAGGTGATAAACCAGTCACTGTGTTTCCTTCACTCTCTTTCTCCCCATCACTCCAGCCCTGCGTCCCAGAAGTGGGTTATTACTCTGCTACAGGCCAGAGTGGGCTTTCCGCATCATCTCGTCCACTTTTAAGGATCCCGCCTACTCCGCTCAGCGCGAGTGTGCCTAATCGGTACCCACCAGTTGTCACTGGGCAGGAGCCTTCGGGCACTGCTGTGCCTTTTGCAGCATCTGCAGGAGACTCTCCCGGGACTTCCGAGCTCGCAGCTTCCTCCAGTATCTCATTCAAACTACAGACAGAAAGAAAGGGAATCCATTTGGGGAACAGTAACCACAGCCTCGCCTACAGTCCTCGCTAGAAAAGCAGCAGCCGTTCATTGTCCAGCCCGTACAGCTTCAGAGCCAGCCGATAAAGGGTTACACACACACTGCTGCTTGCGCTCCTCTTGCAGATTTCCTATTCATTCCAGGCACCTTCAGTCAGTCCGTAGATGCCTCTTCCCGTCTACAGGGTAACTCCCCGCTGCTGGACAGCTGTTACATCCTCTGTCCAGCCTGGCAGAGGGGAACTTGGGGCTCTGGAAGAGACCACTTGCACGTTTGCTTCTTAGCTAAACCTTGGAAGATAAATAAACACAAATTTGCTGCAGACCCGGGCTACTACTGAAAAAGGATGCGGGAAGGAGATGCATCCGCAGATGCCACTGAGCCCAGCCGACACAAAGGTCTCAACGCCTCCTTAAACTCCGGTGCCTCTGCAAGCAGTCCATACGACAGCACGGACATTTGGACAACCCCCTGCAATGAGCGACGCACAAAACTTACTCTGTGTTATGGAGCGCTGCGAAGTAATTCTCGGCTGACCTGCTGGTGACATCTTTCTTAAAAGGATCGGCACCATGCCGAAGAAGTTGTCGAATGATGTCCGTATCCCCCGCAACAGCAGCAATCACGCAAATATTCCTAGAGCATCCAAAACCAGGTGGAAAAGACATCAGCTTCGCCTTGCTGTTGTTTTAGTCCCCTCCCCGTTTGCCTCCCAGGCAACCGATTCCCCCCTTTCCTACAGGGACAGCAAAAGCAAAGGCAAAGCGCGAGCGACCTGCTGTTGGCTGGGACCTCAGGAGGTCTCCAGGCAGGTCTCCAGCTATCAGGTCAGACTGGGCTGCTCGGGGCTTCACCCATTCTGCCCTTCAAAGCCTCCTTCAGAGGCTGGAGGCTGCACAAACTTGTGTGCTGGGAGCACCGCAGACAATGCTTTCCTGCAGCCCTCAGCATGGAAAACAGCCCCTGCAGGAAGACCGCAGCCACCGCAGATCTGCTTTCACAAGGCATGCAGAAGGAACTCCCCCTGTGTGGCTCCAGCTTCTTTTGCAAAGCTCGGTCCTGTGCCTCTGATCAATATCACTTGAGCAATGCTAAGGAAACCCAGGCAAACTTTTGAAAAACCCTTCACCTTCCAGAGCAATCTCTCGCGTTCACGTTCGCTCCTTTTTCCAGAAGGAACTCTACCATCTCTTTGCAACTGCAGGAGACGGCGAGAGCAAGCGGCGTGCATCCCATCTGCAAGGAGAGAGAATCTGCCTTAGCATAGGAGAGAAAAGTGGCTTCGCTTTTTTTTTTGGAAGGACAGCCTTGCCCGAGCTACCAGGTTACCTTATTCTGAGCGTCAATCTGGGCATTGTGCTGGAGTAAGATCCCCGCCACAGACACGCTAGCAGTGTGGACAGCGAGGTGAAGGGCGGTGCCGCCGCCACGATCTGCGACGTTTGGGTCAGCGCCGTGCTCTAGCAGAACAGCCACGCAGCCTTCTTGCTTGCACGCTACCGCCTGGAGAGCAGAGACAGGAAGGGAATGACTCGCAAGGCCTACGCTGCTCTATGCCAGAGAGAGCTCCCCAACACGCGAGGGTCTCCAACGGGCAGGGAACACGTGCCCGTCCTGCGCTGACCGCAGCGCCCCCGTGTCTGCGTGGGCCTACGTCAAGAATGCCACCGGGAAGCCGTCGTCCCTCCGAGCGGAGCTGACAAGCCCCATCTACAGCAACGGCGTCGTGTTTTCACGTACCCTCATCAGGGGCGTGTTCTTCAGGTTGTCCCGTGGGTTCAGCTTGCACTTCTTCCTCAGCAGAAACTGAACGACATCCACGTGGCCATTGGCGCAAGCAAGATGCAGAGGAGTCCTGCAAATTCCAGATACGCCATGAAGGCAGACAGCCCCCGACGGGCCGGCCCAGGGCCCAGAGCGCTTCCGCCTGGGCTGGGCGCTTCCAGGCAGGGCCAGGGCCTGGCTGTGGGCACTGGCTGCCCCTTACCGCCCCTCCGCATCCCGCCAGTTGATGCACAGCTTCCTCAGCCACTGGTGCCGCTGCAGCAGGGCCAGGTCGCCGCGGGCAGCCGCGGCATGCAGCACAAGACCCCCTGCATGCTGCGTCGCGGACGAGGCCATGGCCCACCTCAGGGCAGTGGCACCAGGAGGCGCAGGGAGACGGGAGTTGAGACGGCTGGGAGCCCTGTGGCAGAGCAGAGGCACCACACGAGGGCAGAGCCGCAGCCACGCTCCCGGCCACACACGCGCTGTCGCTTCCCCAGTGGCGGCGACAGCACTGAGCTCTGCCTGCTGCAGGCAGCACAAGGCTTTGCTGCCCGGACACGGGCAGGGGGTCACAAAGGGTGTCACAAAGGGCGTCACCAGGGGCATCCAGCCTGGGGGCACCGCCCTCCGGGGGCAGGGGGCGCCTGCCCAGCACCTCCACTGCAGGGTGGCCTCACGGGCAAGAGGCACAGGGTGCGCGCAGGGTGGCCTGGGTCTTCACATGCAAGTTGGTGCCGGCCTGTGAAACTCTCTCCAGTGAGGAGGGATAGCACGTGAGGAGGTGTTGCGCCGGGGGAGGTTTGGGTTGGCCATTAGGAGCTCATGTTGCTTTTCAGTCCTTAAAAACGGCGACGGTCTGTGCATTGCACAGACATTGCAACCACTTTCTTGGCAATGGGGCTCGGGGGCTCAGCTTGACCAGTGCGCTTGATGGTCTTGAAGGTCTTTTTCATTCCCCAAGAATTCTGTCCTTCTACAACAGGCTAGATGCCAAGTTTATTGAATAGCAAGGTGGAGCAGCACGTGTGGAACGAAATGCAGGGGAGGAGCTGCACAAGGTGGAAGCCAGAGTTTTCCAGGCTTCCCTCATGTCTTCAGATCTGCACTTTGCTTTCTGGAATTCTGTGCTGTGCGTCCCCCTTACCAAACATGGGGCAGCTTCTAGATCCTTCTCACAGAAACTACCCCTATGGCCCCCTGCTACCAAAACCTTGACACGTAAACCTACTACATTATCTCAACCACGGGGCTTTCCAACCCCCATGGCCACATTCCCAAATCTCCCCCTTCTTTATTAATATCAACCATTTTCTCGACACGAATTACCACTCCATATGTAACACATACCATTAGCAGACTGGAGCAGTGAGACTAAAAGCAAACTAAAACCATTTCCCCCTCTTCCCACTCCTGAGCAGTTCTCTTCAAGACCTGCTCCCACACGGCTCCGTACCACAGGGTCCATCCATCCCCCAGGAGCAAACTGCTCCAGCACGGGTCCCTCACGGGTGGGCAGCAGCTCCCCCCAGACCCCCTCCCTGCTCCTGCGGGGGCTCTCCATGGGCCGCAGCCTCCTCCAGGCAACATCCACCTGCTCCACCTGGGGCTCCTCCACCCATGGGGGGGCTGCAGCATGGAGATCTGCAAAACAGACTTGGCATAGGGAGGTAGTAAGATTTATTGCTTATTACTAACAATCTAGAGAAGTACGAAACAAAGGAAAGAAACCAAAAGCACCTTCCCCCCAATCCACCCTCTTCCACCTCCTCCCCCCGAGCCGCACAGGGGAATGGGGGAATGGGGGTTATGGTGAGTCTACAGCGCTTCTTCTCTGCCGCTCATTCTCGGTCACTCTCGTCCCCTGTGCTGTGCGTCCCCCGTAACAAAACAAGGTGGAGCAGCATGTGTGGAACGAAATGCAGGGGAGGAGCAGCACAAGGTGGAAGCCAGAGTTTTCCAGGCTTCCCTCATGTCTTCAGATCTGCACTTTGCTTTCTGGAATTCTGTGCTGTGCGTCCCCCTTACCAAACATGGGGCAGCTTCTAGATCCTTCTCACAGAAACCACCCCTATGGCCCCCTGCTACCAAAACCTTGACACGTAAACCCACTACAGGCTCCAGCATCATCTCATCACCGCCGACTTTGACAGTTCTGCGGTGACTGGGGAAGGACAGGAAGGGAAAATGCTGCATGTTAGTTTTGTAGAAGCCTGGGCCACAGATGACGAAGCTGTGGCAGACGTTGTGCTTCTGCTTCCCAAGTGCTGAAAGACAGGGCAGTGGTGCGTTCTTTCGGGGCAACCCTTCCACGCTGCCTGACTGTCTGTGTTCTTGCTCACTCAGGGGTCTGCGAAGGAGAAAGAAAACCTTCCAGAACAACAGGATGCTGAATCTCGGCCGCATTTTCGGGACAATACACAGGTGACTGTGCTGAAGAGTGACGCAGATCAGTTGTGCAGACGCCTGCTGGTGGCGGGCACGATTTCTTAGGTTCAAATTGCAGCTGCAGACCGATCTACTGACAGGATCGAATGAGTAAACGCGTCTCTCGTCTTGTCGCGTCCTTACTGACTTCTGCATTCTCGTGTAATGCTGTTTCTTCAGGGTGTGGTCAGACAGCTGCTGCAGGAGCTTCCCCGTGCTCCTGAAGAGCAGCCCAAATCCCAAGCTCCTCTTGAAGACCCGATGCACCGCCACGGGCACCTGAAGGAAGAGAAGAGGCGTTTGCAGAAGGAGTTGGACAAGAATAAAGACAAGGTATGGCAAGGCAGTCTGCTGCCGCCTCTGCAGGGGCCCAGGCCTTTTTCGTGGCAAACCCAAGTGGGGATCTGCTCCTGTCGGGGGGCTTTGTGTAAGCCCGGCTGGTAGGGAACAAAGGTAGACGTCGGAGAGGGGCCAGTACAAAAGATGCTGACGTACATGTAACGTGGCTTTTGAGAGGTGCCTGGAGAGTCGAATCTGTCGACTCCTTTTTGTGAAGCCTAAGCTCACTTGTGTGAATCCCTGTTGCGATTTGACAGCTGCTGCGATTGCAACAACAGCATATCCAGCGCTTGAATTACGGAGTTGGCCTGCAGATTGCTATAGAGAAGATGGAGAGGGAAGTAACAGCTTCTCGTGTGAAACAGCAAAGCGTTCTGGTAGCATCTGCTGCAGCTGCGGTTATGAAACATCTGGAGGAGCGCGTGCAATGGTAAGGGAGTACGAGAGGGGGAGCAAGGCTTCACTTTCGGGGACTGTGTGAAAGCCAGAGGGTTGCCTTCTTGCCGCACAGCAAGTTCATGCAGGCTTCTGAAAGATGTTTTTGCTTGGGGCTCTGCTACTTCATGCTCTTCTTCCCGGCTTAATACTCTTGAGGCCTGCTGTATCCACGCGACTATAATTGCTTGTATGTCTTTCCTAGGCTCGAAGCTCGACAAGCCAGACTGGAAGCCACGGCCCAGCAGCAAGCCATGATCATCGAGGCCCTCGAGAAAGAGCTGCAAGCCTCTTCCTCATTAAACTAGCCATAGACTTCCCTCTTCGTGAGCTCTTGAGCCTAGTTACTTAATCACGTGGGGAAATCACAGAATCACAGAATGTCTAGGTTGGAAGAGACCTCAGGATCATCGAGTCCAACCTCTGACCTAACACTAACAGTCCTCCACTAAACCATATCCCTAAGCTCTACACCTAAACATCTTTTAAAGACCTCCAGGGATGGTGACTCCACCACTTCTCTGGGCAGCCCGTTCCAATGTCTAACAACCCTTGCGGTAAAGAAGTTCCTCCTAACATCCAACCTAAAACTCCCCTGGCGCAACTTTAGCCCCTTCCCCCTCGTCCTGTCACCAGGCACGTGGGAGAACAGACCAACCCCCACCTCGCTACAGCCTCCTTTAAGGTACCCGTAGAGAGCAATAAGGTCGCCCCTGAGCCTCCTTTTCTCCAGGCTGAACAAGCCAAGCTCCCTCAGCCGCTCCTCGTAGGACTTGTTCTCCAGGCCCCTCACCAGCTTCGTTGCCCTTCTCTGGACTCTTTCGAGCACCTCAATGTCCTTCTTGTAGCGAGGGGCCCAAAACTGAACACAGTACTCGAGGTGCGGCCTCACCAGAGCCGAGTACAGGGGGACGATCACCTCCCTAGCCCTGCTGGCCACACTGCTTCTTATACAAGCCAGGATGCCGTTGGCCTTCTCGGCCACCTGAGCACACTGCTGGCTCATATTCAGCCGACTATCAACCAATACTCCCAGGTCCTTCTCTGCCTGGCAGCTCTCCAACCACTCATCTCCCAGCCTGTAGCTCTGCTTGGGGTTATTGCGCCCCAGGTGCAGGACCCGGCACTTGGCCTTGTTGAACTTCATGCAGTTGGCCTCAGCCCATCGGTCCAGCCTGTCCAGATCCTCCTGCGGAACCTTCCTACCCTCGAGCAGATCGACACACGCACCTAACTTGGTGTCATCTGCAAACTTACTGAGGGTGCACTCAATGCCCTCGTCCAGATCATCGATGCAGATATTAAAGAGGACCGGCCCCAGCACCGAGCCCTGGGGAATGCCACTAGTGACCGGCCTCCAACTGGATTTGACTCCATTCACGACGACTCTTTGGGCCCGGTATCCAGCCAGTTTCTAACCCAACAAAGTGTGCGCCAGTCCAAGCCAAGAGCAGCCAGTTTCTTGAGGAGAATGCTGTGGGAAACGGTGTCAAAAGCCTTGCTGAAGTCAAGGTAGACCACATGCACAGCCTTTCCCTCATCCACTGACATTGTATAAACTCACTTTAGGATAGAATAAATCTGGTGGTTAAAAATTAATGAGAACAAAATAGATATCTTGTTATCTGTCGACCTTCTGTTATGTTGAAGCATCTTGTTAACTGAAACATCCCGTTATCTGTCGACCCTCAGTCAGGCTGAGACTTGAGATAACTTGAGTCAACCTTCTGTTATGTCTTGTTAACTGAGACATCCCGCTATCTGCCGACTCTCAGTTAGGCCGAAAGCCAACTCAGCATTTCTGCAGCTTGGAAAACAACTGATTCATCCAACCTGGCATTTTTAAGCAAAAGGTGAAAAGTGCATCACGAGGAAGACCTACGGTCTTCCTCCCAAAGACCACTGCCCACATCCCGAAGACCCCGGCCCACAATTCTTGGAAGGCTTTGTGCAAGGACTGATAAGCTAATTAGCATATGAAGCAAGAGTAGGCAGGTTTAGGTAATAAATACGTACAGGCATTAATAGAATAGTCATTGTTTTGCTGTATAAATATGAGATAGTTTGTTACTTTGAACATGCACGATAGGTGGAGAGATCCCCCGTGCATCCAGCGCTGCAATAAAGAATATACCACTTAAGGAAATTTCGGCTTCGATCTTTGAATCACCAACAAGCGCGTCACTTTGTCATAGAAGGAGATCAGGTCTGTCAAGAAGGACCTGCCTTTCATAAACCCATGCTGACTGGGCCTGATCGCCTGCTTGCCCTGCAAGTGCCGCGTGAAGACTCTCAAGATAATCTGCTCCATGAGCTTTCCTGGCACTGAGGTCAAATGACAGGGCTGTAGTTCCCCGGGTCTGCCCTCCGGCCCTTCTTGTAGATGGGCGTCACGTTTGCCAGCTGCCAGTCAGCTGGGACCTCCCCCGATAGCCAGGACTGCTGATAAATGATGGTAAGCGGCTTGGCCAGCTCCTCGGCCAGTTCTCTCAGTACCCTCGGGTGGATCCCATCCGGCCCCACCGACTTGCGCACATCCAAGTGCCGTATCAGGTCGCCAACCATTTCTTCGTGGATAGTGAGGGCCACATCCTGCTCCCCATCCCCTTCCGCCAGCTCAGGGTACCGGGTATCCAGAGAACAACCGCTTTTGCCGCTAAAGACTGAGGCAAAGAAGGCATTAAGCACCTCCGCCTTTTCCTCATCTTTCGTAACAAAGTTTCCCCCCGCGTCCAGTAAAGGATGGAGATTCTCCTTAGTCCTCCATTTTGCGTTGATGTCTTTGTAAAAAGATTTTTTGTTGTCTTTAACGGCAGTAGCCAGGTTGAGCTCCAGATGAGCTTTGGCCTTTCTAATTTTGTCCCTGCACAGCTTCGTAACATCCTTATAGTCCTCCTCAGTGGCCCACCCTTTTTTCCAAAGATTAGAAACCCTCATTTTTCTCCTAAGCTCAAGCCACAATTCTCTGTTGAGCCAGGCTGCTCTTCTTCCCCGCCGGCTCGTCTTTGGGCACGTGGGGACAGACCGCTCCTGCGCCATTAGGATTTCCCTCTTGAAGAGCGCCCAGCCTTCCTGGACTCCTCTGCCCTTCAGAACCGCCTCCCAAGGGACTCTGCCAACCAGTGTCCTGAGCAGCTCAAAGTCAGCCCTCCAGAAGTCCAATACAGTGGTTTTGCTTGTCCCCTTCATGGCCTCGCCAAGAATAGAGAACTCCACCATTTCGTGGTTACTCTGCCCAAGACAGCTTCTGACCACCACATCTCCCACCAGTCCTTCTCTGTTTGTGAAGAGAAGGTCTAGCGGGGCACCTCCCCTGGTAGGCTCACTAACCAGCTGCGCCAGGAAGCTATCTTCCACGCTCTCCACAAACCTCCTAGACGGCTTTCTCTGGGCTGTGTTGTGCTTCCAGGATATGTCAGGGAAGTTGAAGTCCCCCACGAGAACAAGCGCCAACAGTTTCGCAACTTCTGTCAGCTGCCTGTAAAACTCCTCATCCGTCTCCTCATCCTGGTTCGGCAGTCTATAACAGACCCCAGCCAGGATGCTTCCCTTGTTGACCTTCCCGCCGATCCTAACCCAAAGGGACTCAACCTTGTCATTCCCAGCCTCGAGTTCAACAACACTGATAGATTCTCTAATATAGAGAGCCACGCCACCACCCCTTCTGTGCTGCCTGTCCCTTCTGAAGAGCCTATAGCCAGTCATTGCAGTACTGCAGTCATGAGAGTGGTCCCACCACTTCTCCGTGATGGCAACCAAGTCGTAGCCTGCCTGCTGCACAATGGCTTCCAGCTCCTCCTGTTTGTTACCCATGTGCATTGGTGTAGATGCACTTCAGCTGGGCCATTGCCTTATCCCCCGGCCTTGCCATTGCTGTGGAACTTGCCACTGTGGTGGAACTCGACTGCCCACTCCAGCGGAACCAGGACAGATAAGGTTAGACTCTTAACAATGAGGCCATCAGGAATATAAAAGAGTTAAGAGGGAACAAAGAAGGGTGATTCAGGAGACTCCATGCAGTCTCGGCTTTCTTGTTCTCCAGCCTTTACAGCATGGAAGTTTCTGGGTGTTTGCTGTTGTTGTTACCGTCCAAGTTGTTTGACCAATGGAAAGTTGTTTTGAAAAGAACTGCTGTGGGGAGAAGGGTATAAGAGGGGAGCCTGCCCTCAAGATAAAAAAAAAAAAAAAGCAACACGATGAAGTTACATCAATAAAGAAGCAGGAAAAAGGAGTGAAGAGGAGCAGGCTGGCAGAACGGAGGCCAGGACAGGAACAGGCACATTGATTGCCTCATGAAGATAGGTTTGGCCAAACTCAGCAAACTGCTCAGAGAAGCTCGTACAGAAAGTCGCTGGAAACAGGCGGCACCAGAGCAGGGATCTCAGCTCGAGCTGAGAGAAGCGGACCCATGCACACAGCTGCCCCTCGCTGGTAAGCAGTTGCACATTATGGGGAATCACACGTCCTTAGGAACAAAGACTGTCCTGGTAACCTTACAGCTTATTCTCCTTATTAATTATTGGACAGTTTATGAGCCTGAAATATGGGACCAAACTGAGGTCAAGGTGTGGGACTCTGCAACTAAAAACGACAAGGTTGCAGGGGGATTGCTCGGCACCTGGCGAGCAGTCTCTGAGGCCTTAAAGAGCCCTGTGGGACCGCAGTCACAAACGTGTGGCTTGCCAGACAGTGAGGGAGCTGCGGGCTCCTTTACTGATCCGACTGCTACGCCATGGGCCCCTCTGCTGCCACAGCCATCGAAGGCCTTTGCTGTTCTGCCCCCTGCTGACCTGGACGTGCCTTTGGACCCAGGCCTATTGGCCTTGAAAAGGAGATGGATATGCTTTTCTTTGATCCGGGAAGAATGGGATACATAAGGCCTGAAGGCCCAGTTGCTTGACAACTTAAAGCGAGACATATTGTTCAAAGGGAATGGAAAATGGAGACGGGAGTCGAGACAGCTGGGAGCCCCGCGGCAGGACAGAGGCACCACGCTAGGGCAGAGCCGCAGCCACGCTCCCGGCCACACACGCGCTGTCGCTTCCCCAGTGGCGGCGACAGCACTGAGCTCTGCCTGCTGCAGGCAGCACAAGGCTTTGCTGCCAGGACACGGGCAGGGGGTCACAAAGGGTGTCACAAAGGGCGTCACCAGGGGCATCCAGCCTGGGGGCACCGCCCTCCGGGGGCAGGGGGCGCCTGCCCAGCACCTCCACTGCAGGGTGGCCTCACGGGCAAGAGGCACAGGGTGCGCGCAGGGTGGCCTGGGTCTTCACATGCAAGTTGGTGCCGGCCTGTGAAACTCTCTCCAGTGAGGAGGGATAGCACGTGAGGAGGTGTTGCGCCGGGGGAGGTTTGGGTTGGCCATTAGGAGCTCATGTTGCTTTTCAGTCCTTAAAAACGGCGACGGTCTGTGCATTGCACAGACATTGCAACCACTTTCTTGGCAATGGGGCTCGGGGGCTCAGCTTGACCAGTGCGCTTGATGGTCTTGAAGGTCTTTTTCATTCCCCAAGAATTCTGTCCTTCTACAACAGGCTAGATGCCAAGTTTATTGAATAGCAAGGTGGAGCAGCACGTGTGGAACGAAATGCAGGGGAGGAGCTGCACAAGGTGGAAGCCAGAGTTTTCCAGGCTTCCCTCATGTCTTCAGATCTGCACTTTGCTTTCTGGAATTCTGTGCTGTGCGTCCCCCTTACCAAACATGGGGCAGCTTCTAGATCCTTCTCACAGAAACTACCCCTATGGCCCCCTGCTACCAAAACCTTGACACGTAAACCTACTACATTATCTCAACCACGGGGCTTTCCAACCCCCATGGCCACATTCCCAAATCTCCCCCTTCTTTATTAATATCAACCATTTTCTCGACACGAATTACCACTCCATATGTAACACATACCATTAGCAGACTGGAGCAGTGAGACTAAAAGCAAACTAAAACCATTTCCCCCTCTTCCCACTCCTGAGCAGTTCTCTTCAAGACCTGCTCCCACACGGCTCCGTACCACAGGGTCCATCCATCCCCCAGGAGCAAACTGCTCCAGCACGGGTCCCTCACGGGTGGGCAGCAGCTCCCCCCAGACCCCCTCCCTGCTCCTGCGGGGGCTCTCCATGGGCCGCAGCCTCCTCCAGGCAACATCCACCTGCTCCACCTGGGGCTCCTCCACCCATGGGGGGGCTGCAGCATGGAGATCTGCTCCGTGTGGGACCCATGGGCTGCAGGGGGACAGCTTGCTCCACCAGGGGCCTCTCCCTGCACAGGCCGCAGGGGAACTGCTGCTGCCTGCCTGCAGCACCTCCTGCCCTCCTGCTGCGCTGAGCCTGGGGGCTGCAGGGCTGAGTGGTTTTTTTGTGTGTTTGTTCTCCCTTTCTTCAATCTGCTCTCCCAGAGGCCCACCCAGCCTTACTGGGCAATGTAGGTGGGCAGGGCTTTTTTCCAGCATGGAGGCACCAGAGGCAGGCTGATGAGGTGTGGGCAGAGCCAGCGGAGTCCCCTCCCCTGTTGCTGCCCCCTGAGGGCGGCAGAGGCTCCGTGTGCAAGCTGTGGGCGGGTGGATGGCCTGGGCAGCCTGGTGGCGGAGCTCAAGGAGGAGGTGGAGAGGTTGAGGGCTATCAGGGAGTGTGGGAGATAGACCTGTGGGGCAACTCGCTGCCGCGCCTGAAGGAAAGGCACCGGGGTGAGACACCTGCCCTGTGGGGCAGAGGGAGGGGACCTAGGAGATGCGGAGGAATGGAAGCAGGTCCCTGCTCGGCGTTGCAGGCAACACCCCCCTACCGGCCCTGCCCTCCCAGGTGCCCTTACACAATAGGTTTGAGGCCCTGGAGCTTGAGAGACCGGTGGGTGAGGGTGAGGTGAAAAGTCTACCCAGGAGGATGGCTAGGGCAAGGAAGTCAACTCCACGCCTCAGGACTGCCTCCACCAAGAAAGAAGGGTGATCGGTGATCACTGTAGGCGACTCCCTTCTCGGCCTGACCCTACCCGTAGGGCAGTCTGCTGCACGTGTGGAACGAAATGCAGGGGAGGAGCTGCACAAGGTGGAAGCCAGAGTTTTCCAGGCTTCCCTCATGTCTTCAGATCTGCTCTTTGCTTTCTGGAATTTGCTCCTCCTTGGTGTCTTGGTTCCGCTCGAGTGGGCAGCCAAGCTCCACCAGAGCCACTCTCTCACTCCCCTTCCTCAAAGAGGAATGGGGAGAAAATATGATGAAAAGGGCTCAAAAGTTGAGAGAAGGATGAGAAGATCACTTAGTAATTATTGTAATGGGCAAAACAGACTTGGCATAGGGATGTAGTAGACTTGGCATAGGGAGGCTTTCTTGTTCTCCAGCCTTTACAGCATGGAAGTTTCTGGGTGTTTGCTGTTGTTGTTACCGTCCAAGTTGTTTGACCAATGGAAAGTTGTTTTGAAAAGAACTGCTGTGGGGAGAAGGGTATAAGAGGGGAGCCTGCCCTCAAGATAAAAAAAAAAAAGCAACACGATGAAGTTACATCAATAAAGAAGCAGGAAAAAGGAGTGAAAAGGAGCAGGCTGGCAGAACGGAGGCCAGGACAGGAACAGGCACATTGATTGCCTCATGAAGATAGGTTTGGCCAAACTCAGCAAACTGCTCAGAGAAGCTCGTACAGAAAGTCGCTGGAAACAGGCGGCACCAGAGCAGGGATCTCAGCTCGAGCTGAGAGAAGCGGACCCATGCACACAGCTGCCCCTCGCTGGTAAGCAGTTGCACATTATGGGGAATCACACGTCCTTAGGAACAAAGACTGTCCTGGTAACCTTACAGCTTATTCTCCTTATTAATTATTGGACAGTTTATGAGCCTGAAATATGGGACCAAACTGAGGTCAAGGTGTGGGACTCTGCAACTAAAAACGACAAGGTTGCAGGGGGATTGCTCGGCACCTGGCGAGCAGTCTCTGAGGCCTTAAAGAGCCCTGTGGGACCGCAGTCACAAACGTGTGGCTTGCCAGACAGTGAGGGAGCTGCGGGCTCCTTTACTGATCCGACTGCTACGCCATGGGCCCCTCTGCTGCCACAGCCATCGAAGGCCTTTGCTGTTCTGCCCCCTGCTGACCTGGACGTGCCTTTGGACCCAGGCCTATTGGCCTTGAAAAGGAGATGGATATGCTTTTCTTTGATCCGGGAAGAATGGGATACATAAGGCCTGAAGGCCCAGTTGCTTGACAACTTAAAGCGAGACATATTGTTCAAAGGGAATGGAAAATGGAGACGGGAGTCGAGACAGCTGGGAGCCCCGCGGCAGGACAGAGGCACCACGCTAGGGCAGAGCCGCAGCCACGCTCCCGGCCACACACGCGCTGTCGCTTCCCCAGTGGCGGCGACAGCACTGAGCTCTGCCTGCTGCAGGCAGCACAAGGCTTTGCTGCCAGGACACGGGCAGGGGGTCACAAAGGGTGTCACAAAGGGCATCACCAGGGGCATCCAGCCTGGGGGCACCGCCCTCCGGGGGCAGGGGGCGCCTGCCCAGCACCTCCACTGCAGGGTGGCCTCACGGGCAAGAGGCACAGGGTGCGCGCAGGGTGGCCTGGGTCTTCACATGCAAGTTGGTGCCGGCCTGTGAAACTCTCTCCAGTGAGGAGGGATAGCACGTGAGGAGGTGTTGCGCCGGGGGAGGTTTGGGTTGGCCATTAGGAGCTCATGTTGCTTTTCAGTCCTTAAAAACGGCGACGGTCTGTGCATTGCACAGACATTGCAACCACTTTCTTGGCAATGGGGCTCGGGGGCTCAGCTTGACCAGTGCGCTTGATGGTCTTGAAGGTCTTTTTCATTCCCCAAGAATTCTGTCCTTCTACAACAGGCTAGATGCCAAGTTTATTGAATAGCAAGGTGGAGCAGCACGTGTGGAACGAAATGCAGGGGAGGAGCTGCACAAGGTGGAAGCCAGAGTTTTCCAGGCTTCCCTCATGTCTTCAGATCTGCACTTTGCTTTCTGGAATTCTGTGCTGTGCGTCCCCCTTACCAAACATGGGGCAGCTTCTAGATCCTTCTCACAGAAACTACCCCTATGGCCCCCTGCTACCAAAACCTTGACACGTAAACCTACTACATTATCTCAACCACGGGGCTTTCCAACCCCCATGGCCACATTCCCAAATCTCCCCCTTCTTTATTAATATCAACCATTTTCTTGACACGAATTACCACTCCATATGTAACACATACCATTAGCAGACTGGAGCAGTGAGACTAAAAGCAAACTAAAACCATTTCCCCCTCTTCCCACTCCTGAGCAGTTCTCTTCAAGACATGCTCCCACACGGCTCCGTACCACAGGGTCCATCCATCCCCCAGGAGCAAACTGCTCCAGCACGGGTCCCTCACGGGTGGGCAGCAGCTCCCCCCAGACCCCCTCCCTGCTCCTGCGGGGGCTCTCCATGGGCCGCAGCCTCCTCCAGGCAACATCCACCTGCTCCACCTGGGGCTCCTCCACCCATGGGGGGGCTGCAGCATGGAGATCTGCAAAACAGACTTGGCATAGGGAGGTAGTAAGATTTATTGCTTATTACTAACAATCTAGAGAAGTACGAAACAAAGGAAAGAAACCAAAAGCACCTTCCCCCCAATCCACCCTCTTCCACCTCCTCCCCCCGAGCCGCACAGGGGAATGGGGGAATGGGGGTTATGGTGAGTCTACAGCGCTTCTTCTCTGCCGCTCATTCTCGGTCACTCTCGTCCCCTGTGCTGTGCGTCCCCCGTAACAAAACAAGGTGGAGCAGCATGTGTGGAACGAAATGCAGGGGAGGAGCAGCACAAGGTGGAAGCCAGAGTTTTCCAGGCTTCCCTCATGTCTTCAGATCTGCACTTTGCTTTCTGGAATTCTGTGCTGTGCGTCCCCCTTACCAAACATGGGGCAGCTTCTAGATCCTTCTCACAGAAACCACCCCTATGGCCCCCTGCTACCAAAACCTTGACACGTAAACCCACTACAGGCTCCAGCATCATCTCATCACCGCCGACTTTGACAGTTCTGCGGTGACTGGGGAAGGACAGGAAGGGAAAATGCTGCATGTTAGTTTTGTAGAAGCCTGGGCCACAGATGACGAAGCTGTGGCAGACGTTGTGCTTCTGCTTCCCAAGTGCTGAAAGACAGGGCAGTGGTGCGTTCTTTCGGGGCAACCCTTCCACGCTGCCTGACTGTCTGTGTTCTTGCTCACTCAGGGGTCTGCGAAGGAGAAAGAAAACCTTCCAGAACAACAGGATGCTGAATCTCGGCCGCATTTTCGGGACAATACACAGGTGACTGTGCTGAAGAGTGACGCAGATCAGTTGTGCAGACGCCTGCTGGTGGCGGGCACGATTTCTTAGGTTCAAATTGCAGCTGCAGACCGATCTACTGACAGGATCGAATGAGTAAACGCGTCTCTCGTCTTGTCGCGTCCTTACTGACTTCTGCATTCTCGTGTAATGCTGTTTCTTCAGGGTGTGGTCAGACAGCTGCTGCAGGAGCTTCCCCGTGCTCCTGAAGAGCAGCCCAAATCCCAAGCTCCTCTTGAAGACCCGATGCACCGCCACGGGCACCTGAAGGAAGAGAAGAGGCGTTTGCAGAAGGAGTTGGACAAGAATAAAGACAAGGTATGGCAAGGCAGTCTGCTGCCGCCTCTGCAGGGGCCCAGGCCTTTTTCGTGGCAAACCCAAGTGGGGATCTGCTCCTGTCGGGGGGCTTTGTGTAAGCCCGGCTGGTAGGGAACAAAGGTAGACGTCGGAGAGGGGCCAGTACAAAAGATGCTGACGTACATGTAACGTGGCTTTTGAGAGGTGCCTGGAGAGTCGAATCTGTCGACTCCTTTTTGTGAAGCCTAAGCTCACTTGTGTGAATCCCTGTTGCGATTTGACAGCTGCTGCGATTGCAACAACAGCATATCCAGCGCTTGAATTACGGAGTTGGCCTGCAGATTGCTATAGAGAAGATGGAGAGGGAAGTAACAGCTTCTCGTGTGAAACAGCAAAGCGTTCTGGTAGCATCTGCTGCAGCTGCGGTTATGAAACATCTGGAGGAGCGCGTGCAATGGTAAGGGAGTACGAGAGGGGGAGCAAGGCTTCACTTTCGGGGACTGCGTGAAAGCCAGAGGGTTGCCTTCTTGCCGCACAGCAAGTTCATGCAGGCTTCTGAAAGATGTTTTTGCTTGGGGCTCTGCTACTTCATGCTCTTCTTCCCGGCTTAATACTCTTGAGGCCTGCTGTATCCACGCGACTATAATTGCTTGTATGTCTTTCCTAGGCTCGAAGCTCGACAAGCCAGACTGGAAGCCACGGCCCAGCAGCAAGCCATGATCATCGAGGACCTCGAGAAAGAGCTGCAAGCCTCTTCCTCATTAAACTAGCCATAGACTTCCCTCTTCGTGAGCTCTTGAGCCTAGTTACTTAATCACGTGGGGAAATCACAGAATCACAGAATGTCTAGGTTGGAAGAGACCTCAGGATCATCGAGTCCAACCTCTGACCTAACACTAACAGTCCTCCACTAAACCATATCCCTAAGCTCTACACCTAAACATCTTTTAAAGACCTCCAGGGATGGTGACTCCACCACTTCTCTGGGCAGCCCGTTCCAATGTCTAACAACCCTTGCGGTAAAGAAGTTCCTCCTAACATCCAACCTAAAACTCCCCTGGCGCAACTTTAGCCCCTTCCCCCTCGTCCTGTCACCAGGCACGTGGGAGAACAGACCAACCCCCACCTCGCTACAGCCTCCTTTAAGGTACCCGTAGAGAGCAATAAGGTCGCCCCTGAGCCTCCTTTTCTCCAGGCTGAACAAGCCAAGCTCCCTCAGCCGCTCCTCGTAGGACTTGTTCTCCAGGCCCCTCACCAGCTTCGTTGCCCTTCTCTGGACTCTTTCGAGCACCTCAATGTCCTTCTTGTAGCGAGGGGCCCAAAACTGAACACAGTACTCGAGGTGCGGCCTCACCAGAGCCGAGTACAGGGGGACGATCACCTCCCTAGCCCTGCTGGCCACACTGCTTCTTATACAAGCCAGGATGCCGTTGGCCTTCTCGGCCACCTGAGCACACTGCTGGCTCATATTCAGCCGACTATCAACCAATACTCCCAGGTCCTTCTCTGCCTGGCAGCTCTCCAACCACTCATCTCCCAGCCTGTAGCTCTGCTTGGGGTTATTGCGCCCCAGGTGCAGGACCCGGCACTTGGCCTTGTTGAACTTCATGCAGTTGGCCTCAGCCCATCGGTCCAGCCTGTCCAGATCCTCCTGCGGAACCTTCCTACCCTCGAGCAGATCGACACACGCACCTAACTTGGTGTCATCTGCAAACTTACTGAGGGTGCACTCAATGCCCTCGTCCAGATCATCGATGCAGATATTAAAGAGGACCGGCCCCAGCACCGAGCCCTGGGGAATGCCACTAGTGACCGGCCTCCAACTGGATTTGACTCCATTCATGACGACTCTTTGGGCCCGGTATCCAGCCAGTTTCTAACCCAACAAAGTGTGCGCCAGTCCAAGCCAAGAGCAGCCAGTTTCTTGAGGAGAATGCTGTGGGAAACGGTGTCAAAAGCCTTGCTGAAGTCAAGGTAGACCACATGCACAGCCTTTCCCTCATCCACTGACATTGTATAAACTCACTTTAGGATAGAATAAATCTGGTGGTTAAAAATTAATGAGAACAAAATAGATATCTTGTTATCTGTCGACCTTCTGTTATGTTGAAGCATCTTGTTAACTGAAACATCCCGTTATCTGTCGACCCTCAGTCAGGCTGAGACTTGAGATAACTTGAGTCAACCTTCTGTTATGTCTTGTTAACTGAGACATCCCGCTATCTGCCGACTCTCAGTTAGGCCGAAAGCCAACTCAGCATTTCTGCAGCTTGGAAAACAACTGATTCATCCAACCTGGCATTTTTAAGCAAAAGGTGAAAAGTGCATCACGAGGAAGACCTACGGTCTTCCTCCCAAAGACCACTGCCCACATCCCGAAGACCCCGGCCCACAATTCTTGGAAGGCTTTGTGCAAGGACTGATAAGCTAATTAGCATATGAAGCAAGAGTAGGCAGGTTTAGGTAATAAATACGTACAGGCATTAATAGAATAGTCATTGTTTTGCTGTATAAATATGAGATAGTTTGTTACTTTGAACATGCACGATAGGTGGAGAGATCCCCCGTGCATCCAGCGCTGCAATAAAGAATATACCACTTAAGGAAATTTCGGCTTCGATCTTTGAATCACCAACAAGCGCGTCACTTTGTCATAGAAGGAGATCAGGTCTGTCAAGAAGGACCTGCCTTTCATAAACCCATGCTGACTGGGCCTGATCGCCTGCTTGCCCTGCAAGTGCCGCGTGAAGACTCTCAAGATAATCTGCTCCATGAGCTTTCCTGGCACTGAGGTCAAACTGACAGGCCTGTAGTTCCCCGGGTCTGCCCTCCGGCCCTTCTTGTAGATGGGCGTCACGTTTGCCAGCCGCCAGTCAGCTGGGACCTCCCCTGATAGCCAGGACTGCTGATAAATGATGGTAAGTGGCTTGGCCAGCTCCTCGGCCAGTTCTCTCAGTACCCTCGGGTGGATCCCATCCGGCCCCATCGACTTGCGCACATCCAAGTGCCGTAGCAGGTCGCCAACCATTTCTTCGTGGATAGTGAGGGCCACATCCTGCTCCCCATCCCCTTCCGCCAGCTCAGGGTACCGGGTATCCAGAGAACAACCGCTTTTGCCGCTAAAGACTGAGGCAAAGAAGGCATTAAGCACCTCCGCCTTTTCCTCATCTTTCGTAACAAAGTTTCCCCCCGCGTCCAGTAAAGGATGGAGATTCTCCTTAGTCCTCCATTTTGCGTTGATGTCTTTGTAAAAAGATTTTTTGTTGTCTTTAACGGCAGTAGCCAGGTTGAGCTCCAGATGAGCTTTGGCCTTTCTAATTTTGTCCCTGCACAGCCTCGTAACATCCTTATAGTCCTCCTCAGTGGCCCACCCTTTTTTCCAAAGATTAGAAACCCTCATTTTTCTCCTAAGCTCAAGCCACAATTCTCTGTTGAGCCAGGCTGCTCTTCTTCCCCGCCGGCTCGTCTTTGGGCACGTGGGGACAGACCGCTCCTGCGCCATTAGGATTTCCCTCTTGAAGAGCGCCCAGCCTTCCTGGACTCCTCTGCCCTTCAGAACCGCCTCCCAAGGGACTCTGCCAACCAGTGTCCTGAGCAGCTCAAAGTCAGCCCTCCAGAAGTCCAATACAGTGGTTTTGCTTGTCCCCTTCATGGCCTCGCCAAGAATAGAGAACTCCACCATTTCGTGGTCACTCTGCCCAAGACAGCTTCTGACCACCACATCTCCCACCAGTCCTTCTCTGTTTGTGAAGAGAAGGTCTAGCGGGGCACCTCCCCTGGTAGGCTCACTAACCAGCTGCGCCAGGAAGCTATCTTCCACGCTCTCCACAAACCTCCTAGACGGCTTTCTCTGGGCTGTGTTGTGCTTCCAGGATATGTCAGGGAAGTTGAAGTCCCCCACGAGAACAAGCGCCAACAGTTTCGCAACTTCTGTCAGCTGCCTGTAAAACTCCTCATCCGTCTCCTCATCCTGGTTCGGCAGTCTATAACTGACCCCAGCCAGGATGCTTCCCTTGTTGACCTTCCCGCCGATCCTAACCCAAAGGGACTCAACCTTGTCATTCCCAGCCTCGAGTTCAACAACACTGATAGATTCTCTAATCTAGAGAGCCACACCACCACCCCTTCTGTGCTGCCTGTCCCTTCTGAAGAGCCTATAGCCAGTCATTGCAGTACTGCAGTCATGAGAGTGGTCCCACCACTTCTCCGTGATGGCAACCAAGTCGTAGCCTGCCTGCTGCACAATGGCTTCCAGCTCCTCCTGTTTGTTACCCATGTGCATTGGTGTAGATGCACTTCAGCTGGGCCATTGCCTTATCCCCCGGCCTTGCCATTGCTGTGGAACTTGCCACTGTGGTGGAACTCGACTGCCCACTCCAGCGGAACCAGGACAGATAAGGTTAGACTCTTAACAATGAGGCCATCAGGAATATAAAAGAGTTAAGAGGGAACAAAGAAGGGTGATTCAGGAGACTCCATGCAGTCTCGGCTTTCTTGTTCTCCAGCCTTTACAGCATGGAAGTTTCTGGGTGTTTGCTGTTGTTGTTACCGTCCAAGTTGTTTGACCAATGGAAAGTTGTTTTGAAAAGAACTGCTGTGGGGAGAAGGGTATAAGAGGGGAGCCTGCCCTCAAGATAAAAAAAAAAAAAAAAAAAGCAACACGATGAAGTTACATCAATAAAGAAGCAGGAAAAAGGAGTGAAGAGGAGCAGGCTGGCAGAACGGAGGCCAGGACAGGAACAGGCACATTGATTGCCTCATGAAGATAGGTTTGGCCAAACTCAGCAAACTGCTCAGAGAAGCTCGTACAGAAAGTCGCTGGAAACAGGCGGCACCAGAGCAGGGATCTCAGCTCGAGCTGAGAGAAGCGGACCCATGCACACAGCTGCCCCTCGCTGGTAAGCAGTTGCACATTATGGGGAATCACACGTCCTTAGGAACAAAGACTGTCCTGGTAACCTTACAGCTTATTCTCCTTATTAATTATTGGACAGTTTATGAGCCTGAAATATGGGACCAAACTGAGGTCAAGGTGTGGGACTCTGCAACTAAAAACGACAAGGTTGCAGGGGGATTGCTCGGCACCTGGCGAGCAGTCTCTGAGGCCTTAAAGAGCCCTGTGGGACCGCAGTCACAAACGTGTGGCTTGCCAGACAGTGAGGGAGCTGCGGGCTCCTTTACTGATCCGACTGCTACGCCATGGGCCCCTCTGCTGCCACAGCCATCGAAGGCCTTTGCTGTTCTGCCCCCTGCTGACCTGGACGTGCCTTTGGACCCAGGCCTATTGGCCTTGAAAAGGAGATGGATATGCTTTTCTTTGATCCGGGAAGAATGGGATACATAAGGCCTGAAGGCCCAGTTGCTTGACAACTTAAAGCGAGACATATTGTTCAAAGGGAATGGAAAATGGAGACGGGAGTCGAGACAGCTGGGAGCCCCGCGGCAGGACAGAGGCACCACGCAAGGGCAGAGCCGCAGCCACGCTCCCGGCCACACACGCGCTGTCGCTTCCCCAGTGGCGGCGACAGCACTGAGCTCTGCCTGCTGCAGGCAGCACAAGGCTTTGCTGCCAGGACACGGGCAGGGGGTCACAAAGGGTGTCACAAAGGGCGTCACCAGGGGCATCCAGCCTGGGGGCACCGCCCTCCGGGGGCAGGGGGCGCCTGCCCAGCACCTCCACTGCAGGGTGGCCTCACGGGCAAGAGGCACAGGGTGCGCGCAGGGTGGCCTGGGTCTTCACATGCAAGTTGGTGCCGGCCTGTGAAACTCTCTCCAGTGAGGAGGGATAGCACGTGAGGAGGTGTTGCGCCGGGGGAGGTTTGGGTTGGCCATTAGGAGCTCATGTTGCTTTTCAGTCCTTAAAAACGGCGACGGTCTGTGCATTGCACAGACATTGCAACCACTTTCTTGGCAATGGGGCTCGGGGGCTCAGCTTGACCAGTGCGCTTGATGGTCTTGAAGGTCTTTTTCATTCCCCAAGAATTCTGTCCTTCTACAACAGGCTAGATGCCAAGTTTATTGAATAGCAAGGTGGAGCAGCACGTGTGGAACGAAATGCAGGGGAGGAGCTGCACAAGGTGGAAGCCAGAGTTTTCCAGGCTTCCCTCATGTCTTCAGATCTGCACTTTGCTTTCTGGAATTCTGTGCTGTGCGTCCCCCTTACCAAACATGGGGCAGCTTCTAGATCCTTCTCACAGAAACTACCCCTATGGCCCCCTGCTACCAAAACCTTGACACGTAAACCTACTACATTATCTCAACCACGGGGCTTTCCAACCCCCATGGCCACATTCCCAAATCTCCCCCTTCTTTATTAATATCAACCATTTTCTCGACACGAATTACCACTCCATATGTAACACATACCATTAGCAGACTGGAGCAGTGAGACTAAAAGCAAACTAAAACCATTTCCCCCTCTTCCCACTCCTGAGCAGTTCTCTTCAAGACATGCTCCCACACGGCTCCGTACCACAGGGTCCATCCATCCCCCAGGAGCAAACTGCTCCAGCACGGGTCCCTCACGGGTGGGCAGCAGCTCCCCCCAGACCCCCTCCCTGCTCCTGCGGGGGCTCTCCATGGGCCGCAGCCTCCTCCAGGCCACATCCACCTGCTCCACCTGGGGCTCCTCCACCCATGGGGGGGCTGCAGCATGGAGATCTGCTCCGTGTGGGACCCATGGGCTGCAGGGGGACAGCCTGCTCCACCAGGGGCCTCTCCCTGCACAGGCCGCAGGGGAACTGCTGCTGCCTGCCTGCAGCACCTCCTGCCCTCCTGCTGCGCTGAGCCTGGGGGCTGCAGGGCTGAGTGGTTTTTTTGTGTGTTTGTTCTCCCTTTCTTCAATCTGCTCTCCCAGAGGCCCACCCAGCCTTACTGGGCAATGTAGGTGGGCAGGGCTTTTTTCCAGCATGGAGGCACCAGAGGCAGGCTGATGAGGTGTGGGCAGAGCCAGCGGAGTCCCCTCCCCTGTTGCTGCCCCCTGAGGGCGGCAGAGGCTCCGTGTGCAAGCTGTGGGCGGGTGGATGGCCTGGGCAGCCTGGTGGCGGAGCTCAAGGAGGAGGTGGAGAGGTTGAGGGCTATCAGGGAGTGTGGGAGATAGACCTGTGGGGCAACTCGCTGCCGCGCCTGAAGGAAAGGCACCGGGGTGAGACACCTGCCCTGTGGGGCAGAGGGAGGGGACCTAGGAGATGCGGAGGAATGGAAGCAGGTCCCTGCTCGGCGTTGCAGGCAACACCCCCCTACCGGCCCTGCCCTCCCAGGTGCCCTTACACAATAGGTTTGAGGCCCTGGAGCTTGAGAGACCGGTGGGTGAGGGTGAGGTGAAAAGTCTACCCAGGAGGATGGCTAGGGCAAGGAAGTCAACTCCACGCCTCAGGACTGCCTCCACCAAGAAAGAAGGGTGATCGGTGATCACTGTAGGCGACTCCCTTCTCGGCCTGAAACTACCCGTAGGGCAGTCTGCTGCCTCCCTGGGGCCAGGGTCAGGGACATTGCCAGGAAGCTTCCCAACCTGGTTCGCCCCTCTGATTAATAATATCCTCTATTGATAGTCCGGGATGGCAGCGATGATATTGAAGAGAGATGCCTGAAGGGTATCAAACGGGGCTTTAGGGGACTGGGACGACGAGTAGATGGATGGGGGAGTACAGGTCGTGCTTTCCTCCATCCCTCCTCCCCCCGAGCAGCACAGGGGAACGGAGGAATGGGGGTTATGGTCAGTCTACAGCGCTTCTTCTCTGCCGCTCCCTCTCGGTCACTCTTGTCCCCTGTGCTGTGGGGTCCCACACACGGGATAAAGTCCTTGATGAACTGATCCGGTGTGGACTTCCCACAGGCAGCAGCTCTTCCAGAACTGCTCCAGATATGGGTCCGTACCACGGGGTCCTTCTCCACCTGGCAGCTCTCCAACCACTCCTCTCCCAGCCTGTAGCTCTACTTGGGGTTATTGCGCCCCAGGTGCAGGACCCGGCACTTGGCCTTGTTGAACTTCTTGCAGTTGACCTCAGCCCATCGGTGCAGCCTGTCCAGATCCTCCTGCAGAGCCCTCCTACCCTCGAGCAGATCGACCCGAGGGATCCACCCGAGGGTACTGAGAGAACTGGCCGAGGAGCTGGCCAAGCCACTTTCCATCACTTATCAGCAGTCCTGGCTATCGGGGGAGGTCCCAGCTGACTGGCGGCTGGCAAACGTGACGCCCATCTACAAGAAGGGCCGGAGGGCAGACCCGGGGAACTACAGGCCTGTCAGTTTGACCTCAGTGCCAGGAAAGCTCATGGAGCAGATTATCTTGAGAGTCTTCACGCGGCACTTGCAGGGCAAGCAGGCGATCAGGCCCAGTCAGCATGGGTTTATGAAAGGCAGGTCCTGCTTGACAGACCTGATCTCCTTCTATGACAAAGTGACGCGCTTGTTGGTGATTCAAAGATCGAAGCCGAAATTTCCTTAAGTGGTATATTCTTTATTGCAGCGCTGGATGCACGGGGGATCTCTCCACCTATCGTGCATGTTCAAAGTAACAAACTATCTCATATTTATACAGCAAAACAATGACTATTCTATTAATGCCTGTACGTATTCATTACTTAAACCCGCCTACTCTCGCTTCATATGCTAATTAGCTTATCAGTCCTCGCGCAAAGCCTTCCAAGAATTGTGGGCCGGGGTCTTCGGGATGTGGGCAGTGGTCTTTGGGAGGAAGACCGTAGGTCTTCCTCGTGATGCACTTTTCACCTTTTGCTTAAAAATGCCAGGTTGGATGAATCAGTTGTTTTCCAAGCTGCAGAAATGCTGAGTTGGCTTTCGGCCTAACTGAGAGTCGGCAGATAGCGGGATGTCTCAGTTAACAAGACATAACAGAAGGTTGACTCAAGTTATCTCAAGTCTCAGCCTGACTGAGGGTCGACAGATAAGGGGATGTTTCAATTAACAAGATGCTTCAACATAACAGAAGGTCGACAGATAACAAGATATCTATTTTGTTCTCATTAATTTTTAACCACCAGATTTATTCTATCCTAAAGTGAGTTTATACAATATCAGTGGATGAGGGAAAGGCTGTGGATGTGGTCTACCTTGACTTCAGCAAGGCTTTTGACACCGTTTCCCACAGCATTCTCCTCAAGAAACTGGCTGCTCTTGGCTTGGACTGGCGCACACTTTGTTGGGTTAGAAACTGGCTGGATACCGGGCCCAAAGAGTCGTGGTGAATGGAGTCAAATCCAGTTGGAGGCCGGTCACTAGTGGCATTCCCCAGGGCTCGGTGCTGGGGCCGGTCCTCTTTAATATCTGCATCGATGATCTGGACGAGGGCATTGAGTGCACCCTCAGTAAGTTTGCAGATGACACCAAGTTAGGTGCGTGTGTCGATCTGCTCGAGGGTAGGAAGGTTCCGCAGGAGGATCTGGACAGGCTGGACCGATGGGCTGAGGCCAACTGCATGAAGTTCAACAAGGCCAAGTGCCGGGTCCTGCACCTGGGGCGCAATAACCCCAAGCAGAGCTACAGGCTGGGAGATGAGTGGTTGGAGAGCTGCCAGGCAGAGAAGGACCTGGGAGTATTGGTTGATAGTCGGCTGAATATGAGCCAGCAGTGTGCTCAGGTGGCCGAGAAGGCCAACGGCATCCTGGCTTGTATAAGAAGCAGTGTGGCCAGCAGGGCTAGGGAGGTGATCGTCCCCCTGTACTCGGCTCTGGTGAGGCCGCACCTCGAGTACTGTGTTCAGTTTTGGGCCCCTCGCTACAAGAAGGACATTGAGGTGCTCGAAAGAGTCCAGAGAAGGGCGACGAAGCTGGTGAGGGGCCTGGAGAACAAGTCCTACGAGGAGCGGCTGAGGGAGCTTGGCTTGTTCAGCCTGGAGAAAAGGAGGCTCAGGGGCGACATTATTGCTCTCTACGGGTACCTTAAAGGAGGCTGTAGCGAGGTGGGGGTTGGTCTGTTCTCCCACGTGCCTGGTGACAGGACAAGGGGGAAGGGGCTAAAGTTGCACCAGGGGTGGTTTAGGTTGGATGTTAGGTGGAACTTCTTTACCGAAAGGGTTGTTAGACATTGGAACGGGCTACCCAGGGAAGTGGTGGAGTCACCATCCCTGGAGGTCTTTAAAAGACGTTTAGGTGTAGAGCTTAGGGATATGGTTTAGTGGAGGACTGTTAGTGTTAGGTCAGAGGTTGGAGTCGATGATCCTGAGGTCTCTTCCAACCTAGACATTCTGTGATTCTGTGATTTCCCCACGTGATTAAGTAACTAGGCTCAAGAGCTCACGAAGAGGGAAGTCTATGGCTAGTTTAATGAGGAAGAGGCTTGCAGCTCTTTCTCGAGGTCCTCGATGATCATGGCTTGCTGCTGGGCCGTGGCTTCCAGTCTGGCTTGTCGAGCTTCGAGCCTAGGAAAGACATACAAGCAATTATAGTCGCGTGGATACAGCAGGCCTCAAGAGTATTAAGCCGGGAAGAAGAGCATGAAGTAGCAGAGCCCCAAGCAAAAGCATCTTTCAGAAGCCTGCATGAACTTGCTGTGCGGCAAGAAGGCAACCCTCTGGCTTTCACACAGTCCCCGAAAGTGAAGCCTTGCTCCCCCTCTCGTACTCCCTTACCATTGCACGCGCTCCTCCAGATGTTTCATAACCGCAGCTGCAGCAGATGCTACCGGAACGCTTTGCTGTTTCACACGAGAAGCTGTTACTTCCCTCTCCATCTTCTCTATAGCAATCTGCAGGCCAACTCCGTAATTCAAGCGCTGGATATACTGTTGTTGCAATCGCAGCAGCTGTCAAATCGCAACAGGGATTCACACAAGTGAGCTTAGGCTTCACAAAAAGGAGTCGACAGATTCGACTCTCCAGGCACCTCTCAAAAGCCACGTTACATGTACGTCAGCATCTTTTGTACTGGCCCCTCTCCGACGTCTACCTTTGTTCCCTACCAGCCGGGCTTACACAAAGCCCCCCGACAGGAGCAGATCCCCACTTGGGTTTGCCACTAAAAAGGCCTGGGCCCCTGCAGAGGCGGCAGCAGACTGCCTTGCCATACCTTGTCTTTATTCTTGTCCAACTCCTTCTGCAAACGCCTCTTCTCTTCCTTCAGGTGCCCGTGGCGGTGCATCGGGTCTTCAAGAGGAGCTTGGGATTTGGGCTGCTCTTCAGGAGCACGGGGAAGCTCCTGCAGCAGCTGTCTGACCACACCCTGAAGAAACAGCATTACACGAGAATGCAGAAGTCAGTAAGGACGCGACAAGACGAGAGACGCGTTTACTCATTCGATCCTGTCAGTAGATCGGTCTGCAGCTGCAATTTGAACCTAAGAAATCGTGCCCGCCACCAGCAGGCGTCTGCACAACTGATCTGCGTCACTCTTCAGCACAGTCACCTGTGTATTGTCCCGAAAATGCGGCCGAGATTCAGCATCCTGTTGTTCTGGAAGGTTTTCTTTCTCCTTCGCAGACCCCTGAGTGAGCAAGAACACAGACAGTCAGGCAGCGTGGAAGGGTTGCCCCGAAAGAACGCACCACTGCCCTGTCTTTCAGCACTTGGGAAGCAGAAGCACAACGTCTGCCACAGCTTCGTCATCTGTGGCCCAGGCTTCTACAAAACTAACATGCAGCATTTTCCCTTCCTGTCCTTCCCCAGTCACCGCAGAACTGTCAAAGTCAGCGGTGATGAGATGATGCTGGAGCCTGTAGTGGGTTTACGTGTCAAGGTTTTGGTAGCAGGGGGCCATAGGGGTGGTTTCTGTGAGAAGGATCTAGAAGCTGCCCCATGTTTGGTAAGGGGGACGCACAGCACAGAATTCCAGAAAGCAAAGTGCAGATCTGAAGACATGAGGGAAGCCTGGAAAACTCTGGCTTCCACCTTGTGCTGCTCCTCCCCTGCATTTCGTTCCACACATGCTGCTCCACCTTGTTTTGTTACGGGGGACGCACAGCACAGGGGACGAGAGTGACCGAGAATGAGCGGCAGAGAAGAAGCGCTGTAGACTCACCATAACCCCCATTCCCCCATTCCCCTGTGCGGCTCGGGGGGAGGAGGTGGAAGAGGGTGGATTGGGGGGAAGGTGCTTTTGGTTTCTTTCCTTTGTTTCGTACTTCTCTAGATTGTTAGTAATAAGCAATAAATCTTACTACCTCCCTATGCCAAGTCTGTTTTGCCCATTACAATAATTACTGAGTGATCTTCTCATCCTTCTCTCAACTTTTGAGCCCTTTTCATCATATTTTCTCCCCATTCCTCTTTGAGGAAGGGGAGTGAGAGAGTGGCTCTGGTGGAGCTTGGCTGCCCACTCGAGCGGAACCAAGACACCAAGGAGGAGCAAATTCCAGAAAGCAAAGAGCAGATCTGAAGACATGAGGGAAGCCTGGAAAACTCTGGCTTCCACCTTGTGCAGCTCCTCCCCTGCATTTCGTTCCACACGTGCAGCAGACTGCCCTACGGGTAGGGTCAGGCCGAGAAGGGAGTCGCCTACAGTGATCACCGATCACCCTTCTTTCTTGGTGGAGGCAGTCCTGAGGCGTGGAGTTGACTTCCTTGCCCTAGCCATCCTCCTGGGTAGACTTTTCACCTCACCCTCACCCACCGGTCTCTCAAGCTCCAGGGCCTCAAACCTATTGTGTAAGGGCACCTGGGAGGGCAGGGCCGGTAGGGGGGTGTTGCCTGCAACGCCGAGCAGGGACCTGCTTCCATTCCTCCGCATCTCCTAGGTCCCCTCCCTCTGCCCCACAGGGCAGGTGTCTCACCCCGGTGCCTTTCCTTCAGGCGCGGCGGCGAGTTGCCCCACAGGTCTATCTCCCACACTCCCTGATAGCCCTCAACCTCTCCACCTCCTCCTTGAGCTCCGCCACCAGGCTGCCCAGGCCATCCACCCGCCCACAGCTTGCACACGGAGCCTCTGCCGCCCTCAGGGGGCAGCAACAGGGGAGGGGACTCCGCTGGCTCTGCCCACACCTCATCAGCCTGCCTCTGGTGCCTCCATGCTGGAAAAAAGCCCTGCCCACCTACATTGCCCAGTAAGGCTGGGTGGGCCTCTGGGAGAGCAGATTGAAGAAAGGGAGAACAAACACACAAAAAAACCACTCAGCCCTGCAGCCCCCAGGCTCAGCGCAGCAGGAGGACAGGAGGTGCTGCAGGCAGGCAGCAGCAGTTCCCCTGCGGCCTGTGCAGGGAGAGGCCCCTGGTGGAGCAAGCTGTCCCCCTGCAGCCCATGGGTCCCACACGGAGCAGATCTCCATGCTGCAGCCCCCCCATGGGTGGAGGAGCCCCAGGTGGAGCAGGTGGATGTTGCCTGGAGGAGGCTGCGGCCCATGGAGAGCCCCCGCAGGAGCAGGGAGGGGGTCTGGGGGGAGCTGCTGCCCACCCGTGAGGGACCCGTGCTGGAGCAGTTTGCTCCTGGGGGATGGATGGACCCTGTGGTACGGAGCCGTGTGGGAGCATGTCTTGAAGAGAACTGCTCAGGAGTGGGAAGAGGGGGAAATGGTTTTAGTTTGCTTTTAGTCTCACTGCTCCAGTCTGCTAATGGTATGTGTTACATATGGAGTGGTAATTCGTGTCGAGAAAATGGTTGATATTAATAAAGAAGGGGGAGATTTGGGAATGTGGCCATGGGGGTTGGAAAGCCCCGTGGTTGAGATAATGTAGTAGGTTTACGTGTCAAGGTTTTGGTAGCAGGGGGCCATAGGGGTAGTTTCTGTGAGAAGGATCTAGAAGCTGCCCCATGTTTGGTAAGGGGGACGCACAGCACAGAATTCCAGAAAGCAAAGTGCAGATCTGAAGACATGAGGGAAGCCTGGAAAACTCTGGCTTCCACCTTGTGCAGCTCCTCCCCTGCATTTCGTTCCACACGTGCTGCTCCACCTTGCTATTCAATAAACTTGGCATCTAGCCTGTTGTAGAAGGACAGAATTCTTGGGGAATGAAAAAGACCTTCAAGACCATCAAGCGCACTGGTCAAGCTGAGCCCCCGAGCCCCATTGCCAAGAAAGTGGTTGCAATGTCTGTGCAATGCACAGACCGTCGCCGTTTTTAAGGACTGAAAAGCAACATGAGCTCCTAATGGCCAACCCAAACCTCCCCCGGCGCAACACCTCCTCACGTGCTATCCCTCCTCACTGGAGAGAGTTTCACAGGCCGGCACCAACTTGCATGTGAAGACCCAGGCCACCCTGCGCGCACCCTGTGCCTCTTGCCCGTGAGGCCACCCTGCAGTGGAGGTGCTGGGCAGGCGCCCCCTGCCCCCGGAGGGCGGTGCCCCCAGGCTGGATGCCCCTGGTGACGCCCTTTGTGACACCCTTTGTGACCCCCTGCCCGTGTCCGGGCAGCAAAGCCTTGTGCTGCCTGCAGCAGGCAGAGCTCAGTGCTGTCGCCGCCACTGGGGAAGCGACAGCGCGTGTGTGGCCGGGAGCGTGGCTGCGGCTCTGCCCTCGTGTGGTGCCTCTGCTCTGCCACAGGGCTCCCAGCCGTCTCAACTCCCGTCTCCCTGCGCCTCCTGGTGCCACTGCCCTGAGGTGGGCCATGGCCTCGTCCGCGACGCAGCATGCAGGGGGTCTTGTGCTGCATGCCGCGGCTGCCCGCGGCGACCTGGCCCTGCTGCAGCGGCACCAGTGGCTGAGGAAGCTGTGCATCAACTGGCGGGATGCGGAGGGGCGGTAAGGGGCAGCCAGTGCCCACAGCCAGGCCCTGGCCCTGCCTGGAAGCGCCCAGCCCAGGCGGAAGCGCTCTGGGCCCTGGGCCGGCCCGTCGGGGGCTGTCTGCCTTCATGGCGTATCTGGAATTTGCAGGACTCCTCTGCATCTTGCTTGCGCCAATGGCCACGTGGATGTCGTTCAGTTTCTGCTGAGGAAGAAGTGCAAGCTGAACCCACGGGACAACCTGAAGAACACGCCCCTGATGAGGGTACGTGAAAACACGACGCCGTTGCTGTAGATGGGGCTTGTCAGCTCCGCTCGGAGGGACGACGGCTTCCCGGTGGCATTCTTGACGTAGGCCCACGCAGACACGGGGGCGCTGCGGTCAGCGCAGGACGGGCACGTGTTCCCTGCCCGTTGGAGACCCTCGCGTGTTGGGGAGCTCTCTCTGGCATAGAGCAGCGTAGGCCTTGCGAGTCATTCCCTTCCTGTCTCTGCTCTCCAGGCGGTAGCGTGCAAGCAAGAAGGCTGCGTGGCTGTTCTGCTAGAGCACGGCGCTGACCCAAACGTCGCAGATCGTGGCGGCGGCACCGCCCTTCACCTCGCTGTCCACACTGCTAGCGTGTCTGTGGCGGGGATCTTACTCCAGCACAATGCCCAGATTGACGCTCAGAATAAGGTAACCTGGTAGCTCGGGCAAGGCTGTCCTTCCAAAAAAAAAAGCGAAGCCACTTTTCTCTCCTATGCTAAGGCAGATTCTCTCTCCTTGCAGATGGGATGCACGCCGCTTGCTCTCGCCGTCTCCTGCAGTTGCAAAGAGATGGTAGAGTTCCTTCTGGAAAAAGGAGCGAACGTGAACGCGAGAGATTGCTCTGGAAGGTGAAGGGTTTTTCAAAAGTTTGCCTGGGTTTCCTTAGCATTGCTCAAGTGATATTGATCAGAGGCACAGGACCGAGCTTTGCAAAAGAAGCTGGAGCCACACAGGGGGAGTTCCTTCTGCATGCCTTGTGAAAGCAGATCTGCGGTGGCTGCGGTCTTCCTGCAGGGGCTGTTTTCCACGCTGAGGGCTGCAGGAAAGCATTGTCTGCGGTGCTCCCAGCACACAAGTTTGTGCAGCCTCCAGCCTCTGAAGGAGGCTTTGAAGGGCAGAATGGGTGAAGCCCCGAGCAGCCCAGTCTGACCTGATAGCTGGAGACCTGCCTGGAGACCTCCTGAGGTCCCAGCCAACAGCAGGTCGCTCGCGCTTTGCCTTTGCTTTTGCTGTCCCTGTAGGAAAGGGGGGAATCGGTTGCCTGGGAGGCAAACGGGGAGGGGACTAAAACAACAGCAAGGCGAAGCTGATGTCTTTTCCACCTGGTTTTGGATGCTCTAGGAATATTTGCGTGATTGCTGCTGTTGCGGGGGATACGGACATCATTCGACAACTTCTTCGGCATGGTGCCGATCCTTTTAAGAAAGATGTCACCAGCAGGTCAGCCGAGAATTACTTCGCAGCGCTCCATAACACAGAGTAAGTTTTGTGCGTCGCTCATTGCAGGGGGTTGTCCAAATGTCCGTGCTGTCGTATGGACCGCTTGCAGAGGCACCGGAGTTTAAGGAGGCGTTGAGACCTTTGTGTCGGCTGGGCTCAGTGGCATCTGCGGATGCATCTCCTTCCCGCATCCTTTTTCAGTAGTAGCCCGGGTCTGCAGCAAATTTGTGTTTATTTATCTTCCAAGGTTTAGCTAAGAAGCAAACGTGCAAGTGGTCTCTTCCAGAGCCCCAAGTTCCCCTCTGCCAGGCTGGACAGAGGATGTAACAGCTGTCCAGCAGCGGGGAGTTACCCTGTAGACGGGAAGAGGCATCTACGGACTGACTGAAGGTGCCTGGAATGAATAGGAAATCTGCAAGAGGAGCGCAAGCAGCAGTGTGTGTGTAACCCTTTATCGGCTGGCTCTGAAGCTGTACGGGCTGGACAATGAACGGCTGCTGCTTTTCTAGCGAGGACTGTAGGCGAGGCTGTGGTTACTGTTCCCCAAATGGATTCCCTTTCTTTCTGTCTGTAGTTTGAATGAGATACTGGAGGAAGCTGCGAGCTCGGAAGTCCCGGGAGAGTCTCCTGCAGATGCTGCAAAAGGCACAGCAGTGCCCGAAGGCTCCTGCCCAGTGACAACTGGTGGGTACCGATTAGGCACACTCGCGCTGAGCGGAGTAGGCGGGATCCTTAAAAGTGGACGAGATGATGCGGAAAGCCCACTCTGGCCTGTAGCAGAGTAATAACCCACTTCTGGGACGCAGGGCTGGAGTGATGGGGAGAAAGAGAGTGAAGGAAACACAGTGACTGGTTTATCACCTCCTTTGCAGGTGCTGTCCTAGCAGCAGCAGAAGCGAAGCAAGACCAAGATAATGACCCTTGTGAATCCTTGTCTGCAAGTGGGAAAGCGGGAGATGGAGAGATTCAGATCCTGAAATTTGACAAGGAGCCTGGAGAGACGGAGATGGACACTCCGTTGCCCAGGAAGCGATCTGAAGGTTGAACCCCTCAGAGGGAAATGGTTGTCATGGGGCGATCTTTTCTGTTAGCGCTACGGAAAGAGCACTCTTTCCTGTTGACTTCCCGTCAGCACGAGGATGCTTTGCACAGTGCTTCTATAATGCCTCCTGGCCAGTGCAACGCGCCCCGAAACACCAGGGTCTGGAGGTGTCGTCCAGAGACCAGATGGCCCAAACTGTCCATGCCCCACGACTCCTGCTCACCAGAGTCTCTTCCTGGATGCCCCCAGCCACTTGTGGGGTGCTGCTTAGAGCCATGTGCGCTGTCATGCTTAGGCACCTCCTGCTGAAAAGGAGGCAGCAAGAGGTGGTGAAGCCAAGAGAATACCGTGCTGCGGCTGGGTGCGAAGGCACCCTGGGAAAACACTTCCTATCTGCATTTGTACTGCGGAGTTGAACCGCTCTGCGTCACTTGATGCAGGGCTTGAGGGATGGGGAAAAGCAGAGAGCAACGGACACTCAGAGCGCCTCGTTTCTGACTTCCTTCGCAGATTCCTTGCTGCTGCTGTCAATAGAGGACGATGAATTTGGAGATGAAGGTGAAGATGGAGGTTCCAATGCTGAGGTATGATTCTGAGGATGACGAAGCTGTGGCAGACGTTGTGCTTCTGCATCCCAAGTGCTGAAAGACAGGGCAGTGGTGCGTTCTTTCGGGGCAACCCTTCCACGCTGCCTGACTGTCTGTGTTCTTGCTCACTCAGGGGTCTGCGAAGGAGAAAGAAAACCTTCCACAACGACAGGATGCTGAAACTCGGCCACAATTTCGGGACAATACACAGGTGACTTAGTGACGCAGATCAGTTGTGCAGACGCCTGCTGGTGGCGGGCACGATTTCTTAGGTTCAAATTGCAGCTGCAGACCGATCTACTGACAGGATCGAATGAGTAAACGCGTCTCTCGTCTTGTCGCGTCCTTACTGACTTCTGCATTCTCATGTAATGCCGTTTCTTCAGGGTGAAGAAACGAGGAATCAAAGAGGAATGGGGAGAAAATATGATGAAAAGGGCTCAAAAGTTGAGATAAAGATGAGAAGATCACTCAGTAATTATTGTAATGGGCAAAACAGACTTGGCATAGGGAGATAATAAGATTTATTGCTTATTACTAACAAGCTAGAGAAGTAAGAAACAAAGGAAAGAAACCAAAAGCACCTTCCCCCCCAGTCCACCCTCTTCCACCTCCTCCCCCCGAGCCACACAGGGGAACGGGGGAATGGGGGTTATGGTGAGTCTACAGCGCTTCTTCTCTGCTGCTCCTTCTCGGTCACTCTTGTCCCCTGTCCTGTGGGGTCCCACACATGGGATAAAGTCCTTGATCCGGTGTGGGCTTCCCACAGGCAGCAGCTCTTCCAGAACTGCTCCAGATATGGGTCTGTACCACAGGGTCCATCCCTCAGGAGCAAACTGCTCCAACCTGGGTCCCCCACGGGCAGCAGCTCCTGCCAGGTCACCTGCTCCACCGTGGGCTCCTCTCCACGGGCTACAGGTCCAGCATGGAATCTGCTCGGGCAGGGGTCTTCCACAGGCGGCAGCCTCCGTCGGTGCAGGGCCACCTGCTCCACCGTGGTCTCCTCCATGGGCTGCAGCGTGGAACCCTGCTCCACCATGGTACTCCATGGGCTGCAGGGGGACATCCTGCTTCACCATGGTCCTCACCACAGGCCGCAGGGGACTTCTTCTCCGGCTCCTGGAGCACCTCTCCCCCTCCTTCTGCACTGACCTTGGCACCTTCAAGGCTGTTCCTCACTCCTCTCACTCTCCCAGCTGCTGTGTGGCGCAGCGTTTTTTTCCCTGTCTTAAATCTTCTCTCACAGAGGTGCAAAACAACATCGCTTATTGGCTCAGCTCTGGTCAGCACTGGGGCCCTTACCAAACATGGGGCAGCTTCACACAGAAGCCTTCTCACAGAAACCACCCCTATGGCCCCCTGCTACCAAAACCTTGACACGTAAACCCACTACAGGCTCCAGCATCATCTCATCACCGCCAACTTTGACAGTTCTGCGGTGACTGGGGAAGGACAGGAAGGGAAAATGCTGCATGTTAGTTTTGTAGAAGCCTGGGCCACAGATGACGAAGCTGTGGCAGACGTTGTGCTTCTGCATCCCAAGTGCTGAAAGACAGGGCAGTGGTGCGTTCTTTCGGGGCAACCCTTCCACGCTGCCTGACTGTCTGTGTTCTTGCTCACTCAGGGGTCTGCGAAGGAGAAAGAAAACCTTCCAGAACAACAGGATGCTGAATCTCGGCCGCATTTTCGGGACAATACACAGGTGACTGTGCTGAAGAGTGACGCAGATCAGTTGTGCAGACGCCTGCTGGTGGCGGGCACGATTTCTTAGGTTCAAATTGCAGCTGCAGACTGATCTACTGACAGGATCGAATGAGTAAACGCGTCTCTCGTCTTGTCGCGTCCTTACTGACTTCTGCATTCTCGTGTAATGCCTTTTCTTCAGGGTGTGGTCAGACAGCTGCTGCAGGAGCTTCCCCGTGCTCCTGAAGAGCAGCCCAAATCCCAAGCTCCTCTTGAAGACCCGATGCACCGCCACGGGCACCTGAAGGAAGAGAAGAGGCGTTTGCAGAAGGAGTTGGACAAGAATAAAGACAAGGTATGGCAAGGCAGTCTGCTGCCGCCTCTGCAGGGGCCCAGGCCTTTTTCGTGGCAAACCCAAGTGGGGATCTGCTCCTGTCGGGGGGCTTTGTGTAAGCCCGGCTGGTAGGGAACAAAGGTAGACGTCGGAGAGGGGCCAGTACAAAAGATGCTGACGTACATGTAACGTGGCTTTTGAGAGGTGCCTGGAGAGTCGAATCTGTCGACTCCTTTTTGTGAAGCCTAAGCTCACTTGTGTGAATCCCTGTTGCGATTTGACAGCTGCTGCGATTGCAACAACAGTATATCCAGCGCTTGAATTACATAGTTGGCCTCCAGCAGATTGCTATAGAGAAGATGGAGAGGGAAGTAACAGCTTCTCGTGTGAAACAGCAAAGCGTTCAGGTAGCATCTGCTTCAGCTGCGGTTATGAAACATCTGGAGGAGCGCGTGCAATGGTAAGGGAGTACGAGAGGGGGAGCAAGGCTTCACTTTCGGGGACTGTGTGAAAGCCAGAGGGTTGCCTTCTTGCCGCACAGCAAGTTCGTGCAGGCTTCTGAAAGATGCTTTTGCTTGGGGCTCTGCTACTTCATGCTCTTCTTCCCGGCTTAATACTCTTGAGGCCTGCTGTATCCACGCGACTATAATTGCTTGTATGTCTTTCTTAGGCTCGAAGCTCGACAAGCCAGACTGGAAGCCACGGCCCAGCAGCAAGCCATGATCATCGAGGCCCTCGAGAAAGAGCTGCAAGCCTCTTCCTCATTAAACTAGCCATAGACTTCCCTCTTCGTGAGCTCTTGAGCCTATTACTTTATCACGTGGGGAAATCACAGAATCACAGAATGTCTAGGTTGGAAGAGACCTCAGGATCATCGAGTCCAACCTCTGACCTAACACTAACAATCCTCCACTAAACCATATCCCTAAGCTCTACACCTAAACGTCTTTTAAAGACCTCCAGGGATGGTGACTCCACCACTTCCCTGGGCAGCCCCTTCCAATGTCTAACAACCCTTTCGGTAAAGAAGTTCCTCCTAACATCCAACCTAAACCACCCCTGGTGCAACTTTAGCCCCTTCCCCCTCGTCCTGTCGCCAGGCACGTGGGAGAACAGACCAACCCCCACCTCGCTACAGCCTCCTTTAAGGTACCCGTAGAGAGCAATAAGGTCGCCCCTGAGCCTCCTTTTCTCCAGGCTGAACAAGCCAAGCTCCCTCAGCTGCTCCTCGTAGGACTTGTTCTCCAGGCCCCTCACCAGCTTCGTCGCCCTTCTCTGGACTCTTTTGAGCACCTCGATGTCCTTCTTGTAGCAAGGGGCCCAAAACTGAACACAGTACTCAAGGTGCGGCCTCACCAGAGCCGAGTACAGGGGGACGATCACTTCCCTAGCCCTGCTGGCCACACTGCTTCTTATACAAACCAGGATGCCGTTGGCCTTCTCGGCCACCTGAGCACACTGCTGGCTCATATTCAGCCGACTATCAACCAATACTCCCAGGTCCTTCTCCGCCAGGCAGCTTTCCAACCACTCATCTCCCAGCCTGTAGCTCTGCTTGGGGTTATTGCGCCCCAGCTGCAGGACCCGGCACTTGGCCTTGTTGAACTTCATGCAGTTGGCCTCAGCCCATCGGTCCAGCCTGTCCAGATCCTCCTGCGGAACCTTCCTACCCTCGAGCAGATCGACACACGCACCTAACTTGGTGTCATCTGCGAACTTACTGAGGGTGCACTCAATGCCCTCGTCCAGATCATCGATGCAGATATTAAAGAGGACCAGCCCCAGCACCGAGCCCTGGGGAATGCCACTAGTGACCGGCCTCCAACTGGATTTGACTCCATTCACCACGACTCTTTGGGCCCGGTATCCAGCCAGTTTCTAACCCAACAAAGTGTGCGCCAGTCCAAGCCAAGAGCAGCCAGTTTCTTGAGGAGAATGCTGTGGGAAACGGTGTCAAAAGCCTTGCTGAAGTCAAGGTAGACCACATCCACAGCCTTTCCCTCATCCACTGATATTGTATAAACTCACTTTAGGATAGAATAAATCTGGTGGTTAAAAATTAATGAGAACAAAATAGATATCTTGTTATCTGTCGACCTTCTGTTATGTTGAAGCATCTTGTTAATTGAAACATCCCCTTATCTGTCGACCCTCAGTCAGGCTGAGACTTGAGATAACTTGAGTCAACCTTCTGTTATGTCTTGTTAACTGAGACATCCCGCTATCTGCCGACTCTCAGTTAGGCCGAAAGCCAACTCAGCATTTCTGCAGCTTGGAAAACAACTGATTCATCCAACCTGGCATTTTTAAGCAAAAGGTGAAAAGTGCATCACGAGGAAGACCTACGGTCTTCCTCCCAAAGACCACTGCCCACATCCCGAAGACCCCGGCCCACAATCCTTGGAAGGCTTTGCGCAAGGACTGATAAGCTAATTAGCATATGAAGCGAGAGTAGGTGGGTTTAGGTAATGAATATGTATAGGCATTAATAGAATAGTCATTGTTTTGCTGTATAAATATGAGATAGTTTGTTACTTTGAACATGCACGATAGGTGGAGAGATCCCCCGTGCATCCAGCGCTGCAATAAAGAATATACCACTTAAGGAAATTTCGGCTTCGATCTTTGAATCACCAACAAGCGCGTCACTTTGTCATAGAAGGAGATCAGGTCTGTCAAGAAGGACCTGCCTTTCATAAACCCATGCTGACTGGGCCTGATCGCCTGCTTGCCCTGCAAGTGCCGCGTGAAGACTCTCAAGATAATCTGCTCCATGAGCTTTCCTGGCACTGAGGTCAAATGACAGGGCTGTAGTTCCCCGGGTCTGCCCTCCGGCCCTTCTTGTAGATGGGCGTCACGTTTGCCAGCCGCCAGTCAGCTGGGACCTCCCCCGATAGCCAGGACTGCTGATAAATGATGGTAAGCGGCTTGGCCAGCTCCTCGGCCAGTTCTCTCAGTACCCTCGGGTGGATCCCATCCGGCCCCATCGACTTGCGCACATCCAAGTGCCGTAGCAGGTCGCCAACCATTTCTTCGTGGATAGTGAGGGCCACATCCTGCTCCCCATCCCCTTCCGCCAGCTCAGGGTACCGGGTATCCAGAGAACAACCGCTTTTGCCGCTAAAGACTGAGGCAAAGAAGGCATTAAGCACCTCCGCCTTTTCCTCATCTTTCGTAACAAAGTTTCCCCCCGCGTCCAGTAAAGGATGGAGATTCTCCTTAGTCCTCCATTTTGCGTTGATGTCTTTGTAAAAAGATTTTTTGTTGTCTTTAACGGCAGTAGCCAGGTTGAGCTCCAGATGAGCTTTGGCCTTTCTAATTTTGTCCCTGCACAGCCTCGTAACATCCTTATAGTCCTCCTCAGTGGCCCACCCTTTTTTCCAAAGATTAGAAACCCTCATTTTTCTCCTAAGCTCAAGCCACAATTCTCTGTTGAGCCAGGCTGCTCTTCTTCCCCGCCGGCTCGTCTTTGGGCACGTGGGGACAGACCGCTCCTGCGCCATTAGGATTTCCCTCTTGAAGAGCGCCCAGCCTTCCTGGACTCCTCTGCCCTTCAGAACCACCTCCCAAGGGACTCTGCCAACCAGTGTCCTGAGCAGCTCAAAGTCAGCCCTCCAGAAGTCCAATACAGTGGTTTTGCTTGTCCCCTTCATGGCCTTTTCAAGAATAGAGAACTCCACCATTTCGTGGTCACTCTGCCCAAGACAGCTTCTGACCACCACATCTCCCACCAATCCTTCTCTGTTTGTGAAGAGAAGGTCTAGCGGGGCACCTCCCCTGGTAGGCTCACTAACCAGCTGCGCCAGGAAGCTATCTTCCACGCTCTCCACAAACCTCCTAGACGGCTTTCTCTGGGCTGTGTTGTGCTTCCAGGATATGTCAGGGAAGTTGAAGTCCCCCACGAGAACAAGCGCCAACAGTTTCGCAACTTCTGTCAGCTGCCTGTAAAACTCCTCATCCGTCTCCTCATCCTGGTTCGGCAGTCTATAACAGACCCCAGCCAGGATGCTTCCCTTGTTGACCTTCCCGCCGATCCTAACCCAAAGGGACTCAACCTTGTCATTCCCAGCCTCGAGTTCAACAACACTGATAGATTCTCTAATATAGAGAGCCACACCACCACCCCTTCTGTGCTGCCTGTCCCTTCTGAAGAGCCTATAGCCAGTCATTGCAGTACTGCAGTCATGAGAGTGGTCCCACCACTTCTCCGTGATGGCAACCAAGTCGTAGCCTGCCTGCTGCACAATGGCTTCCAGCTCCTCCTGTTTGTTACCCATGTGCATTGGTGTAGATGCACTTCAGCTGGGCCATTGCCTTATCCCCCAGCCTTGCCATTGCTGCTGAACTTGCCACTGTGGTGGAACTCGACTGCCCACTCCAGCGGAACCAGGACAGATAAGGTTAGACTCTTAACAATGAGGCCATCAGGAATATAAAAGAGTTTAGAGGGAACAAAGAAGGGTGATTCAGGAGACTCCATGCAGTCTCAGCTTTCTTGTTCTCCAGCCGTTAAGGCATGGATGTTTCTGGGTGTTTGCTGTTGTTGTTACCGTCCAAGTTGTTTGACCAATGGAAAGTTGTTTTGAAAAGAACTGCTGTGGGGAGAAGGGTATAAGAGGGGAGCCTGCCCTCAAGATAAAAAAAAAGGCAACATGATGAAGTTACATCAATAAAGAAGCAGGAAAAAGGAGTGAAGAGGAGCAGGCTGGCAGAACGGAGGCCAGGACAGGAACAGGCACATTGATTGCCTCATGAAGATAGGTTTGGCCAAACTCAGCAAACTGCTCAGAGAAGCTCGTACAGAAAGTCGCTGGAAACAGGCGGCACCAGAGCAGGGATCTCAGCTCGAGCTGAGAGAAGCGGACCCATGCACACAGCTGCCCCTCGCTGGTAAGCAGTTGCACATTATGGGGAATCACACGTCCTTAGGAACAAAGACTGTCCTGGTAACCTTACAGCTTATTCTCCTTATTAATTATTGGACAGTTTATGAGCCTGAAATATGGGACCAAACTGAGGTCAAGGTGTGGGACTCTGCAACTAAAAACGACAAGGTTGCAGGGGGATTGCTCGGCACCTGGCGAGCAGTCTCTGAGGCCTTAAAGAGCCCTGTGGGACCGCAGTCACAAACGTGTGGCTTGCCAGACAGTGAGGGAGCTGCGGGCTCCTTTACTGATCCGACTGCTACGCCATGGGCCCCTCTGCTGCCACAGCCATCGAAGGCCTTTGCTGTTCTGCCCCCTGCTGACCTGGACGTGCCTTTGGACCCAGGCCTATTGGCCTTGAAAAGGAGATGGATATGCTTTTCTTTGATCCGGGAAGAACGGGATACATAAGGCCTGAAGGCCCAGTTGCTTGACAACTTAAAGCGAGACATATTGTTCAAAGGGAATGGAAAATGGAGACTGTTAAGTCATGGAACTTAAAGGATTGTTTGTTACCTTTCCTGATTGTATAGGCATATTTGCGTTTAGTATGTAAAGCGATGTTCTGTATATTTAGGATGTTTGATGTTCGTGTGTGCTTGTTGGTGGAGCATAGACTCCCCACACACCCAGCACTGTTTACTTGCCTTTTATACATTTTATACCTTTTATACCTTTATAGCTTTTATACCTTTTATAAATATTTGTTTTATAAATATTACAAAATTCAGATTGAGACTTCATTTATAACGTATGTAATAAATTATATTAATCTCCCTATGTTGAGTCTATTTTGCTTGTGACAATAACTGAGCTGTCTCCCTGTCCTTAACTCGGCCCTTGAGCCCTTTCCATGATGTTTTCTTCCCTTCCTCAGACGGAGAGTGAGAGCTATGCTCTCAGCTGCACAGCAAGGTAAAATCACCACACATCATCAGGAGAATCACATAACGTAGGGCTACAGGTACAGCCGAATTCTTTCCAAATAGAATATGAGGGTTATTGATTCCCCAAATAAACACAGCACTTACAGGGTAACCAGATGTCATACTTTTTTCCAAATGTGGAGGCTAGAAGTAAGTGGTATAAGAGACGTTTCAGAATGAGGTAAACATGCTACACAAGCTATATACTGAAATAAAAATTCTAACAGTGATTCAGCCATATTATGAAATTATTTCAAATTAAACAGAAAGAAAAATATGCTTACAAAAATCTAAAAATAAATCTAGGTTGACCCTAACAGCAAATTGTAAATTTAACTCATTCACAAAGAGTATTTCCTACTGTGTTAGACAGACCAGACCAAAGCACAACTTGAAATAGCTTCACTGCTATTCCCATGGCACTTCTTCATGGTTCCTTCTAAAATACCTGCTCAACCTCAGCTTATCTCCTTGAGTTTAAATCTGAATTAAGACTGATACCGTACACATAATGTCACAACACTCCAGTGGACTCTACTTCCAACCCAGACTTCAGCTTTATTTGCACAAGTGTGCATTCTGAAACAACGTCCGTTCAGAACAGACAGCTCTTTAATGGTTTATGTCAAAGACCTCAATTTTAAGCCCTTTGAAAACTCAGAATTCAGAGTATTTTTATGATGCACATATTTTTATTTAGAATGTGTTCTTGCAGGTTCACACATTTTAATATTCCCTTCTATCAGCGCAGTTCCCCGAAATAATTCCTGTCAGGCAACACGGTTTTCTGAAGATAGTATTTTCCACCTTCATAGCATTTTCAATAAATTCTATAGATCAGATTACAATAAAGTGCACATATTCCTCTGTGATACAGGCAACAAAGCTGTGGACTGAAAAAATAAGTCATACTGCAAGTTCAAAACCACACACACACACACAAAAAAAAACTTGCTGTGGCCATTTAGCACCCCACAATTAAGTTGTCCCACTAAGTACAACCAGAAATATATATATTTTTAAATGTCTGTTATCTTAAAAAAACAAAACAAAACAAAACAAAAAAACACCTCATATTTAAAAATAATGTTTCATTTTTAATTAGACTCTGAAAAAAAAATAAAAATCATTAATTCATATAAGTCTTGAAGCCTACAGCTTTCCCCAAGGCTGGCAGTCTGCCTTGACAACTTGTATTACGTATTTTACCCTTTGGATCCAGGCTTCAAGCTTGCAAAAGCTTTGGAGTTCTTCAGGGAATGCGAAATTTCATTGAGAAAAGAAATAAAATGAGAGTCCCTTTCTGACTTCTTAGACTCAAAAATGACTACGATGGTAAAATGAGGTTCGGGGCGAGTCAGAAAGTATGTGCTTTGGACTTTGTCGTCGTAGAAGTGAACAACCTTCTCCAAGCTGTTGAGGTCAGAGGTTCTGTCAGTCATAATCATGATTACGTTGGGCCAGTGCATCACAGGCCTGTCGCTGGGCAGAGACACCACTGCGGGGTACTGATCCACTCCTTTGGGGGCTTCCCTGTAAGAATGGGGGTGATGATAACCGTGTCCCTGAAAACTCTCCGATCCACGATTGTCAAAAATCAAGGAAACGTTGACAGCATCATATTTCCGAATGAAACTGGAAATTTTCCCAAAGTAATCAGGATTTGTCTTTGCAGTCAACGTTTTCATTTCAGATGCTGTTGTTTGTCGACTAAGGGCCTCGTGAAAGTAAAAGCTAAACTTGGCAAGGAGAATGTTTTTGAGTTTCATCAGCCAGAGGAAGAGGTGTGGAGGTTGTACTGCTTTTTGAGACTGCCCTCCAAACAGATGCTTCTTGGTCTCTCGCTGTTTCTCAAAAATTTGGCCCCACGTCTGTAGTTTTGTGTGAGCGCTGTGCAAGTTGACCAGGGATGGCAGGAACTTCCACTCTGAGATCTGAGCCTGAGCCTTTAAGAGATGTGCGAGCACATCTACTTCCAGCTGGAAACTGCTTTCAAGAGGACTGAGGATTGGATGATGAAATCTAGAAAACACAACGGTATTCGAGACATGAGAACTGCTGTACACAGCAGTGAAATTACCAGCTAATGTTTGTCAATTCACATACAGAACACCACACAACGGAGGCTACAGTGTAACACACACAAAAAAATCACCTGGTAAGTTTAAAAACTCCTCTTTTAACGCAACTAGGACAAACATTTTAATAAACATACAGCACTTCATATTTAAAAGCAACCATCGGGCCTTTATCAACGCAAGGGAATACTCTTTGACCAGCCCAAGAAAAGGCAACAGTTATCTTGATCCACAAGCTACCATAGTGCCACTCCTCTTTAAAATCAGATCTAAGAATTTTTTAAGAAAGAATTCAGATTTTTTTTCTTTAAATTTTTCTTCCAATTTGAAATCCCTTCTAGTGGCAGTATGTCTTGATAGTCATAGAATAGTGCTAAGATATTAAGTTAAAACAAAAAGCTATCTTACGTTATAAATTCAATGTGTATGTAGAGAAGCTATGAGGAAACCAAACTGACTTTTATTCTTTTCTTTTTAATTCACAATAAAAATGTGATGGGAAATTAGTCAATAGAATCACAATTGACTGTATTTACCAATGAACCCGGTCCCAAATTTTGAATGTTAGTGTGCTTAGAGCAATAAAGGAGAAAAAACATTTGGCAGGACTTCGTAATATCACAACAAAGATGCTCTAACAATCATTTTTTTCCTCTCTAAAAATCCAGGACAAGATCAGCTCTGAAATTCACAGAAAAAAATCTCATCTACAAGGTAGAAGTGTCACTGTACATCTTGTTCACTGGAGTGACCCTACCATTCAAACAAGTCTCAGTGGAATTTGAATAGATCCATTCTATGGGTTTCTTTCCCACCTCGTTTTCTTCACATCTTATCCAAAAATTGTGTGATCTTAAAAATATTTTCAAGTGTCCCTTTTTTCTCAACAGACACAACACATATGTTGAAAGGATTTTTTTTTAAGATGCAAGTCCAGGTTTATTGGAAGGAAGTGAAATGCTGGATGTGGTGGAACAACTGACGCAGCATTTTCTGCAAAAAGGCTCAGTTGGGGGACCTGCCAGCTTCTGTACACAATGTATGTCAGCAGCCAACACGTCCTTCTGCTGTAGCAGTGATCCAGTGTTTACCAACTACTCTGGTGGGTTGAAAAGTCCAGAGCATGTTTGAATTTCTTTAAACAAATAAGGGTCAATTAGAAATAATATTCCCGTAATAGCCAACACTACATTTTTTTCAATGGTTTAGGTATTCAGCAGAAAAGAAAAAGAAAAGTTTTGTCGTCATGTATTAGAAGGGAGGAGAAGCACTATGCAACATTATTTATTCCAGATATTCCCACAGTCAGACTAAGCTTATTCTTCAACCTTAAAACCAATTAAAAAACTCGCTGCCGTGTCTCCTGGATTAATGTTTTGACGTACGGCTTCCCACTTCCACTTTCCTTCATGGCTCATTGCTATTTCCATGTTTCGCTGCACGGCAGGAGTTGCTAAACTGTTTTAATCCAAAAATATGCTTCTCAGCCACAGCTGAGAAGCCTGATATGGTTGCAGAGGAAACAGGAAAGTTAACTACAGCAGATAGTCTGAGTACATAACCTAATACAGAAGCACCTGACTGAGCTCGGTATCACTTAAAACAGATGGGCTTTTGCGCTATTTCGGTAAGCCAGAGTGTTAAGAACTTAACTGCACATTGGAAATTTGATTCTTCCCCCAATGGTTCTTGAAAGCGGAGGGATGATAGATTTGTTTTGCAGACCATAAACAAGTCACATCATTCTTCATTTCCTTCTAGAGAACACAGATACATACAGATCTGCAAAAAGCTGACTAGATGAAGAGCGTTTAACACTTCAGAACAATTACATCAAGATAGTTTACTATTTACTTATTCACTCCTCACTAGGTGTTTAAAGGCTCCTGCTTCTGATGCTGTTTTAATTAGTGCAGTTAAATTATCCCTTTCTTTCAGAAATACTCTGTACATTATTGGGGAGAGCCAAATGACTGAAATAGCTCTAGCAGCCTCTTAGGGTGTCTTTATCATAAAGATTGCTCCTTATCCCCAAGCAAGATCATCACTATTTTCCCAAGGAGACATTTCTCATTTCCTATTATTTCTTCCTTATTTCTTATTATTAATAGTGCATTAGAAGCACAAATGCATCTCTGAGACTCAGTTTTGATTTCCAGATTTTTAAACAGTGCTGTTGACTAAGCACACACTCAGAACAAGTGATAATAACCAGCGTACATCGTAAAGCAACTTTGCAACAAGCATACCTTCCTTTACTCTTCTACTGTCTGTCTTACCAAGGAAAAAAAAAAGCAGTTTCATTCTTCCTTGGACGGACTGCTCTGATATTGTGAATGCTTACAAGCTGAGAATCACCAAAAAGGACTAGTAAGATGACAGACTGGCTCTGACTTTCACATAGCAAAACTACACTACAATTCCCTTAAATTATTCCTAAAATTAAGGGAGCCAGCTGCAGTGCTTAGATTTTGAATGTCAGAAAACAGCACCAAGTTATCTTTATTTTTTTACACTTACTTTAAAAATCCTAGCTGTATAAATAAAACCTCAGAACATTCCCCTGAAACGTCCTCTTTGATATTATTTCACTAACAGAGATTTAAAACAATCCAGCTCCATTTGGAAACTATTTTCCAACCACAGATACCTTGCTTTACTTTTAAAATCAAGAATTGGCCTCTTAGTCTGTTGTTGGGTCATTCAAGACTTCTCTTGTTTTTACACTGAATCACTTGCAAGGATCACAATTTAGATCTGCTCATCAGAGTTTAGATCACATTTAGATCTACTCATTTACTCATCCCAGTGATTTAAAGACATCCTGGGGTTCTTGTAAAAGGAAGTATTAAATCTTAACTTCAAGAAACCACAAATGCAGGGACCAAAGACTCAAAAGTGGTCTTTCTGCTGGCTCCAATAGCTCAAGAGAAGGGATAACAATGCCATCAAACCCCTCCATCTAGGCCAAAAAAAAAATAATCTGTAGAATTAATTTGAAAATTTCCTAGAGACAGGCATATGGAGTCTAATACATGGCTTTTAGAATAAAACAGACGTATTCTCGACTAAAACTGGCACAGAAATATCTGTTATATTTCTACACTAATTTTACTGAAGCCCATATGAAATTAAGTCTTGTTTCCCCTCCACACACTCCTAATAAAAAAAAAGAATTCTTGTACTTTTTCCATGAGGAAAATGATTCTCCCTTTCTGCTGAGCGTGATTTAGGAATTGGTAAGATCATTTCTATAACATGCTGCATAGATTAGGGGTTGGGGCATCTAATTGTCTTATTTTAAGCCCTCAGCTCATGTTTGCACACCGCTCCCCAACGCTCACATCGTGTGTGAATTCACGCAGGGGGCCGCACTGCTCAGCAATCAAAGGAGAGCAAAACCTTCAGGCTTGCTTTGAACCTCAACACCATTTATTACAAAACATGGCTGAGTACTTACTGTCAGCAAACGAGCACTGACCTTGAGCTGTATTTCTTTAAGATGGATTCCAAAATGTTTACCAGTTCCTCAGAGTTAATGAACTTTTGGGTGCTGAGCGTGTACATTTTTTCATAGAAGTCAGCAATTTCCATCCGAGCCTGAACAAAAAAACAGAGCTGTTCAGACAGGTGAGAAAGCAGCTCTTCCAAGTGAGGAGCTGTTCCTCCTAGTGCATTGCGACCCGTCGCCACCACCTTCTTCAGCTCATTGTGCAGGGATGTGTAGATGGTTCGGATGGAGTCCTTTCGGCTGAAGAATGACTGACCACCTGTTCAGATAAATAGGGAGGTATTACCAAAATCCAGGGACAGCAGAGATAGACAGCAGTACTGGAAAAAATAAAACCGTGCTTGTTTTTCCCCAGGTGTTCCCAAGCTTTATTTGATCACACCATTTTTCATCAAGAAATAAATTTCAGCGTGTTGTTTTGCGAGTGCCTGAGCTGCATGTAGCAGAAAGTCAGAAGCACTCTACCTGATCTGATGCAAGTCACGCTTGTCCTTATTCCTTATTTCAGCAGCCAGCGACTGCTGCAAGATTTCTTTAACCCCTTCACATTGGCCTTAACTACGGTGTGACCTTTTTGATACCAAGGGGTTCGGTAATTTTGCTACTATGCTACATAACCTGGAAGTGGTGTTACCTGTGCAAGTCAGGAGAATCAAGTCATTGAGAAATGTTAATAGGCTCCACTGCTGTTAATAGCTCTAGATCTCTTGAAGAGAATTCCCCCAACAATACCACTTGAAACGTCAAACACTCAGACTTACAAAACCAGATGTTTCCAGTCCCTACACCATCTAATATAAGCCAGAATTCAAAGGCAAAACAATCATAGCTTATCTCAGCAGGACCACAGCACAGGTTAATGCGTAACTAAAACTGAGAAAAAAAGGTCAGGGCTTCTTTCTACCTGCTCGATGCTATGAGGAATTAAAAAAAAATTAAAAGTGGCCATCATGCTCATGGTTTTTATTTAACTGTCTGCAATTTTTTTCACATATACTGTTCAAAAGTAACCTTAGCAATTTGAGGCAGAAAAGCACAGGATTGGTTCTGGTGGATAAACAGCTGGCTTTCCAAGGCAAGAACTGCCCCCAGGTCATGGCAGAGCAGCAATCACCCATTGCTGTTGTCTAGGAAGTTTGTAAGTGTTATACATGGAGTGGTAATTCGTGTTGAGAAAATGGTTGATATTAATAAAGAAGGGGGAGATTTGGGAGTGTGGCCATGGGGGTCAGAAAGTCCAGGGGTTGATGGTAACATCAAACTCTTAACAATGAGGCCATCAGGAATATAAAAGAGTTTAGAGGGAACAAAGAAGGGTGATTCAGGAGACTCCATGCAGTCTCGGCTTTCTTGTTCTCCAGCCTTTACAGCATGGAAGTTTCTGGGTGTTTGCTGTTGTTGTTACCGTCCAAGTTGTTTGACCAATGGAAAGTTGTTTTGAAAAGAACTGCTGTGGGGAGAAGGGTATAAGAGGGGAGCCTGCCCTCAAGATAAAAAAAAAGGCAACACGATGAAGTTACATCAATAAAGAAGCAGGAAAAAGGAGTGAAGAGGAGCAGGCTGGCAGAATGGAGGCCAGGACAGGAACAGGCACATTGATTGCCTCATGAAGATAGGTTTGGCCAAACTCAGCAAACTGCTCAGAGAAGCTCGTACAGAAAGTCGCTGGAAACAGGCGGCACCAGAGCAGGGATCTCAGCTCGAGCTGAGAGAAGCGGACCCATGCACACAGCTGCCCCTCGCTGGTAAGCAGTTGCACATTATGGGGAATCACACGTCCTTAGGAACAAAGACTGTCCTGGTAACCTTACAGCTTATTCTCCTTATTAATTATTGGACAGTTTATGAGCCTGAAATATGGGACCAAACTGAGGTCAAGGTGTGGGACTCTGCAACTAAAAACGACAAGGTTGCAGGGGGATTGCTCGGCACCTGGCGAGCAGTCTCTGAGGCCTTAAAGAGCCCTGTGGGACCGCAGTCACAAACGTGTGGCTTGCCAGACAGTGAGGGAGCTGCGGGCTCCTTTACTGATCCGACTGCTACGCCATGGGCCCCTCTGCTGCCACAGCCATCGAAGGCCTTTGCTGTTCTGCCCCCTGCTGACCTGGACGTGCCTTTGGACCCAGGCCTATTGGCCTTGAAAAGGAGATGGATATGCTTTTCTTTGATCCGGGAAGAATGGGATACATAAGGCCTGAAGGCCCAGTTGCTTGACAACTTAAAGCGAGACATATTGTTCAAAGGGAATGGAAAATGGAGACTGTTAAGTCATGGAACTTAAAGGATTGTTTGTTACCTTTCCTGATTGTATAGGCATACTCGGGTTTAGTACGTAAAGCGATGTTCTGTATATTTAGGATGTTTGATGTTCATGTGTGCGTGTTGGTGGAGCACAGACTCCCCACACACCCAGCACTGTTTACTTGCCTTTTATGCCTTTTATAAGTATAAATATTACAAAATTCAGACTGAGTTGAGACTTCATTTATAACACTTTTATAAATATTACTAAATTCAGATTGCGACGAGACTTCGTTTATAACATAAACGAGTAGCTCTTGTCGTTTTATCATTTTTTTTTCCTTCCTGCTAGCACCAAATTCGCTTTTTAAAGCCAGCTGTGCGGATTTTCCTTGCCTGCGAGGTTCTCTTAGCGCAGGTTCACGCTGGCCACCCCTTCGCTACCAACACCGAGGCTGAACTTTATGGCCGGGCAGGCTCCCCTCCCCCGGCCACCGCTGCGGGACCCCCGGCTTTCAGTGCCCGCGCACAAACCCGAGTCCGCTGCCGAATCGCCCAGCAGCTTTGCAGCCCCCCGCCCAACAAAGGAGCTCTGGGGAGCCCCCCGCCTGCCACCCCCCGCGGGCGGTACCTAGCTTCTGCCCGAGGAAGGCCATGCTGTGGTACGCCTTCTCGGCCGCCGCCAGGTGCCCCAGCGCCGCCAGCAGGGCCAGCCAGCTGCCGCCCGCGCTCCTGTTGCCCTCGCGCTCCTTCTCCACGTTGTCCTTGGCCTTGTCGTACGAGAAGATGCCGAGGTGCGAGAAGAACGTCTCCAGCACCGCCTGCTCCACCGGCACCGGCGCGCCCAGCGCGATCGCCTCCCCCATCCCGCACCCGCACCCCCGCCCGGTGCTCCCGGCCCCGGCCCCGTCCCCGGCCGCTTCCTCCCGCCCGCCCCTTCCGCATCCCCCGCTCCGCCCAGCGCCCGGCCTGTCGGGCACTGCAGCTCCCCGAGCAGGCGCTGGGTGGACTCTTCTAACCCAGACGATTCTCTGATGCCCACCCCCTTCCACCGCATTAACCCCACGTGGAGGTAACGGGCAGCTCTTCCCCACCTCCAGACGCACCCCTCCGCCACCCCCACAACAGCACCGCCCTCCCTTTCCCCTAGCCCCTCTTCCCCTCGTGCTCTGCTGGCAGCTTGTAGGAAACAGAAGGAAAGGGGCTCCGGGGAAGGAAGGGGAAAAAAAAACAACACTGGGGAGTTATTCCAAAGAAAAGCAGGAGTCAGAGGTTCAAATCTGTCTTTATTACAACACGGAGCCAACAGCACGTTTTTGCATTTAGAAAAATGTGTTTGGTCTCTTGGTGGTGAAACGGGGCTTGTGCTGCTGACGCAGAACTCTGTGCGGCAGAGGGAACTTGATCTTCGAATCCTGCAAGAAAAATATTTGCGTTAGTTGAGAAGTTAGATGAACACCAAAAACAGTTTGCAACAAATAACTGGGTTATAATTCAGCAGGTCATTTATGTAATGCATCCATAGGTTAGATACACTGCATAGGAGGTAATGGATGCGACTGTTTTATGGTTCTTTCTGAACAAAAAAGCCCATTTAAGGCAAATTCCCTGTAATATAATATGCATTTATTTGGAGTACTCTGTAAGGCCTGATCACAGCATACGGTAACTGCAAAGCTATGCCTGCCAGTTCAGTCCCCTCCCCACATTTCCCCACAAAACAAACCCGTACCAGACAACAAAGCCCCCCCCAGCCCGATATTGAATTGGGACCCAGCAGGTGCCACAGTTTCACTTCACTCACATGGAACTGCTTGACTGCCGGCCTACGGCACTTGCTCGCAGCGATTTCCTCCACCTTCATGATCTGAATAGAGTGAGCACGGGCACGGTGACGGGCTCCCATATCACGGTCTGTAACGAGAGAACCCATTAAAATAAATCTTCACACATTCTCAGTTCAGAATCTTACCAGCATCCTTCCAGGAAATATGAATGTCACCCACAACCTCTAAAATGCCTGGTTAACGCTGCTTCATCACTTTATTTCCACCATCTAGAGCAACAGCAGAACTGTTCATCAGAGAACCAAAGTGCAGCAGCCAATTCCACCTGGAAGTCGTAACAGAATGTCCCTCTCCAAGAGAATGCCATCTTACTGATCTTGCCTGATTTCAAGGAGTTACGAACTTGCAGAAAAGTCTATATGGGACTTCCCCCCACACACAAAAAAATGTAATTCAGAATCAACAGTGAAACGCAATTACTGGGAAAATGGGTTTTTCTAAAAATTCTCAAGTGATACAGTCAGGGATTGTTACTTAGCCCACATGATTTACCTTACGGAACAGGAGGGTCTGTACATGAGCTGCCTGAAAACTCCTCCCTGTGGCAGTCACACTGCCTTAAGATCGTGATGTCCACAGCTCATTTTACAAGACAGGCCTATTGCAGTACTGTGCTCACAGTGTCCCCCATGAAGACCTAACCTACTAAACCTTCATCTGCTACAATATTATTGAGCATGCAGCTTTCAAAGTCATTGTGCTATGACAAATCAAGCTCTCAGACTGCTTAAGCAAGCTTTTGGGATGTTCGTTAACTTGCAAGGTAATGTAGGACCTTAAGTTTCACTTCCAAGAGCACCTCAGCACTTGAAAGGCGACAAGATACATATGCTATCTGCACACATTGCAAGAACATCATTACCAAGAACAACGCTCTTTGGGTTTTTGTGTGCAGTTTGTGGCATTTTGAACGCTTCCAGATTCAACTGTCAATAGCATCGGCTATACAAATGGTCTGTCCCTCAAATACTTCATGTAGCAGGAACCTGGAGAACCCGACAGAAATAATCTCCCCACATGAACTAGGAAGATAAACTCGACCATTTCAAAACACTATATATAGTAAAATAAATTTATATAGCACCTTAAAGGTTATGAAACTGTTGCCCTGTGCAGCAAATTTTTTTACTGGAATTACAGAAAGTCACACTAAGGGGAAATATTTTCAAGTTAGAGAAAACGTATCATCAGTAAGGTAGCACAAACATCTGCAGACTTCTCCAGCCACTTCACAATCTGGATTCCGAGTGTTTCGGTTACTGCGGATGAAGACAGCGCTCTCACCTAGCCTTCACACCCAATTTAAGATCTGAGCTTGTGTTATGTACAGGTCCTACCATTCTGTACCTCCAGCAGCTACACATACTTACAGCACTGAGTGACAGCACCCGCAGTGGTCAGATCCCTGTACTCCCTGTACATGTTGTGAGTTCCACTGCGGGAGTCATAGCGCAACCAAATGCCAAAGTTCTTTACTCGCAGGGGGGACTTCTCATACACCTGGAATTAGACAAGAGCATAAAAGAAGTTAAAAAAAAACAACATCGTTTGTGTTTCCCCATTAAATTATATTAAAGCTCTTATGAGAGCACTGTAGAAAGTTCTTCTGTCAAAGAACATTTGGTCTCTTTTCCCACACCAACGTGGTGGCTGTCAAAGCTTATTGACTTGATGATTCTTAAGGGTCCCTTCCAACTCAGGATATTCTATGATTCACTGTGAAATTACTAGACTTCAGCTCTACATCACAGCAAAAATAAGTAAAAAAGAACACCCTTTAAACAGCAAGATAGATATGCCCAGGTATCGATTTTTGCAAGGATTGCGAACGTTCATGTAACTCTTAAGAGGCATATACCACAATGAAATAAATGTGAAACTCAGGGAACAGCAGTGAATGGCATAATTCATCATATGTTTAAAATATTAAGTTAAGGGGATTTGGGGTTAAGCTCCCTGGATATGCATTGCTACTTTGAAAAAGTGAATTTGTTGCTCATCTTCACAGTAAATGAAGGATGAATTTTTAACTTTGCCCCCTCCCCCCCCCCAGCGCTTCATATAAATTCCTTCTATGTATACCAGCTGGCACTCCCCAGAAGCCTCCCAGATTATCAGGTCTTCCAGCGCGCACCTGTCCGCAGTACACGATCTCTCCCGAAGACTTCTTCATCTTCTTCAGCTGGGACACGAAGTACCAGAACCGGGACTTGGCAACCACGTGGTTGGGGGCGAAGATCCGCATGCGGTACAGCGGAGGAGTGGCGCATTTCGGCGTCGGCAGGCACCGCCCGACCACCTTGTACTCTCGCAGCTGGGGGCAGACGCAGGGCAAGCCGTGAGCGGCCCGCTGCCCGCCCGCCCCGGCCCCGGCCCCGGCCCCATCCCCGGGCCCGGCCCCGCCGCGGCCTCCTCAGGCGCCGCCGCCATCTTGGCCGCTCGGCTCCCTGCAGGGCCGCGCGCGGAGCGCCCCAACCCGCGGCACCGCGCTCCCAGAGGCCGCCTCGACCCCAGATCTTGATCCCAATTCCAATCCCAGTCCTAATCCCGACCCCGATCCTAATCCTAATCCCGCCGCGGCCGCACTCACGGTGCCCGACGCCTTCATGGTGCCGCCGCCCGCCGGAAAGGAAGGGGCCGCGCGGGGCGCCTCCTCACCTCAGCCGCCGGCCCCGCCCCCCGCCGCGCCGCGCCGCCCGATTGGCCCAGGCAGCCGTCAATCACCGCCGTGCGCTGGGAGCCCGCGTGGCCGCCCGGGGCCTTCCTTACGCTATTCACAGAACGCGTTACGCCGGCGGTAACCGCGGCAACCGCCTGACCGCCGAGGGAGGGAGGGGGTTGCGGGCCTCGTCCTTGGCCTCGGGGGGGTGCGGGTGTCCGGGCTTGATGCCGGTGGCTGCCCGGCGCCGTGCGGCCGTGCCGTGCCCGGCTCCCCGCCTCACGGCCGGTAACCTGCCATGTAACACGTACCCCACCGCGCGGCGGGACTACCTCTCCCAGGGTGCTTGGCAGCGGGACTACAGCTCCCAGCGTGCCCCGCGGCGCGGCAGGCTGTGTCTGCCGGCCGGCGCGCCGCGGGGCACGCTGGGAGTTGTAGTCCCGCCGCACCGCTGAGGGGCGGGGGCACCTCTTCCCGGACGCGTGAGGGCCGCGGCGCCTCCCCTTGGGCGTCTTCCTCCCCCTCCTCCTCCTCCTCCTCCTCCTGCAGCCGCCGCCAGCCGAGGCGGCGCGGCCCGGCCCGGCCCTGCCCGCTCCCTATGCTCGTGGCGGCCCCGGAGCTGCGGGGCGGGAGCGGCCGCGGCCATGGCGCAGTGACCGGGAAGGTAACGGCGGGGGGTGGGGGGGGGAGGGGCAGGAGCGGGGCCTCACCGCTCCCCGTCAGGGGCCGCCGGGGTCTGGGGGGACCCGGAGGGGACCGGGGGGGGCCCGGGGGACACGAAGCAGCGGGCACGGCGCCTGCTGGGCCCCGCGGGGCCGCCTGCGAGGCGCTGTCAGCCAACAGCAGCGAGGCGAAACTCCGCCGTGTTGTGGCAGCGCCTGCCGCGCAGCCCTGCGGTAACTTCCCAGGGTAGCGGCGAGCGCTGTTTGCAGACAAAACTGCCTCTAACAGCGTGCCTGGTGTTACGGCAGGCTGTATGTTTCGATTGAGTTGGTAAATTACCTCAAAATTGCAGCCAGGCCCTGCTTTCCAAGCGTAATTTCTCAGTAAAATGCATCTGTGCAGGAGAAGCGTTTTGCTGAGCTAAACCCAGGTGCCAGGAGAAGCTGTGCTGTTAGGCTGGCTGGCCGGGCCTTTTCAGAAAGCTGGCCCATTAATCGTCCTCAGGAGCGGGGTAGTCCATCCAAAACCTTCAGGAAAGAGTATTTGGTACAGGATCACATTTTAAACGTGCTCACGGAGCATATGCGAGGCTAGCAGAACCGCCTGGCCTCGCTGGTAGCTGGACACGTGAGGAGAACGCGTTTTGAGCCAGGTTGTTTGTAACAGCAGAGCCTGTCACCTGTGTGTGGAAGATTCCTGTCTTTCAGGCAAAGGATCCAGTGATATCAGTGGGAAAATATGCCAGAAATATGCTGCTGTAAGTTGAAACAGCTCTACTTGTGTAACCGTGTGTGGACCAGGCCCCATCTGAAAGATGCTGTCCAAAAAAGCATTTTTTCCTACAGCGTTTTACTTTTTTTTTTTCCCCCCTCGTCTGGCTGTTCTGGTGGTTGGTTATGGGGAAAACAAGCTGGGGACGCAGAGGGAGAAGCCTCAGCAGAGCAGCGCTAATCCCTAAAGGTTTTGACCCCGCGCGGGATTGCTGTGTGTCGTAAGGCAGCGTGCAGAGCTCGTTTTGCCACGAGTCACTGCTTTGTTCCAGACTTTCTGGTTTCTGTGCTGCCACAACCTGCATTTTTGTGTGCGCGCCCGCTTAATTTGGGGTATTAAATTGCCTTTCGTGATGCATTTACTTATCATAGGTTCTGCAATGGCTTTCATAGGAATGTCTGTCCGATGTCACAGCAAATGCTGAGCTTTCCCTCCCAGGCGAGCTCGCTGTCACCGTGCCACTTTCTTCAGGGGGGAGGGCGCAGAGAGCACACACCGGGCACGTCACGCTAAGAAATCGGAAATCCTACCTATAGGCATGGAGGCAGTTTCAGACCACAGTTACTTTGTGTTTCCTCTCTTCCTCTCGTCTGTCTTCCTTTCCTCTGCCTCCTACGTGCTTACATAACGAGGCCTTGCTTCAGGCCTGATTAATGATGTTACCAAGTGGGAATTTTTTTTGATGGCTAGGTGGATTTTTGTCCCCTCTTGCTGTCTGACAGCATCTGCGTATTTGACAGAGACTTTTTTTTAATCCACTGTGTTTTATCCAGAGCATTACAGAACAGCTTATATAGAGACACAATCTCTGGAATATTTGTCCAGCTTGCTTGTTAGTTTTACACCAAAATTTCTAAATAAAAATCATCACTAGTAAATCAGCACCCATTAGCAGAAGCAGGCAGCTTTGTTAACAGCTCGGTATGATGTATTTTGTGGTTAACATCTATGACACTTCTGCAGCGTGCCCTTGCTTTAGAAGAAAGACCTCCTAATGGGTTTGTTCCCCAGGGGAAATACTTTACAAATGGTTTTATGAAGCATCTTAACAATATTTTAGAGATGAGTAGAGAAGCTTAGTTTTGCAGTTGCTAAGCTTGTGGGGTAAAAAAATACTGTTGTGTATCATTGAAGTAGATGATTTATGCTTATGTCATATCATGCTGAGTCTTCACGTGCTTGAAATTTAAGTTCCAGCCTCTCAGTTAAGTGCTTCACCTTATGGCCCTTCTCTGTTATCCAAGGGTGGTTGAAGGAGTTTGAATTTTGTTTTCCGTATCAGAAAAATGCATGCTCATGCTGTGGGGGAGTCCGTGCTGGGTGTCTGCGACTTGTGTGCAAACGTCTGTGGTTGCTGCTGTCCTGCGTTTAATTTTTATTGCCGTGCTGAGCAAATAAAATCTCTTTCTCTGTTTTCAGATGATCGTAGGCTCTCCTCTAGAAGAAGCGGGCAAACCTGTTAGTAGGAGTAGGAAACACATCGTATAGCAGTAGAGATGGATGAGCAAGCCCTTTTGGGGCTAAACCCAAATGCTGATGCAGACTTCAGACAAAGAGTATGTAATTAACTCGCGTATCTCTCTAATAATTTGGGATGTTGCTTCACTGAAAAGTCTAATACTTTCTTGATTGTTATCTGGTTAACCAGCACAAAGGGTTTGTGGTGGCATGTGCAAACTGTCATGTTGCAGGCATGCATGTAAGCTGAAGGAGTTGTTTCCAACTCTGTGAAGTTACAGTTAACGTGCACAGAATTTATTTCTCTGGGCTCTGGCTTTTCCAGTCCTTTCAATTACCTGTACTTGTTGCTCAGTGCCTTACGCAGGTTCCCACAGAATGAAAAGCAGCCACTGGAAACAGAGCTGCTTAAAATTGCCCTTTAATTCTTAGGTGGGGATTGTTTTTTTGTGTGGTTTTATTATTATTATTGTTGTTTGAATGGATTGCCTACCTTCAGAGTCTTGTAATGAAACATCAGTTTTTGAACTGTGGTGAAGCTTAGAGTAACTTAAGAAAATAATCATGGTAAGTGGTAACAGTTACGTGATATGAGAGATGCTGATGTGGCAAGGCATTACTGTAACTATTTAATGAGTAAAGGGTTCTGCTTACTCATTGCTGCATACAGGATGACATTCAGTAAAATCCTTCAGAAATGTGGATACTCAATATCTTTTGGTGTTCATGAAACAAATCCCAAAGTGTGTGAGGCAGTCACAAACATAGTTTGCTGCATCCCGGTATTGCTAAGCAGCTCGGTAAATATGTTTATTGTGGGTGTTTGTCCTTCCTGAAAAGAGGGATGTAGCCAAACTTTAAAGTTTTGTTAACAGAATGTCACTATCAAATTTGAAGCTTACAAATTCCTTGACATTTTAACCATGCAATCTGCATAGTTCTGGAATATGTTATACTAAAAGGTGACATATTTTTTTGCTATTCATGCAAAAAGGGACTTTACGTAAAGTGCATCTCAAACATCAGCTATTACAACTGTTCAGTAGAAGGATATTGCCAGTGCTGTCTACAATGAACTCTTGTTTTAAGATCTTCAACTCCCTGAATAATCACTTTGTTGAATGTAAACAGTTATGTTAGTGAAAAAGTAAGCTTGAAAGACAAGCCTTCATAGGCTTAAAATAACGTGTCAATCAAATCTCTGTTTCAAAAATTATTTTACTGTTTTGTATAGCAAGGCACACTAAATCTTAAAGCAATTGGATTGAGTTAACTGTTTTCAGGAGGTTCTTAGAAGATCTGATTAACAATTTGGGTGTCTACAACTTGACTGAAGTAGACAGTTCTTTCCAGTCTCTTTAATAGGTTCACACACTGATGTTTGTCAGGTGGTCAGTGAATGACTGTGTTTGAATGCTGCTTGAGATGCAGAAGGCAACCAAAACTGTGCAACAAAAATAGTGAGATTTTTCAGTGAATTTTTTCAGTGAAAAACCTGAATTTTTAACTTGGACTTGAACTTCCACCCTTGGAAGTTGTATTTAAAACCCAAGTGGACAAGGCCCTGAGCAGCTTCTCCTAGCTGACCCTGCTTTCAGCAGGCAGTTTGGACTGGACTATCACCAGAAATCCCCTTTAACCTCACCAGTTCTGTGAATCTGACCTTTTTAAATAGAAGTAACAGAAACCTTTGTATTGAATGTACAGTGGGGGTGGGTACCTGTAGGGTTAACATTTGGAGAAACACTTGTGTTGTGGTAATGAGGAAGCCACATAAAAGCCTCTTTCCAAATACCGTTTGTGTTTTTTTTGAAGGAGAGGTGTTTAAATGTGTGTCCGAGTGTGAGTAAGATGTCTTGCTGCGGGTTTTTTGTTTGTTTTTGTATTTTTTTGGCTTTCTCATTGGTTCTTACTTGAATATTTGCAGGCGCTAGCCTACTTTGAGCAGCTCAAGATATCTCAGGATGCTTGGCAAGTCTGCGCAGAAGCATTAGCTCAGAGTATATACAGGTAATGTGGATAAGAATCGTTGCTTATTTTCACTAGTAGTATGTTTGGGTCTTTGGGGTGTTTTTTGTTTTTTGTTTTTTTTTTTATCTTTAAAGCATAATTAGCAAACTGTAAATTGCTGAAAGTTAATAAGGTCTTCATGCCATTCTTAGTATCACTGTTAATCTGTGATTTCCATATAATGTCTTTCAAGGAAGAATAATGTATAAATAAAACTCAATATTAATTTGGTAGCTTAAAGATTGCTGCGTTACGAAATCCAGGACAAAAAAAAATGCATTCAAGCTCACTGAATGCATCCCCATTCAGTTCTGGGGAGGGGAGGAGTGCTGATGCTGTTGTGAGAATATAGGCTTTATATGCACTAAGCTAAGGAACAGTGCCTCAGCCCTTTTCAAAATGCAAAGTGTCGTCATCCCTATTTTTGTACAAAGTTGTGTATTTGGATCTCAAATAATAGGGTGTTGCTGTGTCATACAGTAATGCAAGCTGGAAGGAAACTCAGGGATGTATCTCTCCCAAATAATATCAGTGATTTATAGCAAACACTTCTTTTTCAAAAGATTCTTTAAAGCTTCTCAGACTCCAGCAGGTTATGCAGTGACTAATAAAACCATGCAACATTTGTAAAAAAAAAAAAATAAATAAAAAAAAAAATTTGTAGTCTCTGTTTACCAAAATACAGTGATTCATACAATTGTTAGTTTTTTTTAAAGGCAGGATGCAATACATATTGTAGTTGATGTTCAATGCCAAACTCATAGCATGATAAACTGGTGAATATAGAAAAAAAATATAAGAGGGAATATCAATATTGCACATTTTTTTTATCAAACGAATTGCTGGAATATTTGCTGGTTTTGCATAGACTTTATCTTTAGTGCACAGTAGTTCTTGAATTGCCAAAGGCACCACCTGGTTGTAATATATGAGGCATTTTGTTCTTCACAGAGAAGTGTGCCATACTGCCACATCTAACGGAATTTTGTCTTCTTTTCTAGTGATGATCACATCAAGTTCTTTTGCTTTCAAGTTCTGGAACATCAAATTAAGTTCAAGTTAGTAATCTTTCTTGATAGCAACCATATAACGCGCTTTTGATTTTCTTTTTATTCTGCTTGCAAATAGACTTAAAATGGGATGTCGTTCCTGAATAAAAGCTTTCAGAACCTTTATTCTGCAAACCATTACCTCAGTGTGGTTGATGAGCTTAATTCATCGCCCAGGACTACTTCTTGTATTCCTTCAGCTTTTCCTGGGAGAGGAGTAGCTGGTGTCTTAGCAGCATGCTCTGCCTAGCTAGTCTAATGCTTGCCTCATGACTGCCCAACACCGACCTGATCACCAAGTGTGGAATGAAACTTACTTAGCATTGCCCTTTAAGCCTTACTCCACACTCCCGTTGATTTTTGCAAAAAAATAAATAAATAAAAAGTTTAAGTCCTACAAACAGCAGCCTTACTCAGTACAGAATCCTGGACTCCAGACAAAGCCTTATTCATGCAGTAAGCATGGCAGAGATGTGAGGAAGTAGTGCTTTCACTGTGTAGTGTTACTGTAGCTTCATGATTTTAGAACAAAATAATTTGAAATAGCAAAAGTTTAGTTGCGTGGAGCTATATTTATTTCATACTTGGGGCTCCTTTGGTGTCTGGGCTACAGCATCACGGCAGAGGTGTCTGCCTCTGGGATATCAGTGTGGCTGGTTGCAATACACTGAACATGTGGGCCAGGCTTCAGATAGAAATAAGATGTATAGTGCAACTGAGGCTCACAATTACGTATCAGAGCAAGAATTAAAGCCTTATCTTTTAGAGATTTTATTAACTTGGTCTTACCTCATTGTCCGCCTTCGTCTGCATGTGTCACTTCTGTCATCTGCTTCTTACAATGTTTTTTCTCATTTTCCTGCATCTTGTTTTCAGTGGGGTTGCTTTTTTCTTCTTCTCAATGACTAGATACTTTGACAGGAACACTGAGATCACATTCAGCAGACATTTCTGTCAGGGGGTGTTCCAGAGCTATAGCACACTGGAGAAGGAATGGCAGAAAGAGTCTTCTCAACTTGCCTAGTCCTCAGAAGGAGTATGTGTGGGTAGTATTTGAGTTGGGCTGGTTATAACATAGAATTCTGCCAAGACTTGTGCGTGATGCAAAGCAGAATTCCTTGCTTGCTTTGCTTTTCTTGTTTTGACATACATGTGGTAATAAATGCCTTGTAGGGTCAGATCAATGAAGGACTTCCTTGTGATCACTATTGTCAGAGTCTTCAAATAGCGTAGTAATCAAATTTGAGCATATACAAATGTTATTCGTTCTCCCCATGGCTTACAGTCAAAGGTGTGTTTATGTTAGGGTCATAAGTCCTGTCCCTTGTAGAAGGGCAGACTTCCTGCAAAATTTCAAGCTCCTACTCTGATAAAGGAGGTATTAAAGAATTATATCTCCAAGCATGAATACAGGCAAAATGTTTTTCCTTATTTTAATACATCTTTTATTCAGAATTTTAATATGTTAATAGCTGTGTAAATTCCTTTTTCTAGGAATCTTTAATTTACACTAATGTGTAGCATAGTTACTAAACTTTTTTTTTGTTTTACCGAATGTTGCACTTTCCATGAAGCAGTCATAGTTTGATCTCATGCTTTGTTTCAGATACTCTGAACTTACTGAAGTCCAGCAGCAGCTAATTAGGGAAACGCTTATAACATGGCTGCAAGCCCAGGTAGGTGTGTTACTTTACACCAGTTTTGCACGGTAGGCTAACATAGTGCATTCAGTGCAGGCTAAGTGGCTAATCTGCCATTTGAGTTTAAAAATATATTCCTGAAGATATGCAGTATGAGACAGTAAAAAACTGTTAAGATGCTTGTATTTTTTAGATTTTTTTTAATTATATCTTGTAAGGAAGTCTGTGCTTGAACTTAACACTAAATATAAAATTCTTATGTCAGATAATGATTGCGGTTTAACTACTGTGTGCGAAGTAAGGAGCATTTAAAGTTTCCCTTTAGAGAGGTATAATCTAGATTCCCGATGTCCTTGAGTGTCTAGAACAGGAGTGGTAATTGTGTTTTCACAACACTCCTGGCCTGTGTCCTGTCTACTTAGAATGCTGGCAGGTGTTTGTAAATGAAAGGATGAGACTGCTCGCATTACCTGCTCTGGTAATGCTGTGGTAGTGTATCGGCTACTCTTTTTATGGACTGAGTTACTGCAGCTGAAGTTATAGTATCAGTTGGACCCAAGAGTTTGGAATCTGCAGAACTGTGCAGTGAGCTGATGCAAGTCTTTGCCTACACCTGCCGTTCTCTGGCTCTCCTTCCAATATCATTCCAATTCCAAATTGACATTTATTTTTTGAATAGTATGCTTAATATTTTTGTACTGAATGAAAACCTTAGGACTGTGTCACCAAGAATGTTTTCCCTGCTTCATTATAACTTAGCTAATTTTTTTTTTCAAAATCATTAGAAAGTAAGGCTTTTTGTAAATCTCAGCTGATAAAAGGAGGAAAGCAGTACCTTAATCACTGTACTCAATTGTAATCAACAAGCATATCTGATTTTTCTCGAATTTAGTAAAAATTTACAAATAAAGTATGTTTTTTCTACCAGATGCTGAATCCCCAGCCTGAGAAGACTTTTATTCGCAACAAAGCTGCACAAGTCTTTGCATTGCTTTTTGTTACTGAATATCTCACAAAATGGCCCAAGTTTTTTTTTGATATTCTATCAGTAGTTGATCTTAATCCACGAGGCGTGGATATGTACCTCAGAATCCTGATGGCTGTTGACGCTGAGCTGGTAGACCGGGATGTTGTTCATACATCAGAGGCAAGTTATTACTTCACGTTAATATTTGTTTTGAAGTTCAAAAAAATTCGCTAATTGCAGCAGAAGACAGAAGTTTTCTTTTTTTTTTCTTTCCTATGACAACTCTGCCTTGGAGACATGAGGTGGTTTAGATCCAAAGCCATATGTTGTTTAATGCTTTTTTTGATTCCATACTTCTCAGTTAATGCATTTTTTGCGTGAAGAGCAAGCAAACAAAAAGTAAGGAGCTGAGTTAGCCAACATAATGTTAGACTTGACTCATTTTATAACGTTAATTTCTACTACTGCGTTTTTGAAGGAGTCCTAACATCAAAAGTCCATTTAATCATCTGGAAGACTTCTTTCTCCTTTGCCTTTCTTCTGTGTTTGGGCATTGTGGTAGGAAAAAAAAGGGGGGGAAAAAAGGGGGAAGGGGGGAGAAAACTAGGGCATTTTTCTTTTCTTACAAGAAAAAAAAATGCTCTTTTTGGGCTTTTGATTTGAGTTGTTTATCTAGTTATGACATGGAGTTTCTGGTATTGGGTGCAAAAATGGTACTAGTTTGAAAAAATGCTGCTGATCTGTGACAGGATTGATTTATCCTGTTTCCTGTGTTGATAGGAGGCTCGTAGGAACACTTTATTAAAAGATACTATGAGGGAACAGTGCATTCCAAGTTTGGTGGAATCGTGGTACCAAATCTTACAAAACTATCAGTATAATAACTCGGAGTTGACATGCCAGTGCCTTGAAGTAGTTGGAGCTTATGTATCCTGGATAGATTTGAGCCTGATAGCTAATGAAAGGTAAGGATTTTTTGATGGGATATCTTTGGGGGGAGAGGAGATAGCACAGGACTTGCTAGTATGTTGTCTGTATTTCTATGGAACTACATTAAAACTTGTCTTTGAATAGAGATTTTAATTGCATATAAATGTTTGGGTCTTCTGTTTCTGAAGAGCAATTGACTTGGCAAGCCAAACTGATATAACGGTAAAAATAGACACTGTAGAGTTTGCTGAGTTGTCCTTAAAATGTGTAACGTGCTGGGTTTAATCAGTACAAAAGACTTTATAATGGTTTCTTTTTAATAAGACATTTTAAATATTCACACAAATAATACAAAGCTTCTATATGATGCTACTGTGTACTTTTAAATATAAACTCTTTTTTTTTTCCCAAAGGTTTATAAATATGCTGCTAGGTCACATGTCTGTGGAAGTTCTCCGGGAAGAAGCTTGTGATTGTTTGTTTGAAATTGTAAATAAGGGAATGGACCCAATTGATAAAACAAAATTGGTTGAATCTTTATGTCAAGTATTACAGTCTGCTGGCCTCTTCAGTATTGATCAGGTTTGTAAATTGCTTTTACAATAGGAGTGAGGTTTCAGACGGTTCTTAAATAAGCAGCTTAACAGAAAACTGTCAAACTAAGTCCACAAATATCGAGAGAATTAGCTGTGCTTCTCTGTCAATGTTAAACGCTTTTTGCACTTTTCTCATACTTAAATTAACAGCTCTTTATTAATGTACCTTACTCATTTAAAGTACAGTCACTGCATTTTGTTTGTCTTCAGCATGAGGTGTTTGGTTTTTTTTTTTTGTTCTAGAAGGTGTTCTGTAACTCCTATTCCTCTCCTGAAGCGTGGCGTGCATACTGTTTATATCACTTCTATGACTTGTTGCCTTGTATCCTCCATTGTGATTGACTCTGTAATGGATATTTTAGCCAAGGTGTTTTAAGAATATAGCCAAGGCAGAAGTTTTTAGTGCGAGATGTTAGTCTAACTTTTTCAGGTCATGTGTGCTGTTATGCATGGCTGCACCATCAGACATGAGGCTTGAAATTCTTATCTGGGAGCTGGAAAAATACATCCACCAACCAAACACATATTCCCCATGAGGTCGTAGTACTTCAGGAATAACTGTTTGCTATGTGCTATGGAGATAGAGGAACCACTCCTTAGTTCTTGGATTACAAGGCAGTTTTCTCTTTATTGAGAAGTCTGCATCCAATATGTGCTCCTTTAGAAAGCAAAAAATGTGCATTCATCCATTCAGGAGTCATTTCTCTAAAAACCTCTGAAGATCTCAGTCTTTCAGAGAGACTTGGTATTGCTCTGCCTTTGTACGGCTCTGACAGGGATTAAAGCATCCATTTGGGATGACTGATCTAGCAGTGTTTCTCAATTCTGATTAATGTATTTCTGCAAAGGAAAGCCATAAATATTAACTAATCACTCGCTTTTACAGCCAGTACTGACTGTTGCTTGTTATCAGTATTTCTAAGTAAGGCACAGCTGTTAATTCTTTGAAGTTCTCCCATAAAGTTTTTCCTCTTATACAGACTAAAATTTATGGTAGCTATGTGCTTCCTCTTTTATTTTGAACCTGCTAGCCAGCTTCTTGCTGTAAAGCAAAAAGTGAAACAAGCTAATTTGAAGAGATGAGCAAACTACTTTTGCATAATGGAGAGCAGGCAGCTCCCTAGCATTGCTTTTCCTTTTCTCTCTAATCTCCGGAGAACACAAACCAGATAATTATACTTTCCATCTGGGAGTCAAATGTTGGTTTTACTTCTACTACATGCTAAATGTGGGTAGTACCATTGGTAAGCTCATGCCATTTAAACCTGATCTCTGCTAGTATTTTTAATCGGATATCTTTTCTTACAGGAAGATGATGTGGATTTTCTGGCCAGATTTTCAAAGCTGGTCAATGGAATGGGGCAAGCTTTAATAGCTAGTTGGACTAAACTGATAAAAAATGGTGATATGAAGAGTGCTCAAGACACTCTGCAAGCTATTGAAGCAAAAGTGTCCCTAATGTTGCAGCTGCTCATTCATGAAGATGATGACATCTCATCTAATATCATCGGCTTTTGTTACGACTACCTTCACATCTTGAAACAAGTAAATATGTCTGGCTTCAATTTAACATCATTTTTGATGTATTATTTACTTTTGATTTTGTGGGAATATATGAAGCTAATATTTTTTTAAGCAGACTTACAACCTTTTGAGTAACTAGTGTTCAGTACATTCAGTTTTATTTAGAAATCTGTAGGAACTGTGTTAAATCTTGCAATAATGGACAGGAGGGTTGTAGATCATATGGCTGTTTAAAAAAATGCAAAAAGCAAACCTGTTTTTTTCTACTGGAAAGTAGCAAAGGAGTTACAATACAAAAAGTAACTCTTGAAATTTCTTTTACAGCTTTCTGCACTTTCAGACCAACAAAAAGCTAATGTAGAGGTAAGTGTTGACTTTCTTTTTACAAAGGCTTCTTATTGCAAAAACACGTTTTGTGTCAGAACTTTTCTTTTTGTTGAAACAAATGATGTATTATTTGTATGCCTTAAAATGTCCAGGCTGACCGTGAGTCAGCAATGTGCCTTTGTGGCCAAGAAGGCCAACGGTATCCTGGGCTGCATTCGGAAGAGTGTTGCCAGCAGGAAAAGAGGAGACTGAGGGGAGACCTCATCAATGTGTATAAATATCTGAGGGGAGGCTGTCAAGAGGAGGCAGCTGGTCTCTCTTCATTCGTGCCCAGCAACAGAATGAGAGGCAGCGGGCACAAACAGAAGCACAGCAAGTTCTGGCTGAATATGAGGGGGCACTTCTTTAGTGTGAGGGTGACAGCACTGGCACAGGTTGCCCTCGGGGGTTGTGGAATCTCCTTCTCTGGACATATTCAAAACCCACCTGGATGCCATCCTGTGCAATGTGTTCCTGCCTGTCGGGGGGTTGGACTAGATGAATTCCAGAGGTACCTTCCAACCCTGTCCGTTCTGTGATTCATATGACAATAATTAAAAGTAAGGACAATATATTCCATCTTCCACTCAATACCTGCAGTTGTTTCTTTAATTAGTAAGCCTCTGTTGAGTTGTACATAAAGATGAAAGCTATTTAAGTGCTGGTCTTCCCAAGGGCCCTCAGTACCTTAAGCCTATCTTGGTAGGCGTAGATAGAAGACCGAGATAGAAGACATTTTCTCCTGAAGCTTTGTATTTTTTATTAAAACCTGCCATAATCCCAAAGAAATGGAAGAAATATGGGAAGAGTTGTCATTAAATTCAACCCTTGATGGTATCAGATGTTAAACTTATGAAAAGCTGCTGTTCGAATATAACGCTTATCCTTATGATGAGCAGCTACATGCTAAGCATTGCATTAAGCTTCAGTTTATACATTAGTCACTAAAATCAATAAATAACTGTGTGTCCAGTTTTGGAAGTCGTAAACTTACCTGTTTGTTTTTTCAGCAGTTTTTACATTTTTTCTTCCCTATGACATTTCTGCACCAATGCGGATGTACCAATTTAAATATTATTGGCTTGGTTGGTGCAGGCTCTGCAAGCTCATGTAGCTGACTGCTGTGATTCCTTTTCCTTTACTGAAAAGAAAACTGAGCTGTTCTAACATTAACATTTGAGTTTGGATAATGTCCAGATTATGTGGATCTGGTTTTGTTTAATGTTTGTTTAAAGTGGATGAGGTAACCAAAGTTTAATAGTGTTACTGAGTCTTTTATTTTTGATACTTTCTCTCTCCTGTTCAAACCAAATTACTACTGCAGCACACGTTAAGGCACTTAAAATTTGAAGGTGTTGCTGTCCAGAACTCTGATTATGTTGAAGTTGCTTTTGTACTGAAGAACTTCCTGTTATAATTATTTTGTAAGTTTCTTGAGGGTTTGTGCTTAATTGAGAAGCAATTGTCCCAATCTTTCTTCTTTCATCCAATTCATAATAAGAAAATTTTGAAACAGTCTAAGTCTTTTGGCTGACTTTCTTACCAAGCTTTAAATCATAAGCTTAACAACATTCCTTTAAAATTTTGCACCTAAGAAGTTATCACTTTTAACTTGTGCATTATTTGAATGGGAGGAAAGGGAATCCTGTTTATTGTGCCTTTTGAAGTTGCAAAGGTTTTTCTCATCTGCAGGATTACATCTTTAATTCTTAAAATGACAGCTGTTTCTAGGCATTTCTGGCTACAAGCATATCACATCGACGTTTTGTAATTCTTTTAATTCTTTAATTTTACTTCCTGCAGAGAAGCAGAGAATGCTTACATACGATGCAGACACTTGGTGTCAATAGAAAGCCTGACCACATTCTTGCCATATGACCACGTTCTTCCTCAAACTATTGCAAATGCCTGCTTATGCAAGATCACCAAGAATTTCATTTCACTGACTCAAGTTTAATTTACCAGCCTGTTTTGGTGTTAAAGAACATACGGTTTTTGCACTTAAAAAGAAAAACATCACGATGAATTCATCAGAAGTTTTATTACTATTTTATTTACCCCTTTTTCTTCTTGATTGCTTACCTGACTTTAATGGGTACCTACATTTAGAACCTCCAGTAGTGGAAGAGGATAGCAAAATACTAATTAAGTTGTTGCAGGTATGATCACAGATCTCATTTTCTGTAGTTGAAATAAAAACAAAAAACTGTCAGCTACAGAACTTAACAAATGGTGGGGCAAGTTCTTTTAATCTGGTATTAGGAATAGGGATCAGGTACTCTGTAACACTGATCAAATAGCTGTTATAATTCTGCTGAGTCTTCTCTACCATTTAGTGAGTCCACTCCACGTGTAAGGAGCATGGAAATGTCCTGCCCAGTTACCTGGTGCTACTGAATATCCTCTCAGATTTCTAACACTTTGTTGTTGTAATAAACATAAGGAAAAGGCTGCCTCTGACTCAGTTTTAGTTATCTGGGATAGCTTTCTGTTCGTTTGGAATGTTTAGATCGAGTACATATTTTTGTAGGCTCCCCAGAACAAACTCTTAAACTAAAGTGAAAATTAAAGTGTAACAGATTTTTAAACATCTGTTTTAGCTAGCTGTGTCGGTCTGTTGTCCAGTTTTTCTCCATCCTGGAAAATGTGAATGGAGTTGAGTACTCTATAAATTTTAAACATTATATCAAAGTTCTAAAACATAAAAATGATAAATGCTTTGTAACACCAAAGTGATACATTTAGCATTTGAGACTTCAGTAGAGACTAGATCTAGTCTTTATTCCTGTTTTAGGACTTACAGACAGTCCCTGATAAAGTGAAATTACACATTAGTGCTTGGACAGATCTAACAACTTGCTGCTGTGGAAAAGGGAAGGTTTTGCTGTTCTTATTCTTGTTTGCTGGTCATGGCTGTTGTTCTTGAACCCTTTGCTGAACCAATTCAGATTATTTATTTATTTATTTATTGCCAGATTAACAACCACCTTTCGGAGGTGGTGAGGTATTAGAGAATGTGATGTGATGGCTGAGCTGACCTACCTCTTTAAAATATGATCTCAGACATCCTGTTTAGCTTCCTCTGCCTAGTTCAGTCATCTCTAATTGTTGTTTTCAGTGTGAACTGAACAGCACGGATTACAAGCAGGAAATACAGCCAGATAATACTGTTAGACAGAGCTCAAAGTCATGCATACCGTTCATCTGGAATGGCATCTGTGTATTTTCTGGATAGAGTCTGTTCTAATATGGGCTGTTAATACTGTTAAACCTCAGAAAATAATAATTCAAATGGGGTTTAAACGCTTACAAATATTTTAACGTTTGCCTTAATGTTTTTCTTTGCTGTAGGATTTTAACTGTTGCTTCTTACCACTTTTCTGCTTCTACCCTTAGTTCTGTCTTCTTCTTTATCTTAGGCAATCATGTTGGCTGTTATGAAGAAGTTGACATATGATGAAGAATATAACTTTGAAAATGAGGTATTGTGTGAATAAACAGGCTAATGCAACTTAAATTACATGTAGTAAAACTTTCTCATGTTTTAAAAAACATATTTTTTGTATGCTAAGGCTAGAAAAGTAGAAAGCTAAGGTCTGTAGACTGATTTTTTTTCCTATGTAGAAAGCTTATTTTTTAACCTGAGATCTGCATAAGATAAAACAACATAGTAAAAGGATATCCAAGCCAGTTTAGTTAACAGAGTAATTCTGGCTGCATTTGTACAGAACTATTCCTAAGTAAATATGACTGTGCTGTTAGCTAAACATAGCTGTTGAGCTGGCTTGTTCACTGCTGGCGTGTTTTTCAGAGTTTGCACGTTTCTGCTGTCACGCAAAAAGATTTGAGAAGCGTTGTGTAATGAAACACTTCAGAGATACTACTTGACCTACTTTGAGTGGAGGAGGCCAAACCCCTGCAAAAATAGCCTAAAAGAGGAGGAATTTCTTTTGATTTCACTTTCTGCCCATGCCAGCCAGCAGTAATGATTGAATGTGTTAGGCATTTTGCTCTGGGCTGTTGAGAGCAATGGTTTTAGAGATTAACATGGACTACGTGTAGTCCAGGTTCACTGTTCCTGTCAGATTCATTTTAAAACTAAGATGCTGAGGAAGAACATCTTCATGAGGAATGAGTCAATTTTCAAGAAACAGGTCAATAATGCTTTGCCAGGAGCATTTTCTTTCTTACACTTTTTGGCTAGTTTTCAGTTTGGAAAGCCTTTTTAGCGTGTTTCTGGACTCAATGCAATGGATCTCAACATATTGCAACCAGACAATAAAGGAGCCAGCTGTTATGTTGCAAGAGCATTATTGAATTTTCAGAGCATGATGTGGTGTTCGCATATATGTACACATTTTTGTTTTAAGTGCAATTGTCTAAAACAGTTCTGGATGTATTTAAATGTGCAAATATGTACTTAACTGATGTGAATGTTTTGTAGGGTGAAGATGAAGCAATGTTTGTGGAGTACAGAAAGCAGTTGAAACTATTGTTGGACAGACTTGCTCAGGTCTCACCAGAGTTACTGTTGGCATCTGTCCGCAGAGTCTTTAACACTACACTTCAGTAAGATTTTTGGTTTTTAACTTCTTTACATGAATACAATTCTGTTAGCTTTTTTGCCTTTCTTACTCTCAGGGTTTGCACTAAACATAAGCATGGTGTAGCAAGGCAAAGCCTATTGGCAGAATAAGCTAGTTGCAACTCTCTAAGTGTGACTTTGTGTAACTTCATGATAAAAAATCTTTTACTCAGCTTCTTAGAAAGAAGAAGCTTTCCTTGGAAGCCTTAAATGGTATCTGTATTTTGTTCTTCTCGGGGTGTCTGTTCATTTTTGTCATTTAGACCCACACGACATCCATTTGGACAAGTGTTCACTTTACACTGCCAGGAAATGCTTGTGAGATATGGAAAATTGTTTTTCTGCTAGCAATAGTATTCAAAAATAAAGTTGGATACAGAAGAGAAACAACAGTGAAGTTTTTTTTTAAATTCTTACAAAAAGAACAGAACCAATCCTGAGACCTATGCATGTAAATAAGCTAGGTGCCTGGCTAGGTGGATGGCTGTCTGTATACAAGTCAAAATGTAGTGTCACCAGTGCCTTCCTTGTGCCTTGCTTTTCAGTGAGCACTCTCTTTAAGTGAAGGTGAATGCCTTGTTGACACATCAAAGTAGGCTTTTGTGCCTAAAGAAACACTTGGAAAAATCTGTAGCTTTTAAGCTGAAACTGGTCAAAGAAAACTGGTAACATCCAGATGGAGAGGTGTTACATCTGTGGATAAGGTCTTCAGAAGCATCCTGAAATACTGCGTTAGGTCTTACAGTATTTATTTTCTTAGCTGAAATCTACTCTTTTTATGCTATGTGTCTGAATATTCAAAAGAATATTTTAGTGTGGTAGAACTGTGATTATTTCATAATCTTTGTTGACTAATGTGATTTTATTGTTGTTTCTCTAGAAATTGGCAGACTACGCGATTTATGGAAGTAGAGGTAGCGATAAGGCTGTTGTATATGTTGGCTGAGGCTCTTCCTGTATCTCATGGTGCTCACTTCTCTGGTGATGTTACAAAAGCTACGGCTTTGCAAGATATGATGAGAACGGTAAGCATGTGTGATGTGGGAGCTATTTAAAAACGCCAATAAAGACTGAAACATTTCAGTTCAAGTGATTTATATTAATTACCAGCATTTCAACTACATTGTACTATTTTGATGCTATAAATGGGTAAAGTACTAACTTGCTAATGCTTCTATTTGTAGCTAGTGACTTCTGGCGTTAGTGCCTATCAGCATACATCAGTGACTCTGGAATTCTTTGAAACAGTGGTTAGATATGAAAAATTCTTTGCTGTTGAACCTCAGCACATTCCAACTGTTCTAGTAAGTTCCTCTTAATTTACATATTCAACTAGTAAGTGTAGATAAGTTTTCTTATATTTAAGAACTTTTCTTCTTTTCTGGACATCACTAAAGATGCTGGCTTTCTTAAATGTTTGAATGCCTAGTTTTCCCCACCTTGTTCAGGGATTGTAAGCTGAAGTACTTCTCTTGATTGCAGATGGCATTTTTAGATCACCGTGGTCTTCGCCATACAAGTCCAAAAGTACGAAGTCGAACAGCTTACCTTTTTTCCAGATTTGTCAAGTCTCTTAAGTGAGTAAAGCTGCTATAGATGTATTCAAATCCTGCAGAAGACTTATGTGTGGTAAAATAGGTGCATATCAGCTGTCACGGAAACAGGCAGGGCTTTAAATGGACTGCTGTGAAGTAATATGACAAAACAGTGCTCTAACAGAGTAGTCCTACTACGTAATAGCAACGTAGCAGGGGACAAATTTGTCATCATAGAATGAAGAATTTGAATACATATATTTAGCTGATTTTGATTAGATGTTGAAACTGATCAATGATATAGATGTTTGCCTTTTTTTCCTCTCTGTAAGCACAGATGAGAAAGATTTGAATATTTACAAAATTTATACTTGGAGTTTACTCAGGCCACTAGAGCCCTTCAGATAGCCCTGTCCTGTTGGTCTTACTTCACAAACATGGCAGGAGAAGCTCCAAGATGGAACAGATTACAGGATTCTTTTTTTTTTTTTTTTTTTTTTAAACTGTTAATGAAAATAGTTACTCTGAGTGATGCTGTTTATGCATATTTTTAAAGAATGAGGGAAAAAAATAAATGCTTATTTTTGTACCATGTATTATTTGGCCCACCACAAGCACCATATCCATAACCCAGGTTTTTCTAAAACTGTGCTCTAATACTTAAAGGGATGTTCTGTATTAGGAAGGTAGTTTAATGTCAAGCTTTACACCTTATGGAAAATGGCAGCAATTTTGTAAAAATGCACACACTTCTAAATAGTGTCATGTACTTTTGTTTTACTTCAGTAAACAAATGAATCCCTTTATTGAAGATGTTCTGAATAGAATACAAGACCTTCTGGAACTTTCTCCTCCTGTGAGTATTTACAGCATTTGTTGTAATAAATAGGGCTTGTGGTTATTCATCAGTGTGCCCAAATACATACTGAATTGTGAACTTAGTACACAAACATTTAAGCACAAATAATTGTCTTGGATGCTGGGGGGAGAGGGGGATGACTTGCATGTTTACATTTGAACCTAACTTTAAGAATCTCAATTTTTTGGATTTCTGGGTGTATAGGCAAAAGAAAAGTAGATAGAAGGTTGTTTGAATTGTATAAACATTTTTGTTCCTTTAAGTATGTTTTGCCTGTGCTTTACACTTCTGCCTAGGTAGAAAAAGAAATAAATAAAGTATTGTAACTGTACTGTAGAGATTAAAGAAAAGTGTGATGAAAGAGAAAGTGACTTTGATAGAGGACACTTAGTGAATTCTGTCTGTTGTCTTCCATTTTAGGAAAATGGTTACCAAGCTCTGTTAAGCAGCGATGATCAACTTTTCATTTATGAAACAGCTGGAGTATTAATAGTTAACAGTGAATACTCTGCAGAAAGAAAGCAGGCTCTAATGAGGAATTTGTTGACTCCACTGATGGAGAAGTTCAAAGTATTGTTAGAAAAGCTGATGATGGCACAAGATGAGGACAGACAGATGGCACTGGCTGACTGCCTCAATCATGCTGTTGGGTTTGCTAGGTAGGTACTGCACAATATCTGCATGTATTTCTGATTTGAGTAAAAGTTAATTTATTTTTAAGTAATTTAAATGAAAAAATTCATTGGAAGGAGGGTCTGAGTTTCTACCTGTGTTGTATCAATCTAGAAAATCCCTAGTGGCTGTAGAATTTCTTATAGTAGCCCAGAAAATGAGTTAAGTCCCCTTAAAAAAGGCTGTTAAGGATGTATATCGAGAATATTGAGCAACTTGATAATGAACCAGCAGCATCTATACCCTTCCTTATGAAATACTTTCCTCAAGTAATTGTCTGGAGCTGTTCTAATCATATGTTGATTGGGACTTGTTAGAATTTAATTCTCCAAAAGCTTCCAAAGCATAGCCACTTCATATCAAGTATTTTTCTTCTGGTGTCTGGCTCCCATTTCACAAGATGTAATATTTTAGTCCAGTCTATGGATTTTAAAGCATACATTGTTTTCAGTGTTACTACTTCTCTGTTATATAGGACGTGAGCTTATATAAAACTTGGTGTGTTGCTTTTACAGCCGAACCAGCAAGGCTTTCAGCAATAAGCAAACTGTAAAACAATGTGGCTGCTCTGAGGTATATCTGGACTGCTTACAAACGTTTTTGCCGGCTCTCAGTTGTCCGTTACAAAAGGAAGTTCTGAGAAGCGGTGTCCGCACTTTCCTCCACCGCATGATTATTTGCCTAGAGGAAGAAGTTCTTCCATTCATTCCTTCTGCCTCTGAACACATGCTTAAAGATTGTGAAGCAAAAGATCTTCAGGAATTCATTCCTCTTATAAACCAAATAACAGCGAAATTTAAGGTATGATGTTGTATAAGCTTTCTGGAGTCAAATTACTGATGAATAGGTATTTTTCTGGAACCAGCAAAGAGGTGATATGTGTCAGAACCTTGCCTCACATTTATTAATAATGTATATTTCTATGACTCTTCATAGTGAACAGTCTTCAACTACTTCAACTACTTGCATGCATTGCTAGACTCACAGTAATTAATTGTTTTTCTTTGATTAATCTCAATATTTTATGTTGTTTCTGAACTTTTGTGTTTAATATTTAAAAATAAAGTATTACTTGCAGCACAATTTTTTATATAGACACAATTAACTTTTTATGATTTACAAGATCTCAGTGCAGTGCTGTTGCCCAAAATGTACACTGAGGCTTAATGCACTATTTGAAACTGATCAACAAATACATATGGAGGTTGAGGCATGAGATGTGCATTGAGACTGGGACCATCAACTTATCTAGCAACAGTTCAGGTTGCAGCCTTTTGGGGGTTACCTAGTCCTAATTTCAACAGTTCAAATGCAAAGCTAATAAAACACATTAACTAACTAACCCATTACTTAAATAGGTTTAAATAAGTCTTTCAGCAGAACGCAAAATTTAAACTCATAAACAGAAGAAGAAATGTGTTTTGTGAGGAGTAAACAAAGCCATAATACACCTGTGTAAATCTGGTATGTGGGCCTTTCTTTGGAGTATACATCTACAGAGAGAAGGAATTTTTGAAAAATAAAGTATTTGGGAGATTAGAGAAGAAGACTTCAATTACTCTAGTCATTTCAACAAGTTGTGCTGAAATCATATCAAGATATTTAATGGTAGTCTAAGGTGAAGAAGGTATAAAAAATTTGCAGGAGCAAGACTGGATGAATACCAAGTTCAGGTGTAACGCTTAACTTTTTATGGTACTGTACCATTTTTTTATCACATTATGTTAAAATAAAGATTCTAGCTTCACTTAGGTCCACCTTGGTTTTAAGGTCTTCACCCTCCTCTACTGTAATTCATTCAAATACTAGGAAATAAACATTGGAGTTGTGCCTTTAGGGAACTCTGAGGTATGGCTTAATAGCAACCCCAAGGAATTCTTCAGTTTTTCAAGTCGTTAGTGTTCAACTGCTGTAGTGGCCATGTGTATTTCTGACTGCAGGTAGGACATAAATGACAAGCTTGTTCTGTAATGGTAGTAGTTTTTCAGATCAGGTGAATTTTCTTTAAGTATTGAAAAAGGTGACCTGCTGTTGGTTTTAACATCGTAGAGGTACACTTTTCTGTAACTGCAGTGACTTTATAATAGCCCACCTTTATATTTTGGGGACTTAAAAATAGTCTGCCTGAACAGAAGGATGAGAAATGTGGCAAAAGCTTCTGTTCCAACTCTGAATGAGACTAGCTGAGACTAGATATTTTTGTACAAAAGACTTGAAGTAGGTGGCACATAAGTCAAGATGCAATAATGTTCATGGTGACCCTGATGTGACTTTCTTTGCTGTATGTACTTGGTACATGAAAATACTGACTTTGAAAGTGAATCAAAGCTGAGAATTGTAACAAGCCCTGAAGTTTTAATTTCCAAGTGTCAGTTTCTATAACTGCTTGAGCTCATATTTTCTTCCAATCTCCCCAGACACAGGTTTCACCTTTTCTGCAACAGATGTTTATGCCACTACTTCATGCTATTTTTGAAGTGTTGCTCCTTCCAGCAGAAGAAAATGACCAGTCTGCTGCTTTAGAAAAACAAATGTTACGGAGGAGTTACTTTGCTTTTCTGCAGACAGTAACTGGCAGTGGAATGAGTGAAGTCATAGCTAATCAAGGTAAGTAGCTCAGTTTCTTGACGATGGCACTACAGTGGTTGTCCTCTAAGTTTTGTCTGCTAAAATCGCAAGCCTAGTTCCTGCCAAGTACTATGAACTATGTTAGATAGAATGGACTGATGCAAATATGGTATTACACACTTACCTGTTTTAGCAAGAATTTGGGTCTGTAAAATCCAACTATAGTAGGCATATTCTTCCTATTCATTTTCTTCATTTTGAGTATGATGACTGTGTGTATAAGAAGAATGCTTTGTGCATCATCATGCATTATTGTATTTGATTGGTGAATCAGAGATTAAACAATATTTTCCCCTAGAAAATAATTTAAAAACAGATTGCAGTGTTGAAGCTGCTTGGGAAGGACATTCACAACTCCCAGTTGTAATTCTGTGTTGCTCATTTTCAAAAATACACATCAGTGACTTCTGTAATTTTTATTACTATCACCTGATCTTAACAACTATGTTAAATGTATTGTGACTTATATACGTACTTAATGAGCTTTCTGAAATGCAAATTAATTCTTTTTTCGTAACAGGAATACAAAGCCAAGTGTCCAGTGTCTTGATTCTTTATTAAGTAATTCTCTTGGTCTGGATTCCATCAAAAAGGGAAGGGATTTAAAAAGCTTTAAAGAAACTCATCTGATAGTTGGAGCTCCAACTTCCTCCCCCCATCCTAAACCGCTTGTAATACCAATGGAAAAGGAAAGGATGGTGTTAAGAAGTAGTAAAAGCTTTCTTGAAAGAGGCATTTTGGTAGTTGTAATAGGCCAATATATTTTACAGGAATCAAATAGAAATAAGCATAAAAGCATCACGGAAGTTTGAAGTATGATTTAAAAAATCACCTTTCCCTGTATTGGAAGATAAGTGAATTATTTGGGTGCTGCCTAGTTTAGTTAACTGTCATGTTTGGGTCAAGAGGAGAAAACTGATTTCTAAGCAGATCAAGGTCCCCCCCCTCGTCTTTATGTGTGTTAAAGGCCAGAATAGGGGGGGAAAAGCATCTCCAAACTTTGAAAATAAATAAGTAAATAACCTAAATAAGAGTTGTCTTGCATCGTAGGGGAAACTTTCCAAAAATATTTGAAATTTGTGCAAAAAAAGGCTATTTTGAAGTTGAAACATATCTTCCAGGTCAGTATTCTTTAAAAAAATAAAAACAAAAAATTGTGCAGTAGTACAGAAACTGCTAGGTTGCAGGTTTAAATGACAAGCTCCCTTTAATGTGTTTAAGGTGCAGAGAATGTGGAGCGTGTGTTGTTCACTGTCATTCAAGGAGCAGTGGATTACCCAGATCCTATTGCACAGAAGACTTGTTTTATTATTCTTTCGAAGTTGGTGGAGCTTTGGGGTAAGATTCTTTCCGTAATTCCTTTGAAGCTGCTTCCGTCTGCGAAGCACCAGTAGGACATGAAATGTTATCTCTCTTTTCAGGAGGTAAAGATGGACCAGTAGGTTTTGCAGACTTTGTCTACAAGCACATTGTACCTGCATGTTTCTTAGCACCTTTGAAGCAAACGTTTGACTTAGCAGATGCCCAGACAGTATTGGTATGTATCACAGTTTGTTTTTTTCTTTTACTCTCATTGCGATGAGGCAGACTGAAGGGAAAAAGAATAATGGCCACGTGGTATTAATGGTTGACTTGTCTTATAAAGAAAATACCTTATTTTTTCTTAATGGGGTACTCGTATGGTTACTTTTCATGTGTTGTGGCACTGTATTCTGTAGTTCACCTATGCTCAAAATCAAGCTAGAGAATTGCAGGTTTGAGAATTTAACATTGATCTGTATTACGTGCAAACTAACACTCAGTGAAAGTGAACGAACAGGTAGCTCTTCCTTAGGTTGTTTAGGGTTCAGCTGTGACAGACAACTTTCTGGTTAGAGAGGAACAAAAACTGGAAGTAAAGTTTGAGGCTGTTAGTCTTGGGTGAGGGAAAAGAAAGCAACAATGGCATAAACTAGCCCTTGTTTTGGGACTGACTTTAGGATCTTTGGATGTAAATACTTACCCAACAGACTAACTGAACATTCTAACGTTATGCATTACGTTACAGGCTTTATCAGAATGTGCAGTGACATTAAAGACAATTCATCTCAAAAGGGTAAGCTACAGAATACTTTACAAGGAGTAACTCTTGCAGGTTTCTTTTGAATGTTTTCATTAATTTCTAGAAATCAGATACTTATTTAGATTAATTTATATTCTACTTGTATATAAATTAATAGGGTGAATATAACGCTGTGTAGGAATAGAGAATCCAGTACTTCTACGTCTTGATAATATACTGCAAAATATTGACTCCTTAATTAAGGGAGAAAAATCCAACCGCTTGATTGTTGCTGTGTTTAAGTGATCAATAGGCCTTATACTTTTCAATGTAGTACTTCAGCTAACATGAAAGAGCAATTAGAGATGGGAAACCAAGCAGTTTCTGAGTCCATGTTACTGCTACGCCCTTTAACTTGCTGGCTACCTTCTCTCTGGAGTTATTAACAAACTTTCAGAGAGGAGATTGTGTTGAGAAGAACTTAGGGTCTGTGTTCCTTTTTCTCCAGCTAGGACCTTCTTATTGAACTGACTTTTACAATTGACATGTTGCAAATTGACTCTATTGTAAATTTATTTCAGTACAATTTTCAGTGCATTCTGTTGTGTAACAAAAGATACCAAAATGCAGTTGAATTCTTAATGCCAACATTAGGATAATTCTTTTTATTTCCTAACATCTGAGACATCTGTGAACGCTTGGTGTTTGATACACATAGCTTCTCTGTAAAATAGACACATAGACCATCTATTTTAAAACTCTTCTGTACCGTGCAGTATAGGGCTGTGCCTTCCATAAGTATATAGAAAAATATACTTGAACAAATTGTGTGCTGCTTTTCTTTAGGGTCCTGAATGCATTCAATATCTTCAGCAAGAGTATTTGCCTTCTTTGCAAGTAGCTCCCGAGATAATTCAGGTAGGAATTCCCAAAAGAACATTTGGAAAACTGTTAACGTGCAGAAATTTTTTATGGGAATAAAATGTATACTGACAAAGCTAACCTCCTACTATCCCTCAGTAAAAATTATTCTGATACTGCCTATTGGAATAGGATTCATTTAGTGTAAGGAGTGAAATTACTGCAAAAGTACCTTGCAAAAAAGTCATCTTCCTACTTCAATACAAATAAATTCGTACTTGAATATCAGGAAACTTATAATAACTCAAAAGTAAAATGACGAAGAATGTTGAATGTACACCAAGTATGGTAATAAAGGCTGTATTCAATGCTAAGCCACAGCACTGGATTTACTGCCAAAATATCATACTACACCAAAGCAGGTGTGGATTTTTTGTGTTTATTTTGAAGTAGTAGATAGTATAAGAGGATTCTCAAAAGTGAGACTTTACACTTGTCCATTGTCTCAACATTAAGCATTGTTAGCCATATGGTAAGCATTGCTGTGAAGAAAGTGTTAGCTGTAGCCTAAGAATTTAAAATTGCAATTAATTTGGGTGCTGTAGTAATCAAGCTTGCTTGAAGTTTTTTAATAAGTACGAATGCCTCCTAAACTGTAGAACTTTCAAGTGGTGTTAAATATACATAAGGATCAAGTATTACCTATTGCTTGCCCCAGTGTTGTTTTCTGGTCTAAGAGTGCAACTTTCAGAAGTGGCAGACATGTTCTGCTCTAATCTAGAGTCACTTCGTGGTGTGTGTGAGAAATATCACTGAAGTGCAAATGTTTGCCTGAAGTATTCATTTCAAAGCTACCAAAAGTTACTAGAAAAGTTAAACGTTCAGAATCTCCTTTACTGCAGTCCTTGTTTCTGTCTATTCCTCTAGAAGTGAACTTCATATTCTATATTTGACTATACAGTTTTTCCTCATCCCAGAATGCAGTTCTTTTACAACTTTCTTTTTATCCATAACATGCTTTTCTTTGGTTACACATTAAGAAAAATAAAAACTAAGATCAATGGCTATACATACAAGATATTTTATATGCTCCTGATATGTCAGGTTGTCTTGTGCTTCATTTACTTCTTTAGTATTTCATTCTTCTCTCTCACAGGAATTCTGTCAAGCACTTCAGCAGCCTGATGCTAAAGTTTTTAAAAACTACTTAAAGGTAAAAGTTTGTTGTTTTTTTTTTCATTAGATCATTTTTAATTCCATTTGAACATTGACACATAATTCATTCATGGCACGTACTTGAAGTAAAATGGAACTACAGAATGTCCTAACATGAGACTAAAATTGTATATAAGCTTTTAGTTACAGTGAACGTTTAAGCAGCAAAAGCAGTTGTATAATCTTTAAGCAGTTACATGAAAGAAGGAGCAGTAACAACAAACTACATCTGTAAAATTGCACTTATGCTTTGCACCTTGCCATTTCCTCAGTAGTTTGGTATTCTTGTGACTTGTGTTACTTAATAATTGAAATAACAAAAAAAAAAAGTTATCCTGTAATTATAGATAATGTGTCATTTCTGAGGGTGTAAATGTCATCAAATAGCACAAGTCACATCCTTGTAACTCATGGTTCATTATGTTAACGTAGAAAATGAGCTCTATCTAATTATCTTACATCTCAAACATGCCATGTCTTAAGTTTGTATTCCTTTTCCTCATTATTTTTTTTTTTTTTTTTAATAAATTTTGACAGGTATTCTTCCAGAGAGCAAAGCCCTGAGGAAAGGACTGGAATCTCATGTATCTGTTTCCATAATCAAGAACTCTGGCTGTTAATTTATAAAAATGCTAACTCTTGTGCCATTAAAACTGGTTTTGTTCTTAAAAACTGTTGCTTTGTGCTCACATCAGTACATATTTTAGCCTTTGCTTAAAAAAGAAAGGAAAAATGCAAATGCCCTACTTCCGTGTCTTGAAAATGAAGGTATGTGACAACATGAAAAATTGCCCGTATATCTACACAACACTTTTATTATGTATAGGATGATTTAAGCTTAAGCTGTAACATGTACGGCAATAAAATGACACTTATTTTTGAAATTAAATGTAAAAATCCCTTCAGACCATAGAAATGGTTATTAAAATGTGTACATTTTTGATACTGAGTAAAATGTTTTCATAAGACATAAAAATCCATCTGTTCATGTATGGTGACATGAAAATAAAACAATCAAAGTCATTTTTGTAGATAGTCATTTCATTGAAGTTGTCTTAATGATAAAATATATATATATATACCTCCTATAAAACAGATTGGTTTAATAAATGATTTCATTTAAAAGTAGCCTCTGGTTCTATCTTTTTTTTAATAAAAAAAAATAAAATTTTATCCAATGAAATGTTAAGTCTCTTTCAATGATTTTGATGAACGCTTGGATAACAAGTTGGATTGCAGTCTTAGACGTGGAAGATCGTGGCAGAAAGAAAGAATTGCATTCATGAAAATACTTCAGCAGGGTCATACAGAGCCTATACAGAGTTTTTAGCAGAGTGTGCTGATATTTCTCTTCCAATTTGTTGATCAATCTATGCATTTCTGTTTTTTTTTTTTCTTTCTTTCTTTCCTATGCCATAAGATCATTCATAGCTATTTTAAAGGTACGGAGGGAGGTAGGTTAGGATTCTTGCTATGCACAGGTTTTAATACTTTGTTCAAGAACTTATTTGCATAGTAAACAGCTTGCTTAACTCTAGCGTAATTAGAAGCACATTTTTCTAGACTTTATGGTGCTAGGTTCTTCATTCTATTAAAGCAGGAAGTAAATGAAAGTAAATGAGGAGGTGGGTTAGGAACAGCAGCCAGGAGTGCAATGTGGTAGCATTTTGAGGGTATTCACTGCACTTCCCTCCCTTTTCACTGGGGGAATGAAGCAGAGGGTGTTTACTACTCTTTGATAGGACAGCATCACTTCTATATTTTTTCTTTTTTTTTTTATGCATTTAATTGAAAGTTTCCTGTTTACTTATTTTCTCAGACTAGTTTTCTTTTCTCTGGTGCTGCTTTCTATACCTCTTAGTTCTACATTTCCTTCCGTCTTGCCGTACCACTGCTAGAGGTTCCCCGGGCCGAGTATCAGTTCTGTTTTCTCCTGTAGCAGTACAAGCCCTCCAGCCTCCATGTTTTGTATATGCAGCCCTGCTCTTGCACCTCGTGGCTGCCCTTCCACGAACAGCTCGAGGGGCCACCAGGCTATTGCTGAGTGTTTGTTACCACCCTCTGCTCTGTGTTTAGCTTGGTCTCCTACCCCTGCACTTACAGCAGCTTATCAGAGAGGGAAGAGCTTTCACTAGGCAGATTATAAGGCAAACAATAAGGTTCTTAGGACTTGAAACTTAAAACAAGCAAACAAAAGCCCATACTAGAGTGTCACTGTAATGGAGTTACTGTTTGGCATACATGATGTAGACGTCCATATTCTGAAGGAAGGGTAGTGCTGCTGCTTTCAGTATTTGGTAAAAGCATGGAAAAGCCTCCAGTCAGTAATTCTGTTAGCACATGTAACCACTCCATTTGTCTAACAGAGCAGATTCAGCTATCCTTAAATTACAGCCGCAGGAGAAGAGTATAAAGACCGGCCCCTGCCCAAGGAGAGCACGCTCCTTCCTCAGCCCCCCTTTCCCCTGTAGCTTCCTTTGTGCTAAATGTGATGTTCAGCTTAGCGAACATCTGAGCTATTCAGGGAGATGAAAAAGCCGGAACGCTTCCCCTCAAAGCACATCAATTTAGTGTCCTGCCGGGGCAGTGCCAGGCAAGGGTGGGTATGAAGCAAAGGGAACTCATACGGCAGCCCTCAGCCCGGCTATCATAAAGTTGTACCCTGACCTTTCATCCATGACAGAAAATATCCTGTAGGATGAGTGGTTTGGTAGCATGGATCTTCAGAGAAGCTTTGCTTCAGCTTGAAGATTTAAAAAATTGTTTACTTTTGTTTTCTTTGACCTAGTTGGCGCAAAATACTGTACTGTGAGGGATCATGTGAAGTGTGAGCCACAAAACAGGATCTGTGTGCTCTGCTGGATGTGGGTTTCTATATCTGTAGACAACACACAGAGACTGATCCTCACTGCAAGCGTTATTTTTCTGTGACTTTCTTCAGCTGTGCAGAGACCAGAGGTCTGCAGCTGCTTACAGTGCGGTTGCATGGTGTGCACGTGGCTGTGCGGTGCCTACTTACCATCTCTGCACAGAACCTAGAAAGGCGGCCGATGGGTTTCTGCATCATGACTTTGAACAGATGAAGTCTTGCCTTTTTATTTTATTTTTTTTTAACCTACTGGGAAAAAAAAATACACTATAGATTATCTATCTCCAAAGTCTCTGTATCTTTTATTTACAAGCTGGTGTAGTTATTAAAGGCAGGTAAGCTTTCAGGTTTGTAAGTCCTTTTCCAGGCGCAAAACAGAGGCAGTGAATTTCATGCCAGCAGGGTGAGAGACAATTTTTCTCAGGGAATGGCTTGTCAATTTGGGTAAGACATGTTGTTACCAACCAGTTGCTGCCCAGAGAGGCAATGCATCCCCACCCCCTCTCGATTCAGCTTGTCAGCTTCCATAACAAGATGATGTAGAGTGGAAAGCTGATCCTACAAAATAAGTGAATAGCTTTTTTAAAGCTATTTAGAAAACTCCTGACCCTTTGAGAATAGTTTCCCAGTTGGAACTATCCTGCTACTGTGTGCAACTGTGGACTCGAGGAAAGCAGCTGTACTGTGTGGGCAGGGTCTCCCTCCCTTCCTCACCCCTTCCAGCAGCAGTTGGACATTTTGCCCAGTAACCACCCAGTTACTGAACTTCAATTGACACCATTTCAGTAAATTCAGCCAACAGGAAACCAAAGAAAGAAGAGCATAGAAGAATAACCAACAGGTCTGAACTGACTGAGTACACCGAAACCACCATGCAGGGCTGGGAAATGCCAGCAGAAGTGAAAGAACAGGGGGAGGGGTGAGGGGAACGAGTAACAGAGGTTGGATGGGGCAGAGAAAGAGAGGAAGGTTGTGAAACATGCTGGTGGTAGCACAAGGTGCCACATCAGAAAGAAATGGAATGTGCTGGTGTCCTGGTTTCAGCTAGGACAGAGTTAATTTTCCTCCTAGTAACTGGTGGAGTGTTATGTTTTGGCTTAGGATGAGAAGAGTGCTGATAACATGCTGATGGTTTAATTGTTGCGGAGCAGTGCTTACACCAAGCCAAGGATGTTTCAACTTCTCGCTGTCCTGTCAGTGGGCAGGCGAGGGGTACAGCAAGAGCTGGGAGGGGACAGACTCACGGGCTTCACTTTCCCATTTCTCTCCCCCATCCCAGAGAGGGAAGGGGGAGGGTGAGCGAACGGCTGTGTGGTATTTAGCTGCCAGCCGGGTTAAACCACAACAGCTGGGAAATACTTTTCTTCTAAGGCCAAGCTTGATGCAGTTCCTGGTGATACTAGAAGTGAAAAGTCAGAGGTAGAGCAATGGTTCAGTGAAAAATGATTTTGTACTCTCAGTGGGTCTTTCTTCTGTCGGTTGCTCACATTCAATCCAACAGGTACTTGGGTGTCTATTTGTCCACAGCACATGGCAGGAGGATGCTGTGATGGCATGTTGGAAAAAAGTGATTCTTGTTTTTGTTAAAATTTGTGTGGTAAGATGCAATTTATCACTCAGAATTTTAAAAAGTCAAATAATTTCTTTTTTTTCCTGGTACATGTCTACTGTGGTTGATTTCCCCACTCCCCTGTTCTTATCTCATTCTTGCTAGGTTGCCCAGAGAGTCCCAAGATTAAGATTAAAAGAAAGGACTATTTTGCCCATTTTATTGTTCTCAGTTCAGTTTGAACAAAGCTTCACGTTTACTGTTTTCATGTTTGGAAATGGGGCCTTGGAAATCTGGAAGAAGAGATCATGCTGGTGACTATTATATTTTTCATGAGCTCCTTCAACCAAACGTGGCTTACTGTGAATCATTCCCCAGAGTTTTAGTCTGTTTGTGTTCAGTAAAAACTCCTATCAAAACTCTATTACAGTGTCCAGCAGTCACCCAGATACATACCCACCAGAGGTACACATCCTAGAAAATCTATCAGCCTCTTTCTTTCTTGATGAAGGTCATGGTTAAGCTGTTAGTATCCGTTCTCTCTCCCAGCTGCCTTGCTTTCTTCGTGATCTTTTTTTTTTTTTTTTTTTTTCTTTTTTTTTTTTTTTTGTCTGACTGCAAGTACTGACATTGAGTAATTTGATAATACACCCACAAAAAAGTATTTGTCTCTCTTCCAGGTCTTTCAGAAGGTGTGCTCTAATTTAAGTCTCCTCATAGCTTCTTGATTCGTACTTCAGGATGTGCTAATTAACATTCTTCGAGAGCAGAGTTCCAAAACGATGCTCGGTTTGACTTCTTTCCCAGCCTCTTTTTCTTCTCTGAGTTCTGGCTCTCACATGAATCCGTACATGTCAGAAGGCTGTACGAACCATGCCAGCTTCAGCTGCCGTTTGTATAACTGCATCGTTAGGAAGAAGAGATGTAATGGTATACAACTACAGACTGCTGAATTTGTGAACATGAATGAGAATCCGCCTACAAAATATGTGAGGAATACCAAAAGTTTAACTAATACATTGAAAAGAAGTCGAAGGAAGCCAAGGAAAAAAAAATCTAGAGCGAAGCTGTAATGACATTTTCCATTTTGGTGTCTGTTTTTTTCCTGTTCCTATATTCAGCGTACCGCTTTCCTATGACTCATGCTGTGAAACATTTAAAGGCTAGAGAAGATGCTCCTTGCATAAGGATCACGGAGTATGTTACAAATATACCCCAAGAAAATGGACATTTTGGTTCATACAAGCCACGTGAATCACCTTTGTAGGTGCAAGACCCAGGGAAAGCATGTGGGCTGGTAACTGCAGTGAGGGTGGCCAGCAGCCAGACCAGGGGCAGGGTGGCACTGGAGGAGAGCTGTCTAGGTGCACAAAGCCCTGGGGAACCTGAAGTGGGCATTGACTCTGCTTTGAGCAGGAGGTTGGACCAGAGACCTCCCAAAGTCGTGGGGATTGAGTGATTGTGTGACTTAAAATGGCTGGTTCCAAAAATATGAACGTACTGAGACAGCAGCCAGCCTGGCTGTAATCAGCAGCAGAAGCAGTCTTCATGCTCAAGATGTTACACAAGCGGGAGAAGTTCACTGGTGCTCTCCAGATTTGGAGAGGGCTTTGCTGAGATCCATATGGATGATCCGAGGGATATTTCTGAAGAAGGCAGCGCTGACTCACAGGCACCGAGCTGGTGAATTAAAAAAATAAATAATAAAAAAAAACAAGCTTGGAAAGCTGGGTGCCGGGGAGGGGGTGGTGGGAATAAACCCTGCAACTTCTGAGGAGCATTGCAATGGCTTGCGAGATGTGAGGACAGCATGGCAACGTGGCTGGGAGCTATTTGTGATTAATGCACAATTAATGTTGATGGCCACGGGAGACACAGCCCGTGGTCAAAAGGTGGCTGTCCGGGATGGGATGGGAAGGGAAGGGAAGGGAAGGGAAGGGAAGGGAAGGGAAGGGAAGGGAAGGGAAGGGAAGGGAAGGGAAGGGAAGGGAAGGGGCCGGGTCCCGAGGCGGCGCTGCTGTCACGCAGGCCCGCTCCGCCTCCCGGCACGGCGGAGGAAGGCGGAAGGGGCCGTGGCGCTGGGCAGGCGGGGGAGCGGCGGCTCGGTGCGTGCGGCCGGGGCCGGGCAGGGCTCGGGGGGGCCGGGCAGGGCCGGGCCGGGCTAAGCCGAGCCCCGGGGGGCGGCAGCGGCTCGCTGGGAGCCGCTTGCCCCGGGCGGCGGCGGGGCGAGCGCGGGGAGCGCGGCCGGGCCTGCGGCCTAAAGGGGGGAAAAACACATAAAAAATAAAAATAAAAGGGTCCCGTGCAGCCGCTGCAGTGACCACGGGGCCGGGCTGGGAACCCCCGAAATTGGGGGTGCCGGGGGCTTGCCGCTGCAGGCCGCTGAGAAGGGAGGGGTAGGCAGAAAGGGAAGGGTGAAGGCACCGAGAAGTGCTTGAGGTGGTGGTGAGGAGAATAAATCAGCCCTGGGGAGGACAGCTGGGACGGGAGGAACCTGGACGCCCCGCAGATAAGGGTTTATGGCCCTAAGGAGCAAAGAGTGGGGCGTCCAGGCTGGAAACGGGACGGGGGCTGAGGGAATTGGTTTAGGAAGGTAATGGAAGGGGTGACAAGGAAACTTAACAAGTGCTGGGTGTTGGGAGACTCTGCGTCAGTCAAAGAAAGCAAAAGTATTAGATCAAAGGAGTTCTAGCGGTTGTGTAAGTTATTAAACCATTGTTATTACAACTTGATTAAAGTCAGAGCTTCTTGAGCGGCTGTGCCTTTAGACTGAAGGCTGTGCTAAGACAGCACCAGCTTTGTTATTACTATAAAAATACTGGACAAATTTGGACAAAAAAAAGCCCAATAGTGCAACACTGACTGTTTTGGTACATACCTGGGGTTAATACCGGCGTGGTTAGATCTTTAGTTTTGCAAATTAAAAACAAAAACCAGACCTTGAAAGCCCATTTCAGACTTACTTTTGAATCAAATTCAAGCTTATCTATTGCAGACTTAGCCTTCTGTGGTGTTTTTACCCAAAGACATTGATGCAAATTTTATTAGGAAGTAAGAAGGTAATGGCAGAGAGCTGATCTCATACATAAGCTGCCTCATCTGTCACTTTGGGCAGCGTGATGATCCAGGCTCTAGTAGGCTACTAAAATATTTAGTATTTGAGTAGACATCAGTGAAGAAACTGTGCTTGTTTGATCCATCTGCATGCTTTTGGTTTGCTTAGAAAGGATTCATTATGTTTGAGCCTCAGTACAGGGTTGTGAATGTTGGTTTCAAATAGATGATAACATGTATTTACAGTGGGCTTGATTTAATTGTGATTATTTTTTAAAGAGTTCCAGAGGTTTTAAAAATGATCTACAGAGTGAGACTTATTATTTTGTTGCAGACCCCTTCCTTCTGTCTCTGCATCACAGATAGCTCTCTGCCATCTACAGTAACTGCCAGCAGGGAGAACTTGGTACTCCACCATTGCCAATTGTCTTAGCAGAGTTGACTGAGTATTTCCATTTGCCTTTTTGGTTTTTTTTTGGTTCAGATTTGAGAGATTCTCGTTAAGATTTGAGATGAAACCTTTCTTTGCTTCTCCATGCACAAAGAACTTTGTCTAGATGTTATAAGTGCTGTTGCCAAATGACTCCAAATTTATTTTGGAGTACTGGCAAGCCTTTGCATTTCGCTGTCGTGTTCTGTGTGCTCCGTGAACACCCAGATGTTTTGGGTACGGCCTTACAAGAAGCTCTGCGTCTTGTGTGAGCCAGTAACTAAAGGAAAGCAGGAAATCAGCAGGTGCTCAGTGCAGAGAAATGTGTTTGAAGCCGTGGGAGCGCTGCTGTCCCTGCCCACGGCAGCGGCTGGCGCCCAGCCCCCTGCGCTGCGTGCCACCACCCAGCCAGCCCCTCTCTCTTCTCCCAGGAGGTGCAGCAAAGGCTTTTCCAGTTCCTTGCTTCTACATCTCAGCGAGCTGTTCCTGCTAACCGTGTTTCAGTCCTTGCCACTAGGACAGGTGGATGCAGAGCTGTCTGCCCGGCACTGAGGGAAGACAGCTTCTGGAGGACCTACCCCTGCCCGGGTCCGTGTCACGCCCATAAGGTTCTTTAGATCTGGGAAGGTACATCTTTATCTCAGGTCCTTTTTGCTAGATCTAATGGCAAAATTAGTGCTTTGGTTAAACCAGGAAGGTGGAGGTATTCAACTGCAGCTCCTGCTGTTTTTGCGGAGGCTGGCAGGTCTGTTTTTTTCTTAGAGCTTTTATTTAATCAAACTTTTTTTTTTTTTCTTTCTTTTGAATCTGTGAATAATTAAGTGTTTGACAGTTTATCCTCGAGGAAGGTTGGTTAAGCTGGGCTGTCTCTCTAAAATTGATGTGACATACCGAATGTGAAATTTTAAAAGTGAGGGAACCGTAGAATCACAGAATGGTTTGGGTTGGCAGGGCCCTTAAAGCCCACCCAGCTCCAACCCCCTGCCATGGCAGGGACACCTCCCACCAGACCAGGTTGCCCAAAGCCCCATCCAGCCTGGCCTTGAGCACCTCCAGGGATGGGGCACCCACAGCTGCTCTGGGCAGCCTGTGCCAGGGCCTCACCACCCTCACAGTAAAGAATTCCTTCCAAATATCCAATCTAAACTGACCCTCTTAGTTTGAAGCCGTCCCCTCCTTGCCCTGTCTCTGTACTCTCTGACAAAGAGTCTCTCCCGAGCTTTCCTGTAGACAACTGAAAGAAATGTCATTTAATTTCTTCCAGAGGAAATCAGTAGTTCTAACAAGTAGCTGAAAACGCTTGTGTTATTCGTGGCTGTTACCTAGCTCAGAACAGCTCTTTGTAGGTACTTAGCCCAGTTTCTTTACAGCTGTACTCAAGTGCAAGGCCCCGAGTTTTTGTCCTGAAACAGTTGATCTGAAAGATCCGTTTATCAGCTGTCCTCTCTTGTGCGTTCTTTGCCATTGCAAAGTGAATAATGGACTCAGTTACTTGTCCTGCTGGGCCCGTGCGTGTGGTTTTGACTCTTTTCTATAGTTTCTGTTACTGTATTAAAGACATATTTACAACAGAACAATGTTTACATGGATTTCACTATTGCAGATGATTTTTCAAACAAAGTTTGGGTAGTAAGGATCTCAGATGCAGAGGAGTGTTGTGTCAAAGGCATTGGCTTTGATTTCTGGTACTGCTCAGCTTGGTTTTGTTTCTCTGTTTCTCCTCTTAATCCTCTGCTTGGCTCTTTTTAATTATTTCTGTGTGTGTTTGGAGTTGTCTGGTTTTTATTTCTTTTTTAATTCAAAAGTTTCCATTGTGCATTTTAGTAAAATACATTTCAGTATATTTTACCTTTTGTTTTTAAGGTCAAAACCAAAGCTGTCTAATTGAGAGCAAAGATGCAGAGCACTTCAAATTACCTCTGGCTGTTGTCTGACATTCTAGGACAAGGAGCTACTGCAAATGTTTTCCGGGGGCGACATAAGGTTTGTGAGGATTTACTAATCCAAGTAAAATATAAAACTGAAAACTTTTTCACATGTGAATAATGTCATGGAATTGATGATCAACTGTTCAAGATTTAGCAAATGCATTTTTGTAACTACTTATAAGGAGTTTTATTTTTTTTTTTTTTAATCTATTCTTCCACAGAATTAGAGTTCTATACTGTTACCTGTGAGGGTTTATTTGTGATATTATTTGTCCTTGTAAAACACTAATGTTTAAAGTTGATTCTTGGTTCTTTCACTCTTCAGTTCTATGAGAAAAACACTCCTTGCTTAAAGAGTTTAAATAGAAATGTCTTGTCAATTACTGCATGATATATGTCTTTGTGAAACGCTATTTTCATAGTTGTCCCCTGTTCTTCTAAAACCTGTTTGTTGTGATTTTTATGGTCTTGTACTCTAAGTGAAATATTCTTAACATATTATCATATCTGATGAAGTTGCTGGAATCTTTGCCTTTAAGTCAATGCTTCACACATACGTTGAACACCATCATTTTGGATGACATGCTTTGGATAATTGCTATAAAACAGCACAGATCTGTGTATGCTGTAACCCAAGGAGCTAAAATGACCTTATCTGCCTAGTCATTCCATTCCAATGAGTCCCGTGGTTTGTCTCACAGAATGAAGAACAGCCTAGCTGTGGAAGTAATGTTCCCTTACATTAACAACACAGTGTCAAATCAATATGAAGTCATATGTAAGCTACAAGTTTTCTACATTCCACATCTGTGTGAAGCAACATTGAGCAATAATTCAGCCAATATTAAACTAAACCAATACATACATAATATATATTTTTAGGAGAATCTTAATTTTCACTGTGACACAAAATACTATTTTGAAGTTTTTCTAATCTGTGTATGCTCATACGGACAACAAAAGATCTCAGAATGCTTGGATAATGGGTATTTGCACGTTTACAATCTTAGGCTTCTGTTTGATTAACAATTTGTATTTTTTTTTTTCTAACAGAAAACTGGGGATTTATATGCTGTCAAAGTATTTAACAGTATAAGTTTCCTTCGTCCTGTGGATGTTCAGATGCGAGAGTTCGAAGTATTGAAGAAACTGAATCATAAAAACATAGTCAAATTGTTTGCTATTGAAGAAGAGGTAATGAATTGTTGTAGTTATAGTCTGAGATTGCTTTACTTCAGTTATAAAGGATAAAATTACATTTTTAAGAATGGTAACTTATGTGGACCCAGCCACCCCTTTTTTGCTTCCTTTTTGTTATTGTTGTTGAAAGAATTTGCTTGGTTTCGGTGTTTAGGCACAGGTTATGATTCTTCAAAGCCATCTCAAAAAGCTATTGTCCTAAGCTTTATTTTGAAATAGGATTTTTAAGTTATCTTAAGTATGAATATGTAATACATACTGATAAGATACAGAAGCATCAAGCAAGGTGAATACCGTTAATTTACAGTTAGTTTACACTTGAAAATGGGAGGTGTTTCAGTAATTATGACCTTTTTTTGCTTTTGCTTTGTAACCAACTAAAATAATGACATAGTACCTGTAGAATTTTAGTAAACACGAATTACAGTGCTGAAGCTTGAGACTGATCAATTGAAATGACCCAGATGCTGAGACAGCTAATGAAGAAAGAAGTGCTCTTTCTGCTCTCCTGTGCTGTAGTTTCTTGTTTGCCCACCTATTGATACTGCCGTCTACCTTGCAAGGGCCTAGAACTTGAGGCTTTCTTCATCTCCAAGTTAAAATAAGTGAAATAATACAAAAATTGATCTGTGCTTGTTTTGAAGATCACCAGAATGGTATTTGTGGTCTAGCTACTGATTGTTTTTATTTATATGTTTATTTATTTATTTATTTTAAGCAAGCTCCTGTGCTATATGTAATTTCTGACATTGTTTTCACAGTAATCGCAGACTTATCTTTTGGAATTGTTTTCCAGACAACAAGTAGGCACAAAGTACTAGTGATGGAATTCTGTCCATGTGGGAGTTTATATACAGTTTTAGAGGAGCCATCCAACGCCTTCGGTTTGCCAGAGTCTGAGTTCTTAATTGTTTTGAGAGATGTAGGTATGTAGACTTCGCTCTTTTTGTTGACTGAAACAAACTCATACTTGTTCTGTTTATCTTGAAATAGCAGGAGACAAGGAGTTTGAATCTGTCAATTCAACAAGTCAAGATAGCTATGTGGAGTTGTATCTTTTATTCGTGTCTGTATTGGTGTAGATAGCTGAATTAAGATGTAAAGCTTTGAATATTTTTGTCTGAATCGTTGCCATAAATCTTGATTGTTTGTTTAAGATTATTTATCATGCATTTGACTGATTTATAATGATAATTAATCTCAGAAGAGTAAATTAGAAAAATTATGAGTTTTACCTGTATCAGCCTGTTGTTAGAAAAATATCCACCAGTACTTTATGGGAAAGATGTTTTTGAGAGCAAGAAATAGTGTAAGTTAGCTGTTTAAAAGAAGAAAAGGAAAAAAATGTGCAGAACGTTTCCTCGTCTTTTTGTTAATTGGATGTCTCTGCGCATTCCCATTTCCCAATGAGAAAGTGGACACAAATGGATTCTTAATAACGGGTCAGTGCTTGTGCAGTGAATGTCGAGTTGCATATGTAAACTCTGCCTTATTTTTTATTGAAGTGGCTGGGATGAATCATCTCCGGGAAAACGGAATAGTGCACCGTGACATCAAGCCAGGCAATATAATGCGTGTTATAGGTGAAGATGGTCAGTCTGTTTACAAGCTGACAGACTTCGGCGCTGCGAGAGAACTCGAAGATGATGAACAGTTTGTTTCTCTCTATGGCACAGAAGAGTACTTAGTAAGTCCGTATGATTTTACTTTCTGCTGAAAAAATATTTAAAGCCTGGCACCCTTTGTGATGAGAGTTGAATAGGTGAAGTTGAGACTGCTTGGAAATTAATAATGAAATCCTTGTGTTGTACTTGTTTACTTGTTTTTATAACTTTCCATCTTTTTCACCTTGGGTCACGCCAGTTCTGCTGATCTGAGCACAGTAGCCTTGAAATAATATTCAGGTCTAATTTCTGTGGTTTCCTAGAGTGAAAGGAACAACACCAGTATTCTAGTTATGAATGTCTTTATTCCTTCAGGTGTTTTTCAGTTTGTATTGAATAAGTGGGTGATGTTAAGTGTAGTTAAGACTCACTTGATATCATTGTTAGCCAGAGGGAGGCAGGCGAAGAAGCATCAGTACAAGCACCTTAGATGTTATTGTCTTCCTGCAATTGCTTAAAAATGTTCTCCCACAAGTAATACCATAACTGATGTTCTCCTCTGCTATGGACCCTTTTCCAATTTAGTTTGTTGTTTCACAGTCATCTGGAGGAGTACTAGCTTTATTCTTTTCTTTGGTGCTATTTTATTCTAGTGGCCTATTTTTCGCAAAACTTTATTAAAAGAAGCTATCATAGACCTAGGAGCACTTTTGTTGTAATTTGTAGGAATAACTTAAACAAATTTCATAATATAATCTAATTTCATTTCTTGATGGAAAAAAACTGCTCTGAAATGATAAATTGTGGTTTTGTTCTTTATATCGCCCATAAAACAGTTCTAAGTTCTTTTTATCTATTTTATCTTTTTTTTTTTTTTTTTTTTTTTTTCTACATCAGCATCCAGATATGTATGAGCGAGCAGTTTTGAGGAAAGAGCATCAGAAAAAGTACGGAGCCACAGTTGATCTGTGGAGTATAGGGGTGACTTTTTACCATGCTGCAACAGGGAGTTTGCCTTTCCGACCTTTTGAAGGACCTCGTAGAAACAAGGAAGTGATGTAGGTAATTTAGAAGGAGAATTTTATCTGTTCATAAATTTAAAGTCGGTCCATTAAATATTTTCTTTTTTTCCCAGAAATCCTATATACATATTGTAAACAGTAAGATAATGAAAATATTTAAGGCATAACATTCTTTAAAATTCTACTTTAACAAGGATTTTACTGTGTGGGACCTTCAGACCTGAAAGAAGTATCAGATTTTCCCCCAAATACTGATGCTTTTCCACACATCTTTCCTTCACCATTGCCTGTTGCAGTGCAGTATATGTAATTTGGATACTCAGATGATGTTGTGGTATTCTAAACTGTGTTCTTCAGCACTGCAAATTTTTCTTATCCTTTAAATGATTGTGTCTGCAGACAGTCTTGAAGTGCATGCACTACCCCTGAGACTGACATTTATTTTTTTAGTAGCAGAGACATGGCTTTGCTTATTTCACACAATCAGGTACTGTAGCTAGCAACATCAGGTAACTCCTAAACGTGAAACAGAAGTTCTGTCTGTGATGTGCTGGTTGGAATTGATCCCTTTTTCATCTTAGTCTAGTTCTATTTTGTTGTTCTTCTGTGTATTGCATTTAAAAACTAAAGCAAGATGGTACCTGGGGACACTGATGTGCCAGTAACTCCTTTGTACTAGTATTCCTTCTCAAGGCTGAATCCAGTTTCCTTAGCTTAAGGAACTGCCCATGCTTTGATTCTCCCACAGGCATTCTTGTCTACTTGATGCTTGTCTGCCTGAGAGAGAAGCAAGGAACAGGAGTATGTTTTGTATGTACCTCGTCCTCTGAGAAGAGAAATCACAGCTGAACTTTTACATTTCAAAGACAATTGCTCCTGATTCATTTCCTGAGGAGTTTGAGAAGTACTAGCCTGCTAGGTACAAAGTTGGACAGTGCTAAATTGTATCTGAATTGCTGGATGTTTCCAAGTTGTAATTTCACAAAACCCACCTCCTGTTCCTTCATCCCCAAGTGACTTTGTGGTAGCTAAATGTTATCTCTTGCCATGGAAAGTACTAGAAGTTAGTCAAGTAAATCCCCAAGTTAAAGTTCCTTGGCAACCTGATTTTGATTAATTAGTACTCGTGAACAAACTTCAGCTTCTCACAGTAATGCTAGAGATCTCTCCTTAAATTTTCTCTAACGTAAGCAAAATTGCTTCTCCAACATAGTCCAGAGTATTTCTACTTCATTATTTATTATTTTAGTACCACTCTGTGTCAGCTTATAAGGGAAGCTCCCTAATTATTCCACCACCTCTAAACAACAGGATGGCCTAATGTTCTCTCTGGCTTCAGAATTTATATTACTGATTCTATTTTGAGGATTAGTTTACTAGACCTGTCTGTTAGAGGTTGCAGTTAAGTCTGTATTATTTTTATAATGTGTCACAGGTATAAAATAATCACCGGGAAGCCTTCTGGTGCTATTTCTGGAATACAGAAAGCAGAAAATGGACCAATTGAGTGGAGCTGGGAGATGCCTGTTTCTTGTAGCCTTTCAAAGTAAGTTTTAGCTTCTCACAAAATGTTTCAATGTTGCTTGATGGTACTTTTGCAATTATTTCTCAGGATTGGACCTCTGGAATAGAGGTCTGATTGTTGAGTTGCTTTCTTTGAACTCTTCAGTAGATCCATACAATGTACTAATAGGTTCTGATGTGTTTTTTCTTCCCGTCTGTCCAAATAGTTTTAGTATTGCTAACTAAAGTGTTGCTAGTTTATAGCTAACTAGTATAGCTAGTATTACAAATGAGCATCTATGAATCTGAAGTGTTATGAGTGGAACAAAAAATGTTACTATTTTTTTCCACCCTCAGAAAGGAGCATGAAGATTTAATGAATCTTGAATTGATGCACCACTCCTTCCCTTTCTTGCAAGAATGTGACTTAAAGATTAGGCAGTAGGAAATGATAAGGAAAGACAGTTCAGAAACTTACATTTTCCCCAGGAAACAATCTGCATTGGCAGATGCAACATATTCTTTTAGCATCTGCTATTTTTTATCATTTATTTTTGGTTTTGCTTCATATTTTGTGATACTCAGTAGGAAGAGCCATGCAAGACTGGTTTAGACAGAAAGAATAATTACTGCTGATATATTGAAAGGGGAGAAATGTTCAGTGCAGTGTAATTACCCCTCAACATTTTAAGGATGTTTTGCTTTTTAACAAATTTCCCTAGCAAACATAATGTGAAAGATCTCACCACAGTACGATCTTAAAAACACCTCCCATAGCCTATTTATTTCAGAGACTCATAGAATATTCTGAGTTGGAAGGGACTCACAAGGATCATTGAGTCCAACTCCTGGCTCCACACAGGACCACACAAAAATCAAACCCTATGTCTGAGAGTGTTGTCCAAACGCTTCTTGAACTATATCTTGGTTCTGTGGCCACTTCCCTGGGGAGCCTGTTCTCCTTTCAGTGAAGAACCTTTTTCCAACATCCAGCCTGAACGTTTCTGAGTCTTCTTCATAATGCACAACTACAGGTGTTCCTGAGTACCTTGCTGAACACTTACAAAGCTATTTTTCTCTTTCTTGGTGAAATGAGAATGAAATTATTCTGTGAACAGGCTTTAGAAATCAATTTTGTGAAAGCCAAATATGTTGACCCATGAGGATTGTATAATGGAAGTCTGCTTTTTATCAGCTTATTAGTTTGTAAAAATAAATTTATTCATAGCATCCAAAACATACAATTTATGTTTTTCATGGTATTGCGTAGTTGCTTCCTTCTGCTTATTCCGTATAATTCATGTATTTTAAATAATCTAGGAAGCAGATTTTTTTACTAGATGTCTGTTTAGAGGAATATTTTCAAATAGCATTTAAACAGCATTTATTGTTGCAAGTTTAGACTGAGGTGAGTTATGAGTTCAGCATCCACTGACCTCCAGTGGGATCATCACTGAAGCTTTCTCCAAACTGTTTCCAGTTTTACCCACTGAGGTCAGATTGGACACACATATATTTTTAAAACTTCCAAGAAGTTGTCTGTGATAACACAGGAGTAGGATCCACAACATTCCTCGCAAGTCAGGTTTTCAAAGTAGAAATACAAGACACTTCGGCTGGCTTTTTCCTAGAATAGTGATAGCTGTAAGGCAATTGTTGCATGTTTTCCTTTGCAGCAGTTGAGCTGCATGCGTCAAATACTGCTTTAGTCCCATCTCAATCAAGATGTGTTCTTGTGAGCTTGACAATTCCAATAATGTCTTTGCTAACTGAGCTGATCCTTACTAAAAGCAACACACAAACATCTCTGACAGCAGACTGTAAATGGCTGAAATCTCCTCCAAAGTGAGGAAGTGCATTAGGTGTTTAGTGAGAGCTGGATAAAAGACTATTGTCCAGCAGTGGTAGAACATGACTGTAGCTCTCGGATGCAGACTTCTTAAATGGTCATTTATTTTCAGTGTCTGTGAAGTTTGTGAGATATCAAGGAAAAATATTTAATAGTCAAGGCTCAAAAGGAAAGAGATCAAGTGTGTGTTATAATTAATGAAAAACAATGGACATTATCACTGAACATTCTGTTATTTTGCAAAGGAAAAGAATAGTGCTGGAATATTCATCAAGGCATAATGCACAGACTTGTATTCTTGAGATAAGTAAAACTGTGAAAAGATCCAAGTAGACCCAAGTTGGTTTATGTCTTCCTGGTGTTCTCTAGGGGTCTGCAAGTACTGCTCACACCTGTCCTCGCAAATATTCTGGAAGCAGACCAGGAAAAATGCTGGGGATTTGACCAGTTCTTTGCAGAGACAAGTGACATCCTGCACCGAATAATAATCCACATCTTTTCGCTCCAGCAGATGACCTTGCACAAAGTTTATATTCACAGCTACAATACGTAAGTGTTGCTCGCTTTATTTTCATTTGTTTTCATTTCTTTGCTCTTGCTCTGGCAAACAGTATCGTGACCTGAGACCACCAGTGTTACATACATGGTAGCCTTTCCTTGCCAGTTTATCTGGAAGTGTAAACTTGTAATTTCTCTCTGAATTCACAGGGCACTGAAGTATGTTGATGAATATATCTAATAAAAATAAAATTGTTGAAGGTCAAATCAGCAGGTTTGGGCTTAATCAGTGGCAGAACATAGACTTAATCCTTAACGTGTTTGTTACAGTGCTTTTGTGTTTGTAATGGTTACCAGATCAGCCCAGGTGCGTTTATGCTATGTTTTTAGTACCTGCTACTTACAAAATAGTTTTTCAGAGAATGCGTTCAACTCCCACCGTACTTACCTTGTCATGAAGAGTATAAAACATGCGTGTCATCTGTGTCTGACATAAAACTCTCACAGGGCTTCTGACGTTGTAATTGATACAATTCAGGATCCTGAATTATATGGTGTTCACTTCATAGTCATCAAGCACTGATGTTAAAAGCTGTAAAATCTGATTTATAGTTTGATAGAAAAACAAATGCATTTTCTCTGCCTTACTATAGATAATGCAAAGCATATACTATCCTCTAATATGAGAAAAAATACAGTTATTTCATCAAATGTGCAAATACAGTTCTGGCCTTTACCAGTTTTTCTTTTTTGTTCTGTTGTTTGTATTGCTGGAGTACCAGTTTTGCAGAGAAATCCTGCTTGTAGCTCTAATTACTATTTATACTTTGCTTTTTCCTTTATTATTTATCTTTATGATTCTTTGAGTGCTGGCTGTCATATTCAGAGGTAGCAGTGTGGTAGTGCTGCACAGGAGGCAAACTGGTCCTTTCTGGTGGTTTGTGTTGTAAGAATTCCTAACTTCAGACAACGTCTCATATTCATTGATAGCTTGAAACAAAATACCAAAGTATCCTTGGTTGTTCTGCTCACTGCTGTTTTGGAGATGAATCTGGCCATCTGTTAGCTTCAAGGCTGGATTTAGGGTCTATGCTTTTTGACATGTAAAATATCAGGCTTTTCTCTTGGAGAGACCGTATACCTCTTTTTAAGAAATGGGAATGCCTGAGAAAAGTGAAGTATGCTTCCTTCCTCTCATCTGATGTTGCCTGTTTCTACTGACCTTCAGACTGCAGGGCAAAGCAAGTTTGTTTACACAGACACTCACAAAAAGTGCTTTGTTGGAAAATCAGAGGTAGAGAGGGAAGTTTGGTAATTCCCAAGGAACAGCATTTCTTTTTGTAACAGAGCAAGTTGGAGCCTTAGGTAGCGCTGCTTTTTGGTGTTCCAAGACAGATACTTTATGTATAAAAAGTGTTCTTAATTTAAAAGAAGGAAAAAGGGATTTTGTTATAAGTAATACAAAATCTGAGTTGTTGAACTGTTGTAGTGACTCTAACTAGTACTGTATATATCGTGTGCATTGTAGAGCTGCTATATTTCATGAGCTGGTCTACAAACAGACAAAAATACCATCTCAGAATCAAGAACTGATTTATGAAGGTCGGCGTTTAATACTGGAGCCTGGCAGATTGGCACAGCACTTCCCCAGAACTACAGAGGAGAATCCTATCTTTGTGGTGAGCAGGGAGCCTGTGAACATCGTTGGGTTAATCTACGAAGAAGGTATGCAACAGTCATTTCTCCTTTCTCATAGCTGTCCTTGGTAAATGGTGTTGCTTGTTTGCTTAACATCTTATGTCTAGATGACTGAAAGTCTTTCAAAAGCTTCTCTGTGAATATCTGAATTTCTAAGTAAGCAGTCAGATTTAAAATATGCTGAGTACCAGCATATTTTTACTGTAACAGTAGCTACAGTGTACCTAGTGCTGTGAACCCAGGCATTTGTAGCTGTGGTGCTGCATCGGGGGTTCTGAAGCTTTTTTGAAGCACACACTTTTAAAACGTTGAGGGGAATATTATAGAATGTTATTCAAAGCTAGTTCTTTTGTTATTTCTCACCAAGTGGAAATTCAGGCTTTGCTCTGTTTGTTTTATTCCTCATGAATGCGGTTGGTTTTTCTGTTAGCAGAGGAGGTCTAAACGCCTTAGCTTTGCTTAGAAAATAAGGTAATGTCATAGCAGAAGAAAACAAAATTCAGTTTTTGCATTTATCACTGAGAGACTTACAGAGGGCCCTGTGCCAGAGCCCTTTTTTTTATGAGATGAGCTGGAGGACAAGCCTCCAGTTGAGAGATCAGCGTTGGCTTTTGTCAGTGGGTCTCACAGTGAGTGCCAGAGCCAGCTGGTGCTCACGCAGAGGTGCCGAAGAGTGTGGGTAGGTGTGCCGTCTGTAGATGGATCACCAGGGCCTTTTTATTGTCAGAGCTCTCCAAAGGACTCTGTAACTGTGAGAATAAAGGAGGTTCAGCTGATGGAGGCTACCCTAAAACAGCTACAAAAGCTGTTCAGTGAAGTCCTACCCATAAGGCTCTGGATGAATCTGAGCAGCAATGAGATGAGAGGGACGGGTCTCCCACAGGGACAAACACAGGGCTGAAGAACAGAAATAAATGGCTGGCTTTTGGCAGGAGAGAAATCATTAGTGGTGATGTGTATTAAATCTGCACTGTGCAGCATGTTCACAGGTAATCTGGAAAATGAAGTATATTTTGCTGAAAATACCACATGAAGGTGTTTAAGGTAAAGGCTGGTTATGAAGGTATGTGTGAGAACCACACAACATTAACAGGCTAGGCAGATCAGATGAAAATCCACGTAGATGCACATGAAAACAGTGTCCGGTGTGGGGAGGGGAAGCAGCCTGAACTTACGGAAGGACTCAGCTTTCCTGCTATTCTACCTTGCCATCCAGGAAAAAGATCATGGACTCTTAATAGATGATTCTGGGCAAACATCCACTTGGTGCTTAGTAGCAGTCAAAACAGCCAGTGGAATATTAGGAATGTTCAATGAGGCTAAAAAAAAAATGTTAGTCCCCCTGTGTCCACTTACTTTGCCTTTACTTTGACCTTTGAGTTTCCGGACAGTTCCAGGCCCTTTTCCCTCCTCTTTCCAAGATGGTACAGAAGCACTAAAACATCTTCTGAGAAGAGCAACAGGAATGGCTTAAGAATTGGTAGAATGGATGAATTTTTAGCTGAGAAAGAAGTGGGGGGGGAGCAGAAGAAGAGGGCTGTGCTATATCCATAGGCATGTAGAAGCTGCATAAGGATTACTTTGCTTTCTCTTCTAATAGAACAACCACAAAATACCAAATCCAGTTGTCACGTTTACTGCTTTGAACCTGTGTGAGAGGTACTTCCATCACACAAAACATACTTAGGCTGCAGTTTTTTTTCTATAAGATTTGAGTGCTAAAGCTTTTAATGGGTTCAGGAAGGCTTCCGTTAAATTAATGGAAGAAAAGCAGTGCAACAAGGGCTTCATTAAACACAAATTTCATCAGATCTCAGGAAGTCCTTGAAACACAAATTGTTTGGAGCTGGGAGAATCTGAGAGTAAGTTAGATTTTGTCCTGTTCTTTTTTTCTGTAAACTTTTGCTGTTGTTAGCTGTGGGAGACAACATACTGAGCTGGGTGATGTATCATAGAATGGCTTGGGTTGGAAGGGACCTTAAAGATCATCTAACTCCAACCCCCCTGCCATGGGCAGGGACACCTCCTAGACCAGGTTGCCCAAAGCCCCATCCAGCCTGGCCTTGAGCACCTCCAGCGATGGGGCACCCACAGCTGCTCTGGGCAGCCTGTGCCAGGGCCTCACCACCCTCACAGTAAAGAATTCCCTCCTAACATCTTATCTAAATCTCCCCTCTTTTAGTTTAAAACCTTTTCTTCTTGTCCTATCATTATGTGACTGAGCGTGAAGTTTTTCTCCATCTTTTTGAGAAACCCCCTTTAAGTATTGAAAAGCTGCAATGAGGCCTCCCTGGAGCCTTCTCCAGTAATGCTTTTTTGTTTAGAGGTGTTCCACATAACAAAACAAAATGGGGCACTTCTTACATTCCTAGCTTCTGACTCAGTTGTGGTTTTGAGTTTTAGTAATAAATATTTCTTCAATATGTACTAGTGTATCTCTCATTTTATTAAGACTTCTGAAGTCTCTTATGAAACATGGGAAAATACAGATTTTTGTTTTATGTTTCAGTTTTACTTCCTAAAGTACATCAACGTTATGACTTGGATGGGGATGCCAGTATGGCTAAAGTGAGTAATTGTGATTTTAATTTATATAGCTGTCTCAGATAATGATACTGAGATGAGAGCTACTTAATTCTCAGATGAATAATGTTAATAAAGCTATTTTAATATGCTGGTAGGAATTCTGACCAACAGAAGTGTATTTGCTAACAAGGGCTCCAAAACTGTACTTTATTAAAGCCTGAGTTTGTATACAAAACATGTTTGTATTTAAAAACAAAAAAAAAAACAGCCTTCTGAAGTCCAAGTGCTTTGCTACTGCAAAAAGGCACTCCTGAAGGCTCCAAAGCTAGAAGGTTCATAACATCTGCAAGAGTGGAATTTCTGTTGCCTTTCTTGCAAGTTTACAGGATCTCTGTGGGAGACAAGTAGTGGATGTTTCACTTTTTTCTTGTTGTTACTCTAAAATCACCAATGGTGGGTGCATTGACATGCTTTGACTTTGTGACAACCATTTATGCTGTTCCTATAAAACGTCTGCTGAGGAGCTTTGTGTTCAGGCAAGGTAGTCCTAAAAGCATATGTTTCTTTGGAAACCAAATGTCTTCCAGGTTAATAAACAGAAAGTAAGCAGTTGATATTATTTAAAATATTTAAATTATTGTTTGTGAAGCTTTGTTCAAAATTCCAAGTGATACAGCAAACTTGTAAGGGGAAATTAGGTGAAAGAAGAGTCCCTAGCCTTAGAATTGTCAAATGTATCATTTTTACTAGTTTCTTTCAATGTATATGTTTAATTCCTAAACTACTGAGGAAGCGTACTTGTGACTTCCCAGAGGTTAAAGTAAATGCTGAGAGTAAGTGGTATGATTTTTGCTTATAAAAGACTTAGTTTCATCCCTAACATACTTCAGCATAATTAGAAAAACTCACTACCGTGTTTAGCTGTACCTCTGTAATTAATGTTTGGTTATTTCCTGACTAGAATTTGGGCAAAGTTGTGCATTTTGTACTACCATCTTCATGTTGCTCTTTGTTTTATTAATCGGAGTAGCTTTGTTGTCATTAATTGATCTGAAACAGTTGTTAAAAGAATGACAGTTCAGTACTAATGTTTTTTGTGGTTTTTTTTCTTTTTTTTTTTTTACCCAGGCAGTAACAGGTATTGTATGTTATGCCTGTAGAGTTGCCAGTTCTTTGCTGCTTTACCAGGAGCTGATGCGAAAAGGCATTCGATGGCTAATGTAAGTGGTTGATTGAATTGCAGCGAATGTGATTTTTTAAAAATTATTTTTATTGAGATATACCTTGGCTATCAATGTATAATTTTGTGATCCTGGGAAGGAGGTTTCTTTTACTGCCTGAATATGAATAGACTTCCTGATTTTTCCATCTTTTCACCATTAAGGAAACAAAGATTCTTTTTTCTGTCAGTAAGTTTTAGGCATTTGCAGTTTCACTTTCTCCTGTGGATAGTCAAAGTATAACCTCTGGTAACATGCAGATACAATTGAGCAGCTTGCACAGGATAGTTTTATTTTTTTTAAATGAGGATTATAGTAACACATCTCTACAGGAAAACAATTTTTACTAGCAGTTACTACTGTAGATGTATTATTGTATTACTGATTGCTGGTAAGGTGGCAGTTGAATGTTAGACTAATGCTTCACTATTTTTTAGTGAAATAATTAAGGATGATTACAATGAATTGGTTCATAAAAAGACTGAGGTCGTCATCAGGCTGGATTTCTGCAGCAGAAACATTGAAAAAGCTGAGAAAATGTGAGTAGAAGCACTACACCTAATGCATTTATTTTCTTTGTTGTCTTTAATGGCAGTGGTATTTTACCCTATGTTTATTTACAGAATTTTTGCCTTTAAAAATTAAATGTGAATTAGTATGGCTTTACTGACAGCAGTGACTTCACTTAATCAGATTTAGTAATATGCTCACATATGGTGGTTAATGCACACATGTAGAGCCATTGGGCTTTTAAAGTAACTCCAGCAGCCATGTATGTATACCACCAGTTTGCAGGTAGCAATTGTAGATACGAAAGGACTTGTCAGATGTGATGTGCACATGACAAATATGTAAAAAGTGACCCATCTGGGCTTTAAGGTACTTGCTTTAGAACAAACAAACAAACAAAAAAGCAGCAACTAGCAAAACTGATGCCTGATGTAGCTGGGTAGCCTAACTGCAGATCATCAGGGCTGTACTCCAAACTTTCCTTCAAGCCAGTTCACACTAGGTAACAGGACCGTTTGGCCCAGATATCTTGCTGTGTTCTGCCAGGTCCTGCAGATGTATGCTACTTACACTGCTCAGAAGTCACTGTAGGTTCTGTTTTGTGACTAGTATGTTCTGTTGTATATCAGAGCAGCTGTTTGAACAAAAATTATAGTAGTTGTTATGTGAACAGAAATTTGCTATGTGTTTGCATGTAGTTTTTCACCCTCCTAGGAAGAGGCAGTATTTTTTCAGTTTACTAACTTCAGAGGACTTTCACAGAGTTCGCAAAGGACACGTCCTCTTGTTTGTCCTCCTGTTTCAAGGCTCTGCTGTAAAGCAGGACAATGCAGAGCTTTTATTTGACAAGGCAACCAGCATATTCGCCTTGAGTGAAGTATGTATTGTTTGAAAGTAGCTGGGCTGGTTTTTCATGGTATTTTTAAAAATAAAATGTGTCTCAGACTCAGCAGGAAAAATACCCTCCTGGATGATTTATTTGACACTTGAACTATAGTCTTACGGAAAGTGTCAGTATGAACAGAGAGTGCTACTAGCCCAGCCTTTAAGTTTTTGGTACCTCAGCCTTTCTAGTGAAATTCTACAGAAAAAACATCTTGTTGCAGTGGTTTGTTGTGTCATTGATTACTTGAAGAATCATTAGTTCGGTAACCTATTAAAAATGAATTGATGAGAGGAAACAATTTTCTACTATCTGTCAAATACAAGTCATGAGAGTAGAATTTAAAAAAAAAGTTAGAAATGGAACTTTCAGACTTATTTTTAACAGTTCAAATGTGGGGAAACATTCAAGGAAGATTTTTTTATTATTATTATTTTCATTACTAATGGCCACTTAGAGTTGTCTGTCTTTCATGGTTGCTTGGCAGATAATGTATTTCATATAGAAGAAATGGTAGTTATCGTTCATCTTTAGATTCAAGGAATATTTTGAGTGCATTCGTTACTCTTTTATTTTTTTTTTTATAAATGTGCTTTGCATTCAGATATGAGAATTTGATGCAGATCAACTTGGAATCATCAGAAGTGGATGAAATTTCAGAGATAAACACAAAACTGTTGCGTGTAAGTATTTTATAAAACCCATGTCATTCTCAAAATGGTGTTCCTAGAGAAAGAATGAAAAAACAAACCAACCAACCAAACAAAGAAACAGTAATACAGGGTTTTCTATGAATAACAACTCTAAATTTTCAAAGTCATTTCTGGACTGTCAAAGGCAGTTCAAATGCCTGTATCTAGATGTGGTTTTCTTTCTGCAAAGACAGCAAATCCTGTTATTGGTCCAGTGCAGTGAAAATAATTGGTCATCCCTGAAAATACAGTTCCATTTACCTAAATAATCAAGTGAAAAATTAAAACCACAAAATGTATTTTACTTGGAGAATCTTTTTCCCTTTCCTTAAAGAATTTTAAGCTCCTTGGTTGGCTTTCTAAAGTGATACGTAGACAAGCATGCTTCAGAGTGATCTGCTTTGAAATTTGTATCAAGTTTCCAGATAGATGGAAAATAACTTCTCAGACTGGTATCCTGGGAAGATGCATAAACTAGAAAGGAAAAGGTGATTACTGCATTTTTATTTTGGAGGTTGTATGACTTGCAGAGAAAGAAATGCATGAATTTAGTGAATCGTTAGTCATTATGTGAACTTGTAACAAACTAAAAGAATGAGAGTAGAAGTAAATTGGGAATATATGAAAGGTAAAATCTTGTTGTTGAGGACTCTGAAAGAAAAATAGTAACAAATAGAAACACCAGCTTCAGCGAAATTCTTTCTTGAATAATACTGTATTTTATCTGCTTTTAGCTAAGCTTCAGCAGATGATTGGGCATATTTCTTTAATGAAGGTCAGTTAAACACATGGGTCTGTAGTATTAATGTGCTCAGTCTGTTTTCAGCCTGAATTAATTTTTCACTTTACCCAGTAGTAAGATTGAATTTTCTTGCTCTTATGTAGCTCTCCAGCTCTCAGGGCACAATAGAAACTAGTCTTCAAGATATCAAAAACAAGCTTTCCCCTGGTGGTTTACTGGCTGATACCTGGGCAAATCAAGAAGGCATGCATCCAAGAGACAGAAAGTGGGTAATTGTATTAACTGTTTTAATATGTATTAGTTGTAGTTCATAAAAGCTCATTAATAGCTGCTTAAGTTTGTGTGTAAAATTCCTAATTTTATTCCTTTTGTCACTCTAGTCCAGAAAGGCTGCAGGCACTACTATGTTCCATCACAGATATTTATTATCAGTTCAAAAAAGACAAAGCAGAACGAAGTAAGTAACTTATTTGATTCACTTTTAACATAAACTCTAGTGTAAAGGACGGTTCTATTGTTCTGTTAGGATATTTGTGATAGCAATGAGCAGTTGGTCAGCATCAGTGAATATGTCTGTAGGCCTTTCCCAGTTAGCTACTGTCTTAAAGCCCGTGTGAATGAAACTATTAATCTCACAAATCTGAATTGCAATACTGGCAGAAAAAAAAATGCTACTTTTTCCTACCAACTTAGAAGAACATACAGAAAATGGGTAAACAAAGTGGGGTTTTACATAAATACAACTAACAGAACTCAACTGGTAATGTCTGTCATCTGCTCTTATCCTAGGGCTTCCGTACAATGAAGAACAAATTCACAAGTTTGACAAGTAAGTTTTGAAGTTACGTTTGGGAAATACGATGGTTGGTTTCATGTCCTACGGGCACTCTTGGCAATAACCTCTTCTGTTGATTATTGCTGTAACTTATAACCTCTTTAGGAGTTTTTTTAGGAGTATTTTTGTTTGTTGTTTTTTTTTTGTTTGTTTTAATGTCCTTTAAATGTCATAAATATATAGGGTGCCAGCATTTTATAATGAGGTGTTTTCTGTTGCTGGAGTTCCTTCACAGATATACCTTTTAAAGGTAGATGTGAAATACCTGCTCCTAATCCGGGCATAATTGTCTAGACACCCATGAGGCTCCTCTGACTTTACAGACGTAACTCCTGAGCAACTCTAAACAGCTGCTCTGCTCATCCTGCAGCACTTGTCTCAGAGTCCACTCAGGTACCTCTACACAGGTGCCTAATACTATCTGAGTCACCCTTAGGTACCTGAGATGTGGTCTGAGACTGGGAGGAGGGACGTGACTAATGGGAGACCTGCACCTTTCTGGATGAACAGCTGGAAGCGGCACAGGATGCCCTTGTGCATCTCACATGATGCTAGATGCTTGAGTTCAAGTAACTAAGTTACTTTCCTAGAGGCTGGTCAGTTGAGTGGTTCCCTAGTTGTTGCTTACTGATGTATGAACTTAGACACTGCTTCTGGAACTTTCTATGAATTCTTGATGTTGCTACCACTACTGTGGATCACTAACAATTACAGATGGAGCCAACATAAAGGTGGCACTGACGGGTATTCTCTTGATCACGATTTTACCATGATGATAGCTAAGTGGTGTAGCTGCCAACTGGGGAGGGGAGATTGCTTTAATGTAAAATTTTTGAACTCGATGGTCCTTATGGGTCCCTTCCAACTCAGGATATACTATGATTTTAAAGGCCAGCAGGGACGAGAAACCTAACTAGTTATGAGATAGATCTTGATACACTGAAAGTGGCTTGGACACATCATTGTCCTGCAACAGCCAGAACTTAACGTAGGAAATGATGTGAGCAGTAATTTCAAGTCCCATGTTCTAAAAAATATCCTCAGAAAACAGGTAAACGTTGAGACTGAATCCACAGCATATTTTTAAGCTGCACTCCCTTTAGCAGAGAAAATAAATTTTATTTTTTACCTACTACTACTCAAACGGTGTCCTTGCATTAATATATGAATAACTTTAAATAAATAGGCTGCATTTTAATGGTCTTGAATACTTTATATTTTCTACCACAAGTGTTTCCTCAAGATTGTACAGGTGTATTTGAGATCATAACTACGTCCTTTTTTATTCGATGCCTCCCAGAGAGAAAAGGCAGTGGTTTGCCTTAAGTATTACACTGCTCTTCTGCAGTGCAATAGCTTGAGTTCCACTGATCTGAGAAATGAAACTGAAGAACTTTGTGCCTTTAGCAACAGTGATTGGCCTTTGTAATAGTTACTACTGGAGAGATAAGGGAGCACCACTAAATTCATACTGTTTTGTGGCTGAATGACAGGTATGCATGCCTGATGACAAACCAACTACATTCCAATCAGCATTTGATTAACCAAAGGCTATCATGCAAAAGTTAATGATATACCAGAAACAGTTGTTAGGCTGCAGCCCTCAGTATCCTAGATTCCCTTAGTTTTGCTTCCTGGTGCAATGCTAGTATGGCAGCTCTACTGGGACTGCTGTCTGCAATGCTAACAAGAATTGGGCTTTGTTTTGTTTTCCCATCCTTATCTCTGTATCTACCTTTTTTTTTTTTTTTTTTTTCTCTTGTCATAAATTTAAGCTGACACAAAAATCCAATTTTTGTGTTGCATGGATATTATTCATCACAAAGGATTATTTATATATGCTGGAGGTTCCAAATATCTACCAAAGATAAATTAGAAATAATGAGGAGTTTTTCCCTTTCCATTTAGAATCCTTTTCCCTTAAATATACCTGCTTGGATAAATGCTGACTGGAAAAATACATTTGGCCAATTATTCATACACCAATAATTGCAACTTAATTCATTCAGTTATTTTTTTTTCTCCCTGCAAGGGAATATTTTTGAAACATAACCTGTCAGCTCATGCAGTGTGTTGAATTCTCATCCATTACAACTGCACACATAAAATTGGCGGAAGAGATTTTAAGTCCAAATGCCTTTTCTCTAAGTTTCAGGAAGTGGGTTGGAGGAAAGGGTTGTGAAAGGAGTATAACACCGTTTTGTTTGTTTCTGTGTTTCAGGCAGAAGCTGTACTTGCATGCTACAAAAGCCATAGCTCTGTTCAAAGAAGAATGTGTCAGCAAGTATGATGTATTTCTGGACAAGTCTGAGGACTGGACAAGGCAAGTTTATTGATTTCTTTAATATTCAGAAGAGTTTACTGCACCACATTTTTACAAGATTCTTAAAGGGTCTTGAAAGAAAACTTTTTCTTTTTTTTTCTTTTAGGAAAATGCTTCACGTAAGGAAGCAGTTATTGGCTCTCACCAACCAGTGCTTTGATATTGAAGAAGAGGTATCCAAATACCAAGATTATATAAATGAGGTAGAATTCTTCTAAATTATTTAAAGTGTTGGCAAAAATAAAAGACTATATTTTTTAATGTTAATACTACTGTTTATAGTGAGTCATGCTTAGGTTAATGCAGTCATATTAAAATATAGGGCTGTGTGGATGTAGTGGTCTGTAGTAGTTTCACTGATGATACAGGAGTTGCATAGAGGACAGCCTGGTTTATGAATCCTGACTTGTTTTTTATTTTTGATATCACTAGCAGTCCAAAAAAACATCTATGCAAACAGATGTGAGTTTGCTGGGAGGTGTTCTGTGTAACTGCTGTCACAGTAGTATCTAAATGCTTAGAGGATTATGTTAATACTCTTATGAAGTATCAGACGCTTCTCCCATATTCAAGATCAGGGGGTACATGCTCAAGGATACATGCTAATGTAATGCTGCTGGTGGCTTGCAAGAAAACGTTTTGTTAAAATTTGAACAGCAACTCTTGCAGGATACAAACTTACCAGAACTACCTCAAAATTGAGAGAATGAGAATAGCTGTAACTCTTTTGGGTGTAATCCAGTTAATGAGACATACAAGGATCATAGTCAATGCACTGTCCCCTAAGCAAAAAGTAATCTTGAAGTACATTTTCATTCAATACATGTATTATTCTTTATAAAGGAAGTAAATATGAAAGAAAAACACCCAAGAGATTAAAAAACCAAACAAACAAGGAACAGTGAAGAGCAGCGTTTTACTTGTTATTTGTTTGTATTTTAGTAGCATGATAGAAGTCAGTTATTCATTAGAATCCTGTTGCCTTAGGATATCTACAAACATAACAAATAGATAATTCCTCCTTTTGAGAGTTTGTTAGGAAAGTATAAGGCACTTAAGAAGATGGAAAAATCAGGGAACTACAGGTTATATTTATAAAGAAATTGCCATGATGATCTCATGCCTTATTGTTGTAATGATTTTATGAGGCATCATAGCAACAGAGAATTTAAAGAAGGATTTTAGGTTGGACATTGAGATACGTATCACACCTTGTATTTTAACTTGTACTTCCTTTTTGTCTATTGCAGTTACAAGATGCTCTGCCTCAGAAAATGTTTGCAGCTTCCAGTGGGATGAAACACACAATGAATACAGTTTACCCAAGTTCAAACACATTAGTGGAAATGACTCTTGGGTGAGAATTTATTAGTTGGGTATATGTAATATTCCATACCAGTTACACAGATGGATTGAAAACAATGTTTGCAGTTGACTTAGTGATTGTTGTTAAGACTGATAATTTTATATTTATTGCAGGGGAAAAAAAAAAAAAAACAAACAACCAAAAAAAAACAACTTAATATTGCTAAAGCAGTCTTACAGATTTGTGAGTAAAGGATAACACTAATAAATTTCCCTCGCTTTTAGTAAATAACCAACCTGATACCTGTCTCTCATTTGGTAGGCAGTAACAGGTAGCTGAAAGCTGTGTGGTGGTGAGTGGTTGTAGTAGATAACTGCCTCTGTAAAAATTGTAACCTTTCTTTTGCTTCTTATTACTACAGGATGAAGAAACTAAAGGAGGAAATGGAAGGGGTTGTTAAAGAACTGGCTGAGAACAACCACATTTTGGAAAGGCAAGTGATTATTTTCCCTTTTTGGGCTGATAGTAGGAGCAAACTTAATTTGGTACATTTTGTTGATTCAGAATGCAAACTAAGGGACAATTCTACAATCTCTTTAACTGTATATATTTTGAACTATCGATCTGAGGTGTAACATGAAAGTTTAATTTAAAACCCTGAAACATTACTGAAAAATTATTCTGACACAGCAGTCATGACATGTTTGTTCAGGTATTCAATACTGCTTAGGTATTGAACAAAATACCACGAATAGAAATATCTGTTGCACGGAGAGCTTAATTCTGAATTTCAACACAATATTTTTGCAGCAATCCAGTGGGCTCTTTTAACTCTTCACTTTTAGATATTTTTAACTGAAATTATGCCAATATCGTTGAATGATTTTACAGTTTTTGGATTGCTTAAATAAAATGGAGAGAAACAGTTTTCATTATTACATATGGAATACTTTTGCTTTTTTTCATAATGATGATAAAATATAACGTCCTGATGATGATGATAATAATATATAATAAAAACAACGATCTCCTAAAAGTTTCAAGGTAAATTGCTGATAGAGCTGAGCTGAGCTTCAAGACGAATTGGTTTGGTTTTGTTCCTCATGCCCAGTCTCATACAAGAAAGGATGCTATGCTCCAAGTACCTTGTCACCTACAGAAGTTAGATACAAACGTGTGTGTCAGTATGTAGCTAGGGAAAGGAAAGCTTCCATAAATAAATTATAATGAAAAAAGATTAATTGATTCTATGTTTAATTCCATCGCCTAAGAATACACTGTTTTCTCTTTTAGATTTGGTGCTTTGACTACAGATGGTGGCCTGCGGAATGTGGACTGTATCTAGCTTTCAAAGGACTTGAAGAGGACTTGTAAATTTTTCAAAGGGAAAAAGTACAATTGGGACATGTAAAAACGAATGATAATTCTGTACCCAGTTTTTTTTCCTCTGCAACTGTAGTATTAAAAAATGTAAATATGTATAATATGTAAATATAGAAGATATATATATCTTTTTTGTCAACATTAGGATAGAACTACTCCTGGCAGGGAATTTAACCCATGGAAGATCTATGACAGAGTCCTAAAGGCAAAAGTGTTGTTGATGAAGTTGATATGTATTTGTTTTTAATATTGCTCCTTTTTTCAGAGTGCAATTTACTCTTCATTGCAAGAGAATTTGTGAAAAATTATGATTGGTCTTTAAAGGGTGTTTTGGTTTTTCTTTAACCACTACTGTTATTTTGGAGTCTACTTGAATGACTCTAGTATCACAAAACAGGAGGACTGTTAAATCAGGTCTCTTTAAGTAGGTGTAAATGGTGACTAAAAGCACAGACAGGACAGAGTGGAAATGCCTTTCTCTTTCCTTCACATCCAGACTGTTAGTTCACTACTACGAGATAATAAATTCACAGCTTTTTTTTTTTTTTTTTTTTTTTTAAGTCCTTGTCCATATTTAGTGCCATGTTGTCTGCTCTGTATGTGGAAATTTTGCACTCCAGGTTGTCAGACTGAGTGTAGAAGGTCCTTTTGTAAAGTAATGTTTTCAGAATTTTCCTGAAATCTTGTTGCTCACCACAAGAGAAGTGGGTTCTTAAAGTAAGATAGCTTTTTGAGAATTCTGTTTGCAGACATAGTTTTAAAAGGTTACAAATTTTGTATTGTAAGAATTTCGGGGCTGTCAGTAGGCTAGATAGCATTGTGCCTCAGTGGTAACTGAATACTACAAAAATAACTTACCAGTTCAGATCTTGAGAAAGGACCTCAGCCACTGCTGACTTATGACTGAGATATTAAGTGAAAAATGTAGTAAGACTATGTGTATTTAGTTTCCGGAATCAGTAGTCACTACTTTCCAGTACTACATGATTGGGTTGCAGAGATGCAGAATGAAACTGCCTGCTCCAAAATATATAAAATTAGAGGAGGAAGAGAAGAGGAAAACAAACAAACAAAATCACTCAGAAAACAACTTTTACTTGTTTGGATACTACAGATATACTTGTTTCAGGTGAAGAACATGTAAATGTTGCAGGTTTCACTCTTACTGTGTAGAAACCTGTCTAAAGATGATCAATAGTATCCAAATAGCTCTTCTAGTTGCCATATTTAATCTGTAAGAAGAGCTGGATCCATGCTATTTAAAATTATTCATAATTGGTAGTGAAAAATTTAGGTCTAAATTAAACAGTAGTAACCTGTGATAGCATCTGAGAGTTTTGTGTTTTTTATACCCTGCTTATCTGTCCAGGTCAGTATACAATATGTTTCCATTTTATTGAAAAAAAAAAAAAAAAAAAGAGGTATGTGTGATAATAAGTGATTATTTCTTTGCTGAAAGAAGAGGAAACTCACTGCCTTGATACCTCTGAGACCTGTTTTCCAGTGTTCTTGGTTAGAATCAAATATTAGAAGGAAAATCAAATAGTCACTATCACATGGGTCTAAGAATATTCCTTTGCAAGCTTTGTTAAAGAAATCTAGCTATGCAAAACTAGTGCAGCAGTTTGTTACATGTTTTTCCTTGGTTAGTCGTGGCATTCCTAACTGTTTGTTTTAATATACTGGAATCATGTTTAACTGGAATGTTTTAATGCCTGGTTGTGTATTCATTCATTCACATCCACAGTCTCACTGCATGTCAGTAAAGCACATGCCTACGTGTTAAATAATCAGGCTCTCAAATTGTACATAAATTATATATTTTTTTCAACATTATGTTGGTAACTGTTGTTTCAAGGGTTCTTAATTTTGAAAGAAATTGAATATTGGAATATATAATTTTTGACTTCCTTTATATTGAAAGTCTGAAAAGGAAAGTTAATTATAGTAACAATATTGCCCATGTATTGAAGTATGTGCAGCATTCTTTTATATGGTTGAAAATGTTTTATGTTCTATTATTTCATTTTAAACATTGCTGGTTTTAGTGTTGCTAAATACATCAGTAATTGTAATCTTGTTAAAATTACTTTTTTTAAAAAGTAATTTTTATTTACTTTTTTTAAAAAAAAGTAATTTTAACTAAGCACTAGCTAAAGAACCTGAAATAATCAGTTCATAATCTACTGATTATGTTCTTATGAAGCGTGTATCTTTGTCATATTGAAGCATGGTGTATGATACCATGGAATTTTTGGCTCATACTAAGTGTCCTGATACTATCAGTTGCACTACTGATTTGCCAAAAGAAGTAATAGAAAGTAATATATGGTTCTTCCTCCTGAAGCTGGTGAACTGTTTTGGGGGGTTTAGCTTAGTATATTAATTATCTGTTACTTGAACAAATCTGTCTTCATACGAATTGTGAAAATGCATGAGTGAAAGACTTAAATACATCATCAACCACTTACCGTAGGGTGTGTACTTCTTTGTCTTTCCATAATTTCACTTTTTGTCCATTTCAGTACTACTTTTATATTTTTTATTTCCCTGTATGCTCATACAAAAGAAGTCTCAAATCTGAAGTAGCAAAGTGCAGCCTAGCATGCATTAGTTGGCTGTCCAGAAAAAAAGTATCCTGAACAACAGAATTACCACTATAAGTGCGATATGGAGAGTCACTAATCCCTTTTATTTTTAAACTACTCTGCTGTTCTGTGTTCTGATCAAAGTTAGTTCTCTGTAACAGTGGCAAAATCCCTAGACTCTGAAACAGTCCACTGGTGGAGCTTGATCAGTGCTCATTTAGGTAGATCACCGTAAAAGTGGTAATCATAGAATAATGTTGCATGTAGTACTATGATAAGGATTCAAAAGGATGAATGGAAGAGTTTTTTTGTTTGGTTTGGTTTAAGTCTTAAATCCTAGAAGTGGGGGATGTGGAATAAACTGGAGTTGCATAGGTGTTTGGGAAAAATTAAACACGGAACCATAGCTAATAGTTCTAACTATAGTTGCATAGCATTATATTAGGGTCAACTCCCCTCCAGGAAGGGCGGGGTAAGTGACTTGGTTACCCCCACATGGTCAGCTGAACTGGTGACAGCTGCTAGCAAGAGACCTGGAAGCCAGCAACAGAATCCGACCTTGGCCTGTGCAGAGGAAAGCATGGTTTACTGGTGACCAGCACAATGAAAAGTGTGTCTAAACTGGCTTATCGGTAACAATTTAAAAAGGTACAGGCTACTGAAGATCAGTTAGAGGAGAAAAAAGAAAATAGCTAAGGTCTGGAAAACTTGCCTGGGAAGGACAGGAAAAAATGGAAGTCAGTTGGCTGAAAGGAGAGAAGATTGGATGAAGGGGGTAACAGAAGCCATCAGTCATCTAAAGGCTGTTAAAGTCTGTGGTGAAAGGATTAGAGACTACAAGTACAAACTGTAGTGCAAGAAAGAGGTAAAAATCAGACTGCGTTAGGAAACATCTTTCTGAGAGTGAAGAGAGTCAAGTGGCTGAACAGACTGTTCTGAGAGGTGAGCAGTGTATGTTATATAGGGGAGTTAGGAATAGGTTAATTGTCAGGAGCTCTTGTGGCCAGTTCTGCCAGCAGCAAGGCACAAGCTTTCCAGCTTTACTTTTTTCTGCCCTGTGAACTCTGTTGCATGCTTTTTGGTTATTTGTTCCATTGTTTGCAAAGAAAAAAATATGTTAGGGATGGTTATTCCTCAGTGGACTTTGCTCTTTTGATGCAGGTACCAGTGTGGCCAGCACTGACTGTGCTTGTAGATGTCCGTGCGGGCATCTTTTGGAGAACTTTACTTCATATTGACAAGGAAGGCTGACAGCAACAGGTAGAGCTGCTGATGTGCTACAGCTATGGGCATGCTGCAGTTGTTCAGAGGTGTACTACTGTCCTGAGGAGTTGCACTAGCATTCACTGAGGTCTGGCATCTACTGAAATAAAAACACCCAGCTCCCAGCTCCCCCTGTGCCACCGTGAGGGCTGCTTCAGCATCCCTGAGTGCACCTGGGCCATGCGGTGGGGGTTTGTCAGCGATTCCAGAGCCAGCTGTGAGCAGGCACACCATGTCCCAGCTGGGCTCACAGCAGGCATCTCGCTAAGCAGCCGTCAGCTTTGCTTGGCAGGCACGTTTGCTAACTCATCACAAAAGGAGCTGATGCTGGCATGACCACACTGCTGCTTCCCAGGTGACGGCTGTGGGAGCCTTACTGCGGTTTCAGGTGTAAGCGGATAGGAGCAGGTTACAATCTTTGTGTAAATCAGATGAAAGGATTCAGATTTGTATGGGCTTTCAATACACCTGGCTCTCGCTGCATGGTTGGTGAGGGGCTGTCCTGAAAAATTTCCTGCAGATACCTTGTCATGAAAACCAACACGCTGCTGTGTGTAAAGAGGACAGGGCTGGTAGGCCTGGAGCACTGCAGAGCCCCAGGCAGCAGCTGTTCCTCCCAGAGGCATTTTCATGGACAGGTCTCAGGAAGGGACACGAGGGGCCATGCTCAGGCTTTGTGGCGGTCACTGGGACAGGTTGCAGATGTGCCCGGCACTGCCATGGAGTGACCAAAGCCGTGAGGTGGCTGCAGGGCCTAGATCGCCCTGGCACCTCCCCACCCGTGTCAGCAGTGCTGGCACAGTACCCCTCACCTGGCCCTAAGGAGAGCCTTGTTTTTTTCCCAAATATCATGTGTGTGGGTGCTGTCAGCTGTGTTCCTCACAGGCACAGCACAACTCAGGTACCATCGCTGTGTTTCTGCCTGGCTGTGCAGCACCACAGGGCTCCTGTGGCTCCATAAAGCCAGTGCTGCTGTGCCCTATATCCAACCTGCTGGATGCGAGGAGGCTGTGTTTGGAAATACCAAACATCACAAGGCTGTATCACATATGTGCCAAGGAAACGTCTTTTGGGGGTACATAGTAGACAAAGGTGGGTTTTTCTTTCCTCATGTGGAAAACGACCTCCCTGTTTTCCAGCCATTGATTTGTCACCAAAATACTCTCAAATGCAATGATTCAATTCACCTGCTTGCTTCTGTTCTCTTCTGTGCCAGAAGTCCTTTTGGTGGAGCTGCTGGAACGTTTTCATTACTGGGAAATTTCAGAAGAAAAAGCCAGCAGATTGCAGACAGAGCTTGCAAGAAGGGCAGCTGGCTCTGCCTGCTGAGCAGCTCTGCTGTGGCTGCCTTTACATCGCTTAAAAACATGATGTACCTCGTTTTGTTTTCAGGGCTTTTATAAAGCGTAGGGGAAAAAAATCTCCCATTGAGTTCTCAATGGGACGCCTTCTTCATAGTTTCAGTTTCCCTCCCCCAAAAACCAAACCCACACCTTTTAGGTTAATCAAGTGCTGTCCTTAGAGGAGTGATGCATGAAGGTGTGTGATTTGCGTTTGATTTATCTCATCTCTTAAAAGAGATGAGATTTGAAACCCACAGCAGCACAGAAAGGTCAGTCTTTTCTTACTGTTTTGTTGTGGCTTAAAGATGTGTTATAGCTTCATATTGTCCTCTGCTGAGTTATAAAATTCCTGTTATAAGGTTCCCATCAGTACACCTATCTTCTGTAGCTCTGTTTTTGCAGTTACTAGCCTGAATGGAAATATGTCGATGTGAAAAAAAATACGTATCATTTAAGATAGTGCATCGTTTGTTCTGACAGGATGTGTAAGTGCAGTTATGTGAAAGTAGACCTTAAAAATCACTTTTTCTTTTTCCTTTTTTTTTTTTTTTGTCCTTTTATGGTCAAGCATTCTGTGGCAAGAGCTTGAAGTGTCATGTTGGATTATGTGTCTTCCAGTAATGTTTTCTCAGAACAATTACAGCTTGCAACGTTTTTCCTTCTCCTCTATGACAAGCTCAATTTTTATCAGCCATAGTCCTTCAAGCTGCTCTCTTAAATCCCTGGCAAAGTAGCACAGGGAGCATTCAACATTTATAGCCTCGCATGAATATAATATCTAAAAGCCGTACAGCGGTATGGAGATGAGAGGGAAGAGGAGCTAAATCACGCCCAGACTGCTGCGAGAAGCTCAGTGCCTGCCTGGCGCGCAGGCATGCTGGCGAGCTGGGCTGATGGGCTGATCTGGCAGCCGCAGACACCTCCAGGGCTGCAGCGAGGTTTGTGGCCACCGTGGCAGCCTCTGCTGGGAAAGCTGTGGTCCGCTTCGGGTAGCCCTGTGAAGCAGAAGTTACGTCTGAATTTATGAAATACCTTTCTGAGGTTTCAGGCAGCCTGGCAAGGCGTGATAGAGCTGGAAGATTCTCAAATTGTTGTGCTTTCCAGAGGCTTCAAGTGTGGGGACCTTCGTTTTATGTCATCCAAAAAGGAGACACGACAGCATCTTCCAGACTGGCGGCTGCGGATGAAAAAGGAATTACACGTTAAATTGTCGTGAGGATTCTGAGTCACAAAGACACAGGTATTATTTTTATTTAAATCACCCTGTTTTGAGTATTGACTGAAGTTGTTTCTCACTAGATGGTTGCCTCAGACAAGACCAGAGTCAGAGGTGCTGAGCTGGGTGGTAAGAATTAAAAGGCATGAGAAATTCCCCCTGGGACAGGGAAGCACTTACAGGGCACATCAAAGGGGGAGTTTTCAAGTATTTAGGTCAGCGGACTTTTCCAGTCTCAGAGAAAAAATCCACGGTGGTTATAGGAGTGGTGGCTCCCTGAGCACCCCTGGCCGGCCTGCCCAGGCTGTAGCACAGCTTTTTCAGGGGCTGGGCTTCACCATCATCATTTCCCAAAGGGGCTGTGGTCGTCTTCATTTATTTTTATTTTTTTGTACGTTCCTCGGTACATGTGAAAAAGCAAGGTGAGATTGTGACATTGCTGGATTGAATGAAGAACTACCAAGTCTTTCTGCTTCTTTGTGAGTTTCATTTGCAATTCGCACGTAGGTTTTCAGGCTTCTGCTAAAAATTGGAAAAATACTTTCATTTAACCCAGGGAAGAGAGAACAGAATGGGAAAAAAAAGAGTTCAAGGAGATCAATGATCATCTGTTTAAATGCAGTGCACGAGGTGTGCATTATTCAAGCAATATATTTCTTGGAAAAAAATAAGGCAATACTGGTATTTCTGGACCTGAGCCCAGGAAGAAAGCCATTTGTAATGAAATACCTCTGAAAAAAAAAATAATAAAAAAAGATGCTTTGTAGTATCAGAGCTCTTCTGTTGTTTTGGATTACTTTTCAAGAGGGACTTAATCAGTTTAGCACTCCTGACTTGCTCAGCCATCCACCTTTTCACCTCTATTTTGTGGGGTAAGAACTGGTGATTTGTGCAGATGCAGAATGGCACTGCCTGGCCTGACTGCTCCATACAGAGCAGTCTGAAACAGAAGAGATTGGATTATTCTAGGTTAAAGTAATGAAATGATGTGCAGTAGAGTGCTTTTCTGTTGTTCAGGTTTTCTTTCAATCTGAGAGTATTGCGAAGTGATAATTTTCAGTGTCAAATCATACTGCCAGTTTCATGGTGTTCAGTATTATGGTGCATAGCAGCCCTGGAATAGCTGTATGGTTTGGCCTTATCATCTGACATTTGAAAAATGAGGCATTTCTAATGGTTTCAGGTAAATATCTATCTCTATGCTGCCTAGTTTTGGAATACTGTTTCCTGATGGTTTTACTTTCCCCAGAGTCTGGTCTGCAGGATGTGTTTATGTAGGTGGCAGGTGGCATGAAAGGAATTACTCTGCGGACTGCTTGCTCCAGACCTCCTACTTCATTCCCATGACTTCTCTTTTACCTTGAATTCTGACAACTTCACTGTGAAAACCTGTTCTCATTGAGCCAAATAGAAATGCTGCTAGGCCCTTTGAGGAGCTTTGCTTTTCATTTATGAGAATATGGAGAGTTTGTAGAGCCTACGTGACTTTCAGCTCAAGCTTTCCGGAGATATTTAATCAGATGGTATTTTAGAGGTACCATGAAAAATAGGTTGTTCCTTTTCAACTTGAAGTGATGGGACAGGCTTGGGAGTTCACAGATACTTTTGTTGAAAGCATGGCATTGATGAACTGATACCTTCTACTCTTAACACCTGTGTGTCACCCAAGCAGCAGTAGAGGTAGTGCTGTGTGTGTTGGGATTGTGTGGCAAGGCTGGCGGTGACCTCTGCGAGACCAGTGCGGTGTAATGCTGCAGGAACACTGGGAAGGAAAACAGACTCACAAGTATTCGTGCAGGTGCCTGTAAAAGGTTGCTAGAAGGAAAAACTGCAGTGTCTCTGTCAGATTTCTGATGGAAGGAGTCCTTTATTGATGAGGATTCAGGTCAGTGGGCATCCCTCAGGTCCCAGCCCGAAGCGAGGTGCAGCAGCCCCTATGAGCAGGTAGGAGGGCAAGCTTCCCCTGCCTCCCACCCAGCTCAGCCTTGTTCAGCAAACCATCTCGACACCTTTCATCCATTTCTCAGACGTCGCTTTTTGAGCAACCTTCCCTTGCAAAGAATATAGCAGTTTCAGGGCCTGTCAGGGCCTTCAGATTCTTCTTATTATTATTCTTTCCAGTGGAAAAGGGGATTTTGCTAGGTGCAGGCTAGCCTTTAGTGAGGTGCCCCACTCCATTTGTAACATTTTTTTGGCATTGAATATTCAGTAAATGAGTGCTGCTTTAGTGCAAAGTGCAGGACAGAGGCTTTGCATTTAACATGTGATATATCTCCCTTATTAAAAGGCTTTTAAAGTATCTGTAAAAAACAAAACAAAACAAGCCTCTTAGAAGAAGTTGGGGTGTGTTATCTAAATGCCTCCTAATTAGCTGCACCATTAAAGAAATAGATTCCCCCTTAAAGAAATGAAGGTAAAATGTGGAGAAAAGAGGTAAATAGAGGCATCACTGATTTCTTTTCCTTCAAAAAGATACATATATTTTTGGTAAACAAAGTTGTGGAACATACTTTTTAATGTTTTGAAAAAGAGGATAAACACTGAGGCTAACCAGCCAGTAGGAGTTTATTCATATTTAATCACATATAATGAGGTGGTTAAATTGCTGGAGCTATGTCTAGAATTACTATTTATATTACCAAACATGTTCTGGGGTCCAGAATCCTCTTAAAGTTTTATCTAATTTGTGAGAACTGTGGAGCAGAGAGGAAATAGTGGAGGTGGAGACCTTATTTCCATCCCAATCTTTCTATGGAGAGTTATTTAATGACATGCAGTTCTCAATTTTCTCTTCATTTTGTTTCAAGTGCAAACTTACCAGAATTTCTCAGTCTCCACAGGGGCAGGAGTAGCAGCATGGTGCAGCCCAGGGTTTGGGCTCCCAGGGGAGTGCTCCCATTGCTGCTCTGAGCCCTTTTCCCACTGGTTTGCAGAGAATGGTAACTCCCCACTTGGTTCTGCAGTCACTGTGGGTGCCGGCCTCTTTGCCTCTGGTGTTTTCTGCTTGTGTGGAGGGGGACAAGGTGCCACAAGGCTTGGTTTTGAGCAAACCCATACTTGAGGGATGGTACTAGAGCAGAAAGGAGCCTGCTAATGAAAAAAGTGATAAAATAGTGTTTTTTCAGGAGTGCTCATAGCCTGGCATGTCTTCAGCATGTGTCATTAAACATTGCTCACCAGCCTGGTATCTCCTGATGCTCTGCTTGCTGAGGGAAGTGTCGGGCAGCCAAGGAGAAACTTGGCCTTGTCCTGTGAGAGCCTTGGAGACCTTGCTGTGTCTGCTCAGAGTTCAACAGGCTGTTAGCCTGGCAAACTGGGTGTTTGGGGCTCCATGGGAATTAGTGTTCCACCTGCCTTTTAAATTGCATTGTGTTACATCGCCTGCAGTGCTATTTATTGCTAATGTCTATGCTTTTACTTCACTGGGGGAAAAAAAAATGAAGTTTTTGCTTGTTAACATATTTTTGATAAACAGATAACAGTTTATCTGTTTAAGAAATTGCAAAATTTTCTTCTGATATATATATATATATATATATATATATATATATATATATATATATATTGCATTTGCTTTTAGCAGTAGGAGCTCTCAGCTGCACTGTGTTCTTAATAGCCAGGCTGCTTGCACAAGAAGCAGTCCCTGCTCTTAAGTGCTGCAAGTTGAAACAGAGAGGAAAGCACCGAGAGGTGAAATGGCCATTTCAAGGTTATCCAGGAGGTCACTGGCCAAGCCCAAATTGGAGCTCAGCTCAGGTCCAGAAAGCATAGTCATGCCTGCCTTCTGCTGCTAAACAGCATTTAGCAGACCCCCCTGTGTGACTGGATGCATCCCTGTCACCAGACAGCTAAATGCAGGTCAGCAGCCTGCACAGCAGAAAGGCAAGAACGACGCTGGTTTTGGCTGGATGGCTTTATGAGCTGCTAGACATGTCTGTTTTCTCCATGCTGTACTGAGTACTGACAAATGCCTTTCTGATTTTGCTCCATAAAGGGAAAGCACTTCATGTGTAGTAGCTTGGGTGCAGGAGGCTGACAGTGAGCACAGGAGCTCAGAAGAAAATACAAAGGGCTGCAATGATAGCTGAGCTCTGCAATATCTCTCTTTTGTATTTTTCTCTTAAATTCCAATTCCTATTACCTAATAGCTGCCATGGCTAAATAAAGGATAGGGGCTGAGAAACATCCCAATCTTCAAACAGAGACTGAACGTACAAGGGGCACCCTTATTAATCTCAAGTGCAAACAGCATGTGACCCCTTGTACAACATGCAGAGATCTAATGAAGGGTGCTCAGCTTTACTGTACCCTAAAAATTTATCAGGCTATGTTTGTCATAAGCAGACCAGATTAAGAAGAATAAACTGGTTCTTTTAGCAACATTTAATGCATATTTTTGTTTTCCTGCCTTGGTCTGATTTTGCTTAGAGATATTCCCTGCAAGCTCTCAGTGAGAAATCTACTAATTTTGGCACAAAGTCACCCGAAGCCCACAGGCAAGTCGGTCTGTCATCCGCTGAGTCAAATCCTATGTGTCAAACTGAGTTACGAGGCAACTCAGCATCTTCTCTCCAGTTCTAGCCTTGAGTTTTTTTTTCTCTATATCCTAAAGTGAAACCATGTGCGTACAAAAGCAGTTTTTCTAAGACTGTGCTCTCAGTTTCCTTAGTTCTACTACTACTAGCACAACATCTACCACATAGCTAATACTGATCTGTTCCCACCTCATTTCTCTATTTTCTGCATTTAACTTTTAAAACTAGTATCCAGCTTTAATTCTGATGCACAAGCCTATATACATGTAGTAAGCCTGTAACCAAGCCACATTAAAAATGCCAACGTGCATCATGTTGTACCTGCAGCAGTCTCTAAGAATTAGTGCATTCCCTTCCCGACACGCAGCCGTGCCAGCACAGCAGTGCCCTCTCTCACACTCATTTGCATCACAGTTCAGTGCCTGTCCTGTCTGCCTCTGCACGCTTCCAGCATCAGGAAAAGAGCATAAAGCAAATTAGGACAAATTTTACAGGTTGAAGTATTCAAAATGAAACAGGGAACAATGGACAATACTAAAAAGAATGCAACAGAAATATTGCTGAAATGTACAAAGAGATGCTCTTTTTCACATAACAATTTATTAAAATATTTCACAGTAGTGTTGCATGTTGTATAGTGAAATAAGAACTAAATTAAGAAATGGAAAAATAAGAACTAAATTAAGAAATGAGTGAAATAGGAACTAAACCAGGGTGCACTTCGTTGGAGTTACTGCTCAGAAGAAACATTCCTATTCCTTGCTGCCTAAGGGCAGAAATCCAGTTGTTCCCCAACAGCCTATGGAAGAAGTAGGCATTTCCCAGGGATTTTCAGCTGAGATGTTCTCAGAGTGCCACAGGAAGTCTTCTTGTCACTGCACCTGTTCAGAGCCAGCTCCAGGAAGGACTCTCCCAACCCTCCATGTGCTTTCCGCAGTGGTGTCCTGGCTGCTTCAGAAACTTCAGCCCGCAGTTCATCTTGTGTGTTTGACAACTTTACTGCAGGATGGGAATAAGTATGCCCAAGAGGCTCTGCTCCTTCTCTGCTGACTGTAAAGGGAGCCATGACAACCAGCTCGGCAGCAGACATCTGGATTCAATTAGACGAATCCCAACTACCTGCTCGTCCAGAGAGATCTCCTTAGGGCCGTCAAAAAGGGTTGAAACTGCTCCTGCTCACTTGCTTTCTCTCCATTTTGGAGGGGGTTTATACAAATGTCATGCTGTTCTATTTAAAAAGGCATTCTTATCGTAGGAATGTGTCTGGACTAGAAGCATATTTTTTATTTATTCAGAATAATGAAAAACTGTTGGATGGGAATTTCTAATGGTATAGATTTGGTAGTTGTTCAGTCTGATGTGCAGCGATTGCCAGGTGACGTTTGGGGGTTTGGTTGCATGATTTTTTTATTATTTTTTTTGTTAGCGTGACTGTCATCTGTAGTGTATTGTGTAATGTTTTCAACATTTTTTTCCCTTCTCTTCTGTCAGCTTTCTTTATTTCCATATCACATGCATTACCTACAGGTGTATAAATGATTGGAAATCTTAATAAGAGAGGATTAGACGTGAAATACTTTTGATCTCACAGCTGAAAGGGTATCTATAAAATATATATTAACTTTATTCATTTATTTGCAAAGTAATAAATCCTTACTTCTGAAAACAAACGTGTTTTACATCAGTTTGAGTACTGCAGTTCTTCAATTTCCATCTTTCAAAGGGAAGCAGGATTTCGGAAGTTGCAGATTGCCAGTCACTGTTCATTTTTAATCCCTTCTTTTTGTGTATGTGCAGCTGCTGAGAATCAGAAGTTTTTTTAGAAAGCTCACAAATATAGCTGCTTATTTGGATTAGGGATGGATGAACAGCTGAGCTGGAAATCGGAAGTATTATGCTAGTTTTGCTGAGCGAAACTCAAATGCAGCAGATTTTTGTTTCTTTACTCTCAGGAATTGCATTGTGTTCTTTTTAAGCTTCCTAGCAACTGCACAGCTTTGTTACACGTAATAATGTTATAATTATGTTTTAATATGAAATCTGTGATGCTGTCCTGACAGTGTCATGCAGACACAGTAGTGCAGAAACATGGGACTCAGTAGGCAGGATCCCTCTCTGGCTACCTCGATAAAATTCACTCTGACACAGAGCTGAACAGGATTTAAGGAAAGTCAAAGCTTTAACTTATAATTTCTCATAATAATTTTCTTAAATGATAATTTATTTTAATAATTTTCATATAGTTGCTATCAGTTCCACTTGTTCTGTCCAGTGCATAGATACGGTGTTTCTCTGCACAACCCGGTCTGGATCAACAAAATCTTTCAGTCCATTTCAGATCTGTCAGGCACAAAGTGGAAGGAAATAGTCCACAGAGCTGTGGAAATCCTTCTGGCAGTTCAAGCTCCATCGGCAAAGAATACCCTTGTGAAGACTGCCTCGTGAATACTTCTCCACACTGAGCTCTGCTCGTGGTGTGGTGTATAGCAAGCGTAGTGTCACAGATCCACACTGCGATGGGTGAGAAAGAGAGGATCTTATTTTCCAGTCATAATATTGTCCTTGCAAAGTAGGAAAAATCTTGTTTTGAACTCAGCTAATAGGTCATTTGCTACCCGAGAGCTGGGAGGAGTGAAGATGTTGGCAACTCCCCAGTGGGGAAGCTGCTCAGCCCCTGAGCAGGAGGGTGCTGCCATTGCGCCCAGCCTGGCAGCCCCGCAGAGCTGGGCTCTGAGCCTCAGCATGGGAACTCGTGTTCATGGAGTTTCTCCACTGAATGCTTATTAGCAAAGAATTTGCTTTAAAACTACGTGAAGGCATAACAGTGAGGGGTTTGTGTGGTTTTAGTTTTGTCAGCTCCAGCAGTACTCATGGGAAGGGCTTTGGCACAGCTGCCTGCGTAGCTCAGCTCAGAGCCCCCCAGCAGGGTGGGCAGAGACACTGGGAAGCCTCTGGAGGTTTCACCAGCTCCCTTTTGGGCCTAGGGGATCTGTCGGTCCTTGCCTCTTCCAGCAGGCCGGTGAGGTGAGCAGGGGCTGATGCCTGATGCAGGGAGAAGCCTTGTGCCACGTTGGGCCCAAAACTGAGGCAGACATCAAGAGCGTGAGGCTGCCTGCTGCCACGGCCATGTAGTTAATCATGAATCCTGACCTATGCTCTTGTGTACAGCAGCTGGTTTGTCACACAGTGTAAGTGCCACGTTTACTTCACTGAGGAGTTTATGTATAGCTTGAGTTCTGTATACGTTAAGGTAACACGCAATCAATGGCTTATGCTCTGGCCTATTGCTCCGGTAGGGCACCGAACACTGTAAGGCACAGACCTCCACTGGCTGGTAAGCCCATCAGTAACATCAGCTTGCCTCTTTCTGTTTTATACTCTGATGTGTTTTACTGAAAGGTTTTTATAACAAAAATACTGTAGTAGTGGTTTTTTAGGTGAAAAATACATTCCTGAGCCCTTCATATACTGCTAACAATAAGACAACTCTCTCTCTTTTTTTTTTTTTTTTTTTTTTTTTTTAACAGTTTATGAATCTGTTACTGTATTTTCACTGCTAGTGTGAAATACTGAGAATTTTTATATAAGCCACTTTGATTTTCATTAAACTTTTGTATCCATGTATTTCAGAAAAAAGTCTTCACCACTTGATTCAGTATTTTTGCAGTTGCTGCTAAGCATTCAAAGCCACGCTGGTTCCTGAAAGAGGCAAGTTAGCTGTTGGGCCATTACCTCTGCTCCTTGCATTTGCTGAGTTGGGTGCCAGACCTCCTACTTGTGCTAAAACTGTCACTTTGCTGCGAAATTCCCACTGGTATGGCAGGGTGGAGCATGAACAGGGGACGAGTCTGGCAGCTCCAGCCCTGAATTGTGCTCTTTAGATGACGATGCCTGAAGAATTGTGGCAAATACAGCAGAAGAGGAAACGTTTGTTTGTTTTTGGAGACACTGTGACCAGAGGAAATGAAAACTATCTAGTTTGGTCCTGAGAAGTTAACAGTATGTTAAAAATGTCTGATGTATAAAATGGGGTTAAATACTTCACATATTTCAGCATGGAGAAATACATTGTGAATTCTAGAAGAGTTATTAACTGTGTGCTGTGAACATAGCTCGTGTAACAAAGCCCTTCCTTACTGTAGTTTAAAGGTTGATATAAAAGGATCTTTGTTGAGTAATGACATTAGTCTTGGTTTTCAGTGTTTTCTGCCATCCAGATTTAGCAGAAGAAAAAAGCAAATAAAATGTGAGAAGCTGAAGAGAAGCTTGTGACATAGCTGAGAAGATCATACTACACTTGGGAAATGGTTAAATATTCTTGCTGTTAAAAAAGTGTGTGCTAGAATTAAATAAATACATATTTAATTTATTTAAAAATGTTTACGGGACATATATTAGTTCAAAGAATCTCTAGTTTTGCAATTTAATATGTATCTTACTTGAAACATGCAGTGTAAATACTGAAATTTGGGTAATTTCTCTGGATGACTGTGTTAACGGATGCTCAGTTCTTAAGTTAATTGTGGCAGTGAATGATCTGACTGTTGTATTTGTCTTGAAACCCATTAGGAATAAAAGTTGCTTTCTCAAAGCCTGTGCATCTACGGAAATGTGTTAAATTTATTGCTAAGAACATCCGTAAGAAGGTTTTTGAGAAACTCTAGAGAAAATCTTGTCAATTTAAACGAAGGGATTTTGAAGGGGGATTTATGCTCAGTTTTGGAGTTTATTTGCTTACAGACTAGAAGAGGTAGCTGGAGATAAACAACGAGTCCTCCAAAACCTGAAGGAAAACGTGTCTTAACATCACTGAAAACGCAGCACCAGGTTAAGGCTCTGAAGCATTCGTCTTTCTTTAGCCAGAGCATCTACTAATATAGCTCTGCTTGTCATAAAGAGGGAGGTCTCAAGGGCTCCGAGCCGGGTGGCTGGGAGGGAGGGAGGGGATTTAGGACTAACAGGTGGTCTCGAGACGAGCTGGCTGACGCTGAGCTCAGAGCCGGCGTGCTGTGTGCGGGCACTCGTGGGCTCTCCTCTCGCAGTCTGGACGCGTGAGTCTGCTCTCCCTGATGTAGCTGGAGAGCCCTTTCAGACATGGCAATACGAAGTGACTTCAGCAAAACCATCAGGAGGATTGCACGTTTTTTTTACTGGTTTCCTAAATCATGGAGCCGGTCAAGGAAGAGGACGGTAAAACTTCTTTGGAAGTCTGCTGGTAAGTCTGCTGCTCTGCTTCTTAAGACATTTTTTTCCTGCTAAAAAGAAATTCAAAGGGAAAAATAATTTATTTCCATTCAGCTTGTTAACTTTCCCAATCCAGCATTGTTTTGCATTTTTCCATTCTCTGAGGCTCACTAGGCAAAACTGTAAAAATATTTTGTAGATGCAATGGACGTTTCGTTGCTCAGCTGAAGAATCCCCTTGCAGCCTTGTAATTTATTCCTATTAACGTTCATGTCGGTGGTATTTGGTGTCCCACTTTTATAGAGCCTGTTTCTCCCTCAGGTATGTAAATAGGAGCTCTGATGTGATTCAAATACCTGCCAGATTTTTTAATTTATTTTATTTTTTTTTGGAATTTCCTTAGCCGTTCATTTATCTGCAAGGCTACGTGGAGTTAGAGTTGACTAAGACCTTAACTCAATGTATCAGCATTCACACAAAGCGATGGGCAGTTGAGAGAGGGCTGGTGTTTGGCAGTGTTATGCTACCCGTAATTCCCATTTAGTCATCTGAAATGACGTACCACTCGGCTCATCAGTTAGGAAAAGTCATTGCTTCTAAAGACGATTTGGTCTTTGATCCTTGTCCAGTCCTAGCGGAGAAGCATTTGCGTCTCCCAGATTAACATCCTTTCAAACAGCCTTAAAGCCCCAAAACTGTTGTATTCCTTTAGAATCATGTAAAACCTGGCTTTGAGGCAGTTCTCAGGGAGTTTGGAGAAAATGTCCACTCCCCTAGGAAGCTGAATACAGTCTGTTATTCTTAGAAATCTCATTGTGCAAGACAGAATTTCTTTTGATGAGGACTATTTTGTCTCAAGCGATGAACTTTTTGATTCTGTGAGTATTACAATATTAACACCAAATTTCAGTTTGTGTGGGGTGGGATTTGGGTTAATTGTGCAGCTGAGCAGGTTTTATGAATCTGAGTCAGGAAGGACAAGTTGGACAATCTGAAGTCTATCACAGAAATGTTGTTGGGCTACATGTCTAAGTGGCATGTGAAGGAGTGCATGGTTTTCAAGCATCCAGAGCTGGGGAAATCCCAGCTCGTTGAGGTCTGTGGCAAAACTTTCTTTGACTGAAACTCGAACCTCTGTTTGAACATTGATTTTCTGAAGTCTTTTGGTACATCAAGTTATCTTGAGTCCTCATTAGCACATCGAATCATTCATGTGTCTCTGTTCTTATTGTCAGAGCTTAAGTAGTTGAGAAAATGTCAATAAATGCTATTGAGAGCTCTAATTACTAACTTAATTACTTATATGTGAAAATCTTTATATGCTAGTTATCTTTTCCCTCTGTACTGCAAAATAATACATGTATTGTCACCCATGAATTGTAATAAGCAACAATGTGAACTTTGAGTTTTTTAAAAATAGTATTTTTTGTATTTTTTCTCCCATTTTTCTCTACATGTAGTGGTTTGAATAAAATTTGCCTTTCTACCCTCATTTTATTGTATGTGTTAGCATCTCTTGAACTGAAATCATAAATAATGTCAGAAGTTCCCTCCATGTCATCTACCCATACAATGAGAAGATTATCACAAAAATTGTGGTTTTAGTGAAAACACTGCATTTTAGCACAAGATGGCATTTGGGGAAAAAAAAGAAAAAAACAAAAACAAAAAAAAAAAAAAAAAAAAAAAAAACTGTGTGAAAATCCACCTCAAACTTTATAGAAGGCAAACACTTCAAGCACTTAAAACCTGGAAGTCCTAGTGCCTGTGTCACAGAGGAGTGGATACTATTAGATTTTGCACCAATGATTCCTGTTTGGTCTTCGGGAAGCCAGCAAGTTGCATGAAACCCAAGCTACACCAAAGTTGATGGACATTTCTGTCTTTTACTTGAGTGACCAGAATTTTGGTTGGATTCTTGAGTGATTACCAAATTACTCACATGCATGCTTAACTCTGAAACACCACATTTTAGTACTCTTTTAACCAAGCTCTCCTCATGTCCTTTTGAGAGTTCCCTAATACATAAGCCTGGTCCAAGCGGTATTGACCATCTATTTACGTTCCTACAAAGGGACACTTACCCTCACAGAGTCCCAGTATGGCTGAGGCTGGCAGGGCCCTCTAAAGGCCACCTGGTCCAACCCCTGCCCAAGCAGGGCCACCCAGAGCAGGCTGCCCAGGGCCACGTCCAGGTGGCTTTTGAAGATCTCCAAAGAAGAGACTCCACAGCCTCTCTGGGCAGCCTGTGCCAGTGCTCAGTTGCCTGCACAGTAAAGTAAAAAAAATGCTTCCTGACTCAAATTCTAGATTTTTCAATTTTGTTATCTCCACCTCTGTGTCTTTCTGCCAATTTTTGTTCGTATAAGGGTGTTAAGAGGATTTTCTGGTTAGGTCAGCCAGGATGAGCCAGCAGAATAATTCTGCATTGCTAGTCATGTTCCACAGCTGAAAACCCAGCTAATAATTAAAGCTTGCAATAATGCTCACTGATAGCTTTTAGCCACTTACACTTTAACAAATAAATTATTGTTTCAACAACAGCACAAGAGAAACTTTCATGTTTTGGATGTACTACAAAGAATAGAGATTAATTCTGTAATATACTTTGCCATAGAAGCAATATCATCTGTCATCAGAATCAACAGAGGCACTGTGCCTCTGTGCAGACATTTTGCTTTCCTTCTGCTCCCACCACTCCATGTCTCTCAGTATTCCTTGTCCTCCCCTTTCCTGTTGAGAAACAAAATCTGCTGAAGCATAAAATCAGTTTTTAAGTATGAGAATGAATTTGGTACTGCTGTAGGTAATTATGTTCAGAAAGTTGCATTCAGTGCAATTTTAGAAAGATCTATCAAAGCATAATGAGGTTTCTGTTCCTAAAAATACATAGCTTTCCAGCCTCTCCTTTGATGGATGCTTTGGGATCACTGGCCACAGACTGTTGCTCACTGCTAAGATACCCCTTTCTGCTCTTTAAAAGAAGGAAGAAAATTCTAGGGTGGTGCTTAGTAACTGGTTTTGATTACATTTCTTATCAAAGGGCTAAAATAATACTTTAGATGTGGTTCAGAGTATGCAAAATGTAGCTGATAATGTTTTAAGTGCACTTAGTTTAATCATGGGTATATAGCATTTTGTAAGAGGCTTGAACTATGAGCTGTAGCATTTAACATTCTGTAGCCTTTATTTCTTTGAAATACGTTTGGATTTTTTTCCTACAACATTCTCATAGAATTTGTGCTGACAAGTCATAGGACTAGAGGTCTTATGATAAAATATATAACCGTCAGTCATGAAGAGGTATTGAAACACAAAGGAATTAGAAATAGGAATCAGAGAGAACTTTGATAGGACTGTAGAAATCTGTGATCAATAAAGACAAAACAGACAAGCATTTTCTCTGTTTTACAGCAGAGGATTAAGGCAAGGGGTGAAAAAATTAAAGCAGCTAAAAGAAGCCTCTCTTTCTTTCTTTCTTTCTTTCTTTCTTTCTTTCTTTCTTTCTTTCTTTCTTTCTTTCTTTCTTTCTTTCTTTCTTTCTTTCTTTCTTTCTTTCTTTCTTTCTTTCTTTCTTTCTTTCTTTCTTTCTTTCTTTCTTTCTTTCTTTCTTTCTTTCTTTCTTTCTTTTTCTTTTCTTCAAAATATAATTAAATTGTAGAGCTCATTACTAGGGGACGCTGCTGAGGTCAGGAATGTAACAAGATTTAAAGAGGGTCTGGAAAAGTAAGAATATTCAATCTTATGACAATTGAAGCTGCAAGAAAGGCTTTGAAAGAGGCATAAATCATCTTGCTTCAGTGTTTAAGCTAATTTTTAACAATTAGGGATTAGTCTGAGATAATTTTATGGCTCAGATCCCACAATTGTTGTTTCTTGCCATTTCTTCTGAAGCAGCTAATGCTTATCCCTAGCAGAGACAACCTTATGATCTGAATTGATTTAATCCTTCTTCAAATTGTTCAAGCTTATACAGGAAAAAAAAAAAAGAAAAACAAAAACCATGTTATTGAAACATGTTAAATATTTTTGACGTGTTCAGAAAAGCATCCCATAACATCCTGTGGAAATGCAAATGAAAACATGAAAAGCACAACTCTTGCTATCATTTTTCTTACTTTGGCAAAATTGCCCTGGTGCAAACCCTGCTTGCTTTGGAGCCTCCATAATAAGTAAGTAAGTAAATAAAGTCAGTCTGAGGTGGAAGTTTTTGTGTGTCCATTTCTTGCCAAACCCTACTGGCTCATGAAGAGCTTCTTGCTCAGTTCTCGGCTACTGAGGGTTCTCAACAGTTTGAGCTACTGTCCCACTGGGTATGTAGGAAGGCTCCTTCAGAGGACAGAAAGAGGGAATTTATTGACAAAAACTTTAACCAGATTTCACACAGTCTGAAGCTGATGTTTACTCTTCACTGTTGGTTGTTTTTGTGTGTGTATGTGTGTGATTTTTCTGCCCTAGTGCTTTAGCCTTTTAGCCCTGTAACATTAAAGCCAGTAGATTATTTCTTATTGACTTTGAAGGGTTTTTTTGTTTGGAATGGGTCCAATATAAAATTATGTTTCTGCAAGAATATGTGTTTTGAAAAATAAATGGAAACATATGGAAATGTAGTGCTGTCCCTTAAATTGGCTACCTCCTAAACGAATTCACGTGTAATAATTTAAAATTTTCTGCAAACTGATCAGACAATTATATCCAAATTATATCCAGCTGACCAATTAAAACTATAACACACATAGGAATAGAGAACATGAAATAATTTTAGTGTGGTACATCAATTTCAAGAGGCTTAGTTTAAAATATTTGTGAATTCATTTCTTATTTTTGTATTGGCCAACTAACGAATTGTGGTGTATGGTGTGAGTGCTGACGTCCTCATGTGACCTCTTTAATTGAGCCGTGCTGGAAATACTTTGGTTATGTGGAGGAATCATGTGCTTACCCAGCATTTGTGAGACTACAAGGCTGGGAAATTAACGAGCAGCTGAAGTCACTGTATTTCTCTGTTCTTGTCAAAACATGGTTGGTTGAAAGAGATTGAAATACATGTCTGTTCTGGGAATGGGGAGGTATTTCCAGTTACATCCTGCTGTCTCAGCTCTGAGGAGAGCCAGGTAGGGCACAGAGAGGTGACCATCAGTCTGCCTCGCAGCGATACGGTCCCACTGCTCGTGCTTCGTTGGCATTTGGGTAGGTGTGACCACATTCATATTTAAAAGCCCATTACAAAGCACTACGTGGTTGAGAGTGGCTTGCTGTGTGTGCAAGCAATGGATCTTTTAATGGATATAGTAATTTCCTTTTCGAGTTGTGTTGTACGTGTTGCAGGGGTGGCTCTTGCTGATGGTGCTGGCAGGTTGCTCAGCTCCAGCTTTCCTGGCTGGTATCAGGGCAAGCTCACTGCCCTGGGACAGTCCATACCTTACCTACCCCTGTGCTGCAGCACAGGTTGCTCCATCCAAAATTTTGGAGCTAATTTACACTGTGTGTTGTCAAACAAAACCTTACAACGGATGAAGGTGAGAGAGGTATGAGAGAGAGATTCAAAGAGAGAGGTATGAGAGAGAGATTCAGAGAGGAATTCAAAGCCAGAGCCTCCCTCTCCTTGGTCTGATGGAGAGAGTTTTGGCCCAATGCAGATGATGAATGGGACATGTGGGAACTGCAGCTCTGGAGCATTCATGTTCAAGTAGGTGGACAAGATAGTTGCATCCCAAGCGAGTACCATTTGAAGGATTAATTAGCTGTGTTTGGGAAAGGGGGAAGAAGGAGAAACCAGCTTGGTTGCAAATAATTTATATTGAAAAGTAACGTGGTATCAGACAAGGTGAACTTCTGGAGTGTGAATCCAGCAACTCAAGGTCATACCTCTTTGGAACCTACTGTGGTGGGAAACCAAAATTTGGACCCATCCTTTCTGGACTGCTATATCTGTTTGTTTCTTAAATGTCTGCTTTATGGCTATTATTCATATAGTGGTAGAGATGGGTATGGTACTGTAAGAGACTGGAAGCAGGTAGACAACAGCCTTTTACCACCAGGTCATACATACAGGTCTTCTGTCTGCATTAGGACTGGGCACAGTCCTTTCGGTTCATCCGCTTTGAGCATTTCAGCCCATTTGGTTTGGATCTTCCTAATCACCATTTAATAGCCTGTGCCTGGTGTTCATTTAAGTATACATTGATTATTAATTAAATTATGCCATTTAAAGACTATTTGTATTGTGAAGGCGTGAGTTTAGATTCTGTTGTGCTTTTCAAAAACATCTCTGTATGTGCTTTTCCTTTTTATTTTAAGTATATGTATAATATTTTTGGGGGTATGATTTGCATAAGAGTTCGCTTACCTAGTTCTGGAGGAAACTGTGCCAAGATCTGTGTTGTAGAAAATATTTAACACTTACTAGAAAAATGAAAAAGGAGATGTGTGCCGGATGTCAGTGTTCATAGGTCATCAGGGTAGTATAGAGTTGACTGCAGAAAGCTGCAGAAGAAACACATCATATTGAGTGACAGGACAGTAAAACATGACTCAGTGTTAAGAAATACATAACTAAAACTAGGGGAGAACACTACCTGCAATGTGCACCATTGCACATACAGAGCAATGGCTTCTAATTTAGATTTTGTCACTTGGAAAACAGAATTAATCACGTGGAAGGTTTCTGAAGAGACTCATCTCAATGTTCATGCTAGAAGGAAACTGAATATATAGAAGGGTTAGGAAAAGAATAGTGCAAAAACCCAGAAAACCATACTGTCCATGCATCATATAAAACAACCTTGGTCACTCCACACTATTAACAGCATGAGGATGCAAGACAGGGGTTTGGGTTATCAAACAGATTAGGAAACTTTTACACAACAGGGCTTTTCAGCTTGGAAAAGAGGCAACTGAAAGCAAATTTGCTACTTGTACTGGTATGAACAGCGTAGAGGGTTGGAAAAGTGCAGTTATTTGCCATTCCTCATGGCGTAAGAAGTCAGGGCTGCACCAGGCACTGGCCACACAAGAAGCTTAGGACAAATTATGCTTTCATATACACACATACATACACATAATTCAGCTGGGGAACTGACTGACCCAGGATGTTTGGGAGACTAGGAATATAAATGCATTCAAGAAGGGATTAGATAAATCCATGGAAGAAAGAGCCATGAAGGGATATTAAATAAACAGATGCCAATACAGGCTCTGGCTCACTTGTTTAAGTTGCAGGTTGCTAGAGGCTAGAAGGGCATAAAGGGGGAATATCATTCAAAATTCATTTTTTTTTTCCTCACGCATGTTCCCTCAGCACCTGCTGGCAGCTTTTCCCAGGACAGGATACTGGCCTGGGTGGATTCTTGGTCTAACCTCATCTGTCCTTGTCTTTTTCAAGTGCAGTAACTGATAAAGGCTGGGACATATGAGAGCCTATTTCACTATTGTTGATTTCCATGTGGTTCTCCACTCATTAAATATTTGTCTAGTTTTCCTCATATTCGGGAGTCTGTATTTTTCCAGGGGAGATGCATGCTGTTAGTGTACAAATAATGCATGATATGTTTTTCTCTATAGTGGTCATCATCAGTCACACACAGCTCTCAACAGTCATGTGGCTTTTGCAAATTGCATCACGCATAGTTTTATTCCATTTCTCATATAATTAGGTGAGGTGAATGTTGCATCCCACTAAACTCCCTTTTCCTTAGCTCTAGCATTTTTACATGAAGCAAGGCATAATAATTTCACTTTCTGCTTTTCTACTACCACTTTCCTCTGCCAATGTCAAACAATAGCACTTGGAAGATGTTTTTTCTTTCTTTCTTCCTTCCTTCCTTCCTTCCTTCCTTCCTTCCTTCCTTCCTTCCTTCCTTCCTTCCTTCCTTCCTTCCTTCCTTCCTTCCTTCCTTCCTTCCTTCCTTCCTTCCTTCCTTCCTTCCTTCCTTCCTTCCTTCCTTCCTTCCTTCCTTCCTTCCTTCCTTCCTTCCTTCCTTCCTTCCTTCCTTCCTTCCTTCCTTCCTTCCTTCCTTCCTTCCTTCCTTCCTTCCTTCCTTCCTTCCTTCCTTCCTTCCTTCCTTCCTTTCTTTCTTTCTTTCTTTCTTTCTTTCTTTCTTTCTTTCTTTCTTTCTTTCTTTCTTTCTTTCTTTCTTTCTTTCTTTCTTTCTTTCTTTCTTTCTTTCTTTCTTTCTTTCTTCTCTGGGAGCTTGTTGAAGACAACAGGAAGAAAAAAGGATGACCAACTGCATGCATTAAACTCCACGCCTCCCTAAGATACATGCTTCAAGGGCCATTATCAGGCTCAGAATAGTGACTCATAACATCTGAAATAAAAGCTGTGGATTAGCCATTTATGCAGAGTAACAGTAATAAATTATTAGTGTGGAATTTCCTCTTTTAAAGAGATAATGTAACATTACAGCCTGATATATCAACACAGACTGCGCTGGGAGGCAGCATGCAGAAGCACACCCAGAGCAGAGCTGTGCTCAGTGTTGGAGGTGACCACTGCAAAACACTCATTTTGCTGAACAAGCACAAACATTTTTTGCACTAAGCTTCACTTAGTCTGATGGGCTTGATTCAACTTTTCCCCTATTTCTCTCTGTGCCAGTTATACAAAGAAGAGTGAGTTAAATAACTCTGATCTGGTTGTGGGCTTGCAGCCCCTTGGCAGTGCTGGTAGCTAGACGTAAGCCATGCTTTTCATTTCAGTTCTTGTTTTTTGGTCAAGTTTCTTCCAAAGAAAAGGAAAACCAAAAGAGTATGCTGATTTGAAAGTTAATTTTATGCCAGTTGGTTTTGGTGTTCATCAATAGAGGGCACTAGAGTAAATGGTTTCAAAAAGAGTTACGTTTTTGTTGAATCTTGCATAGAGAATAGAGAGATGAGAGTGTTTATCTATTTGTTTATTTATTTATTGTTGTGGAAGGTTTTTTTTCTCCCCATTATCTTAGATTTTTAATGTTAGGAAGAGACTAGCAATCGCAGCAAGTGGAAATCCCCAAATACCAGCATGACGCATAGTGGAACTGCATAAATACTTTGAACCCTTTTTTTGCCTTTTTAAACAGTAATTCTTCAACTATTTTCCATCACGTTTTCAGCTCAGAGATGCAGGCAGCCATGTGTTCCTGGGCCAGGTGCTCAATGAATGTAAATTACTGCGATTTTCAGTGTGTGCTCTGAGAGAGCCACAGGAGGAAACCCAGCTGCTCGGGGCTGGTGTGCCTCGCCAACTCCTGTATTCAGCAGGGAACTTCAGCAAGGGCTTTGGACTGCTGGGTTTTGTGAGCTTCATACGCAAGCTCTGGCTCTTCACGGCCATGGCACCATCACAAACCTGTGTACGATAGGTGCACCTTCTGCTGTGGCATGCATCAGCAGCACAAAAGCACTCTCTGAAGTCCATCAGGAAAGGCTAGACAAGGTGATATATCAAGATACCTGCTGAGTTTTGTCCATGATCCCTTGTTTGAAGTTACTGTGTGGAAGAATTTGGCCTCCCCACCCCTAGCTGCTTTGGCAGAGTCAGAAATGTCAGTCCTGTCTGCCAGCAAGTGGTTATCTCTGGGATCTCTGTTGGTGTCAGTAGGAGCTCATCACATTCCCTTCTCATCTGCTGCAAAGCATGAATAAAATTGGCTGTGAAGCCAATAATGAAGTCTTTCCATTAATTAACAGGTTGAGGCTTCACCAGGTCTCACAGTTTTTGTGTGCAGAGCTTTGGAAAACAATAGGCATCACCATGCCACAGGGAGTTGAAAAAAGCTACTGAATGTTAAGTTTTTTTTTGGCAGTATAACACAGTCCCTAGAAGGGGGCCTCAGAAAACAAGCCAGCCAGGTATATGGGGAGGATCAGGTTATGGGGTTGAAATGCCCCATTCCCAATTTCCTCGTTTCATGCTTGGTCCTCAAAACTCACAGCAGAAGGAGTGTTATCTGCCCAAGGAGCTTGTTGCAAAAAGCTATTGCAAATTTGTGTTTTAACTCTTACCTTGACTGAATGAAGTGAACATAATTCAGTCTTGTTTACAAACTTTTATTTTATTTTATTTTATTTTATTTTATTTTATTTTATTTTATTTTATTTTATTTTATTTTATTTATTTATTTTTCTGGGTGGTCTGGCAAGCATGCGATGTTCTGTTGCTGCAGGAGTGCACAAAGACCATTATCAACCCAAAGCAGGCACAGGAGTCCCCAGGAGCACAAGCCTTTTTATAGGCTGATAATATGGGATCCCACCTTTGTGAAAGAGTCTGCAGTGACAAGTCCCAGCTGGAGCCTGCTGGCAAGCACTGGAAGGAGGGAGAGAACATGAGACTGAGCTTGCCACGTTGATAAAAATAGAAATGTTTTTTGCATGCAGATGAAATTGACTTAATTCTTTGATAGCTCTAGAGTAAATCAATGGGATTTATATTCCTACATCGCTCACAGCCAGGTGCTCAAAGACATTTGAGCATCAAAGAGCCACTGTAGAATTTAGTAGCTCAAGATAGGTATTAACCCTACCGCATGCACACTTTTTACATGTATGAAGAATGTGCAATCCTCTCTCAATGGTCAGGGACTTTCTCTGTGGCTGCTGCCTGGCTAACAGTGGCCACTCCAAGATGCTTCATCCAGGCAAACTCCTCCATCCCAGTTCCTAAAGGGGCAGCTAGATGGCAATGTCTCCTGCCATTCTCTGGGCGAGCCGCCCTGGCATGTCAGTCCTGGCTTCCCACCTGCCTGCCCCCTCCTAAAGGGATGCCCACACAGTTTATCTGGACTGCTGTTGGAAATATTAAATCTGAATCTTAAGCTGGTGAGTAATGCAGCATTTGTGTGTGTGTGTGTGTGCAGCAGCCAAACCCCAGCTTGGTAAAACACACTTTATGGACAAAAAGATGGTGAGCGTTTGGGCTGGGTTCTGCACCATTCTGTCAGTTAAAGCACCCATCCTCTGCTGAGGTCCAAATATATGCAAATACACGATCTAGCAGGTCTGGGCCATGAGCAGGCTGCTAATTGTACCTCAGTCGCCATGAGAAGCTGCAAATAGAGCCGGTTGCAGGAGTTTATCCTGTTCCCAGGGCAGGTTTCCTCACCCCAATGGGGCTGTGATGGTTACAGATGGGGTGGCTGGCCTGACAGAGTCACTTCTATCTGGTGCGTATGTAAATGCTTGGGTTTGCACAATGCTAGGATGTGGGGTGAAACACATTTGCAGCCACAAAGAAATGACAGCTGCTAGTATGGGGATCTTTGCAAAATTCATGTAAATGTGTGTCAAGCATTTCTTGTGAGTCAAAATCACAAGAACCTCCAGAGGTGCCCATTTGGGCTTGGTGAGAGGGCAGGATGGGAACCAAACTTCAAGTACCTCTTAATAATTTCCTGTTAATATGATTCTCTGGTTAGGATCCAAAGATTTATTTTATTTTTTTTTTTCTTTCTAAGAAATAAGGTTCTATTTCTAAGAAATAAGATCAATTTCTTGGTCCAAAGTAAGAAAGATGTAAATCAAAGAACAGTCTCAGATATGAATTTGAAGGAATACCTTTATTTTCAAATATCCATTAAACATTAGAAGTATCTTCTGTGTAGAATATAGATGTATCTTTTTTTTTTTTCTTCTTGTCATAGAAACTAATTAAACTGAGCATATTTTAAAGTGTCATGCCTGCATTTGATTAATACTGTAATATAAAACTTGTTCCTCGTAACCATTACATCCTGTTTCATCCAGGATGATATCAGTACAGTCAGTAACTTGTCTCATTTTAGTTTTTCAGCGTGACTTTATCAGTTCAAGATGACTCTGTTCATTAAGTCAGCATTCATCATAAAGAGTGGTGTATTAGAGGATGAACTTTCATGGGCTAGTATTGACAAAGCTGCAATTCTTTAAAGTTACAGAGAGATCATGGCTTAACTCTCTTTGTTAAATCACTTATTTGCAATCACATTCCTTTGATTTTTAACTTCAGTTTAGGGTCTTACAACAAATAGCATTTTATAGACTGTTATTTATCAGACATATTATTTAACTAGTAAAATGTGTGAATATATTAGATGCATTGATAGATGAGTGTTTGAGAAGCTTTTGTTTGTTTTTCACAGATGGAAGATTGTAATCCAAATGGTATTTGCCAGCTGTGTGAAAGAAAAAAAATAAAATAGGATTTTAGCAAAACTGAAAAAAAATGCATGTATATAAATGATTGAAATTCTAAATCTTGAAGCCTAGCTTTAGCACCAGCACTTTGAAAGCCTTTTTCCTGTGTTGTTTATATTAATGCTCGCTTTCTAATACTGCCAAGTGGGCTGCAACAGCTGTAGGAAGCAGGAATTGAATGAGAGAGTATGTCTGCTTTCCAGCAGCAGTGTTCATCTGCTTGAAGGAGGAGGCGCATCTGGTTACATCTTCTGGTCTTAGCCAGCCCTCCTGGGCCACTCCAGTAACAAGATGGTTTCGCTGGCTTTCTAGAGGTTCTTGTAGTAGCAGGCTTCTTGGAGCATTGCCCTAGGAGGCCAGTCAAGTCGGCTTTGTGGTATTTCTGCGCCCAGGAAAATGGCAGAGGATCCTCTCTGTGGGATGTGTGTATCCCACACAGGGCCTCATGGCCAGTAGCCACAGCCATGTACCTGTTGAAAGCAGAGTCTGCAGAGAAACAGTGGATTAGAAGAATTTACATGGCAAAGTGGTGCTTGTAGATGTGGGTGGATACAACTTGACATGAATTTGGGAGATGGGGCTTTTGTGTACTGCAGTCTGAGTTGAGCCTTGCCTAGCTCCAGGACTGGGAAATGTGCAGAGATCCCTCAGGAAAAAAGGTGGTCAGAAATTCCCTGTCTCGTCCGTAATGATTGTGATCCCTCAAAAATCACCCATATTTCATTAATTGGGAAATATGGTTAAAATGAACTTTATTTTAATCTCAGACTGATATTGAGTGATAATAATAAATAAACAACCAGAAATAAATGGAGTTGCATTGAGAGTATTACAGTGGATGTCTGCCCCCAAGAAGCTGTACCCAACTCTTTCTGAAGGTCAGTTACCCAAACAGGTTTCTCATTCTTTTACAGCTTCTAGAGAAACTGCTAAAAGAGCTGTTGGTTTGAGCTTTGGTATCAAACTAGAATGTAAGCTTTTGGCCATCAGTAAAAAGGAGAACAACACAACGTATATTAAGTGCAAACCAAAAAATGAGATGTTGATATCAGCATACTGGAGAAATACAGTGTAGTTCTGTCTTGCAAAAGAAATGCTGCTGAACTTCATTCTTCTTCCTTTTGTGACCTGATGGCTTAAATGGATTAAGAGTTAAGGCAGTAAACATCTTATGTAGTTTGAATATTTCTCCAAGAAGCTTTACAGGCGTACTTTCTGTAGAGCAATCACGGTAGCAATCTCTTCTCTGATTGCTGGGAACAAAGCCATAGGCTATCAATTAAAGATGATTTCACTGGCTAATTTCCTAACACACAGTAGCAACACCAAGCTGTATACCCTCCTCAAGCTTTCTAGTAAAGATGTCTTCAACTTAGTGCAGTTGATAAGTAATACAAACACAAACACAAATTTGGCTTTGAACTTCCCATGTGTTGCTCAGGCACGGCATGCACTTTGCATATGCATTTGAAAGTTAAATTTGTCTGGGCCATCACAGAAATGAACATGCACACTTCCTGGGCAAGGAAGAAGACCACAGCAGGAGAGAGATGTTGCTGCTGAGCCTCTGCCTTCCTCAGCAATGCTCAGTTATCAGGGGCTGCTATTAGAGCATCTGTTGAGCTTGCTTGCTTTCTGCTGTGCAGCCCAGGCACGAGGCCGTGGCTGTCATGGGGACAGCTATTTATGAGCTATCAATTAAAATCAAGTTTCAGGTGAAGAAATCCCAAACATCAGGTAGGGACCATGAACATAAATGAATGTGTTGATGTCTTACAGCTCACCCTTGTGAAGACGAGATATGAATAGTTTTGATTTCATGTAATTTTCTTTTTTTTTTTTTTTCTATGACTCTAGAAGCAATACAAGAATAAATAATGGGTTACATTATGACTCAGTATTTGATAATGCAACTTTAAAAATATGTAATTTATATGTTTAATAAACACACACTTTGCATTTACAAATTTTACAGGATAATTACAGATGTTCAATATGCATTGGAACATCACTTTCATAGATAACTTAAGCATACAGGACAGCCCAAGCATTAGGAAAATAAACCTGCTACCTTCTCTAAGTGTCACTGGCTTTTATCAGCTGCACCCAGTTAAAGGCCCCATATCTTTGAATTTAGAGGACAGCATTTGTTTCAGACCACATCAGGAAAGAATACCTGGTTCTGAATGCTTTCCAAGCAGAAATAATATGGCAATCCCCTGTCTGATGATTGAAACAGTCTTTTCAGAGTAGTAGCTATTTCTTGAACTCTGTGTAATTTGGCAAGTGCTCAAGTGAAGGATTACCAAAACCAGAGGTTATTCTTTTTAATTTGATGCTACCTGGACCTTTGTGAAACATTATATGCCATTAATGGAGTAAAATAATGCATTTAGAGCTAAAATATGTACAAAAAGAAGGCTGTAAATTTTACCATCCTAGAAACAAACATATTTTTTTCTTGTCTTTCTCATTAAACTTATGGTCAGTATATTTAAATCTAGTTGATGATCGAAAGAGTTTCAGAGATTAAGCTTTTACATCTTTTGCAATTATGCCTATAAGAGCCAGGAGGAAATTATGGGCTTGTCTTACAAATGACATTATGGACTCACAAATTAAAATGAATATAAATGACAAACAAAATAGCATTGAGAGATAATGTTTCCTAACTTAATTAGTAATCCTGGTTTTGACCACTGTTTAGCTAAGAGATTTTTTCCTAATACTATTTGTGAAAATGGGTTTTTAGAATAGGTGCGTGTAGGTATATACACTTGCATGAAGCCTAGTTTCCTACAGATTTTTGCTCCATTCCCTGTGAGGGAATAGCCAAGAGGAGCTGTGTAGGAGCTGGTTGTCCAGACTCTCAGATACTTGCCTGGTTGCTAAGCTTGGCTTACCTTGCCCTGAGCCTGGGCAATAGGTTGGGTCTCCCTCCTTTAACCAAGAGATGATTTTCATGAATTCATATAAACTTGATCATCTTTTAGACTGCATTTGGTTGAAATCAGTCAGCTCTTTCAGAGTCAGTGGGAAAGGGTAGGAAGGTAGTCAAGCAATGCAATTTCATAAGTATTTTTTCTTTAGAAACTAAGCCAAGAAAATATTCACAGATAACTAAGCTTCCAAAGTAAAGAACTCAGAAATTAAGAAAAATTAGAAATGCAGCTACTGCTTCCGTGTGACCTCCCTTCACGTCTTCATTGCCATGCAGCGAAGCAATGCCTGCTGTGTTTGTCAGCCACCTGAAACATCCTTTTTTTTTTTTTTCCTTTGTAGTCTTTTATCTGTTCTGCTTCATGTTTTCCAAATTCTGCATAACATACAGTAATGGCTTTAGAGACATAGAGCCTTTTCTTAGCATTTGGGTTAACATTGCAACAAGGTCCTTCTTGCTCCATAATTAGCTGGAAGATATTTGCTGATGTCCCAAGAAGGGTGTGACAAGACATGGTATAGTGATAGTCTGGTTTAAGTCTGCCAGATCAGAAATACTGTAGTTATCTGATCCAGAGTACTGATCCAGTAAGGACTGAGTCTGCTGAGTCACTGGTGCTCAAGAAGCTTTGACAGGCTGACTTTGTATTAGCAAGCTTTGTGCCAGATAAAATACATTTAATCTTGCGTTAGTGTGGATATAGCACAAATTCTGTATCAGGCACAGGACTGTGATTGCATGTTTATGTGTGATCCACATTATATATATATATATATATATATATATATATATATGTATGTATCTATGTATATGTGTATATATATATATATAAATGTTGAATGATCTGTCCATGCAGGGACCTTATATTAGACATCCAGTCCATAGCCAATGGTGCAATGCTGTAGGAACCACTCTGCTGTCTTGCCCCATAACACTGCTGCTGAATATTGATTGTAAATGGGAACCTAAAATAACTTATTCTATTTCTCTGCAGGAGTTGTAATGGGAATCTAACAAATCATATGGAAAACTGAGATTTTTGAAAGGCTGATAAGGGAACACCAAAAAAAAGCCCACCCAGAATTCACCTTATGCTATAAATCAGAATGGTGCAAAGCTTTGTAACAAAAATATATTTGTAAGAGTAGTTTATTTTAGGAAAATCAAAGCATTTCCTCCAAAAGTCATTCTTGGAAATGGCTGAATTGTTTTAGCTAAAATGTTCTAAAACAAACAGCATGATGTTCCCCAGCATGGAAACTTTAAGTACAAGTGGTTTCTCTTTGGCAAAATTATAAACAATTTAAGACAGAATCTAAAAATAGAGAGTGACATTCAGTGCTAGACAAAGGTGGTATAATGAGCTCTGCCCAGCTTACATTGAAAAACAAATGCAGCAAGGCTTCAGGACCAAATGCATGTTGGTTTTGTAAATATTATTTAAGTGATTTTTGTTTGTGATAGTGAGGCAGTATGAATGGGCTGATTTCTTGCTGGAGATGGGGCCATCTGCCTCTGTGATGAATTTGCATTGCTGGTAGCCATCCATGTTGACTCTGGTAGTCAGCAAGTGACATTTTTGAATTGTTCCTGAGGGCAACTTTGTGATTTAGCAGGTTAACTGCAACTTCATATAAACTCCTCATTCAGTTTTCAATACTGCGTATTCTCAAGAGAACCTCAAATATAAAATGCATATACGCATGTAATGATCATTGTACTTGGGTAGAATTTTTTATCTGAAATGTTGTGTCTTTCCTGAAAGCACTTCCTCTTGTGCTTATATTATAATTGCTAATAACTAGTACGTGGCCCAAACTTCTTGCAAAACTGTACTACCAAGCAGCCCTGAAATAACTAGAGACCTGCGTCTCTGCAACCGTGTCAGAGTGACACAGAGGCTGTGACAGGGTGGCACTGGGCTGTCACCTTTGCTTCAGTGAATTCACATCTTCTCCAATTTGTAACTATTTTTACCCATGTGCACAGACAGGGAGGTTCAGCCGAGAGGTAGCTCATCAGGATGTGCCTCTCTTCCAGCTTCTGCCTGCAGCAACTTTGTTTCTAAACGCTTCTTCTATTTTTTTCCTTTTTGTCCACGTGCGTGTCCCAGACTGCAGGTACACATGCCACGCTCACTGCCGAGACCTGGTGCACCTGGGCTGCCGGCGGAATGGGAAATTAATGGCCTGCCTCACTGCACATGGCACCTTAGACGGATCTGACAACGGTCAGGTAATAGATCTCATGTTTGTGTAATTACTGCCGTCTCCTGCCTGCTCTGTAATGAAGCGTGGTCTGCCTGCTTTGCCCAGCTGCTTGGCAATGACGTCTCACTTAGGCACGGCCGGCAACGCTGAATTTCCCACCCAAGGCTGTGATTTTGCGGAGTAGCTGTTGCCAGGTGGGTCGCTGCTGCTCCAATTAGTCTGCAGCTGAAGTAGCTGAGAAGGCATCCAACAAAAAGGTCTTTTTCCTGTTGGTTTGGCTGCCTGAGGTGGGTGACTGGCACAGAGCTGCTGAACGTAGTGCTGTTGGGCGGCGAGTGAGGCTAGGGGCTTGGCCACTTGTGACCATCAAGGATGCTTCTGGGTCTGTCAGGGTTTGGTGTCCCCCAGCTCTTGTCACACCCCTCTCTGGGTAACTTCAAATTTCCTTGCCTGGATTGCCCAGCAGCTTCAATTGGTCATGATGTACCTCCTCATCTCCTGCTTTACACCACCACAGAGTTTCAGTCCTTGCATTTCACCCTCGACATCAGGGCCTTTCTCCCTGCCCTTCCTTGCTTGGGGGACATCAAAGCAGCACCCAAAGAGAGGTGGGAGTCCTCCAAGAAGGAAGTTCACACACTGATAATGAACCCTGTAGATCTTCAGTGCTCTGATAAAGGTTGCGTTGTGTTAATTAGCTCTTGCCTTTTTGCATTTTCAAATCCATTTACCTTCTGTCATCCACAGAGGTCCATCCACGCTTAACATCTGGACATTCACATCTCACCAGCAGAAACTTCTGAGAGGGCACCAACATTTCTCCATGTCCTTGCTAAGCTTTCTGAGAGTGCTGCAGGACAGTGCAGAATTTTCTCTGCAAGAGCAACACGTTTGTTAAACAAATTTTAAAAATGTAAAACAAATTGTTAAAGGTGCTCGCTCCAGCTGCCCAAACCACAGCTGTGGACACAATGTGTCCCGTGTGATCCTCATGACTTGCTTTTGGGAAGAGTGAAGGGGCACAAATCAGGTGCTGAGAGGAGTAGCAGGGGTGAGGAAAGGGAAAGACATGGCAGCATGAGTTTTGGAACCGTGGGTGAATGTCAGCATGAAATACCACAGGAACAGAAAGGGAAGACTGTGAAAAGCCATTTGTACTCAAAAAGACATGGATAGCTTGTCCATGCAAGAGAGCCAAGAAAGAGCTAGTGTTGTCTTGGGCAGAGCAGCTATGAATAACGAGCAAGGAAACTGTGTCTTGTGGTTTGACCCTTGCAGCATGCAGGGAAGCAGTCCTGTGTGCATTGTATGCAACAAGCTGGCATCAAAGTACTGCTTTTTTTTTTTTTTTTTTTCTTTTCTTTTTTCTATTGATTCCTTTTCAGTTTTTCATTTCTATTGAAATTTTGTATCTCCCTCCCCATTTTATACATGCAACTGTGGTGTTTACTATAAGACAAGGCATTGGATGATAGGAAAAAGGCCAAATTTATTCTGTTTGGAAAATTATTCTTGCATTCTTATTCTGTGAATAGAGTTCAGTCTGTAGAGTTTTAGTCAGACTCAGTGTACTTTGGAAGCAAATCTTCCAGTTGTCCTCACTTCCTTTGTTTTGGTTCATATCATCAGGCAGAGCACAGAAACTTGGTGCCCTTTCAGATGATGCTAAGCTGTTTCCTGGAGCCCCGTGAAGAGGCACTCTGGGAGCATATCTACCGTGCTCCAACCACTGATGGGCATTCAGCCCACAGCACCAAAACAGAGACTGTCTAAAGCAAAACCTCTGAAGTATTTATACAGAGGACTTTGGGCTCTCATCACTGATTGCTTTGTAGAGCTGCTCCTGTTGCACCACAGGATTTGCTAATGTAGGCGTAAGCTATTTGGCACAGAGCAGTCCCCAGCGAGCAGCAGCCTGATAAGTGTTCCAGCGAAGCCTGCTTTTGCTTTATCTACATCATGACTTTGAAAACCACATGGTATGCAAAACCAGTTAATTTTGAACCAAGCTATGCTTGCAAAATGCAGAGCTGCGAAGACCATGCATGTATCTGAGGATATCCCAGCCATGCAGCAGGTGTCAGCTGAAAATGTGAAGGGATTACAGAGAACTGCTGGGACTCCATAGTATTTATGGAGAGGAATGCCTTGCTAACAACCTGTGCAGTCCTGCCAGGGCATGGAGTACTTTGGTGCACCCACAAGTGGTCAGATAGGTTCACGATCTGGAACACAGACACAGTGCTTGGCTTTGTTAATAAACCATTAGAGCTCAAAAGCCTGAAGGAGCCTGAAGTTTGAGGTTCTTCCTGTGTATATGCATACATTTATGTACACGTATATTTCATTATTAAAAAGTTTAGGATGTTCAATTGTATAGCTATTTAGAGAGATCAGTAAGGCTGTGGGGTTAAATACTTGTAAGTGAAGCTTCCAGTTTCACACATGCTGCAAGGACCTGATCACAGAAATGATGGCTCAGGTGAAAAGGGGACATTGTTTTGCTAATTCTCTGGCCTTTAATGTTTCCCTCCTGAAGAGGCTTCCTATAGAGATTAAAGAGGAAACAAAGGATGGAAGCTCTCTGTCATCTTGCAAGGGCATTCTCAGAAAAAGCAGCGGCAGAGCTGCCGATGTCCTCCAGAAGCGAGCAGGGGGATGAGCAGAGCCCCCTTCCACCTCGCCTCTCCTCCACTGTGTTGTCACAGCAGTGGCACCTTCTGCCTGGCACTGCCAAGGGCTTCTGAAAGTCTCAGAAGTATGAAGCTGTTACGTGGACTTTCACTGTTTTCCCTGTTTTTCCACCCTGGATAGATAAAAAAATAAAAATAAAAAATTATTAAGTGTGAGACACAGATACAATTTCTTTTCTCCTTCAGGAAGGCCTGTCTTCCCACAGAGGCTCCACTGCACTCAGATTTCCCCAAAGACAGAGGGTGGTCATGTTTGATGTTTGTCCAAGACTGTAGGGACTTTGTAAGGTATAGAAAAAGATAGAGGATATCACAAATGACTTGGATAATAACATCCCCAGGATCACTTCGAATTGCATGAACCCTCTGTGAGAATAGGGATAGTGCAAGAATGGAAATTTCTGGGTCTGGGTTGGTCCTGAGGTTACCACTAATGCAACTTCCACCTCAGAGGTGAGGCAGTTTGACATCTATTTTCAAAAATATCTTCTTTGGGAAGAAAATGGACAATACAGCACAAAAAATCACCATGGATATGTGCACTCTTGATTAATAACAAAAGCTACCATAGAGCTACTGATTTCTCTCCCATACTCACTGTTGGTAGTGGCTTGTGCACTGTAGAGTGTGCACGTTTTTTATGGCTTATATATTTCAGATCTCTATTAAACTTGATTATGCTTGGTAGAAGTTGAAAGGAAAGAAGGAAAACTGGATGACGTTCATTTTGGCAGGCTGAGCATTGTTTCATTTTTGCCAGTGACTTGGAGTGATTTCAAGCCTGGAGCTGATTTCAGTTCCAATTGTGTGTATTGCTCAGGCTGCCTTTAGAGAAATCCATTTCACATAATTAAAAGCCTTGATAAATTATATAGGCTAGAAATTAGTCCCAAATTAAAAAATAAATAAATAAAAAATTAAGATGTATCCACAGAAATTCTATTAGTGCCATCTGCAGCCTTCCTTCACAGGAGTGTTACTAATATGGCTTTGCACAGTGCTGACTTAAGAACTTCAAATTATAACATATATATTTATAGGTATACAGAAAACATAAATTGCAACTTTTTAAGAAGTCTAATTTACTATATCATATACTTGAATTTCTTTATTACTCTCTGGAAAAAAAAAAAAAAAAAAAAAAAAAAAAAAAGTGGCAGAAAGCACGTTATTGCATATAGATAAGTAATTCTGACCATTTCTTTCCATCCTGTGGATCAGAAGTTTTCCATCCCTTGCCAGAAAGGGGATCTCTTGCTGGAATTCTTTTTTTTTTTTTTTTTTTCTTTCTTTTTGGAAATATCTTCCTTTCCCATGTGGAATTTTTATTTTGTCAGAATTTGAGACTTTTTTTATATAGTTGTCTGTGATTTCCAGACGCCTGGCAGCTCAGCCAGTTCTGCTTTACCTAGCTCTCCAGGCATCCAGAAATCTTGGACATCCTATGCACAGTCTTTACAAACTCACTTGGATTTGCTTCAAGTCCAGTCAGTAGAGACTGGATGAGGCACATGGTGAGTGAACCTGCATCATCATACCACCCAATGGCATATTACAGGAATTCATACATTTAACAGGACAGACTTCAACCTGCTGGCACCTGATGGGAATTTACAGCCGACAGAAGGAATCACAGTTGTGTTGTTACACCACTATGGTTTTAAAAAAGTATTAAAAAAAAACCACACATATATTTATCAGTAAATCTACCCTTAAACTTTTTTTTCAGAAGTATTTGATTTCCATTTAAAGTCCTCGGAAAATAATGTACAGGCCTATCCTTTCAGACAGAAAGGTAGTGAGTTCTCTGCTTAAAGGACGCATTGCTAAAATCCAGGGAAGATCAATTATTGGTTGTTTAGCAACCAGATCAACTCCAGTCAAACAGCTCTGACTTTCTAGCCACATAAAAGAAGCAGACAAGGCTTCAAATTACAGGAAAAATCTGATATTAGACCAGGGGAACATGGCAAACACACTTTGGATTTTTGCATGGTTGTGTGTTGTTATATTCAAGACATTTGTACAGTCTCCCTAGAAAATGATCCGCAGTGCTTCCCCCATAATGCGTCCACCTTCAGTGTGCAATTTTGTCAGCTGTCATTATAAGATCAATGTTATTCTTCTACCATTTATTTCTATACAAACCATTCTTACCACAAATATTTTTCCACAGTCCTTTCCAGTTTGCGCTATCGTGGCATATATATCTGATGTAAAATACTAATTACATGTTTTTATTGCAGCAGTCTTCTTCCTAATTCAAGGATATTAATATCTTCACGGTATCTTAGCAGGCTTAGCAGAGCACAGATGATCACACTACAAACTTAATATAAGTAATATAGGCTTGCATGTCCCATGTGTTCAGGTGATTTGCTGAACGTCAATTCAAATAACATTGCCTAATCTTGTTGGAGAAAAAGCTGAAAGAGAACCAGACCTGGAAAATGTTGTTTTCTGTGTTGCATTTGTAATATTATATGATAGACACTGAGGTGAGGTGTGGCCAGGCTCTGCCTGAGCAAGCAGGTGGAATTGTCAATAAGCCAGGGTCCCCAGGGTCGTGCCTGTGATGGTTTGCAGCAAAGAGATCAGAGCACAGTTTTTTTTGGCATCTTTTGGGTAGATTTTCACCATGCAGATTGGCCCAGTGACTACTAGAATGATTGGTTTTGATGGTGTGTGTAGGCAAATGATTTTTGGCTGACTGCATTGAAATGTGCTTGAAGAGAGGCACCTGGGGAGGAACAACCTCAGGCACCAGGACATGCTGGGGTCCACCCAGCTGGAAAGCAGCGTGGTTGAAAAGGAGCTGGGGGTCCTGGTGAACACGAAGCTGCTACAGAGGCTCGTGGTATTCTTGGCTGCATTAGGTAGATCACCGATGAAGCCGCACCTGCAGTGCTGGGTCCAGTTCTGGGCCCCCCGGTACAAGAGAGACCTGGACATACTGGAGAGAGTCCAATGCAGGCCACCAAGATGGTGAAGGGCCTGGAGCACCTCCCTGTGAGGAGAGGCTGAGAGCTGGGCCCGTTCGACCTGGGGAAGAGGAGGCTCAGGAGGCATCTTGTCAATGTGTCTGATTGTACATATAAGATGCCCATTTCCTTGGTGGTAAAACCCTAGCGATAATACTGTCCAGTGCCTTACTCAGCCCTCACAACATGCAAAGAAAATGAGTGCTTGTTGGGCAACTGGTGAGTGGGGGGGTCAGTGGCAGCCCCGCAATTCTCTGCCCCTGTGCAGGCCTGCACCAACTCTTCTCAAATGCTGATGAGCCATAGATGACAGACAGACAACCAATCTTCCCCTTCTGCTGGAGATCAGCTGGCAAACGTGGTGACAGACACTTTCGTCTCTCCCTTCACAAGCTGCCTATTTATTTCATATCCATAAAGATGTATGGATATATATTCATATACCTCATCCCAAATGGAGTTATCAGCAGCCCAGCAGCTGTGTCAAAGCTATCTTACTCTATTAATCCACTGGGGTGACTGGTTTCCAAACAGGGCCCAAAGAAATATTTAATATCACACACATTCTAGTCTGCTTATTCACTGGGCTGATTTTATTTTGCATTTGAGAGTTCAGGAAGGAAGCTGGGCTGGAATAATGATTGCAGGCTACTTAATTCACCCTACATAGACCTGCCCTAAGCAAATAACTAGGTAGCAGCAGAGCTGATTAGAAGAAAAAGTCAGAAACGTTGTGAGACTTGCATCCCGTTTTCTCATCCAAATTGGCTTAAATATTCTCGGAGCTTCTCTGTCTCTTTTTTTAAACAGTATCAGGCTTCTTTTGTTTACTTACAGTGTTAGCAGCTGTTGGAAACATACAGAGAAGAGATTGCTGCTGCCTATTGACTCAGTGCAGGAAAGGCATGATGCAAAACCTTCCCTGGTGGGGAAGGAAGGTGGGGAACAGTTTTTGATTATTTTTAGTGATAACATTGCTGGGTGAAGATATGAAAATATTTGTTCCCAGTCTTTGATCCATGTGGTTTGCCAACCAGCAGCCCCACAGACAGCTGTTAGGAAAACAGGTAGAGAATAGGGCACTATATTGTGCTGATGCAGTCGTGTTTATCTTAGAAGAACTTAAATCATTTTTTCCCTACAAGCAGGGAATCAAACAACAGCAGGTAAAGTTTTTCCGTATTGATTCAAGGCTTCCTCTATTTGCGGATGCTGCTAAAAGCTGCTACTGCGGCCTTTACTTGGTACTCAGCTCCCAGCCTTTGTCCTGATGGTCTGTCCAGAGTCCTCCTCGCCTTGCTTTCCCCACCAAGCAGTGGTCAGAGGAGCCCTCCTGTCTTCATAAGCTCAGTTTCTCTGCTGCATGGCATGTGTTCTCAGTGGTGGTTCCTGTTCTTCCAAAGATCTTGTTGTACAGTGAAGCTTCATTCTCATCTGTGTTGTCTCACATCAGTCTGCTCCACAGGAAATGTGGATAAGAGCATACATATTCCCTGTTTGCTCTGCAAAAAAAAAAAAAAAAAAAAGTGTATGAGCGTGTGAAAATTCAACAATGTAGTAATGTTAATGCTTCAATGTATTTACTGGGGGAGAGGAAATTGTCCCCAGTTACTTTGTCATTTAAAAGCAATGGCAATGAAGTCATATTATTTAAATTTGTGGGGAGTACTCCTCTTGTTCCTAGCCAAACCATAAAGAAGTAACTGGCTTTCCTAGGGTCAGAACATACTGGGTTCCCATCACAAATGTAGGAGACCTCAAGTAATTACTTCGTCATGTCTCCTTCTCTGTTTTTATTTAACCTATTTAACCTAAGCCTCCATTTGTGCAGCTTAAGTTCTAGTGGGGGTCTTACACCTCTGGTGCCTGTGACCTGTTCCTCTGCTGCCATGCAAAAGAAGCTGCCTGGATATGAAAGGCTGTTGTGTTTCTTCTGAACACAGAGACAAAGATAAAAAAATACAGATTCCTACATGGTTTTTAGATCTGTTGTGTTTAAAAAAGAATATGCTGGTGATCAGCTATTCATTTTTTATTTCCTTAAATGTTTATTTCACAAGTGGTATAACAACCCTTTCAAAAATGAGGAAAAGCCCTATCATCACTTCATTCAAGATAAACACTTTATATTGTGGTTGTGATATTCTGAATCAATCTTTCAGGTTTTTGATCCAGAGATCTCTTTGCATCTTAATTGCCTATCACCCGTGATCTCTAGATTTCTTATGACTCATGTAGCTTTTGTGTCTAATCTGTTTTGTCATGCCAAGAGAAGAAATTCACACACTACCTGGAAGAAAATAAGGAAGAAAATGTTTGAGATATTTGATGTGCTTTGCAAGTACCATAGTTGTTCATTGAAACCTCTTTTATTAAACATATCTTCTGTGCACTGTCTCCAGGCAGTCTTCAGGACTGACACAGAGCAGCCTATGCGACTGTTTTCTCTGTGTGTGTACAGCCTCTCTGAAGTTTTGGATCAGCACCTGGACCAGATGATGTTGGAGCCATGCTGCTTGGCAAGTGGACAGTGCCCTGAGAATATCTGCATGCCTGCCATGGATGGATGATCTAACAAAGAAAATGGAGAAAATCTTATTTGCCCATTAACTTAGAGAGGAGCACCTTGATCACGGGTCCCCAGAAGTTCTTCAGACACATATGCCACAACCAATATCATTAACCAACAGAGAGTGACAAATGCCCATTTAAAGCGTTTTGCTGACTGATGTGCTGCAGTCAGCTGGATAACTGGATAAAATTATTTGCTTTGCCTCAATCATACCCTATTCTTCTCCACCTCTTTCTCTGCCAGTGCTTGCAGGCTTGCATGAAGCCAGGGTCAATCCCCTTTTAAGATTCTCTCTTGTCTGGCAAAGTATTTGTTTACAGCAAGATAAGTATGATCATTGATTATTTTGCTTTACAATCCTCAGTGAGAACAAAGCCACGGTGATAGTTGCCATGGGGCAGCAGGATGAGGTCAGCATCCTGTCTAGGGCTGACCTCACCTAGCTGACGTCAGGATAAAATTATGCTATCTTGATTTCACTACACTTTTGTGTCACAGCAACCTTATCAAACTATTCTGCAACATTTGTTCAGGGGAAGGAAGACCTGTGTACAGCAAGGCAGGCCACTACTTCTACATTTCCTGTCACTCCTGAGCTCATGTTTAGAGGAATATTGCTCTCAGTACACACTGCATTTTCTGTTTGCACTGCATTCTCCCTGCAACCTTCCTTTTGCCATCCTGACTGGTATTTTCCTTTACAGAAACCTTGGAGAGATTCTTTATCTGCATATATGACTAATCAGTAAGGTCTTATGATTATTATAAAGCAATTTGTTGGAGGTAGGAATTAGAGCATGAAACTGGGACTGAGGAAACCAGATTTGCAGTACTTGCTCTCCTAATGACTGATTAGATATGGCCTTCAGCAAGTCAAATTGGCCTCAGTTTTTAGATGCACTGATTTAATTTTTAGTCCCTCGCCTCCAGCTTTCTTTTCTTCCTTCTTCTAGGAGGAGGGAGGTGTTCACGGTATGCAAACCTCATATTTCGTTCTATCTCAAAAACATCTCAGTCTGGGGAGTCAGAATTGAAAAAGTTTTTGGAAATGGTGATGTTGTGATTAATGGTCCTTGCCTATCTGCTGCTCTCAGTCATGTTGAGGACACACTCTTTGATCTGCAGCATTGTGGGCACATAAATGCAGTTTGTGGCATGGCTGTTTGTCAGCAGCAAGCAGAGCTCTCTTCTGAGAACTTGACTGTTTCTGAATTTGTTTCTGCTTTACCCATAGTTCTGTGAAATCATGTACTGCTGAGTGATTTATCACAGAATATTCCTGAATTTGTTAAAGAAATTGTAATCTGAAGAAGGAAGGCGAAGATTAATTCTTAACGCTGAGGGTTCTACATAGGATAAGCTCAGAGGTAACAGTACAAGAGGGGAAGGAGTAAGATCACAGGCAGCTGCATTTGTAATCTATGATTTTACTGAGTACTTTATATTTTTCCCCACAATTATCAGACACAGCTAGCGACTGGAACAATTTATTGTAGTGAAGAAATACAAGAAATAAGTTCAGGAAATACCTAGAATCCGTATTTTCATCTCTTAACTAGTCAGCTGCTGTTTGTCCTCCTCCTCCCCCTGCTCCTCCTCCTCCTCAATCCTCTTTCTCCTCCTACTGCTCCTTCTCCCCTCATTCCTCCCTTCATCCCCTCCTCCTTCTCCTCCTCCTTGCTCTCCTACTCTCCAGCCAACCCCAGCACTGCAGCCCGCAGTTCTCCCTTTGCCCCTACCACATCCTCCTCCCAAGATATTTTGTGCAGTGTATACTCAAGCAAAGCCAGCACGTGTTTGGTTGAACCATCTTTTTGAGATCCTCCATCTCCCAGCAGGTGACCTGACCCTGAGCCTGGTCCACAGCTCCCCAGAGCTTCCCCTGGAGCAGCCCCACATTCCCCCAGCCGCTGGGCTTCACCCCCTTGCTGCCAGGTCCATCCACCCCACCTAGGAGTTGCTCATCCCATTTTTTTCCTCTTCTCTCCAGCTCCCATCACACAGCATGGACCTCTCAGGGCAACCCCACTCTTGGGTGTGAGAATCATTGCATTCGAGTAGACAGTGAAAAAGGGGATGTAGGGTCCAGCGGAGTCAGTGAGACCAGCGTTTTGCTACAACAGATCCAGTTTCAATAACAATTTGTAAACATCTATTAACCATATTTTATTTTTTTTTTCAAAGTGTCTCCAGCTCACTCTGGAAAAAAAAAATTTTTTTTTTGAGCCTTCTTTAGCCTGAGGTTGCCTGCTGGAGGGTGAGCACAGCGTGCCCCAGACCTCTCCTGCTGCTGGGACAAGGAGCCACCTTGCATCCTGAGCCAGAAAGAGAGGTTAATAGAGATGGGGCCTCCGAGGCCGGGGAAATGGGCCTGCCTCGATCCCACCCATCCCCAGACTACCCTAATCAGAAGATGATTTGGCAGTTGTCCCTAATACTGGGGGCTGAGGCAGCATTTCATAGGCAAGTCCTCCAGACTGTGCTGAAGCAAAGTGCATAAGGGCAGTATTTCCTGGTCATTTCACACTCTTCCTCACACTTTCATTTCTTTTAAGTCACCTGTGGTTTTTGGCTGCAATTAAGAAGGAAAAAAAATAAAAATCTGGCAGTTCTGCTGTAGTTAGATTTGGCAGTTTCGCCCGTTACTTCCAGGAATTATCTTCATGTCGCAGATACGCCCTCAGTGCCAGCTTTAGGAAAACCTTCCACCTTTCTGGCGCTTTAATGAGGAAACAGATTCCTTAGGAAATTGCTTTCCTCCAAGAACAACCCCTTCTTTACAAACGCTCTTGCCACAGTCTTCTGGAAATGTCTGCATTGGAAATTCACAATATGCTGACCTGAAAACCATGTCAGAGGCCGCCCCCCAGAACCTGCTGGCCGGGGTGCTGGGGCAGCTCGCTCTGCTCCATTCTGGCAGCCCCACAAACTCTGGCAGTGCCTCTGTGTTTCATACGCTCACTGCCACAAGCCTCCTTTGAAAAGCTTTGCTTAAAAGCAGGTATTTGAAAGAGACACATAGTTTTTTAAAAAGCTTCCAGATCCCAATAAAAAGAAGGTGGATGCCCTAATGCCTGCAGCAAAGAGCTCTTTAGAGTTGGTGTTACGTGGTGTTTCTGACTTATTTTGAGGTCTTCAAATAGACCACATACTCACTGCTTGCTTTCTGAGCTTGCAGTGCAACCCATTTTTCAATGCCCCCTGGCCTCTTGGGGGTCTGGCCCTGCAACTGCAGGCTGAGGAGGCGGTGAAGGAGGCAGCATGCTGCTGACAGGAGCGAGCACTGATCAGCACAACTCAAAGACAAGGTGTAAGAAACAAAGGCCATCCCTTCTAAACCAAAAACCACGTGTTGCTTTTGCTGGGTGCAGTGTTTTAACATCCAGCCTTGGCAGGATTGCCCGTGCCACCAGAGCAGATCCGCGGTGCGGCTGGCACCTGGCAGTAGGCAGTGCTGGCAGCTCCCTTGAGCACTTTGTGTTCCCCTCCTCCAGGGAGGTTTCCAGCTCCCGACCAGTGACATCCACCTTGGTAGGGCTGCAGCAGTACCAAGCCTGTTTTCCTCCTGGGGAGCTCCATTTCGCCCCGAGGGATGGCTCAGCACATCAAGCAGCTGCTCTGCTGTGGCAGATTTCAGCCTGGTGCTATTAAAAAAAAAAAAAAAAAGTATCAAAATTGGTTCCAGTTTATCCTAACAATCTAAGCCCCAAACTGAGGCAGTTCAGCAGCTGCTTTGTGAACAGCTGAGCTGTCTGCAGGGGGACGAGGAACCTCTGGGAGAGGGGCAGATTGGATGGATGGCCGAGGGCGAGGATGACTGCTTGTATCCAACCTACATCCCTGGCCAGTTGTGGGGCAGATCTCGGTGTGGTAAAGAAAATCAGAGCTGTGGGCAGTGTCCTTGTGAATTTGTACAGAGCATTTTTATGTCAGCAGCAGAAGAGAAAACATGTTGAAACAAAATGTTCAAATGTTGGTGGAAAACAGCTATATTTAGCAGCTCTAAAAATTGCCCAGTGCAAGACATAAAGGAAATGTCTGTGGCAACCTACACTCCTCTGGTTTCACCTGTTGTGGTGTCTCCTAAGCCTAGAAATATCTGTAAAATAAGTAACAAAGCTGCTAAAGCTTCCCCAGAAGAAGCCCAAGCAGACTAAACCCACTTGCCGAAGCAGCTCTTGCTGAACTACGAACTGACCTTGAGCTGTGTTGATGTGCTGTAATCCAAACCATCTGCGCTCTGAAACAATTAAAGCCTTCAGATCTCCGAGGAGTTTCCTTCCTCTGATTATAACTTATGTGCTGCGGTAGGAGGCAGAGGTAAACAGCCAGTTAGCGCCGGCCTCTGCGCCTGGGTGATTTGACGGCACCATTCCCATCTGAGGCGGCTCTCAAGTAGGGAGCACGGCACATGCTCTGCGCCCAGCGCCAGAGTCATAGGTTGCAAACCAGCCCAGGCTGGACGCATCTGCTTCACCTCCGCCGCCTCCCTCCCCCCAGCTTCTCCTTTGGAGATGAGGGTGTCTGTGGTTTTTGAGGCGATTCTGTGAAATAGGGGTCAGGCTGTGGAGGAGGTACGCGATATCCTTCTTCAAAGCCTTGTCCATGTGTCCCGCTGGCCCCCTCCTCACGTCTCAAACCAGTGAGACTTCTGCTAGCGAGCCTGTGGCTGTGTTGGAAGAAGAAGGACTGGGTAAAAATTACAAACTCGCTTCTGAGTTTGGTTCCTTTACCACAAGGATTTTATATCAGTTTCCAGAAGCTCAGCGTTTGCACCTCTCTAAAGCCTTAAAAAATCAATCTATGGCCGTGACATCAGGGCTTGGACATCGCTGTGGTGGGAAAATACCAGACGTTCGCTCTGTAGGATCTCTCTGCAGTTTGTTATATCCTGCAACCGGCAACATTTCACATTAAAAGCACGGCAGTGTAAAACTTATTTTTACATCTTAGGCCACTATTTCTCTCTATCCAAATGCTAACAACATCAAAATTTTGGATCCTCAGTGATCCACAGTGAAGAATAATCACTCAGACTTAATAAAATAGGAAAAGACTTTTATTTTGTAAGAATAATGTTGTTGTTGTTGTTGTTTTCCTGATGTTGGAAAACAAGTTTAAAAATATAAACATAAGCATTGACCATAACATTTAATTAATTAAATATTTCAATTTTAAAGGTAAGACTGAACAGTAATTAGTAGATATAGCACAGCCTCTAAGCCAGATGTGACTCCGTCTGTGCTGCTGGAGGCTTCCAGCCCAGGCGGTGATCCCTGGCCTCCGACCAGGCAGAGCAAAGCAGCTCTGGTCCCCTCTTCTCAGAGCTGTCCCCTCCACGAGCAGGCTGTGTGCCCACATACCTATACCTGTAGATGCCAAATGTGACGCCTGTGGTTTGACAGTTTAGAGGGGAGGCTGTGGGGCAATATTTGCTGAGATGGGGTGAGGGGATGATGAAGAGCAGAGGAAGGCTGGGGTGTCCACGCTGCCATGACAGGGTGATTTCTGGAGCTAACGGGAAGCATATGTGGGTTTGCTTGGAAGGGAATGCATGGATTCACTGTAAAAGAGGTCCCAGAAATAATTAACGTCTAAAACACATTATCAGAGCACCAGGCTGGAGACCAAATGGGAAAGCTGAACTATTCAACTGTGTAGGTACAGCTCCTATAAATTCAACATGATATTATGCATATTATATATAAAAGACTACCAACAAATAGGCAGAAGTATATCAAATGTCAGATTTATGGTTTCCTTTGTGACCTTAATACTGACCTGTGGCCAGCTGGGGCTGGAGACCAGAGAAACAAGGAGGGTCTTGGTCAGGTCCTGCACGCAGGGCACAGGGGCTGTGGTCAACCCCCTGCGGCATTTCCCAGCTGAGAAGCACTTCTCTTTGAGACCAAAACATGTCCCATTTGTATTTTGTTGTTTATACTATCATGTTTTCTTGTTAATGAACAAGCTAACAGTAAGCAATGCCAGCTTGTCCAGCCTCAGCCCAGGGCTCAGGCTTTGACCTCTTCACCCGCAGCCTGATGAGATGGCAGCAGGTGAAGGCATCAAGATCTTCTTCCCCTCGGGGTGGGAAGGTGCTCCTGCTTCATCTAACTGCAAATGTGCTTTCTTTCCCCTGGTCATCTTTCGTTTTCCCCCCCAGACTGCTGTTGCTACATTTGAGGTAGGGGAGAGCAAGAGCTGCACAAAAGCCTCTCACCGCTGCGTGGCCCCGTGCAGCCCATGGCTCTGCTGGGCTTCTCGTGGATATGAGGCACCTACCACATCTTCTTCCCTCCATACATGAAGCCAGGAGGCTGACTTTAAATCAGCTGAATTATGGATTCAAGATGCTGAGTATATCATTCCACTGTTTTGATATAAAAGAGGAGCACCATATTTTCATTTTTTTTCTCTTTTCTAGCAATATCTTCTCAGCCCTGATACATATGCTTTTCTTAGCTGTCCTTTCATCTAGTGTACTTCTCCCTTAACTTTCTTTCTTTCTTTCTTTTTTTTTTTTTTAAGTATATTTTTTCTCTAAATCTTGCCTCAAAATTAGAAACATACATCCCAGCTTTCCTAGACATGTGTTCTTTTTCTACCCAGAAATGCATCTGGCCATTTGTTCTGGGATTTTTCAGAAATTCTGGATAGAAAAATCTGTCTGATTCTTACTTCAAAATGCTACCTTTTTCTTTGCTTTCGATTCTGGCCAACTTGCCTGTTTCTCACTTCTGTTTCTTAATGGTCCCTGAACTCCTTCCTGTCTCTTGCACGAGGGGAGGAAGAATATGACAGCAGCGGTGGGAATCAGGAAGCTCCTAGGCTGGAGAATGGGATATGAACCAAATGTGAAAGGCCAGATTTGGCTCAAAGAGAGCCCTGTCTAGGGTGTGTTTTTCAAAGGTGGTCACATCCTCCAGGAGGTGTGAAAAAATGTTAATCTTGTGCAGCACCGCAGAAGTAGAAGGGGAAAAATAATAATTACCTTGCATTAGCAGCTGGCAGCTCCTCTGCTGCCTGCTGGGCTGGTGGCTGGCGGGCAGGCACGGGGGAGCCCTGATGTGTCCCCAGTGCTCTGGCTGGCTGGGCACATGTGGGGCCCTGTGCTGAGGCTGGATTTGACCAGCATTTCAGCAGCAAGCTTCCAGATCTGTTGTCCTGTCAAGCAGCACTGGGATATTTGTCCCAGTGGATGGTTGTCAGGAAGATCTAGAAAGTCCTCAACTTGGGGGGACAGCTTCGAGGGGGTCTCTACTATCTGTCACATCCAGACATGCTATTAAACAGAGTAAAATGACATTTCTAGACAGGATGACAGGCCAACTTGTTGTTCTTTGTCTAGGAAATGAGAATGTGGACTCGATTCCCTGATCAGAAGGCCCCTTCCCCCAGCGACTTACCCGTTCGGGGACAGATGCGGGGAGTCGGGTTGCAGCTACAGTGCATTAGGCCTCACATTTTCGTGGTATTCACAAACATGTTGAGCTTCCACAGTTGTGGTTTCTATACTTAAAACAGAAGGTCCTAGTTAATTTTACTGCCCCGAGTATTTTTACATACTGTTAACAATTAGGAAGAAAATTAAAAGTCGGAGAATGCCTGTTTTCTGTGCTCTTTATTATAGAATATTTCCTTAATGCTCTATTTTCTCATACAGCAGCTCTACCGCTCACCCTGGCAAGGCCTTGGTGCTTACAAGGAGTTAGATGGTACTGCTCCCAGGCCTCTAAGCTTCCTTTATGCCAGCCTTTACTTATACTTGTGTCTGACTACTCACACCAACAGACTGTGCGAGCGAGGATGAATTCTTCACCTGCTTATTGAGCCAGGGCTTTTGGACCACACCTGGATGCTGACAGACTTGTGGCCTGACGCTGCTAGGGCTGGCTATAGCTGAAGATAAAAAGCCCATTGCTGCAGGCAACAGGCTGCCAGATGTAATACCACTGCTCTCAGCTCTCAGCTTTCCCTGGTATTGGCACATCTACTGATCTGTCTGTGCCACAGAAATCTGGTCTTGGGAAGGAGATGAGGGAGATGGCGAGACTCACTCCCTGACATTCACACAGCTCTTTGAAACCCTCTGGTTGAACATGTGACAGACATATGAAATATTTGTTCTTCATTTGTAGTGTGAGATCTACCCTTTTATATCTGCGACAAGAAAGTGTCTGTATGATAATGCATTTTATAGTCAACAGAAAGGAAAATTGCTAGCAAATGTCTCTGTTTTGGAGAGCACGTCTGCCTAACAGGGTCACGTGTACCCTGTAAGTAAAATGCATACAAGTACGGTTGGGAATCACTTTATGAGCCCCATCCAAATCCTCTCAAAGGCGATGTGAAACTTTCAATGGGTGCCCACAGCAGTGTCTTCAAGCGGCAGAAATACTCCCCTGGTGAAGGTTGTACTTCTAGTCTGGTGCTGGACCATCCTTCATCATCTTGCCAAGCTAGACCAGACATCTCTCTGGGATGAAAAGGGTTATTTCTTGAATATTCTGGGAAACCGTCAAACTCTAACCAGCGGATGATGGTAATCCCAAAACTGTCAGGAAGGGAGCAGGTTTATCTCTATAGCTTTACATTGCCATCAAAAGTCTCCAATCCTCCAATTTAAAATGTCCACGTTTAAAATCGCGAGCAGCTCCATTGCTTTCAGTAACACTGTGCATGCGGGTAGGTGGCCACATGTTTGCAGCATCGTAAAAAAAGAAGACAAGCACAATCTCCTCTTTCCGCTCCCTTTTTATCTCCCTTCAAAAGAGCGTGAAGTCTGACAGCTCCCAGCACAACGCCAAGATGGGATGGGGGGGAGCCTCCTTTGGGCTCTGTTATCTTGTGACTGGTTTAAGCTAGAGAGATCAAGACCAAGATCTGGGGCATGACTGTAAGTGTGTGAACATGTGAGCATGGAAGAGATCACACAGGTTATTTTTAGTTTGCAGGTATCCCTTCATTTTGAGGATTTTGATGAAAGAGTTGCACTAAGGGGCTGAACAAAACTAAGTATTTTAGGAGCTGGAAAAGGATTCCTGGTAACACTGCCCAAAGGTTGTATCTGTCCATGGCAGACGCACATCCCCACCACATTTCTTCACAAGGCAGCGGAGGGAGGCTGCTGAACTGGTTCCTGCTTGTTTTCAGCCTGCACTCGTGCGCCTGTGAGGCTGGAATGCCCTTGTTTGAATTAGCAAGTCACCAAGTATGAATCAAAGTGTAATTGTCATTGCTGCCTGTGGTACTAAACAGACCTGAGCTATTAATTCAAGACAAATGGGAGAAATGAGTAAACAGAAAGTTTACTGGTCTGTGGAAACTACAGGCCTGAGTGGATGCTCTGTGCTGGTTATATTTCAACTTTATTGCTTTGCTTTGATCATTTGAAATTACCACTGTTTTCAGCTGGAATTTAGGCAAACTAAAAACACATGATTTCTGAATTAATTATTCTGATTTTAAAAGGGTATTCTGTTACAAACTGTACTTCTTCCTCTGCGACTTGTCTTTGCATTGTTTTTGCTATACAAACAATTTGCATAATGAATATCATGGAATAATTATATTTTGCTACAAAAATGTTACAGATAAGCCAAATTCAAAACATTGTTAGGCAGGAACTCTTTGATTTCAGTCCTAAAGCATATTTGAAGCTTTAGTATGTCCCACAGGGACTAATCATAGGTAAAGCTATGTGCGTGGTCAAGCCTTTACAGGATCATGACCAGCACTTGCAAAGACATGTGAAAACAGAAAATGAGAGGGGGAGAGAGAACCACAGGACTCCAGATGTGACCAAAAGTTTTCCTGTAGCAGCCAGGAGCTAGAGGCATCTTGCAAATTCATAGCAATTATAATTAGAAATACTGCGCAGATCATTAATGGAAATCTTCCTGGAAAACACTGGTGAAAACAGGAAAGGTAAAAATAATGCAATCTGCAATCTTTCTGCAATCTGCAGAAAGCAGAAAAGGAGGCAATCTGGCTCCTCCCTTGCCACTGAAGTTGAATCCAGCCTGGCCATGAGAATTGCCAAGCCATCAGCTTTTTTGCTGAGGTCATATATTAGTACTTTAAAGGCTAATAGATTTTGAAAATATTTGAAATTTGGCATATTCTTAATTCCTTATTGTCCTCTGGCCAAGAAAAAACAAATGAGAAGCTCTTGAGATCTCTGCACTACTGTTTGTATTTTAATAGAAAAGCAGCTTGAAATGTTACAGGGCTCTCCAAGCCCATGCCCTATCTTGCTTTTAGCTTTCCTGCTGCTTTGACACACTGCCTTTTGAAACAGCCTGGCCAAAATCTGGTGAAAAGACCAAGGCTTGTGTACAGACCGGATCATTTTGGGCCTTGGCAGCCACAGCAGCCATAGCGGTGGAGCGAGTGTTTGCTCAATTTCCCATTTTAATGAGCTCTCCGAGTTTCTAAGTCAGAGGGCTGAGGGGATATTTTAGAAACATGTAAACACCATGCAGTCACTGATGGAGTTAATGTAAACTCTATAGCATGTTTTATCAGTTATCCTCTTGTTTAGTCTGGGAGAGAGGAGAATGGGGGAACAATGAGAGACCTCAAATACCCAAAAGGTTGTTATAAAAACAGTGATGGATAGCTCTCTCTTTGTTAATGATTTAAATAAGATGTTGAGATAGTCTTTCTAACTCCAATAGGTAGCTAAAAATCTCTGGGACAGATGACCTACAAGGGAGATGTTACGCTACCACATGTGTTTGAAGAATGGCTTAGCCAAGGTCTGCAGGGATGCTGCAAAGACCTTGCTTCTTTCTTAGAGCAGGGGTTGAATTTCCTGAACTTCCCCTTGTAATCCCGTTCAACCATACTTCCCTACAGTATTGTGATCACTCTCATAAAGTGACATTTTAATGAAAATAAATAAATGAAGCTGCAAAACCTTGTGACGCAGTCCACCTTTATGAAATTCAGTATCTATTTCTAAGGGTTATTTCAGCTGTGGTGGTGGAAAGTCCTAATCCTTGCCAAATTAATAAAATTATTCACACCCCTTTTGCCATTTAGGAAGCTTAGCTTTAATTTCCAATTTCTGAAAGCTATACCCAATGTTTCATTTCTCTAAACCGACTCCCCAAAACTACAAAGTATCTTAAAGCTGAATTTTATCCTTGAATGTAGTAGTGATACTAAATATTGTTTTTCCTCTTACATAACAAATAATTGTTTATCACTCAGGTTATACTCACCTGTGATTGCTTTTTGTTAATATTTTATCCACATGAATTGTGTTTTGGAACACAGAGTGCCCATTACTATTTTTGGTTGTATTACTTGAGTCACCACTTTCAAGTGGCTTGAATGGGTTAGAGTTTAAAAACATTCTGACATTCAACCTGCGTCACCAAGCTTCGTTAAATAAACAAAAAACATTTTGTCTTGTTTTCTTCACAGGTGCATCTTTAGCACTGCTTGCTACTTGAACTTCATTGTTCATTTCAATAAAAAGCATCTTCATCCTCTTGCCAGCTGTCTTTGTGATCATATGGTAGCTGATTGCCAGCTTAATTTCTCACTCAATTGAATTATTTCTTGGAATGAGCGATCGAGAGCTTCATCGTGCTTGTCTGTGTTTTAAATCTCTCTCCTGTGCCACGTTTCTTGGCTTCTAACTTCATTATTTTTACCTAATGCTTCATTAATTCTCCTTAAGAACAAGCATGCATTCAAAAACCTTCTTACAAACTTTATCTTGAGACCTGGCTGTCGTTGTTTACAACATGCAGCATTATTTCTTTGGTTGACTATTTAAGAGGCCTGTCAGAGGGGGCTGAAAATAATCCAAGGCTTGTAGTCTACAGGTTTCTGTGCAGCACCTAATAAGCAAACAAAGAGCCTTGGAAGAATCATACCTAAGTAAGATCAAGAAATCCTTTTGAGAAAGTGGAAAAGTACTCATCTAGGGAGAGACCTTAAAAATGGACTGAGTAGTTTGGGAACAGTAAAATCCATGGGGGAAGTGTAACCATGCATCAGGGTGTTACCTGGCCTTCGAGTCCCACCAGCAGAAGACAGACCCCCCTCCAGCTCCCAGTTAGAAAGCCTTGATGCTTAACATCCACCCAGTCCATACTGCAATGTAAAAGGACAATAACCTTGGAGAGATGGAAGCTGAAAGTAGATGCCTAAGGAGGACTTATTTCTCATTTTAAAGCTTCTGGAAGTTTTAGTGGGTATATGGCATTGATTATAATGCAGGTGGTGTTTAAAGTGGCCCAGACAGTAGCATATCAAGTGACAACATATTGATGTGCTTAAGGAGGACAATCTGTGATTGTTGGTGCTGTTCTAAATAAAACATAGGCCTGATAAATTAGCAGATTTTATCTGAGCTTCATTAAGCTGAATTACTGTCCTAATAATGCAGTCTGTGGGGTCATATTTATGCTTCTGTATGTTGAGTCTTTTAGCTATGACTAGAAAGCACTATACTGAAATGACAGTTCTGCAAACTGAGATCACCTGGATTAATTTAAAATTCATTACAAGAAATATACCTGTACAGTAGAAACCAATTAATTTTCAAGTAGCAGTCTTGCAAAATACTTGATAGGATTTGCATACATTATTGCAAGCACCAAGCAACTCAAATTTGAAAGGCATCACTTCTGCTTGGACCGTCATATGAATTTTTTGATTCAGTGTCACATCTGAAAAAAAAAAAATAAGAGGGCACTGTCAAAATTAGTAGGCTTAAAAACTGAGCTCTATTTGAGGAGTGAATTCATATACGAAGATATATCAAAAAAGAACTTATATGTATTTCCCCCTCACAGTTTTCACTGCAGCTGGAGAAAACTGCACTGTAAATCTTCCAGTGTCATCAACAGAAACAATGCTTCACAGACAAGGTGAATGTCACGCCCTGCTGCCCGAGAGCATATAAATTGGAGCCCAGGACTTGCAACTGATACTGCACAGATGGACTGAAGCTCCCTTGCGGCAGATTATTGTCTCAACAATCCGTATTGCAAGCTCGACAGTCCACCCACACACGATGGGTTTTGAGGCGGTGGCTAAGCAAACAGGCTATGCACACAATGCCTTTTGTTGCTGGGGTGTCGGTCAAGTGTGCCAGTGGATAACATTTAAAAACACCTTTGTATATGGAAAACAGAAATCTTGTCCTGCAGTGCACCCAACTCACTTAAAACCTTCACCTTGATCATGATCATAGTTAGGGGCCTTACACCCCAAAGGTCCAAAAACTGGGGTCAGTGGGTTTTGGACAGGTTCAGAGGCAAGTCCAGCAGATCCCTAGTGGGACTGCCTTTTGGCATGGGTCTGGTCTCAGCAAGCCAGATAGCACAAAGCTCATTTGTTTAAAGCAAGCATTTTAATACCAGTTACATTCAAGTAACTTGGCATTCAACTCAAAGCTATCTTGAATACCGTGGAGCTTTCCAGTGCCAACAAGCAGGCTCAGGATCTGACACATTCACATCTACACTCTTAAACTTAATTAGTTGTTTTTAAAAGCTGTGCTATGTTCTAATATGCCAGATGCCAAACTCAATACAAAGACCAATACGAGTTGACGAGATAGTAAGGATTCAGCACCCCCAGCCAGACTAACTGCTTTTAGCGCTGGGCTTGAGTTGTTTTGCTGGTGCTGAGGTGATTTGATCAATGTGTACGGCATAACAGCATGGGAAGAGCACCTAACTGACCCCACTGGGCCATGGGGACTGGATCAGCCGCACGCAGCTGGCGAGGAGTTTGAGAAGGGCCAGCATGATGGGGACAGGGGAAGAGGGAAAGGAGCCGTCAGCCAATGGCATCCCAGCCGCATCCATGGCCAAGTGCCAAGGCCACGGGAGCCGAAGCGCTGGAGCAGACCAGGGCTTGGCAAAAACACACTTTCACACTCATTTAAACTAACCCAAGGCCGAGCTGCTGCCAAGAGGTGCAGCCAGCCCTGCCTCGGCTGCAGACCCCACTCCAGGCCATGTTCGTGACTCACGTCTGTTCCCCTATGGGATCACCAGCATGGGGCAGGCGCTGGGACTGCAGGGCTGAAGGCCTGCAGGAAAGGCAAGCCTGCTTTTTTGGGCAGCTGTGTGGGCTTAGGAAGCTGTACCTTAAAGCCAGTATCCTGTCTCTGACAGCGACCAGCGCTAGATAAATTAATGGAAGATATGAGAAGCCCTGAAACAGGTAATTACGGAGCGACGTGGCCTTCGGGCATTGTCTGCCACTTCCCCCGCCAGTAACCGAGCTTGATTTATGCCCTGCGCCGTCCCAGAACTCCTGTATTTTTAAAACACATTTTCCAGCCGCGGTTCTGGATATTCCTGCCATCCCTGCGCTTATCTCATCTCTGCCGAGTCCTCACAGGCATCGCTGCTCATCGCGTCCCGGGGCCATGCATTCCTCCTGCCCGAGGTCTGCGCGCCCATCCCCGCCGGGTTACTGCTGCTCAGGCACTGCTTGCAAAGTCTGAACTCAAATTTCACCGGGGGAATAAAGCAAGAAAGGCAATTATTCGGCAATTGTTACAATTATTTATTAGCTGCGTTTATTACACTGCGATCAACACGCTGAGGGGGCCGAGAAGCGCTTGGGCGACCTTATCAGTCTTTATAGGTACCTTAAAGGACGCTATAGCGAGGTGGGGGTTGGTCTGTTCTCCCATGTACATGGTGACAGGATGAGGGGGAATGGGCTAAAGTTGTGCCAGGGGTGTTTTATGTTGGATATTAGGAAGAACTTCTTTACTGAGAGGGTTGTGAGGCATCGGAACGGGCTGCCCAGGGAAGTGGTGGAGTCACCACCCCTGGAAGTCTTTAAAAGATGTTTAGATGTAGAGCTTAGGGGTAAGGTTTGGTGGGGACTGTTAGTGTTAGGTCAGAGGTTGGACTCGGTGATCTTGAGGTCTCTTCCAACCAAGATAATTCTGTGATTCTGTGACGGTGGCGGGACTTCAGCCACCTCCAGCCCGCCCCTGGGCTCTCGCCTCCCTCCAGCCCCGAGCACCGACGCGCGGGGGATGCCTCCGGGGCCGGGCGGATCCCCCCCGTCCCGCAGGGCCGGCCGGGAGGAGGCGTCGGCGGCTGCTGGGGCTTGGAGCGGCGCTGCCCCGCGGAAACTTGTGCTGCAGGAAGGGAGGGAGAGGCCTCCACAGCGGCTCCTCCTCCTCCTCCTCCTCCTGCTGCTGCTGCTCCCCGGGCCCGGCGGCGCTGGGAGAGGAGCGGCAGCGGCGGGGCCCCATGCGGCGGCCGGCACTGGGCTCTCCGCCGCCGGGCCCCAGCAGCACCACCAGCACCAGCAGCACCGGCGGCAGCCGCCGATGACCTGGAGCAGCAGCATGAGCAGCGGCTACAGCAGCCTGGAGGAGGAGGAGTCCGAGGAGTTCTTCTTCACCGCCCGCACCTCCTTCTTCAGGAGGCCGCCGGGCAAGACCCGCGCCGCCCCGCAAGTAAGTGCCGGGCTCCACGTGGCGCCCCACGGCCCCTGCCCGCGCCCTGGGGCTGCCCTTTGCTGCCCTTTGCTGCCCTCCCCTTCGTGTCCGCGGCGCTTTCTGGAGGCTGGCAGCCTCTCCTGCTGGCGGGGAGGGGCCCCCGCCGCCTTACAGAGACTTGGTTTAAGCGTCCGGGCTCCGCAGATGGGCTGCGAGGGGTGTTTGGGGTGAAGAAGCGATTAAAAGCTGAGCAACAACAACAAAAAAAAAACAACTCCCAAGGTTTTCTGTGGTCGGTGTTGGGGCTGTAGGGGACGAGCTGTAGGGCTGCAGGCGGGGTGAGCAGTGCTGGTGTGCTGGGCAGGAGCAGGACTGGCTTCAGGAGCACAAAATGGGTCGGGCTCCTGTCAGGGAGCGGGAGCGAAAGCAGCGGGGGTGAACCTGGTGCCTCTGTAGCTGAAACAGCCCGGGCCCTCTCGTTTTTCCCTTCCCCAAGCACAGGATCCCATTCTGGAGATGGGTTTGGTGTTCAGAAGCTGTAGGCTACCAAGCCTGTGCTCCCTGTGCTGGCTCCTTCCCCTGCTGTGACCTGTGTCTGATCGGCGTTTACTTCCCTGTACAAACTCCGTGTTTGTTTTCCTCACTGCATTGGTCTACAACCATGGAGACTACGTTATAAACTTGTCTAAGCTTCCAGACTCATTATTGCCCCCAGCCCTTCCTCTAGGTTATGTTGTGCTGCAGAAAGCCGACCTTAGTTTTTGTTTCTCCGAGGTTCTCTGACTTTTTCCCCGTCTGTGATTTGCTTAAAACTTCAGCCCTCCGGCCACCCCCCAGGAAACTCCTGCTCCCATTCAAGGAAGTGCACGGAGCTTTCTTGAGCTTTGCTTCCCTTTGCAGAGTTTGGCAGAGAGCCTGGGCGCACCCTGTGCCTACACCTGAGCCGGGCGCCTTGTGCAAACAGACCCGGGGCCAGTGCCTCACCAGGTCGGTGCTGCCTCCCCAGGACACTTCTTGCTGCACCTTTCCTCAAGGCCGTCGCTTTCTCATCCATTTTGCTTTTCACCTTCCTGTGAATCCCGGTGACTGGAAGCTGGCAAGTCCTGCCAAGCATCCTTGACCTCCGTCTTCTGATCTGGTTGGCCATGGTTGGCCCCCATCTGGCCCATATAGAGAATCACAGAATGGTTTGGGTTGGAAGGGGCCTTAAAGCCCACCCAGCTCCAACCCCCTGCCATGGGCAGGGACACCTCCCACCAGACCAGGCTGCCCAAAGCCCCATCCAGCCTGGCCTTGAACACCTCCAGGGATGGGGCATCCACCACTCTCTGAGTAAAGAATTTCCTCATAACGTAGAATCTAAATCTCCCCTCTTTTATTTTAAAACCATTAGCCCTTGTCCTATTGCTGCAAACCCTTGTAAAAAGTCTTTCTCCATCCTTCTTATAAGTCCCCACTAATTATTAAAAGACTACAGTAAAGTTTCTTCTGCTTGCTGAGGAAGACCGTGGTGTCTCAGTACTGTGTGAACAGATAGCTAGCTGCTGCCGTATTTTGTGTGGTTGTTCTACTATGGAATGTGATGGGGCCCAGGTCTTGGTTCAGATCCTAAAATATACTCGTGTCTTTGCTTTGTAAAGCTGTGACGTGAGTTGTCTTACTAAACACGAGTTAGGTAACATGTAAATCCCTGTGTGTGATGTTCAAGTTCCCAGTCAAGGGGGATGGAAAAAACTAAAACTTGATATTCTGCTCTAGTAATGTTTCCCAAAAGAATAGTGTGGTAAGATGCTGCGGGGTATGTGCTTAAGTACATATTGGGTAGCCTGGAACAAATTCATCCATATTGCTGACTCCGCAGCGTCAGAAACGCTCAGCTAAATGTTTCGAGTTGTAAAGTTATTGCCGGCTGCGCTGTGCTGCCGAGTTACAGAAGAAAGAAAAAATCCCCCAAACAATGCTGAATGTAGATTTCAACAGTCATGTGGCCAGTAAGAGTGAGTTTCCCCTTCCAGCAATAACAATCATAATAAGGCTCTTTGTATGCATGAGGATGTTACTCTTGGTTTGTATTTGAGGTTTAGTCAAAAAATGCATACTATGTCCCCTTGAGCAAAGAGGAAAGAGGGGAGCTATTAGTTATTGTTTCTGTGTCTTTCTCAACCATACAGATACCAAGTTTTGCAGGCTGTTTTTTTTTTTCTTCTTTTTTTTTTTCCTGCAGAAGACAAAGTGGTGGCAATTACTTTACCCTTCTCTGTCTTAAATCCCTCTTTCCCCTTTTCTAAAAGGGGAAAAAAGTGGTTACAACTTATATCTTGCGGCTGTGCCTGTGGAAAAAAACATGCTGGTAGCTTTTGGACTTGTTCTGTAAAGATTTCCAAAGAAAAGAAGAGAAGTAGCTCTATGAAATCTCGGCTCCTGTTTAATGGGGCGGGCTGGTCTTACTTACGTATTACAGTTTCTACAGCTGAGACAGGATGAGTGGATTGATACCAATTCTAATGTAAATATCTTGTAATAGTGCCTTTGGGCCTTGCCAAAGAAGCCTAATCGTCTGCAGGGTGTTGAAAGATTTGTCTCTTCCTCTCTCTCCACCACTTCTAAAAAGAGGGAAGCATGAAAATCATTGTGGTGTATGACAGGCAGCGTGGTGTTTTGGGGCTGAGGTGTGCTGTTTGCTGTCCTCTCTTGCTGAGCTCTGTTTTATTGGCAGTTCAGTGGGTCCAGTGGACTCACACACCTCCTCAAATCTTTTTTTTTTCTTTGTTTCCGGGACAAATTAGGGTTAGCAATCCAATGTTTGTAGCTTCACGCAGTTAAAGACACAGACTTGAAACAGATAGATCTCAAACTTGAATTACCATGCCTGTATCACCTCAAATACAAGTGACTTTTTCCCCTTCCCAGTAAAAATCTCCTTTGAACGTGTAACCATGGCAATAGGTGACTTGTACCTACTCCATCCTTGCCCTTTTTTCTACAGTAAAACGTGGGGGAGGAAAGAAGTAAATGCAGTCAGGGGTTCATCAGGCAAGAGACTCAATGCTAATTTTCTAACACAAATGATGAGGTCGGTGCAAGATCTTGTGAAAGGAAAATTAAGCAAGCAGTGCTTTAATCTGAGGGCAAAGTGCCTAAAGCGCGGGTTGCTTTGTGGCATCCCTGGCTGTTCAGTTTTATTTAAGGTTTGTTGTGCTTTCTGTGGCTGTTGTAAATGCAAGCATTGGGGCTGGATTAGCTCTGCATGGCCCTGTTTCATGTTTGCAGTGACTCATTTACTAAATGAGAAAGGAGGAACTGCAAATGTTTTTGACCTGCTAGGCACTGTTCGTGTGCGGTGAAGCTAGCCGTGCGCATGGGCTGCAGCAAGATCAGACCCGTGCTGCTGTACGATCAGGCCTTTGGAAATGGTCCATTCCCTCTAGAGAAAATACCAAAAGATGTTTTGCAAACTTTTGAAAGCTGACCCCTCTCCCTCCTCCCGCCCACCCCCATCCTTTCAGGAAAAGTGAAAACAGCCCTGCCTGCCCCTGCAAGCCCTGCCGGGTGCTGCAGGGAAGCGCGTCTTCCTGCCCGCCTCTTCGGCACTTCCCTTCCACATGCCAGTTCCCCATGCTCTCCCACTTTGAGTAGTGTTGATGTAACTCCTGGAGATACTTCTCCTCCTTTCTTACGCAGCTTAGGGGCTTTTCAGGCGCTGCCCTGGGCTTCTGGGTCGGTCCCAGCCATGCTGAGCTCCTGTCTTCCATCCAGGTCACTGAAACACCCGGGGACACCCCAGGTGAGAGCTCTGTGCCCTTACTCATGAGGGGCCTGTGAGAGAGGACACGGTGGTGCTTGGAGAAACGCTGCTTCAGGAGCAGGCAGTGCTGTGAGGGTCGTGTTTTTCACCACTTCACGCAGGACTCTAGAGATGTTTGCAAGAAAAATGTCACTGCTTCTCATGGTGGTTTCCAGAAATGCACACTTCCCTCCTGCTCCTCAGACCATGCTGCTTGCCTTGTGTTCACTGCTGGTCCTTCCCCTTTTGAAGCCCAATTTCTCCTCTCTCTTCCCCTTTCTGCTCTGGGTTTTTACAGTTTATATACCTTCTTCTCGGGCCCTTCCCCTGCACCCACATCTGGTACCGCACATTTTAATGCGCTGCCCCCTGCCTTGCCAGAGTTGCCTGCGTTTCAGTGGGATTTGCAGGTGTGGTGATGAGGGTGGGACAGGAAATTAATAAAAAAGCTGGAGACGGAAGCTGGATAGAAACGAGCAGAGGGAATGTAAAGGGAGAGCAAGAGGCAGTGGGTGAAAGTCCTGTCCCTGCGAGCCCAGCAAGGCGGCTCCGCTGTCAGATGAGGAGGTTTGCGTTTTGCTCTGGGTGAGCTGGTGTCCGTGTGAAAAAACAGGCCAACTTCTGGGTCCAGAAACCCTTTTTTTAGGTCTGTCCAGTGTGAAGTTGCACAATGGCTTGAGGCATTTCATTTAGAAGAATAGAGGGAAAAGCATGCCATTTTGGAAGAAATCGGGTAAATGCTGTTTGTAGCCACTCAAGTGCAGTTAGCATAGTTTTGTGTTACCAATGTCCATTATTAATAAGTTTCATCTTGTTTGGCCGTTACAACTCTTTCTGGGTTTCCTTTCCGTGGCATTCCCCAGGGAAAATGTCTCTCCTGACGACCAGAACAAACGAGCTTTCTAATTATAGGCTTTGTTCAGAGCCAAAAAGGTTGGGGTTGTGTTTGACGTGTAGTCACGAAGCTTATTTAAAAAATAAAGCTAAAAATACCCAGTAATGTGTTTCATTCTTTCTATTTTTTTTTTAATCCATTTGGCAGTCGGTGAATATTATGGGATAAACATTGTCGCAGCTAAAATACTTGAAAGTTGAGGCTCGGAGCAATGAGCCGGGTAGAGATCGTGCCTGCTTTAAGGCTGCGTCACTGCCAGAGCAAACCCGCAGCCCTTGTTTTGCTCCTGCGAACTACTAACACACAAATTAAGACACAAGTTCAGGAGAGATGGCTTAACGTGCTGTACTGTCCCCGGAGGAGGTAAAGTCACTGAGACATCTCACGAGTTGAGCAATTTCAGCGTCCCCTGTACAGCAGCACTGGCAGGTATTATCCAGGCTAGGTGACCCTTTTCACTTTTTTCTTCAGTCTGTTGTATTAACACTGTATTAGGCACGCCTCAAGCAGTTTCTTCTCTGCCAACATAAGGTTTTAGAGCACCAGGAAGGTGCTGCCAGCTTAGTTGCTGACATTCATTTGAATATCACCAGATAAAAACAAGATTATATTTTTTTGTCATTGTCCTTGGGGAATAAAAGCCTGTGATTCACCTGAGTTTGGGAGGGCAGCAGCTGTGTGTGGCTGCTTGGAGATCCAGGTTTCAGAAATGTAATTGAATGTGGGTTAAAACTGAGGCTTTATTTAAGAGCAGATCTGCTGGAGCTTTGAACTTCTACTGACATCAGGAAGCATCGGGACCTGTGTACCTCCTGGTCCGGAATATTTAGACTTCGGCTTGTTTAGACATCTGAATGGATGTGCAAGATGTGAGGAATTTTGTTTAAGTTGGGGAGTCTGGTGAATTCAGGGAAATGCTCCGCAGAGCAACTGAGCACAGGATCATCTGAATACAGTAAGTAGATTAAAACCAAAACAACCAGCAGTTATTTAAGGAAGGAAAGGGAAGATTTGCTACCTCGTTTCTGTAAGTTTTTATTTCAGTTGTAGACCTGTGTATAAGAAAAACAGCAGAAAAACCAAAGAGGTTCTTAATGGCTAATATTTAGCCATGGCAAGAGCAGAAATATGAAGAATAAATGAAGTAAAACTGGATGGTGCACATTGTCCCTTGTGTGAAATGGCAGTGGCACCAGTGTTGGATTAACAGCTCTGAGTAAACCGATTAACAGAGGATTTCAGATGAAGCAATGGATCTGTAATGCAGCATTTGCCAGTGACAATATACTTGTGAACCAAGCCAAGCAACGTAAGTGTCAGGAAGAGATAAATCAGAGTGACAAATCTCCACAGTTAAACTCTCCCCTTACTGACAGGCGGCTGAGTCTCCGCTGACTTCAGCAGGATGTGCCCGTCAGGCCAGGACTGTGCAATGCGTGCTCTGCTTTTCCTCCCAGGTAGACATAATGGTGCTTTAAAATACATATAGGTGTATTTACATACAAACAGCATCTATTATTTAAAATATTCATTATAAAATATGTAATATTTATAATGAATATGATATATATATATACACACAATATATATATATATTTTATATTTCTACACAGAGACGGTTCTGTACCTTTTGAGCCCAACTTTCAGGAAAGGTCATAAAACCAGCATATCCCACGGACTTGAGGGGAACGCCCTGGTGTGACTAAAGCTAGCCCAGCGTGCTTTCATCCAGTCCAGTCTCAGCCCAGCACTTGCCTAACTACGCCATTGTCATGGCTTTGTATTTGCTTGGGTGCCTGTAATAAAGCACGCACGCTTCTGTAGGCAGGTATGAATTGACTCGGGATGAGTAATTGCTCCTTTCATTTTTTTTTTTTTTTTTTTTTTTTGGTGTACTCTTCTGCAAGGTTGACGAAATACTGCAGACGGTTTTGAGGAGAGTACTTCCTATGTGGCCATACGTTTGGCTGTGTAAAGTAGCCACATGTGATTCATGTAGCAATTAAGATCATTTTCTAGTTATTCATCCGTTTGTGTGCTGGGGAGGAATTTGTGTTCCCTTGCACAGAGGAATGTGTGCTGTGCTGAAAATCGTGGTAAAAGCAGCAGTGGTTCCTCTGCCTCTCAGAGGGAGCCTCGGGTGGCAGCGCTGCCTGCCTGGGAGTGCTGACCATGGTGTTATTCACTGCTTCGTCTCGCTCTTCACCTGGCAAATACATGCTGATGACTTCACACTACGTAATTGTGGAAAATGGTGTTTGCAAGTGCATTTCTTTCAGAAATTATATACAATAATAGAGTAGAAAATCATGGGCTCTCTGTTCGGGGGCAAATTACAAAGTACATTTATTGTCTGTGATCTTTTATAGTCATCCCTGTTGTCCACAGTTAGGGTTGCTTTTCTTGTGCTCCATCCTAGGTGTGTTCAAGTGCTTGGCCGTACGGTCTGACCGTGCTGTATGTTTCCCCATAACGCAGCCCCCCTGGTTTCTATTTGCAGTACCCAATCTCTTTAAAGCCAGATTAGTAACGACAAAAACTGAAGATCAAATTCTGCTCTGGCTGAGGATGATACGTTGCTTAATAACTAAGCAAGTGCTTAATCTTATTTCCACTGAAGCAGAGGGTGTCACGATTTGGCTTGTCCCTTTTGAAGACAAGTTTGGGACAGATGGCATTTGTTAATGCTGCAAAAGTAGCTTAACACCTTTACTGACGGATCATAACCTTTATTGTGGAGACCTTCCTCTCAGTCACTTCCTATAGATGTGCATAGGGTCACACTAGCCTGCCAGCTTGGAAGAGTTTAGTTTAGAAGTTTTATTTTTTATTATTGTTATTTTTTTTTCTGGCTTCCTCTCTGCTGAAGAATTCTGCTCACCAAGAGCAAAATGTGCTGACCTTGCTGTTTGGTCCACCGGGGGCTTGATTTAGTGGGTTCGCTTATAGATGCAGCAGCTGAGATTGTGAAGTCTTTTTGTTCTGAGCTAATCACTTAATTGCAAAGTATCTTTGCAGTCGGTTCATCTGAGGAGCATCTGGGAAAGCTGTGTGAACTCGAGCAACTGCGCTGGGGATTTCAGCGCGACCCAGTGCTTATATATTCAGAAACTGCCATGTTCTTTGGCACTGCTTGAAAGACTAAAGACGTGGTGGTTGAGTGTTGTGTGATGGGAGAACTGACCTGCGTTGTTTGTCCGGTGCCATAAATGAGAACGTTCAAAGCCCAGTGCTGTTGAAATTGGCATAAGTCAGCTAACTTTGTGACAGATATAGTTTGAACTATTATATTATGATTTTTAATAGGTTATTACTGATATGTGCAAAGATTCTGTAACATAGGCATAGACAGGTTTGTCTCTTTTTACACTTCTTGAAGTAAAGGATTTTTGTTTTGTGATACAGCACAGGGACAACGTGTCAAAATGGGTGGTGCTCCCCAAAACTGCTGAAATCCTTAGCACTCCATGCATGGACCTGGCAGTTTTGCCCTAGCAGCTGAAGGCTGGAGATAGGCGTTGCATTCATATTTGATGGTTAAGGAGTTGGGGAGGAAGGAGACTTCTGCCTGAAAGACTCGCTCTGTTTGTTGCAGGATGATAAATAGAAATGCTTACCTGCTGCTGAAAGAAAAGCGGGACAAATGGACAATTTAATCAAAAGTTCCTGCTTGGAGAGATTGCTGCATCATGCATGCAAAGGCTGGCACGGGAAGAACACCAAATGCACAGCCATGGAGGCATCGTTTGTGCAGGCAGCCTGGTGTGAGCAGTGGTTAGACTGCCATGTAATCCACAGAAGAGAACTTAGAAATGAGAACTTAATCTGTCATTAACGAAATCTTCCTCTTGTCATGATGCTCCCAGCTTGCGCGGAGTCTAACTTAGCACTGCATTGCTTTTTCCTACATAAACTGTACCCTTGTAACTCAAACCTTGTTTTCTGTGTTTAAAAATACAAGGCTTTGTGAGTGGATTTGGTCGTGAAATATAATGGAAAGGACAGTTTGTAGCACTTGCATGAGTTAGCAGGCCAGGTTAAAATATATTCCAAATATTTAACTTGGAATTCAGGGGCCCTCCATTTCTTAACTTCAGAGCACACCTTTTTTCCATTCGAAGAATATGCAGTGTGGAGTGATGACTAATGACAGGAGTCTTAATCAACTCTTTATGTAATGAAAACTGTTTAACTGCTGTTAGAAATCCTGATAAGTGGATCTCAGGATAGGAGAGGATGGGATCACAGTAGCTAGAAAAGGTATTCCCATGGAGCTGGACCATTGCAGAGTTCAAAGACTGGAGCACCTTTTTATGTTTCCTAATACAATTTAGTTATTTCCATGGGAAAGTGGTTTTTAGAATACCGTTGTATTGCTTTAGCTATCATTTGATTCAGCAAAGTGGTAAGAGATTTAACTTATGTACATATGGCAGTGTGAGGAGATATCACAACTGCGTTTTTCTGTCCCCATTGACTCTGAAGTTGAATGGATTGCATAAAGAAAGAATTGCCATCCCTAAGTTTCTTTCTTAGGGCTTCATGACTGACAGTATAAAAAGAATTACTCCTCTGCATAATGCTCTGATGTTTATTTTTTTCCTTCTTCAAGGTCCTGGCCATGTGAAAACCTGTTTTATTTTTTTGGGTACAACTTACTTTCCCTTTTCCCTTTAGTATGAGACTTACTTGCACTGCAGTAGTTTGTACCAGCATTGCTGACAAATCTAAATACCTTCTCTCAACATTCCCTATCTCAGCTGTAAAATATTGCTTTGGGTCTGATTAGGCCTTCATGGGAACAAGTTTGTTTTCATAGAATTTGAAAAACGGTATTAGTGTTCAGCTGACCATGTCATCCACTCTCCTGAGCGTTGGCTGGTCCCTGATTTGTGTAGGAGGTATGTTACAGCTTTTCAAAGAGAATACTATTGGCAAAATAAAATACAACTTATCTAAAACCACCGTGTTTTAATTAAAGTGGACTAAAGAAAATATTTTCTACAAGATTTTAAATTCCGTGCTGTAGTTGCATTTTTTTTTTCTTGAGAAAAGAGTGTATTATTAAAAAATAGACAAATCTGGAGAATGCCCTCATTACTAGCTCAAGCCTGTGTGCAGGGGGACTTCCTGAGGTGGATTTGGCTGTGGGATCTCAGTTTTTTTGTCACCCTGGTTCTGAATTCTTGAATTTCTGTTAAATGAAGCAGAGAGCTGATGTACTTAGCATGGTGAGACCTTAAATTCTGGATTATGCTTGGCGTTAATTAGGCAGCACATGGTATAGGCAGTTTCCCCCATCTTAAGCCTGATCACAGCATGCACGTTATCCTAAGTAAACTCCAGACATTTAGGCACAGAGGAAAACCACTGACACTTCTGAAGTCAATGGATGTCAAATACAAAGTGGCGTGGACGCTCGAAGAGCACATTGCATCAGGATTTTCTCTTTCGTTTGTTAAATCAGGGGGCATTTCTGGTTGCCTTGATATTGTGACAGCAGGTTTGTTATAACATACGGAGAAAATAATGCCTGCTATACACCTTTCTCAAGTTCTGATTGGGAATTAAGTTGTCTGTTAAACAATGACCACATCGAAATGCCCAGCTGTCAGAAAATCTAGCAAGTTCTTGTGAAACGTAGCAGGTGGTGCAATGCAGATCAGTTTGACTTCTCTTTGATCACAGAATCACAATGAGCTTCCTTGGGAGGCTAATCCTGTGCTTTGTCACAAAACACTTTGTGCTCACCTGTGCCCAGGGTGAATTCGGGAGCTGGGTTTTCAGTCAATGAAGTTGTTGGCAGCACCCCGTTGTTCTGGCTCACTCGCATCAGGAGTCTTTGGTTTGTTCTCCAGCTGCCATGGCTGGGTGTCCTAATGGCAACTGTGGGCATGAAAGCCTCTGCTCAGCAGCATTGCTCCTGCTGAGTTGAATTCTAGGGAAAACTTAATTTTCTGCCCTTAATGGGTTACTCTGAAATGGGTCATTCCCCTTGCTGGGCTTTAGGGACTGTTCTGGCAAAGACCTTTAACGTGGTGATTGCAGGAAGAGTTCTGGCATTTCAGATACCCAGTTTGTTGTTCCACTGCTTCTCCCAAGACTGGGAGGTGTTAAGATGTGCCTTGGTAGGAGCAGCAAGGGATTTAAGTAAGTCACAAGTCATTGCAATGGAGCAAAAATTACAAAATGCCTTTAGTAGTTTAGTAGCTTTCCCGTTGCCCTCTGTTTATAGCGTGTGTCTGCCTAGTTATGGAAATATTTTTATTACAATATAATTAGATATGATTAATTATGTCACGGGTTATTTTGTTTTATGGAGAGACTTGGTGGGTTTGTCTGAGTTGACAGCTGCTTTTGATTCGGTTGCGTGTTCACATGATACCAAGCTTATCTCAAGATGGGCGAACATGATTGTTTATGCCGTGCTAAAAGGTGGATATTATGTGCAGCCAAACTTCAAAGCAGTTTCTGGTGCTCTGAACTTTAAAACTCACAGCTGATTTAATTAAAAAAAAAAAAATCAAAAGCAACATCTTTCCCCACCCACTAAAACAGACCCCAAGCATTCTTCAAAGCATATTTGATTTTAATGATTTGGTGATTTCTTCCCCGAGGCGTTTCTGAAGTTCCGGTTACTGCTGGAAGATGGAGATGCGGCTTTGAGCTGTGAAGATAATAGACCTTTAGTGAAGTAGGCGTTTGCCTCTTAAGATGATAAAATGACGTGTTCTGTGAAAATAGAAATAGCCTGGTATTTCTAATATATATTACATATAATAAAGTCATACACCCGGTGATTTTTCCTGTAAGAGATGAAGTTGATGTCAAACTCCTTTGTTATTCATAACTGGAAATAGCTCCTGAAGCAGCTTGGTGAAACACATGCTTAAAGATGCTAGTATGCCACCCTTGCTTTCCCCCCCACCTCAAAATTAATCAGGGATCTGTGTTAAAATGAGCTTGGTTTTAGCTAGGCTTTTATGGCTAATGGCAGAAAAATCTTGTAATATGTCACACAGCTTTTAGTGCACAATCCAGTTGTAAAAACGTTACAGGAGGAACTTGGGACAGGTGCTCCATGAGGTATGTCTGGGTTTAACATCTCGCTCATACAAGTAATAACCAATATGTTTTCATCTTGAGAGATAGATGTGGAAGATACAGGAGAGAAACAAACAAACATCTGCAGGTGTTTAATATTTGGTGGTAACTGTGGCAGAGACAAAAGGCAGCAGAGCGACATTAATTATTTTGAGGATAATTACAGTAGTAGTGTTGGTACGAGCACTGGCATTTCATTATCTTGTGGGCATGAAGCATTACAACATGGTAGGGGCAGTCAATAGAAATGCAGTGCCTTTCTCTGGATTTGGGAAATAACTTTTGGGAATAACTTTGGGAAATAACTGCTCGTTTGGGTATTTCTGGAGATCCTTTCTCAATCTTCCCCATCCCGTCAGTATATGCTGCTAAAAGAACCTCGATACCGCCTTCCTAGGGAAATCCAAATGTTGACCTGACTGTTCCCAGTACTTAAAAGGTAAGCAAAAAAATTTGAAATAGGGTGGCAAAGCCCTGCTGAAACTTTGAGCTGGAATGAGATCCCATTTTCTTTCAAACACGTGCCAAGACATCCCTGGGTAGCACTTGTTCTGTTCTCTCTTTGTTCTTCACACGGTCTGTGTAGGGTTTTATGGCTCGTTATGCATTCGCACAAAGAAGTCTTCCAACCCTGACTTCTGGTCAGCACAGGTTATCTGTAATTCGCTATATAGTATTTTCTTTCTAGTATATCAGCTCTACTTTTGTTGAAATGTACATACACAAAATGTTTCAGTAGAACATGGTACTCTTCTTTTTTGGGGCATTTTGTAAAGGGTGCTGCCAGTTCTCTGGTCTCCAAAATTCACTCCACACACCAAGAAGAACAAATGATGTCTCACAGGACAGGACGTGGAGTATTGTCATGGAGCAGCTCATCCTTCTGCTGATTGCGTCCTGTAACACCTCAACAACACACCCAAAATGTGGCAGGTCCAGGGTTGTCTCGGAGCATGGCTGCCATCACTCAGGTGGAGGGTGTGGTTTCACTGCACCTTTAGGTTAATTAAGTTCGTTTTAAGCCAAATGCCTTCCTCGAACCAGCTCTCTGTGTGGTTGCACGAGGAGCAGCGCTGGTGCAAGAGGGGGTGCAGGAATGTGCAGCTGGGGAGGCTGGCAGTGAGGGTGGGACCTCGGGAAGCCCTGTCTGGGCTTGGCTTGCCCCATGGAGCTGTGCTTTGGGATCCCCCAGAGGAAGAGCCTCGGCAGAAGGCACAGGCAAGGCACGCCTTGGAGCGTTGGGACGGATTTCTTAACTGGATGCTCGGTAGAAATGCTTCAGGTAAGCAGCAGGTAGAAAAATCTGTTTGTTTGTTTAAAATGAATAGGAGGTACTGCAAGGGGGTAAGTGAGGAGAAGGCAGTAGAATTTACTGAACGGGAAAAATTGGTTCTGCTTTAGTCTGTGATGAAGTAGGGCACCAAATAGGATTGCAATGTAAAGCATGGATTGCCTTGCGGATTCCTGATTTCAGAAATAAATGTATTTGGGTATTTCTAGCTCTTCATATTTTCTGTGGCTTTGGAATCCTCTCCTAATTGTTCCCTATAACAGGTTTTACAGGCCAGTTCATCCATTTAAGGAGTAAAGTTGAGGGCACTGTTTTAAGTGCACTAAAATACATTTTAAATGTTATGCAACACCAAAAGGTGGCTTTTTATTGCCTAGCACCCTTCTGTACCTTGAATAACTTCACTATCAAGCAATTATTTTTTTTCCCCACTGCAAGCACAAAACTATTAGTGAAAATTGAGTCTCCTCATCTTTTTTTTTTTGCCTTTGAAAACTTCAGGTAGGTTCCCTTGCTTGTCAGTTTGGGGAGAAGTTGGCAGGGCTTTATTAATCTGCTTGACAAAAGTATCATCACTGTCTGTTTTCATGCCAATTCATAAAAAAGTTGTACAGCTGAAACTGTCTGCCTGTGGTAATTATTACAGTAATCAACTTCATGCCATGATTTTACTTTCTTATTCTGGACTTTTATTGGTTATGGCAAGACAATTAGTGGTGTTTTCACAAGCATAAATATAGCTTTTTGGCAGCTTTTTGGCACATCACTACTGCTCCAGGAAAAAAGAAGCATCTTTTCCTGAATGAAAGATGTAAGAGAAATGTGAATGAAAAAGAAGCTACAATGAGAGAAGAGGAAGCTCGTCAGGGCCAGAGGACCTGCTCTCCTGTTGGACCAGTGTTAGGAGAGAAGACAGGCTGTGTAATCCTCTGCCTTTCTCTAGTGACAAAGATGTGGGCCTGTTGACCCCGACTGTTTAATCATTTATTTTGCTCATTTCAAAAGGGAGAGCATCACCTGATGAGCTTCTGGTCAAGCTGTAAGGCAACATTGCCGTCTTTTTTTTTTCATTATTTTTTTCCTGGAAGACTGAAGATGGAAACTAGGACAGGACTCAGATGAGTGAGGCATGAGTATTGTCAGGATCAGGGGAAGTATCATAGCTGTATATGCTATCAGTGTAAGAATAATACCAAGTTTAACAAAACACATTATTTCACAGATTAGATCTAGTTTCTTACTTTGCTTGTTTTTATTGTAGGAGACATGAGGTGTTCCCTCCCTTCCTTGTTCCCTTAGATCTCCCTTTGACAACTGCGTGAGTCTGCCCCAGGTACTTTGTTAAAACAAGCAGGGAGCAAGTACAGGCTGCTACCAGCGGGCTGGGTGACACGGGCAGGAACAGAGGGACCCAGCCCTGGCTGACACCGCTGAGACCTGGGAACCTTTGGCAGATTGAAGGCAATCTCTTTCTTAATTGTCCCTGAGCTCAGCCCCATAGATGAGTTTAATTGTGAAGGCCCTGGTGTTTTATTGAGAGCTGAGAAATGGGGCAAGGAGCTATTGGGCTGGAAAAGCACGTGTGTGTCTAGCCTGTGGGGACAGACAGCGTGTCCTGGTCAGGGCAGGGACACTGGGGGAAATGGTCTGGCCCAGCAGGCAGGACACGGGGCCCTGTCCGTGTGGTGAGAGCAGGCCTAGGAGCTGAGCAGCAGCCAGAAGGGTGGCTTTGGGAGCTCCTGCTGGCATCTGGAGTGGAGGTTTGCCTGGAAACTGGGCGCTGTGGGCCATCAGCCTCATCCAGGCTGGTGGTGGTAGTGGCTTGGTGAGCGCTGAAGGAGTGCGGGGAAGTCAAATGGTGACCTGATGTGGTGGGAGCCCTGAGCCTGTGCTACACAGACAGCGACGTGTACAAGAGCAGCTTATATATAGGGAAAGGTGTGGTGGTGGTGTGGTTTTGGTTTTTGTCATCTTTTCCTCCACTGCCGGTTTTGTTTTCTTTCCCTCTCAGGACTGGCTGGACTGGCTTTGAGCTGATACCATCAATGCAACCTTTATTATTTTGTTCTTTGAAATCTCTGTCTTCATGGCTGTGATGCCTAAAGAGGTCACAAAAAATACCTCATTGCACACAAATGCTTTTCAGATGGTATTTACTAATACCACTTACCAGACGTTTACTAAGCAAGCCTATTCATAAACAATGATATGATGGGTAATGATTAACTGTAAGTCCCTCAGTTCTGACTGCTTGTCCATGATGCTTGAAGACTGTTGCTGATAATGGACAGGTTGTTAAAATATTTGTCCATGCTGAAGTGTAGCAAGCCCTGTCTGACACTAGTCCCTTGGCTATATTTGAAGGATGTGAGGAATATTCTTCAGAGCTTAGATGGGGTTTCAGGCAGACCTTGGAGTGCCTGTTATCAGAGTACAGCTAGGCAGGAGCCCAGCTGCTTTTCTCCAGCAGGCTTCAGGGTGCTTTGGCTGTCCTCTGCAGACCTTGTCGGAAAGTACGTGTAGAAAACAGGACTTCTTTTCCTCTGATATTTCACACAATATCTAATGATATTGTGTGAAAGTGAGTGAGAGAAATTTGTAAAGCTGCTGTCCACTGATTGCGCTTTTGTATTGCCTGTTTGTCAGTTAAAAAAAGAAAAATAAAGTGCATCGTTTCACTTCTGGCCAGACAGGCAAACACAGACCAGTTGCATGAAGTGTTTGCTCTGGCACCCTCCGTTGCTTATGAGAGTCTTTGCTTATGACCTGAATTCTGGGAAGGTGTCCAAGCCTTAGGCAGGCTGAAGTGCTTATCTCTTGAGCTTTTTTTTTTTATTATTCTGTGCAACTGAATACACAGACCTACTTAGCAAGTGCCCATGCAATCATAGCTCTCGTTTCAAATTCTCTCCCCTTCTGTGCTGCAAAAGATATGCAATTAAAATTAAAGCTCTCCTTTCAAGGAGGTCTTGTTCTTCAGTTCCTGTTTGCTCTTTTGCCCCAAGCCTTGATGGTGTCTTTTTTTTTTCTTCTGTTTCAAAAGTGTTCTATGTTAATGATATGACTTACTCATTTTTGAGGTGACCTGTCATCTTATATTGGTCTCTGGGAGGGGAAAGTTAATTCACTAAGCAAAATAAATTGTTTTCTGTTTTTATTTGAATACTTGCACAATTTGCAAAGGTGCATGAGGTGCATTTGTTCTTTTGTGTCCATGCTACTGCTGTAACGATAGTCTTTCACAATAAGCTGCTAAGAGTTTCTGACTGTCTGAAACTCACTTTTTCTAGCAGTAGCAAAGTCATTTGATCTGTCATGTATTTGGAGAGTCCTTGGTTAGTACTGGGGGAAGCTGAAAGCTGTTTGGGGATGGAGCAAACACAAGCATGGATGGCAGAAATACAGCTGGTTTTGTGCTGTCTCTGTGTGACAGGCAGAGCTTTGACTGTGGTGTGCAGCTGTTTCAAAGTCAGATGTAGCTTGGGTGAAGAACACAAAAAGTGTCCCAATTTGCTGCTGATGGTAGGATCTCAAAACAAGACTGTCCATGTTTAGCTCTATTTTTTTTTTTTTTTTTTTTTTTTGCAAAAGCAAGACTTTTGCAGTCCTTCCCTTCCTTCTCCTAAGCTTAGAACATCTTCACCATCATCAGTGTCAGGGAATCCACTTTGTATGGGCTTCATAGCCCATACAAAGGGAAAGAATTTCAGCCCTGACTTGCCCCTTTGTAGCCATCCATGTGAACGTCTCGTGCAGATTATGACGAGGTCACGTGTGAGACCATAGGAAACCAGGCTTCAGCAGTTCATTTGCCTGCAAACCGCTTGCTTTTTTTGTTGCCCTTTAGCGGATACTGGAGGACTTTCCAGTGTTAAATGGGGCTGATGCTATCACTGACCTTGGGTCTCTTGAGTCAGAAAATGGTTTGAGAACAGCCTTGCCTGCTTAGAACAAAGGAGGACCTGAAAGTTTTGAAAAGTTCAGTAAATAACCCGGCATTTCCGTGGCCAGCAGCAGCCCAGGCTGTTCATGGAAGGGACCACAGCAGGAGCATCATCTGAAATTTGTGCTCCGGTGGCATCTCCAGGCCCCTGCCTCTGCTTCCCGCTGGTGCTTGGATGCTGGTGCGCCCTGCAGGTGCTGGTGGCCTCGCTGCTGCCCCTGAGGCTCTGCTGCTTTGGGTTTGTTGGTCATCGAGGGAAGAGCCAGCATCCCACACGTGCTGAGGTACTGTGCAGCACAGTCGTTTGGCACGCTTCTAGCTCTTGCCCCAGACAGTCCAGAGCCTGCCCAGCTAGAGAAGGCAGCCTGCCTTTGAACTCAGTCCTGGAGAACTCCTGGTGAATGAGTCTTGACGTTACGTTTTCCCCCAGGCTTGTGCATTTGTGCAGTGCAGAGGTCACCCCTTTTCCCTTTTGCCCTGTACCGAAGTGCTGCAGGACCCTGCGCTGGGCTGCTTTGGCCGGGGAGCTCGTGGGTTAGCTGTCCTCAGCAGCACGCTGCGTCTGGCAGGAGTCTGAATGCCTGCTTTCCACTGACCGTTCAGATCACAAGGCAGAGATAAAAATGGACTGATACATCTTTAATGAGTTTATAAACCTCAAAGGGTCCTGCTTTCTTTTAGAGCAGGCAGCTGGCTCTTGATTCCATGCTTTGGCTTGCCTTCGTTGCGTACTCCCTGGCTCTTTTATGTGATATTGGAGAGGATTTCCAATAAGGAGTGAGATTTAGGGATGGTTTTTGGAAGCAAGGTGGTTTCTTTCTACAGAAGTAATTCTCTGGAACGGCTCAGACTGGCAGTCCTCGTGCTTGGAATAACCCACGAGTACCTTTTGTGAAAAACCTGCGTGCAGGCCTTTTCTCTGTGTATGGCAGAGACTGAAGGACTCTTCAGCAGACCACTTACCTCCAGGTGAAGCAAACCTCGGAAAATCCTGTGTTAGGAAAAACAGATCAAATCCATCTTCTTCCTAATCATGCCAGTCTTTTCTAGGCTAAAGCGAAAGGAGTGAAATGTCTTGGTCGTTGCAAATATCTGACCTGAGGAAACTTCATCGTTATTTTCTTTTTCACCCAGCAGTTATGTAAGAGTGACGAGACTGAGAACTTTGTGGTTTATAAGCAAATATACAAAATGTTCTTCTGTTTAGTGTAATCTTTTGTGTTTTAAAAGGAAAAAAATGATTTTAAAGTTCACGGATAACCTAGAGTTCAGCTGTAAGCAACAGCCAGTGTCAGAGCAAAGGATGCTATTTTTTTCCTCCTCTTCGCTGCTTTTACCACTTCCATCTTTGGCAAACAGGATTCCTTTCGAGTTCTTTGTTATTGTAAGAGGCTGGTTACATGTCTTAGCTGGATCATGCAAATGACAATGTTTGTTCTTCGCAGCGAGATGATAGGAAGCAAGTTGGATTCCTACCTTTTAATTGTACTCCGGGGTAGCAGTAAACTGAGAAGCTGTTAAGGAAAGCTGCTGGGTTTATAGTATCAGTAAAAGTACCTCAAAACAGGAAGGTGGTTTTGAATAAAATAACAGAATATTCAAGTTTGTCATCCAGCTGAGTTTCAGTATCCTCTGCATGCCTTCCCTGTATAGCCGTGCTTCCTTTCCCAGCGAGGATGTGTGGCTTTATTGTCACATCCAGTCAGCTGCATGACTTTGATCCTTTACAGCAATGTGCTTCATACTGCAGGGTGGCTCTTAAACACACCACTTACAGGCAAATGCATGAAGCAGTGCAGAAAATGTTAAACATTAAGACTGATGAGGAAGATTAATAAAGGCAATACTTGTGAATGCAGAAGCACAATATGGCACTCGCAGTTCTGTAATTTTAAAATACTCACTGGATAAGCATCTCATATGCTTTCACATACGAAAGCATATGAAAGTTTTGGAATGCAGGGGCCTTTGTGGCTTGGTAATACCATGAAGGCACGTGGTCATCTGTGTCATTTCAAGCAGGGGTTTTCCCATACTGCTGTTCTTCACTGCGGGCTCCGAGTCAAAATTCGGCTGGTGCTTATCTCATAGAAACCACAGCTGTCCCTCGCCGGAGAGCCGGCGGTTTGTTGTGTTAGCTGGCTCTGGTTGCAGAGAAGATGTCCTCTGGCTGCAGAAGCGTTATGGACTAGAGTTGGCAGAAGCACGCATGCTTGGCTCCACTTTGGTGCAGAGGTAACATGCAGGTTGTCAGCTCTGGGTGAAAAAAAATCGTGTGTGTGTCCAAGTTTGAAGGTGCATGCTGAATTTCTGAGGCTGTTAGATGTCCTCTTCCAAAACCCACATAACTATGTTTGAGATCTGGATTCCTTTCTGGAGCCGACCCTTATATTCAAGCTTTTATATGTTGGGTTTTTGCCTTACTAATTTTCTCAGCACTTAAAAATCTTCTCTAGGTGAGTACAGACTCTTCTCATACCGCACAATGATGTAAAGGATTCCAACAAGAACTAGGGCGTGTTGTCTTTCCAGTTCTGTGTGGAAATGCCTTTAACTTCTTGTTTTTATGAAGCAACCAACCCAGAATCCATAAACCTTGCTGTAGGATACTTGGCTCACACTGCGTGAGTAGGTCAGGAAGTCAGTGGTTGGGGAGAGCAGCTTGAAGCTGCTTAAACATCTTACACACTGACCGTGAACCAACTCCTGTGCTGCTTGGACCTTGTTTTGCTAACTTCGTGGGAAGCTGCATTCATTTTTCTCTTCCTCCAGGATTAATTTCCAAACAGGTTCGTGAGCCGAGTTTCCCTCACCAAGGGACTGAGTAGATGTGGGGAGCTGGGTGAGAGGTGAGACCTCATGCGGTATCTCGCTCCCCTTCCCTTTAACCATTTTTCCTTAAGAGCAGCAAGTTGTGGGGTTGTGTCACACCGCCTAGGAAAACTTTACCCTCTTGTTTGACCAAGTCTGGGTGATAACGCTGTAGTGCTTGCTCCACAAAGCAAATAAGAGCTGTTAAGAGCATGGTGTGATGTGAGTCAGGGGCTGTGTGTGTAAAACTGGTTCCTTCAACCCCTCACTTGGGCCAGTGTGGCTTTTGGGGAGGCTGCAAGATCAGGGAACCTCAAGTCTGCAGGCATCCTCTTTCTTCTGAGAAGTCCCAGTGGAGAGTGAGTCCTTTCCAGAAGTGACTTGCAGTGCACACCTCAATTGACAATCTAATGCAATACCTAAGGGATCCATCGAAGCACTTGTCATCTCACCATGTCAGACAGAGACCTCGTAGCAAAATTAACCTAGCAGTTGGTAACATACTGAAAATAGCAGGAAATCTGTCTTTTTATTTTAAAGCACAAACAAGCACAAACTGAGGTAAAGCTACCACGCAGTGTTTTCCATGTATTCAGATTCCCTTTTGCCCCTGCGATTGGCAGCTAATCAGAGAGAAATCGTGTTTCCTTGTTGAAATCTAACCACTCACTGCTCAGTACCCAGGAAATGTGTATTAGCAGGTAATCTACTCTATGCAGAAGTCACTTGTAGGCACACAGAATTTGTCTGGCAAAGCTAGCTTAAGTATGTTTTGTGAAGTGTGAAATACACCCTAGCATCAAACTAATGGAGGTTTTGTTTCAGCATTGTTGCAGGCACACCATGTCATTAAACACAGCAGCCAGATTGTAAGGATTAACTTTTAAATTCAGGGTTCTTTTAGACTTTGCTGTGCAAATAATGTGCAGTTGTTACTGGTTTGTCTTTTATAGAAGGGATTAAAGGATTTTTTTCTTTAGTGTAACTGACAGCTCTCTGTGGTCTTGTGCCTTCCGAGGAAGTTCATGACAATGCAAGCACTTGACACCTAGGAAAATCAGGCTCCGTATCCTTTAAGTTCAGAAAAGTCTTTTCATATTCTGACCTGTTGAAGGTGATATTAGAATAAAAGGTTATTTGAAAAAAGCGTTTGAGGTCTGTAAGCCTCAAATTTATTACTCTGTGTAGCTTATTCTTTTAAAAACGCTTCCTAAAATGGCCCAGCTATTGTGACAGGTACTTTCAAGCAAAATAGACTTGACAGCAGTGCTTTCCTCTAAACATGTTTCACACATAGCAATAGAAACAACCTCACTTTTGACTTGTCCTTTAATTTGAAGTTCCTCAGTGACACCTGATGGCTTCCTCGAGGCATTTAGCAGGCACAGTATGTGCAGTCTAGAAGTGGCGGCTGCCTCCAGATATGTGAGGATATTGGGTGAATTAAAGCACACCTTTGTAGGAAAAGGGTCCGCCTTCCATTCCCTTCTTGCCATGCATTTCAAATCGCTCCAGATTTTTAACTACAGAAGAGCAAAGTGCTTCTTTATTCCTTGGCTTTCACCAAGTGGGGAGAGACACGCTCAGCTCTGTCTTTGTTAGTTAGCAGCAACCAACTTTGCTGTTTTTTCTGGTACCCAAGTCACCAAGCTTTACTGCCTCTGGTTTTCTTTTGGCTTAGACTATTGTATGACCAAGAAAGCTCTACAGCTTGACCTGCCAGTCTGCTGACTGGTTGCAGGCAGCTTTTATTTTATCTCTATTTCCTCTTTTGCTCCTTATGCGGTGTGAATGGTATCTCTAAGGAACGGAGGGTTGAAGTGCTGTTTTTGCAGGCTGCTGTAGCTCACCTGCTCTCAGCGTGCCCCACGAAGGGGCAGGAAGGCAGCAGCTGCTGGAGGGAGATCAAAGGATCTGAACCAGACGGCCGGGCAAGCTGCAAGCAAAGGCAGAGCCCTCCCTGCCATGGGGCTGGGCTCTGGAGAGCTGCAGCTCGGAGGTGTAGTGCTCCGTTTCTTTGCCTTCAGCTGCGGGACTCCTTTTTCCAGCGGGGCTCCCCTGGGCTCGGTGCTGGTGCCCTGACTCAGCCTGGGCTGGGTGCCTGTCTGCAGCTCCCCCTTTCATCTCCTCCCTGCTTGCTTACTGCCTTTCCATGATCTCCAGCACCTCCTGCAGCCACTCCTTTCCCCTGGCAGATAACAGCAGCCCGGGCGCTCCCCGTGCTGTTCCTGGCAGGTAGTCGCTGCCCGGGGTACTCCCTGTAGCTGCTTCCTTCCCCCCAAACACCATTGTTTGCATCTCACTCCCTGTGGGACAGGTCAGATGATCATCTGCACTTTCTAACCCAAGGTATTTTGGGGACAGCCGGCCAATTTACGGGCAGGGAGTCTGCATAGGAGGCCGCTGGTTTTTGCAGCTGGGGGAATTGCAGGACCCTCCGCTCACGTCCTGTGCTGGTGCAGCCACACTGCAGGCTGAGCACCTGCACTTGGGCTTCCCACCTGCCCCAGATCTGCCTTTAGGAGGCAGGCGAAGAGCTGACTGATTGCTCTGTGGGTGGCTGGGAGATGGCCTTCACAGCCCTGCTGGTAAAGCAAAATGTGCCGGGAGAAGCCTCTCCCGTGGGAGCAGGCTGTCTCCTGCTCTAGGAGGAGGAGATGTGTAGAAACTCCCCATGTCATTCCACAGGTGCTGTCCCTTGGGTGGTGGCAGGGTTTTGCTTTGTGCCAGCAGGATGCCCTGCCTCTCTGACCCGCTGGCAGCTGCCCGGGGCTGCGATATCCTCGTGCACGATCCCCTTTTTATTTCACTGCAGTTCAGGAAAATTCAATGTTCCCTCCTCTCCCCGCGCGTGCCTCAGCCCAAGGGTTTTCTGTGGGAAAATAGCAACATCAGGGCAATGGCAGAACTTGCAAAGTGCTGAGAAACGCTTGCTGGCTCTGCAAGATAGAGGAGGACACGTTTCTTCCATTGTATCTAATTCCCCGGGATGTGGCTGTGTTCGTGCTGCTCAAGGCAGAATTCCCTGAATCGTACAAGAGAGGCCAGCGAGAGGAGTAGCAGCGTGCCTTGGGGGATCGTATGGTTTAAAATACATCTCGGCTATAAATTGCAACAGATGGCAGTGGGACGCTTTGAGGTGGAATTTTATTCCAATAGGCCTTTCAAACAACTTTTTTTTTTTTTTTTCCCCTCCAGCTTCCTCATCAATGCAAGCTTCTGGAAAAAAATGTGAAAATGACAAAGGAAGCTGAACTTTTTTTTTTTTTGTTGGGTTGGTTTGCAGCTTCAAGTGAAAGGTCATAGGAACTTCAGCTCTGTGGTGCCAGATGTAGGGTTTGCCTCTGCCAGTACTGCTCTGTTTTGTTACCCAGGCTAGGGAAGTGTTGTAAATGGCGAGTGTGCAAGTGGGGTTTTTACGGAGTCTGTGTGTTTTTAGCTTGTGCAGTGCATGTTGTAGGATCTGCATTCCCTTCTCTCATTAGTGTTCATTTCAGTGAGGAAGAGATCTGTATTGCAAGGGGTTTAACTCTGCTGGTTAGCTGCAGGCTGTATGTTTGAGGAATTGTCTGAGGGTTGCCCCACAAGCAAGGTTTGGGTCCTCCGAGTGCCCAGGAGCACAGAAGCTGTCCTGTGGGTTTCCAGCCAGCGATCTTTCATCTGCTCAGGAAGGGCGTCCTGTGCCGCTGGGTTCTCCGCAGTATCTCCTTACCCCATGAAACTTGAATGCGGTCTTGAACTCTTGACCAGACACCTTATCTGCTCGTGCTTTTATTATCCTTTTAAGTGGTGGTGTTTCTTGTTTGTTTGTTTTTGAATATCCCTTGCAGCAAGATGGATGGCAGTTCAACCAATTTTTCTTTGAGGTCACTCTTTATTTGGTCTCTCTTCTTGGATAAGGTCATACATTATCATAGACTTAACTTCCTACATTTCTCTTTGTTCTGTGTGTTCAGACAGAAACGATGCCTTCAATTATTTTTTGTTCTTTACAGAAGGCTGCTAATGCTTGCTGCAGTTGAATGGCAGGTTTTAGGAAATATGAATTTGTCCTCCTTGAAGGCTTTGAACAGAAGTAGTGATTCTTGCTTTTCATTTTGCCCTGGCCTGATAGATTCATCCTCATGTTCCACAAGCGTGTAGGATTTGCAGATCTCTCTTGACCTGCCAGAATGAAAGCCAGCTGGAATAATTTCATATCTGCCTCATGGGTTGAAATGAGATCTGGCTTCTGAGAAGGTTGTCATGTTACTTGGAGTGCCCGCCTTTCTTTGAGACAGTCACGGTCTCGCTGGCCATTTTTTTGTGTGTGTCTCAAACTAAGACCTCTGAGCTGTTACCCTCTAAAATATCTTCCACAGGCATGGTGGATTTGCCCAACTTTCCCCAGACAGGGCCTGAGAAAACTTGTGCTGCTGCCTTCCCTGCAGCCCTTCTAGCAGAGCTCTGAAACAAGCTGGGGGGCTTTTTCACAGTAAAATACAACGACTTCAGATTCAGGGCTTGTACCTGAAAGTCATTGATGAAGCTTGAACAGGAGAGGGGCGAGTGGCCAAGTCTAGCTAAACTTGGGGCATCTCCCATCGTGTCTGCTGGCTGAAGGATGGCGTGCTGAAAAACACAGGAAGGCATCAGCAAGGATAAGGAAGCGATTACTAAATGTTTCATCAGAAATAACTGCGTGAGTAATAACCAAGACATATATTGCAAAGCAAGAAAACGTTTCAAGACATTTTGTGAGGAAAAGCTAAATAAACTCCTTCTCCCAAGAGAGGCGCTCTCGAAAGAGTTGTTTAAAACAGTTTGGTCTGCTGCAGTCTATTTTGGGGGGGCAGCAAGAAAACATGATCTCTGTGTGCAATGTTTCATCTGTTGCTGCGGTTATTTTTTCATTCAAGCCCAAACTCCCACGTCTTGTAGTTTATCATAGATCGTTAGAGAATAAATAGTCGTTTAGAGGAATTCTTGGTGAGGTATGAGATATATATATATATGCCAGGGCTTAGTCATGTACAGTCAAGTACAACTGTTCTCAGTGTCCTTAAGTGCACAGTTTCATCATAGTCTTCATAGTTTTTTGACAAATCCTAGCTCCGTGGCACTCTTACCCTGGATTGGACGTTCTAGGTAATAAAATAATTCTTAGCATAAATGACCACATTAAAGCATGTTTGTTTATTTTTAAAAACACGGGATAACTCAGTCAAGTTGTCACTGGCTTGGAAAAGCCAGAGTTATTCCTCCTCCTTGTCTCTTTGAGTTAGGTTACAGTTCTTAATTACGTTACTGCTTGCCAGCATCCCTCCCACAGGCTCCTTCCCTCATCCAGGACGCAGGGTGTGTGGTGCTGATCTTGATGAGCCTTTCCCCTTCTCCTTATTGTGGAAAAGGTGGCATGCGGCCATAAATTTCCTGCAAAGCACTCAAAGCTTGCTTTAAAAGAATCAATCATTTCAACATGGATTTTTTTATTATTTTGGTATTTTACAAACGTTTGTCAACATGTCTTCCAATAATAATACATTAACAGTTCCTTCCCATCTGCAAATGCACTGCCACTTGTGGTTCTGGCTTTAGGATGTCCATTTGGTGGTAGGGTTGAAGTGTGTGATTCCTGGCCTTTCCTCCCAGCTCGGTGCAGATCTGTCTGGTCAGCCCAGCCGTGGTTCAGGACCCACTGTGCCTGATGCAGCGATGGGTTTCCCTTCCCATCTCGGGAGGTGAAGCATAGGGAACGTGTGAGTACCCCTGCAAAGCCAAAAGCAAGGTCTGTCTAGACCAGCATCATGTCTGGCAATTGCTAACAGTAGATGCCAGGGGAAGAGTAGAAAAATAGGACACATACATGGTAATGGTTTGCCAGAACATCAGTCCAGCTTGTGGTGATTTGCAGTCTAGCTTATCTTCTGTGAGTTACCCACTTGCTTCTGAACCTGTGCAAACTTGCAGCACCCCCAGTGTTGTGTGCCATGGGATCCCACAGGTTAACTGCGTTACACACTAAAAGCACCCCATCTCTCTGTGCTTTTTGTCTGCATCTTGCTAACATCGCTGCATAGGATTCAGCTCTGAGCTGAAACACCTACAGGCAGGTGTGTGAGTGCATCTCAGCAGCACTGCTGCCAGAGGAGCTTGGAGAAAGGCAGCTCAGCACCAAGTCAACTTGGGTGAGAGATGGCTCCTCCTGCCCACTGCATCAGCTCAGATGGAAATGAAACATTTTGGGTGTTTGGATACAGATCTGTGCACTCCCCCCATTTTGTTCCCTCCTCTGTATAGGGAAAAATGTCTTCTATTTCTGATCTGGTACTTTCTGACTCAGGTCATAAGTCAGCTCCCCTAAAAGGAGAGAACCTGCCATTAGCAATCATCTGTGACTATTTTTCTGCTTAAAACTCCATTTCTGGCCAGAGATGGGATCCCCTTCTGCTGAGCAGTATTTATCCGAGAGGTTCCTGCCTCCTTCTCTGGACTGCTTCCAGTTTCTGCAGTAAGGGACCTTGCAGACCGGGCTTTATTCCCAACCTCACAGTCGCAGTTGCTTAATGAAAATACTGCCACAAAATGCTTAAAATGCCTGTGTTCGCAAGTGCGTGAGGAAAACAGCATTATGTGGAGCGTGAAGAAAAACAATGCTGTTTTGCTCAATACCGTAAATGAATAAGCTTATTCTGAGGTTTTGTGTGGCTGTTAATGAAAACAAGCATAGCAATGCTGCTCAGAAAGATCTGTGTGTTTACTGAATTATTTAAACAGTAGGAGGTCCTCGAATTAAGGAACCCTTACAAACCACTGCCATACACATCTCCATCAGGATACAGCCCGGAGTTTTGTGCCTGTGCTACCTTTCCCCACTGTTTCCCTGTCATCCTTCTGGACTCCGCAGCTCTCCCTTGTTGGTCGCAGCTGCTCCAGAGACACTCAGCTGAATTTATGTTGCGGACAAAACAGCCTTTTCCTGCAGCTTTCCCCTCCGCTGTGACTGAGCAGCCTTGGCTGGAGTTTTGAGAGGGAGAAAACGTATTAATATGCAGTATCGTGAACCTTGGCTCAGGCATTTAGCATTGATCGAAGTTACAATCAATTGAGAAATGTCTGCTACAATTCTAGTCAATGTGTGTTGGTGCACTTGGCTTCATTCATAGAGGTAGCGGTTTGCGATTTTTAAATAATCTCTTCTCAAATCACTGTTACAGCTCACATCCAAGTGTCAAATTTGCATCTGTCCACAGAAAGCATCTTCTGTAGCTTTCCGTAGCCCTATTTATAATGCAGTGTACCTAAACCCATCACTTAGTGGTCATGTTCAAATTCGTGGTAAAGGTGATAGCCTGCTCTTGCTCAGCACTTCACTCTCCAAGCATGTAATTAAAGACTGCCAGATTAGACGCTGCTCCTCGTGCCTACGTGTGTGTTCATGGCAAAAATTGAAATGGTCTTCATTCCTGATTTGAGTGCAGGAGTGAAAAAGACTGACTTTCCCCATCATCCAGCTGCAGAGAAAGTAAATTAGAGGCCTCTGAAGGGGCCAGGTGTCCCTTGGCAGCATTGTGATGGCTCTTGTTTCTAATAAGCAAGCTGCAGTTTCTAAGTCTGTCTGGGTGGGGGGAGGAGAGTTGTGTTCTGCTGTTTATAAACCTAAATGAGGATGGTTGTGCTCTCTCAGCTCCTCTTTGTAATGTTACTTTATAGTATTCAATCTTTTTACAGCAGATTTTTTCAGTGCTTTTTGTGCTCCAGAGCTACCAGGATCACGCAGTGATTTCAGCTGCTTGGATGAAGACGCAGCTAACAGCGAGGTGCTGGACGTGGTCAGACATCACGTTTTGCAAACAGCTGTTGTGGTGGAAGGCACCCGTGGCCCTTCTGCAGGAGCAGTTTTTCCGCCCTGAAGCAGGCAGATCTGGAAGATCTCACGATGGTAGAAAAGTTGATGTGAAAATCTGGAATCCTATCGCCAGCATTCCTGATAATTCGGTGTTTCAAAACATCCTCCTAAGCAGATATGTGGCACTTAATGTAAACCAAAGCGCAGGAATGCTGAGATTATGGTTGCAGAGATAGTGTTTCTGTGCTGTGTGTAATGTTTCAGAAGGGGTTTGCTAAGCCTGCTATGTACAGCTGATTTGCGAAACATTCCCAGGAATCTCCAGTTGTGCTGACATTACCCGCAACCAGCAGGGACTTGCAGAAAGGTTGCAGGGAGGGTAGGAGCACTGGCTGGGAGGAATCCTGATAAGCATTTGATGACCGCAGCCTGTGGCCAGGAGGGCTGGTACGCCAGCACCTGTGGGAGGACAGCCTCTGCCCCACCCTGGAGGTTGCAGAGCACATCTCCGCTCGGAGCTGGCAGCTGGCCGCTTACCTATCACCAATATTATGTATTACTAGCATGTAATAAAAGAATCCACTTCTGCGGTGACAAGCAGTCTGTTACCAATGCGATTGCAAAGTCTGAGCTAACAAAAATGACGGTGTGACTCCTTCCCCAGCTCACACGCACAGGAATTCCCCTCAAAGCGTTTCAAAATCATCTGGGGTGCGGGTGCCCTGCGTGGGCAGGGAGAGCAAAGAGCCATCGTCAATGGATGCCTGGGATGTCCTGAGCAGACAAGGAGTGTAGCTCCATGGTTGGTTCGGTTCTGTAGGGAAAGGTGAGCCTCTCTTGTCTAGACATATCCTTCGTGGCTCCGGGTGCTCTGGGAGGCCATGGCCCTGGAGCAGGCCCTGCTGGGCACCACCACAACCACTCACGGCACCGTGAGTCCGTGGGAGGGAGGCTGGGAGCAGGTGTGCTTCATTTCGAGTATAATTATGTGGCTGTGTAAAGCTGCTTGGGAGTACGAGGCTCCTTGTAGCACCAGCAGTGTCAGGATGGAGCTTGTGTTGAGCAACGTCTTTCCTTAGGATGGGAGCAGCTTCTTATGGCTTACTAGAAATGTGACATTTCCTGGTCTGGTAAAGCCTGTAGTATGTTTGGGGCTCCTGTTAATTTTCCAATAAGTTAAATTACGAAGATGTACTGCATTGAGAAATGGCATACAAAATGTGGCTTACTGAAGCAAAACCAGGAGGTGTGGTGGCACTGTGAGTTGTACTCCCCACAGCGTTATCTTTCCTTAGGATCGCTTGCATCCTTTGTAGTTTGCTTGTTTATATTACCTCTGCTCTTTTTCTGAAATGCTGATTTTATAATAGTACAGCCAGCTGTGGCTGGCTTCTTCCCACTTCGCTTCATAAAAAACATTTGATTAAAAGCACGTAATAAACTCCCTTTAAAGTCCCACTGTTTCCACACTTTGATGTTGGCATATTATTATTATTTTTTTTTTAAAAAACAACAAAACACAAACATGTCTTTCCTGTGTGCACACATGTGCTTCTGTGTGTGTCACCTTGGGATGTTTATGGAGCCTGTGTAAGTGACTACACTTATTTCATTACTAACAAATAATCCTAATAAAGTACGATTGCATGAAAATCTACTGATTTCATTAGCGCTTAAGAATGAATGCTCCTAATAGTCAAGGAACGGGTTCTGCCATATTGAGAGAACTTTCTTAGGCCCAAGGGTGCCTTGTAATTTATGTGTAAATGGGCGACTTTTTGCTACGTTACTGTAACTTACAGCATTCGTAATACAGCTCACTAAGATGGAAATCATTGTTTGGATAATAAATGAGTGCCTTTTTAAAGCAAAACCAAAATAAAACCAAAAAAAAAAAAAAGAGCAGCCAATGCTACCTGAATACTTGGTACTGTTCTGCTGTCTCCAGCAGGCAGGTCTGTGCCCTGCTCCATATGTTTGTAATATGGTATTTATTGCCTGGCCAAGATGCTGGGTAGAAAACGACAACATGTTCCTTTCCCCACATGTGATTAGGCGTTATGGAAGAGTTTTTATGTGAATCGATCACCTTTGCTAATTTGAAGAGTTTCTGCAGTCAGGTTATGCAAGGGAGCTGCTGGTAGAAACCTGATGAATTTCAGTCTTCTGGCCAAACTGAACAAGTTTGGAACAGAAGGAAAAAAATAAATATATTTTTTAAAATTTTTACAGGTTTGGTGTGGGTGCGTAAGGCTGAAGTCCCTCACACATGGCAGGCCTGCAGTTGTAGGAGCCTTGTTACCAGGCCTGTGTTACACAGTCCCAGTAGGAGAATCAGTACAAACCCACTGGTCTGATTACAGGCCCAACGCTTCTGTCTGTGTCAGAAGTTACAGATATGTTCTTGTTTTTTTCCAACTTTGAAGAGATTCCCCTTAACTATTTGTTTTTGACCTACACATGTGTATTTATAATGTCTTTAAGAAAGGCATTCTTTGGTTACTTAACAAAGATTTTTAGGTTAGGACAATATTTTCTGTTAGAGTACAGGAAATGTTAACGGCAGTGTTTCAGGGACTTTTAATAAAAATTCATTTGTGGTTTTGCTTTGTAGAATTTGTTGTTTATCTAAATGATCTTTGATTCTACTGTCCTCAGCTTATCCTGTGCCTGTGTGGTGACACAGGTGGTGACCTGTGCTTTTCAGTGTGCCCTGCCTTCTGAGGGTGTTTGTTGGGGTTGTGGTGGGTCCCGACTCTCCCTGTTCTCTTTAACATTGACAAGTATGTTTTTTTATGGAAAAAAAAATCTAGTAGACTCTCTTCTCCCTCCACCTGAAATGGGTATCAATGCTAACAGATCTCACGTCTTCATGAGCTTCGTGATTACATTTCCTGAAACAGCAGTTGAGGCTAAGGAAAGGTGGAGTAACAGCAGCGTTTCCTTGTGCCTGTAACATCCTGCCCATAAAAGCAGGGAAATAGCTGTTTGGAAAGAAAAAAAGAACAACTTCTGAACTTTGTTGTAAAATCAACACATTCTCCCATATGCTGCTTAAGAACAAAGCCTGTAAGTTTTTTCCCCTTCTCTGGTTTCCTGGTGGCCATTCTCCAGCATGGCAAAATAACTTGTGTTTGGAGTCGGGCCATGCAGTCAGGTTGTAAGCCAGCAAGCCCTTTTCTCCAGGGCAGGCTTAGTGCAGTTCTCCTGACCTTTCCTCAGAAGAACAGTTTTGTTTATCCAGCTTTTCCAGTGGGATACTCATTAACCATGTTTTAAGGCCTTCTGTTCACACCTCCCATGAAAGCCTACTCGTTGTGACCTCCTACTCCTTACTTCTTCTTGCCCTGTGATTCTCTTCACTGCAGACCTGAGCAGTGGTTGTTTGCATAGACTGTAACCTTTTTCTTGCCTTGCTACAAGAACCAAGATTACAAAACCACTTTCCCATACTAATTCTTTTTAGATTGTCCCAGCGTGGATTTCTAAAAATTGAGGCATCCGGGTTCATTTGTGTCCCGGATTTATTTGCGTGTGTATTGTGGAGAAACAAGTTCATACTGAAACTAGGCAGTTGGCTCCTATTCTGCAAGTGTATTTTTGCAGAAAGGGCTGAGTCAGATAAGCTTGTGGCAGGTTTCCATTTTTGTAATGGTAGTAGTGTTTTTTGTCTTTCTCCTTAGAGAACATATGAGTTGTGAAGAAATGTGTCCTTTTTTCAGTCCCACTCTGCTCACAACTGAAGTGTTGGGTAGCCTGTTTAAATGTGCATATGAGTAATAAAAATAGGGTGTAAAAACGTGGGATTAAATCCCCTCAGAAAGCAGATTATCATTACCATACTGATGAGGTTATTCAAGGCATAATCTCACTGCATAAATTGCTGTTTCCTCACAGTGCAGCAATCTGAGGATCGGGTGCCACCTTAGCAATGTGAGCTTGAGATTGCTGGGACACTGTGACACTCGTGGTGTGGGGTGGAATGGCTGGGGTCCAGACACCTCCTGCCTTTACCTACTTCTCAGCTGAGCCCTGTGACTGCATTCATCATCTGCAAGATGAAAATAAGTTAAACCAGGGAGCTGCAGCAGTGTAAAAGACTGCGTCGAGCCCTTTCTTTCTTTTCTTTTCCTTCTTGCTGGAACTGCAGTCGAACCTGAGCTCTGAAGCTTCAGTGAGTTCAAGCTGGAACTTGAGTCAAATTGAACCCAGGTGGGGAAAAGAACCAAAAACAATCTTTTTGTTGCTGCCTTGAGATAGATAGATCATTGACTAGAGGGATGTTTTTATTTTTGCTTCCTCCCAGCATTTGATATCATAAGGCTGGTGATGTTAAGGACGTAAAATCCTATCATTAAGGTTAATGTAAGTTGCAGCATAATAGTACATGGTGGTGGTGTTGAGATGGTCGCCTGCTTTACCTCACCCCCCTTTTTTTTTTCTTGAAATACTGAATTGAATTTTTGCCAGATGATACCTGGCAGCAGTAGGTGAAGCTAATGGTTGTGCTGTGCTTCTTCAGAAATGTCTTTTGGCTACTATCCTATTTTTAATAAAACAAGAGGCTGTACAGAAGGGTGCAGTCACTACACCATTAGTGGTTAATGAAGTATGCCAGGTGATCTAAATTTTCTGGAGTGTAAAGGGAGAAAAATCCTTCACACAGGCTAGTCTGCAGAGATGTCGCCTTTTGTCTGCTTTTTGTGAAATACCTCATTTGGATGCCTCTTTGAAGAGACTAGTAGCTTCTTTGAAGAGACTCCCTTTTAATATTTCTGTGGAAATTGTGTAGACAGTTAATCACACAAGGTACAGTGAGAAAGCTACTATTGGAGTAAAGATATTTCCCATGTGCTATTTAATGAAAACTCTCTGTTAAAAAAAAGAGCTGCAGTCACTGAAAACTTTATCAGGCGTGGGGTTAGTTTTTGTCTCTTACCATCTGATGTGCAGATATAAAGCACCAGTTACGTAGGTTGACTGTAAATGCATGTGAAGGCCTCATCATAATCATATTCAACATACTAAGAAGATGCTTTAGCTTTTTAGTGGCCTACAGGATGTATACTTTAATAAAGACAACAGTGATTGCTTGCCCCTAGATTATTGTGGGATTTTGAGGCCTTTAGAATGAGGACTTCAGTTGTGCTTCCTGAGTTTTGTGGGGTTTCTTAAGAAGTGCATGTGGTAGGAGAGGGCTTTTTCTGTTCAGAAAAGCTTCAAATATGAGATCAGCAGCAGATGAGCCAAGAGAGACCCAGTAGCTTCTTCATTTTTTTAGGGAGCTGTACTCAGCGAGGAGCTCACCCTCACGGTCAGCATGTGCCTGAGAAGACCACAGGTCTGCTTGAACAGCACTGTTTTCATTGCAGCGGCCTTGGTCAGGGAAAGCCGTCTGTCAGGGTTGTGCTATATCAGAAGAGGCAATGTATTGCATCATGCTTCCTAGGTCAAAGTGACTACTGCGCCCTTTATAAGAGCTTGTGTTATTTTTCTTTCAAGTAGGAGAAATCCAAACAGAAGTGATGGGCTTGTTGGGAACATGGCCATGTGCAGACTCTCCATTTCTAACCCGAGCCCTGAAGCTGGGCCTAGGTAGGAAGCTGTTACTTTTTCTTGACACAGTCAGGCTTTGTCAGATGGCTTAAAAAATAATCTGATGACCCAGTCTGTGAACTACCCAGCCAAACCTGGGAGGGGATTGCTTCTCTGAAGGTAAAATGGCACAAAAGCCTGGCCCAGCACCCAGCTCCTGCTCAGAGGAGGCTGATGGCCCAACAGGCCTCAGACTGGAGACTGGGCATGGGGAGAAGATGGCAGATCTCCGTCAGGCTGGATCTTCCCCCACAGTACTTCCCCAGGAGCTGCTGGTTGTTCTCCAGTGCCAGTTTTGATGTACAATGTAGATAGGTGCATTTGAAAACCGGGGGGGTGTCATTGCAAACCTTTTCCTGCCTCCTGTTGGATAGATCCTGCTGGACTTCCTTTCGGGTTCACATGCAGATGCTGTGGGGTAATGACCCAGGGTCCTAACGTTACCTCATTGCCTGATTGCTAGCTGGATGAATAGCTCAGCTTTCAGACAATACTTAACCTTCTTTTCAAGATACACTAATTAGACTTCTATGCAGTATCTTGTATAAGCTCGTTTCCTAACTGCCTGCTGAAAGCTAGATTTTGTTGTACAGGTCTCAGAGAGGCTGGCAATCCATTTTACTTCATTAAACTCCTTAACTGCTTAAATAGTCAGCAATCAACTCACACGCTTTCTGTAGAGAAGACCCGAAGGAAGGAGGTTATTTGATGTTTCTTGCATCTAATTTTAATAGATGTAATTTGCAGAATTGAAGCAGCTGTGAAATGTTACTTAACTCGTGTAATGTATTGCTTTTAAAACGTGTCATAATATGAGAAAAAGAGTGCAAATCTGCATAAAACCTGCTGTGTCTTTGTGGATAGACTTTAATGCCAGCCGTTGGAGACTATTCTTCATACAGTTGGTTTTCACTCTAAACAAATGACCGCCTTTTAAAAACTGGGTTGCGTGCCAGTAGTTAAAGTACAGCCATATAGGGTATGGCAGGCTTTGTAAGTAGGGGTTTTCAGAGGTGAGGTCATGATAAACTTAAATGAAACTTCAGTAATGTTAAAGTCACCAACAAATAGATTTCTTTTGCTGTCCTTTCTTTCACAATGCCTGAATGTTAACTGTGTTTATATTGCCCCTGTTTAAAGGAAAATAATTTGTTAAAATGAATAAAAGGAAGTTAGTTAAAGTTCTTGTTTTCTTTCTCTGCTGATTAAGTGTTCGCCATATAAACATATAAATGTTTACATCAGAGAGGTCAGGCAGGAAAGATAATGCTATGCTTTACCCTTTCATTAGCATGCCAACCCACATAGTGTGGTGGTACTTGGGGAAAAACTGGAAGCAGTGGGAAAGTAACAAGCATTTATTGAGCGGAATGCCTGTACTTTGTAAAATTATGCCAAAACTGTGGTAGTTGCCAGTAGCTCTCTTTGAACATGGTGAAAGTGCCCTGGCAGAGGCACCAAGCTGCATCACAGGTATCTTAGTTAAGGATTTCTGGCAGATCTGTAGTGTTCAGGTTATTAAATAAAGATCACCTATACCTTGGCGCACCTGTCATGAGTTCTGCGTGCAGCTCTGCTCACTGCAGCTCTGCTCACCACATCTCGGGAGAGGCATGGTGGAGCTAGCTGCCCTGCTTAAATGACCGAGAGGTTGGAGCAGCTGTATCAGGAGAGAAGGCTAAGGAGTCTGGGGCACCTCATTTTTGGAGAGAGGGGAAAAAAGTGTATGATTACAGTTTACAAAATCACAAAAATGATGGATAAGCTGATGCGAAACTTGGGTTCACCAGGTCCTATAGTACTAGGATTAAAGGGTACCCAGTATACATAACAGAAGTTTCCTTTTATCTCAACTGAAGTTCGGTTTAAAGCAGATGACAGTCCTTCACACTACAGTTGTGAATTTCTGGAAGTTGTTGCGCAGGAGGTGCAGAGATGGGCAGCATCGGCAGGTTCACAGAGGGTTTGTGCTTTTGCATAGGCAGCAGGTCCATAAATGGAGACTAAAAGCACTCAGAAGGGAGGTACCCTCTGCATTCCTGCTGCAGCAGTTCTGGATGCCAGCAGAGAGGCTGCAGGAAAGGCTCATGTGCTCTCTCGAAATAGCCTTCATTTCTGCTGCCATCGCAGGCGGAATACCAGGCTGGATGGACCCTACACCTGACCCAGGCGGGCGTTTCTGCTGTTGCTGCCTCAGGAAGGCATGGTGCAGGTTGTTCTTACTTGCTCTGTTAGGATAAATTATTTAAGACTCAGGTCAGCAAAGCCTGTGCAAAAAAACAAAAAGTGTTTTGGACTGCTTCCCTGCCCGGTGTGCCACTGAATGGAGGGTGGGAACTGGGTCACACTGAGTGCAGAAAGAAAAAGACACTGAACAGGATACAGAGGTTATTCTGCCTACATCATCCATCCTGTCAGAAAATGCTCCGTTCCCTGCCCCAGAGAACAGTGTCAACCTGTTCAGGAGGACACAAATGTTTCAAGGTGCAACTGCGTGAGAAGGTGCTGAGCTTAGAGCTATGTCTGTTTGCTTTTCGTTTGTTTTTTAGTTCCGGGTGGGGTGTTTTGTTTTAATTTGGCTGTTTTCTCCATGCTTTTCTGGCTGTTGGTGTGTCTGACCATTTGTGGATGGAGAAGACCAGCATCCACCTTGATTCTCAGGCTTCCTCATGAAAGAAGGGCACATCTTCTGAGTATGAATAAGAGAAATTGCTGTTGCTGGCAAAGCTGCTTTGCTCTCAGGAGAGTTAAGATGGGGAAAAAACACAATGTTTGTTTCTAAAACCATGTAATTGCAAGGTTTATTTTCTGTGGGAGTGCTGGCAGGTTGTAGGAAAAGGAGCATTTTTTTCTTGTGAAAGCAGCTATTGAGATAAAAGTAATTTCAGTGTTTTCTTCCCTGTATTCTCTACTAAGCTTCTGTTGTATGATGTATGTTAGTTAAATCATTTCTTAAATGTAAACGGGATGTAAATACTATGCATTAGTTTCATTCTTTTATTACTAAAGGAGATGCAAATATACCTTTTCTTTTTAATGTAGATTTGGCTGCATTTCTCATTTGACAAAAAGCTATTGTGCTTTAATTCAGAAATGATTCCTAGCCATGACTTACAGCAAGATCAGTGCATCTTCATCCATTTGGCTGAATCATGGCTCACTATATGTATGGGATTAATATGATGTGTGAGGACAGGGGATAGGGACTGCTATTGCTTAAAAGTTGGCTTGAGCTGCTGCAGGTGTTCAGTTGTTTAGATTTGTGACAAAACTATTGTGATGTTCCCAGGATAGGTTTACCTTTTGTTCATTCTATTTTCCTTCGTCTATCAGGCCAAAAAGTTAAGAGGAACTTGGTTTCCGATTCCTCAGAGGTACTAAACTTCTAGAAATTTTGTAGAAATAGGAGGTTAGATAGAGGAGAATCAGCTTCTTGTATCACCCTATAAATAAATGTCTATAGCAGCAGTTTGGGGAAGCTGTGCATCTGTCTCAAGACAAGGATCCTGAGGAAAAAGGCTTCAGGGTTTGGGGTATTTTTTTGTTTGTAGAACTGTATCATAGCCTAATTCCATAGCAGCTTTCTAGCTGCTGAGGTTAGAGCTTTCTCTAGGCTTTGGCAGTAACCGTGGGACTTGGACTTTATGAAAGTCCCAGATGTGATGTGATTCTTTCCTGGGACCACAACTTGATTTGCAGTTCATTTTAATTGTAATCTGTGCACTTTTAGTTGTGCTCCTTGAGGATTCGTGCAGAACTGGTCTCTGTAGGCTTTGTGTTGGGTGTAAGTGTAAGAAAGGGAGTGATTCTTCTCCAAACTTCTGTCATGCAATAAATGAGATGTGTGGGGGGTGTGGAGGGGACAAAGAAAAAACACATTTTCTGCCATTTTTGTTGAGAGGAAGCTCAACTGTGAAGAGGCATTGCCTCATGAGTTTTAATGAAAGACCAGCTATTTCCCTTGGGAAAGTGAGAGCACTTGCCTCATTTCCCTCTTGCTGGCAGCTGTTGCTTAGGAATTTCATTCGCGAATGAGCTGCTGCTTTGGTGACCTGAGGAATGGTTTTAATACGAATGTCCATCAGTGTTGTGTGCTGTAAGCATGGGGAAGTACAGCGTGATTTTCCCAGGAAGTTAGCAGCCTGGACTGGTAGTGGTGTTTTGGACCCAAAGACGCCATCCATACGGATTCTGATGTATTCAGCTATCTTCTTGAGATCAGATTTTTATCTTCCACATCTGTGCTGGGCTGAGGAAATACCTGGTAGCCTGAGAAGCAGGGAATGGAAAGAGACCAAGAGCTCTGATGAGGAAAACACACTTCATCGGGCTGGGAGGAGGAAGCGCTGACGACATGGCAGCCATTGCTGAGAGTATCATCTGGCTAAGTGATGGAGGAGCTGCACCTAACTCAGGTTTGGTTTTTGATTTTGACCAGAATAACACGGAAATGTTTGTGCATTGTTTTGTACAGAAGATGCATTTTTTTTTTCACACATAAACTGCTCTGCTGATTGCGCTTCCGCAGTGATTGATACGCACACAGATCTGTGGCTAGGAAACCCATTGCCAGGCCTAACTTTTGCAGAAGGGCAGTTTTGCAATTCCCAACATTCAGATTTTGCAAGGTGTGCGGACTGGGTGTTTTACAGGGGCCTGGGATGCCCCAGGAGCCATGTCGGGGCTGGCAGAGCGTGCCTGCGGGGCACAGGCTGTGGAGGAAATGGCAGCTGTGTCCTGGGCTGGGTGAGCCGCCAGGCGACACGGCCTGGATTCGGCTCTTGCCAGCCCAGGCAGAACAAGACCAGGCCATACATACTTATCTGTAACATCTAAATCTCACCTCTGAAATGCCTTCTCTCCCCTGAGCTTCATTTGAAATGCTTGAGGTCGAAGGAATTGCTTTCGCAGCAGTCCCACACAGAGCGGGTGTGACTTGAGCCACTTCGCGGCCATTTGGGAACAGCGCAACGTGAGTGTGTTGCGAAGCCTGGTGGAGATGAATTTATTACTGCTGTTGCTCTGCTGTTGTTGGATGCCTCAGGGCCTTCTGCAGGTGGTAGGTTTATCTGCTGAGATAGCAAGGTGGAATTTGATCTGCTGAACCTATGCAGAGATATCAGAAGAGGTTTCCTTGTGGTGTGTCTTGTTATGGTGTGACACGTAAGTGAGGAAGTAAGAGTCCTTGAGTTTGCCAAGTCCTTCCCCACCCACCTATAGGCACACTGGTAAAGGATTTGTTTGTTTTAACTCAAGACGTGGCTAGACAGCTGTGTGGCAACAGCTAAATGCCACAGAGCCACTGGGAACAATTCAGCTCTGTGAAAAACTGCATACCATCTCACCAACATGCTTTACTGGCATGTTGGTTAAGTGTAATTAGGAAAAATTAAAATACACAGGTGCCTCAGATCTGTGTGTGGTATTGGATGATAACCACTGCGCACAGCTGACCCAGTGAATCATAGCGGTCCAAGGCTTTGTGTCTGTGACGGGCTCGGTGAGGTGTGCCTCTGTGGGCTTTCTCCTGATGGCAGCCCTGTGGGGCTTACTAATGTGACTCAGTCCATGTGGCAGCAGGGTGATTCTTCGTGTGTCTGGCAGATGAGGAGGTCTCTTTGCTTGGTTCAAGCACATCCACCCCCTCATGCACAGCGGGAGCACCAGAGCTTTTGTTTGGGAGTGGGAGCCTATCTTGAGGCTCATTCATGAAGACCTCGGGCTTAGGTTTCCTGTTGCAATTAAAGGCGTGTTTCCTTTTCTGGGACTGATGTCCTCACTGCTCACACTCTCTGGCCTTGATCAAGGGTGGTGGATTGGGGTGAAAGTGATTACTGAAGTAAACAGGGTCTCTGTTTCTTGTGTGTAATGTTTTTTCTTGAAAGGATTTGAGCCTATTCTTTAATGTTTTAATCCCCAGTAGTCTCTTTTTTTTTTTTTTTTTTTTTATTCAGTCCATAGTTTTGCATAATGTACATTCTGTTAAGATTAGTTGAGGCACAGACTCTGGTGGCTCAGGAAAATGAGTTACAGCGATGTTTGTTGCCAGTGTACTACAGAGTGAAGTTCTCTCAGCTTTTGCGTAAACAGGGCTTTATATTTTCTGTGTGCTGAATTAAACTTTGCCAAAATCGCCTGGACTTCAGTGTCGATGCAAGGAGCCAGGAACTGCAGTGGCACGTTCAAGCAGGGAATGGTATGCAGCTCCGTGAGGGAACCGTGCATCCCCCGGTGCCGCCAGGCACTGTGCGGCCCTGTAGGGAGCCACCCCTGGGGAGACGGGCTCCTCTTTCTCTCCCTGTGTTCCCGTCTGTTTTTATTTATTTTTTATTTTCCCCCTCCATCTCCCTTCTACTTTTGCAACGTAGACAGGTCGTTTACTTGCTGTGAGTCTTGGGAGTTTCTCCTGTCTCCATTAAAGGCAATACCTTCTTTGTGTCATCTCCAGTTGTAAGTCCTTGCTGACAGATTCAGCCTTTGAAGTTGCCCAGAAATTAATGTGATGATGTTACTGAAACAAAGGTTGAGCTTTAAGCAAAGGAGAGGTGAGGAGCAGTCTGTTTCCTGGTTAGTGTTTTCTCATGATGGTGCTGCTGTGAGTGACTGCAGTAATCACGATGACAGCTCTGACAGGGTGGAGGAGAGATACCTGCTTGAACAATCACCAGTGAAACAATGACAAATACTAAAGATGAGGTGTCCATTATTGGAAACTCAATATCAAAAGTGTTAGGAGATTGGAGAGGTGTGAACTCCACAACATGCTCGTCTGACAGAAGAAGTAGCCTTGGCTGGCATCTATGGTTAGGGGCTCGTCTGCAGCTTCAGAGGCCGGGAACTTTCTGAATTCATCTTTGGGTTTGTGAAAGCAGTCAGACAGATGGTAAAAGCTCTGTTGAGTTTGTGTGCCCAGTCCTGTAAGAATGTGGCCCAATCTTACAACAGTGTTTGAAGACAGCATTGAGAACACCTATACATCCAGACTTTGACTATGAGTCATTGCTTTTGGTACTCATTTTGAGCATTAAAAAAACAAAAATGTGTACTTTGATGTCAGAGGAAAAAAAATGAAAACAACAAAAACCACACTTACAAACAGTTTTGTTTTTTATCTACTCATTTACTCCCAAATTGAACACTACAAAGCTGTAAGAGCCCCTGAGGAGATGAAGAGAGAAGTTGAGATGAAGTTGTATTTGTAATAATTATGGCAGTTTGGGGGAAGGGGAAAGATGACAAATAGAAGGGTAAGAGAGATTAATTTCTCTAGTGGGACTGAAGACTTGGATTCTGAAACCACTTAGTAATTTGCTGTTTTGTAATAGATTAGGTGGGGTTTGGCGACTGTGCAAGATGCTACACATGCTTAGTAAGAGCAGCACTTAAGGAGCGAATAGGAGAGCTGGCTGGCTGTGTTCCTTTTTGCCTCGGTGTCCTGATCTGTGAAATAAAGGTGTGTTCTCCGTGTTTCGCAGGAAATCAGCATTCGAGTCCAGATCAGAATTCAAGGTTTCTGGCTCCCGGCTCTGCACTCAGGCCACGCCTTTCTTTTTATAGCTATGGGAAAAAGTCAGCTCCAGTGTGTCATTTAGTAAAACACCATATAGGAAAAGCAACCCTAAGCCCACAGGAGCTAAAACTAGCCACTTTTAAATTAGGAGATGGAAAGATGTCTTGCACAGTCTTTCCGGGAAACAGCAGCCTTCAGCTCCCCACCAGCTGTGGTCATGGCTGGGGTGGCTCCTGTGTGAATTGTCCTAAAGATGTGGTACGGGGCTGGGCACGGCAGGCAGGGACCTCCTCTCCTAGGATGAGCTCCAGGAGGATGCGCTGCTGAGGACTGACCGTGTCGCTGCCGCTTAGCCCCTCGTTGGTGCCATGAACGCGTATCGCTGTGTTTGGCCCTGCCCTGAAAGCTTTGAGCCGCTGCTTCCCCCTGTCCGAGCGATGTCTTGGGTCGTTAAAGCTGGGAGCTGAACCTCTTCCATACTATATATGGCCGTGGTGCTCATGGTGGAAATCGGAGTGTATTTATAACGCTGGTTTGCTGCGGCGACGTGGATTGGGAACAAATGTTTGTTTGGATAAAATCCAGCTCCAGGGACTGGTTTTACTGCTGCATGTAAAATCCGTAGCAAGCTCATAAAAGCAGCAGTCGAAAATCGAGCGGGGCCTTCCCCATGGAAAAACCATGAATTTGGTGTAACGTGATACAGCTAGAGAGTTACTCACGATGGCTCACGTAGTAGTCAGCGGCCCTGTGTGTAGTGTGCGGTCTGTCAGGCTGGAATGCGGGGATGCTCCTGCATTGTTGGCACACTTGGGGATTGCTGGTGTTACTTGTCAGTACGTGCTGCTATTTTTGTATGTATTCTTCTGTTTGCTTAGAAATACCCGTCTGTGCCCTGAGTAATATCTGGTGAAAAATTGCAACTGTTTTCTTAACAATATTGCATAGCATTGACATGAGCAAATCAGGCCATAAAGTGAACTGAGCTGTTTTACATACTGCTGATAAATATTTGAATGAGAATAGTTGGCAAAAAAAATGACCCAAGTGTCTTTGGGTGTGTTGATTTAACTGTCTCTATTCAGTTCAAGTGCCTAACTCAATTTGCCTAACTTGTTAATACTTTCTTTTGCTGTATGGATAATTAATATCCATTGAGCCTCTGTGAAGTAATTATTACTTGGACTGAGAACGCTCTTATCCAAAGTCATAAAAGAATTGTTGTTTGCTTTGTTTTCTAAAACTGCTCTTTCTCTTGTTGTTGCAGGATGTTCAGAAGGAGAGAGAACCTCATGTTTATCTCAGTAAAGAAGAAGTTAAAGAGAAAATACAAAGCTATAATTCATCTGTCACTGATAAATTAAAGATGACCTTGGTAAGTTTTGCATATGATGACTGTAACTTATGTTAGGAGCAACTGTGTGGTAACTTTGTAGTGAATTATGAATCACTTTATTCTTAGCATCTCACATATGAAACTGTCTCTGGTTTAATGACTTTGTAGTAGGCTCTTCCTTAAATCTGGAAATTAAATCTTCCATCTGGAATATTTTTATCCACGTAGCTTCTTTATATGGACTGAAACAAATACAGATGTAATTTAAAATGTTTTAAAGATAAATTCTAATTCAACACTAAGATGTCCATTTGTCAGATGAAAACCCTTCTGCTGGTAAACGTGAAGGTATTCATCCTGTTTGGGTTCATAAATGTTTGTCAAGTATTTCTTTCATAAAGATGCTTCAATAGTGAGAAAAGTTAAAACATGCCATGTTTATTATAGATTTAATATTCAGAGCAGTTACGTGGGTTTTCAGCATTTGGAGACTTCCTCCCACAATCCCCTCCATACACATAATGCAGACAATAAAATCCATATAGATTTGTAATTTCCAAGGACTGTGGACCAGGTCTGAGACTCAGTCTGACCTACTCCAGACCATACTAATATTCTAGGCATCTACCTGCCTGTCTAGATTTTTCTGATATATTATGTATTCCTCTGGGTGTACAGTACATGTGAGCTTAGAAATTGTACTATATCCCAAACCATATAGGCACGAGAATCTGCTAAAAGGCTTTTATGTATTTCCATGTGCCTAAATCCAGGTTGGTTGCAGCTCTCTAGCACAGTAATGTTTGATCAATTTCAATATTTTCTTACAGAAGCAATCAATACATAATTTGTAATGTTGATTAGAATAATGTTTATTCTAATTGTTTTTGAATTGAAAGAAGATTTGAGTATCTAAATACTGTAGGCTAATTTGCAGCTGAAATGTGGGGAGATAACTTCTGCATTTGTGCATAAAATGTATAGTTAGTTAGTTAGTTGTAGAGGCGTGTTACTGGTCTTTTTTCACTTCATAGTTCTTTCCTAATGTGAAAACTCACCACTAGTTCATAGTACCTTTTGCTTGGTGAGATCCTGATAGCCTTAGTATTTGGTTGTTATTTTTAAGGCAGGAATTGTTATTCAGCAGAAATACCAGAAAGAGTAAATATCAGAAATACTGAACCAATGTCTTTCCTAGGAAATGTCAAATATTATTACAATGGCATTTAAATTCTGTTCTCTGTAACCACTTCTGCCTGCCTTCTCCAGTATGCCACAGTTGGTCATTACTAATTTTAACTTCACAATGCTTTCTTCCTGTTGCAGAACTCAAATGGGATTTACACTGGCTTCATCAAAGTTCAGATGGAACTATGCAGACCGATCACTGTGCAGTCTTCCCCCAGCCAGGGGAGGTGTGCTCACAGCAATAACGAAACTGCTTTTTGCTTGCCGAACGACTGTGTGAATACACTTCACATCAGCAGCACCAATACTGTTCGTGAAGTTATTGAGGCCTTGCTCAAAAAGTTTTTCGTGACCGACAACCCCGCGAAATTTGCACTTTACAAACGCTGTCACAAGGAAGACCAAGGTACAAATTAGACGTGGTATTTCGGTGGCAAAGTGGTTTGGGGGGCAGCTGTGTTATAGGAAGACTTGAAATGAGCAGGGTGGAAGAAAGATGATGGGAGGTGACAGCCTTGCTCTCTCTTATCTTCTTTTCTTGTGAAAAGTAGCATGCATAAGAGCGTAAATGATTTGGGGATAGTTCACAAAAGACAGGAGAACCCACTGAACCATCTACACAGATCCCCTCTGCTATTCAGTCTGTTATATTTAATTTAAGATGCCCCTTATCAGGCCTTAAATTTCAGTTGGACTGAAACACTGCAGATTCGTGAGATTAAATTATGGGACAGATTTTTTTAAAGAGAAACCACGGTGTCAGCAATACCTGCAGTCCCTGCGTTAGCAGACAGCTGTTGGAGTGGTGACCATCATGGGCTGTGTATTATTTTCAGATGTGGTTCTTGGTTCACGTGGCTCTGTCTGTGCGTGACTACTGCTAAAGTTTGGTGTTTATTGTGCTTGGAAATACCAGAATATGCTAAAGGTATCTTTAGTGAAAAGGGCGTTTTGCCAACATTGTGTTTGTGCACTTAGGAATCTGCCTCCTTCTGTGTACACTGACAGTGTTGCAGGAGCTCAGATGTTTCTGGCTGTCTGAAAAAAGTTTCAGAATGGTGACACCACAGCTGTGATGTTTTCAGTATTTATTTATAGCAACAGAGCTGTGTTGGATTTTTCTTTTCCTTCCCCCAACCCCCACATGTATTCAGATTCTGTGTTGACTGGAAGCCACTTCATTCATATTCAAACCCAGTCCTGCACATTTAGCATCCCTAAAACTCATTTGTTCAAAACCAGTTTGTAAAATGTGGAGATTTATAGCTACATATGCGTATCTCTGAAAATGTCTAACATTGGCTAGTATTAACCATTCAAAACACTTCATTACTTCTAAAAATGACTAATGTTCATAATTTCTTCTCTTGCAGTTTATACATGCAAGCTGTCAGACCGAGAACATCCCCTCTACCTGCGTTTGGTGGCAGGCCCCAGGACGGAAATGCTTAGTTTTGTTCTACGTGAGCATGAAACTGGAGAAGTTATGGTATGTTACACTCATGCTTTTGTTTGTTTGTTTAACTTCACAAGTGAAGTTAAAGCTCCTCTTTGATCTGTGCTGACATGTTGATCCATTTTTTTTGGAAGCATTTTTTTTTCTTGTGATACTTATTTTGTGCTTTTTGTAAACATTTAGTCTGCAGTTAGCTTGACCTCCTGTTACTTGCAGAACAAAGAAAAAGTTTAAAAGAGTAAAATGTCTTCAGAATTTGTAGGACTTGCAAGAAGGGTGCCTGATGCTGCTTCAGTGTTGAAATGGTTTTGAGAGTCTGAGGTTTTGTTTAAAAATGCTGTATATATAAATGGTTTGTGTATTTCCTGTTCATCTCATCTGTTTTTTTCTCTTCTCTTTGTACAGTGGGAAGCTTTTAGTCTTCCTGAACTGCAAAACTTCTTGCGTATACTGGACAAAGAGGAAAACGAGCAACTTCAAATCCTGAAGAAGCGTTATGCAGCTTACAGAGACAAACTTGAAGAAGCCCTTGGTGGGGTGTGGAAACCTGGTTAAAAGGGGGCCAAAGAACACTCAGGAAAAACGCACGCTACCAAATGTCAGTATAGCATGCCAAACCCAATGTACAAAAGAGCAGCAAGGAGTAGTTTTCTTTATTCAGAAGACTGTTTTGTGATGCCAGGGTACCTGAACTTTGCTATAGACTTAGTTCCATAAGCCAGGTCACTTAAAATCTTGCACCCGCAAGTGTAAGGGATTCTGCATGTTTGTACATCAGTTTGCAACCCTCTGTGTGCCTAGAGAGTTTTCCAAGTTATCTTGGTGCAAGCTGTGAAACTGTAATCAATTTTCTAGGATGCTATGAAATAAGATTATTTTTTTTTCTTCTTTGCTTTAATGGTAGCTTTTCAAGTAAGGAGGTGCAAATTAATTGGTAAAAAAAAAAAAAAAAGGAATGAAACTGTCTGGAAAAGAATTAGTTGGAGCACTATCTTTGAGATGAAATTGATTTGCACTACCTTTCTGTTTTCAAATAGTTACTGTATAATTTGTGAGGAAACTGTTAGAGATGGAGGGCATATGAAATCTTTTGTTTTGTTCTGTGAATTTGTGGAAGGCTTTAAATTAGTCTTCCTGGAGAAGGTAAAGAGAATGTTGAGAAGAGGGTAAGAGTTGAGGAAGGAACAGTGTAGTAGCTGATGGAGGAGGACCGGTTTTAAATAGAAATAGTATTTATACAGAGGAAAGTTAAAATACTAATTCTACAAGAATAAAGTTTTAGGATGTTATAATATTGTGAATAAGTTTTAGGATTTTTTAATTACATAAATCCACACTGGAAAAGAAATAAAGATAATAGAATTACTGGGAAGGAATGAGAGGCGAAAGCTGAATAAGAATAGAAATGGAGCTGCACATACAGGTCACTATTGGAGAAGCTGCTTCCATAAATGTATGATGGGGGGTTGAAAAGTGCAGCAAAGCTAACAAGTGGCAGCTTACTTGAATTCTAAAATGTGGACAACGTCTCCGATAACTCTGTGAGAAAAGCCCAGCTAGTGAGCGTTCAGATCCAAGCTGTAACTGCAGATGCATTTGGTCTTATTGTAAGTCAGATCTTTCCTCTGGCTCAGCAATCCCTTTTTAGGCTGGATACTTTTAAATTGTCATATCTGAAAGACAAAAATAGCTTCCTCTGCTTCCTTGTTTGTTAAAGGCTCAGTTGGGCAAAGAAAGTAGAATTTCTTATTCATGTTTCCAGTATAAAATGAAATTAAAATTTATCATCAGTGTTGGTGACTGAGCATGGTAACTCCTGCTTTTAGCAATTCAGAAAGTTTTTTTCCTAAGTTTTTAAAATTCTTAATTGAACAACTGATTACCAAATTCTGTAGACTGCTGATTTACTTGATTTAAAAGTAGGAAAAATGTAGCAAGAAAACATTTTAATGTAAATAAAATTGTTTTTCTTTCAGAGTTATTTATCTAAAAAGCACGTTCGAAAGAAACCAAAGAAGTGGGTGTGCAATAGAAGCATGAGGCAGGTTTGAGTAACCAGTACTTTAGTCATTACCAAGCCGAGAGGAAATGAGTTATATATTGGGGGTTGGGGTGGGAGGGAAGTGCTAAAGATTTAAGAGCAGCAGAAGTTGGTGGTGTGTTTTTTTTTTTTTCCTCCACTCTTAGGACGTTAATTTTAAATTCCCAAGGAATTGTTAAAACTTTGGTGACATCTAATGGATACTATGTGAAACTCCAAGCTTCTGTTCACCACCTTAATTTGATGTAATTGTGCCTTTGTTTCCTTTCCTTAGACTTTTTTAAAACTCTTCACAGGTTGATTTTTTTGGTTAAAAAAAAATAAAATTAGAAAAAAAAATGCAAGCTTAATGAGACAATCATAATGTTTTAAAGTGTTAAGAGAAATTAAAAGTAGGACTAACTATAAAGTATATGTAAGGCATATCTTGTTTGTTTTTTAATTTCACATGTAACATTGTAGTGCATGTGTGACTTAGTAACATTATCCTCAAGTGAGACACTTTATAATGGTTCAGGGAATGCTTTTATGTTTTGTTACTTTTTTTTTTTTTTTTAATTTTATTTTTCTGTGAATGCAGCATGTTGATGGGTATTCTGTTAACATCTACTTATTTATATGCCTGCCCATAGCTATGTAATCATTACATAATCGCTGTTAATGTTGAACCATTTGTTGCTTAGATTTAAACACTGTTTGAGTCTAAAAGTGGAGTATAAAAATATGTGAATTTTGTTTTTACTTGAACTGAACTATCAGTCTTTTAAGTAGGCACATCTGCATTTACTTTAGCCAAAAACCTCAATCAGTGTTGTATGCACTACAAGTTTCAAATTGGGGGAAGAGAGGCAGGAACCAAAACAAACTTACTATATTTTAATTTTGTCTTAGTCCACGGTTAATTATTGTAAGATGTCGTGTGTGGGGTTAATTATTATTATTTTTTTTACACACTGGCAATTACAGCAGCTTTAATTTAAAAGAAACGGTCATGCCTGGCCAGTTTTTCTCTTTTTAATTTTAGCATCAAATTAAACTGTCAAAACTTGTGTTGCAGAACTGTTTTCATTTCAGTATATGATGGTACCAGAATGATTAGATGATGGGGGAACGGAGGGGCGTATTTGGGGGGTTGGGGGTGGGGGACAAAGGGGGATTGCAGGGAAACATTAAAATGTATGTCTTTAAAAACAAGCAAACGTTATTTATAATTTTGACAAGCTTAGTTTTATTTTTATAGGGAAGTTTTTATTCCCCTAAAATTTATTACTGAAATGGCAATTGATGGTTCCATTATTAAAGTTGAAGTTGGCAATACTTAGCTACGTGGTATGTGTTTATTTTCCCATTACCTGGAGTTCATGGTGTGATACCTGAAGTCTGGATGAGACTCCCTTGTTGCTGGCAATCATGCTAAAGAGACGCAGCTCACTGCAAGCATCAATTAAGTTTGTCTGGAACAACAGGTAAATTTCAGTGTCTGTGTATGCACGTGTCCCAGTCATACTTGTGCATGGAGGTACGTGGCTGTGTTTTCATTTTGGCTTCTGTTTTTGGTAAAGAATACGGGAAAAACTAAACCAACAGATTTTTTTCCAAGTACAGCAAGAAAAAGTAAGTAGACTCCCACAATGGCTGCCTCATGTTAGCCTTCTCAAGAGTGGGTGTCTGGTGGTTGTTAAGAACCTACTATTTAAATTCCTGTCAGTCAGTAAAGAATACATGGAACTGGCACACACATTGAAATTCAGCTTTTTTTTTTTTTTTTTCTACTGAAGAACTGACTCAACACGAATAATAGAAATATTTCCACCTCCATTTTCTTAAAAATCCGTAGGAGATGCTAATTCTAATGAGATGCTTCTCTGCTGTTTTTACAGTTTGTCTTCCTAGTCAGGAAATTGCAGTGCTTGTCAGACTTAGTTTTGTTAGCCAGACTTTTTTGATAAGTCTGTGAGGAATTTGTGTGTCTGAGATGCTATTTTTAATATCTGGCTAAAACTTGAGTGTCAATCTTAAAGCCCCAAATAAACTGAATGATAAGTGAGTGTATTTGTAAGAGACCCTGCCTTGGAGGATCCGTGGGTGGGTGGGCATTTTAATGTGATACTGTCCCTCTCCTGACACATTCCTTGGGCAGATGCCTGGGAGTCGGAAGTGGCAACCAACTTATATCCTGCCTTGTCCTTTGGAGGAGGTTCTTGGGGAGTCAAAAGACCTCTCACACACACACCAGGAGACCCGTGAGACTGTGGGCCATAGCAGATCGATATTGGTGGAAGAGGTGAAGGCCTGCAACAAACAGGAAAGCCTATCCTCAGGAGCAGAGACCATCCTAGAGCTCCCCAGCTGGAGCCAAGGGCAGTGTCGATAAGAAATGGGCTGTGGAGATGTTCAAAGAGGTGCCAGTGTCTCCATGTCTCTGTCTCCTGTGCCATGCCTGCAGTGGAAGCTCAAGGACTTTTGTTCATTAGGTAATCTGTGGGTATTCAGCCTTGTGCACAACATCACATACTTGGAAAGGCTCCAGACACGATGCTCCATCAGGAAGGAGCTGCCACTCATCAGCCATCCATGTGTGTTCAACAAAAGGGCAGTGTTGGTGTCCTCTCCCTGGTTTACTGCTTCTGCCCCCAGTATCTGCCATCAGGAGGAGCTGTGTCTTCTTGCTTCTCCATCTGTGACTAGTCAGCGTGGTACGTGTGCTGTGGAAAGGAGGAGGATCGCACAAGTACGTGAGCCTGATGGCACTGCTGTGGGATGGCTGTGCGCTGTGATGCTCATCTGGCTCCTCCGGAGTTTTTGTTAGTGCCCAAGGCAAAAACAGCTCCCCTTTGACCATGGTGTGAATCCAAAATAGATGAAGATCAGACCATGTTCCTGGCTGCCTGGAGAACCTCTGGTGCAGTGTAGGAGAGGTGAGTGTAGGAGCCGGAGAGAGGGGGTTGCAGGGTGAGTGTGTATGTGCTATACCCGCGGTGGTTAAGGTGCTCCCAAGGGTACAGAGCTTGTGAAGCTGCCTCAGCACTCCGAGTTGGCTGACAAGAAAGTCGGGGTGAATTAAAGCAGTGTTGGAGGTGCTGTCACTGTCAGAAATAAAAACAAATCACCATCTGGCCGGCTCTTACCCTTCTTAAGCGATGTTCCGGTAATAGATTTCTGGAAGACCAGCTAGATTTGCTGATTACCTCACTGTTTTTTTAACCTCCATTAACAGGCTCCCTCTGCTGTTCATGACGCCTTGGTGCTGTGGCATCGCCATCCTTGACAAAGGCCTCTTCAGCCATGGACGAGGATGCTCGCAGCCCCCCAGTCCCTTTCATGCAACCAAGTGTGTTGGCAATGTCACCTTGTGGGCCTTGGGGCTCTCTGTGTGAATTTCAGGCTTGCTCCAGCTTACTGACAGTTCTCATGGTGGGCTGGATGTGGTCTCAGCACGGTCATGCAGCAGAGACTAAACTGCTCTGGCTTTGTCCTTACATACTTTTTGTAACCATGGAAGTCCCCAAATGCTCAGAGGCCATCAGCCACCTCTCACACCCTGGCCAAGTGACACAGCGTGCGTGTCACAAGCCTTGTCTAGACCAGCAGTGCCCAAGGCCAACCCAGGCTCTTCCACAGACCAGCCCAGTAATTTCCAACCTGCTTGGCCACGACAGCACCCATGTGGCATGCTCATGGCACTCGGTGACACTTCATAACCGTGTAATGCATCACCTTGGTGGTGATGGAGCCTTCCAGGGGCTCTTTCTGGCAGGCACAGTTACAGGCATGCAGTTGTGTGAGAAATGAGTAGGGTTTCTGTGGTGCTGTGGTCACACCGTGGCGCAGGGCCTCCATCTACAGTCACAGCATCAGCCTGACCAACCCACATCCAGGTTCCTGGCTGGGACTACTGGCACGTGAGGTTGGTGTGGGTGGTCAGGTGGATACACTGGTTCTTTCTACCCCACTGCTGGGTTTGGGACGTGTTGGGTCTCATGTGTTCATGTTAAGGTTTGAGGTTACTAACTTCTGTGGGTTCACCTCATTACTGCAAAGCACATAAACATCTGGGTCAGTGTGCCAGATTTCCCACTGCAAGGGTTACTGTTGTCTGACACGTTGCTTTCCAAGTTGCTGGTGTTGAATTCTCACCTGATCTATGTGCCACACCAAGGTGCTCAAGTCGTCCTGCTGGTGTTGGTTCATCACAGGTGATGGTTCAAAACCTCTGTCTAGTAGGTTATCAGTAGGAGCCTGACATGGGTTCAGCATTTGTATGGCCTCCCACAAGTTCCTTCCCCAGTGAGCATTATAGTTTTGCCACATGAGTTGTTGTTTAGCATTTCATCTTTCTACTACCCTATTACTCTGATGTCAATAGGGTAAGTGGAAAGTCCACTAAACTCCATGGTTAACACCGTTCCTATACTATTTATTTAAAAAAAAAAGTGACCCGTTATCTGACTACCTCTTGTGGCCCTGGGTGCATTGCAAACCATGGGATTAATTCTACTGTAGATGCCAATCTGGATGTGGTACACGTTGGGTAAACATTACCCAAACCACTCACTATTTCAACTCCAATCATAAGGAATCCGTTCTTCAGAGGTATGTGTCACGGGCCCAATACTGAGTACCTCAAAGGACTTTCCCTTCCCTAAGGTTTGCTTGTGGTTGACTTTTGACAAGATAATCCTTCTTTTTCATTACAAAATCCACAAGTGGTCACCAGTTGGACTGCCTGTTGTTTAGTAATTGGCCTGCCTCCTCCTGCTGCATGCTGATACAGGGCACATGTGCTGGTGTGTCCCAACCGTCCATACAGTCATTTGCCTAATTATTGCCTCCCTCTGCAACAACTTCTAGGGGAGATACCGAGCTGTAGAAAGGAGATAACAAACTAACCCCTATGGGCAGACAGAGCCAATGAGCTCCACCTCACCCCACCTGATCATTAACATCGGGTCCAAGGATATTGTTTGATAACACGAGGAAAAATATCACCAGTCCCTTGTGGACTTGTGCATTGTGCTGGGGTGCACCATGCATCCTGTTCCTGGGGTGAGAAATGATCAGACAAACATCTCCGGGTTGTTGCAGCTGCTCACTCTACTACTGCTCAGGCTGTGACTAACACACCCCATCTTGAGTGATGTTCTGCAGAGCTAAGAGGTCATACTCTGAATCACTGTTTGCCATTGTGCAAGCTGGAATTAGAAGTGTTTTCAGTTGTTGTAACATAGGATGGGAGGGGACATAGCTCAGTGCTTCTCATTGAAGCAACCATTCCTGTCACGTCTTCTCAAAGCTGGTCCTTCCCACTTTTCTCAAAGGTGTTACTTTAAATAGTCTTTATATTACACTTTTTTGATCTCCACTGCTTTCTCTACAGCTTTCGGAAAGCGTAGTGTTTGTGACTGGAGTTTTGCATTGCGGATGCCCCCTCCCTGGAAGTGTTCAAGGCCAGGCTGGATGGGACCTTGAGCAGCCTGACCTAGAGGTCCCTTCCAACCCAAGCCATTCTATCTTTCGATATTTTAAATATGAGGACTAATCCTGCAAATGCTCCGTGTTGCCAAATCTAACCTCTTTCATGGTGCTGTATAAAATGCTGCTTTGGTTATATTTGTGTGTGTTAATCCTACCATGGATCTTCCCCGAATTTTGGGATGGTTTTGGATTCAGTCAGGTGAAATCTTACAGTATAGCCAAGATTGTAGTGATGTTGCTAGATTTAGGTAAATGCTCATTTCCTTATGAACAAGGTGGGATGTTATGGGTAACTAGAGTGTTCTGTTTTGCCTTGAGTTTGCTACAAGTACCCATGAGACAAATCTAGTGCAAAGCTCACTTGCACTAGCTATATAAACCTAAATATAACATCATAGCCTAGCGCGTAGCATGATAAAAAATAGCAGTACCAGGCTAAGATTTCTCTCCTTAAATACAGAATCTGGTATGTGATCAGAGATACCAGCTGTTTCCAACATGCCCAGGGAGGCATTAGTGCACCAGCAGATTTGATGACAGAAGTTCAGCCTTTTTTTTTTTTTTTTTTTTTTTTTTTTTTTTTTTTTTTTTTTTCCCAGGCAAAATTATTGTATTGAACAGTGGCTCTCTCCATTGGGATAAACAGGTGCTTTCTGTATGCCAGTAATCCTAGACAATTCTTTTAATCTAGCTCTGACAGCCGATACCTTGAGAATCTCTCCTCTCTGCTCATAACATTTTTCTGTATCTGTGAGCGAGCAGATGCCAGACATTTTTGCATCTGTTTATATACTTTGGTATACGTGCTCATTGGACAAAGTTAGAGCTGGTGTTTTTTACTAATGTTGGGACAAGAAGGTAGCATAACTCTTATGGAGTATCTTTTAATGCCTGCTGCCAAGTAACAATGCAGTTTTAAACACGAACAAGGCTCGTCTGAAAAAGCAGGTCACATTTAAAGAAAATAATGTCTACCTCAGTTCAGCCTGTGTGAATTAAGGAGAAATCAGAGGAATGTTCCCAGTGCTATTTTGCAGCCTGGGCTCACCAGAAGGGAGCAGGATGCACCTGCGCTGTTTTTGGAAGGAGTGGCCTCATCCCTGCTGGTGTTTCTCCTTTGATACTCTACAGTAGTCGGATATCAAACAGAAGTTTTTGGAGTTACAATACAACATCATAAGATCTTCAGATTTTCTGCAATGTTTTTGCCTTGTTAATTTATAGACACTACAAGCAGAGGACAAAGCAGCTGCTAAGCAGTCAAGAGTGTCCAGCCCTTTAGTGCAAACTCACATATTTTGGTATTATTATGGTAGTTAAAGGGGGGGGGGGGGAAAGCAAAAAGAAGAACATCACAACTTATTTATTTATTTATTTATTTATTTATTTATTTTTCCTTAAGATTTTAATGTCCTAGGAGAAGGGTTATTTTCTTGTCTCGAATCAGTCGTTATGATGATTTTCTTTTATCTCCTGCCTATTCTGGCCAGCTGATAATGTTGCAGGACCCAAGGAGAAAAACAGTGATTGTGGGAGCTTTGTTAATGTTTTCACTGAATTTAATCGATAGCAGGAGAACATCTCTGTGGATGTGCAGTTCTGTCCTTGATGCCTTAGGTCACTGCTAACGCAGAAAAGTCTGAAGATAAGTTTTACATGTACCGTGTTTATTTAAAACAAACATGTGAGCAACTCGTATTTGTGCTAATCTCCAATTTGTTATTGCTCTTTCTGCTTTGTGAAAATATAAAAATATATAAAAAGTAAGCTGTATGTTTTATTTGCCTCAGTCCCTTTCAAAAATTTAAAGAATTCTCAAAGATTTCTCATATTTATTTATTTTTAATCATTTGAAAATGATTGGCTGTGTGGAAATTAAAAGGCCCAAAATGAGACCAAAAAGATTGATCCGTTCAGAATGAGACCAGGGCTCAGCTGTTAACTTCTGGCAGCTGCCAGACGGTCGGTCAGCTCATGTTACTGATGTGCTGCTGTCCCCTGCTCAGCGAAGGGCCACGATGGGGGAAAATACGTGACGTGGGGCAGAGGGCATTGGGTCAGAAAAGTGCAGGGTGTCAAGCTTCACTAACTTCATTGCTCTCAGGGGAAAAAAAAAAAAAAGAAAAATCATTCACTACAAAAACACTAAGCACCATGTGCCTGGCTTCTGTATTTCTAGCTGAGGACTGCTCTCATGGGATCTGGGGAATTGGGTCCCGCAGCTGAGGCGAAGCAGTTGGCTAAATCTTTCCTTAAAGCAGTTTTCTCCGATCTATTTCTTGGGGATATAAATGAAGCAGCAGGTAATCCTTATTGTTTTACTGAGTCAGTAATCCTACCAGGTCCTCAGCCACCTTTAAAGTTGTTTGGAAATGGAGTAGTGCTGAATATTGCTGAAGGTTGGGAGCAAATTGTTTCCTATGGAACTGAAGGAACAGAGATGACTGCACAGACACTATACTGTCAGTTCCATTGCAAGTCACTTTTAGAGACTATTTAGGGATGCTTTTAAGGATCTGATTTATTCAAGGTGAATAGTTTAGTGCTTTTCAGCCTTTGCATTTCAGGATCTTTGACTGCTCAATCTCCTGGTTTTACACGTCTTCCTACGTGTGTGTCGGGACCTCCAGACCATGAACCAACATGTGGCTGGCCCCATGGAGCCTGAATGGATTGGGATGGTAACATGATTGTGGTGGATCCTTAATTTGGCCTGTAGAAAGTCAGTCCAGGGACAGGAGACAAAACACTCCTGCTATCAAGGGAAAAAAGTGATGCAACAGTCAACAGGAAATAGATTGAGCTTGGGTTTGGTCTGCATGATTATATATATACATAATAGATATATTATCCTGTCCATTTTTGTGCCGGCAGCACCACGTGCCATGTTGCAGGGCAGACGAGCACCTTAACACAGCCTGGCGAGACCCTGCGGCCTTGGGCTGAAGTGAGCTCAGGGTGTGACTGCCCAAAGAAACTGTTGTGTCTGGATCCTTACAACGTGGTGCTCTCTGTGTGGTATCGTCCTACCAGCGTGCTCTTGTGCTGCAGTAAGAGCGTGGCAGCAAACTGTGGGTGTGCCTGAAGGCATCTTTGCTGTTTAGTCATGCCCTTTGAATAAAAGTTTATCTGGAACGGACTGGCTGTAAAGCTGAAATTCAGTGAAGTCCCAGGCATAAAGTGCACACTGAGTCTTCTTTACTTACAGAGAGTTCTGGATAAAATTAAGCAAGAAAAGCCACATGAAGGGAAATAAATTTAATAAGGGGTCCCTTTAATAAGGGACTCAACATCCAGGTTACAAAAGAGGGGGGAAAAGGACTAGCTGAAACCCCTCATGGACAGCTTGCTGCTTCTTAAAGCACTCAGACTTACGTTCGGGAGTGCCTCACAGCCACCTCATCCGCCATTTTGTCTCTCAGCCTGACAGGCGGGTGCCGCTACACATGGCAAACACAAAAGCCATTTCTTCCTCACGAGGCTTGTGTTTACGTAATTCAAAGCTGCCTGATCAAAAGTAAAACATCAGCTGGTTTCTTGCTTAACCAAGCACTCGTGAATGCTTCCCAGTTTGATTTGAAGAGGCCGTACTTGTTCGCAGGCCTCAGCGCCCTGCTGGAGCAGGAGCTGCAGAACAACACGTGTGGAGCTGAGGGCCTGGAGCCCCCATGTTCCTCTGTCTGTGAGGGTGCTGTAGCTCAGTGCTGTACGCTGTGTACTCCTCCAGGTGCTCTGAGTTTACTGTTTTTACAAGGATGCCATCTCCGAGTCTGCTTTTAACTGATTTAGGTGAACCCAACTTCCAAATATTTCCTGTTCTAATTGAAACCTGGTGTTTTTGATAACCTCTTCTTTCAGAAGATATGCAATGGAGGTAATAGAAAGAAACCATCTCGTCTTGGGCTACTAGCGATCCTCTAACAGGAACAGCAAGAACAGTGCTCGGTGGCTTGTACATCACAAAGGAATTGCACTGTCTCCTATGAAGACTACATATTAATAGCAGAAAACAGCATATGTAGAATCATACAGCATGTTAAACTTTATTCTCCTCCTGGATACAAAGTACTATGTTAGTTTATACTATACATTTGTAATCAATTTGAAGATGTGTCTTATTTGTATTTCTCTATTTTCTTTCCTAAAATGTAAACGGAAGGTGTGCAGTTAACAGGGCTCCTGCTGGAAACTCAGACTAAAATACTTTTAGTTAAGCCTAGGTAGGGATGAACAGTTCTGTCTACTGCCAAATATTTTTATACCTATTTACTTATTTCAGAAGTAATTTTGATGCTGTATAGCATTAACTATGTGTCACCTGAAGTCACTTTTTTTTTTTTTTTTTAAGCATGAAAAGTATAAAAGAACTTGCTATTTTTTCATTTTGAAATGCAGGAGACATTGCTTGAACTTTATCGTTCAGCATGCCAGTATCCCAACACAAACTAACTTCAGTTTTTCTGGAATACTTGAGGATTGGTTAATTTTTTATATATTGAAGCATAACAGCAGTTTTGCAGTAACACTGAGAACTCATTTCTAAAGCAGAAAAATCAGCATTAACAAAAATAGCCCACATTCACAAGCACTCATCCCTTTGTTTATAGAGACATATTTTCAACGCAGGTGAAGAACCCTTTACACAAAATAAGGGGAATTTGCTATAGGAATCTAAACCTGCAAAGTCCTTCTTGCCAAGCAAGAGTCACACACCCTGTTGTGACTAAACACGTTACTTTTTTTTTCTAGGAGCCCTGCTGCCTTTTCCCCAGAACTTGTACAGGAAAAACTGAGGTTGGTGATGCAGTTGTATTCCATCAAGTACCTCTTAGTCCTCTTGTCTTTGTTGTGTGTTTGTTTTGTTTCTAAGAAAAAGAGTTTCTTTTGGCAGCTTGACTAGGTTCAAGTACCATCCACATCTTTAGCAACCTGGCACCAACTCTATTTTAAGATTAACGAGCTATTACAGGACCGACAACTTCAGACAGTCCAGTGGATATCATATGATTAAATGACAGCTTAATCTGAAGAGAATAACGTCTAAAAACTGTGTATTAGCATTACCATTCTTTTTTTCCTTGAATGAATGTGAGTCCTTTATCATTCTTCATTTTTCTTCATACACGACTTGCTCTTAGAAAGCAATGACAAAAGGGGGCAGTGTGGAAAGCTTCCATGACCCATGTGGAAACGTCACTTGGGCTATCAGTTACATCTTTAAGCACAGTGGGAAGATGCACCTAGGTAATAGAGATGCATTTTCTTGCGGTGCTACAGTAAACTTTCAAGTTTTCATAGCCTGAATCAAAAAAATTCCTTCAAGTAGCTGTTTTCAGCTAACATTTTCCTTTACTTAATGAAACACTGCTACATCACTGAAGCAGAAATGAAGGTAAGTGCAGAAATACTTCTTTAGAAGCTTGGGAAATCTTCAGACTTAAATAGGTTCAACATACCTGCTGTTTAGTCTAGAAAATTGTTATGTGCATACTTTTAAAGCAGTTGCACAGAATCTTCCAAGGAATCAAATTCTGTAACAGGGATTTTGAGGTGAGGGCAGCACTTCAGCGAAACAGCACTTATTTAACTGTTGCACACAGTTCCCATTACTGGAAAAAGCCTTACACAGGATTGTATTTTTCCTCTTCCCCAGGGGTAGAGTGTACTGCTTTTAGTTACAAATAACAGTTTCTCCATTGTCTGTTGTTGAAGTTTTCCATCTATTCAACTACATCAGTTTCCAAGGAAATATTGGAAAGTACAGCCTGCATTTAAATGAAGTCACTCAGCTCAGTGTTCCTGCCTACTGCAGTAGTCATGTGTGGTCTTGCGAGACTCTACATAAAGATCAACTGTGACGCTGTAGAAGGTCACTGATAGACTTCTTTTTTTGAAACGTAATAGGGCAGTAAGCACAGAACTAGCTTATCAGATGAGAAGTCCATCTTTAGAAAAGTGGCACAGCTTGATCCTTTGGAAAGCTTTAATTGAAGTTCAGTAACAAAGATAAGAAGTTCGATAGGCAGTTTATTTTTTCTTTTCCCAAAAGTGCAGCAGTGAACAGGGTCCTCTGGAAGGGCACTTTCTAAACAAATGTTCAAACAGCAGAAACTAAGTATGCTCACAACATGCTACAGCAAAGTATGCTCACATACAGAGGAAAGGAATACAAATAAGATTCACTTTAATTGAATCATAACAAAACTGACAGTTGTTTCATTATGAGGAAATGTATAATCAGTCTCAAACTTAAGTTGATTGCTTGAAGAGGTATTGCACCTGTGCTGTGTGTTTTCATGCATGTCCACAGTACAGCTTTGTTCCCCAAACAGAAGTCCAATTTATCAAACTTATGCTGGGTAAACATGTACTAGCTGTATTGATTTATGCTGAAGTGATGATACAGAATGCTTTTTGTTTCAGGGTAATGTCAAAGTTATTAACTGTATTTCTCCCTGCATTGTATCTGCTTTACCACATCAGATCATTAAAGTTCACAGCTCTGCTTTTGATAATAATGACAAAAAAAATAAATCACATTTTACCTAAACAGATCTCTGCTCTGATAAGGCCCCTTCATTTAACAAAATGCCTTCAGTAACAAGGTACAGACACAGCTACGATCAAATAGCATATGAAATTGAATGTCCAGGAAGACCATTTAGCTTTAAATCCATTTGGCTGGCAATTAGATCTGGTTGCAAGTTAAAGTTTCTTCCTAATATTTTTTTTTTTATTGCCACGGATAAGAATTAGTACTGTTCATTTAGGGCTGTTAAAATACTCAGAATTAATAATTCCTGGAAATAAACACCAGACAAGTCACAACAAACTCCTCCAAAAGTAATGGAAGTCAGGCAGATGTTGGGTCCTGTTCTTCCTTCAATTCATTGTATGTTCTTAAGCCTCTATCAAAAGTGAGAGTGAAGTTATTTTCCTGAATTGCTAATTCTCTTCTTTTTGGTTAAGAAAGGAATAGTTTCATTCTAAAAGTGAGTTTAGTATGGCATTATTACCTACGACAGATTTCAGATATTTCAGATATAGCGTGGTTTTCTGAATGCAGAAGGTAAGTTTTTGAGCCTGGTTACAACGTTGTAACCAAATTAGCACTTGTACTACCTGCATAAACCTGTAAATAATTTGTGTCATCACCCACACTGATGAGTGTATAGCAATTCTACTGTCAACTTTCATGTCATTTGATAGCCAAAAAAGTAAAACCTTCAAAAGGAAAAATTTGCTTACTATGGCTTTAGATCACTTTAAGAGAAATGAGTGCGTGTTATGTATTTGTACACATAACAGAGATGTTTTTCTATTCAGAAGCATCATAAAGCACATTATTTGCACTGCAACTTAACAGAAGTATAAACTTTACATATGATCTCCTAGATTTGATAGAGCTATTGAGGGTTTCACATAAATGGTGTATTTTGTACCAGCTTCCACACAGCTACCAATATACAGTTTAAACAAAGACCAAGTCTAACTTGCTAGAATTATGTGAGCAAAACACTATGTAAATGAACTTTAGGTTTAGCTCAGGATACAAGAAAATACTTGAGCATGAAAAACTTTGGTTTTGGTTTTAAAGACGAAACAAGAGACTGAAGCAAACTGATGGGCAATACTAAGGCTTAAGAAACAAGGAGAGAAGGATAAAGCTACGATTGTAATGGAGGAAAAAAACATCCTGAGTATCCAAAAGCATGCAAATAGTTTGAGAGGATCCAAAAATCTCAGCATTGATACAGATGCTTTAGCTGAGAAATTACCTTTGCGGCAATTTTTCTCCAAGTATTTGGTCATGCTGAAGATCTGAAACAATGAGTTAAGTTGGAAATAAAAGCTCTAAGTAGAGCTTTTAAAAGCTCAAATAAAACCTTACCATCACAGAAGTTTGCAACTAAGCTATATGAAAGGCAAATTCTGTGCTTCAGAATCAAAAGCAAGGAAAGCTCATAGGATTTTACTGTAGCATTGTTTTTGTCTAGTGTGTGGTCTGTATCAGGTTATGCATCTCCACAGTTGTCATACCAGTATCATCATACTTGGTTGCCTGATCACTTTTCCCCTGTGGTAAAAGGTTGTGTGTGACAGAAACTGAAAACACCATGCTCTCTCTTTAGAAGACCTAAAATAGCTGGCTAAAAGCTAGAGTTGCACCACAGTTTGTTTGACAAGGGAAAGACCATCTTGCCTGATAATACAGTTGATTTGCACACAAGCAACATGAACTCTGAACTTGTGTTTCAAAATATACACTGTTTCTAGATTTTTTTTTTTCCTAATGAATCTATACAAAAGTTCTATACTAGCTCAAGTTCAGGCGTTTTTCAAGATTCAGAAAGATACTCAAGTTTGGGTACAAGTGACAGCTGCATTTCAGATGAGCCTAATCAGAAGGTTGAAAAGTCAACACCACCCTTCCAAAGGGAAACCAAATGATAACACACTACAGTTAGATGTCTGCTGTGCACTCCTTTGATGTGAAGGCCACTTACTGCAGATTGTGTAATGTCTCAACCAAAAAGCAGCTCTCTCTACAAAGAACTGAAACTGCCTAAAATAGCCCCCTTACCTTAACTTCTAGTGAACAGTGATTTTAGTTTTCTCTCAAAATAATTTACCTTCAAGAATCTAATGACTTGTTAGACAATTCAAGACATCTGGAGGTTAGAGACAGATCAACTCTGCTGTGGTGCCCTGTTCTGTGTGTTAGTATTACTTCTTTCCATGTACTGAAATAGATTTAACAGCTCAAAACACAGGCACACTTACTTGAATACTTGTTAGTCTCTGTTCTGATTAACACACTAGGAAGCCTATATTAAACCCTAAGTTTTTTCAGTAGTACATCTTAACCCAATCCAGCATTTCAAGCTAGGAGGCTGAAATTACATTCTTGTTTGCAAGCTACCAAAGCAGATCTACAAAATTCATTGGTCTCATTTAAAGTGGTCTTACTGAAAGAGGGTATTTTGCATACTGATTTTAGTCTGCAAGAGACACTTGCTAGTCAAATCCTACAGTTTTGACTAATGCCTTCCCTATGCTATTTTGGGCTAGGTTGCTATTGTCATTAACAGCTTTGAGCTCAACACAGGAAACCTATCATTAACCATAGCCTTCAGGAAAGTGTGTGACACTGAATATAGGTGAGCATTACAGTGCAATAGCTCCTGCCTATCTAACCCAATTCAAATATGCATTTATTGACTTTTAGAACAAAACAAACTGTTCAGATTCATAGGCCATAGATTCATCTCTGTGCCTGTGATATGAAAAGGTACTTAAAAGACAAAGGTGGTAATCAAATATCTGAGCAAGACAGGTTAGCTGTGTCTAACGATTTAGAGTTACAGTTCAGCTGTAAAATATACATATTGCACAAGGCAACCAGCTAAAGACGAGGGTTTTTCTTCCAAACAGGATTTGAAGAGCCCATCAGAAGTCTTCCAGCTGCGATCAGTGAGTTTCAGAGACAGACCTGCTGCAATCACTGGAGAAACTGGTCAGTGGGAGCTGATTGCAAGAGGCTCTTAAATGCTTCATAAGGACTGTGCAGAAAACCTCCGAGCCCGAACACCGTGATTGCTGAACATCAGTCGTGGGTCGAACCTGTACCTGTAGAAAGGAACAGCATGAGCTAGTCTACAGTAACAGTCGTTTCTGGAAATAGCTGATCTCTGAAATAGTTCCAATATAAGGCTACATGAACAGTTCCTTTCCTGATACCAAATAGGTAAAGAGATTGTCTCTACTGTGTGCTGAATTATAACAATGTGCAGTTAAGGAGTTGATAATCTCTAGAGAAATAAATACGAGCTACAAGCTACCAACAGCATGTTGGTATGTATAACATTAAGCATTCACGAGATGTATTTGCTGCCTCAAATTACAGATCTGTGTGGCACAACTGCAAGAAAATTTTAAATAGTGCTTAGAAAAGCTTCAGTCCAAATGAGTACTGACTGAATTTTGACATAAGCAGCAAGAATTACTTACCACAGCTGTCTAATAGATACAGCTTAGGTCCTGCAATAAAGTATTTTTTGCTAACAGCACCTCCAGGAATAATCAAAGCAAGTATTTGGAAAATTCCTGCCTATGGAAATATGCAGAGCTTTTCACTGCTTGCAGACAAGTCTGAAGTCACTTGTGTTTGACCACCCAGAATAGCTGTAAGCTTACAGCTATGCTAAGTCAGTGGCTGACAAGATTAGAATAGTAGAATTAATACCATGAAGTTGTATTTTAATTTAACCTACAAAGCGTAAGTTAAGCATTTAAAAAATGTAAGCACTGAGAAGCCATTTCTATTAAATAAAAGCACGTATGTTGGTGATATTCTTTCTTATAAGTACCTTCTATGAAGAATTTCACACACACACATTGTTATACTTAAAAGTATTAAGAGTGGACACAGTGTTTACCCAGGATCAAAGACTCCAGGTGTACGGCAAGTTGCTCCTGAACAGGACTGCAGCATCATTAATCGATAGTTCATCTTCTCTAGAATTTCTTGATCAATTGTTTTAGCAATGTTGTTGATCTGGTGCGGATCTGCAGTCAAGTTGTATACTTCCACAAACACCTGTTGAAGACAAGAAAGTTCCCATATTGTATTAAGTCCCACATGTACACACTAGTTAACAATCACATCATATTGCTGTAATGAAGCGTTCTTCCCAGATAATCTCAAATAGTATTTTCAGTTATATGACAGCTTCCCCATACATAAGCTATCTGTAGCCTGGTGGCTAAATAGCCAAAGACAGGACAGTCTGTATGTGAAGATAAAGTTTTGTTATAGTGCAATATTACTGAAAAAGTATTTTTAGATGGGTGCAAATCCATCTGCTACAATATAGATCTTCTTAACACCTAAAGGACCCTGTCTTAAGCTTGCAACTTCAGAGGCAAAGGCCATGGAGAAGGTGGCTGTTTTTTCATTAATGGATCTCAGAACACAATTTGACAACAATCATATCACCACCATACTTCATGTACTTCCAGCTGTCAGAACTCAGACACATCTTAACTACATGTACAAAAGATGCTGAATACAGATATGCTATAACCTTAATAAAGTTTTTGTTGTGTATACGTACTTTGAGAACTTGATTTGTCTAGACAATTTTGGGGTATATTTGTTTCTTGGTACATTAAATCTCTAAACTAGTCTGTGGGACAAACAGTAGCCAAACATAACAAAAAACTCAGCTGAGGTTTTGTCTGTGCTGCAGTAGGAGTTGTGATTGCAGATGATAACGATTAACACTGACTCCGTTGTGTCTAACTTAGATAAAGATGCATCAGGACAGACTCTGGCTGCAAGCGTTCTTATAAAGTTCACTGCAAGGTCTCAAACACTGCACCTCTGCATCTTTCCAGTATTGCTAGCCTTAATTTAGCTGACCCAGGTAAGCTGGGTGACCCAGAAATTCAGCCACCAATCAAGTGCAGCATCTGCTATCTCTATTTCCTATACAGTCTTTTTTGCTGTTTGCCTAGAGAAAAAAAAAAAAAAAAAACACAAAAAAAACACCTTGTGGGACTGGCTGCCCTGCTTTCAGTTGTTTACTGCAGATTACCACAGGTTTTTGTGTGGCAGCATGGTAATTGGGAATACCTGTTTTAGTGCACATCTGCTGCCAGTGCAGCTTATTGAATTTGTGACCCTAACACTTGCCTCAAACCTCAGCGTGCTCTCTGAAACAACTGCTTGCAAATGGGCATCAGGAACAATCAGCCCTGAGACTCACCAGCTTTTGCGTATACAGCTGGTGCTCTGCAAGTGAGGTGTGAGCAGTTTCTGAGCAGACAACTACATCCCATACAACCAAACAACTTAAGCTAACAGCAGAGACTTTTCTTAGAGCTGTAACAGACTTTTGGCCGTAAGAGGCAAATGAGTGAGCAACAGAAGAGGTGATTAGAGTGAGGCTTCTGTTCAAGGAAAAGAGTTGCAGTTAAACACAAGAACAGTAGAGTACAATGCAACAGAAAATGCAGTACAGAGCAATCTGTCACATGGAATTAGGGCAAAAATGGGAACTGAATCCAGCCTCAAAACAGCTCCCCCATAGGCTGTTAAGGAAGCAGGAAGTAAAAGTGATAGTTAAGCTATTCCCTTGTTGCCCTCCCACCTGCCTCCCCATCTCACCACAAAGTTTTGGTCAAACATTCTTCTCCTCAGCAGTTAAATACTTCACTGCTTGTCCTGCAAGCAGCGCTAATCTGCTTTTCAGATTACTTGATGCAAATGTTGAGAGCTGACAGGACTGTGGGCAATCACTCGCACAGCTGAGAACAGCGAAGGTCTGTTAGAGACTCACCTCCCGGTCATCAAACTCGCAGTACTGCAGATCCCAGGAAGTTGACATCGTCCTTACACAAGCATACGTGTTGTTATAGGAGTCCTCACAGACGCAGTCTGGGAAGCAGTGCTGTGAAGTAAGCAGTTCACAAATACTTGAGATCAGGGAAAAATAAAGATGAACAAGCAATCCTCTCCCTAGTCTATACCAGCTCGAGCCAAATGCAGTTAATTAACGAACACCTGGATCTCAGCCTAACACACACAGGTGTCTGCTGGGATGTTAAGCAAAGGCCAGCTCTTCTAGAGAAATGCTGTTAATGACATCACTGTGATTAAATGCATTTTGCCTGGGAAGCTTGTGTATGCACACTAGCACAAAACGCACTACTAAATACACCACAAAAGGGATGCTTTCCTTAAAGGACACTGATTCAGAAAGCAGGTAGTGACTTAAAAAGTACAATCTTGTAGCTGTGTGACAAGGCCACTGAAACTTTAGAAGGAAAATGTCGCTGCCAGCCATTTTGTCCAGTCCACTCTTTTCTGGATATTTCTTCTGCCCACATGTCCCATAGATTCCCACTAAAAGGGCAACTGTTCTGTTTGGTCATGTGCACATCACTTCTGCATGGCTGAATGTCTCCCTGGTTCTTAAATGCTGCTCAGCACTTACAGAGCTAACCCCTACTTACCATGACACTGGAAGCTTGCTTTTAGAACCAGGTTAGCTCACAGAACAATCAGAGCTTTAAGTCAGCTGCTGTTTGCTATTAACAACAAATCTTGTCCTACTCACTGTGACACCAGGTCCTAGGCCGGGACAGGTAGGATCACTGCCGTTATACCCTTCTCCTTGGTACTCCACCAGGAAGTCTGATCTCCAGGTCACATTTTTGTCTCCTCTCTAGGAGAAGAGGTTAACATGACTTAATATTCACTGAACTGTGAAAGAGAAGAAATGCTCCATGCCTGGGAAAATAAAAATCTATTCACTGCTTAAAAGGCAGTTGAGACATGGTCCCTAGTTTGAGTCAGTCTTAAAATAATACTGGGTCTTAGGTTAAAATGCCTTGGGTAGCTAGAAGACAAGGATCCAATCAAAGAACCCTAAATCTTTATAAAGAGGGGTACTAAAAGTACCATCTTCAAGTTATAAGGAATCAATCATGCAGCAATACAAAACACAAGCCGCACGGCTAGAAACTACTGTATGACAGACAAGCTCCCTGTAACAAGGCTGTTTCTCTCTCTTTGATTTGTATCAGATGACCACAACAGATGGAAAAAGATAGCCTTAGCATAAAAGATAAACAGCTTTAAGAAGCAACTAAGTTTTAAGCTGCTCTATTTGTAGACGCATTTTAAAAGACGGAGTGGGGGAAAGAATTGCAAGATTGATGTACAGCACCATCATATGCAGTGAAACAATGAGTTTCACATTTTTGCTTGTCAGAGTTTAAACTAGATACCTTTTATCTGCTTCCACCTAATGAACAGCTTAAGGTTGGGATACAAGGTTTTAATAGCAAAGCACTGTTTTAAATCTAGATGATCTCCCACATTTCCAAGTAAGCCGTCTTCAATTTATAGACTAAATTTAATTAAAACTAAAAGGATCAACTACAAGCAGCTTTATTTAAGTAGGCTTCTGCTCACTTAGTGGAAAGGTCAGGTTTACTTTATGAAACCACCTGCATTTTTGCAGTTTTCAGGGGACCCACTACTTTCGCTGAAAACTGAGGCAAACCAAAGATGTCAGTAAAAACAGGCTGCTTTTCTCTTACATCTATATTGAGAAATCCTAAGGAAAAGGCAAAGGATGGTGCAAACTGGAATTAACATACAGCCTTCATAATAGGAGTTCTTTTATGTGCAGCAGGATTAGCCAAAGGACGACAAGTTTTGGTTACAAAACAACCACAAAGCCGTACTGTTTATCAAAATGTACCTGCACTTAAACAGCATACCAACACCCCTTCTCCCTCCCTGCAAGCTATGAACAATCTGTAAAAGTAAACAAGGGAAGAATATGAACTACAAGTCCACCCAGTCCGCTGAAGGGAACGGCATGCACTCTGAATAACCCCTACAAGAATTACTGGTTACGATCCCTGTCCATCTACTTACCAACAGTGGCAACAGTGACATCCCATCCATCTGGGTCTTATTCAAGTCGTAGCCTGCAATATCCAGAATAGTGGGACCCAAATCAATATTTGCAACAAGCATCTGCAGGGTGAGGAAAACTGTTAGTTCAGAAGAACAGAACCTTAACAGATAAAATAATGAGACTTCTATATTTTAGTGTTTAGGTACATCTAAAATCACAAGTACTTCATTTCATCTTTATTGTCTAATAGAACCTGTAACATTCACAAGCAATGCTAGGATCTTCAGAAAGTGATCTCCACACCTAATTTATTTCTACAGCCTGCAATTACTTGATTTTACTGATTCAAGCAAGGTCATATAGCTTTTTTTTTTTTTTTTATTAAAATGAGGTCTTTGCATTTTCTACCACCCCATGTAGGCGGTAATTTCTAAATGATATAAAGTGGGTAACTGTGAAACAACAGAAGCAGAGCAGTATCGTGTCTTCACTTCTTACCTACCTTGTTTGTCTGGTTTGGTTTTATCCCTGGTCCTCGAACTAGCAGTGGAACTTTGATATCAAACTCATACAGCTGCCGTTTGTCTATTGGCAAAGAAAACTGGCCTATACATTAGAAAAGAGAAAGTTAAATGGGTTCTTGTTTCATATTTATAAAGTCTTGTATTACTCAGTTTCCAGCAACCAATTTTAACAAGTCAGGAGAGGTTCATAACACTAACTACATCAACAAAGTAGAGCATATTTTGAAGCTGTCAGTTCCTGTAAGACATATCTCAAGGATTAACAGCTTAGATACCACATATTCAGCTGTGCAACTTGATGTAGAGATAGGTTTTTGAGAAAGGTATTTATTGGTCAACTCTACAGAGATCCTTCCTCCATTTCTATCTAATTTTAGTGGTAGACAGTAATGCTGAAAACCAACAAAGCAAACACTTAAACCATGAAATATCCCCAAACACTCCACACTGCAACTACAGAATGTTTTGCAATTCAGGTCAGTACTTCTCATGTCTACAGTTTTCCACAGCTGCTGTTCCCATTTTCTGGAATGGCCAGAAGAGTGACATGTTATGTGCGATTTCTGGATCTTCTACAAGTGCTCAGTAAGCAGTAAACACCTTACCAGTATGGAAGCCATTGTCTGACGTGTAGAAGATGTATGTGTTATCCAGTTCTCCATGGAATTCCAATTTCTTCACTAGTTTCTCTACCAGGTCATCTACTGACAACAGAGTCTGCCACCTGTACAGAAACAAAGCAATTGATGTGAAAATGAAAAATACAGAATAATTCTGATTAGTAGGGCATTCATGTTGCTCTAAATTAACAGCATATGCACTGTAAGCAGATTATTTTATTTGCAAATTCTGAAAACAAGTTTCACAGATTACTATTCTGTACTTCTTGAGGCTGCGACTTAAGATAGAAACAGACTGTTTGCCTTCAGTTCTTGTTGATTTTATTCTGCAGTGTCTGAGAAAGACGTCAAAATGATGATTACTTCTTATCTTATCTAGAGACAGCCAGGACCAACTTTGAAGCAACACAGTAACAGAGTCAGAGTTATCTCCTACAAGGTCATTTGTTATTAGTTCTTTATATCTAATTTTTAATACCAAAATGCAAGTCTTTCAGAACTTAATTTTCTCTAAGGGATTCTTTCTGCCTGGAAAGCACATCAGTTATTTTGTATTATGCAGTATCAGGGTCCGTTCTTCCAGGATATCGAAAAGCCTTGAACAGGTTATTCTTCCCTTCGTCATGGGGTCTGTCATTGAGAATGCTTCCAGTAGGTCAACAATAAGACTTCACAGACTAGCATTATGCTGAATTAACTGGAGTTATTTAATTCTTAGATCGTTGTCTCCAGGCTTAATTTAAGATTCCTGCATAATTTTGCCTTCACATTTTATAAAGCAAGAGCTTAAAAAAAAAAAAATGCCTGGTCTTCCACCTCCAAAGCAACAAGCTAATGCCTTTGTAACTGCTCAAAATGAAGTTTAATATTTAAAGTTAAGCTAACGTTTCTTTCAGAAACCTACAATGTAAACAAATATACCTTTCTTTATGGTAAAGGAACAAGTTTTATCTTCACATTCCCTCCCCACTTTCCCTAGCCCCTTATAAAAAGGGAATCAAGCACTTGCCTTAGTCAGTTACTACAGGTATTATCTGAAAAGATGGGACTAAGAAACAGACAAAGCCAACGTTAGTGAGATTAGATGGCTGATAAATTGATATTTCATGTGCATCATGGGAGAATCTGAAATTCAAATGCTTTCAAAGTAAAGAATTGTCTTTTTTATTATTTTTTTGAAAACGTATTGTGAAATGAAAGAAAAGCAGTGAAGACACCAAGCATGACATCTTTCCACAATTTAGGAGAAAAATGTTTCCAAAGTCAACTGAGTTTACTTTTTGTGAAGAAAATTGTAAAGTCAGGTGTGTTGAGACAAGTGAAAGAACTATTACTGGTAACTCAACATCTATAGTCAGACTTACTACAACCCTTTAAATAAATAAAAAAATGAAATCAAGAAGACAAGTTTTGAGCAGAAAATTTTAAGCAACAACAACAAAGAAATCTTACCTCTTTCTGTAGGCATCATCAAGGAACTGTATTGAAGAGTTAGTCATTGGGGTCTTTGCTTGTCGAATTAACCAGTGCTTGTTCTAAAGAAAGACAGATCAGGGTAGAAGAGAAGAACAAGAAAAGGTTTGTGTCAGCTTTTAAACCTTTGTTAGGCTGATTACAAAATAAATCTTATTTAGGGTAAAACACCTGCACGATTCCTGTGAAATGGCTAGGTAATACTATCAAAATGACCTGACTCCAGATTTCCCTCTTGGTTTATGTAAGACCTAAGTTGCAAGACAGAACATGTTACAGCTCCATTGTACTTGGTCCTTGGACAAAAAAAAAGTAGCTGTGAATATTTGCAAAGCAGTCCAGGAAAGAATTCATGCAAATTTCTAGGGAAGGCTCTCCCAAACAAAGTTTCAATAGCTACCAAAATTCAGGAAGAAGCCTGATAAAGGTCTGATGGGAAAAAACTCTGAAGGATTGTGCAGAATTATAAAATTGGACATGGTTGTCAAAGCAAGGTTCTTTTGGGACTGATACTTGGGAGCATCCTAGCATAAGTTGAGAAGTGGGGAGAAATGTCTGGAATTAGGACTACCTAATTTATGGACAGGTGATAGAAAGATCAGCCACTATCAGATTCTCAGTAGCCTTATGAACTCAGGGCTGGAGACTATTGAGGGAAAAAACATCTCAGATTTAGTTGATCTATTTTATCAACTTATTCCAGAAAGAGTGTTTCTTTTGCTGAAATGTTACTATTTTTCTAGATTTTTTCATCCTCAAGTTTCAGAAACAGCCCTTTCCCTTCTCCCCTCATCCCCAAGTAACAGAGATGATCAAACTCTTCATAAGAAAAGTTACAGCTGCACATCCTGAAGCACCAGTCTGAACTGGGTCAGGCGCTGTATAAATACCTGGGAAGGGCTGTTGTGAACAAGCTGAAGGGTAGCATTAGTGGGGAGCAGAATAAAGGAGAAAGTCATGGCAATGCAACTTTACACTTTTTTGTTTACTAAGTCAGACATGATCCACTCCTCATCTCCAGCCTGAGCCTATATTTAGCTGGTCACTCCTCTCCAGAGCCTCTAGTTATGCAATTTCCCTCCTGTCACAAGTGAGTCACTGAAAGGGTTCAGAAGGCTTTAAGGACTCACAACAAAGTGACTCATCTTCTGCAGTTTCCCTGTTCTATGTTCTGCAGACTGAAGAAAAGATTTTTGGCATGGAGAACTAATATCATGCCCAGTTTATTTTAACTCAGTTGTATCAGGCCTTGCTCGTGGCAGTTGTACAGCAATTCTACAGACAGATGCTACATCCATCTCAGCAAGAAAACTGATGGCATCATCAAGACCAAACACCAAGGCCTTATTTGTTGGTCAGGAGTGCAAAAGGAAGGACAGACATCACAACCCCCATCCCCAACTCAGCACAAGTTCTTCAGGAAATGAAGGATGCAATGTCACCTCTGCAGACACCTTTCTCAGGAGGTGGACCTGGGAAAGGTCCTCCCCAGGATGCAGCCGTGCTTTGTTTCTCTTGCTGTGAAATAGCAAATCCCTCTTTTCTGGAGTATTCTGATATTCCTACCTTCCTCTTAAGTTTCAGAAAGTTCACAGAGCACCTTAACACCTTTGTGGATTTCAACAAACTTCGTACTGATGCACCGCCCTCAAGTTTGTTTCCCCGTTGAGTTTCTTTCACCAGATTATACACGAAGCTGTCCACCTGTCCTGCTGCCTCCCTGTGTCCCACTCTGAAAGAAAGTTCACAAGACCTTGGGACAGAACACCCTATCTTGCCGGCAGAATCTGAACACAGCTGTGCTTCAACCCGCAGGGAAAACAATCCAGAAGGCAGAGTACACATCACTGGCCAGCGTGCTGAGAACTCAAATCCTACTTTCATGCAGAGATTCCACCTACACTGCTCCTTCTAGCACCTCTTGCACACACACTACATAGAGAAGCTACGCAATGCTGATTCAGGTATCAGGACTGTAAAATGCAAGGCTACACAACGCGAGATTGCCCAGCAAACATTACAACATCAGCAACTTGAGGGTCTGAGCCAAAGTGTACGTTTATTACTACAGCAGGAATTGCACTTGCCCTAGAGAACAGCGAAGCTCAAAAAAGAGCTAGGCTTGAAAATTATGACATTACCACCTGAAGAAATGCACGCCGTTAATGATTGTAGCTATTTTATGTCCAGGAAGATAGGCAATGCCAGGCCATTCCTATTGCGAAACCGCTGCACCCACGGATATGAACTACCACACATTAGATCAGTCTGTCATTTCGCTCTGTATTGTACAGGCACATGCAGAGCTTTCACTTCACAGAAGGGACCTCCCAAGTTGCATTTTCTGGCTAGGTGCTAACTTCACTGGTCAAGTTATTTCTAGCTCACACCTTTGAAAGCACTCAGTTATGACAGTAATGCAGCCTAAGAAAGTTAAGGATATTTTTTTTTAATGGAAAAAAAGACTTCAAGGTTAAGTCCAACCATCAATGAAAAAGACAGGAATTCATCCACTGCCTTCCCCTCTGCCCTCTTCCTCATACCCAGGTGTGTTCCCCATCTCCCCCTGCAGATAAGGGATGGGTGGCTGCAGCCAGTCCCTAACAGCCAGTCCCTAACAGCACCTCTCTGCTGCTCCCTCCTGCTTTTCCCTCCTCCACCAGGGGCCTCTCCTCAGGCTGCAGGGGAATCTCTGCCCTGGTGCCTGGAGCAGCACCTCCTCCTCCCCTCCTTCTTCAGTGACCTTGCTGCTCACACTGCTGTTTCTCACACTTTGTTTCCTCTTCTCCTGCCTGGGAAGTGTTTTCTGCCCTTAATGTGTCTTTTCCAAGTGAAATCTTGACGTAAGTTAAGCAGTGAGGTGCAGTATGGTCTGCATTTGAGACTAATTGGACCAGGAAAATGCAAAACCCCACAAATTAAGTATCTCACCAGATTAACTGTTTGTGGCTTACTCTACCAATAAGAGAAAGCAAAAGCAGCAGATTAGTCTAAGCTAGACCATACATGGCTAAGTTTCCCAGCAGTGGAAGGTACTGGCCTGTCACAAACATGTCTGAGTTTGTAACGCTAGGCTGAGCAATTCTGGTTACAAGTTATTTCAACAGACAAAAGCCAAATTCTCCAAGTCCTTCATGACCCTGGGCCCTGCAGCTCACAATTTCACAAAGCCTTCTGGTTGGCCTGATAAGCTTGTCAAGTTGGGGCAGCTTTCTATGAGCTCGAGCAAAGGACCATCCCACCCACGTGAGCAGGCATGCACAGCCTGTTCTCATCCTTCCTCTGAGCCTTCATGTAGCACACCACCTCTGTGCTCTCCTGAACACGCTGAAGAGCAATGAAAGAACACAAAGTGCTTCAGGACAATCTGGAAACTGAACAAGGAATTAACTTCTTCCCCCACTTACCAATATTAAACCATGGTATTTTTGCCACTGACTTTTTTAATTTATAAGGTATCAGTATGCAAAAACCTAAGTCACAAGAGACATACCTTGCACATAATGGGTGATTAAGATAACTAACAACCAGAAATCATTGTATTGGTCTATTCTTTTGCTTAAGCTTAACATGCATGTCAGGGTCACTGCCTACTGCTCTCACAAATGAGTGAAACAACCTATGCAGATCCTTGCAGCGTAGCTTACCTTCCCATGAATGTTGAAATTGCTGTTTCTTGGCGCACTGACGTTCTGAAAGCTGTTCTTGTACTGCGGCGCAGCTGTCCAAGGTGAGTGTGGAGCTGGGGTTGAGATCATCATGAAGAAAGGTTCAAAATTAGATTTGTACTCCAAGAAGTCCAATGACATGTTGGCCTGCGAAGAGTTTTGTTGAAGAACATAAGTCCATTCACTCAAAGTAAAAAGCACTCAAAAAACTCCTGATAAAATAAAACCAAGTGTTAAATTCTTCATCCCACATCTCTGAACAGCATTCTGCTTTAGACATTTACACTATTTAGGCCTGGAAAGTTGAAAAGGATGCAAAGGACAACTCCGTCTTCTCATGCCACCGCACCTATTCCACATCTCAACAAAAGCCACTTGAACCCTCCCGTCACTGCGTAAAATTGCAACTTTAATATAATCTGAGTCTTTGAGGATCTCAGAATGTCATTTCGTGCCTGACAGATCACAGTCTGTCAGATTCAGTTGTCTCAAAGTACCAAAAGTTCTGAAAACGCTATTTTGCTCCACTGTTTACAGCGTATGCTCAGGATGCAGCCAGCTCCTAGTTTCTAAAGGGGTGCCCCATCTGTGCTGGTGAAAGCAGAAGCTCTAAGGTAAAAAACAGTGCCAGATCCAACCACTCATGCCAAGTCATTGTACTTTCATTTTCACTTCAGTCTATGTCCAACTTCAAGTAGTGAGTTTGAGGAGATTGTGAGTTTCATTTTGGCTTTAATTTCAAAGATTGGCCAGGGGAAGGCTTCAAAGGCATTACATGCTGGTGAGTTCTTCACTATTCAGATCCTGCAATATTTTCTTTTCCTGTCTGATTAGTGTATCCCTCAGATTTCCTTCTCATCCTTTAGAATAAAGGAAACACCAGGAATTGCCTGCTAATACAACCTCCTCTTCCTTCCTCTTAACTTCCACAGCTAAGGAACAGGGACTGGACTTCAAATATATAACTACAGACTTAAGGGAGGATAAGAACCGTGTGAAGGAGGCAAACTCTGAACTAGTCTGAGCTAGTTAGGAGCTTAAACTGCAGTAGACAGATCCAGGTGTTCAGATTCTTAATACTAGACTTCATCACCTGGATGTCCTTAGGACAAGGAGATTGCTCATCCCATCAAGCAACACAGGAACTTTGCATAAGCTACGTGAGCTTTTTCCTGGTGGTCTCTATTGCCACACACCTGGCAGCAGAGGTATGGTGTGCAACACCCATGCAGTGAATTGAACTCACACTAATTTGAAATGATGAGTATGTATTCAATAACTATAGGCAGAAGTTAGAATGCAACACACTGAAAATCATCATATACTGCTGTATCAACAGGCAACCCACCACAACTAAGTTTCTGCAGCAATCTGTTGACTGAAATGCTTATGAGCTACTGAAAGATCGATAAGGCTGGTACAATGCCAGTAACAGAACAGCTAACTCACTTCTGGCTTATCAATTCCAATCTAGCTTTAGCCACTGTAAATCAATTTAATCAGACAGCTGTTACATGCCCTAAGAAACATCAATCATTTCTGTCCCTAGTAAGCAGCTGTCTAGGTTAAAAAACTGGCAATGAACCTCCTTAGAGTCTCGACAGAAGACCACAAACTTACTGCTTCGGGAGACTTTTCAGGGAAGAGTTTTCCTGAGCATGCAGGCTCTCAGGAATGCCGAATAACATACTGCAACAGAACACTAACTTAAGACTCCAGCTTTTGCAGGGAGATGAGGAGGTGGAAGCAACAGAAAAACCCACACAGGATCCAAGGTACTTGCTAAACAGGGCCTCAAGAGAAGTAAGACTAACTCTTACAACTTGCCTTTAAGCATTTTATATCTCCGTTGACTTTCTTAATAACTTCTCTTTGTCTCAGAAGGATAAAAAGGCTAAAGATTTCCCTGGTCAGCAACACATTTTGGTAGATGTTGCCCTCACACTCCATGGTGTATTAATTAGCCTTTGATATGCCTAAGTTACCTATTTTATATTGTTAAGGGTGACAAGACATTGACACACTGTAATAACTACCAAACAGAACAGCACAAAGTTACTTTTACATGCTTAATTTCCTACTGAAGTTTTGGTGCAATTAATCTGTTACAGAAGTTGAGTACTATAATGAAATACATCCTTCTGTGAAGTAATTTAAGACATGGCTTGTATCCACCACGTTCCTCACGTACCACAGCAGTCATTAGCAACCTCACACTGAAGTTACTGGCAGCAAACGGACAGTTGAAACCAATTTCCTTTTCACACCTCATGTGCACAAACGTGTCATTTTTAAATTCACACAATCTTGTGTCAATCTTCTTGTGCTGGTTAATGTCTGCCTATGACAAATACTGCATGATTGTGCTGTTGTTATGAACTAACAAATTGCCATCCCCAGCCCCCAAGCCCCCAGCATGAGACATTATCTGGTCACTTTTGTGACACGTACATTGTGAGGTTTCTTACCAGCACATCTGTCAGATAATCTACGCTGTAGTTCTCGCCATGCCTCCGCGCTTTGCCATTTACTGAAAGAGTATAGTTGTAGTACTTGGAATTCTTCTCCTGTGAAAAAGAAAAGTTACATGCATTTTTACGCATAGCAACGTGTACACTGATTGCTCAAAATAATCAAGAACTCGCAACAAGCATTCATCAAATATGTTGCAAAAGCATTTGTCCCAAAAACAGATCAAGAATTCTCAAAACTGGTCCCCAACAGCACATATTGCAGTGTTATCTTACGCTGCTTTGGCTTTACAAGCTGGGGTTTTTCCCCAGGCATCTGAGTAGGAGCAGCCCTTGTGAAAGCCAATGGACTGACATGAAGTAGAGAAAAAAAAACATAGGATTTATGTCATGTTGTGAGATGCTCTGACTGCTATTTCATGACCAGCAAAGTTAGAATATGAATTGGATTTCAAAGCTACCAAAATTAAGTATAATAAGAAGTATATTAAGAATAATTAAAATAAATAAAATAAATAAAAATAAGTATATTAAGAAGAAGTCACATACCAAAGCATACCAAAAACTCCACCCAGGAGGGACATGGCTAACTCCCCCTGCATCCTCTGCTCCATACTGAAAAAAGACAGACCATGACTCACTTTCCGTTATCACAAATAAAACCTAGAAGTTACGTTTCATATTCATGTGCTTTATTCAACATTAGTCAGAAACCCCAATAAGCCAAATTCAACTTCAGAAGAAATGTATCCACTTGTACGTAAGAGTGTATATACAGCCTGTTAAAGAGATCAGGGTTAAAATAATTAACCTTTTAGGGATTCACCAATAAGTTTTAAAATTTATTCCCTCTTCTACTCTGCACATGGATGTATGCAGAAACGTGTATACAGAACACATGGTAAATCATCCCACAATAAGATATGATCAAAACACGCAACAAGACAGCCTTGGGTTTTGTGCTAACAGTTCAGAAGAGATTAAAGACAACTTCACATAAACCAACAGCCTCCATCACCCTGCCTGAAGAGCTGGTGTGAACTTAAAGCAGTGCTAGCTGCTGTCATCTTAGTGCCAAATGATCCACAACAACCAGCCCTGAAGCCAGCAAAAAGGAAACCAACAGCTGAACTAGTGCCAAACTCAAAACAGAGGATGCCTCAGAGCAACACAACACGTCTTCTCAGTGCTGTCCTCTGCCATCTACATGGCTCCCCTTACTGCAGGGACAGGAGATTCTGCTGAGTCAAGGGATGCTCAGAGGAAGCCAAATAAGCCTTCCTTCCTCTAGTCACATCAGTAACTTCAGTAGAGATAGACTTGTGCCTGGTGATGAATACTCACGTTTCATTGTTTTATTATGCCACCATTTTCTACCAAGAGATGCAAGGAAAATAGTGCTGGTAAGAACTCTAAGTCACCTGGCTCCAAATACAACACCATCACACAAGAACCACACCTCATCTTAGATTATCAGTGATGAATTTTAAAGCTTACCATAAGCTACTGTGAACCACAGCTTAGCTGAAAATAGGGAAAAATACAAGAAGTGCACGCACACGCAAGTAATTTAGTAAAGAGTAAGGAGTAACCTCTGCATAGAGCTCCATTAATGCCTACTCTCCCAGCGAGTTTACTTCAGTGAACTTTTAATATTTAAAATTTACTGCTAAAAAGAAAGTAGTCCTGCTTCGAGGAGATACATCAGGAACAGTGAGATAGACCTATTTTTTCTTCTTTAGGTAACACTGTTCTAACACCCATGGTGCTGGCCTGATGGCATTCTTCATAGATACTACACGCCAGTCATTTATTTCCTACAGTCATAAAATGAATCATCTCTAGCAATTAACACATCTGAACACACTGTAAAAAAACCTTTGGATCCTTTCACAATCAACTTTTAAAAACATTCATGGAACTAAGAATCTGATTTTAACTAAGTTCTAGATTTGAACTTTGCATCTTATTTACCCCATGTCAGTAGAGAGAATTGTTTATCCAAGTATCTGTTTTAAATATTCGGGGAATATACCATTCATTACAAATATAAAATACTCATTACAAGTATAAAATCCATGGTTATTTCAGAAACACAGATGAACAGTAAAAACATAAGCACAAAATACCTCATTTAAATACTTTCCAGCAAAGAACGTTTGATAACCACACATAGATTTGAGCAGGGCTGGGAAGGTATTCGGCTCTTGAATCTTCTGCCATGACTTGCTGCTACAGTTTCCTTCCAGAGTGTTATTGACAACGTGATGATTATGAGGGTATTTTCCAGTTAAAATGCTAGCGCGACTGGGACAGCAAAGTGCACTGGGAACGTACTGCAAAAAAAGCAGGATGAAGAGATACAAGATTGGTATAGTAGAATATTTTTTTTCCTTAAAATTTAAGGTTTTGAAACATCAGAGAATAAGTTGACTAAGAAGTTCAACGGCTTTATAACTTCACAAGATATTATATTCTCCTTTTCAGGGAGAAAGAATTACACCCCAACTATTTTCACTAGTGAAACGCTGCACGTGAAACCAGCTTTTTGTTTCTCCACCATATGGCCTCCACCCCCACCCCCTGTACCACAAACACTGCTCACCAGTTGGCTCACTATGTTACCTTAGCCGTGAGACGATATATTAGAATACCAGATGTCTGAAGCAGGTTATCAACATGCAAAAAGCTAGAAGTTTTTAAGTTTTTCTTAGGTTATAATAGAAACACTTACTAAGCGGTTTTACTTCACTGGCTAAGGAAGTTTGCCTGAGTGCTTTTAGGAAGTGAAATTTTCCCCTATAAGACTTTGAGTGTGACTTGCTGTGATACATATTTTGAGACTTAAGGAATAGTTAGGCATTAAATTAAAGAAACCGGCTGCACACATACGGATTTGTAGGAGCTCCCAGGCTCCCAAATTTTGGGTTAGGCACCGCCAGGCGCACCTGGGCGGCCTGCAGAGGCACCCTCAGCACTCACCGCGTTCACGAAGGTGACTCCCATCTGAGCGATGAGCGCGTTGGTCTTCTTCAGGGGGGTCTGCGGGAGAGGTGAGGGCACCGTGAGGCCAAGGCCGGGCTCGCACACCCCGACAGGGCTGAGCCCCGCTCCCGCACCCACCCCGCACCCATTCCCCCCACACCTCACACGGGGGACCCCAGCCCGCCAGGGGACGCCACATTTTGTGCCCCACGGGGTCCAATCCCGCTCCCCTCAGGGTTCATCCCAGGCCGTGCCGGGCTCACCATGCCGCCCAGAAACACGTCCTGGTCGTCGGTGAGGACGAGCACCACGTTGGGCCTCCGCGCCGCCTGCGCCGGGCTCAGCAGCAGCAGCAGCGCGGCCAGCACCAGCCCCGGGGCCGCTGCTGCGGGAGGAGCAGCAGCACCAGGAGGGGCCATGGCGGCGGCAGCGGGGCGCGGAGGAGCCGAGGGAGCCGAGGGGAGCGGAGCTGGAGGCGGCCGAGCCCCGGGGAGCACCGCGCGGCCCCGCCCCGGCCCGGCAGATGAGCGGCGGGCAGGGGGCGGGGGGCGCAGGCCGGGCCCGCCCGCCCGCCATGGCCGCGCCCCCCCCCGGAACCCGGAACCCGCCACAAGATGGAGGCGGCGGAGCGCGGCCTGAGGGGGGGGGCGGGCAGCAGCGCTGACAGCCTGCCCGAGGAGGAGGAGGAGGAGGAGGAGGAGGATGAAGAAGATGAAGAAGATGAGGAAGGTCCTCGCAGCGGCCGCTCCAGCCGCACCTCGTCGCTGGTCAGCGGGCTGCTCACCGAGCTCTACAGCGCTGCCGAGGCGGGCGGCGCCCGTGCCGGGGTGCTGAGGGAGCTGCAGCGGCAGCGGCGGCCGAGCCAGGACGGGTGCCTGCGGCTCAAAGGTACGGGGCGGCCGCCACGGCCCTCACGGGGGGCTCCCGGCTGCGGGGCGAGGCGCTGAGGGGCCGGGAGCCGCGCTGGGGGCGGCCGGGGCTCCCCGTGGGACCCCCAGCCCGTCCCTTTCGGTTTGGGGGTGCTACAAGAGGGGCTGCACCGCACGGGGCAGCTGCACTGATCGCAGGGGAGCCGCTCTGCTCAGGTCGGTGCTGTTCTGGCAGGGTTAAGGTTTGGGGTTTTTAGGCTTTTTTTGGTGTTTTTAGCCACCTGCAGGTCAACTTCCAGGGGAAAGCAAAACGATGCAACATGTAAGCGCAACACTCGGCTACCCCAAATCAAACTGAAGCCGTCAAACACCACCAAACTCAAAATGAAGCCGCCAACCAGCACTAAAATCAAAATGAAGCCACCAAACGCTGCTAAAATCGTAATAAAGCCACCAAACAGCAATAATGACAGCCAGGCAGCTGTGGCGGTGAATGCCTGTGAGAGGATGGGACTTGCAGCGCCAGGCTGACCCGACAAAGAGCGCTCTGCACAGGGCACTACTCTCCCGATCCCAAAACCTTCTTGGTTTTGGCAAGGAAAGAAGGGAGGTGAACAAGTGTGCCTGTTTTTCAGGCTGTGCAAACAGCTTTCTGCTTCCGTGTTTGGCTTCTTAATGTGGTGGTGTTACAGGATGTAGCTCACGGTCTGTATGTCCTGTGGTGATCTGGGACTCGGCAAGGAATCAGCTTCCTTGGGAATACGTGTTAGAGGAAAAAAAAAAACCATGAATTTTACTGTAAAACTGATTCATTGTTCTTATAGGGACAGCTAACTGGAATGAGCAAAAAAAAAAAAAAAAAATTTGGCTCACTGCTTTTGTGGTAACTGTACAAGCCAACTGGAATACAGTTTAATTTTTTTTTTTCCCCTTGAGGTTCATAAATGAGATTTCAAGTCACCTTGCCTGATGCCTGTGATTGGAGGCTCAAACTGAGCAGCAGGTGCCAAAATGGGTGGAGACTACAAAATACAGGATTGTACCCGTGGCTGCCCTGCCTTGCCTTGTGCCTGCCTCGTTATCACCCCATGACTAACATCTTAGCCTACTTTGCCCTTTTTTTTAGGCTCCCCAGAATTTTGGGGAAGGCTTTGCTGTATGAGTTGAGCTGATCACCATGATCAGCATCATGCTAACAGTAGGTTTTCCACGATTCATTAACTTTTTTCTCACTGGATCAGATTACCAATGTATGGATTTTTTTTTTTTTTTGATTGACTTTTCTTTCAGCATCAGGGAGGCATGATTGGATTGAAAGTGATGGAAGGGTTGATAACAGCCTCAGGAAGAAAGCTGTTCAGATACTAGGGGCAAACTTCACCAGGCTGTTACAGCAAAGACCTGAAGAGGTCAGTGTGCGATAGGCAAGACCCAAGCGTTCACTGATGGGATGTGGTGTTTTGGGGGCAGAGGAGAGAATTCCACATTTTAATGGATTTAAGACATCTCCCACACAAATCCCTTTTCTCTAGACCCAAAGCTCACCACATGGGGGCTAATAGGAATATTAGAATTAAGCAGAATGATTTGGGTGAGCTCCGGGGGTGTGGTGGAACATGGACTGACCAGTGAAAAGAAGTGGGAGCCACGTAGTTTGTCTCTTAGTGGAAAGAGTTTACCAATTACAGCTCACCCTGGACTTGCATTTCTGGCCTTGCAGGCAGCTTCTTGAACGTGTTCCTTTTGCCTATTATCATTTGCTTATTGCCCATGCACATTTTCCACAGGCAGTTTTCAGTGTTTAAAATACATGTATACCCCCTGCTTTTGCTGCTCTAGGTGTGTTCTGTCTACATCTGTCATAAAATTTCCAATTTATAGAAGTGTAATTAGTAAGTTTAATATATTGTGCAATAAGTTGAGGTACTTTAGTTCAAATGAAAAGTCTTTGGCTCGGATCCTGAAAATGTTTGTTACTGGGAATTGTGCCATTCAATAGGACTTGTCATTTATTGAAAGTTTGTATACGTAAATGCCTGTGGGGGAAAATCCCTTCGCATGTCACCTACAGTAAGCTGTTTATATGTGTTTCGTCCTGAACTGAAGCTATTTTCTATGCTTATTGGCAGGAGTTGATGAACTGACAACCATAAAACGGGAACTGAATTACAGGATTTCTGTCCAGTCGGCAAAGCTGCTTCGTCTACTAAAGCAGAAAGACAGGCTTGTACATAAAGTCCAGAAGAACTGCGATATTGTCACAGCTTGTTTACAGGCAGTTTCCCAGAAACGATGTAAGTACTGTTCTGTGTATGCGTATGTTAGTGTAAGAAGTTTATTTCATTAATGTGGGCAGTATTTCAATTAAGCCCTTGCACTTAATTTAAAATCAAGAGGCAAGGCTGTATTATCCCTTAGATAGGACTGGCTTGCAGTACACTTTGATTTAACCAATTGACTGGGTAGGCTGTTGGAGCCTCAGCTTTGTATACTGGTGCGGCACCCTTACTGTAGATTGTCAGCCAGACATCTTCAGCTTTAGTGTACAAAAATTCTGAGATGAATTTTTGGTTGTGCATGCTGTGTTTGACCGTGTACCTTCATATGGTTGTAAGGAAGATGCTGGAATGGGAAATTCTGCTCGCTGGCAGCTATTGATGGCATATGTAATTGTCTTCCCAGTGCATTGCTAGTAGCGCATGTAGCTCCTTTCTATTGAGTTGCTTCAAGATGAAGAGTATCAGTAAAAACAAACCCACTTTCCTCAAACTGTTTTATCAGCACCTGTGTATTTTTTTAAAGGGAATATGTGGGGAAGAGGGGAAATGCTGTTCTTTAATTCTTTAGCCTTTTCTTCTGAGACAGTGAAACCTTTTGTTTACCTTGGCCTAGTTGTCCTCTAAAGACATGCTCTACTGTTTTTGTTAGTTCTACTGAAGTGAAACTGAATGTAATGTCACATGTAAAAATAAGTAGAAATTATACCTTTGTAGAACAGACATGTGAGAATAACCTATTTCCTGTTCTATTTTTTTATTAACATGCTGCGTGACAGGTACAGAAATGTTCAGGTACAGTAAATAAAGCATGGTCTCTTCACAAAAATGCCTGTAGGCGCTTTGAGGTGCATGTAAAAATATTATTAAAAGAATCTTACCATAGTGGCATGTGCTAATGTAATTTAGTTAATGGATGGTCTATTAATTTTTTTTTTTAAGTATTTTTAACTATTCCTTTGTTTGACTTAAAATGCAGCATGAAAGTTCTTGGCTGACATCCACTAATTAGGCATATTTTTTCTTCCCACCTATTATTTTTCTCCTTCAACATCATCTTGATAATTGAGTCCTCGGCATTAAGCATACACTGTGGTCTCCTTTTAAATGAAACTACGTTACTTGAATTTTGCATGCATTTAAGTATTTAGAGGATTAACTTTAAATTCTGAAGGTCTGAACATCCTAACCTCATTTGTTAGGTAAAATCTTGTTGACTCGAAGGGATATGGGTTTTCACCCTAAATATGAATGTGTCTTTATAAACGTCAGGTACCATTTTGCATTTACATTTTAAGCATAATGCCTCTTTCCATTAGTTTGCTAGAAACACCTGAAATAGCAGCTACTACCTCATTTTGAAATATTGAAAACATTGATTTATAGATGATTTTATTGATCCGGATTCTTCTGATGAAGTTATACACTTGGAATATTATGTTACGTGCCGTAAAACTTCATAATATGCATTCACGTACAGCATTACCATTACAATATCCTGCAGTTCTAAAATCTTTAAGTAACTAAGAAGTTGTTAAATATTTTTTCATTTTTAAAGAATATTTTTAGTGGCAAACAAGGAAAGAATCTTTTACCTGTGTTATCCTCAATTGATTTCTGTAGAGTTTCACAGTGTGTTAATACCACTGCTACACAATTTTTTTTCTTGACATTGTGAAATCAATGTGTAGAGGTAGAAAGCCAAGCAAATTAACTTTAGGGTCACCTTCACATGTTTGAATGCTACCTTTAAGCAATCTGTACAGACCAAATTGAAAACAAAGACTGTTCGATTATGGATTTATATTAGACTCTAAATTGAACACTGTTGAATTCACTCCTCATGATGAATTCAGTTAAGTAGGGAATTACAAAGGATAAAATTTATCCTTTGTTTTATGATTAAATGTCTATAATGCTTTAGTCTGCTTAAAAAAAGAAAACAAACACTATTTAAACAACTGCATGTTTAAAACTGTATATATTCAGTATCTGAAAGTTTTGAGGCTGTAAGAAACTCAGAAAGCTGTCCATGGATCAGTTTTTGACCTGTGCTAGTTCTTGGTCTCTGTTCAATGCGTGGAAGAGACATGGCCTTCTGGCAGCTTTGGAAGCCCATCTTGGGTTTGCTCGTGCTTCAGGACCACCAATACCTGGCACAGCACCTGCAGCATTGGAGCTGCCAGACAGATCGAGAAAATGCAGAGGAGCAGTCGCCAGGGAAGGACTTCATAACCTACTGTGCTTTCCATGAAGCTGTTGGCCCTTATCCCTGGAAGGTGACATGTGTTTTGCATACAAATAAAGATTACCATAGAAAACAAAATTCACAACAGTAAAATGCATTTTGGTTGGATACAAGAATAGCTACGGCTCTGCTGGGTGGTGGATAAATTGCTCTGTTGGATATGTGCTGAAAGCAGTGCTCTTACAGAATGTTTATAAGATACATGCCAGACCAGTTTCATTTTAATAATGCATATTTCACCCCAAATTTAAAAACAAACAAACAAAAACACTTCAGTGAAGAACATCAGTAAGAAAGAACTAACAATGATGGCCTGATGCTAAATATAGCTTCTAGGCACACAGGTCTCTTACTTTTGCAATTTTGATTTATTTGGAATAACAAGAATTAAGTTTGTTGGAGCACTGTGAACTATTTCAGATCCATCTTAGCAAGCACAGTGCTTCATGCGCCGAATTGTATCACTTGAGAAAAGCAGAGTACAGTAACAAAAAAAAAAGTAAATCAAGTTTTTTTCAGCTTCATCTAAAGGACATGCAAAAGACACCCCATTCTTCTTTCGTCATGTTTTTATATAGTAACAGCAAGCTTATATTACTAAATATATTTTGAGTAATCGAATTGCAAACCAGAAATTCTTAGAATCACAAATTTTGATTGCCTGTCACTCTAATAAAAAAGCATGTATTGCCTACACATTTATAAGTAAAATTACCCTGCTCCATTATAACTCAGTCTTCCTGCTGGCAAACAGGGATGCTTCAATCACTTTCAGTATAAAATAAGATGAAGTTACATTAACAAAAAGTTCATTAATATTCTCTTGTATTTTCAATTAAGTAATAGTAGAAGCTTTCATAGAAATTGTTTGGATTTTGTTTCCTTTTTCTCCTCCTGGTTTAATTTAACGCAGGGCCAGCAGAGGGAGACAGTATGCTTTACTTTGTGCGGTGATTGAGGTTTATCTCTGCTTATCATAGGTTGGTGGCTTTCATGCACTTTCCTTAAACATGAAGGAAAGTGCTTTGCAAACATATTCAGGCAATAACTGGATGAAAAGGTTTGAAGTCAGGTGCAACCTAGCAAATAAATGTTAGTCCTAAGGAAAGTGTTAGGTTTCACATGTGAAGTGGTTGGACAAAATGGTGACAGATGGTTTCTTAATTAGAATGAAGGTCATTAATTCCCACATGGCTGCCGAGGTTATTCCAGAAGCTCCTGATCATACAAACTGAATGTTTAGGGGTCTATAGAAATTCTGTAGAAAATTTGGGGTTTATATATATATACTTCTTAGCAATACTTTTAATCTCTTTGAATGCATCTCACCTAGATAGAAAGCCAGCACAAACTGCTATTACCTGGCCACAAAGAGGTACCCTGTGAGTTCCCAGGGGATGGACAGAGTTCCCTGGGAGATGACCAGGCTGTGGACTGCTTGCCTGTTTATTTGACTGCTGAGAACGTGTTACTGTCATTTAGTATCAATCCTCCTCACGGGTTATGGAGTTCCCTTGGGGGAAATTGTGAAAGCCCTATCTGAGGTTGTAGTAGTGTGAGGTGGTTAGAAGATGAATGAGCAAGATCATCTTCATCTGGTGTCTCTGGATAAGTGTAATCTAGATATGCAAAAGTACTTGATTAAACTTCAACTTGATTAAGCAGATTGAACTTCTGCTTTCTCTCTTCTTTCCCTCCCTCCAGAGTTTGTCTCTTTAGCTTCTGTCTTGCATCATCTGTGTGTCCTGTCTCATCTCCCACATTTTTCTTCCCTTCCTAATTCATTATTAGCTTTTCTCATTTGATCTTTGTCTTTAAATGTCAGACTTCTCAGCCCTGTTTTGTTTTATTTATTCCCCCCCTTCCTACATCTTGTCAGCTCTGCAGTGTTGAGTTTTCTTCATGTTGTTCCTCAGTCTTTTTCATATGTTCTTCCTTGTCTTTTTGCCTGTATGCACTATTTATCTGTTCACCTGTTTTCTCAGTCCCCCCTCTTCACTCAGTTGCTGTAAGACCGAGGCTGACTTTCACAAATTCTAGTTCACAGGGTGAAAGCTTGATAAAGTGTGAGAACAGCTTTAATGAAACATACTGTGCGCTGTTAACACAGCTAATGTTGATTTGACTGTAACTCTGGATCAGATGTATTTTCTTTCCTTTTTTTTTTTTCTTTAAACCTGGGGTATATGCTTGTGTGTTGGTGTAATAATTCATGCAGGTCAATGTGCCTTACCATTCTTTATACTTCTCACAGCCCAATAGTTTAGGGTGCTCTTGCAGTTGTATAAATGTCATTTAAGCTGGAACATGCCAATTGCTCTCTTCTTTCTCTATGAAAATCTGAGCTATTCAGCAGGTGCTGCTACTGTGGAAGTTTTGCTCCAAAAAACAGACAGACAAAACCCACTGACTCTCCATTATAAATGTGGACAAATTTCAAACTTGTATTTGCAATTCATGTTTGTCACTTTCATGTCTGAAATGTTTAGTAAGGAAGAGGATTCTTTGTATTAAAAATATTGTCAGTGCGATTTCCATTTGCAATTAAAAGAGAAACTGTTGTGTACTTGCTGTGTTCATCTCCAGCTCTTCTTCAGATTTCCAATTTTAATTGTCTAATTTTAAATAGCTCTGATTTTTGAAGCCAGATGGATTTGCTTTGATAACTTTTTTTCTTATAGCAATATCTATTTAATTGATTTATCAAATACATGCCTGCTTTGCAGTTAAAATAGGAGGTTTGCTTCTCATGGAGTCTGATTTCATGTGAGTCATCCTCAAATGACTCAGTTGGCTGAATGCTTCAGTTCAGTAGCTTTCCTATTATCTCATCTGGTTTTGTGTACTTGTTTATATGACTAGCCTATCCTTCATGGCTGTTAATGAATTTGATACTTGAAATTGATGCTGTGACTTCTTGAAATGCATATCTAAGAAATAGTGCCTGTGGCTGCTTCCTTTTTTTTTTTTTTTTTCCCTAATGAATTGTTCTTAATTTATTCTACTTGATCTTTTGCCCTTGGGAAGACTCTGGGGTGGGGAAGGGGAAATGGAAAGAAACAGAATCATGAGTCTGAAAATGTGATGATGATTTTCAGTTCCTTTTTAAATGGTTGCCAGAGGCCAGAGGTATGCTGAATTACCTTTACAGTTGGTTGTCCACTTGTAGCAATGCATATTTGCTACGACAAATAAATGGAATACTGCTATTGATTTTTAATTGTTGCTATTGTCAACAGACTGTTACCTATGCTACACAGAGCAAAGACTTTCTCTGGTGTTTATGACTCAGGATGTGGAGGTGGGCTGAGGGGTTGATTAGCAAGGATTTTATAATCTATTCTATGTCCTTTGCTGGTTTTTAGGGAGTGAATTAGTAGGAGAGGAAAGAAGAGAACCTGTTTCTAAGGATGCTGGAGCTTGGCTCATTGTGGAAGGTAGCTGTGAGAACCCTTAGAGCCAACTGTAGTGGTGAATATGCTTCTACAAAAGTAAATGACACTTCATTATTGTATTTTATTCAGCTATAGCCAGCCAAGATCCTGAGGAATCTGAAAGCCTAATCCAGTGCAACAGGAGCCTGGTCTGAGGGTTACTTGCATTGTTCATCATTGTGCAACAGGTCACAGAGAAGTGTTTCAATAAATAGTCGTGTGCCATGATTAGTATTTGCAAATGAACATTAGACTGTGTATCCTTGGTATTTGCTAGTGAGTCTTTGAGACAGAAGAGTGAGTGTTCTCATACACAATACCAGCAGTGTGGAACAGTGAACAAGATGTTGATTGTTGAAAGGACAATAATAATAATTTTTTTTTTTAAACACTATTCAAAGTTTGCTGTTCTAGTATTTTATGCAGTTATGGAAGCTATTCAAACAAAAAGTGCCAGTTCTGTCTTTAAGGCTGACAGTCGGTATCTGAATAATCCTGGGGACTGTTTAGGTAGTGAATTCCATGGTTGCTTCATTTGATGAGAATAGGATCTTGTAACTGGTTGGTGGGATGTGCACACAGAGTACGGATTTTATATGTAATTAGGGTAGGTAACGAATGCTGACATCTTGGGTCATTTGGCAATCTGTAGTATTGGTAAGCACCATGGAGAATTCAGACCAGCCCACTTCATTGTCTCCAGATAGTAATTCTTATTCAGATTCAGATAGTAATGACTTACGCTAGCCCCAGGAAGCCGGCTGGTGTGAGGCCAGAGAAGCCCTTGGCTACCTAATTCAAAACAATTCAGCTGACTGCCATCTTCTCTTGCTGATATTCTCCACTGTAAAACTAAATCTGTAATATAAATTCTAGATTGAGAAATTGTCTGGTCAGTTTACTTACAAACTTAGCAAATGGTTTGATTGTACAGACTTGATATCACTCAGAAGGCCACTTCAGAGCTAATTTCAGTTTGACTCCTGAAATGAAGTAGGAATTCTCTCCTTTTCTAAAGTAAAAAAGGAAGTAATCTTTTCTTTTTTCTCCTCTGAAATTGAGAGGCTGGATTTGCTGTCTAATTTGGTCATAGCCCATCTGAAAGGTTTCTGTTGACTGTGCACTTGCAGAATATCAAATTGAAAAGACGGCAAAAACAAGTGCTTAGAGAAGTGCAGAACCTGGAATCCTCACTTGGAGGGAAATTCTGATTTTAGAGTACAGCAACAAAAATATCTTGTTCCAGCATGAAATAAAAACACCTACTCACAACATTCAATTGCTTATGAAGCAGAATTCTGAAAGCTTACATTTTGAGCTAAAATGCTTTGTTCAGATTTTGACACTCCTCGCCCTTTCTCATTTCATGTTATATAATGAGCCATTTTTAAGACATTAAATGTTTAATCCTAAAAAGAGTCAAAATTGAATAATGCTTTTGGCATTTAATTTTTTTTTTTTTTTGGTCACATATATAGTACTTCGTTGTGAAGGACTTTGCTTTCCACAAGCTGGTGTTTTATGATGGAGTTTTCCATTAAAGTTTTCCTGGGAATATGCAGCCATCCATCTCTGCAGTTCACTCCCTGGCAGCTCAACACTGGGGTTGCCAAGCTGATTTAGGGAGCTGCAGAGCTAACACTCATAATTAAGGCATATGTTTTCTTTCTGTCTCTTTCGGGATTATGTGGATCCTTATTTTTCTGTGTCAGATATTCCCTACTATATATGCACATATACCTGACTGCCACTTTTGTTGTAGGTGTCATTCCATTGCTACTTTTATTGGGAAATCGGCTGCATTCAGGGTTGAAGATTGATGCTGATGGTGGGTAGCTTCCTGGGGACACTGGAGGCTGCTGACTAAGATTGCTACCTCCTTGGGGGACGTACTGCCTCCTGGCTCACTGTGCTGATCATTTTCCAGCTCGGTGAGAGCTGCTGTCTCTCAAGGAGTGGGATTTTCTTGGGGAAGGGAGACAGCAGGGGTTCAGAGCATGGTGGGTGCCGAGCAAAATGGGCAGGGGAACTCAGACCTCTGAGAGGAGATAGCCTTCAGGTTCCTCTTCTCTTCTGCCTGATGAGCCTCAGATAATATTACCACACGTAATAAAGGAGCTGGGGACCAGCTGATTGGTGGTATATTGTGTCAGGCATGGTTTGGGAGACACCAAGCCCTCACCTAAAGGAGTGTGGCGAGACCTAGGAGGCCCTGGTCAACCAGCTGTGCTGTCCCACTTCTCCACAGACTGTGGGTCCTGCGAACCTGAGAACCATACACCTGCATGCTGCCTTCTCCCCACACTTTGAATACTTGCCTTGGAAATGGCAGACGTGGGGTGAGGGTGGAGTGGGGCTGAAATTGTAAGCAATATCAAACAGGCGTGGTCAGTCGTTGGTCTCTGACGCTGAGGTGCAAGGGGCGCTGCCATCTTGTAATGGTCGCCACCTCAGGTGGTGAAAGCCTCAGCCGCTGCTTATCGAACTGCAGTGTCCTCAGTGAAACAGTTCTACATTTGTGTATTGTGCAGACACCTCATGGGGTATTAACAGCTGAATATGGCTACGGTATAAAATAAATTACCAAAATAAATACTTCATTACTTATCAAGGATCTGAATGGTGAATTCAGCAAACCTTTCTGCGATCAATAAACTTGCTGCTGAACCTAGGCCTAGTATGCAATTGAAAATGCAGGCTTCCTAGTATGTAACTGTGTGACAGGAACTTGGTAGCGATCCTGTAATCTGTACAGTGCTTGTTATAGCGTGTTTTGAATATTCTTTGTCAGTGTGCCAGCAGCTGTGACAACAGAGAAATAGTTGAGTTGGTGCTACACCCGAGATTGTGCTTGTTTTGTATACGCGTACAACTTGGGTTGACTGACTGCCGTCTCTTCCATATTCTTCTGTGTAACGGTGGTCCTGTTTCCGCTACAAAGTGCTACAAAGCGATAGCAGACCTCATGGGATTAGTTTTGTGATGCAGGTAGAATTTTGAATGCACTGAACTACGTTTTTCACAACAGCTGTGCCATGAAAAGTTGATGTATTGGATAGTACTTGTTACATAAAATGCTTGCTGAGTATTAGAAATGTGGATTAATCTGATAGATTATTGCATGTGGGTTTCTTTTTTGGATTCCTTTTCAAGTAATGCTCTAGTGGTTGTTATTTACTAATTTCCCTGAGCAAAGTGGTTCTCAAATAAGTGACATCTTACTTCTCTAGTACTGTAGTAACTTTGAGAGGTGGTATTGAATCAGTTTGAACTGAGGAGATGCTTTAGTCTCCTGAAGGAAGGATGCTTTTGTTTGATGATAACAACAGGAGAAAAATCAGAACAGCCTGTTCTTTATCTGCAGTCCCTTGTCAGTCAGTCATGACCTCAGAAACACCTCTCAGACAACAGTTGCCTCTTCACATGTGTAGTCATCAGGATGGAAACCTGATCCACAGTGAAGTTCAGTTAGCCTCCTATTTCCCTGAAGAACTGGAAAAGCCAAGCTTTGACTGAAGTCATGCTGGGATTATTGCAGTGAAGTGAGTTGGCATGCTGATTTTCTGCACAGGTTCAGGAGCAGCGTGAAACTGAGCTCGTCCTGTTCCAGCCCTGTGAGTCTGCCCAGGGCAGGGAGCATCAGGCAGGGAAGGGAGGAGTGGAGTGTGCAGCCTGGCCAAGCAAAGGGCTCGGGCTGCAGCTCTGCGACGTGAGCAAAACCAGAATTAAAAGTAGTCCTGGGCTTTACTGGGGGACTTCAGTGTCCAGGATATCCAGGATGTAATCTAGGATTTCATTGCTTTAAATGAGGATATGAGAGGAAAGTGGCTGTACAGCCAGTGCTGCCAAAGGCCATACGTGGAGGAGTAGTGATGCGTGATGAGTACACGTGATGGAGATTTCCAGCCTTCGTGTTTCCCAAAGCATTTAGATGCTTCTGAACCAATGATAGATCCTGCTCTGACATCTGCAGGTGGTAAAAACCCATGGCACTTACTGGAAATGTTGAACGTTCAAGATGTAAGGGTTTGTTTGTGTATAAGCTCATAGGATGGTTGGCTGTATGAGCTCTGTAACCATAATACAATTGTTACAATCTTTAATCTTTCTCTTACAAGCTTTTGGATGTGGAAATAGCCGAAGAGAATAAAGTGTGCAATTAGATTGTATGCATAGTCTTTCATATTTGTCTAGCTTAGCACTACCTTACTACCTTCTTTTTTTTTTTTTTCTAGATATTATACTTCAGTACAATTAACTTTACTGTTCGTTTTCCTAATTAAATACCATATTATTTTTTTTTTCTTTTTGTTTTAGATCTTTGTAAGCTTGCAGGAGGGTAAATGGAGAAATGGAGCTTTGGTGAAAATGCCCTACAGAGTACATGGCCTTTAAGTAATATAGATGCATTTTATCTCTGACTATGACATATAGAACATTCTTCGGTTGAGTGAAGCTTTGACGAAGAGATTTCCTGGATACTGAAGATCAAATGGAGGATAGCAGCTGCTTGGGATAATTAGTCCTAGGAATAGACCGATTTATGGAGCATCAGCTAGCTGATACATTTTTGCAGCCTTCCGAAATAAGTTTGACATTTAAGCACAAGATACTAGAAAAGCGAGCTGTGAATTTAGTCTATTTGGATCAATACTCCTGCATATAATTCTGTGCTGAAACAGCTCTGGAAATCTCCTCAGATTTTACAGTGTTTTGCTACTTGAAGTTAAAAATAACCTGAGTTTGACTTGCTGAGCAGTGGATGCTCCTCAGAAACACTTGAGATTTGCCAAGGAAGTGAAGTCCATGTTATATCATCTTACTAAAACACTTTTGTAAGAGAAAAGTGACACAAGCATATTATTTATGTCTTTCTTAGTAAAATTTGGAAACCTCTTGTTCTGTTTTAGTAGCAGTGAAATCTTTTTATAAAGTGATGTACCTCCCTAAAAATTACAGCAACTTGTACCAATCATTATGTTCTTCCTGTCATCCATACAGTATGTATTGTCCAAATCCAAAGTATGAACAGTTTGTGGTTCTTGGGTTGCATCTCATCCAGTTGTCTTTGTCAACAGATGTTATTGGGCCTTAGATCCTGAAGGAAAAACAGTTTTTCAGTGAGGCTAAAGGAAGTTGGAATGGGGATGTAATCAGTGGTGTTTGTTTGTTTGTTTTATGGGAATCCTAATCTGAAGACTTAAATAACATTTGCGGTAATTCCTAGAGAGCTAGTGGCATCTACAAACAGAGGCTGATGTATATGGGATCAAAGATCTAGAGTGCTGGTGGAGGGCTTCCATAGCGACTGATCAAGATTTGTGGTCCTAAAAGCTCCATTAACTTCTGTTAGAGTGAACACCATTTTCCTCCACAACACCAGAAAGGGTTTTGTTTCCATTCCTCTGCAATGAAGCTCTGTCCTTGGAGGCCATGTGAACTGGGAAAGGGAGGATCTGTGCTTGAAGCAGGACTCTATCCTTGGGCAGTGCAGGGATGATGTCTTCTTGGTACATGTCTATAGAAAGCCTTGTACCTCTTGAACCTGGTCTTTGATGGAAGTCCTAAGCATTACTGCAACTAAGTAGTAAAAGATATATAAAAACTTGTTTATAAACATGGTCTCACCCCATAGTGCTTCCCAGCCCGAAGCGAAGGCATTTTTTGGTTAGCTGATTTTTCAAACTGATGGTTACTTTTCAGTCAAAACCACTTATAAGTGTTCTGTCTGTGGATAAATCTTGCCTTGAGGAACACAGTATTTTAGTTTTCATTAGTTATGTTAGGGGCATTAAAGCCTTGCTGTTTCTAAAATAGCAGTTCAAACCAAACAAGCTGGCAATCCGCACTGTAACATTCAATTTCTATGCTAGATGCTAAGGAAATTAAATTCTAATAAGGGAAGAGCAGCTCTGTATGAGAGCTGGGAGCCTGCAATCAAGTGACCTTTCTTCTTCCACAAATATTATCTTAAACATGACTACAAGCAATAGCTGTCAGAAGTGTAGTTCTTGTTACTCTTTTTTTCATATGTTGCATTAGTCTTTACAGCTGATATAGTGATTTGATTTTTAAAGTGACCATGTAGCATCTAAGCAGGGTTCTGGTGTGTGAATGTTGGCCAAGACGTGCATTTACTTTCCATCATTAAGCAAGGCAAGGGGACATTTCTTAATTCTTACACATAATATTTTTATGTAGGCCTCTTCAGTGATTTTTCTTACCGTGTCCTTTACAAAAATAGTATATTTAATTCTGTATTTCAGTGGAGACAGGTAATTCCTCTGACAAAAAAAAAAAGGTATTTGCTATTTAAGATCTCACTTCAATTAATGTGTGTTTTATTTAAAACATGCTCCTCTGTATATATTTTATTGATCACAGAAGCATTGCTGTGACTTCTGTTCCACCTGTTAACACTAGAATTTATGCAGTTTACTGCTTGCTTAAATACATGGTCGCTATAGCAATGCCTTCATGACATGTCTCTTACCTTGCTCGCCAGATGCAAATATCTGCCTAATGTAACTGCACGTGATCCCCTTTACTGCTCTAATCAGTGCGTAAATGAGTGAAATAAATTGACGTTCACTCCACGTCTTCCACCCCCCTCACCGTATTTCTGTATTTCCTTCATCAGGGCAACACTGATCCCTTTGCTCCTGAAATGGCAAGGAGGACTTTAGAATTAATTTATACAGTAGAACCTAATTAGAAAAATAAATAAAAATAAAAGGAAACCTGGATGCTGTTGTTCAATACCAGCACCCTATAATTTCACATCATGAGAAAAACCTTCCACTGATTTACCTGTCGCTTTTTTTCTGATTAAGATCTGGTTAGAAGCATTTGGGACACACAACACTTCACCAAGCTCTTTTCCTGCTGGCTGTAATTGTGTCCTTTTAGGAGACAACATAGATGCTGTACAAAGAATTAACTGTAACAGCAAACTTCAGTTTGAGATTAACCCATCCACATTTGAGTATTCGTACATAGGTGTTTAAATGTGTGCGAGGTGCCTACGCTTCCCTTATGGTCTTCAGAGACCTTGCCAGTATCTTGCTTCCCTTGCGTTAGCATACAAAGCTCCTCACAACCTACTCTTCTCCGTTACCACATATTTGTCATTTCCTGTTTGGTGTTCAGGGTTATCTCCTGCCTTGTAGCTCCATCCCACACTTAGCATTTTAAAACAAGTACCTTCGTAATTTCTCCCTGTTCTGGTATTCACTTGTGGGTGTTTCTCCGTGTTGAAGTTCATTAAAACCTAATCCCTCAGCCCTCTTACTGACCTCATGCTATGCCTCTGTCCTCCTTCAGGTGTGTCCCTTGGTACTCCTTTTTGCCATGAAGCCTACAGAAATGCAAGAGCAGCTCCTATATTAAGAGAGCTTCCATTGTGCTTACCAATACAATCTCGCTGTTTCCATGTGCTCCTCCATATGCTAATATGTTTTCTTCTGTCTTATTTCTTCCTTTTATAGCAGGCAGTCTCTTTTGCTGTGCTTGTACAGCAGCTACTACAAGAATGCTGCAGCCCAGAATTAGAATTTATGGGCACTGTAGTGAACAGAAACAGCTTCAATAGAATATCAGGCCTATTTAGTTGTGCAAGCTTGTTGCCCTCTGTTAGTGGCATAATAAGGGGAATTAACTTACTCCTGTCCTGTTATCAAGTAATAGTATATTTAAAACCCTTTTTGTTTCCTATGTGGATGGTTCTGAGTTAAAAACCTTTGCCTTGTCCTTACAGTGCATTGTGTTAAGGTAAAGGCTTCCAAATCACATCTAGCTTGTAGCATTATTTTTTTCTTCTGAAAATATTTGAGGTGTCCTTGATTTGTGGCATGTGCTGTTTACAGAGCGTGAGTTGGTTCCTGCTTCTCAGGAAATCTTTCAATTCTCTCCTGTTATGCTCTGGGAGCCGTCATGTCCTGGAACGAAATAGGCTGCTCTTTGTACCTGGCCCGTTGGCACTGGCTGCTGTCACTTTTGTGCTCAGTGCTGCTGCCTTGTCAGCAAATTTAATTCTTCCACCCTCAAACAGTTTGGCCTAGAAGCTGCAGATGCTGCAGAATACGCGCTTTTAAATGTGATTGTGAGAGATGGTTACATAGCGAGGAGAGTTAATAATTTGTGGCGTATAGCATTTGAGTGTTAACATATTCATAGCTTTCAGTGTGATTGTGTTGCAGGGACAAGCTCAAGAAAACCTTACTGCTGTGTGGTTTCCTGAAGGGCTCAGGAAAGTAGGGTCTTGGTGCTTCACTGGGTTGTGCATGGGTTTGGGAGACACGAGCACGCAGTTCTGTTGTTGCTGGCCTTAGGGAGTCCTGGGACTGTTCAGATGTTTTCCTGCACATCCCCTGTTCATGAAAATAGCTACATCTTTATAAATGGAGATGGGTAAAGGCAGGTTCAAGGGGGTTACAGGCATGTCAGTACTTTTGGTACTTTTTCTTTTTTAGCAATCTGTGATGCTTTTGAGAGCTTCTCACCCACATGATCCTATTGCATAAGCATCGCTTGTGCCACTTGGAGAACAAGATATGAATTGAGGGGTTTGCAGCTGACCTTACCTGCACTGATTCACTGCCTGTGAATGTGGTGCCTCCCTAAATGGGAAACTGGTCATCCTGGTGTGCTAGAAGTTCCTAGGAAGTGCTTTCACAACTGGTTTGCAAGTGCCTTCGTTACAGATAGGTGATGTTTCAGGTCTTTTCACTGATGATGGAAAAGTTTGGCATACTTCTCAGGCATACTTAACTGCCAAAAACTTATTTACTGTGTTGGCTGTTGTTGAAGGGAAAAATGAGTAAGAATGGTGTGTGCAGTCTAAAGGAAGAGGTAGGACTGGACTAGAATTGGATTAGTTTCTCAGTTCTGCTGCATGCTTCCTGAGACTCATCATTTAAGTCCTTCTTTTCCATTTCTTGGAATCACAGATGTTATTTCCTGCCCATGATGTAGTTTACATTTGCAGTGAATATTGTGGTAAGCAAATACTGGCTCTTTTTTCTGTGATGTCTAATAAGTGGGTTAAAAACTAGCTGGGTAGCCGGGCCCAAAGAGTCGTGGCGAATGGAGTCAAATCCAGTTGGAGGCCAGTCACTAGTGGCGTCCCCCAGGTTTCGGTGCTGGGGCCAGTCCTCTTTAATATCTGCATCGATGATCTGGATGAGGGCATCGAGTGCACCCTCAGTAAGTTCGCAGATGACACCAAGCTATGCGCGTGTGTCGATCTGCTTGAGGGTAGGAAAGCTCTGCAGGAGGATCTGGACAGGCTGCACCGACGGGCTGAGGCCAACTGCATGAAGTTCAACAAGGCCAAGTGCCGGGTCCTCCACCTGGGGCGCAATAACCCCAAGCAGAGCTACAGGCTGGGAGATGAGTGGTTGCACAAAGCTGTGTCCTTTTCTTTAATCACAAGGTTGCTCTGCAGCCCCATTTCTGCTGTTGTTCCTGTCACCACCCCATCTGCTGATGCTTAGCCTTCCTTTCCTGCTGCACATCTTCAACCTTGTTGTTGCAGTGCAGATAGAAGCGAAGTGGGCTGGTGAATGGGGAGGTGTAGGGTAAATGGAGTTGTTCTTTCTGTGTCGAAACCTGGTGGAGATCACAGGACCAATCACCAGGAGGCAGATTGTGACAGCTATGCGAGTTATACTTGTCATCGAGGATTTCTTATAAAGTATGCTCAGGCCCTAAAAAGGCACAGTTAGCAGGTGGTGATAAGGCTGCAGAGAGATACCAAATGAAGAGGAAAAGTTTTTCAGAAAGTGACTGTGTTGTGTGGGAGGGAAGAAATGAACTGCAGGGGAGAAAAGCAAAGTCTCAGGCTGATAATTATAAAATATCTGGAGGTTAAGTATCTGGGTTGCCCAAAACTCTTCTCTCTCTCTCTCTCTCTTTTTTTTTTTTTTTTTTTTAATGTATTTTCTAATAATTTGCCATCTGTCTTGCCAGTAATTATAGATAAGGACTTGTGAATGTGGCCAGCATTCTCTGGCTCGGTGGATCAAACTAGATGCATGATGGCTGGTGACATCTTTGGGTTCAAATTGTTGCTTTTTCCTCAGCTTGAAACTGGTGATTCGTCTGTGAGCTGCAGCGCCCGCGCTTTGAAATTTCCTTGTTGTTGAAGACTGTTCACAAATTAGTGGTAAATACGGCAAATTTATACAAGCTGCTGACATGCAGTGTCATGCTTAGATGCGTGCAAGTCCAGGGAGTGGGCCAACGCCTGCCTTGCCACTGGCAAGTTATAGATTTTGGCTTATGGGTGGTTAAAAACTGATGCGATCCATTTTTCTAGAAGCTAGGTTCTTGCTCTTAAGATATGCATATGTATATATAATGGGAGACTTGTCCGTGCCTCCAAAATCCATTTGTGCTAATGATCCAGTGAGTCATCAAACCCATTAGTATGTCTTGGCTTATTCATTTTGTGCACTAAAGTGCATTTTTGCATTTTTCTTACAAGAAACGTTGCATTAATTGGCTGGCACGTGGGCAATTGTCCTTAATGGCGTGCTGGTCCTTGCAAGTATCCACGTCCTGAGTCACGGAGCGATTGTCCTGTTTGTTTCTGGTTTTCAAAGACTGACAGGATGACAAACAGGAGAAACAGCAGTGATGAGGATGGTGAATACTTTGGTTGTACCAAAGCAGCTGGACATCCTCGTCAGCTAAATATGGATGTCTTTCTTAGAGCTGATTTGTTTAACAATTGAAGGAAGGATACGGCTGTGTTGGTTTGGTGGGATGACCAAGTCACCATCTGGATAACAAGAGTGCCTCTTTGGGCAAGTCCCGAAAATTTGGCCATGGCTGCTGAGGCTTTGGCCAGTGGTGTGTAGTGTTGAGTTACCCAGTCTTGAAATGACCAAAGACTGATGTGGGGCTGTTTGTGTATGGTGCCCAAGGAAGAGGAGAAAAATATTAGATGACATGGTTATTTCTGTAGTTAAATATTTCTGTCCCAGTCCCGTTGGTACAATCTGTCCACCAAGGGAGATTAATTTATTTCAGATTTGATGCTTTAACCACTAAACCATCATCTCCAGCTGGCACTGCAACAAAGTGATTTACATCATCTACATCAGCAGGGAAGTGTCACCTTTGTTAAAAAAAGAACCGCCGACACACAGGCTTCATTATCCCCTCGGAGTGCAAGCTAGCAGCTCCAGCGCGGTGGCTTTCCTGCGGAACCGAATATTCAGATATTTAGAGGCATGATCAAAATCACACTTCTATGAAAAATTAACAGATTCTAAATATAGATATAACTTGTGTGTGTGTGTGTTTTATATAATTGGCTTTGCTGCTTATCTGTTGCCAGCTTTCTCCTGCCCGTGTCATGAACACCTGTCAGGTTTATAAATGTGATAAAGGAGCGAGGGGCTGTGGCGCAGGGTGGGCTCGGACTCGTGGCAGCTCGCTGGCCAGCGTGAGGTGATGAATCCTGCTCGCCTTCTGCAGCAGCCCCGAGTGGTTTAGCCCCTCAGGGCCGTCAGTATGCCAAACATTTTCCTCGATGGTTTCTTTTGGAGCCCTTTTGAGGTGCTGTTAGGTCGAGCACCTCTCCGGCTGCTCTCCCCCCGGGCCGCAGGGCCCCCCGCCGCCCTTTGTTCCCGCAGCCCAGGTGCTGCTGGAGGAGGAGGAGGAGGAGGAGGAGAGGCTGCCGGTTTTCACGCAGTGATGCTAGGGTTGTGGGCGGGAGCAACTCCCTTTTTTTTTTTTTTCCCTCATTTTCTCCTCTCCTCGCCCTCCCTCTCTCCCCTCAGCACACGGCCGCCGCCGCCCAGCCCTGCCGGGGGCTCGGTGCCCTGGCCATGGCCGCAGCCCCCCGCTGAGGGGCCGAGGGAGCGGTGAGCGGGGCGGGGGGCGGCCATGCGGCAGGACCGGCTGCCGGGCTCGCTGCGGCGGGGCGGGCGATGCCTCAAGCGGCAGAGCTCGGGCGGCGGCGTGGGCACCATCCTCAGCAACGTCCTCAAGAAGCGCAGCTGCATCTCCCGCACGGCGCCGCGCCTGCTCTGCACCTTGGAGCCAGGTACCGAGGCATTAATCCCCGTAATCCCCGTAAAGCCGCTTGGCCATGCCCTGCCCTGCCCTGCCCGGCTCGGCTCGGCTCGGCGATGGGCGCCCCGGGTAGGCGCGGAGCGGGGAGGCGGCAAATGGCCGCCCGCGGGGCGCCGCTGGCTGAGGGCGGCGGGCGGCGGGCAGCGGGCGGAGCGGCCTCAGGGACCGCCCGGCCCCGCTCCGCGTCCCGCAGCGGCCGCCTCTGCCCTCCCGCAGCCCCCCGGCCGCTCCTCGGCCCGCTGCGGAGCCGCTGGGCTGGTCCCCGCCTCATGGCGGAGCCCCCTCCTTTGTCTGCCGTGCGGGGCTGACGGGCTGTGAGGGGCAGGTGCCGGCCGGCTGGCGGCTGCGGTGGTGGCAGGGAGATGGATGGGTTTTGGGCTCAAAAGGGAGGCTTTTCGGCTCGGGGGAGCCTTGCTGGGTGTCGCAGCGTTGGATCCTTTGGTTGTCAGTGGAAATCCGGGTTGGTAATGTCAGAGCTGCCGCTCGCAGCTAACGCGTTGTCAGGTCTCGCCTAATCCTAGGCGTACGGAAAATACGTGAGGCGGAGGTCTCCGAAACAAACCCGGAGCAGTGCACGGAGCTATATACGGTTCCTTTTCCCCTCGTGCTAGCACTCGTGTCCAAGATGGCTTTTGGAATTGCGTTGTGCTGGCTGCTCCTGTGCTTGAGATTGGTTTGGGATGCTGTTATTAATACGGTCTGAGGCTTTTTCTGGTGTAGGTTCATAGCACTGCTGTTACTGAAGGGATTTCCTGACTTCTGATTCTCACAGACCCCTGTAGTAGCCTTCCAGTATTCCAGGTAATGATATCTGGGTATCGATATTCTCATATGCTCCTGTGAAGACCGGGAGAGGCGATAAGAGGCACAACCACGAATGCCAAAGCCCTAAAGCTAGGAAATCCCGCTGGGCTGGGGTTTCCACATTATTCACTGTGAGTTACTGGGATGACATCACTGGGGATACACAGCTTTCACAGCGCTGGGAGAGGGAGCCTAATGAGCCCTTAAAAATGCAACCTTAATGAATTTTTCTTCGGGTTTTCTTAGTGTCTGTGTCAGCGTATGTTTGCAGTGAGAAGTTTTTGTGGACTGCAGGTTTTGGATGTGCTTTGATATATCCCAGTGAGCTCCGGTGGTGGCTTTGGCTGCTATTTCTGGTTTTGCAGGTGAAAATGTATATTTAGAAAAAAAATACAGGGTGAGACTAGGAGTATTTTTGGTTCTAAAACAAGCAACAATAAGGTAGTAGTTCATGTTGCCATTTTTGTCCCCAGGTTTGGACTCCCGCTGCACAGGAAGCCGCTCTAGGCCCTTTTCCTTTTTTGTTTTCAATAAAATATTTATTGGTTTTCCATGGGAGATGTTTCAACAGCTGCTTTTAAGTACCGATAACCTGCAGCGATGTGCTTTGTAAGTTTGAAACTCTGGCTCGTATACGTGCATCAGAACAGATCATCTCCCTATGATTTTTCTGTTTTAGTATTTCAGAAAAAAAATATCCGAGACTTCAGCACCGTCCTTTTGTTTATCACAGCTGAGGATCAGGGACTTGATCTTCATCCAGGTGCTTGGCTGGATTTCTCTGCTCTGGTGGCTTATTATGTGGTCCTGTGCCCCATTTTGGTCATGCAATGGATGTCTGTTAGGGTTTGGGAGTCCTAGGGCTGTGATGTTCCTTCTTTTAGCCCTTTGTTGTCAGGCTTCATGGTGCGTTTTTCATGGGAAAGCTAACGGGCCTGGGTTTTGTTGTGTTTTGTGTGTGTCTATTGTGTTTTTTTGTTTTTTTAATTTCTTTCCACATAGCACTTCTGCAGTTGTTTCTGGTGACCTGGCTGCAAGGGCATTGAACAGGCCATATTTTGCCATCCTTCTACCCTTCAGAAATTAGATCGTTGCCAAACAACTGTACCTTTGTGTGTGCTTGTGTTTGTGGAGCTAGTTAATTCATTCGTGTTCCCAACACGTTCCTGCCTACACAGGTTAATAATTTTTTTAGGTATGAAGCATGAATTGAAAGTGTATGACCTGGAGGTGACGTGTAATATGTCAGATGACACCGTGGACTGGCTGGCTTGGTGGAAAAGGGCTGAGTGGTACTGACAGTGCTTACAGCCCACAAGAGTAGGATCTATTGCTGCGTGTATGGTACATTTCTGCCATGTGGAGGGGCTGGAAAGAAAAGTTCCCGCAAAGCCCCAAGGGGTCAGGAGTCTTCTCTGCGAAGAGTGCGTGCTTATGTAGTGGAGAGGAATTTGGGACAGATGGAGGGTGGACAAAAATGGCAAAATCCAGTGAAAATGGGTGCAGAGGGTCTGTGGCGGGATTGGGTAGGTGTGGGGTGCTGAAGGAAGGAGAAGGTGTTGGGGAATCCAGGTTTGGGAAGCCAGGAGAGCTTGGAACAGGGATAGCCATTCATTTCCTTGGGGAAGCTCTGAAGTCCGGGGACAAATCCAGTGAAGAGTGCAGAAATTGCACATGGAGAGATGTCTCTTGTGTCAGAAACATTTAACAGGCAGTGGGGTTTGATTTTGGGAATAGTTTTGACTAGCAACTGGGAACAAATAAGTGGCCACGGACTCCCTGGCTGTGTGGGGTTAGGTGGTTACAGTGCATGGCCTGACCAGGAGGTCTCTCATCATATGGCAGAGAGACCTAGCCAGGCAGACTAGTGTTACCATGTGATGTTAGCCTTATTTCTAGTAATTTTCACATCCATCTTAATTGTCAGCAATGATTTGATAAACTTATATGGATGGAAATTCATCTCAGTCTGATTTAATCAAGGGAAAGCTTATCTGGTGCGCCGTGTGAGCTCCCTTCCCATGATGTTAATGTAAATGATAGATGTGTCCACCTCACCGTGAGGGTGTATCTGACCATGCAGGCCTGACCTTTTGCAGATCGGGCTGTCTCTGCTTGCATCTTTCTTAAAAAGTTGGCAAGACAAAGAGAGAAGTTGATGCTGAGATCTTTAGATGTCTTAGAAAACTGTGAAGAGGTTAATATTTGGCTGTTGAGTTGGAAACGAATATGTGATTGATGTGGAAGGCTCTTGCTCCTTCGCCACCAGGCAGTGTTAGATAGCTGTTACCTTAACAGGAGGAGTTCCTGGTCCTGACACCGGTTTGTATGTACTGGAGATTTCCAGGACTTACCACTGAATTGCGTGGGAGCAAGAGTGGCTCTTTCACATTTACAGCAAGCGTGATATGATTGCTTCTTAGTAGGTTACCGGCATTGTTACGCTGTTCTGAATTATTATGGAAAGATTTATGTATCAGGAGTCCCTGCTGAGTGCCATGAATTTATGGGGTAGAATACTAATCAGCAGTTACTTCCAGGAATTACTGTTAACACTTGAATATTTTTCAAGACGTTTCTATTGTGGTTTGAAGCTTTTATTTTTCTAAATCTGACAAGCATGTCTTTTAAATCTGAAGCAGGGCAATGACAGCACCCATCCCCAAGTCTCAGTGATGCAATACTAGAACTCTTAAAATTCAAAACAATACTTTTTTTTGTGTGAATTTTCTTTCTTTTTCCTTTCCCATGCCAAAACAAAAGCAGCCTTGAAGGAGACAGCTTCAGCTTTGTATTTATCAGGCATTGGGGTTTCTACATATTGCTACTTTTTAAATTATAGCCTGAAAAGGCGTTTAATGTTCCAGAACAGTTTGGGTTTTCACAGACTCACAGGCTTCAAAGTACTGGGTATTACTGGTGGGTTGATTGGTGTGGATTTTATATACTTAAATCTTGCAGGATTCAGGTATTGTTGTGTGGGGCTTTTGTTTGTTTTTTAATATGACTATTGAAATATATATGCAAAAATGGTTAGGGTTGATGTTCTAGGAAGACCATCAGTTATGCACGACATAAATATGGAGCAATACATGATACTGAGTTACGGAGGGACAGTACAGAAAGGCTTTTTTCTTTATGCCAGAAGCTGGGGGAGCAGCGTTTTGTGCTGTTCAGAACCGGAGCTCTGGACAGCGGCAGCTAAAGGACCGGAGGGTTGCGGAGGCAAAATGGGTGCTGTGAAGCAGCCTGACAAGTGCTGCTGTTCTTTGTGCTACAGCATACCAGATGCCCTAGTCAGGATCCAGTGCAGGCCTTGAGATCCTCGTATTCATGTATTTTAAACCATATCCGCTAATTTTCTGCATAAAAACTAACATAATCTGCTCTTACAGCCAAAAAAAAAAAAAAAAAAGTTGTAGGTTAAAGATTTGACATCCCGAGCAATACAATAGTTTTAACACCCCAACGTTAGAAATTAATATCCAGTGTTTTAGTGTCCAGAAGTTGACACAGATGGAAAGCACCTCTTGGTATATCTTTCTTCAGTGGTAGTTAGCAGTATGTCTTTTGTATATATATCTTTTTCTATATCATTTCATATGGTAATTTGCCGTGTCCTAATACGATTTTCAGAACAGTGAAATACCAGATTATTTTTTTTTAGTTAAGTGAATTTTGCTGAACTACAGCATTAATTTGAAGAAGGCACAACTGCATTTTAAAAATGTTTTGTCCGTGTACCTTTTAAAACATGCCTAGAATCCACCGTGAAAACAAGGATTAACAGAAACAGGTGAAAATATAACTATTCAAACACATCTAGTTGAAGTCTCATGTTCTTATTTCAACTAGATTTTTTTCTCCTTCTGAACTAAATGAAAATAATGATCACGATTATTTTTCCTTTTTGTTTCTAGGGGTTGATACGAAATTGAAATTCACTCTTGAGCCATCTTTAGGTCAAAATGGTTTTCAGCAGGTAATTTGATTCATTTTTCTCCGTGCTTATGACTGACTGGGCTTTCTTCAGTTGAGATACTTGCCCTAGTTCAAAAATGCATCTGTCATCATGTCAGTGTATTATTTGCTATTGCATGAAGAGCTGTTCCATTAGTATTTGGAAAACACAATAGGTTTTAATTGTTTTCTTGGTTATCTCCTACATCTTTGTATTCTAGAATATTACTGTTTTCTTATATCATTAAGCAATTAATCTGTATTTTCCCTGTAAGTGGATTAAGCAGTTAAACTTCGAAATGCATACAGAAATGAATGTGCATGTTCTCAGTGTTACAGATGTTGCCACGGTTTTGCATTAAGCTAACGGTGGACTTTTACCCTTTTGGATGTTTTTGCTTAGTGGCACGATGCACTCAAAGCAGTGGCCAGGCTGCCGACAGGCATACCAAAAGAATGGCGCAGAAAGGTAGGTAGACCTGTACACGATGCAGAACTTATCACCTGTGATTTCCCATGAAAGGAAGATGAATAACATCAATCTTATTTGCGTTTCAAGTATTTATTGATTTGTAACTTGTGCTGGGATTTTTCCAAGTTTCTGTTCTTCAATGATAACCTCATTTAGCAGCTGGAGAGGCTGAGACAGGTAAACACAGCCTTTACACCTATTTAAAGATTCCTTTTGATTGAGGCTTAGGTAAATTATTCCATCTCAGTCGGTATTGCTTCTGTCTGCCAGTCCCAAAGAACTGTGCTGGCAAAGCCACACCAGCAGCTGAAGGTCGGCTAAAAGGAGAGGTGAAGGTGCCAAATGCTGGTGCTGGCAAGAAAGTTGATATAAAAATGTGACAGGGTAAAGGCAGGTCATCTAAATGGGAGAGTTCAGAGTCAGCAGTGGTGTGGAACAGCAGAGTACACCATCACTGGGAAATTGCACATGGTTAGTGATGTAGGGAAGGGTCCAGTGGGATTATGCTAAATTTGCCTTACTGCTTTCTTTAGCAACATTTGAAGTTCCCTAGCCTAAAAAAAAAAAAAGCCTCTGTATGCATTCATCTTTCTTAGCAACTAAGTGAGGCACATGATCTCAGCTTTAAAAATTTAGTTCTACTGAAACAAATATTTTTAAAGCTTTATAAAATATACATGGTTCCATATATTTTTGATGTATCGGGTAATTTTCTTCCCTGTTTTCTTCTTGTTTTATTTCCGAACTGAAATGTTCCTCTTTACCAAATGGGGAAGGAAAGGTAAGATGTAAGTGCCATTGCTTTTCTTACACCACTACCATTTTATTTTTGATCTACACCTCCAGTTAATTATTATGTCAATTTAGTAGCCTTTTTCTTTCCTGAAAAATTCTTTTCTCCCTCTTCAATTAGTCTCTTAGAACTGCTGTTTCAGCTTTTCTGTGGTGCATGAATGGCAGAGGTGATAAAAATCACCAAAATGCTGAAGTAGGAAGGGCCCTCTGGAGGCCATCTGGTCCAGCCACCTCCTCAAGAAGGGTTACCTGGAGCAGGTTGTCCAGGACCATGTCCAGATGGCTTTTGGATAGCTCCACAGATGGAGACTTCACAGCCTCTCTGGGCAACCTGTGCCCGTGGACAGTCACCTGAACTGCAAAGGAGGGCTTTCTGATGTTCAGGTGTAACCTCCTGTGGTCCAGTTTGTGCCCAGTGCCTTTTGTCCTCTTGCTGGGCACCACTGAAAAGAGCCCGGCTTCATCCTCTCTGCACCTTTCCTTCAGGTATTTCTGTACAGTCATGAGATTCCCCCTGAGCCTTTCCTTCTCTAGGCTGAACAGTTCCAGCTCTCTCAGCCTTTCCTCACAGGAGGGATGCTCAAGTCCCACTGTTGTGGCCCTTCACCGGACTCTCTCCAGTGTGTCCATGTCCCTCTTGCACTGGGGAGCAGCGCCAAATGCTGCTGGGAGGCAGAGAGCAGCATCGTTCCTCTGCATGGGTGGCTTTGCAAAAGTGGGATGGCGTGTTTAAATGGAGAAAAACTCCAGTTCTGTGAGTTGCCTATAAATTCCTTCACCATGCCATTATCTAAGTGTTTATATTTGTGGGAAGTGTCTGAACTGCTTTTCTCACTTGGGGGACTTAACAGCTGGTATAAAACTTGACCCATTTGCTTTCATGCTTTCTTTCAGTTTCCTGAAGACAAAAATCCTTCATTGTTAGTTGTTGGCCGCTGTATGCTTTGTCGCATGGATTTATGGTTCAGGAACTTGTCAGATGGTTAATAAAGGTCCATCCTTAGTTTTCAATACACATTCATAAGTCTGTAATTACTAGGCTTTAAAAATAGGCAACGTGTCTGTTTTCAGAACTCTGTGTTATGCCAATAATTTAGGAAGTCCTTTTGGAAAATGAACTTACTCTGATCCAAGTAGTAGTTTTTCAGATGGGCCCCATATTCTTCATGCTCAATGCTGCGTTTCTGCAAAGTTGATCAGATGAGACCCCCTCTGCAGGAGAGAAACACTATAAGATTTCCCTTGTGGTTTTTGCAGGAGATGGATCCTTGGTGGAGTCTGAGGAAAGCCTGCAGCTGCTTTATCTTTTTATAAAGCTCCTTGCTGGTTACGAGGTCAGAAGGGCTGATCTGGCCAGGAGGGCTCTTGCAGTAGGTGGGCTTCTGTTGTGGAGAGTCCCTGTGAATTCAGTTTCTGACAATGGACGTGCACCTTTGTAAGCACTTCACAGGTTTGGATGCTTAATGCTGTTTCCTTTCTTTCTGCTTTAGGGAGCAAGGGATTACTTTAATTATGCAAAAGTTATTTTAAATATAGTTCTCTTCTGCATATTTGAAGTCTAACAGCAGATCATCTATGGCGGAAGTTGGTGAGGATCATCTCATGGTGTTCATAAAAACTGCTCATATTTTATTTGAGAAATAATGCATTCTGTTGACTTTGCAGGTTTGGCTGACCCTAGCTGATCAGTACTTGCACAGTATAGCCATCGACTGGGATAAAACCATGCGTTTCACCTTCAATGAAAGAAGTAATCCTGATGATGATTCAATGGGCATCCAGATAGTAAAGGTAGTCAACTTATTGGTATTTTACTTTAACTTTTCATTAAAAGTGAAGAATTTTTTAAGATAGAGTTTGGACTTATTTTGTTGTCTGTAATAGCTTTGGGAAAAGCTACACCCTAATTCCCTTTTGGCTCAGTAACAGAAAAAAAAAAGATATTACTGAACCTTTTTTTTTCTCAATTTATATATATATAAGAAATAATAGAGTAATGGAGACAGTTATATGATTTTGTCCTCATCTCTGTAAATAAAACCGAATATTTTCTGGGGTTAAACAGTGTTATGTTTTATAATAAAGCAATTGAACATCTTTTCAGTTATTTTACAGTAGTGAACCACCTTTATCTCTATATATTTCTCAGCTGGTTGACACTATATTTAAAGCAGAGAGTAGTTTTGGGGAAGGGCATAACAGATGTATGTTTCTGTGGTGACTTAGATGTTAGTCTATTTACCTAGGAGAGATTGCTTCTGTTCTGTAGCCGCCTTAATTACCGTACATGGAGCAAAGTACCTTATGTTCCTGGTTATTACAATAGTCGTCTGTACTTGGTAATTTAAGGTTATAGATATTACTCATGAAAAACTGTAGCATGCTTTGCCCTTCACAAATCATTTAAATTAAATTCTCAAGGACACTGTTTTTGTTTGTTTTTGTGTTTTGAAAACCTAGCTTCCTGGCAGTTCTTTTATAGTTTGATTTAAAACAAACAAACAGTTCTTCATGTTTTATTTAGTCATTTAAAAAAATTGATTCTGTCTGAATTCATTTCCTTGTCTGTATTCCTTTCCTAGCACAAATTACCACTTCACAAATTTAATGATAATGTCAAGCACATCCTGGTCAAAAACTCTAACGGATTCTGAAACAGAGGTCTTGAAGGGGAAGTCCTTGACAGATGCTTGCTAGAAATTTTGTATCTAGCTTCAAACCTTGAAATTGCTGCTGGCAATGTCAGTTTCACACAAGCATCTGCTCTAATCCTTTGCCCCATGTTGTGCAATAATAGCAGGTCATGATATTCTGCTGAGCCAACTCATGGTGTAATGGTTGCCCCATGCAATGAAAGCGATTCAGAAATAGAAAAAAGTGGTATTTTTCCCTTAGGCTTCTGTTTAAGATACACAAAATGCATTCTTCTGAAGTCTTACTTATTGGCAGTCTTTAAAATCGAGAGAAATCGCCATTCTGTGAAGGGAGATTTTAAAAAGAATGATGCAACTTTTATATTTTGCATATTTGAAATGTAGATGTCTTCTAATATCTAATATCTTTTGTGACAACTTCAAATGAACATCTTCTGGATAACTTGTTAACGTAAGACCTTGCTCAACCTATTCCTCTTCAATAAGCTAAAGGGTTACAGATTAAAAAACTCGCATCAATTCAGGAGTATGCACCAGGAGGGTGGAGGTGGAAGGAGAACTTGGACAGGCAGGAGAACTAAAGGGGGAAGGAAAATTCACGCTTTTTCTGTCTATGCTTTTCTCCTTTTTTCTTCTTTAAAGGACCTTCACCGGACTGGTTGCAGTTCTTATTGTGGCCAGGAGGCAGAGCAAGATCGAGTGGTATTAAAGCGAGTTTTGCTGGCTTATGCCAGGTGGAATAAATCTGTTGGCTATTGTCAAGGTTTTAACATACTGGCTGCGCTCATTCTAGAAGTAATGGAGGGCAATGAAGGAGATGCCTTGAAAGTGAGTAGAATCTTTTGTTGCAGAGGTGAAGAGTGTGTTTGCTTAGTGAATGTCAGAATAAATGAATGTGCAAATGCTGTAGACAGCCAAAAAGAGGAGAACTCAGAGGGCTCAACTGATTTGTATCTGTGAATTGTTTGTTATCTTGTCTGAGCTGGAGGTGGACAGTTTGAATGTTATCCGTGTTAAAAAATTTGCAAATAAACAAATGAGGGTTTGGCCGTAACAAAATGAAAAAGAACATTGCTACTGACTTGGGAAGAGTTTAACCCGTAATCCCAAATCTGTTTCCAAACCCTGTATGTGGCTAACGCCTCCAGTTTCCGCTACCAACCCCATACATAGCAGTTAAAAAATGACTGTATTTTAAAGCACATTCTAGGAAGGCACAAAATAAATATTTAAAATGAAAATGAATAGATTTGAAGCTACTGTCAGGGCCATGTTAGCCATGACAGTGTTTTATTTTTTAGACCTTTTCTATTCTAATTAAGAGGTTTCTTGAAGATCGTAATAGACCATAAAAATTAAAATCCAGCTCACTATGGTCATATGCAAATTTGAGTAAACTTGCTCATATGTGTCAGGGTCAAGATCGTAAAAGATTACTTTTTTTTTACGTAAAAGACTCCTGAAATACTGAGCCATTTGTTTTGCCTTTGACAAGAATGTGGCAAATACTTAAGTCTGCTCAGAGCTCTAAAATATAAAGCTTTTGGTAATAGAGTCCAGCTAGTTGATGCTTCATTCTACAGAGCTGCCTATAATATTAAGAAGATAATGTAATATATTTGCTTTATCAGTCAGTAAGCTTTCCTCTGAGTAGTTTGTGCTGAAAATGTATTCAATGCTTTCAACTATTATTTTTGTGTGATTTTTATACTGTCCAGAAGCTTCTAGGACATATGATGGAAAATATGGAAAATATAAGTATAGGAAATACGATTCCCCAAGGATTTTATGAAGTCCAAATTGATTATTGGGAACTCTTGTGTTATTTTTGGGTTGTCTTTAATCGTGAGCTGCATCAGGCTTTTTGTGCTAAGGAAGCAATGGAATGGCACCAGACTGCCCTGGAGAGGGGGGAAGCTTTTGTCACTTTTAATTGTGGGACAAGCTAAAGAGGAAAGATTTGCAAGGAAGCATGAGGCAGAAAGGGGCTCTGAGGGGGTTTGGGATTTAGCAAGGGCTGAGGACCTTCTAGTGCTGAGGTGGGGAGGCACATGCAGGTGTTTGTAGTTGCTCTGTGTTCTGTAAAATATGGAACAGAAAAAAATTATTGTCTGAGAAATCTTGCAGACAAGGATAAGTGGCAGCATGTGGCCACAGGCAGCTGGGAGAAAGCAAGGAACAAGTAAGACTGTGTAAGGCAGTACCCTCAGAAGTTCAGTATCTGACATCGTTTCTGTGGGCGTCTTAAAAGAGGGATTGAAAGGAGGATTTTCTCCTGTGTATGGAGGTACCAAGTACCTCTCAAGCGTTAGGCGCTGTATGAAATGGAGGATAAAGATGCTTGTTAGAAATTTGAACAAGTGAATAATGGAGGGTTGAAGCAGACATTGTGACCACACGCAGGCTCTCTTAATAAAATCTGTAGAGTAGGCATAGAGATTGTCAAAGATCCTGAAATGAGGCCAGTGTCTTCTATTGGGCTGATAAACTAAATTGCCTTCTGTATATTTGTTTCATTTGTTCATTCTCAGAAGTTTGGTGGTACCCAGTTAAAGCATTATTACCCATGCAGTTGAGACATTTTGAAACAGATGTCTGCTTCAACTGTCTCATGCTGCTTAATTTAGCACCTTTTGAAGTGACATGATGTAGTGCAGCACACAGTGACACGTCGCAGTAAAATGTGGGAGGAATGTTTTTAAAGAACAGTACCTTGCATTTTGGGGAGGAAAAAAGATCATTTGGAAGATAAGTCTTCTAGTTGTGGCAGTTAACAACCAGACAAGGGATAATGGAACTTTCCAACAATTTGGAGAATCTCATAAACACCTCTGGCATCAAAAGTGCAAGAAGTTGCCTTTGGTTCAAGTAATGCTTCCAATTTACTCATGGCTTACTGTGAAATTGATGCCAGCCATTCGTGGTTTGTAAAATCTGACCAGCTTCAAGAGGCTGCCTTAGCCTTTGCGCCTTGATTGCTTGTGGTTAACTGGAGTACCTGTGGATACTTAAAATATTTCATTTTCTTACAGATCATGATTTACCTAATTGATAAGGTGCTTCCTGACAGTTACTTTGTCAACAATCTCCGTGCTCTCTCTGTGGATATGGCTGTTTTCCGAGATCTTCTAAGAATGAAACTTCCTGAACTGTCCCAGCACTTAGACACCCTGCAGAGAGCTGCTAACAGAGAAAGTGGAGGTAGGCTCAAAAGAAAATGCTGTGAAATTCCTTCTTGTTATTGTTTCATCTGAGCACAGGTCTAAAATATGGTGTTATAAGTGTTTACCTGAATACATGTATATTGTTCAGAATATATGTATGTATGTATGTGTATATACATATAAGTTGTTTGAAGTGAAAGATGACCGTTTCCATTACTGATATGCTTAATGTATGTTTTAGTGGCTCTCTCAGGAAAAATAAATACCAAAATCATTTGGTCCCACAGTTAACTGCAAACATAACGATGTTGACAAGGTCATAAAAGGCGTGGAGTGGCAACACCACTGCACTGCATAGTACAAAAGCTACCTTGGAAAGATTTCTTGCTCAAGATATCTGTCTAACCACATACTGCTTGTAGTTGCTAGAACTTAGCTGCTCTGAGAAGAATTACCATTTGTGAGCAGATGGCATTTGGTTAGTATTTCTTCCCCTGGATGCTTAGCAATACACAGGTGCAAATCTGAGGTACTTCTTGGGTTACTACCTGAAAATGGCTTTGCACTGTGAATTTTTCTTGTATAGCATTCTTTCCAGACTTAATTTAAAAAAAAAAAAAACAAAACACAACTGTTTCATTTGGGATTGTGTTGTCTTCTCCCCCCTTACCCCCAAGTCTGGAATCTAAGCAAGTTCCATCTTAGAAAAGATGTACTACCATGTTCTGTGTAAATCAAATCATGACTGCGCCCAGACTGTAAAAAAAAAAAAAAGGGTATCAAGTAAGCATTTGCTGTTTGGAAGTGTTTTCATAGACAGCAGCCTCTCTGGGTCATGGCCTTCAGTGCATCAATTGATATTAGGATGCATGAAGTTTTCTCTAAGAATAACAAGCAAATAAAACTACAGGTTTTCAGGCTGAAATACTAAATCTTGTATGAAACTGTTACCAAGCCAAAAGGAAAACTGAATATGTTAATGGCTGCTTCTGCTAAGCTGGAAGTGCATCAGGGCTTCAGTATAATAGATAAGATAGACTTTAACGAGAGTCACCTTCATGCAGCTAAAGACTTCTTGAGCCATTAGTTTCTGCAGAAGTACAACTACTTTTTATTAAAGCTTTATCAAGCTCATGTCACTTTGGTGGAGGACAAACATTTTATTCTGATACTAAAAACAAAATAAAACAAAACAAAAAAAAAACACAACAACAAATGTTTAATGTGTTTTCTAAAGTTTATTCAAGCACCAGTGCTGTTGCTTAGAGCTTTTGGCGGTGCAGCAGAATGAAGGAAGACAAAGTATGTCATTTTTCATTGTTCTTTTTCTCAGCTTCTCTTCAGACAGCTGCAGGCTAAGAAAGTTTTGAGCATTGTAAGAAGTTACTGGAATGACTGGTGGATTTCTGTATCCGTTTGATACTCCTTGTCATTTACTGTTATTTTACAAAATTACTTGAAGCATTTATATTTTTTTATTTCAGGAGGCTATGAACCCCCACTCACAAATGTCTTCACGATGCAGTGGTTTCTGACTCTCTTTGCCACTTGCCTGCCTAACCACACAGTTCTGAAGATCTGGGATTCAGTATTCTTTGAAGGCTCTGAAATTATTCTGAGAGTCGCGTTGGCTATCTGGGCAAAGTTAGGAGAGTAAGTGGTCATTTTAATCTGATCTTTCTTTCAGTTTGAGCAATGTAAATAATTTATATGCTGTTCTGAAGAGCATGTTCTCAGTTCTAAGCAAGATGTGACCTTTCAGGAGAATGTGCAGCTTTTTTGAAGCAGAAGCAACGTGTCTCTGTCTTCCCACAAAAAACATGTGCTGGAAAATATCATCATGATGTCTGAAGAATGGGCATGATGATGAATCAGTCCTTCTTGTCTCTTGTTATTTGCATTGTCTGTGTATAATGTCTTTATGGTATACTAAGATATTGGTTGGACTTTACAGAACATAAACCTCTGAGGGAGCTAGTAAGTACTGGGGTGATGGCTACACAAAGAGGCTTGAGGGTGACTAGTTAATTCAGTCGTAATTTACCTGAAGCTGAAGATTTTAATTCTCATATTTTTGCTTAAGGATTTGAGCCCGTTGGCTGTACCTGAGAAAGAGTTGAGGGTTATTAAGAGAATGATTTAGAGCTACATGGTTCCTTCTGTTACAGCCTGCAAACACATTTTCTTGAAATTCTCTGCTTTTAAACACATTCTAGCAAAATTGCCACTACTAATAATTTCTATTTCCATTATTATTATGGACTATTAATTTCTGTTATTATTAACCCACCACACAGGGCAAAATGCAAGAGAAGGTTAGTTCTTCTGAACTCTGTTGTCATGGCAAATATTTGCATCCTGGAGAGTGTACAGTCCTCCTGAAGAAACAAAGGTTTTGTCACCCACTCCAGTGGGAGGCGTGAACTCTTACAGGACAAGCAGATACTAGTTCAGCTGGAAACTTTTTCATCAGCTGCATCAATTTTTCTTGTGATGGCTAGCCAAACTTTCATTTTTACCCCCTCAGGCTGGACCACTGGGATTTACATTCAGCTCTGTCCTTGGATGTTTCATTTTTATTCTTTTTATTTTCTGAGTGAATTAGCACTTCAGTTCAGTAGCACCGCAGGAGACTGTTTAGTACATCTCATTTTTAATCTGAATAACAGTAAGAATAAGCTATTCAAATTTCAAATCCTAAAACTATTGTTTGTGGGGAGTGAGGAGGAGCGTGGCCAGGTTTTGGGGCACTTAACAGAAAAGGACCACTGGTGTGATAACCAGAGATGCAGAATATAGTGGGTCACAAAAACTGTACAAGCATGGAAATTCAGTAAGCGTGTGATTATTTATTACCAAACAAGATAAGGAAGTAAAGTGGGGGTGCTGTGTTCTTGATGGGAGAAGACTGATTTTTTTTTTTTCCTCTTCTCTGCTGAAAGTAAAATGGGGAATTGAAAGAAGTCAGACCGGAGACAATGGTAGTCTCGAAGTCTTCATGCTTTTCATGACTATTTTTCTAGAAAAAGAAATAAATGGGGTGAGAAGTGCTTCTCTTGAAATGCTAGAGGTTCAATCATGCTTTGGTTTTGATGGAAATAGACTTAAAGAATGAACAGTTCAAAAATAGTGGTAATAGAGAAAGATGTAGAGGTCACGAGAGACTGAAATTATTAGGGAAGACAGGCAGTAAGTTTGTGGCAATTGGCTATATACCCATTATTTCTTTCCTTTGTCAATATTTTAGCTGAAGTCAGGGAAGCTTCCTCTTCTAATCCTTAAGAAAAAAGACTACTTTTTTGGGGGGGGAGATGGGGGATCATCCCAGCAGATAGTGGCCAAAGTACAGAGGAAGGAAGCTACAGTATGCTCAGTTCTTTGAGTTTTCCAAGTCAAATATAGGCAACAATTTTGGATTGTTTCAAAAAAAAAAAAAAAAGAAAAAACAAAAACAAAAGGCTGTTTGGGTTTTAGGACATTGCCATAATTGATATGTGCATTAACATGTGAGGTAAAAATATTGAGGGCGAAAACAGTAAAGATTCTTGTAATCAAAAGCAGATACCTGAGCAATGATTGCGTAAACAAACAGAAGCAGCCTGGAGCTAACTGCTTGTTGAGGGATTAGTAGGAAAAGAGCTTTACTGTTCTGAAAGATCAAAGGGATGCCTCTAAAGCAGAAGATATGCTGAGGAAACTCAGCTGGTGCAGAGACTGACCCAGTCCCTCACCTGGAATGGGAGGTGAATTGGCAAATGTTCAGTGGTCATATTATCCAGGTGAGGGTTTTCTCAAGTTGGTCCATTTGGGATCTAGCCACAACAGAGAAATATGTTCCGCCCCAAGCAGTGATTCAACAGAAAATTATGGCCATCTTTTTGTAGTTAGATGGTCTCGTGATGCTCTCCTATTTCTCCCAACCTGCTAAGAGCAACAGGAAGAACATCAATAGTGGAACATACAGGTGACTGGAAGTAGCTCTGTGTGCTGGATGCATCCTTGTTTGTACTTGAATTTTTTTCATCAGTATTTGCAGACACTTCCACTTCAGCAGGATGAGATTGATGGCTTGGACAATTGGATACTTGAAATCCAGAACTTCAAGATGCAGTGTGCAGAAGGCTGGTGTGTGTGTGTTTGTCTGTGTGTGCAAATCTATCTTTACCTTTATGCATTTTTTGATTTGTTGTTCTGAATTTGTTTTTCTTCATCACAGCTACGTGGAAAGAATCACAGCTCTTAGTCAACACAGAGCAGTTTTAGAGCTCCTGTTTGACAAAGCCAATGATATATTGCTTCTCTGTTCTGCTGAAGTCCAGAGAAGAAACACAATTTACTTTTCCAGCCTGTTTTTTTTAATCTCTTCAAATTCCTGGTGTAAGCTTGGATGAATAATAGGCCATTCAATATATTTTCTCAGAATAATGATTTCAGCCAAAGTGATTTTAGAACTATGATTTTTTCCAATGAAATATCCGTCCTGGATGGATCAAAGATCCATTCTATTTCTAGAGCTATTACAGCTAGATTTACTGACAGTTTCTTTCCCTTCAGGGTATTTTTAGGAAGGAAAAATTGACTTGTGTATACGTCTCAGACAAAGAACCTTGAGAGTGTGTATTACTTCTATTTTCTTCCAGGTTTATTGCAGAATTTCACACAAGTCTTTCTAACCCGTAAGCTTCTCATTCACGGGGTGAAGATAATATTTATTTGCCCCTTGAAGGTGATGTGAAGTTAAACTAATCTTTGCAAAACATGTTGGTATCTTTGAATGGAAATTGTTGCAAGTGCAAAGAAATGATTGTGTTCAGCTGTCTCATCGCTGGTTCGTTATGCTGCCTTGCTTCCCTGTGTCTGTCTTTAATGGGTTTGCTGTTTGGAGGTCAGACGAAGGTTCTTCGAAAAAACTGTTGGGAACAAGGTTAATTTTTATTCTTGGAGGTCTGAAGAAGGGCCTTGAAAGTCTGGAAGCTTTTCTAATTGAATCAAGCCAGTGTAACCCTTAATCAAGCTGTTATACAGTGGCTTTATAAAACGTTCGGCTAAAGTGACCAACTCATAGGTGTGTATGTAAGAGAGAACATCCCACTCTTGTTTGTTTTTTTTTTTGTTAATTCAAGTATGCAGAACGTTACAAGATGAATTTAGCAAGAGACACTCCATTTTTGAGCTGAGGGGTAAGCTCCCTTGTGTTAGTTAGCAGGGGGACAGGATTTATTGATCCTTGTGTTGTAGAAGTGAAAGGAGCAGAGCGAATAACCTGTCAGTATGTGCATGAATCCTTTATCTTATGTAGTCACGATAATGTGATGTGCACTGTCTTATTATTTGGAAGTGTAAGGGGGGCTGCAATAAACGTAAGAATTACTGTGACTAATGGAAGTGCATATTTTATGATTACAGAAAGTTCCGTTTTGGTTTAGAGGCATGTGATCACGTGTAAAAGTAAAATAAGAAAAAATATTTGTTTTGATGTAGGCAAATAGAGTGTTGTGAAACTGCAGATGAGTTTTACAGTACCATGGGCAAGCTGACGCAGGAGATGCTGGAAGACAGCCTGATTGACAGCAATGAACTCATGCAGGTGAGTAATTGTGATATAATTATTGTTTGTGTTTTCTATTCATCCTTCTGGTGCTGATTTCTGAAGAATTACACTTTTATTCAGATGCTGCAGAAACCTAAACTCTCCCAGGAATAAAAATTTAAGATAAATGCAGATGGCTTGCAGTTAAAGCTAAAATATTACACAATAAAAATGGAAAACCAGTAGGCTCCATCTGATAAAATTGTGTATATGTTGACAGCTGAAAGTTGGGAGTGATACAGTGCCCAATTGGTTTTACGCAAGCAAGATGTATAATCTCTTTGTAGTCATAATTTTTAGGGTTTTCTTTTCTATTTGTTTTTGTTTTGGCCAGTTATTTATTACACTGTGTCCTTTTCATTCTGTAGACACACTAGGAGATACAAATTTATCAAGTAAGAAGGGGGAAAATCCTTGATTATTAAAAAACGATTTAAAAAAATCCATCAGTGGTGTCAGTGAACTATAAACAGAGACATTTTTAGATAACTGCGCTCATTGAGTTCTTAGGCTTACATCATTGTGTAAGAACAAAGATCTACGTTCTGGAAAAGGAAAGGGCTTTGAGTATTGCAGATAAAACTATTGATTTGCACTTTTTTTTTTTTTTTTTTTTTGCTAATATCCGTTCGGTATTTTTCTTTTTAGGTGTTTTTATAAAGATTTCATGCTGCAGTTCTCAGGTCAACTTTTGTTGAGTCAGAAAATGGTGGTTAAATAGGTGCAAATACAGAGCACATAATTGACCTGAATTTTTGTTACTTAGGGGAGGAAAAAAAGTCTGAAGCATATGACGTTGGATAGATATATTAATGTAGTTTACAGGGGACTTTTTTTTACACATTATTGGAAGCCAAATTTGTTGACTGGGATTCAGTGACTTGGATTTCTTTGCTGTTGTGTGTAATGAAGATAAGGCACAGGTAAATTTCTGGAGGGTCAGAAGGATATTTCTTTTCACTGCTGTAATTATTATGAATATATTAAAGTCATTTTGTGCTTCAGCAAAAAATAAGCTCTTGGTACAGTGGCAGGAGTGTTGGGGAAAGATACCACTGCTATTGATACGAGAATGTGGTAGTTCTCAAGGTTTTCTGCAAAGAGAAGCAGCACGCCTGTTTTCTGGGTGTTCTCTCAGCTGAGGAAACCATGCTACAGCTCAGGTAGCATTCATCAAGCCAAAGGCAGGCGTTGGCAGTGGAGCCATCCCCATCTGAGGTGTTCACTTCTTTACCCTAGGTGAGAGAAGTAGGCGCTGTAAATGTTTGCTGTTAGGGGATATGAATCCCACCATGTGCCTGGCCACTTCATTTGAATGTGTTTTTTTTTTTTCCTCTGTTTTGGGGAAGAAAATTGAGAAATGTGAACAAGTGTGTTAAAGAAAGGATCCAGGCTGCTTGACAATATTTTTATAAGTTGCTTTAACTTTTTCCAGAGAAGTTAGCCAGAAATGAGTGTTTAGACTGCTTTGTTTTCTTTTTTTTTTTTTTTTTTTTTCCTGTAATCAGAATCAGAGCAATGATTTTACTCTGATACTTTTTCAGGGTGACTCAAAGATTAGTATTGTACAATGGGAAAGGGTTAATATCCTACTCTGCCTTCTCTGTACTTCTCTCTTCATTCTGTTGCTGATGATCATCTCTTTTTTTTTTTTTTTTTTTTTTTTGAAGCTTGTGTGATGCTTCCATTTTTATCTGAGCTACCTGCCCAGGCTCACTTAAGCCAGTGAAGAGTAACTGGCACTTCTAGGCCAGTTACTTTGTTCTGGGAAACAAAGTCCCATGTAGACAGTAAATAATATACTCTGGACTGAAGACTTGCAGCTTTTGTGGATTTGGCCCTTAAGCAGTAAGAGTTCTTCTCATGTTATGCTGAGGAGAGCTTGGAGTGATTGGAGGAGCAGGCAAGCCTACAGCCTCCTCCTTTTTTCATTGTGAACAGTTTAAGTAAATAAAGGGTAAGTGCTGCACGCTTCAGATGCTAGACTGCATATGTATTTAGGACTAGAAGCTAAACAAATAGGGTCACCTTATTGGCCCATTAATAAGCTTCATTTCTCGCATGGAGACAGGAGGCTTTTTGCCAGGTGTCTGCAAGTTCTCTAAGCAGCGCGTGCTGGCTGGGTTGAGGAGCCGCTTTGATCCCTTCTCAGAAAGCCAGCGTTTTTACAAGCAGCTAAATTAATTCAGCTTGTAGGCTTAGAAACATTCCAGCGTAGAGGAGATGAGAAGCAAACAGGAAAAGGAGAGGCATCCCTGTGTGTTTACTGTGTTGGAGGGAAATAGGGGTTAATCCGTCTCTGTTATCTCAGTTTTAGATTAAGTCTGTAGTCAGTTACCTGGATGTGGTGGTATTCTCTTTCTGCTGGAGTAGCACTTCATCTGTTTTCTTTTGGGGTTGTTTTTGCTTTTGCTTTTTGTTTTGTCTTCCTAATGAAAAGAGAGAAAAGCCTTAACCCGTTGTGGGACAGCTTGAGCGAAGCATTTGTGAGCTATCTGCCAAAGCAAAACCACTTGCTCTCTTTTGGAAGTCACAGTCAGGGCCTTTTGTATGGCTTTCTGCTGAGGGTGTAGGTGGCTTTGCATTTTTAGAGAGGCACCGGACTGAGAAAGCACTACTGATTTGAGCTGAGAAGGGAGGGTATTTTTCTAGCCTCTTTTAGTGTTCCCAGAATCTGTCCCTCACAGCCATAACTAAGATAATGAGCTTGGCTGCATTGTGTTTCTTATTTGTAGGCTGTGTCCCACTGGCACAGTTTCACCTGAATCAATCAAAAAGCATCCAGAGCTGTGTGCAAACTAGGAACAAGATCCTTTGCCTCTGAAGCATTGCTGTGAGATCACAGGTGCTGATTGACATGTCCAGGGGAATTTTGAATGCCCAGGAGAATTTGCACCAGCATAAGATCTGCTTGTGAATCTCTTAGATAGCAAGTGAGGCTCCTAGTTACAATCTGATAACAGGTAATTAAGTTAAAAATGTGGACAAATGAAAGAAATTGCCCAGGATCTGGAAGAGATGCAGATTAGAGACGCGCAAAAGCTGGAAGCATAATCTAAACCAGTAGGTGCGAGGAGTAAATGGAGGACTCAAGCTGACTGTTTCGCGTAAAGCGTAACGGGCATATGGAAAAAGTTACCTGAAAAGGCTGTTGACATAAAAACTAGAAATAAATTCCAGACGCACCTCCTTCTCTGTGAAGGGAGGGAGTGGAGACATATGGGGAAAAACACAGGAAAGCGTGATGGAGATCAAACGAACAGCCAGGCACGTTGGGCCGGAGGTAGGGCTTTCTCCAGGTCATAAAATTCCTTCGTCTGGTAGACTGCCGGCGTATCAGTGTTTGGGCCCTAGAGGATATTTATCTTTCACAGTAGCAGTGCAGTTGTGTGGAGTGGCAAAGCCTCTCAGTTCCTGCTCGGGGTTTTGGAAGGTGCTCTCCTTGCCTTCGTTTTTTCAGAGCTCAAACCAAAAAATTCTTTTCATGCAGAAGCCTGTCGAGCTGCACCATTGCCCTGTGCCTGATCCAGCCAGGAACACTCTTCCTGCCCCTCATTGCTTACATCATTGCCACTGGAGAAAAGTATATATGTATTTTTTTTTCCTATCAGGAAAGGTCCAGCCCTGAATCTCACTGGATTTAGCACAAAGCACTGTTCATGAATGAATTAAATAGAAATTGTTCAAAATTTCCTTTCATCTTAATTGAAGCTATTTGCCTTCACATGAAAATGTCACTGACTTAATGGGACAGAAAAAGAAACGAAGCTGTCCTTTCATAGCTAATGAGATATTTTTTTTTTACGTTATATTATATAAAAAATATTTAAATATTTTTTTACGTTACTGCCTTTCAGGAGACCTTTAATTTTCAAAAAAGCTTGATTTTTCAAAGCAGCTCTGAGTAATGATGTTTCAGATTTTTTTTTTTTTTCAGTGCAAAAGTAGGGGGAAAAAGGGTTACTAAAATAGGTAAGAACAAATCAGCAATGATTCTGCAATGAATATTACGTATTTTTATGCCAGGTTGGCTGGTGACATGCATTCTTTTATTGCAGAATGAATTAAAGCAAAATTAATACGGAAAGCAAGTACATTTGCTATTATTTATCTTGTTAACTCTGGGTATTGAAATCAATAAAATAGTATTAGGGCTTCTTCTTTGAAGTTCTAGTACTGCAATGTTGCATTCAGAGCGGTGCAGAGACTTTTTTTGGTCCATGGTAGGACAAGTCTCTTCTCTCACAATTAAAAAATAAGTAAAAACTGTCTGTTAGCTGCATAATTTTGGGTCCTTCCTGTTTGACTGTGACTCAGGTGATGTAAGGGATCTGTTAACAATTCCCAAACGATGAGGATTGTCAATGCCTGTTGAATACTTGAGCAGAAATGTAGGAAGATGCCTAAAGCCTCAGCGATGCATATGTGCTGGCAAGGAGAGGACTGGTAGTGATTATTAAATAGGTACAGTAGCTGGAAAGGGTGCTACCTCTCATATTATCTTACATACTTTTAAAACTATGAACCTTGTATTTTTCTGTTGAGCCAGTCTTTATTTTTCTTACAGGAAGCATCGACTGAATCACAGAACTAGACCGTTTACATTGTCTTATGGCAAGACTGAAAGTCTGTTCAGGGAGAAATCTTTTGTGGGACTGTTGGTTAGAGGGACAATTTTAAAACCTGCTTTTTTTTTCCTTTTTTTTTTTTTTTTTTCCCTAGACTGTTTATACCATGGCTCAGTTTCCCTTTCCACAACTGGCAGAATTAAGGGAGAAATACACGTACAACATTACTCCTTTCCCTGCAGCAGTAAAGTCAACGTCACTTTCAGGGTGAGTTTCAAATGCTTCTCACTGCATATAGGATCATTGTTTACCCTACAGGATAGTGATATGACAGGTAGTGTCTTCCCTTATATGCACCTGAAGAAGATAAAGATGTTTTGTAGAGATGTTTCATATGCAAGAATGCCTCTTTATTTTTTCCCTTACGTTCTCATTTGACAGAAGGCTAGGCAGAACCAGAGACAGCGACGAGGAGAATGACCTAGATGATGAAGACTCAATTGTCAATGCAATTGGCTGTCTTGGACCATTAAGTGGGTTTTTGGCACCAGAGCTCCAAAAGTACCAGAAACAGATGAAAGGTAAAAGTATTTCAGTTACTTTTGAAAAATGTAGTTACATCTGTGTGACCTTGAGGAATCATTTGTACGTTCAGCTATGAAAGCTGCTATGCAAATTGGATTTTGAATTCACATAGGGATTACAGCAGATATTGGCTCTGCAGTCCTTGAGGAAGTCAGAGTCGATTTTGAAGGCTGTGTGCATGCTATCAATAATAGCATGGGGTATGAATTTTGCTACAATAATGTTTAAAAACAAAACCCACCATGGTGTTGCCTACACACACACAAAAAAAAAAAAGAAGTGAATATGTGAAAAGGAAGTCTACCCTAAATCCATGCTTATTTCCTAGAGAGCTATTAGGTAATCAGCATCTTCTGAAGACTATACTTTCAATAAATAATCTTGACCTTTATTAGCATGTATAGTATTGGAACATTTCAGTGAGGAGTAAATTCTGCGGATAGTTTCGCTAACCTATTGGGAAAACCTTCAAACTGTTGTATATTTCGGGTATATTCACATTAAAAAAAAAAAAAAAAAAAAAAAGAAAAAAGGGCGGGGGTATGGTGTAGGGTGTTCTGACAAAATGTTATTACCATTTCTTCAAATCCTTCCATTGAAATTAAACTTCTGACAGAATTACATGTTCAACTGTGCAAATGCTCACAGGAGAAAAAATTCTGATGCATATGAGAAGAGCAGAGCATGTCACAGTGGCCTTTATGAAATGATGATCAGTGGTGATTTTAGGATGCCCTGGGAGAGGCTATAGCAGTTGTTTGATTATTTCCGTTTGTTTGTTTTTTAAAAGTGGATGAGTAGAAGGGGAAGCAGACTGATGTAGCAGTCCCTGTTACCTGATTACACATCATCGTTCTTGTGGCTTGGTTTTGTTGAGACCTTTATGCTGGGATCGTCCTCCTGATTTTTGTTTTTTCCTTCCTGAGGGACTGTAAGTCTCTGCCTGCTGCTTCAAGCTAGCACTTAGTCAGAACATCACATTTCTATTGCAAACTAAGCCCAAGACAAACATCCCTCGGAAAAGAATTATCCCCTTGACCCTGGAGTGCCAGTTTAGTGATGCATCAGAAACAGCTGTGAAAATAAATTGCACTGCTTCTGTTGCTCTGTGGCTGTTCATCAGAAAGGCTCTGAAGTTGCCTGACTGCTCTGCTGCTCTGTATCTATCCCTTCTCTTGCTACTGGCAGCTTATTCCCTGGGGCTCTGTAACTGTTTCTTGATGCCTCTTGCTACTATCCCTTAGGTCAGTTGATTAACCTCCTGCCTTCTTGCCTGTAATGTGTTTTATAACTTGCATAGCTAGCCTCATCTTTGATCAACAGAGCGTTTTTAATAACCATTTTTTGAATTACTTCACCGATGGTTTGGTGTACTTTAGGGTAATTAAAAAACTGATGATAGCTTTCCATTGCTGTGTTAATTGATGTACTCTTGAAATGTGCACCCTCTCCCCCTTCCCAACCTTTTCTATTTTTAAGCAGTAGTTCTGGAAATGTAATACTTATAAATACTGAAGCTTTGTGAAAAAACTGTATTATCCTAGCTTTAATTAAAGACTACAGTTAAATAAGACAATAGGAACCAGACATAGGCTTGCCTTGCAGATAATCTGCAGTATTCTTCAGTATGCCAATTAACTCCTCATCTGTGCTTTATTCCTGCTCTGTGCAGACCAGAATGAAGAACAAAGCCTGGGCTCCAGCAACATCGCAGAGCTCAGTCCAGGAGCAATAGACTCTTGCCGCAGCGAGTATCACGCTGCCTTTAACAGCATGATGATGGAGCGCATGACCACTGATATTAATGCACTAAAAAAGCAATACTCCAGGATAAAGAAGAAACAGCAACAGCAGGCTCACCACGTGTATATTAGAGCAGGTAACATATCAAGACGTGTTTCATTTGCTGATTTATTGCAAACCTCATCAGGAGACAAGGCAAATACGCTTATTTTACTTTAAACCAAACAGAGAAAATGAGAGGTTGATACAATGTGTAACACCATACTAGTAGAGTGGGTACAACATCATGGACATGAATTGTAAATGAAACGGTGATGTTGTTTTTTCTCTTGTCAGGATCTGAAGATGACGACCCTGGGATATTTTTAGGTCCCAGGGACCAGCTGAACAATGGTATTTAATAGTGTCTTTGCTGTCTGGGTGCTTTGTCTTGCTCTCTCTGCTTCACAAGTTTAAAACTTTGGCATTCTTGGAGTTGACATGCTGATGCACTGAAAAAAAGTGAAATGAAGAAATGAGTACGCTTTGGATCAAGGGGCAGGCAGATTCCTAGCTGTTACATAGCATCCAACCTCCCCCGAGTTCATCAGGGCATGGCAGGTTGCGCGGCTGAGGAACTGGCCCAAGTGTTTCTCTGTGGCTGACAGTGTACCTAGCCCTAACGATGCTGCTCTGGAAATTGGACCAGACATCAGCCTGTTATGTAGCCATCTGTGTTCTGAGTCTGCTTCCCCAGTTGGTACTCAAGGACGTGGAGGTTAGCCTGAACAGAGCAGCTGAAGGTTTTTAATGGGTGTGCAATCATTTGTAAGAAGTTTATTTTTATTTATTTATTTTTTTTCAATAGTGGCAAGGTTCTTGCTTTGAACAAAGGCAGCAGCCATGCAGAAACAGTGCAAACAGTAAGATGTTGATTCCCAAGGACTGCCAAAAAAACAATAATTCAAAAACCATTCTAATTTTACTAATCATGATTCAGGGCTGGTTTTGTGGTTTAATCAAACTCTCACCTAATTACCTAATCCTGGATTTACTGCAGTGGTTTAATTAGAGAACCTAACAGAAATAAGTTGGTGTGGTTTTATCTATTAACAATATACTGCTTCATTCTCCAGTCACACAGGCCTCACACACAAGGAAGGGCTTATGTGCCTGACGTTGTATAGGGACTGAATTGCCTCTTACAGCTGGAAGAGAAATGAAGGAGGGGGACAGACATCAGAAGCCAATATTAATGTTAAACTTCCAGCTACAGTGTAATTCCAAAAATGGAGGAGCTGCATTTGTTACAGTCTATTTATTGATTTATTTTTCTGGCTCAGGACTCAGCCATAGTTTAGAAGCAGGGAGGGAAGATGGGAAATCTTTACCACAGCACTTTTAGCTCTGTGTTCAACTCCAAGATGTAAGAGGAATTCAGTGATTTTACTAGAAGTCAGTCCTACAAATCTCTGCTATACCTCAAGAAAGGTTTCGAATTCTTTGCTGGCGGATCCTTTGAACATTAATTTGTTCTGATGTTAACAATACCGTGTTTCTTTTAAACTCTTTCTTTCAGACAAAGGGCCAGTTACCAGCCTTCTCCCTTCTCAGGTAAACCACTCCCCGGTGATAAACCACCTCCTCTTAGGAAAGAAGATGAAATCAAATAACAGGTCTCTCAAGAATGCTGTTATCCACATCCCAAGCCATGCTCCAGGGAAGATGTCTCCCATTCCCCAAGAAGATCTTAAATCAAAACTGAACTCTCCGTGGCGCACTCACATACGAGTTCATCGAAAGAATATTGCCAGAGCTAAAGACCAGCAGGGGCATGGGGATACCGTAGGACTAATAGATGAGCAGAGCGAGAGCTGTAAAACAAACAGTCCTGGTGCCAAGGAGGAGACTTCCAAACGCTCTGATTTTGGAGAAGAAGGAGGTGGTTTGGATGACAGGACTACGCAAAAAGCTGACCAACAGCAGCCTGCTGACCCCGTCTCTACAGACAGCACTACAGATGTGTCAGTGGTTCAGCTAAAACTGGAAGCACTGGAACTCGTCTCAGATAACAAAACTGATGCTGAGTCAACACCCAGTCAGTCCTGCCAGCCACGTTTATCTGAGTCGAGTAGTTTGTCCAGTGACAGTGGGCACCTGGCGAAATCCCCCCAGCCTGGGATCCCAAAGCCACAAGTCTTCAATCCTTTCCCCAGTGTCAAGCCTCTTCGGAAGTCAGCTACAGCCAGGAATTTAGGGCTGTACGGCCCCACCGAGAGAACGCCAACCGTACACTTCCCACAGATGAGTAGAAGTTTCAGTAAGTCAGCAGCGAGTGGCAACAGTGGGACCAAGAAACGATGATGTACCACATGGCACTTTCCATTTCTGACAGGGAAAAATGTATTTTTATTTTATTTTATTTTATTATGTTTGTGTGTATGTGAGTCCCAAAGAGTTTCTGATCTTTAAGTAAGGAGGACAAAAGTGGTTACCAGATGTATAAATATGTGTCTTTGAAAATTGTGCTCCCGTGTTGCCATGGGATAGATTAGTGAAGATGCACTTTGGTGCCCTATTGTCAATTCTGATGGTTCTGTGGTAAAATAAACCTTGATTTGCAGTGTGAAGCATACTATTTCTTTAAATCTAATCCAGGCATGAAATCACCAGCTGCCTTTAACCCTGTAGGCCCCCGTGGCTTCCTCCTGCCTCTTTCAAGGCTGTAAGGACAAATTGTCTGCCTGGTGCAGCAAAACCATAAAGCAGTTTTTATGACTGTTACGCAGCCTCCCTGTTAGACCTCGTTATTATGCTCCATGAGTAGCTGGAGAAGCCACAACTAACAAGCACAAGCAGCCCTAGCAATCTACACTATCACTTTCGGTGTCAAGCATTGCCACTTATTTATACTGGGCCATCTGGCTTCAGGCATCCTCCAACAGCATGTCACGCTTCTCTTCCCGTGGCAGTCCTCTGCTGATAGTGTTTTTCATATAAATGTGATCAGTGAGTGTGAGAATAACAGGCATGAGCCCATCTACTACACTGGTTTGCTCCTTTTCTGTTACATACAACTGCTGGGGCATTGCAGCACTGCAAAATTAGGCATAAGGAACAATTAACTAGACATACAGTTGTGTTGAATATTGTATACATCTTGGCTTTAATGTATGTAAAAAATACTACCTAGTTTGCAACCAGTTTTGTAATTAAAATGTATTTGCCTGCTTAGCAGTAGGTAAAATATACAAATGTTCCAAAGTAGTTTAGGAGTTTAAATTCTATAAATAGAGCGATTAGATGCTTAGGGTGCCACTTCTCATTAAAACCCAGCACATCAGCCACGACGTTAGTGGATTGGACACGTTGGGCTGTCATGGGGTTCCTTGGCATGCTTCTGGTTCGTTGTGAAACAAAAACGGCTAAATTATAAGCTGAGTGTTTACTTCCAAGTCAGTCCCTTTTGCCAGTTTCTTACAACGTTTCCTCAGAAGCCTAGGTTTTGGATGTGTCCCCCACTAAAGTCTTGTAAAGCTGGTGAATACTGCGAGACAAGTGACAGATACATACGTATTAAGCAGGCAGAGAAGCTAACTGTGGATAATTCAGCTTCAGGGTTGCAAAATCAAGCATTCTGACTCCAAAAAAAAAAATCAGGTTGCTCTTAAAATACTACAGCTCTGCCATGCTGTATGCATTAACTGTGATTCATGACCTTTTTACTTCCGAGTTTCTCGTGACTTGAAGCTGCCCTGACTTGAAACTGGTGTAAAGGCAGTGAAGATGAATCGACCCCATTGTATGTAATATCTTCCTCAGTTAAAATTGTTTGTTAAATTTGCAAATTAATATATCACTGTCTATTTATTAATGTATCCCATGATCTCTAGGATGTGCTATCAGTTTTAGCTGTACAATATACCCTGTTTATTGTTGTGCGGATGATTTTATTTCACTGTTGTATTTTATACAGGTGTATGCATATGACGTAATGTACAAGTATGAACACTATAAATTTAAAACAGTTGTAGATCAGATTTTGCCCCTGCCTTATTTTCAGGTTAAGTAGTATTGTTGCTAATGATTATTTGTAGCACTAAGTCAATTTAAAATAATGTAGAATTTAGTCACTGACCATGGACTGTATGAGAATTGTTTCTGCCTTGATTTAAAAGAAATGCACTTCTTTTCAAAATTTTACTGTGAATCATTTTCCCAGTTTTTACCTAGCTTTAGCATATCATGCAGCTGTATGTGGGACTAGTAAAAATAAAAGGATTGTCATGCTGAAAAAACTGCTGAAACGTCACAAGTACATGCATGGATTTTCAGCACATTAAGATGTGATTAGGTAATGGAAAACTAGCAAGCTTTGCACAGATAATGATTGTGGGAGAAGAAATGCCAATAAAATATTGATTCAGATCTGATCAATAATTGATGAGTGTGCTCTGAGGGGCCTGTACTGCACTTGGACTGTTAGGATCGAGGCGAAGGAATCACAGCAACTCTGCGTTAATTTCCTGCTGCAAATAGCACCAAACTTTCTCTGAAATGGCTTTCAGTTTTCTTGTTTCCCATCACTAGCACTACTGAGTTGCTTGGAACTGCAAAGGAGGTTTGATCTACCTGAAATATATCTGCTGAACAGACAGCAAAATCATTTTAGTTGCTTGGTACTGAGGAGAAACGTGAAGGATAGGTCCAGACAGCCAGCAACCTACAGAGAAGACTCCAATTATTTTTCTCTAAAGATTCCCTTCATAAGGTGGAGTCTGTGGCTGCAGATGTAAGGGTGGCTTTGCAGCATCAAGGACATTGGGAACATGGTAGTGGGAGTCTCTACCACATAAAGCTCTGGGTTTTGATTTTCTTGAGGCAGTTTTCCTCAATGAAGCCTCATTGCTTTCTTCCATGCAACTGAAACACCTTTCTATTTTGTTTTATTATTATTTTTTTTTAATTTATTGAGTCCTTTTATGAGAAACTGTTCTATTAAGGTCAGATTGACTTTTATTTCTGAGAACTCTCTTTTGCGTCATCAAATGGAAGGTCTGAATGGATGGGCATTTGATTTGGTTTTGATGGTACTTAGAGTTGTGCAAATGGAAACAGGTCTGAAACTACTCTGATATTATTCAAAATTGTCTTTGTTTTTAGAGTAGAAATGGTAGATGGTAGAAATCAGTTTTTCAGAATTGCAGGCAGAAAACAGTTGCACAAATCCACAAATGCAGCTAGAGAAAATTTAGTTTTGTGTACTTAAAAATCCTGCTAGAATCCCTTCAGTATTTTACGTTGCTAGAAAGGTAACAAAAAATTACTTTAAAAATAAAATGCATCTCTTTACCCTGCTATTTCCAATTCAGTTTCAAGTTCCAGATTTTAAGAGAATCTTTTAATGTTTTTGTTGTGTATTTTAAGCCTTGTAAAGTTGTACAGAAAGAAGGTGGGTGGTTTCACCGCTTTGTAGTTTCCTTGACCTCCCTGCAATGTGTCACTTGGTGCCCATCCACTGAGCAAGCACACCTGCAGAGCCAAAATCATCACCTGACATCAACTATGCTGAGGCATGAGGAGACAAAAATTCATCCTCGCTGTCCTTGTTGCTTTTTTTGCTCCACTTTTGCACATTTTATTGGCAGTGTGAGATCATTTCGGGCTAGACCAGGGGCTGGCCCAGGCACCCCAGCCTGCAAAATGCTGTTACTGCTGTGCTTAATCCTAAAACCAGCGTGCAGCAGTTACCATGCGTTTAAGAAGAACCACAAATGTTTACAAGCCTTCCTCTGATAAAACCATATCAAACCACATCGGCTCGCCACAAATAAGCAGGGAGGACAGGCGGTGCTGGCAGCGGTGGGGGAGGCAATGCTTGTGAAGGGGCTGAGAGCATAAAAAGGTGTAGGAAGGCTTGAGGGAAAGCAAGCTCCATGCCTGTGCTTCTTTTGGGGTTGTTTATAAGCAACAAATCAAAGGATCAGATCAGCTGCGTGCTGCTCCCTGCTTTGTGTGTTTGGAGTTGTTACAGTCTTTGCCTGTGGTCAGCGAGGAGCTGATCCCATGGTGGTGTCTGCCCCCGTTGTAGCCCAGGGTGCATCCAGAGGCAGCCTTCCCCTGGGGCAGCTTCTCAGCCTCCAGCCATCTCATTCTGGCACTACACGGTGCCAGCTGCTGTCACTATGAACTTAATTAGGCTTTTTGTTTGTTTGTTTGTTTTAACACCACCTTTTTAATAATCTTTTTGCTGCAAAGTACTCCCATGTAAGCTCTAAGATGTACATGCTCCCTAAACTAAAGTTATCAGTCTTGTGAAAATTACTCGCATGAGATTCAGACAGCATTCCTGAGAAAGGCTACGGAAACACCCCCATCTCTTTCCTGCTTGCAACTGAAAGGTAAGTGAAATTCATCGGGCATAAAGCTCTGAATTATCCGTAGAGGAGACGACGAACCTTTGTGGTGCTTCCAGTGCCACCGAAGGTTCAGACCTCTGTCTGGAAGGGCCTCTGGCTTGGTCAGACATCGCAGGCCAGGAGACTGTGTCACCCGCGTGTGACGGTGCCTGGAGGGGAGCCACAGACGCTGTGGTAGCGAGGTGGTGCCTCTGTGTAGGTCTACCCAGCTCTCCACTCCTCCTGGGTTTTAAATCAATCTCTGTCAGTAATCTCTCTCTGTCAGTAATGGTTTCTCTGCTGCGTGTGTGCACACGTTGCTTTCTCTTCCTAATGTGTCCCTTGGCATTTCCAAGTGACACACAGGTGTGAGCACGGGTCAAGACTCAAAGGCAGGAGACAGTGAGAGCAGATACACCACAGAAGTGGAGAAGTTTGGTCAGCAACAAGCTGGCTTATTCGTAGAAAAGAAGGAGAGGTCTCTAGGTCTCTAGCAGCCATTCAACACAGGTACAGAAGTGCGATATTAAAATGTTCACAGACCATTGATTCATAGCGTGCCTGCAACCAACCACACTTGTTCAACGAGAGCAGAGCTGCATGAAGAGCTAGCTTGGAGCTCCAGACACTGAAAGTGCTGCTAGAAATCTTACAACTGTTTAATTGTTTCATGACTGGGATCTATAATTGAAGTTTTCCTCACCCTGCTAATGAAATTTTTACATGAAAGGTTTTTTTGTTTGTTCGCTTTTTGTTTTGTTTTTCCCCTGAACGGAGGTTCATGGCTCTATTTTATCTGCATCAAAATACAGGTGTAAAGTTGATCATCTTCTAGTCGTTCTCGCACTACCAGCCCGTCACATTAGACATCGTGCCCTTCTGAACTCCAGATTACTGTATATGTAGATTTATTTATTTATTTATTTATTTTCATTTTTTTTTTTTTCACAGTTTTCCCTGTACTAGTAAACTTTTCACCCAGTTGCAACAAGGCTGCCTGCTGTCTGGCCCCCAGCACTCTAGGAGAAGAGGCCCTTCTCCCGAGGGAGCAGACAGGCCATCGTCTGTTTGGCAGAGGGACCGGAGACCCGGTGCTGTTGGCTGACACGTTCCCCAGTCCATGCTGGATTTCTCCCCTGCCCTTGGTCCATGCCATGGCTTTCCGTGTTCATACAAATTCACGGTAATCTAGTTGTGGTCACTAGATGCCACTGTTGCTCCACACGAAGCCTGCCATGTGGCTAAACTACAGTTCCGAGGAAGGGCACTACACACAGTTTAGTGTTTACAACTTATTTTTAATCCTTGATCAGGTGTGAAGCAGTTACCCAGTCATCCACCCTGGTTTTCGCACTGCTCTGTTGGGCTCCTCACATTGACCGAACCCAAAGTACAGACGGCCTAGCAGTGTGTCTTTTGAAAAAATGTCTACAGCAATACAGTAAAACACCAAAAAAGGCTTCTCAGTTAGTGGTAAAACACATTGTATCTCTGGGGCAAACACAATTCAGGTGGCAGGCAGGTGAAGGAAGCTTGCCAAGTTCACTGTGCGCCTCGTATAAATTTACTTTGTCCTAAGAGTGGGTCAGCAATAACGATCAGACACAGTCAGCGATGAATCAGCTGCGGTCCTGTCTCGGGGTTATTTCTATCATAATTGCTGGTGTGAAGCTGTTCAACCCTAATGGTTAAAAAAAAAAGTGTTGTTGTTAAATTTCTGTAAAAACAAAACTTAGCTAAACTAATAGTAGCCCTTCTCAGTTACTCACTGCCCTACCCTGAAGGCCTTACTCTTTCAACCCCTGAGTGATTTCCAAGCCTCTGTGTTCAGGTCTCTCACCTGTGGATCCTCTGCCTTGAAGAATTACTTGCCCTCTCTGTCCACCTGCAGTTCTGTCCTCAGCAATTATCACTTTCTCAGGTCCATGTGTGCACCAACTTCCTAGCAAAATGAGAGAAGCATTTCCAACATTACTTTTATTTTTTCCCTCATATACCTCAGGGATGTCCATGATCAGTGTCCTTGAGCCTGAGCAGTTCCCATCCTGATAAGCAGCGTCTTAACTTTTGAGTGTTGTCTATTTGAGGGCACAAGGGGGTATTTTCTCTGTGTCTTATTGTGGTGGCACCACTGAAGACTCACAGCCAAGTTCCAGGACATGAGGACACGGCTGTGTGCCCTGTGTACAGGGTGAACGGGTTTCATCCTCTGGGCTGTGGGTTCATAAGGGTGAAAGGGGTGGAAGACATTGACCTCTTCTAAAATTGCAGGCAGCAGTGTTATTGTTTAAAAAAGTAGAGATAAAGGGGTCTGTGCATCCACTGGAAAGGCTGCCAACCAGAAGCAGGTGACAGAGGGAAATGTGAGCCCCAGCACCTGCTTTTGTTTAGATTTTACATTGTGCATTACATATATATATTATAATACACATTATATATATATACACACACATTATATAAAAAGAACACAGAACTCCTCTGTGGGGAATAATCTCAACATGGGAGTTATGCAGATTAATGAAAGAAAGCTTGAAAGATAACAATGCCATAATTTAAATATGCATCCTACATTAATGTTAACCCCTAAAAATTCTCCTGTGTCATTTCCCAACCTGCTCTCCATTTCAGTGAGTAAAAAAATGAGATCTGGGCAACTCTGACCAAGGAAAAGACTGGCTGTGCTTTGGTCAGGCTGAGCTGAAGTGGCTGCAGGTGCTGAGATGGTAATTGGGAAAAAGAGAACAGGTGGGTAAGAGAGGGAATACCAGAAGACATCCTTTTCTAGCCAATATTTTGAGTATGCAGATTTTTTCCTTTAAGGACACCCATGTACCTCATGTCACAGTGTCACCACACGAGGCTGGGCAGGAGGCTGAGGGCCGATCCGTGCCATGGGGCTGGTGGGCCCCACGCCACACATGGGCCAGGCCTGCCCCAGCCTCCCTGGTGCCGTGAGGGGCTGGAAGGAGGCCATGTGGGTTACTTGCACTTAGCATTTATTTAAAAGCAGCAAAATAAGTAATTTTCATTTCCTTCCTTCTTTCATTCCCTCCTGTCATGCCTAAGTGGTTTAACAGCATTTTCCAAAGCTGGTAAAAACTTGTGTAGTGCAGTATCCAACCTGGATGTGATGTGTTGCTTGTCCAGCTTTCCATTTCATATATATTTTTAATTTTCATATATGTTTTGTATTACTTTCTCAAAGTTTATGGTATGTCTGCAGCTTTCCAGGGAAGATCATGAAAGAGCTTTGTGATTTACCTCTGTACCAACACACTGTGGTGACCTGCATGTACCGTCTGGAGAGGAACAGGGCTATGTTGACATCTACCATCTACCATGAACCAGATACTACTTTGCTTTTCTTTTTTTACATTTTTTTTTTTTTTTAGTCTTTCTGCTATGTTACATGCTCTCACAGTTAGATATTGACTCAGCCAAGAAAAAAATAAATCTTTTTTAATTGGATGCTCAGCTGCTAGTATCAGGTACGTATAGCTACATCTGCTATACCAGAAGATAAACTACCTCAATTTTCTTCACAAAACTAAACCAAAACCAGCTTGTTTATGGATGTCTTACATCTCTCTTACCTATGAAGAAAAGTTCAAGTTTTTTTTTTGTTTGTTTGTTTGTTTTAAATTTGGATATTAGAAAGAAAAAACATTTCCCAAAGTTCTTACCCCTACTTTGTACCTGGATGTCTTTGAAGACTTAGTGCACAATTTCTTACATTTTGGTGTGAAACATAGTGCTGTCCTCAAAAATGAAGACACCAGTGATCATTCAAATTCACAGCAGCAAATAAATGACCTGCCTTTTAAAAGCAACTTTTCTCAAATAAGAGCCAGAAGCTGGAAGGAAGCTAAGTACATATCTAAGACTATATTTCTACACTCACTAGAGTCATTCCAGTAAAATTAAAGTCATTTGAGGGAATTACTACACACATAACATCACTGCAGAGCTACTTGAAAGTTAAAATCACTCAGTCTTGGTTTATTTCAGTGACAGGCTCAGAGAAGGTGGATGCGCTGGGACGTTGCTGTCACTAGAACTATGTGAATGGCAAACGAGTGAAGCACAGCTATTTTTCTTTCAGAGGTGTGTTCTGCTTTGAGGTGCTGTTGGAGGATATGGAAAGCTTTGATGAAGGTATTTTGACAATGATGAAAAGAGCCATCACATGTGTGTAGAAATGAAAAGGAATTCCTTCTTTTACCTTCTCTTTTTCTAGCACAATGGATGGACTAATTGGAAATTGGATTGCTAAAGTGAATCATGACTATTCACCAGCTTTTAAACTCCATCCAGGATCACAGAACAGAGGGTAAGTCCCACTTGCTCTTGTTAGGCAGAACACGTGGCTACATGATTTTCCAGCTCTGCCCTTCACAGATGGAGATCATTACAGATGAAATGTATTCTTTATGTTGTTTTGCTCACTACTCCCATGCAGAGATGGACTGGGGTGGAGAATGCCTCGTACAATGTAGCCCTGAAATCATGACTCTCAGAAGAAGTGTTGCAATATGAATGTGTTGCCTGGGTTTTATACCCAGGCTCCCTTCTCAGCTTTTGAAACCATATACAGCATTGTTGCAAGCCAGCAGCTGTGTCATGGCATCTTGATTTAAGTTCAGGCCACCTCAGGATGGGAAGAGGATGTCAGTTTAGGTCCCTAGCTACCTTCAGATGGTGCTCTCAGCTCAGGCAGGATGGACTCCTTCTTCCACCGATGTTTGGAAGATCCTTGGGGCTATCAAAGGGAGCTGAGACACGACAGCAAGATGCCCCTTGCCTGTCCTTCCTGGGCATAACGTGTCTCTAAACCAGTCCAAGTTTCCAGCTTGAGCTGTGGGTTTTACACAGCTCTTTAGTTGTGACAACTGGTCTGTGGGATGCCTCCCTCTAAGCTGTTGCCATTTTCTTTGGAGGAAACAGTGAGCTGCTCTTGAGGCTGGGAACACTGCCCTAGCAGGCAAGAACCTCCTTTTCCTTCATTTTCTGGAAGTTCTTACCAGAGAACATGACTTCAGGGCTGAAGTACAGGAAATCTGCCTCCCCAGCTTTATCTTCACAATGTCCTTTAGTGGCTTATACCAGAGATCCAGACAACACAGCAGTGGCCGCAGGAGGCTGTGCAGGATGAGGGAGGAAGGAGGAGGATTTATGGGGAAAGAGCATCCCATCGGCATCAAGACAGCCAAAAACCATCACCATCAATAATAGCCTGTGGGGAGTGGATGTCCCAGGAGTGGCATCCAGCTCCAGTGGCAGCTGATTTTGGGCCACCCTGATTTACCACATCAGGCTTTAGTCTGTGACCAGAGTACCAAAGAGCAGAAAGTTTAGAAGAAATTGGAGTACTGTTTGCTGCTGATGAGAGCTAAGTGGAAAAATATAACCAAGATGATAAGCAAAATCCCTTTGTCTGCCAGTTACAAACCTCCATGCAGAAAAGCTGAAGAACTACACAGAAAAAAAGTCTCTGCAAGGTAGCAAAGAGCTCTATACTTGTAAAAAAAAAAAAAAAAAGAAAAAGAAAAAGAAAAAATGGGAGTTGGCAGGATGATTTTGAGCACTGCCTTCTGTCCCATTAATCAACATCAGATGATGTATGTATAAAAGAACAGTGCTGAATGAAACAAGACCAGTTTGATCCCAAAAAGTGGAGTATAAAGCTGACAGGAAAAATGGAATAATATTTCATAAGGAAGGTGGCTGAAACATTCTGGGTGGATTTTGCTAGATTTAGTGAAAGTGAAATGAAGTTAAAAAATTTTTCAAGCAGTGTCAACAAGACCTCACGCTCACATTTTTTATTAAACTTTATGATTTTTAGTTTCTATTTTAACAATGTTTACATTATGTGGCCTAACTCAAATCATATGTTACATGTTACTTAAAAGACACACACACACCAAAAACATACACACACACAAAAAAAAGATTAGTTGACTTGGAACATCCCAATATTTTGGCATTTTAATTTCTGGAGAAGTGTTGGGGTTTTCTGGTCCCAAAAATTCATTTGTAAAGAAGGGAGCAGGAATTTGTCCTTCCCTCCGTTTGGCATGCAACACACAAGTGCCTTTCTGTAAACAGCAGACTCATTTGAGCAATAAGCAACCCACACAACAGGCTGGCTTCTGGCTTTTGCTAACTGGAGTCTGAGGGCTAAGTGCAACAAAAACTTGAGTTGCCCACAGAATAGCTACTCTGATTCAGCTGAAACCTGAAGCAGATTTTGGTCCTTCTTAGAAAATACTTGTACTTTTTTTGTTGGTTGTTGTTGTTTCTAACAAAGACAGAACTGAACCAGTCTCCCAAGCTGAGATGCTCAGAGATGTCCAAAATGAGATGTGACTGGCAAGAATACAATACACAGATTAATAAGGAAGTCATTAAAGGACAGAGAAGCCCTGAAGGGATGGAGTGGCTTTTAGTTTGAGGAAGAATAGGTACATAAGCTCTCGTTTTGCATTAAATTTTACCCTTCCTTTCTGCAGTAAGCCATAAGTCAACTGTTTGCTGTGACTTCATCAGAAAACAATCTCTCTCTTTTCTTTCTTGCTCATAGGCATCTTGGGCTCAATAGAAAGCTTTCTGACTTGGATCCAACTGTTTGCTCAGTTTAGAGGAAGTTTCTGATGCTATTCAGTATTTCACAATGGCACCAAAAGGAAATTTATCAGCACAGGGACTCTACTTAATTAACAAGCTGCCAGAAACACCCCTGAAACAGGAGAGGAGAAAGGCTATTGCAAGGCACAGCTGGGATGTCAGTAGGGGTGGTGAAGAAAGATTACACCAGAGAAGGAGGTGTCCTGCAACATGGAAGTAAGAAAAATGGAAAGGAATGACCACGTATCTGAAGAATAAAATAAAAAGGCAACAACAAAAACAAATTACTCAGTTTTTCCACCCTTTCCTCTCTCTTGCTTGCCTGTTGAGTCAGACACCTAGACTCAGTGCAGACTAAAACAGAGTGTCTTTGTTACACGTGAACATGTCTTCTTCTTATGCCTAAGACTCTTTGACAGGGATATGTGCATCTAGGGATGCTTATCCTCCATTACCATTGCCCAGGGCAATTGTAGCTCCCTGTTACATGGCTTGAAGATGCTGTGCATTGCAGAGCTTCTCTCTCTGTCCTTTCTAGAATTTCTGTCTTGCTCCTAAGTACCCCAAAACAACAGATGATGACACCTACTCCAGAAAGCAGATGGGCTCCCAACTTGTTTCAGACATATGTCCTAGGAAATGAACTGCAAAGAGCCACTGTAAGGAGCTAGACCTGAAGTTCCCACCCAGAAAAGCTGGCAGATCACACGGTGAACAGCAAGGCTTATCTTACGCTGCTTTGATCTGCCTCCAAAAGAGCCTTTGTATAGCATCACATCACAGATATCTTCAGGTGGTCAGGCCATGGCTGGAAGAGAAATCAGTGCATCTCTGCTTTCCACAATTCTCTTCCTGAGAACTTTGAAATTCCTGGTCACAAAGGACTAAAGGTGAAGGGTTTTTTGGAGGCATTTACAGATAGTTTCCTATTTTATAGAAAGACCTTTTGGTTTTTTGAAGTTCACACAAAACTGTGCCAAAGCTATGAGCAGAAAAACCATAGGACATAGCATCAAGGAAGTGTGTTTTTATTAACTACATTCCCTTGTGATATTTCTTATCCATGTGGGATTTGCACTTGACTACTTGACTCTTTTGAGTCACCTGTTTCTATGAATCTGCAGTTTGCTAGTACAGTGTAATACAGCAGTGTCTAGTTTCCTCTCCAAAGCTTTCAAGTGTAACTTAACCTCCAAGGACAGTAACTGCAAATGGTGCCTTTTTTTTTTTTTCTTTTCTTTTTTTTTTTTTTTTTTTTTTTTAAGGTTAAGTCAGGCTCCTCAAGCAAATCCTCTGGGGTGGGGTTATTGTTTGATTCCCATTCTAATTTCCATCATGCATATCTCATTCAAACATTCAAATTCAGATAAAACCTTAATGTTTCTATACCTTGCAAAACACATATCTTTTGAAAAGTTTTATTCTTTAGGACTACAATCCTGTTAAAATCTCTACAGCAGATTCTGTAGGTAGGCTCACTTTCTGTAGCTAACTGAGCTGGAAGATGTCATCTTTGTCTCAAGGTCTGCTGATCACCTGGAGAACATACCAGGAAAATATCACTGCATTTGTCCCATTCTTAAACTCTTCCCTAGATGTCTCTGGTCTCTGGGCTACAGGAACTCTTGGGATAATTCAATATAGCTGTTACTATGAATTTCTCTTCTATCATTAAATATCTTTCCTCTGACCCAGAATCATAAAAAAAATCAATATTTTTTGCTCCTTTTTTCTTCCTGCTTCTCCTTTTGCCAGGGGTGGAGATCTTGTTCTTGGTTAAACCTCTACAGTTGTTCAATGCTTTTAAATAATTCAGCTTTCTTTAGGACTCTCCATTTCATGATTTCTACTCACAAACTTGTCTCCTGGTTCCCTGTTTCTGTCTGTACTCTTCCATTTCCATCTCAGCCTTTTCACCATGTGTCATTTCTTGGTATTATGATTAAAGGTAGCTGTGGATGGAAACCTATAATTAAATACTTAATTAAATAATGCATAACAAGTATATAATATAACAATTGACATGACAGAAGCAATGAACAAAATAGCTCCTCATAGATGAAGGAAGGTCACTCACTCTTTTAACACTATTGCTTAGTCAGTCTTCTCATTAGCAAACTGCTATAACTAGTCTTTACCAGAATGTTTGATAGGCTGGTGTATTTTAGTCCTCTTGTAGAGACAGATATTCCTGGAGGGTTATCTACTGGAAAGGTTGTTTCAGTTTTTGTTTTACTCATTGTCAGTCACTACTGAGTAAGTTATTCATGGTTGTTAATATTATATCATCTACTCTAAATGTAAATAAATAAAGAAATAATCTTTTTTTTTTTTTTTTTTTTTTTTTTTTTTTTTTTTTCATTTGTGTTTTGATTTGCTGTGTTTTGTTGTATTTTGTTAAGGACTGAGCTGCACAGCTATTGAGTGATCTCTGTATATCATGATTTCTATCCTTACTATTGGTGATGCCATAGTACACTAGAAGAATCAACAAAAATGGCATTTCATTATGTCAGGCCTGATACTGATAGTAAATAACAACAAAAGAAGTCGCAGTACAGTCTGAAGATTACAAAGATAGAAGTTACTGGAGTTCTACCATTGGAGAGAGACATGCACAGAGAAGTTAGTTGACTTGTTCTGTATGGCACAGTGAGCCAAAGCCAACAAGAAGCAGAACCCAGCCACTGTCATTTGCAGACTCACATACAAACATAAAAAAACGTTTCTTTGCTTCAAAAACAACCAATTCAAAACAAAAAACATTCCTCTTGGGTACAAGCTAGTAACCTCTAGTGTCCATAAGTGGCACTGTCTTTTTAGAGACCTTTACCATTTTGTAATAACTGTGGTATTTTGTTCCATCCAGTGTCTGATTAATTGTGCATTTTTTTTGCTTGGATTCTAAAGCTGGAACTATCAATTTTATATATGTTTATTTACTTTTAAAAAGCACATAATTTAGTTTTCAGTAAGATGTGCCCTAGCCCCAAGAGTTCTGCATTCAGTCACGCTTCTGGCATGTCAGTTATAATTTGCTTTTTCACAGTATCTGGATAGTCCTCTATCTTGTATGAATAAACCTATTTCCCCTGAGTGTGTCTTAACACAAATCTGTTGTTCTAATCCCTGGCCTTTGAAATGTAAGCTATACACAAACTGTTCTGTTGTGTGCAATTTCTAAAAACAGAATGTTTCGAGTTTATTACTTTTCTAGCTTTAACTAATTTCCTTCAGCTTAGACTGTTTCTCAGCCCCTTAGTCCTTTATTGTAATGTTTCCACTTTTTCTATAAAATTCAATTGAAAATCCTTTGTTGGAAAAACAAAGAAAGGTCATTCTTTGTCATGACACCATTGTGGTCATAAGAAGACCAAGATATTTCAGAACTCAAGAGTAAAATTGAGTAGAAGATGCAGATTTTGACTTGAGATTCTGACTATGTCTCCAGTGAGGCAGATATTCTCTGCTGATTTCAAGGCATGATGGAAAAGGAGATTATCTGAGTAGGAATCACCATCTGAACTTATTAAAAGAATTTTTCTTCATGCTTTCAAACTCCTTGAAACTATGTAAGTGCTGCCAATGGCATAAATCAATGAAGCATTCTTTTTGTTATATGTTAATGAGCATTGTGGTTATTAATTAGTCATTGCATTTCCATTTTAGTAAGTCCATCTGTAACTGAAAAGGGAGAAGTTAGGCTTAGTTATGTGCCTTAGTGACCAACTTTTGTTATGCTTCATCTCTAAGGTTTTCAAAAAAAGCTAAATTTTGCATTCTTTGAGGAGAGAGAACTTCTATTGGAGCAACAGTTGGTGCTAACAGTTTCTCAGATTTTGCCATTCTGTTAATGATATGGTTGAAATCCATATCATTGAAATCCACCCAGCATTGTTTTCTTATGAAGCCTGATTTCCAGGCATGGAAAATCTCTTCAGACAACAGCAGTTTCAATGGCTAAATATCTTTGCTAATAGTATGGTAGGCCTTATTTTCTGTGCTTATCTAGAATGAAATCTGTAACAGTGGCTCAGAGAAGACATGCCTTCCAATAATAGATGTAGTTTTGCAAGTATGTACATAAAATCTTAGCTTTCCTTGCCTTAAACTATCTATAGATAGGCTTTAGTTTTCACAACTCATCTCGGAAGTTCCAAGCTTTTAGTCTCGGCCCAGCAAGTATTTAATTAATTTAGGCAAATAGAAACTCTTTCAACAATAAGGCTGAGAGAAGCCCAGTTCAGAGGAACCTGTACACCAGCTGTAGAGCATAATCTTATAATGTGAAGAAACTGGTTAAAAAAAACGTTCAAGTGATTATGAGAAGCCCTGTGGCTGGGCCCTGTAGGAGGCCCAGCCCTGTAGACATGTCCTGAGGAGATCTTGTCCCCTCAGCCAAACAGTCATTTGTTTCTTAATCTGCCCTGTGAATTGTGCTGTGCCATGTAAATGAGAAATTTGGGGGTTAGGTGATTTGGAAACCTGGATTCCAACAGGATTTACTGGAAGAAACAATATCAGTAACACTAACTGGCATATGAGAAAAGATCTAGCAATTGCCCTCAAGGCTCAGATAATGCCTCCTGCTGTCTTTGTGGTTTCTAAGGCTCTCAAGCCTCATGTTTTCTTTCTTTTAGTCATTGCTGAAAAAATGATAACTGGAGCAGGGCTGACTACAGAACCTTGCAGTACTGGAATGTGATTCTCCCATCTTCATTAACATCTATGTATTTAATCCAGTTCTAATTCATTTATGGTGTGTCACAGTCCCTTGGCACTGTTACAATATCTTAACCATTTGCCAGTAAAGCAAAGCAATGTGACTTTGCAGCCTTGGGATCTGTTTTCTCACTCTACTCTGCTGGTGCGGCCTCACCTCAAGCACTGTGTGCAGTTTTGGGTGCCACAGTATAAGAGCATAAAAATATTAGAGCATGTCCAAAGGAGTGCAACAAAGGTGGTGCAGGGTCTGGAGGGGAAGATGTATGAGGCAGAGGTCCTTTGGTTTGCTCAGCCCCGAGCAGAGCAGGCTGAGGGGAGGCCTCATGGCGGCCTACAGCTCCCTCACGAGGGGAGCGGAGGGGGAGGGACTGAGCTCTGCTCTCTGGGGACAGCGACAGGACCCGAGGGGACGGCATGGAGCTGGGACAGGGGAGGGTCAGGCTGGGGGTTAGGGAAAGGTTCTGCACCCAGAAGGTGCTCGGGCACTGGGACAGGCTGCCCAGGGCATGGTACAGAGCCTGCTAGAGTTCAAGAAGCATTTGGACAATGCTCTCAGATACATGGTCTGATTTTTTTGGGTGGTCCTTTAGGGACCTAGGAATTGGACTCGATGATCTTTGTGGGTTCCTTCCAACTCAGGATATTCTATGATTCTGTGATTCTTTTTTTCTGCTAGCTTATGCAGATCAGTAGTAATTATATTACCTTCTTCAAAGGGGTGGTCTACATCCCACATGGTCAGGGAAAGGAAAAATGGATCTGGGGAGCCATAGCATTTCTCTGGGCGTCTCTGGGCAAGAAATCCTGCCAGTGGACATTTGCCAAGGGCTTAGCTTTCCTTTGAAAGGGTGCTGACTCCGATGAATATTCTGAAGGCAAGTAAGCTATATGAAAGCTGTGTGAGTAAGGCAAGGAGATGCTTTGTGTTTTGCTTTTCTGTCATATGAACTTGTCTTGTTCTACAGGTGAGGGGATTTGAGCTGTCTTTGATAGAGGTGGAGGTACAGCCACCATCACAGCACAGGCACAAACAACGGAGAGAGGTGGGTGATCTGTATCACCAACAGCTGCTGCTGAGAGTCCAGTTTTGTACCCTAAAACCATCATGTTCCCTGTGTAGCCCAGCTGGGAGCCAGCTGGGTGCTGTGCCAGGCCTGGGCACTGTTCTCACAGGGCATCCACACCATCTTTAGAGAGTGAAGGAGATCTTTCCAGTTAGCAGCCTATGAGACTGAGATGGAAAGTGGAAAAGAACTGAACATGACTGGTTAAATGTAGAAAAGAGAAAAACAAGATAAGAAAAGATGTGAGAGGATTAAAATTTAGATATGGAAGTATTTAAGTCTTCAAAGTTAAACATATTTTTAAAAGGGTTTGCAAACAGTTCCTCTCCACAGGTTCTCTTCCCAAATAGAGATAAAACATTGTCCTCTAAAGCAGTAATGCCATCATTTCTCTCCAGTAATAAAGAAACACCATTGTTAGGCTTCTTCTCTGGTTTGGTCTACTAAGGAAAATATTTTTTTGTTCTCAGATACGCCAACCTTAAAATCCTACTTGGGTGGTTGTTTTCTTTCTCTGATTATCCTTTTACAGTTCCTATTTCCTAAACTGTATTCATTGTTATCAATTCATCCTTTCATTCATTTATTCTCTTAAAAATGTTTTTAGCTTCTGCTTTCCTTCTAAGTCAGGTTATTTTGTAACTAGTACAGCCTTCTTTCCCAGTTGTGGTATTGTGGCTTTCTTAGCTTCTAGTGAAATACTCTTAAATATCTCCTAATTAACATTTTTCTTTTTAGAGTCATCTCCCAACTGACTTCAGTCAATTGTTTTCAGCTTGGTAGAAAGTTGGCCCTTTTCAGGCCTCAAGGATGTATATAGTTTACTGGTTTGGACTCTATTCTAGTTATACAGAACAAAGGTAATCAAATCATGATCGCTGGCTCCTAAATTTCCAGTACCTCCTACTTCTGTGAATGGCCTCTGTGTCAACAGAAGGGCTAAGTATAAATCCTTCCCATGTTGGATATAGTATTTGAGTTCAGATGTTGTCTATAATTCTCATAAATGAAGGAAAATCTCATTTGCAGCATGAAATCCATGAAACACGTATTTCTTCCTTCCTGAATATTGCAGATGGGACCTGTAGGAGTCAATTGTCATTCAAACCTCTAACTTCACCACAGCTTGAGTTATTTTGCTGTGAAAACAATATAAAACATTTTCTAACCATCCACAAAATGTGAAAATCAGATATGATGTTTTTCAATAGCCAGCTAAGCAAGATATACTTTTGTAGGTCTCTGGATTTGCTTGAACAAAGCACAGCACGCTAGACACAAAGAGATCGACTCTCAAGATCTCTAATTGGCAGAATTCCTCTGAAATTATTGAAAGAGGAACTTTAGTGATTCTGGTAGGTAGGAACCTCTCTGCATGTAGTGTCTAGCCAAGAGCTGCATGTCTGCTTTCTAAATCCTTTACATAAACTGTGAATAAGCTTTCATTGGTACACACAGTCACCATTTCCCCATAAGCAAAAAGTATCCAGCAAGGTATCTGGGATATTTGTTTGTTTTGTTTGTTTATTTTATTTGAAAATATGAACTCCTTCACTTCCATTAGGTAAGTAACTGCAGCTCTGTGTCTCTCATTAGGCCGGCCTGGGTGCCAGTTCTGCAAATCCCAGGCACTGGTGATGCTGAAGGCTGACTGGCAGAGAAGTCATTGTAGAAAATGACCTGTGTGTCGCGGTGGACACCTAGCTGAACATGAACCAGCAATGTGCCCTTGCCACAAAGAAGGCTAATGGTGTCCACTCATTGGAGGAGCGTTGCCGGCAGGTTGAGGGATGTGATCCTTCATCTCTACTCAGCACTGGTGAGATGCACCTGGAGGGCTGGGTCCAGTACTTGGCTACACAGTACAAGGGAGGCATGGACATGCAGGAGAGAGCCCAGTGGAGGGCCACTGAGACAATTAAAAGATATGTCCTATCAGAAAAGGCTGAGAGAGTTGGGACTGTTTCGCTCTACTGGGTCAGGCTGGAATGGAGGTAATTGCCTTCAGAGCAGCCCATGTGGTGAGGTGTTTTGGATTTCTGACTAAATCAGTGCTGATAACACAGCAGTGTTTTGACTTTTGTAGAGCAGTGTCTGCACAATGTTGAGGCTTTCTCTTTTTCCAGCTCTGCCCCAAAGGAAATGAGCTGTAGATGGGCATTAAGTTGGAGGGAACATAGCCAGGACAGCTGACCAAAGGTCCAAAGGGATACTCCCTGTCATGCAATGTCATGCTTAGCAGTAAGAGCTCAAGGAAAGGAGGAAGTGAGGATGCTCATGGTTATGACATTTGTCTTCCCAAGTAACTGTCATGTGCTTAACAGAAGGAGACTAAATACTGATCTGCTGATGGGAAGTAGTGGACAAGTTCCTTATTTAGCTTTGCTTGTGTGCACAGCTTTTGCTTCACTTATTCTTCTGTCTTTATCTTGATTCATGAATATTCCCACCTTCCTTCTGTTTTCTCCCCATACCTTGGGAGGGGGGAATGAGTAAGCAGCTGTGTGGGTGTTTGGCTGCTGGCTGGGGTCAACCCACCACAATTGCCTAGGGAAGAGAAGGCTCAGGGGATATCTCATCAATCTGTATGAATATCCAGACACACGGAGAACAGAGACAGGCTCTTTTCAGTGGTGCCCAGGGGCAGGGCAAGAGGCAAAGGGCATGACCTGGAGCACAGAAGGTTACACCTGAACACCAGGCAGCACTTCTGTGCTTTGATGGAGCTCTGCCACGGACTGCCCAAGGAAGCTGTGGAGTCTCCCTCCTTGGAGATCTTCAAAAGCCACATGAACATGGTCCTAGGCAGCCTGCACTGGGTGGCCCTGCTGGAGCAGGAGTTGGACCAGATGACCTCTGGAGGTGCCTTTTTTTTTTTTTTTTAATTTTTCTTTCTCTTTGTTTTCTTGTCTGTCTGTTTAGCCCTCTTTAACACTCACTCTGGAGCCTGAGAGACACATAAATGTATGTGAGCTGAAACAATTTACTAACCCAGCAAACTTTTTTTTTTCTTTTCTTTTTTTTTCCCCCTAGATTAGTAAATAAACTAAGATCACAGCTCTGTGCACCAAGCGTTAAACCTAGGGAGAACTGGGAAGTGCAACATCTGAATAGCAGAGAGAAAATGGCAGAGCTGCAACCTTTTCTGAGCTCTTTGTCTGTGGGCCCAGGGTGGGGAGAGCCAGTCTGAGTGATCTCTGACAGAGTAGCTGAGTTAATTTTCTCTTGTGGGTTTTCAGAAACCAAGTTTTCTGTATTTTAGAAAAAGGTGAGGAGTAGTTGCATATTTGGGGTGAAACCTGCCCTTACCAAGATATCAGTGTCCAAACAAACACAAAATAATGCCCTGTTCCCCTTGAGCTGCCATCCCACTCTTCTGGCTTTTCTGTAGGGCGTTTTCCCTAGAATACTCTAAAGATCCTTAAAGCACCTTTCACTCAGATGGGATCTTAAGAATACCTATTGCTTTTCAGGCTTGTAGCTCCTTCACTTTGCTTACCTCATTCTGTTCTTCCATTCCTGCCCACTTCAGACTGGATGAAGAGTAAGTCTTTCATGTGGTAGTGAAATGTGAGCTAAAATGGACCTCTTTTCATGGAAAAACGTAGAGAACTAAAAGTTACAACCTTACCATTGAACATCCACATTTAAAATACTGAAGTTCTAGAAAAGAAAGGACTATTATGTCTCGGGAAGCAAGAAAGCACAGAAGAATTGAAGCAAGACTGATACCAGTGTTTGGGTTCCACCTACAGCCATATGCCTGGGGTTAGTTCAAACTCATTTTATCTATTACTGTTTCCACCCAGGTACAACAGAGTGCTCTGCTTGCAGGCACTCCACAGCTTCACTGCCTCCTTGTTTACAGACCCCAATATCATTCATTCTCCCTTTAATTCTGACTATTTTACTGTTATACCCTTTGCAAAATATCAGAGGATATAGTCAATTCTTTTTACAATTACTTGTACGTATCTGTGGTTTTAGAAGTGGGAACTAGAGAACTTGCTGAAGGACTTGCTTTTCTACCTAGTTCTTTGTCTTTAGCACAACAATTTCTGAACTGCCAGCTGAACACCACCATGCATATAGTTTTTCTATTTAAAAGCCATAAAAATATGCAGAATAAGAGTTGCATTAATGCAGTGAGGTGTGTGTGTGTTTGTTTGTTTTTCTTTCTTTCTTTTTTTTTTTTTTTTAAATTCAATCTGCTGCTGAAGGATATGTTTGTGTGTTCTAGTGGAAGTCTATCTGAGTTTATAAAGTATTTTAAAGAGGAAGGTGTCTGTTTTCTAGGAACGTGTGTGGTTGATAGAGTCTTCCTGGGTTTCTACAACTGAAGTTATTACTTCCTAGGCTATGAAGCACTGCTCAGCACACACAGGTTATTGTGGGCTTCAGTTATGATAGATATGTGTGTACTTAAGTCTCTCCTGGAGACATGAAAGGATATTTTTACTTCGCTTTGCTTTATGAGCTCTTCTAAAATGTGGTCTCCACTTCAGAGACACTGCTGTAATGAAATATTTTCTAATATCCCATGCAAATATCAGCCTTTATATGCTGAAGCCAAAATAAATATAGACTAAAGACTACATCTATGCTGTCCTTAGGAACATGCTAGAGACCTGTATTTTAGGAGCCTGTTCTACATGTCCATGCTGCCATGATGCCTCTGCATTGCCTTTCAGAGCACAGTGTTGGAGTCAGTGTTAGCCAGGTACCATTACCAAGCGCTGTGGTAGGTCTTGTAGGCACTGGATGAACAGATAGAGAGCCAGCTATGCCTCTCCTGCAAGGTATGCAGGGTTGGTTTCCTCCAAGAGGTACGTGTTTCTCCCCTAAGGTGGAGCAGTGTGTATCTTGCTGCCAGGCAGCATAAAAGGATGATAAATTTTAGGGCAAACACAGGCCCATTCAGATATGGTTGAAACTCACCACAGAAGTACCTAAAGAGATGTATCTTAGATTTGGGGTTTCTCAGCAGGGAGGTAAAATGGCAAACTCTCCTGGCAACCCACTTGCCCTCCTTTGGCAGACCACCAGAAAAGCCAACTCCCCCTTCCACCCAAGACTTCTGAAACTATCCAGCTCCTTCCCTGTGACAAAATTGTCTGGAAGCTTCTGTAAAGAAATGTCTCTGTTCCCTTGGGTTATGTCTTTTCAAATGCAGTGTCCAAGATAAAGTTTGAGATAAAGAGTTCACCTAAAGGTGGGAGCTGAATCCATTTCTGAATGTGATAAATTCACTGCTGCATTGAGCACCCCTTTGCCAAGCCTGCTGTAAAAGCTTGGGGAAAGGAGAAGAGGATCACGGTGTTCCTTTTCGATATGTAAATGCTGCTGGATGTTTGTCTGAAGCACTTGGTTCCCTGTAATTGCAGTTTTGACTTTAGGACTAAAATGTGTATTTGTTTACTTTAGATTTCTAATCCTGTTCATTCTGTCATGGAACTGCACACATTATTCCAATCATAGCAGGGCAGTCCATAGCTTCTTGACTTACCATGTAGCCAGCCCAGCCTCTTTGAAATCAAAGGCTTGGGGCTTATTTTGTTTCTTTTGCTTCTTTTAAATAAAGAGACTTTCCAAACAAAAAGCCAAACAAATTTTCCTGTGGCCTTCCTAGATTTGTTCTGCTTCAGTTAAAGAAAGATGTAGGACAAGTTAAAGTATGTTAAGAAACAATGGAAAAAAAAAAAAAAAAAAAAAAAACACCAACAAAGAGTAATCCACTTTTTCTGTGCTCAACCTTTTAGGGTTTGAATCTGGGCGTCCTTGCAATCTGCGTCTGACCTCACCTCCCAGAACAATGAACCCCCTCACAAAGCGAGTGCCAACTGCGAGCTGAGTGTTCATTTGAACTTCCTCCAGCTCGAGAAGAAAGGGAAGCAAGAAATTCCTCTTGAGATGCCAGCGGGTCTCCTACGTGTGACTGGCAGCTCTGAGGGATTCCAGATGGCTTAAGCCCTTCTTTTGAACATATCTTTTGATCTCATTTAAATTTCCTCCTGATTTCACCTGCTCTGTGTTTACCAACTGGAGAATACGCAGGTGGATGTATTAACTCCACCATAGGGTACAAAGGGATTAAAGGGAAGTTATGCGCAGGATGGAGTTTGTGTAGTACAGCTAATAGAGCTCCAGCTCTGCTCCATGATTTATGATTCAGAAACCACAGTATAATTTTAACAGACAGAACAAACAAATGAAAAACTTTCTCCATCCCCAGCGTGTGTTTTCTGAATGGTACATTGTTTACTCTTCAATCTGGTGGTCACCTAGAAAATCAAGTAAGACCAAGAAACTTTTTTAGAATTAACTTTTGGGATCACAAATTTTATCCTGTTCCTTGTTAACATATTTACAGCTCTCTCTATTCACAAACTTAGACAAAGTCATCCTTCAAACTTTCAAACTATGCTTAGCTGTCAGACTTTTTTTTCCATAACAAGTAGCAACAAATAACAGCACTTGTGCTAATGACAGTGATCTTGTAACATCAATGTTTTAGCTGAATGAACCATACACATTGCAGAAGGAGGCAGAACAGTCAGGATCATGCCCTGGATGCAAGAAAACCTCAGAATCAAACAGATAAACAAGACAGATGCACTGGGTCCTTGTTAAGGAGGTCATGAAGCAGGTCAGTCTGCAGAGACAAAGACTTTCTTTGGTTGGGTTAGTGTGTACTTTCATCTGAGAAGGGATTTTCTTGCTCCATTTAAACTCATGACTGTAGAGCACTTCTTAACTTTGGTGTAGGTAGGCACCCCATCTGTATCTCAGCTGTGTCAAGATGAGACCCAGGTGTAAAATTTTCCCCATAGTGTGGTTTCTGTGGAGTATATAAGCTAGGAGAAAGCTGTTTCACACTTTTTCCATGTTTATGGTGCACTGCCATGGACTTCAGACATCAGGTATTTAAGTATGTGTTTGTACGTCACTTCGTGCAGTCTCAGTCTCAGGCACTGCAGATAAAATAGGTATTTTAATCTTAAGCTGATGGTGGAATCAGATAACTATACGTCAAGACTGCACAAGCTACTGGCACAAGTACAGTGATGCAAATGTGAATGGCACGGCCAGATAAAATTAACTCTACCTCATCTGAAACTGAAAGAGGTACATTTCAGGATAACCCCCTCATCTGCTTAGTGGTGTCTAGCATAGCAGATGTACGCAGCCCTTATGTTGTGTCCCTACTTCAGACTTTCATTGACTTCAGTGGGAATTGTGTATAGATGTGATAACATTTGCCTATCACTTGGTCCAAAAAAACTTAATAATAATAGTACTTGCAACAGACAACAGAGAAGATGAGATTTGGAGTTTTCCTACTGGAAACAGGAAGACCTGAAGTTTTACTCTCATCAAAATCACTGGAAAGGAGTACAAGAGATGACATTACTCATCAAAAATAGGTCTAAAAACCCTGTGCAGATGAGGTTTGCACCTACTGTGTCCCTATGCTATACCAGATTTTTCTGTGATCCAACATTAGAGCTAAGAGAAACTGAATTCACCTAGCGACTCTAAGTGAATAGAGACTCATCTGCTTCCTCAGCTATCATGCACAGCAGCAGCTCCCATGCCTGTCCTTCCACCCCTCCTTGGCCCTAATATTGCATCTCCTTTAGAGGATGGGACTGTCAGAGTCAATGACATGGTGGACACCATTGATGATGCATACCAGCCAGAGAACATGCATCGCTTAATGACTGTTTTGTTACTTGTTTTTAAGTAAAACCCCAATCATGTTGTTTTCCAGAAATACATGAGCCTTCCCCTGCCACATGATTCATACCTGCTGGAAAGATATGGTTAGGTCCTCAGCCAAGTCACCCAAACACCCTGAGCTTGCCCTTTCTGACTGCTTGCTTCGGAAGAGTCATCTGACCAGCGTAGATGTTTGTAACTCAGAGAGCCTTCCAGACGCCATCTCTAATTAAAGGAGAGAAACAGGCACTTCCACAGCATGATTCTTCCCATCCTAAATAAACAAACAGAGCAGTCGCTCCAGCAAACAGCTCCGCTGACTAGAGAGGGAACATGTGGCAGCCAGCATAAATTTAACTCCCTGCCTAACATCAAGCGAGAGGAGACCTACCACTTATTGATGGCAGAGTCACACTTGTTCCTTGTCCTCCCCTCGGGGTAAGTCAGTAGGGATGCCTCTATTTTCTTATTTTCACTCGGTGTGGTGCCCAAACCAGCTTGGCACGAGGCAGGCTGAGAGCCCTGCCTGCAGCCATTCCTGTGGCTGGCAGCTGGACGGGCCTCCCCTGGCCGTGGCATCTTCTCATCCATTCACATCGTCGCTGAGCAATGCGAGGCACCTCCCGCTCCTCATCTCTCGAGGACTGAACATGTTGCTTTTCAAACGTTCCCAGCTCTTGCTGCTACAGCTGCTGAAGAGCTGCCATGGGTTTCTCTTCTGAAGAGCCCAGTCTGCTGGTCCGCAATCACACCAGCCAGCCAGCTCCAGGTTCTCCTGACCTAAACATGGGAAGGAAAAACCCTGCTTGGGCTTTGCTCTGTTTCCAAGTTCCCGTGGAGCTTGTCTGTTTAATTAAGGCTTCAAACCCACAACCTATAGAAGGCAAAGAGAGCATTTGATGATGTGTACATCTATACCTTTGGTTTTCAGATAGACAGCATGGTGACAACATCCTCCTTGTTATGCCCTGGCTGGTGACTGCGGCCTGCAGTCAGTATATGCTGTCAATTTTCAGCCTTGGAGAGCCAGGTCTGGTGGCAAATGTTTCTCACCATTTCTTCATGGTAGACAATATTCCAGAGGCTACAGACAAGATGGAACGGTTTAAAGAACGGCCTTTTGAAACACAGACATGAAAACGAAGCTCTGTTTAGCTGCGCTGTGTGGCAGATGTATCTCTCAGCTCTGGGTACAATGCTGGTAGTAAAACCACGTGAGCTTTCAGGCGATGTCCCAGGAAAATGTTCACATGTTGACTTTATGTGCATGAACGTTCTACATGGTGTGGAAATCCTTTTGTTACCCAGTATTCAAAACATTTTCTTAGAAGAAAAGTGGGAAAATACATGTCTGAGAGGAATAAGCAGCTGTTTGCTGTTAAAGATCAGCATGTTATACAATCAAGTTTACAATAACTGCTTTTAAATATAAACTAACTTCTGACCAGTGTTTTCCAACGTACTGCAAAATCTGCATGTCATTCTTTTTGTCATTTACAAGTAAACACCCACTGGAGTGTTTTATAGTTTGTAAAATATGAAAAGGGCTTTGTTCATGAGAGACCACTTTGATTTACGGTAAGATGAAAACCTATGTGCCAGGAGCTTTTTTGTTTTTCTTGATCAGAACCGAGCAAACTTTTCTGCAGCTTGACCACTCTGGTCTCGTTGCCTAAACACACCAGCAAACAGCTAACAATTGTGGTGTCTTTTTTTTCCTTTCCTTTAACATAGCTTTGCTTCCCTCTGGACAGGGCAGATGTTGGAGAATGGCTTCGGCAGCCAGGAAAGGCCTCTTAATCTCCTGACAGGCCCACAGTACTTGAACCCACAAAAACAACAATAATGAGGAAGCTTGAAAAATAAACAAACCAAGTGGGTGCATCTCCATCTTCCCAGTGCCTCCACGCCAGACAGTAATGCTTAGCTACTGTGTAGAGCCAGCAACTGCAGCTATAAAAATAATGTAAGGTTAGAAAAGGTGGGGAAAAAAAAATCCCTCAGAGTCACTGATAAAAAGGTAGAGTTGCCACACCTTTAAAATTTTATTGTTACAAAGGAAACACTGCCAGCATTGTTGGATTTGCCAACCTCATTATAACATTAGACAAAGAAAATGTCTTGTACACTACATGCTAGCAGCAAGAGCAACTTCTACAGATAACAACTTCCTTTCTTCTCCTTTTGTTTTCACAGGAGGGAGAGGGAAAAAAAATATTAAAAAATAAATAAATAAATTAGTGTTGATTTGAATATGAAGCAAGGATCTGCAATTATCTTGAAATGTCTCCTACCCATTTCTGAAGCAGGTTTGAAACTTTTGCAAACAGCAACTTCCCCAGTTCCTGTTGTATGGCTGTTTGCATGGCATTGCTTTGCTACCCTTTCGGACACTTTCCCTATTATACGAGTCCCTGTTTCTCCCATTGCTTAATCAGAAGGCGAGACCAGGACTTGGCTCCATTGGCTCTGAAGTTCGAAAGATTTTTATAGAATTATTTCCTCTCATGGAGAAAAAAATTAAAGAAGTGGATAAGGGGTAGTGACTATTGCAATGTTTTCCACCGAGAATGGGAGTACTTTGGATACAGCTTGTTTAACAGAGAAAAAAAAAGAATAAGCCTTGCCTAGGGTATGCTCACAATGCCATAGGACACCATGCGAGACAGACACCTCCTTTGTCTGTCTGTCTGTCTTCCCAGGCAAGGCTACCTGGAGACTTCTGACTTTTTCCTGCCCTTGTCTAGTGCAGAGACATCCTCCTCAGCTGAGGTCACGGGGAGCCAGCACCAAGTCTCTTTCTCATCCCAGTCCCTTGCAGGCAGAGAAGGGCAGAGTCTGCCCTACAGCTTCTGTGCTTAGGGAATTACTCATTTATTTTTGAATGACCTTAATCTAAAAGTCTTGTGGGCAAGAGTAGATGGTGGGCAAACTATGGGCACTGCTGGGTCTGTTGTAGAGCACAGTAGTCGTGAACGATGTCTCGATAAATCCGCTGCAACTCTTTTGGTTGGTTATTAGTTGTTAAATTGGCCACAGCTGGGCCAGGTGGCACTTTGGAAGGCAGGAAATAGCTGACGGGACCTGGATCAAGCACGACCAAGTAACAGCCTCAGCACTTTCTCATTCTGGGGCTGAATAATTGGTATGGACTGGGAGGTGTGGGGGAAGAGATGGAAGAAAAATGCTACGTGCAAGGCGTTCTTTTTCCAGTGAATTCCAGCAAAGTTTGCATGTTATATCGTGTCCCGTTGGGTTTGAGTCTTAAATGGGAGATAAAAATAAACTTCTTTATGTTCTGTGAGTAGATCACTGAAAGAGTGATTTAGGAGGAAGGAAAGCTAAGCCCTTTTTCCTAACCATCCATATGTTTATCATATGCGCATGGGAGCAGACAGGGACTTCTCACCCTGGAGAAGGAGCTAAGGCACGGGAGAAATTCCCAGGGACTTGGAGAAAATTCGGAGCTTCTGCTCTTTCTTTTCTAGAAGCTCTATTCTCAGGAATCCCTAGACAGACAAAAAAAGGGGTGGCAAAAGATGAATTATGTGCTGGAACAATAGCTGGGTTTTAAAAGGGGTTTATGTGTGGCTCAGCAGGGCTTTGTGCTGGATCGCTCCCTGAGAACCTGCTGGGACTTCCAGCCTGGCACCAGGCAGTTCTGGGTGTATGACTAAGTTCATGGATAAAGTTAATCTTTGATCTAAACATCAGGAAAGAGGGTCATTTTCAGGTATCTGAGTATTCAACAGGAAACCATCTATGCCAGCAGGGTGATGGCAGGCAGGCCAGAGATGTACATCTCCTTTTGCTTCTGAAGATCAGTAACAAATGCTCTCCCCTCCTGCATTTACACCCATGGTTTCCAAAAAAAAAACTTCAGCTGTCCTTACTCAATACTATAAAATGTGGTGGTTGGAGCATTCACATGAGAGGTTAGAGATGTATATGTGAAGCTGGATCATGACACAACAAGGAATTCAAGACATGATGTAGGAAAATAATCTAAAAGGGTGTTGGGGGTGGTGACAAGGAAGGAGACAGTCCCACGGTATGCTTTCCTGTCTAATAGGAGTCCTGTATTTTATGTGAAACGTTCCTTGGACAGGAGCCCTTGGAGAAGGCATCCACAGGTGTCTGTGTTAGCCACCGAGCTGGAGACCAGCTCCCCCACAGAGGCACGAGCACCTGGTGCAGCGTGCTGGGCTCCACAGCTTGGGTGGCTGCAAACCTCAGAGCCAGATACTAACAGGTGAAACCCATAAAAACAATCCAAGTGCTTTTTCAAGCTTACTTGGGGAGCAGTAAAGCATCTCCCCTCATCTTCCTTATGCTCTGAGTCTCAGGCACAGGAAGGATACGTACAGCTCCATGGAGCTGCCAAATTGTATACTCACTTCACAGATCACACCCCAAATCTGTTATGCATCTAAGCATCAACCTCAAATTTTGGTGCTGCTTTTCCAGCAGCTGAAATAAAATGTCTTGTCCTGCAGTCCCTGCTCCCACAGCTGTTTGTGTAGCACTGAGGAGCCACCAGCACCCCCTCCATGTGCTGTGGCATCCCAGGCACAGCCTGAGCACTGACCACCTTCCCTCTCCCATTTACAAGTCTTTCTTTTAGATTTTCTGGGCTCCAGCTGGATCTGAGAGCTCTGAGCAGCTGTGAAGCTGTATCTGACTACAATACCGTGACTGCTTTGCCAATGCTAAGGAGAGGGAACATAAATGTTTAGGAGATTTGTAGCTGTAGGAATAAGGTGGCACACAAATTTGAAGCTGAGAATGATTCTTGCAGGACCAGTATGTTTACCCGGTTCCTTGAAGAGTCTATCCAAATAATTTGAGAGCTAAAAATGATTGTTTCGGAGCACTTTCATAGCCGCAGACAATTTTAGCATCTTGTTAATTGCATATTTTGCAGGAACGTTACTTTTGGCTCAGGAAGAGGCCACAAGATGCATTGTTTGTTACTGGAGTTGTAGCCTTGGTGTCCTGGGTGACTTTCTCCAGAAGAGAGGTGCTTCTCAGGACTCTTTGACCCTTTTCTGTTGAACTCTGATCTTCCAGCTACGTGGTATGTAGGTCTGCTCATGACTACCCTCACACAGGTTGTCGTGGGCTTTAAGCAGTTGCTTGCTCAAGGACGAAAGGACAAAACTAAGTCTGTGAAAGACAATTGTTACCTGTATTTCACAGATGGAGATTTACAAAGTTTTTTGACTGAGGTCACTTAGCTATGTTTCCACAAGAGCAGAGGACTGAACCCAATGCTCTTCAGATCAGAGAAGAGCATGACCACAGTCTAGTTTGCTCTCATTAAAATTTCCATGGAACAATGTATGTAGCACAACATTGCTTGATTGTGCTATAATGGGCTCAGTTTAGTAGGTTAACTTCTATGGTGCTATGGTGTCTTTTCCTTCATTTAGGATGAAAAGTGAGGTAAAAGCCTGTGCTTCTTTTTATTTATTTATTAATTATTATCTATTTTTATACAAGTTTTTTTTTTCAGAACAGAAAGGGAAGGTGGAGGGATTTATTTATTTTATTTTTAAAGAAATCTTATAGATGAGACCCATCTGGCAAAGACTGATGTGCACTCTTACCTCCTGTCTGTGATGGACACCTCACAACTAGTTAACACAAGCACGGCCCTACTGAGCCTGGACCCATGGTCGTAAAGGGTGCCTTATGAGATTTGGGCTTAAAGGTATAAAATGGATAGAAACCCTTCTTAATACTCCAAAGAACTGAAAGAGGCCAGCTTACTGTGGAGTCAGACTTACTCTGTGAATTTGGCTTGGCTGATTTAACTTGAAAATAATAATGCACACAAATAAGAACCTGAACTCCTTCCCCTAGGGTTTCCTGCCCTGATCTTTTGCTTGAAGAGACAATTCACATTTTTCATCTCTCTCAAAACAAATTAGGCCCACATGCCAGCATGACTTAGTGATTATGTAGTAATTACCTTGAATGTTTATGCAGGATTTCAGTAGATAAGCTCAGGGTGAGTCATCAGAGGGATTTTATTCTCTTGCACAGTTTAGTCCCTAACTCCTTAAAAACATCACTTAGTTTCTACTGAAATGCCTTCTGCTTGGCTTGAATTTCAACAGGATTTTTATGCTGTCTGCATTATTGTTCTTATTGCAAATGACAATTTTATGAGCCATTCAGTGTTTGAATAACTCTTTTATTTGCATCAGTTCAGACTGGATTTTGATTGAGAACCACAGACTTTATCTTGGTGTGTTTAATGTGGATGTTAAATCACAGAAATAAGATTTGAATTAGAAAGAAAAGTAAATCAGAACTTAAAAGTTAGACTCTGGCTTTGTATAGCTCTCCATATTAAGGCAAAAAGAATGTATGTATCTAATTTGTTTGCCTCAGTCTTCCTGATGTAATTGTACTTCATTTATTTTTGTTTTTGTTTTTGTTTTTTCTTTAAAAAGTGCAAGACCAAAATTTCATCTTCTAAGTCCAGTTTTTATGTCTCTTCAAATGAATAAGAATTTGAAAATGGTTTCAGATTGCTTCCTTTTTTTTTTCTTTTTTTTTTTCTTTTTTTTTTTTTTCCCCCAATTCATTGCAGGTTTTCCTTACCTTAGTTCTACTCTGAATCATCAGCCAAAGGTCTGGGATGACTTTCTTTCAATTGTTGACAATAAAAAGGGACATTTTATGTCAGCTTGTGACACTCTTTCGTAACTCGGAAGCATGCAGAAAAACTTATCCATGTTTTTGTGTAGTGAAAAACTTCTGTTCCTTTGACTTTTATTTTATTATTACTCTTTTTTTTTCCCCAGAGTATAACTGCTACATACCTGCAAATGAATTGTATGTGCCTGTTCTGCAGCTCCTCGGTGCTGTCGTGGTGTACTGCTAAATTAGTGACCCTGCATTTCCTTTTCCTAAATGAAGCCTCTTTTTGCAGTCAGGTTTTTGGGGCAGAGCTTGCACATAGAGCATCTAGGACTAGGTGCCACGTGGCAAGAGCTTTCTTTCTTAGCTGTGCTGAAGGGTTCTCTGCTCTTGCACTCAGGCCTGTAACTGTTTAATATGAGAAATGGGGACTTCGTGTGTTTGACTGCAGCAGAAGAAACCCAAACCGGCCACTTTTAAACACTGGAAGCACGCAGTCCAGCTCATGCCCTAGTGAGCTAGTCTGTGGCAAATGTTCAAGAGAGCTATCTTTGGCTAGTCTTTCAATTTTATTTTTTGACCCATCTACTCTGTTTTGTTTCTCAGTTTCCTTCATTTTCTCACATCTGTTTTTCTCCTTTCTGTGCTCGCTTCCCATATCGTTATATTCCTTTAATCTCTCCGATTTACTCTCTCTCTCTCTTTTTTTTTTTTTTCTTTCCTCTTTTCCCTTTCAACAGCAGTCTCTCTCCCTTTCTCTCCTCTTTCTCTTTCCTTCCTGTTGTTCTTGCCATCCCCCCAACCTGCCTGCTTCTGGCTTTTGTACCCCCACACCTTCTCCCTCCGTCCTGCCCTGCTGCTGTAGTTGGCAGTTGATTTCTGTCAGGCAGCCCAGCCAAAATTGCAGCTAAAGATGGACATTTTTTTTTTTTTTAAATCAACTGGACTAGTAATAATTGCAGTTTGTCGCACATTCTCAGTGGGAAATGTTTTGTGAGTAAATCTCAGTCAATCATACTCTGGCACTGGAATAGGCACCTTGTTTAGTCTAGGGGCACTGCAGAAATTGGCCTTACATCTTTGCTTTCAAGCTGCATTTGAGCCCTGTTGTGTAATTGCCATTTGCATGCCAGAGGGATTGCGTAGGGGTGCTACCCAGATCAAAGTTGCATTCATCTGGGCTTGGGTGTATTAGCTGTAATTAGTAATGTAATTTTAGGAGACAATGCCACATTTATAAGGTGAACTGAAACTACAGCAGCACTTCAGCAGAAAAGCAGTGGTGGTGCTGCCTGTTCCTCTCCCAGTAGCAGAAACTAATTGCAGTGGGAGGTATTCATCTTATACACACGCACACAAAAATAATAAAATCTGACATATTTCCAAACTAGCATGAAATACTAACTGAAATGCAGGTACTTTAGGTTTGTGGCTCTTCCCGGTGGAAAGAAAGTGCTTCAAGGAGTGGGTATTTGCTTTGTGCTGAGCAGGGAAATGGGAGGTAAGTGGCCACCTGTCAGAGTGAAAGGCAGTAGGATTTGGGGGAGGTATTTCAGGTTCCTCTCTGTCCTCTCTTCAGTTTGTTGCTGCTCTTCCCCTTCTAAGGACAGTCCTGCTTGGACATTTCTTTCTCTGCTCAGAAAATGTCAAGACAACAAGCCTAGATTTCACCTGTCCCCATATTTAATAATAAAATATAATAATAATAATAAAAGATTAAGTGTTATAAATATTATGGTAGGCATTTTTTTTTGCCCTACTAGCTCATCTTGCTCTTCTCCCCATCCACTTCCCTACTTTGACACAAGTGTCCAGCAGGGAGAGTGGCCAAAGACCCTGAGGAAACTGCAGTCCTAAGGGGTTATGGTCACTGCAAACCATGGCTGTGTGCAAAGCACATCACTAATTAATGATAGGTGGGACTATGACTGTTGCACAGCATGGCAAGTCATGGTGAAATCATGCCTTAATTTGCAGTGGGTCTTGCAAATGAAAAGGTATCCAATGAAGCATGGCTTTTAGACATGTGTATCCAAGGGGCTAAATTATCTCAAATTCTAGGTGACTTCAGGTACAGTTACGGAGCAGGAGTTTGGATCTGAGCACTACATGTGATGCTTTTGCATCCCAAGAATTGAACTGATCTGTGCTGTATCTTTAAAAACCAAACCAAGTCTGAAGGAATCACTCCGGCTGGGCTTGTCTGACGTGGATAGCTTTTTATTGTCTCAGACCTATCTCCACACAGTGAGCAGAACACGAACAGCACACACTGAAGGACAGTTCGGAGCTGCCTGTGATTCTATTACAGGTCTCAGACATCAGAGGGTGCAGGGCTGTGTCTGGGTGCAAGTATGGACTGAGGGTACGGACCCTTTCCATCCTCGGAGAATCCACTCCTTCCATGAATGCCTGGACCAGTGTTTGACCACCCTTGTGGTAATTCATGCCACACAGGAATTTTTTCATTCAATTCAAGTTTCAAGATGTTCTTCCCTGAATATGCAATAAAATATGGGTGGGGGGGGGTGGGGGGAAGGAACTAAGAAAAACGATTGTTATTAAAAATCAGGTTTTCTAAGCAAAAAAAAAAAAGAGATACAGTTTATTACTTTTTTATGTAAACATATTACTTTACCAATGTGAAACAAATTATTTTAATTTAATTGCAATAACATTTTAATCTACTTATTGTTTTGGAATTTGTATTTACAATTGTAAGCTTTCAATTCAAAAGCCTAGCACTTGGCTTGTTTTGTTTTCAATGCGCTGTCTCACATGATTGTCACTCAGTAAGGTTTATTACTCAATTCTAAATGTTTTCCTTTCGCAAAGGCTCACTGGTGGTAGAGGTATTTATGTAACCCAGGCAATTTGGAACTTACTTGGGGTCTGCAGTAAAATGCTCAGCCAAACGGTTTTGATAGTAAAAGGAACCTCTTTTTTTTTTTTTTTTTTTTTTTTAATGGGTAGATCACAATGGTGGCTGAGAAATCTTTGTTGCTCCCTTTTCTCCCATCAGCAACACTCATATCCAGGCTGAATAAATCCTTTGACGGCATTCTTTGCGTGTGGCTGTTTGATGTGCTTCCAGCAGCTTCAAACACAGGAGGCATCCAAACTGTAAAGAGCCAAAATGGCCGAAACTCCACCGTGGCAGGAGCCTTGAACAGCAATGGGGCAGGCTGGCAGCGCCTTGCAGGACCGAAGATGCTCACCCAGCAGGCAAGGAGGCAGCTGAATCCCTCTGCTCTTTCGTGACGTGGCAGTGCTGGGAGTGCCTTTCTTAGCGCGGACTTTATTAAGCCACTCCAAACCAACAAGCCAAGCTCTCCACCAGCATTCGACCACTGCGCCAAGAGGAAAATAATGAGGTTAAAAGCACTGCACAGCAGAAACATATGGGACTACAAAGAGGTTGGGATTGCCAGAGAGTCCAGCACGGTCATATCAGGGTGCTAGGGATGGTACTACTGCTACTGCAGTGCTTGTTGAGGCTGGTGGAGGCAATATGTGGCTGGTGGCTGTGAGCACCTTCCTTGGACAGAAAGCGATACCTCTGATAAGCTTTGGCCACTTCTGAGTGTCACAGGAGCCTGGGGAGCCCAGCTTTCTCCTTTGTTTGGTCTTCTAACTTCAGAGCTTGGCTTTCCTTTTTAGTTCCCTTCTGTGTTTATAACGGGCCAAACTGCCCGCATACTGGGTGAGGATGCTTCTGAGTGGAGCGATTTAGGGGTTTTGAATAAAGCAGCTCTTGTTAAAAATGCTGATTTGTCAAAGACAACTTTTTATTTCCCATAAGAACGTGGGCATTTTTTTATTTGATTTGATAAAAGTGTTTATAGGAAGCATTTCTTCATACCCAGAAGACTAAAAGCAGACCCTCGCCAAGGACCAGAGTATTTGAGGATGAGTGAAGAGAGTCATTGTTTCTTGCTGTTCGTCCCAGACTCTTTCTTCATTTCTCATGCATGCATAATGGGAAGTGCATGAGGTTTGCTACTGCCCCTGCTGAACTGTGGTGCGGATAGTCTTTGTCTTCCTCAGCTAGCATTCTGTCACCTTTCAAGAGGGAAAAATTCATTTTAAAAACAAAGATCCCAAGTAAGAAACCTCAAATAATTGTAGGAAACCACCACAGAGGTATACAATATCCAGCTGAAGACCTTGTTGAAAACCGAACAGATTATGCTTCTTATATGTGGTTAAACTGTGCCATTAATGTTAAAAACTGTTCAAAGCACAAAATAAATTCTGATTTTTTTTTTTCTGTCAAAGTTTGTGGTTCGATGTTCACACATTCTAGGCTCCAGTTAAATGATTTACTGTACAATTTAATGTCTTTCAGCTGTCACTCGCATAAAAGAGATCCCTTGAATGATCTGCCAGCAAATGAAGGCAACACTTGTCCAGGGTGGAGGTTAGCCAGGCCTGGAAAACCCAACTTGCCAAGATATGCAGGAGCAATCACGTCAGCCACCGTGACCCATACGTGGAACCCAGAAAACATACACGGTGGTACGCAGCCACGCGGCTGTGATCAGATCTGCAAAAACACTTCATTTAAAATACACTGAGCCTTTCACTCAGTCTTTGCAGTGGTTCATACTGTAGGCATGCTGCTATTCTTTGTCCTTCTTTTGAACTTTTCTCTGTTCCTGAGCTTCAGATGGTGTGATTTTTTGAAGTTTTCCTCAAAACTTCTTCACAAAGGCTTTTTAAAATCCCAATTCTCACATACCAGCATATGGAGGAGAAACAGTTACCATGGGACTGTGAAAAACATACCTCAGGAGCTTGGGAGCAAGAGAGGAAATAAAAAAGCCACAGCTCGTCAGAAATTACACATTCTGTTGTTTGGCACAGCTTTGGGTTCGTGGCTTTGCCACTAGCTGGGGTGCTGCTGTGCCTCTCATGCACAGGGCGTGGGGGCACGAGCAGCACCCAGCGGTGACCCCAGTCCCCAACCTGCTCCATCCACCTCTGGGACGTGGGGCAGCACTGCCCTGACGTGCTCTGCAGGACAGAGGGAGGAGAACGAGGAAGCCATCTGAAACCAAAGAGTACACCTGGATTGGGATTTGGCCCTATTTCTGGGGTCATTAACCATTTAGTATGTTCTGCATGGGTGATGCAGAATCTGCCCCAGGTAAAACCTAATGGTTACTGAATTCACAGTGAAACATGTACCCTGGATCCAGTGTGAAATTTCTTTAGGTTCAATCTTTCAGCCCACAGGATGCTTTTGTAAAAGGGAGTTGATCTTGTGAGTAGCCAAGGAGTGTGGCTGAAATACCTGTTAAGGATCTCCCCCTTTTTGCTGATCTGCTGTAAGGCTGGTTGAGGGTGCTTACCTCGCAGAAAACTGCTTTTTCTTGTGAGGATGGGCTGTGGGGTGGAGGAGAGACCCCTCTTCTAGCAGCAGGGAGTTATATGGCCGGCTCTGCTGGTCCTGTTGAATTGTGTTCAGAGTCTGTCAGTCTGACACGCTTCCCCATGATTCTGAATAGCTCTTGCTGCTTTCTTCTCAATTCTCATAAATTTTCCAGGATCTCTTTTGAAATATGGGTACTGGAAGCAGATTTTTTTTTTTTTTTTCCCTGGGACTAGCACAACACCTCCTTAATAACAACATCTGGTTAGGATCTTTAATCCTGTCTGTCACAGAAAATTACATCAGCATAGCTGTAAGGTCCTCTCTTGCCCTTTCATGTGAGCGATGATTCAGTACGGTATGAAAAAGAAGAGAGCCACTGTCAGATCTTCACTGCTCCTGCTTTGATGGGTAGCTCAGCTGGGAGAGCTCTATTAAGCTGGGGAAAGCAGGCAGGATCGCATAGCTCAAGGATCTGGGATGAGCTCAAGGGCAGTGGCCAACACAGCAGTCCCAGAACGGCTTGCAAGTCAAACAAACACTCATGCATGCAGCAGAAGTCACTTCTAGGCTCCAAACACATCCCATAAAAGAGCCAAATCAGGTTTGTGCCGTGCAGCTCTGCTGCCAGATTCAAAGCAACGAGGCAGCAGCTGTATAGCTGCACTCTGGCTTCCCAGCAAAATTGAAGTAACACTGTTGTATCATCTTTTTATAAGAGGAGAAAGCCTCAGTGGAGTGTTACACAGTGGATAGGAAGGCGCCATTAATAACAGATAAGGTTATAATTAATATATATAATTAGATTGCAAGGTTTTGAAAGGTCTCCCTCCTTCCTCTTTTTCAAGGGGACATTGAAAGTTGTCTTTTAGGGACCTTGCTTGTTGAACTAAGACAGACGGACAATACGTACCTCCCAATTAGCCACTTTTTCCTTGTAATTATTCTCTATTTTCTGGGATGCTGGAGGGGACACATACAAAAAATTATTTATTTATTTATTTATTTATTTATTTATTTTTCCCTAGGAGAGGAAGCAGAGTTAAACAGAAATGTGGGGTTTTGCATTCCTCTTTCCATCAAGATGTGGCATGCAGCAGGTCCTTTCCTTTTATCTTAAACTCTTCCAGAACAACCTGTGCAATGGATCTGAGAGTACTGCAGCATAGCCGGAGCTGTTACATGAGGACACATCAAATCCACTTAAAAAGTGAAGAGGGATCTAAATATTTAACTACCCTCCTGTCTCTTTTCAGGTACTTTCTGCACTCAGCAGCTCAGCCATTTGATTTAGGTGTTTGTGCTACTCATTTGCTTCAGAGAAGGCTGCTCTCCCTCAAGCAGAACAGACTCGTCTGAGCGATCAAAACCTATTGCAGTCAAAATACGAACCAACAAACTGTTTTCTTATTGTCCCCTAAATCCCCAAGGAAACGCCACATTCAAGGCACTCTGCTGGCCACATGGTTGCTGCTCTCTTTGCTTGTGGGTGGTCCACGAGGTGCTCAAAGCCGCTGCAGTACCATGGTACTGCTGGGGAAAAGTGCAGTCAAACGCAGTGTTACTGCCGTACTGAGAGGCTTCTCCTAACAGGCAGGAGGGGGGACTTCTGAGCATATGCAGTTCTGGTGGATTTCCTGTTACTTGGGGTCAATCTGACTTTTGTTCCTGTTATTTACTTGAAGTTACCGAGATTTAACTCAACAACAACAACAAAAAATGTAGTAGTAGAGGGAGAAAACCTAAATCAAATGCTTGCTATTAATAAATCATGCATTGTGAAGATGTTCAGGCAGAGCTACAGAGGCCCACAGGGTTTATGGTGATCCCAGTTTCAGCTCTTTGGTGGCAACAGAGCTGCGTTTGCTTCCAGAGCATCAGTGCACCCGCCTCACCTGGGAGCGCTGTGGGACTCCACAGGGCGCTGGGACGTTCTTGCTCCCACTGATCTTAAAGAAACCCAGGAAAGGAAAAACAACAACAACAAAAACCAACAACCACCTGGAAAACCCTCACACCATATTGCCAGATGAATCATTAAATCAGTTTAGCCAATGGTATCTGAAACATTGATAATTTTGAAGGGGAGAAAGTGTCAAACTAGGTCAGCATTTCCACTGTATTTCCAACACAGTACAAGCTGGCCTCTCTGTTCAGGGATAAGATCCTCCAAGGATACACCAGGAAAGCAAGTGTTAGAAGGGATTTATAAGAATGTTTTTCATAAGCATCTAAACTGCCCATGAGCTGTGGCTTGGCCAGACAAGGTATGCGTGTTAAACCCTGTGAAACATTCACATTTCCATGGAAAGATTTGTGCAACAAGGCTGTTCCTGTCTTCTGATGGGTTATCTGGAAAGGGATTAAGATACACTTTCTGCAATTAGTATAAATAACAGAATACGTTGCTTTAATTCAAAAGATAGAGTGCTTTAAAAAAACTGTAAAAACTTTAAATTGTGATGCCTCATTTGAATTAATATAATGTGGATGTTGTGAACTACGGAAAGTCACAGGTAAGCAGTAAATCTGCTCAGCTCTGCCAGCAAGCCTTTTCCAAACCCCGCTGTTCCCCTGCCCTGCTGCTCTCTGTGCCTCAGAAAGCAACCTGAGGAGAGCCCCTGGCTTCTGGTTTGGCTACGAACCTTTCTAAACTCTCTTAACAAAGACATGTCTCTTTCCTCTCCACTTTCTGCTGTGATAAGCACCTGCTTAAGAGCATACGAGAGTTTGCACAGCAGCACTGGGCCCTGTGGGGCAAGCAAGGAGCAATGCTCCAGCAACTTGGCCCTGGAAGCCATGCAGGGATTTCATGCAACCACCCTGTCAGAGCTGCAAAAAAAGATCAACAGCAACTGGGACTCATTTTACTTGAGAGGTTTTTTGTTTGTTTGTTTAACTAGCTGCTGTTGCATTACTGCACTTGAAAATATCCTCTAAGGAAATCAAGTTGGTGCAGTTTAGAGCTGGAGAGGGTACTGCTGGTCAAATCATGATCAATGATTATGGTAGAAAATTTCTCTGTGGGGAGTTGATGTAATTTAAGAAAAAATAGTTGTGTTACAGTGCACATGCACTGGGAATCTTTGAGGATCATTTTTCTTTTTTCTTTTTGTACTATTTCTGACCATATTCTACATTTGAGTAATGATCTTTCCCAAAATCAGCAGTGAAAATCGAAAAACAAAGCAGCAGCACTTAGTGTCTCTGGAACAAATAACAAAATAAATTATTCAGTTTCAAAGAATACACTTGTTATTTTTAAGGAAGCACTTTCTAAGAAATTGACAGGATCAGGAGAAGTTCAGCCAAAATTTCTGAGGAATCTTAAGTCAGAAATTTCTGCATTTTTTCCTGCCGTGTGTGACTGATCTCATCAGCCAATCTTTGCCTCACAAAGAGCAAAAAGCTGGAAAATGTGACATCTGAGTTTGTGAACAGCTCCTGGAGCATCCCTGGAAGCACAGAGCAGTGGATGTGTTTTATGTTCAGGGCAAATAGTTCAGTCCTTTAATAAATGGTTGAATTTGTAAATGTGAAGATAAATACACCAGCGTGAGAAAGAAGCAAATGGATTAAAAACAGATATGCCTTGCAAGAGTGTGTTTGTTTACCAGTGTGTTGGACACACAGCTGAACCAGACTTGTATTTCAAGATAACTTCTCTTGATGGAAACATCCCAGGACCCAGAGGAGTCAGTTGTCCCATGTAGTGGGCAGTGGTTGGGGTTACACATTTAACCTCATCCTAGTATCATTCTATTTCTTTCATTGCTTTTCGGTAAAATCTCAAAAAATACTTCCTTCTTCATTTCTTTCTTCCCTGGTTTCCATCACTCAAGTGTCTCCCCCTGTGCCTCATGCTCTCCATTTTTTACCTTCTTAGGATTTTAAGAGGGAGCTTTTGGGAGAGCACTGAGTTGGGACAGCAGCTGGGTTCCTCTCCTGTCCCACAGAAGCCCTGGTTACACCACTGCATGGTGTTTTGCCCTCTTGCCTGCAGATCCAGCCGATGATCCTTTCCACAGGAGAGCTGATGTGGTGAGGAGCGCTCCACAGGCTGCAAGGGCAGAGGTAAGAGCAGAGGGAGTGCTCTGGGGACTGTGGGTTGCTCCTCAAGCCCCCGCCCCCCACAGCACAACAAGCACCCCATGCCCCAGCCAGCCCCTGGCAGGCTGGAGAGGTGCTGAGGGTCCTGTGGGAGGCACAGGCCCAGGGCTGGGTAGAGATCACGGCTTTGGGGTCCACCAGCCACAGCAGTCACACATCTACACCAAGGAAGCAAACCTGAGCTTCCCCACCCACATTTCTCCCTGCACTGGACCCAGAGAGCACTGAGAGGTGGTCTCCTGTGGGACCAGGCTTGCGGGGTCACATCTGCAGTCACACCACAGGAAGGCTGTGTAAGAACGGCCCCTCAGAGAGCTGACCTCCCTCTCTGGCCAAAGCATGTCCTTTCCATTGGCTTGTGGGTCCCTTGCTTAAATAAGACCAGCAAGATCAGGCTAATAAATTGGTCTTTTCCCTTTGTATCTCAAAACCTTTCACTCATTAAGACTGATTTTGTGCCCAAAATTCTGTGTATTTCTTTATTCATGTTTCTCCCAGATAATAAGGCTCCCAGAACTGCAGTATAGCAAGGGTCAATATTTATTTGTTGAATTAATGTTGTTCTTCAGCATGGAAAGTACCATCTGCATTTCCCTCTGTCCACATCACACTACAAATGGTCTGTGTCTGTCACAGGATGGAGCACCCAGACCTTACAAATACCGAGCACACCAGGACATGAGAGCATCACCCTGGGATAGCAAACATCCCCGGGGATGGACAATTTCCTCCTTTCCTGCCTTTCCAAGGCAGCACCTGAAAGGAAGCCTATAGAGCAAGTGAAACCTGAGTCTCCACATCTGGAACTCTGCTTGAGAGACGCAAAGAGGGACACAACCAGGCCAAAACTTGGCTCTTCTGGATGTGCAATGCCCAATGCCAGCGTCCAACAGCACTGCCATTGAGACTGGTGCAGTAAAACCAGCAGCAGGGAAGCGGGGATGGGGAAACCAGTCCATGCCTGGTTTATGAGAGTCCTCTGGAGAAGCCATCATCCCAAACCAGCACTGATGAGACTGGAGCAGGCCCCGCAGAGCAGTACTCAAAAAACTACAGCAGCATCTTTATTTTACACATAACCGTCAGTATAAAAAAGTTTATTACATAAGAGCTGTTTTGTTTACAATATATTATATTGCTTCAAGCCAATGCAAAAAGTCCATACATTATAGTTCTACTTTGTTTTAAATATATTATATTGCTTACATGGCACTGCCGCAGTGTATTTTTAATACACAACACTTTGCAAAACTGTAAGGCCAAAAATAATGCTGAATTGAGTAGTTCAGTTTTTAAATTAGGTAACATTTATTTATTTTTCTTAGGGAAAAGTCTAAATACATAATAGCAAAAATGTAAAAGGCAACTTTCCTTTGACTTAGACAAGCTAAATCTGCAGTCACTGAAATGATTCAGGTTAGCATCTAGGAGCTTTTCTGCTTGAATATTGTTACTTAATTTTTGGAAAATGTTATATTGCAGGTATATAATAAAAACAAATGCAGTTTAAACATAACCAAAGTATAGTACAAAACACCATCCAAAGCACTGAAAGAAGAAGCCTATATAATCATGCTATAGAAGTATTTATAAAACTTAAAAGGAGCAGTAAATATCAGCTCAGTGGTTTATAATGAAGCTAATAAAATTCCAGCCAGTAATCTTAACTGTAGTGAACAGCATTTTAACATCCCATCCATGAAAGGTTAATGAAGGCTATGAACTTTGTGTAACACGAACCATTTCAGATGTTGGAGTTCACCAGATATAATTGGATTCGGGTGGAGCGTGCCTCTCCTCCGCCTTTTTGGGTGAAGGCGTGTGCTGCCTGTGCTTGGTGCCGGCCGGCCTCAGGGCGCTCAGACCACTGGCTCCATACCCTGGAAAATTACCCAGCTCAAAAGAGAAGAAACCACAGAGGCAGCCTCGCGATGTGCTGCTAATATTTGAAGTGGGAATGGTCCCCCTGCTTGAAGAAAGACTTCAAGCTGCACCTCACACACATGTGGTCCCTTCCCCATTCTCCCCCTGGCTCTGGAAAGCGCAGGATGCTGTTGGGCAGGCTTAACCCAAAAAGATGGGGACCATCAGCCCTCTCAGGCTGTCACCCGGCTACAGATTCACACCTGCATAGCCCACAGCAGTGTGTACATCAGCCATGAGCCCCAGCGAGCACTATGGCTTGCCTTGAGCATCTTTTGGGTTCAACCTGCATTAGGCATGCAAACTTTGCTTTGTCTTATAGCAGGACAAAAAAAGAAAGAACAGCAGCAACAACAAGCATGTAGGGGGAAGAAAGTAGTCTGAAACAGGCTTAGCAGAGCTGTTTTTTGATGAAAGTAAAAACAAACAATAAATATGGAATTCGAAGTATTGTGTTGTCATTGTTTGTAGTGTCATTTATCCATTGCACTCCATAAAGCTCATATAAATGACTATGAAAACCTGAGTCCGAGGTTCAGTTTTCTTAACCACTTATTTTTAAGAAAATGTCATGACTGAGAAGCCATTCATTTGATATAAACATGAACTTTTTAAAGATGGTCCTTTCAAACGGTGATGTTCCCCATGTGAACTGCCATCCCACACAGACTTGAATGTGCCATTCAAGCCCCATGTAGGCACTTAAAATGGAGGTAAATTTTACTCTGATGGTCTATTTTCAGTGTCTTTGCTGAATACAGAGAGTTTTGCAGTGCCAAATGCAGCAGGTTTGTGCCCAAACTCCACATAATGAAGGTTCCAAAACCTTAGAGCTAGCAATAATGTGAAACTACTTAATCTTCATTCATTGGTGCTCTGTATTTTGTTTTTGTTTTGCAGACATTTACTTCTTCAGTGCTGTTCATTCCTAGTACATAATTTTTTCACTTGCTATCTCAGTTCTTTATAACAAGAGTGTTACAGGAAGAAAAAGTGTGTATTGAACTTATGAATTGAAGTCTATCTTGATTTCCATGTAACCTTTTTTCTAACCATAGCTTATACTGATGGAATTTATCCTTCAGAGAACGACATAAATAGTTAAATACAGATCTACTAGCTAACAGCAGAAAAACAGACTCCCCAAATGTAATTTTCATGGCATAATTCATTTCAGTTATCTAATACTCAATTTTACTGAAACAAATACATATATTCTGATACATTTTAACATGATACACATCACAGGCATCAACAGCTTTTAATAAAAAAGATCATTCTGCTGATGCTGCCATGTAAGATTTACATTTCTTATGGCTAGATGATGCATTTTATAGCTGCAAAATATTGCAAAGTTTTTTATCATTACTACTGAATATATTAAATGTGAATAGTCTGCCAACAGTGCTTAAGATAAATGTTAATCCCTCATGGGAGAATGTACAGAATGTCTCTTGAAGATTTGCTTATAAAGCCTTATTGCACATCAACTGTAAAGTTAAGTCTGAATTTATTACTGGATATATACAACTGTATTTCAAATAATTTTATAGTGCTGTTTCAAACCCAGTGAAATGTTGCAACTGATGATCGGTTGCCTCATTAGATATCAAATAAGCACAACAGAAACTAATTTTCAGGACTTCAACCTTGCTTTGAGACAATATATTTCAGAGTCTGTGGAGCACAAATGGGGAAGAGTAGAAGAAAACATGAAAGATGGTAAGCTTAGATTTTGCATAAGCAAAATCTTTTCCCTCAAGTTTCTAAAGAACACTTATTTTTTTGTACCTTTTAATGGGCTCTAAGATCTGACAGAGCTTTATGCATAAAAATGCCTATTTGATGCTTTAAAGCCAGCTGGCTTTACTGGGGAGTACTGAAGGACTTCCAACCTGCCCTGCACCACAGGTAGAAGACACAGGAGGTCACCCAGAGGCCTGGTTGACACAAGGCTCTAGACGTTCTGATACATAAAGAAAGGAAGGGCCAGTTTTGTAAAACAATTTTAAATAGTTCTGAGTTGTTTTTTTTTTGTTTTTCTTTTTTTTTTTTTTTTTTAAGTAGTTAGCATTATGGAGAATTGAAAGTCTCTTTTATTGTTGGGATTAAAGATGAAGAAAAAAAGATGAGTGAGGTACTACTGATGATGGTGGAAAGGCTCTGGAAGCCACCATTTTTGCATGGCATGTATAAACAGCCCCGGCACAGACTCGGGGGACTGGTTCTCACTTACGTTTATTGCAGTGCCTCCCGTGCCAGCCTTCCTTGCACTGGCACTTGTTGGGTTCAGTGCAGGTCCCGTACAGCCCACAGCTGGGCTCGCAGACAGCTGTAACAGAGAGGGCACATGTTGGACTTGGTGACATGGTTCCCCGTGCTCCTGACAACACGCTGCAGGTCTTGGTGTTGGCGGGGGTCCCCACAGAGAAGGCACAGGGGCAGCTCACCCCACCATGGCAGCGGCAGCTCCGGCCTGGCCACTGGCAGGGGGAAGCAAGCCCAGAGGCCGAGCAGGCCCTTGCCATCATGGGTGGTACAGGACACTGGCCCAGCACCATGCTCATAGGCGGCCAGCTGAGTGCTCCTGTCAGGTTTTAATGTCGCAACGTCCCGGTGTTTCATTAAGCGTTTCTCCAGGAACATCTGTTATTGCTACACTGACACATTGCTGGTTTATAGGAGCCCAGAATACAGACCAGACTGCGGGGAGGCTTTTGTAAAGACGTGTCTGGTTTCATAATTCCCCAAAGCCTGGTGTATGCTGTATGTCCAGGAAGTCAATTAACCTGAAATACTTTGACAACAAGCAGCTAGTGCTGCTGTCATGGAAGAGGTCCTGTGTGAGCTTGATGCTCCAGCAAGGACCAACTGAGCACTTTGGTACTTACGCTTTGAACACAGGTCTCCTTGGTAGCCTTTGGAGCACTTGCATTTATTCTTACCGGTACATTTACCTCCGTTTCGACAGGGCTGATGGCATTTACCTAGAAATTGAAAACATGAAAACAAGGGGCTTACCCCCCAGAAGAGTCCCCCTGTACTCATGATGGCTGTCTGAGAGGCCTGCCTTGTACCCAAAAAACTCATCGGGCTCTAGTGTAAATGTGATATTACACTGTAGATCTGTCAGGAGGACTCCAGCAGAAGTTTTTGCTCCCCATTTACATACTTTCTTTTGCTTTGAAAATAGCACAAGAAGGGAGCATGCCCAAAGCTCATGTATACAAGCAGCATTCACCTAGACTTGAACCACTGGGACTCTGCTGTGTCCCCATGCCACCAGTCAATGTCACCTCTGCTCTCCTCACCCTCCATGGGCGAGGAGGTTCCCCTTGGTGGTTGCAAAGTATGGAATCCAGAAGAAAATCTGGTGGTGCAGTAGAAAGATTTTAAGCAATGGGAAGCTCAGGAACTGTCAGGTATGGCAGCCACTTGCAGAAAATAAGTAGATCGTCTGGGCCCGGCAGCTTGTGACAAGAGGCTGTGGAGGACCAGGATGCTGTGGGTGGTGCCATGAGGAATGTTGCATGCCATGGCTCAGAAACTAAAGGCACATTACAAAAATGTGCCCTTCTTTCCTGTTTGCCAAGAACAGATCATCATTGGTGACAGTAATTAGGATTGGCAGATATTTTTCAAGGCTTTTGGTCCGGAAATTACTTTCCCTCACATTCATACATTGCCAAAGGAAGAAGCTGGGTCTGACTATGTATGATGGTTTGCTTGGCCCTGACTCACCCAGGATGGAAGAGATCCATGCTGATGGAGCAGAGCCACATGCAAGTTCTGCTGGGCCTGATTCATGCCAAGAAGCCTCCAAGGGCCTTCCTCACACTTAACATGAAGTCCCCAATCACCAGGTTTTCAGTCCCTTGTTAGAATTTGTCTGTATCATTTACCTAATTAAATCTCTAACATTTAGCACTAATACTGACCTAAGTTTGTGAGCAAACAAAAGCTGGAATCTGGGGCAGCAAACTTCCCTTCCCTTCCCTTCCCTTCCCTTCCCTTCCCTTCCCTTCCCTTCCCTTCCCTTCCCTTCCCTTCCCTTCCCTTCCCTTCCCTTCCCTTCCCTTCCCTTCCCTTCCCTTCCCTTCCCTTCCCTTCCCTTCCCTTCCCTTCCCTTCCCTTCCCTTCCCTTCCCTTCCCTTCCCTTCCCTTCCCTTCCCTTCCCTTCCCTTCCCTTCCCTTCCCTTCCCTTCCCTTCCCTTCCCTTCCCTTCCCTTCCCTTCCCTTCCCTTCCCTTCCCTTCCCCTTAGGATAGCAACAGAGACTTGCACACAATAATCTGAGCACCAGCACTCCTTCTTTCCACTGCTGGTGTGCTGTGGTGAAAACTTCAGGAAATGCACTCATCTCACGATCACAGACTGCCCCCTTGGGAACTAAACACCCCAAGGACTGCCTGCTGGGCTCTCAACCCCACCAGACTTCTGTGATGCATGTGTGCATTGTCAATATAAAAGAAACATTTGTTCCTGATGTGCATAATTATTTTAATAGCCCCAAAACAAGTTTACAGCCAGTCAGAGGAACAAACTGTGCTAAGGAGAGTTTCTGCAAAAACACAATTTCCCTGCAGAAACTTCTGGAGAGGGAACCTGTAGGCCTTCTACTTTGTAGGCAATTGGATCTGGAGTAATGACTGAAAGGAGCAATGCTAAGGAAATCCAGGAATTTTCCTAGTTCTTGAAATAAATCTGGAGAACATAGGTCAAGACATGCAATACAGACTTCCACAGGGAAGCATTAGGCAAGCATTTGACTCAGCACAGCTCAGTTAAATTCAGAGTAAAATATTTCCACAGAATGGAGGAAACTCTCTGCTATTAACTGAGAAATGAAAAGCAACAAAACAGTGGGTGACAAATGGAGGAGGAATCCAAAACAAAGTAAAACTCTCTGTTCTCAAACTGCAACACTAATTAGAGGCAATGCACAACTATAGCTAGAGAAAAAGTCTGGAAGACTGTGAATGCTTGCTAGTATGGTAGACTGGGCCCAGTAAATTTCCCAAGAGTCCTGGAGAGTGATTCAACTGTCAGACAAGCACTCAAAATCTTTAAACAACACTGGGAAGAAGAAAAAAAAAAAAAAAAAGAAAAAAAAAAGAAAAAAACTTCTCAGTTTTCTGAAGGTGGCTTTCTGCCTGTTGAAAAGTTTTCTCCGCTTGTTATTTCAAGACCCCCATGACTGAATGTAGCTGGCTCTGGATCTAAGAAAAGAGAAGGAGTTGTGTTTCCCCTCTGAAGTTTTTAAGCCTCATCTAGCATTTCTTGCAGTCCTCCACTGTTGTGCCGGTGCTGGGGCAGTGCCCAGAGGTGGTAGCAGCCATCCATCACATACAAACAATTGCTGTCCAGCTTTACAAAAGACAAAGCAAGTGCAAAGCTTTTCTTGCTCTCATCAAAAGATCCCCAGTTTAGCTCTGAGCATCCTCTCAACCTGAACAACATTCTTTTGTACAGAAACTGGTTTACTGCTTGTATTTTAATTAATTTAATTGAATTTGCACAGGTAAGCCTTTGCAGGAAGCCAAAGTCAATTGCACCTGTTCCAAGCAGCAGTAGACAATGATGAGCTTTAGAGACCCAGGGACTGACCAATTAAATGGAGTGCCCTTCATTATACATTCTGCAATATCAGTTCTAAGGATTCTCCCCAACCCCAATAACCAACAACACTGGCATAAAATGACCTACTCCTTGAACTTTGAACCAAGCCTTACTCCTTATCTGAGAAGTATCAACATAGTTGACTTTCTGGGGAAGGAAGGAAGAAATGACATTCTATCAGTGTCACATATGAACTCGATATAAACAAAGGTAAATTCAGTAGAAACTCACTCTGTTGTTCTTGGTGACACCTGATCTGAATTAATAGCAAAGGGCCGTCTTTGTTAATAATTTCATAAAAATACAGCTTTACTGCTTCTATTTGGCTCAGATTTTGATCAGGTAAAAACGAGTTGCAAAATACCTTGCAATGCATAGAAATATGGTGAAACATTTGCATACCTTTTATCTACACTTAAATACTGTGCAAAATGTAGGTCCTAAGGTATCTGTGTCCTTTCTTTGCATAGTAATTAATGTCTTGTCCCGTATTGGCTGACAACGTGTTAGAGTTTATTCCCATATGTTTCCAAGTCTTTGCTGCTAGGCACTTCGTCACTGCGAGAGAGCCTGTCTCTACTGATGCATACAAAGGAATTACCTCATACACATCCCAGGCCAAATGCTGCTCTCTGTGCTCCTGTGATGGCTCTTTGAAAGTCAGTGGGATTATATACAACAGAAAGGTAAGGAAGCTCCACACACTGTGTCCTGGCAGAAGCTTTAAGCCCAGAATGAACAATGTGGGTGTATGTCCCCAAAACCCAAATGCTCATACTCCATTCAAGTGTGGGGATCTATAGGATTAATCCAATTTAACAGAGTGGTGAGAAAACTCTTCTTTTAGCAAGATCAAATGCCTGACAGCTGACCTCCCAGGTCTGTTCCAGCCTGGCCACATCTCCACCCCCAGCTTTACACAGCACACTTAGATCAGCCATGAGCTAAAATATTTTCAATTGCTTTGATGCTAAACTTCTGAAAATAGCAAGTCTTTTGATGTTTGCGACTCAGATTTTCAAGTTGCCATGTGAATGCAACTTAATACATTAAGTGAAAGTTCTCAGCTCTTACGGTTCAGTCCTCCCTTTTCCACAAATCCATCCACTCCACGTTTATCACAGCCCTTTTAGAGGCATGGGCTTAAACCTAATCTGCTGTGCATAAGTGTGAATTTCTGCAACTTTTGAAAACAGCTGCCCCGCATGGACTTGGGGCAACAGTGCATCAGTCTGCCACAGCGGAGTGCTTGCATACCTACGTTTCGAAGGTAGTCACCAAGCCCAGTTACTAGTGAAACCAGAACAAGGTAGGGGGTGAGGCAGTCTAGCAGTGAGTCAAACTTATCAGTAAGGGTCTCACTTGGAGGCACCTGGCTCTCTGGGGATCCCAACCAGTAGAGGCAGGCAATGCTCGATAATTTAGACACTGACAACAGAATAAGTTGATGTAAGGAAAAGCAAGCACATGGAGATGCTACTCACTGATTTCGCATTGGTCTCCTTCAAATCCTGAAGGACAAATGCATTTTCCCAGATAGAAGCATGTTCCTCCATTGAAACAGGTTGTTGTACAATTTGCTGAAACAAATAAAACAGGAATGAACTAAATTGCTAATATTTAATGTTTTCTGCTGCTCACTCTAAATAAACATTGAGTAGGTTTCAAAAAGTTGCATTAAAACATTTTCACCTGGTTTACAAAGAAAGACTGAAGTGCAGATTTCCTACATAATGTTTTACAGGGACACACGTGCACACACGTCCATAGAAAGAGACAAACAAGTGAACAATACAGCAATGAGATTCCCAAGGACAGGTTGTGTTACATCTTCATCAATCCTCATGTGCGGAGCTCACTGAAGGATCAAGTCATTATTGCTATTGAAACTGGTCATGTGTGGTATAAAGAGCACAATCTAGGACTGGAAGTCACTTCCACAAGAAGATACTTCATCACAGCTCTTAATTAATGCCATGGGAGATTTGAGGTTTAACAGGAAACCTTTATAAATTTTTGCTGTGTGGTGACATAGATACAAATGCTGTCCCTCTCACTTGCTAAATTACTTACATTGTGTTGGATGTGACTTTTCACCAAACATCTGAGATTCACATTAATCTCGGGTTAAACTTCCTTCAAGACATTGGAAGAATTTCATTGAAATATTGAAATATTTTCACTTTGGAAATATTTTCAAAATGCAGTAAAGGTCTCAGAAAGAACTACATACAAATCAGAAGGATTTTGACTCCAGCAGTTTGTACAAACATTTCTTAAGGCCTAGGAATGTTCCCACTATTTTGCTGGAAAGACTACACGGACCTTTTGCATTTGCTCTCTACTTCATGTAGTTGCGCAACAACAAAAGCAATGTGGTGTTCTGCAATCTTCTCCGCCATGAGCAGGTCAGTGGTATTTCTGCAGCAAACCACTTGGTTTTCTCTATGTGGTCGCTTGCAGTGTTCCAAATTACTGTTCTGAACAACTGATTGCTCCTTTTTATCCCTGAGCCACAGTGCAGCAACAACAACAGAAGATGAATAGACCATTTTTTGTATGTGTGTGTGTCTAGATGCAGCAAATTAGTGTACTAACTAATTAGTGAAACTAATTCTACTCCAGGAAACCAAAGTTCAAATACAGATCACTTATTTTCCTAAGTGAATTTTGTGGTAGGTCCCATGGCTTTCAGTGGGTCAGCTAAAGAGATTACCTAAATTACCCCTCACTCAGCTGGAAGGTACGGATGCCTGCACATGTAGCTGCAAAAGCATTGTGTGCCCCTGTGTGCTTCCTGCAGCTCTTAGCCTCAGGAAGAATCGTGAAATTATGTCCTGTAAAACTTACTTCACCGCTTGGTTGCCTTTCCAAAAGGCACTCCTAGAAGGAAATTAGCACGGGGAGGAATGAGCATCCACAGGAGGTGGCACCCAGGGGTTTGGCTGCAGTTACCTTTGTCGCAGTTGATGCCATAGAAGCCGGGGGGGCAGATGCACAAGCCAGGGGTGATACAGAGCCCACCGTTCATGCAGCGAGGAGCACACAGCGCTGACGAGCAGGAAGAAAAGGAGAATCATCACTGGTGTGACTGGGAATGTGCTCAGAGGTGTCAGCAATTTAGTGGGGTTCCCAGGCAGGCTCTACAATGAACTCTTCCCTCCTACCACTCCATACCTGTGCATAAGCACTGCTACATAATTTAGGGGAGGGGAGGCTCTAGTGTGGCCTGGTTTGATGACCAGACTGTCCTGCATGCTTCCTCTCAATTCTTTCCAGAGCCCCTGCTCTCTCCCAAGATTCCTCTGCAGTCGTGGCCACCCCACGAGGCCCTTCCAGGGAGGCATGTCAGGCAGCAATGTTTCATTTCGTGGTTGCCCACAATTGGTACATGCTGCAAGGCTGCGTCCATACGAGAGAGTTCAAAAGTGCCTGGACATGGGGCCAAGTGGGGGCACAGGATCATCCATCTTGTGAAATTGTTGGTGCTGTTCCTGGCATGGCTTTGTCCTTGGCTGCCCGGGCACAGCCCTGGGGCGAGCAGCAGCCATGGCTTCCTCCCAGCCAGGAGTTTGGAGGTTTTTGCTTTGGAAGCTAGGAGAGTTTATTAAACATGCAAATGCAAACTGTGTCATGCCAGTTGGCCTCCAGGCCGAAGAACAGTCCCTGACCCTTTGTATTTAATATTTCGGATGCAGCCAGAGCATCTGGGAACTGAAAGGAGAATGACATTGAAGTAGGATGCCCACGGGGGGGGGTTGCTCCATCTCAGGCCACCCTGGCGAGGGTCTCCCACTGGCGGAGGAGGAAAGAAGAAACAGAAAGAAGAGCTACTTTCCTCACCAAGTCACACCAATGTCCTGTGTCCTGGCCCCTCACTCTTGGAAATGTTATTTGGAGCTATTAGTCACTAACAGAAGGAAAAAGGAGACTCTTTCCTTCATCTCCCTATCTTCATTGTCGGTCTGTCTCCAAATTAGATCTTATCTCCAAATAAACCAATGCAGAACAAAAGTCCCATGCTTTGTTTTCCAGCTAGTCCTTATTAGCAGAAGAATTTTATTTAATCTTTTTGCCAGATGGATTCTCTGTGATTAAGGACCCCTTAACAATTGTGTCAGCTTTTGTTAAAAACAATCCCTTAGCAAGAAAGCATCTTTTTTTTTTTTTTTCCTGAACAGTTTGTGTTTCCATTAGAACATGGATCATAACAGTAATTCACTTAGATATGTGGACTCAAAATGTATGAAAACTTAAAAATAGGCCGTTCATATTTTTAGGAGTGGCTACAATGCACTAGCTACAGTTTTGTTGAGATTATTGTAAAGAAGAGAGTTGAGAAGATTTTTTTAAGTTACCTTTCTCGCAGTGAGGCCCATAAAATCCATCCGGACATTCACAGACATGTCTCTCATTGCAAAACCCTCCATTTCTGCATCCTCCTGGACACTCCGCTTCATAAAATATAACAACAATCTTAGTTGGATATTTCATACTTCAGCTGTTGCTCAACTTTCCCTAGTACCAATATACACCTTTGATAATAATGACAAAAATATTTGCTGACAGACAGACAAATGCTGGCCAAAGTGGAGATTCACCTTTCCTCAAAAGAAATTGTTTCCCTTTGTGTTCATCTACAAATACGGGTTTGATCATGTGTGCAGACACATGCACGATGTGCTCGTTGGCGGATCACGCACATCTATCGCTCTGCTGTTCTGCAAGTGAATGAGCAACGTGGGTGCTCTGCACACCCTAGCCCCATTTTCTCCACGTGGAAAGAAGCAGGCAGCTGCTGCGGGACCTGCATTACTGCTCAGACCTCCCCCAGCATGCGGGGCTGGTCTCAAGTTCTGCAGCCTGAAGTTGGCTGCACTGCAACTTGCATTGCATTAATTGCTACATCTGTTGCTCCTAAGGTGGCAAAGTGATGAAATCTGTCTTCAAATGAAAGAGTCAGCTTCAAGGCTAGATGAAAGAAGGCCAGAAAGGAAGATGAAAGCATTCCTGCACAGTGATCCTGTATCATCATCCAACTCTTATTCACATCTCAACTATTGATCAAACACTGGTTAAAGCGTTTAGCAACACTGGCTGGATTACACAAGGAAGAGAAATACATCTGGGTATCATCACCATCCTCAAAACACTGGAGTCCATCAAACAAGAGGCAAAATGAACCCAGTGGAACTCCACAAAAACACAACTGCCAGGCAGAAAAGCAATTCCTCAAAAATGCCTTCCCAGATATCCCACAGAAAAGAAGGAAGGCAGGAGGGGCTGCCTACTCCCATTAGAAAATGTATGTCACTTGTGATCAGTGGGACCAGGGCCACGAGGCAGCTCTAGCAGAGTAGGCACGACCTTCTCCTGTGGATGCTATACTGCACGACACTCCGAATGACCAGGTTCAAAAAATTCTGAGGTAAGGTAGATCTTCACTCAGATACTGCAACCTATTCAACCCAAACTCAAAGATCACCCATTAGACTGCAGTTGGATGTAATTTTGGCACTGTGCTTTTTTATCCTTTGGTCTAGCAGTGCTGTAAACAAAAGTAGCTGGTGACACCTGCCAACATCATCATTAACTGCTTAACATCTTTGTTGGTGCCATGGACAGTGGGAACGAGTGCACCCTCAGCAAGTCTGCCCATGCTACCCACCTGTGTTGTGTGGTCGACGTACTGGAGGGCAGGGATGCCATCCAGAGGGAGCTGGGCAGGCCTGAGAGCTGGGCCTGTGCAAACCTCATGAGGTTCAACAAGGCCAAGTGCAAGGTCCTGCAGCTGGGCCAAGGCAATCCCAAGCACAAACACAGGCTGGGTGGGGAATGGATTGAGAACAGCCCTGAGGAGAAGGACCTGGGGGTGTTGGTTAACGAGAAGCTTGACATGAGCCAGCAATGTGTGCTTGCAGCCCAGAAAGATTCTTCAAACCGTAACTTAACACAAAGGAAAACATAACCCTGGACTTAAATACATTTGAATTATTCTGCCTCTTCCTAATAGTTATCAGGTGACATATCCATCAGCTATGGCTATGAGCAGTATTACTTTCTGCCACACTCAGGTAATATTGCTCTCTTCACTGGAATATGAAGGGTAACCCCAAGACTACACAGAAGGTAAGAACATCTGATGTATCAGTCAGGTGGCTGGGTGCTATGTGCAACTGCGAAACAGACAGGAAGGAGAGAGGATAGAAGGGGTAATTTTAAAATACTCTTCCATCTAAGGCCATAGATACACAGGGAAAAAAAAGTGTTACTTTAAAAGTCAATCTGTTTGCAGCGGCATTAATAATAGTAAGGGCTTCGTAATCTTATTTGTTCTAACAGTATACTCTAGGACTCTTTCTGGAAATGTTTCTCCCTTTGTACCAAATGCAGAGCTGCTATTCATTACAGAAAATGCATGCTTAAATACATGCCATTTCAAACAGAAAAATAGGAAAACACAATTTTTTGTGCGGTCACCTCTGAGCCACAACAAAGCCTCTCCTCTCCCACAAAATTGCTGCCTCACTCTGCTCACTTCCTCTGGTGGGGGCCCCTCTGGCTGGCCACGAAAGACTGGAAACAGTGACTCGGGGCCCAGGCAGGAGGAATCTGAGCTCCTCACCACAAACGGCAGCTTTCAGAGCGAGGAAACTCACCCTTACACTAATACAAACTGGTAGGAACATCCTCGTCCTTCGCAGTATCTGTCCCAAAATGCTGCGGTGTCCACCTCATTGGACATAGAGCAGCAATGGGAGCTACCCCAGTATGAGCTGGGGTGAGATGTCTCCTCCTCTGCCCACCTCTACAGTTTGTAAAACCATCCTTGTGCCTCTCAGCTGGCTCAGGGTCAGTGACTGCCCTCAGCTTTCCTGAGTTTTATGATGCAATACGCCTAAATTTTGAATTTTATTTATTTATTGTACCAGAATTGTAATAATAAAAATAATTAAAGCATGGAAACCATAGCTCAGATGAATGCTGCTAAGACACTGAGTTTGGAGCCTTTCCAGGACAAGCCACGATGCAGACCTGTAACTGCTGTCTCTATTAGATTACCCCAACACTATTTCCAAAGTTTATTAAGTTCAGTATCTTTGGACTGTGCTGGCAATGAAAAGGCATTAAATGTTCTGTGCTGTGTTAACATCAGGAACAACTTTGTGCTCAAAGTCTGATTGATTTTACTTCCATTCGGCCCCCATTTTCCTTCCTCTTCCTCTCCCTACTTCTCCCTCCTCCCCTGCTTTCCCTGGGCTAATTGGCAGCAGCAAGGCTTCAAAGGAGATGCAGCCTGGCTATTCAGGTGCAGCGAGCTTTCAAAGAATAAACAGCTCCTGCTCCTGCTGCTTGCTCTTTGAAGCCACACTCCAGCCAATTAGCTCGGAGAAAAGAGCACAGGGAAGAAAGTGCAGGACTGGGAATGAAGGTTTAATAGGAGAAGAATCTGGGAATGAAGGTTTAATAGGAGAAGAATAAAAATATCACTCTTTGTACGTCAGCCATGCCATGGGTTAATTTGATACAATTGCACACGGCAAGGGATAACTGCCTGATCTTGGATATGGATTTTTTTCAATCTCCACAGCCTCAGTTCAAAGTGATAATTACAGCTGTTCATGATGTATCAAATGAATCCAGAAAGTCTTATTACATACTGTCTATAGTTCATAGATTGGCTGATTAAACATGTTTCCTGCTTTCCAAGTAAACACCGCAATAGCTTCATGGTGCCCTTCCTCTATCGATGCATCTTGTGTGTGCTTCTTGCTTGGTGCTTGCAAATACTGAAGACCAGCTTCCATCACCTTCCCTGAGTGATGCTTTACTATGCAAACAATTCTATCAAAATTAAATCAACAACACACATAGTAAAGTGTTAATAAAAGAAGAGGGAATTTTCTTATTGCCTCAAGTGTCTCATAAACTTTGTAATTATCAGACCAGCAACGCAACCTGCTGATGAGGCTGGTGAACAATGTAGTATCCCAAACCAAGACGTTGCCATCTTGAGCTCCAGAGGAGGTAAGCCAACTTTTGCAAAAATTCTCTGATTTTTGCTTTTTTGATTCAATTGGGATGTGCAAGTTGAGATTTAAAGGAATGTTGAACTACGACACCAAACAGTATTACCTGAAAACAGTGTCCCCACTACAGATCCCAGAAGTTAAGTCCTCAAAATTATGTCATTTCTGAAAATGTGAGCATCAGCTTTTTTTTCCCATAATACTGACTCTCCTCCAAATGCTTCAAATCATTTACTGACATTTGCTTCTCATATGATCCATTTCTATCAACATCCTTGAAATGATGAGCTGTGAACAGGAGGAGGAATGCCTCCAACCCAGTCTGCTAAGGGAGATGTAGTTCACAGTAAGAAAAAGCTTAGTAAACACATAGTAAATGAACAGCAAATGCAAATGAGCTGCAAACCTACACATAGAGCCAGAACAGCCTGGAATTCATAGCTTTTGCTACACATTGTGTGACCACATTATTATCCTGAATGATTATTATCCTGAATGAAAGAGAAGAAAGTTAGGTGACCTGGTCTAACAGTTTTTGTCATGTCCTCATTAGTGTTACCTTGCTGACAGGTCTTAAAGAAGATGGCGTTCTGAGGGGTCTGGAGAATGATATTGCCTTCTGAGTTCATTATGATCACATTGACTTCAAATGCAGCCACCCCATCTTGCTTGCCGAGGCAAGGAAATCCAACCTGGACAACTTACAGGAGAACAATAACAACAGTATTCATATTTACATGCATATCTACAAAAGCATACATTGAAATACTAGAGATAATAAGTATTTACAGATAAGCTTTAGAGTCACCTTGTGCACAGACACCTGCAGGGCTGGAACAACTGCAGCACGGGAGGCAAGCCTGGGTTGCTTTGCTGACACAACCGCAACAGTCTGCAGCACAGACACTGATCTTAAGGCAAACATACTTCTGCCTGCAGACAGGGCAGTTACTCATGGAGGTATCTAAGGATACTATTTTCAAAGCCACTAAAATGAGCCAGAAGCCTATATTTAATTTTCTAAGCTGCCTTGATCTCTTCTGAGCCTCACTTGTATGGGCTGTCACATAACTTCTCCAAAAAGATCTCATGCATTTTTATTTTTTTTAAAGCTGCTTTAGGTATGTTTTGCTGTTACGGATCTTGCAATTAAAAATACTTAAATAAAATACTTATTTAATCAAAACTTTCTCCATAATATGCTGGCAAGACAGTGCACTTAATAAATAAGATTGTGGGTGCAAGTATTTAAAATGAATAGAGGAACATCACTATGACAGAACTTGTTAAGTGTAGCAATATTCGGAGATTGCCTTTCCAGGAAAAGTATTCAAGCACTTTTAAACTACAAAGAGTCCAAGGAAATAATTAAGGCCAGTAAATCTGGAGTATTTTAATGAGGAAGCAAGCCTGATACCTCAGAGCTCTGGAATGCTTCGCTGTGATGGTCACAAGTGATCTCAAATAATCTTCAGATGAAATGATTGTGTCATTTCTTCAAAATTGGCTCTTTCTAGCTCATTTAAAAATTAGATCCAGCTAATAGAGATTGTTTATTCATTTCTTCTGAAGCTGGCCTGAGGTTTCAGAACAAAATGTAGAGCTAACAGACTTACATTTGGTTTGTTTTAAATTGCTTGTTATGAAAATGTCGCATGTAATAATCAGACAATTTTTGTTATTTTCTGCCTTGGTATAATACCTTGCAATAATTATTGCTGAAACACATTCTGCTTCTGGTAAGTCCTATGAACTGAACAGTCTGTTGCAGTTTTCATTATAAAGCAATTTCATTGCTGAGGTGCCTTTACACTGGTCTTTTAAAAGACCATTACGAAAAGCATGTAACCATGTGGTAAGAAAAAAAAACCTCTTACAAGGGATAAAAAGCAGTTTAAATGCAGCGAACTTCTCAAACTGCAGTAACCTCCTTATAGCTCAAGTGCAGGACATAATTCAGTGCTTGTATGAGGATGTGTGTGACTTAGCTGAACAAATTGCTGTGGGGATGAAGGCACAGGAGAAATTCCTAGACTTCATTGCATCAGTAGCAAAACCCCAATCTGCCTGGAGATTTGACAGCAAATGACATCAGCCTGTAGGTTTAAGTGCCCAGGGCAAGGACCAGTCATGCATTTGAAGTTGAAGGGGACAGGTCAGAAACCCTCCAGCACTCCCCAAACTGGAAGTGTCCATATTTCTGAACTTTCCATGTGCCCGAACTCCTCAGCACACAAAAATGCATTAAAGGCCCTCCTGACTGAGCTCCGTGGTGGCTCACATTGCATTTGTCCCACCACAGAATTGCCCCTTTTGCACATTTACACTCCTGCCTCCCATGGAGTGCTCACAGAAGTGAGGAAAATTTAACTGATTCCTAACTGTGGAGTGAGCAGAGATGCTGCTGGGGAAGGTACCAGGTATGCCAGCTCATGTGGAGCCACATTGGCACCAGCATGGTACTTGTGTGGTGCTCGAAGTTAATCACTGCCACCATCAAAAATGCCTGACTTGGTTTTGAACTTGCTGACTCTTGTTTGAACCACTGGATCTTTGTAGGTGTTCCCTTGTGAAATGAGCAGTCTTTTGTCATTGAACAGATATCTACTTGCTCAAGGCTTCTCTCAAACACCTCTTTTTGGCTAAGCTGAGTAGTCTTAGTTCTTTAAACTCTCACTGAAAGGCATCTTCTTCAGCCCTCTTACCATATATCAATATTGTACCGTGTGGCTAGGTTTAACAACCCTAACCCACGTGGCAATACTGGGATGCGGGGATAGGATTTTCAAAGGAGTCTAAGGAACCTGAGTGATTTAAATCCAGTTTAAATTGCTTCACTATTTTTATAGCATTTATTTATTTAAGTCAACTTACAAGCAGCATAAAAAAAAGCCTTCACACCAGTGGCTCATTGCTAAATACTGAACATGCTTGGAATACTCTGCATGTACCAATTATCAATTTCTGTTAAAGACCAGATGCAGTATAATGCCACACAGGACTTCAACACAGCTGATATATCCTAAGTACAGCAGTGCACTGCTCACTGTCTGCATAAGGGAACACCGTGGACATACCCGTATTAGTCCTGGAACTGAGCTACCAGCACCACAGACAGGGTAAGTCCATCTCGGTTTCAATCAGACCTCCCATCGTGATGGTTACCAGACCTTCTGCTGGAACTAGGAGATCTCATCCCTGGCCTCCCTGCATTTGTAGATTAGATGTTTTCCTAAACACAGTCAGTCAGGGGTCATTTTGATCTAGCCTCTCTAGATAGTTAAAAATTAAAGGAGAAACTAATTTATATTAGAGAATGCTGAGTGCACAGCCTTCCACATTTCTCACCTGCTTTATATGGAGATGGAAATAATCTTAATGCTTAATATGAATTTCACCTTCCTGACTGACTTCTTGGTTACTTTGAGTCAATGTCTGTATTTGCAAACTTATTGGGCTTGCAATCAATTAAATTGCAGCAATTATGATATGAATATTATAACACTCTTCAATGAAATCCATTTTCAACACCACTAAAGTTTCACATACATTAATTTTATGTAAAAATTTTGCACTATTTTCTGCTGGTTTATCTACATACAAAAGCTTCGTGTGACTTGGCTCAAGCAAAATATGCTGCTGTAGTCAGGCAAGGCACTCACGCTGTTCATTGTCAAGCACCATGACAAGCATTTCTTTAGCAATAAAATTCAAAACTTCTGTTAAAAAGAAGGTGTGTAGACTTTACTGGCTGTGGGATATTTTTTACAGGAACAAAATTTATAATACCAACAGCACAAACCTGATGCTTTATGAGGAACTGTTCCGAGCAGAGGGATATTTATAGTTGGATCAGCCATTATGCCTTTATCCAAAGAGCGCAGAGACAGGAACTCGTAGAAGTACTCAGCCTATGACAAAAGACATGAGAAATCATTATGTGTTTTAATTGCATTCACAGAAGCAAACCATTTAGCACATAAGCTACAGCAGAAAAATACTACACTTTCATTATGTCATTCACTGGATTTGTTTTAATTTTTTCCACAATTGCTTCTTTACCTAAGCATAGTTTTCTCTCATCTCAGAAATTGCAAATGACCATACAGTAAAATCCAATACCTGGATAACAGCAAGGAAAATAGCATGCATATGGCAAATTAATGTTAATCAGAGAATCCATTTTTTTTACAACCCACACCTTTCATCTAAACACTGAAAATAAAAATAAAAAAAAGTATGAACACTGGGCTACTTCTTAAAGCTGTTTTTTTTTTTTTTTTTTTTTTTTTTTTTTTTTTTTGTGCAGAATCCCCCTGGAACTGCCGGTGAGCCTGGACAGCCTGCCTTGTGCTTCGTTCCACCAGATCCTGGCCTCTCTGTTAAGTCACCTGCTCAGTTTTTCTTCGTATTTGCTACAAAGTGGGATTCCTCCTGCCTTGTGTCATGCATCTGCAGTGTAGATGTGCACACTGTGTACACCTGAGGTGTTTGCATCTTAGCAGGGCAATTGAGGCTTCCACGGCTGTTAATGGAGTTGGGCATTCCCACAGCACAGCTGCAGGTGCACAGATCAAGTGGAAACAAACCTTTTCCCTAAAGTCAGGCTTTTCATTTACCTGAAACATGTACGATTATAGGTAGCTTTAGCTGCTGCTCTCAGAAAAATACTTGAATTCTTAGCATGGGAACTGTCAAAAAAGTATTTTCATACAGCAACTTATTAATAATATACAGTGTTGCTAAACCTGTCTTTTATCTAGGACTGTGAAGTAAAGAGAGATTAAAGCCAAAATGTTATGAGAACTTTGGGCCAATAAATGGCAGTTAGTTCTTCTATGAGATGGCAGTCAATGTCCTTAGCCGGAAGGCTGTTCTTTTTCTCTCGTAATAACCAGTTTCCATAGCACGGACTTACTGGAGAGAGACCAGTGAACAGCCACAACAATGACTAGAGGGATTGGAGCACCTGACATATAGAGAGAGGCTATTCTATCTCGAGATCATCTCATCTCAGGTCATCCTCAGACCTTCTGTGATTCTGTGTTAACTTGAGCAGAAGCCCTGTCAGAGGCACCATACTCCTTTGGTGGCACCAGCAAAGCTCTCCAAAGCTGCTTAAAAAGGTTGTTATGTAGGGTGCTGTGTAGGCATGGAGACCTCAGAGGAGGACTCACAAAGCAACAGTAGGGAAGGAAGTCATGAAAGTTGTTAAGGGTGGGTTAAACACATGGAGCATATGTGGGAGGGAGAGGGGACATGGAGAGAAGTAGTAAAACAGGAGATGAAAATTGAAGTCTGGGGTGCTATTCAAAAGGCTGCTTTTAATTAAAGATTTTTTTTTCCAATACATTATACAATGCCAAAATATGAAAACAAGCCATAAAGTCTTAGATTGTGAACATTTTTGTTTTCAAATAAAACTTTGGTTCAGAAAAATAATTATATGTCTCCACACATCTATAGAATACTACAGCGACTGAGTCAATGCTGTACTGTCTGTTTCTCATTGGTTAGCTTTGATGTTTGGTTATATCTAAAACAGGTCATAATAGGCTGGGATATTAAAACATTATGTTCTTACTATTCTAGTAAACAACAACTGGTAACTAAACCAAATAGCTCCACTCCCATGTTTCCACTCTAGCCGGGCTGCTGTAGCAGGTCAGCCTGTGAGCCAAAGCTCTGATGTGTAGCAAAGGAACTGGAATTCCATTTTCTGGAGTTAAAACGATGCTTAAAGACAAAGACAAAAAGCAAGTTCTCTGTGGGAAAGGGGATCGATTGCACCATGAGTTACAATCTTTACTGCCTTTCAAGGAAGGAATTCTTTTAACCAGAATAGAGGCACAGCAGCAATTAATGCCCGAGGCAGGATTAAAATGATGGGAAGAGATGCTGCACAAGCAAAGGCTTCTCAGGAGGAAAACCACTCTCTGCACTGGGGATAGATACCTGCTCTCACCATTTCTGAAGAAAGGTCCATACAACTTCTTGAAATGACATTATCTAAGAAATCCTCAGGTAGACTCAGCTAGTACAATTTCGAGGTTATGAAGCCACGTGCTACAGAGCATATTTGCCATTCACTTGTGCTGGACTGAGTTTGTTAAATTTTGGCTTAAAAATACCATACAAAATCAGCCTAGAGAGGCTGCAAGGAGGGTAGTTGAGCTCCTCAAACCTGCCAATCTGAGGTTTGGCTGCCATAAATCTTATCAGTTTGGAAGCAATCTGTCTTGACACAATCTCCACATCCAGTCTCCAGCATTGTCCTGGTGTAATTTAAGTTGATTGCCAATTAACTTGCATTAATCATCATGACTGAAAAGCAAACAACACATTCTCAGCAAATATTTACCATGCGTCAGTCTAGCATGAAATTCGGTCATGATGGTTAATTGAGGAGATAGGCCTGTGCAATTAAAATCCGGACATTTGGGTACTGTATAGTGACTGCCACAATTCATACTGTAAGTGGTCATTGTGAATGACCTGCTAGTGCAAACAAAATTTCTTCAGATATTGTTTGAGGGATAATGGGGAAAAACCACAATCTATAATCCATTTTCCTGTACAGAAACATTCTTGTGACTTTGTTTTTGAAGCCAGCCTGTGCAGTGTCTGGTGTTTGGTGGGCAAAATTTGGCACTGAAGCTAAATCTTAAAGAAGCAGTGTTATCAGAGGTGATGGAGGAACTGGGGTTTGCAAAAAAGTGTTGATCCTTGACAATTGCACACTATATGAGCAAGAGAATTTTCAGTTTTGGCTTGACTTCAGTATGCACCCGAGGAAGAGTGTGAACACTTTCCCTGTGTGTGAACACTTTGTCTGGGACCCTAAAAAACTGAGGGAAAGTCCCCTGCAGCCCCTGTGTGAGCAGTCTGGGGACTTTGTGCCTCGAGGCAGCAGGTAGCTGCACACAGCCACCCTGCAACTCTTCCCCATGGGGGCAAAGCCCTCGGCAAAGGTAGGAAATTTCATTCTAGGCAAATAATTCCGTGGTCAGGATTAACTTTTATGGACTTTAAGTGGACGCTTTCTATAAATCAGAGGAATTTAAAAGGTTATAAATATAACGAAGCCCTCTAACAAGTATGGTAGCGAACATCTGTCGGCAGTTTGGCTTTACACTTAAAATTCCTGCAGAACTCCCTTCTTCAGGGCAAGATCTACTGCATTATAGTTTTCTCATCACTTAAATGCCATGCCGTGCCCAGTTTGGTTTTGTTTCATATTTAATCAAAGCATTCACAGAAAAGTGCTTTATGTTTTCTTCATTTTACATGAAAGATGTAAGATTAGAAGTAATGGCAGCACCTTAAAGCAAACCAGAGAAGCTTAAACAGCTGTATGTCACAGCTCAATAGCCTAATGAAATCTACAGCCTTTCTAACAAAAACAAAACATAACAACAACAAAAAAGAGATGTGTTACCTTTGCAAGGAGATGTAAGAAATTAACCATGTTTCCTTCTCATTTTTTTGAAGAGATCATCTCTGAGTATTCTGTTCTATATACCCTAACACTGATTTTCTTCATTTAAAGAAAGAAACTCACTTAAGAAGTTCCTTTTTATCCCAGATCCGTGGATATTTCTGGCTATGCACACACCAGAAGATTCTAGCATGGATCATACACAGCAGATGCTCACAGCTGCATATGCCATAAATAAAATCACAAAGTGAGGCAATGTATGTGCTTGTTAGGTGTTTACAGCATGGACCATTGCTTCTCCAAGATATTAACTGCATTAGGTCAGAGGAGTGGGTCTTCTATGTTCCAAGATGAAACATGAAGCAAAATGAGAAGAATTTCAACAAAGGGGGAAGGCTCTCGCTGTACTGCATGTACCAGGCTATTGAAGGAGTTTGGCCAGAGTATGAGTATGTCTGCAGCACATTTTGTTATTGCAGTGCAGTCTAGACACTGCTGTAATGAACAACATAATGATCCCTCCTTAGACAGTAGATAATAAACCGTCTGCCTAGAAGGTTTTGTTTTCTGCCAGCAAAGGCAGCTTGGCCTTACCTGCTAATTGGTCCCCTCCCAGAATGTGGAAACCATTTTTTGCACCTCAGAGTGAACTCAATGATACCTGCCAGCAGCCTCACGAGGTAGCCCCAAAGTGGGAGGCACGCTTAACATTGCTGAGAAAGTGATGTGCAGCCCTCATAGGAATGTTCTCCATTAAAACCAATCTACACAGAGGACAGGATAACCTTAATCCCAGCCAACTGCCAGATTTCCATTAGGTGTAAAGGACTGGAAAGCTGTTAGGGTATGGGAATGAAGTGAAGCAGTAGGATTAACAAAAAGAGATGCACACAAAAGGCAAAATAGAGAGTTTTTTTGTGTGTTTCTAAAAAAAAAAAAAGGACCCAAATTAGAATTGAGCAAAATATCTCAAGGAAAAATGCAGTGTGTTACAGTGTTAATTACACATTGATGTGCTGAGATGCTCATGGCTCTGCAGAGTCTATCTTAAGCCTTTCTTCTTCACATTATAAAACTGTGGAGGACTGAGGAAAACCTATGCATGATGACAAAGACAACTTTTTAACAATCCCTACATGCAGCTTTAAACAATGACAACTTCTGGTTATAATGGTTTTGTATTTTATAAGAAGAATGGTACAAAAACTCTCTGACTGTGTCAATGGAAGATAATTAACTGGTCCTTAATGTCTCCTGTGGCATGTCATTGTGGATGGCAGTGCAGATCCTTCAAGGGAATGATTTAGAAAGCAATCAAAGAAATATTTCCTGATCACTATCAAAAGGAGATCCAAGTTTTGGCAGATGATGCCACAAGGTACCAAGAATGCTTTGTGCAGGGAAGAAGGACATAATTGTTTTCAGAATGTATTGGCCTTTCCTCCAAGAAATGAGACAAGAATTTCTTTAAAGGTAAGTAATATGAAGAAACTGCTGTCAGGAAACATGGTGAGAACCAAATTCATGGATTTAGATTACCTTTAGCAATTATGTTTCTGGTAGATGTCTGTTCTTTGGATGATGGGAGAAACTGGGCAAACACTTTGTCATTTTGAACGGATATTTTCTCTTGTTAGACTTCGAGCTCTAGAAGAACTCTAGCATTTGAAGAGCTCATTTGAAATCCACCCGAGACTGGAAAATGACTTGGCAGAAAGAGCAAGGATCTAGTGGGACACCATTGAAAAGAAATAACACAAATACCTGAGCAGAGAGTTAACTTTGAAACTTGTCCTCACGTGACAAAAAAATCAGGCTGCCTGAAACACAATGCCAAAAAAACACCTATTGCATGCTCCTTCCCATTGCCAGTCTGCTAACGAAAATATGCCTTTGGGGTAGATCAGAGCCAATCCCTTGGTGCAGGAACAGCAATGGGGACAGAGGCTCAAAATGCAGAGGGGATGTTTACCAAGGCTGGCACCTTGGAAAGCAGCACATGAAAGAACAGATCCACAGCAATCTCCAGGTAACTACAAGAGCACTGCTATAAAGGCATGCAGCATGCAGGATTTCTTAAAGAACGAAGTCACAACAAATTGACAGCACTTGTTGAGGAAAGATTTGGAGTTTCTTACTCTTTCTCTATCTTGCTTTACTCAACAACAAAAGGTTCTCCCCAGTTTTATTCCAGCTTCACCAGAGTTACTTTCTAAAAAATTAAGCTACAAGAAAACGAAATCATTAAGGCTTCTATCAATATGCACAGCTAATTTCATCATGAAAGTCTTTATCAAGGAATGATATTTTTCAGCATGAACCAGGCTGGAATGTGTACATGGTACACAAGTGCCCTTCAGATTGTTTCCTCCTATATCCTTCACATGAAAATTAGATCTCTCTGCTTTGGGGAAGGGGAGAGAAGCAAGTGGTACACCAAAAGAACTAGTATTTAGAGTTCAGATTAAAAAATTAAAGATATACTAGTCTACATTATTTCGAAATATCTGATGAAACACACTTTTCTGGTATCCAGTGAATTGGTAAAAGTCTTTCTGCTGAAAAGTTATTTCTTGTTCCGGCACAACAAGAGCTAATTCATTCTTTTGTCATTCAACAAAAGATCAGTGCTGTCTCCAATGGAGATTTCATGATCAGGGATGTTCAAAATGCCAATTTCCTAAGGCTAATAAAAAAGGCAGAAATTATCACCGCTCCTCAGAGGAAGAATATAAATAAATAAAGTCTTATCACATCAGTTCCTAACAAAACAATGCTGTACAGTTCTGCTACCTTCACCTGTAATGCATCTATGCAGCTCTAAATACACTGAGATTAAACTGGGAGGTAACTTTCTTCCCCTTGCTGCTTGAAAAATAAATGTAAACCTGGGCTGGATGGTCCTAGGCATGCGTTTTTACGTAATTACAAACTGTTTGCAGTTTGAAGCTATGGATAGATTTATTTGTATTTAATAAATTAGTCACAGTCTTCTCAGAGAATGTAAAATAATTTCAATAAAACCTCTACAGTTAGGGAAATTATTGCACTCAAGCATGGCACACAAGTATTGCACACAAGTATTTAGACAAGTTACGATGGAGATCTGAGCAAGCAGTAAATTTAATTAAATGGAATTTTTTTTAAAAGCACAAATGTAAACCTTAGAGATGGTGGCTTGTCTGATGTGCTGAGAGAAAGTTCACAGCCGAAGAATAGGCTAAGCCTCCTCCTGCATGGTGGTAAACACGGATAATGCACACAGATTCATTTTGGCTGTGCTTCAAACTTCCACCCGTTTGTTCTTAAGCCTCCCAGGACAGCTTTGAAGTGGAGGATAAAGCTCCTCTAGCACACCATTACCAAAGAACAACCTTCTGATTATGATCTCATGAAAGTGTAATCAATAACTTACACAAGTTAAAAGCGTGGCAAACAGCAAAGGTCACGTAATTGGACCTTTATTGAGTCCATGTGTTTTGCTCTTGGCTTTAACTGGCACTCCTCTATCATAAATATCTCCCCTGAAATATAAGCAATGAGCTCTCTCAAAAATTATGAAATCTCACAGCAGCTTCTGTCGGACTTGAGTCCTTCTGTGGTCTCAAAGGGTGATGCTTCCACTTGTGGGTATCTAAGTGAAAGAAAGCTTGCGGCACCTTGAAGGTGAGGCTGTTTATTTACTGCTCCACAGATAATGGTCTTTTGCATTGTACCCTAAGCAAACAAGTGATTAAAAGGTTTTGAAAAAAAAAATCAGCTCTTTTCTGACTAGTTGTTAGCGCTTCTTAGGCTTCCCTAACACTGCTCTCTTTTAATATCTGCCACGTGGATTATAAATGCCTATTTTTGAAAATCCAGAGATATTTTGTAAGGTTAAAGAAAGCCTTGTGTATTTGCTGTGTACCTGAAATCGCACTGATTTTTCTGTTGAGATAAGACCTCTGTCTGCGGGCATGTATTACTGTAATATTTCCATGTAGGAAATGAGGACCTGAGCAGTTTCTGCACACAACTTTTCTGTCTTTCAGACTGTTTGCACAGGCAGTGTCTGTACAGTTTCATTCCTGAGTTATAGTACTAGTCTGATAGACTCTTTGGAGTTAAGGTACAGCAGTCCCTGGAATTTTCCAGCAGTGAAATGAAGCATCTTCTTTAAAGCCAAGTCATCCTCAACTTCCTACACGCTCGGTGGATAGAGAGCAGCATTTGCAGGTGACGATTCAGCCCAGCTCACTGGCCTGGTTGAAGCTGCTTTGGAACCACACTGGGAGTGTGGCATGGAGTTCCCTTGTCATTAGCAGATGTCAGATATTTTCATCACACCCTCAGATTTCATTATGCTGGAGTGGGGAAGAAACTAAGCTGTGAAAAATTGGATAGAAGGTGGTTTCACCAGACCGTGGCCCCCAAATAGGACATGCACGTTCCTGATGGTACTGTCAATGCCACCAAGCAGACAAAATGAAAACGAACAATCCACACACGTGATTCCACCCCCAGAAATGTGATCTTGCTATTGCTTATGAAGTTAAGCACGGGGAATAATGCAAGTTGACTCATGTTTGTCGTGCTTTTAAGCTTGAGTTTAAAGCTCCAGGTTTCTTTGGAGCAGCACCAGATTATGAAGACATTCCTGAGTGCAGTTGGGGAGCTGTACTCTTCACATGGAAAATGGCATACCTCTCAGCAATGTGAGAAACATGCCAGGTACTTCACAAGCCTTTCTGCCTGTGGCATGCCACTAAGGTGTACTGTGCAGATGAATTGAGGGCAGGCTGCACATCTGCTTTCAAGTGGCTGTCTTGTCACAGCTTTGGAAAACGTTGCCCAAAGAGTTACAGAAGAGAGTGGACAGGTCTGCTGCACCAGGAGGCTTTTGTGATCATACAGGGTATGCATGGCCTGTCTTGGCTGTTTTGGTGCAAAGGTGAGGCCTGTGCTCTGCTACTTTTGCTGCCAAGCTGCTCAAGCAAAGCAGACTGGATCAAGAGAGCCTGACACTCCTCCTGCAGCCTTCTCAGTTTCGGTGGTGCACACAGCATATGGGCTCCCTCATGTGGATCTCCTCAGACGTACCAGAGGAGGACCAGGCAAGCACAGCTTGGAGCGAGAGGCCCCAGGAGCAGCTCCCCAGCCCTGCCTGGGGGGCCAGGGAAGGATGGAGCTCCTCTCTGCACCCCTCTCCCACTGAGGAGGGAAGGATGCGCGGCTGTCTAGACAACGGGATTAAGTTATGGAACATGCAAACTATTTGCAAACTTTTAAGGCTCTGAGAAACAAAGCTATTTCTTTTTTCCTTCCCTAAACCACTTATGGTAATAAAAGAAAGTTTGGAGAATTCTTATAGTATCCAGTCAAACAGTCAAAATTCAGGAAATACCAGTGAATGATGCTGTATGCAAGACTTAATGCTGTCTCCTTGTTTTTACAGGACATTAAAACCTCGTTAAGTATATGATCCCATACTACCTCTCAATTAAGACACACAACTTTGTTCAGCTTCTTCAAAAACTGAGCATCTTACAAACCTGGAGAAGTGGTGCTGAAGTCCTGCAGGTTTCCTCAGAGCAAGGGGCTGTTATAAACGCTGAGTAGCCTTTGAAAGTCTGGCCCATTAAGTCAACCGGATGCATTAATATGCAGATACACAGCAAACCACACGGTTGCACGCTGTGCAGTACAAGACTTGAAGAGGTCTAGGGAAAATATGCTTGCACATAGAGGCCAACTACCTTAATTTAATAGCTTGAAGAGGTCTAGGGAAAATATGCTTGCACACAGAGGCTGACTACCTTAATTTAATAGCTTCTGCTGTAACCTTTTGGCTATATCTAACAAACTGAGATGCATATGAACTGGAGGTGGCAGAAACTGGGATGCTGCAACTTGTTGAACACAAGATTTGTTGGAAATGTTTTTTTGGGAAATGCGCATGGTAGAAAATTGTCAAACCCAAATCATGTTGGTCATATGCACATAGACACCTGCATTTTCAAATACAGATTTTTTAAAGTAGTAGAAATCTGTTTTCAGAAATATGACGGTTTAACTGCAGGCTATTAACATACTCCAAAGGACAACAGGTGAACAACACACCTCAGTGAGAAGGTGGATTTTCCATGTTATCCTGAAAGATGTGTTTAGTTAACGAGTGAACGTTCAATGGGTGGGCTGTACAAATTTCAGTCCAAGGCTTTACTTCCTATGCATTGGGAGTGCTCAACAGCTCATCTTGCACTTGCCAGAAATATAACTTAGATTTTACAATAGGAACTAATTTAACCACACCATTACTAGACCTTCTGGATTACCTGTGATATTAATATGTGAAACAGTGGTGCAAACTCTCATAATCCAGTATCAGTTCAATAAATTCTGCTCAGACTGTAAGAAAAGCTGCAGCCCTCCTTCCCCTGTCTCAGCATGTTTAGGGAAACCTCTGGACTGGCTGCTTCCTCCATTGTCCCCTCTCCTGTGAAGCAATAACCAGACACAACCCATGCAGGAGACTCACACAACTGTCTCTTCAGACCAGAGAGGATTAGTTTGGGGATCTTATTTTGTTTTGATTAGAGAGGTTATAAAAGAATCAGAGAAGGAAGAAATTTGCAATGTCATTTTCAGAGAAGGACAACGGCTGTCCCTTTGTCTCTCACTCACAAAATTTGCTCTCTGCTTCCCACTCTTCACGAGTCCTCTGGCCTGGGGAAGAACCTGGCTATGCCCCATCCCCTACTCTAAACCAAGAAGGGGGCAAAGACCTTACTGCACTTATCCCAGTCTTTGTGCACGGGTACAAGGGAGACGTATAAAACCAGAGACAGAAATTTCTGTTTGAGAAATGTTAGGGGTGGAAAGAGGTAGAGAAACAGATTTCATGAGAACTTGCAGATGCTTCAAGCTCTATGCCTCCAGGTAACCATGCACCCTGCCAGCAAACTTCAGGATTTCTTATCCTTTTAAATATTTCCCCATTAACCTAAGCGATTGAACTTGTACTAATGAATTATATTTTACAGGATGAGAAAAACTCACTTTTGGATGAATAAAGCTCTTATATAAACAAGTTAAATGCTTAGAAATGTTTTAAACATTGCAATTACACTGTGAGGTTTCAGTTAATTGCTGTCTGAACAAACCACAGTAACAGTGGCAGCATGGCACCCACTACATAAATGATGAAGTTTACCTGACTGCAGATGTTTGGCTGCACGATTTTGAAGGAACCATTAAGTAAGCAGCATATTCACACTGACATGATTCAAATGTGAACTCTGTCAGTGGGCAGGATAACACACAGACTTCATCCCATCAGAAGAATGCTGTTGTTACATCAAATGAAATAGTGAAACCCCAGTGGTCCCTGATGTGATGCTTTCTGTCTGGGAGGGACTGTGCAAGCTTCTGCACCCTGTACCTACCACCATCACATCACAGCTCTGACTGGAAGGGAGCAATGTCTTAGGTCCTAAGCTTTCAGCTGTGCTCCCTTGCCAATGCAGAAATCTGATCAGGTCTACTCAATCTGAATAGATGTTCCTGTGCAAAACTAAAAGGAAGGGGGAAAAAATTAAAACAGCACCATATATATATATAATATATATATATCTCTCAACCAAGATAACGAGCAACATGCCCTGCTAGTAAATTATTTCCCATCTCTTGATGTGACTATGCATATCATCTGTTGCTTGTGATTACAGATCCAGATAACTGAATTTCTCCTCTCTTTTCTCTCTGACACATCCTGATGTGCTCTGTGTGCAACCTGTCTGTTCTCCCTGAAGGTCCCTGCCTTGAATCCTGCAGGCACGTAGCTGCTTGCAGCTACTCAATGTACGTGTGGCTTCACAAGGAAAAAATAAATTTGGTTCAGCCTGGTCACTCAAGTGGACTCTGTTTCAACAGTTTGATTTATTTCCCAGAACCTCTGCAAGAAAGAGAACTGGCTAAGGCTCAAACCTGGAAAAATGAGAGCAGTGTTTACTGAAGTTTAAAAGGAACAGACTGAAGGTGGTACTTGTACTCCTTACTGAAGCTGTTCAGTGGACTTGATTATTTGCTTATGTGGTTTTTAGTCTCAGATTCCCATTGAGTATATCAATATTCACACATTCGCAAGCTGAGAGCAAGTAGGTGGATTGCAATGAGCAAGTAGGCTCACTGCAGGTAGAGCCTATCTTCTCCTGCTCATCAAAAGATGGTGATCTCCCCATGCCTTCCTCATGAAAACAGGTTCATAATCACAGGACTGAAAGCTGTGAAGTGGTTCTCTGTTCTGATGGCCAGGATGGTCCAAGAGCCTGCCATCTCCTCCTCCGGCCAACCATCACTGCAAGGGCTGGCTCTGCTGCTCTTGCTACTGGTCTCTCTGTCTGAGTGCTCAGACCTGGTGACAGGTCTTCTCATTAGTGGGCTGCTGTTTGGGGAATTTATTTTCCCTGGTGCTGGGCCAAACCCTGAGGCTGGGAGATTGCCAGGTTTGATGTCAGGCATATTTATTTCCTTTAGCATCGGCTAGGTTGAGCTAGCTCTTTATCCAGGCTAAGGGGTAACTTCAGAGGATTTGTGGGAGCAGTTCTGAACGCAATGTTTGGTCTCTAAGTTATTGATTGCAGTATTTGGCAGTGATGGCAGCAAGTGCTGGAGCAGCTGGAAGGTAATTGCCCACTTCTCCTTGTATGGCCAAACAGGCTGGGTTCCACCAGTCGGTTACAAAACAAAGCACACTTTCATACACAGATGGAAAAAAAATCAGGGTTTTTCTTGTTCAGCTGAAACAAATCCACCTCAAATCTTTGTAAGCCTTTACTAAGGCATGTCTATCCCCCAAGTGTCTCTTCTCCAAGTCAGGCAGACTTGTCAGGCTAACTCCTCAGCATTTCTGTGTAGCTAAGTGGTCTCCTATGAACAGGCTTTAAATAAGCACATACTGTGGTGGATTTTGGATATCATAGATGTATAAAGTCTTCTCAGTGCCTTCATACAACAGTATCACTGTCTTTGCTTCATTTGTAATACTTTCTGAGGCAGATTTTTGTTTTCTGCTTTGCTGTGATTGTACAAGGCAGTCTCAGTTTTGTGTTAGCCCATTCTGTGTTTATGACTGGCTTGGTGCATGAGCAGTGCATTTTGTTTGTCTTGACCTTAGGAAGGCTTTCAACACAGCCTCCCACAACATCCTCACAGAAGAAGCGAAAAAAGTGGAATTTCTGTAGGTGGACTCTGAGGTGGACTGCTGCATTGCTCGGCTCAGGGGGTTGTGATCAGCAGCATGAAGTCCAGCTGGAGACCAGTCAGTAGTGGTGCACCTCAAGGGTTCATACTGGATCCCAGACTGCTTAACATCTTCATTAATGACCAGTATGCTATGACAGAGCACCCTCAGCAAGTCTGCATATGACACAAAACTGAGAGGTGTGGCTGGTACGCCAGAAGGTTGTGCTTCATTCAGGGGGACCTTGACAAGCTGGAGAAATAGGCTGGCAAGAAGCTCAACAAGGGGAACAGCAAAGTCCTTTGCCTGGGGAGGAACAACCCCATGTAGCAGTACACACTAGGAGCTAATCAGCTGTGAAAGAGTTTGCTAGAAAAGGTCCTGGGGGTCCTGATGAACATAAAAATGACCATGAGCCAGCAACATTGCGTGGGTGGCAAAGAAGGCCAACGGCCTCCTGCGCTGCATTAGGAAGACTGTTACCAGCAAGAAGATTCACAATTTCTTCTTCTCATAATTGTTCTCATCTACTCAGTCCTGGTGAGGCATATCTGTAGTGCTGGGTCCAGGCCTGGACTCTCCAGTACAAGAAAGGCATGGACATATCACAGAGAGACCATCAGAAGGGCTTGAAGGGATGGGAACATGCCCCGCAGAAGTTTGAAAACATGACTGTTTTGACCTATTTTAGCTCTTTCTTCAATTAAATAAGTGTAAGGAAAGAAGTGGCTCTTCATCAGGTTCTCCTCCAGTCTGCCAGGTCTCGTTAAAGGCTGGGAGGGCCAGCACCACAGTCAGGCCCTGGAGGACTGTCAGCTCACACACATCAGCTGCCAAGGTGCTACCCAAGGGGAAAATGTGTCAGACCTCAGTGCCTGTGTACCCACTGAACTGGGCTTCTGTTACTTGACACAATGGGCTCAGCCCAAATTGTCACAGATAGCCCAGACACTTTTTGTGCATGGGTCTGAACGATATTTTACATGGGAAGAGGCAGTCTTTCATTACATTGTTACATACATTTTATTACAATCACAGTTAATTACAGCTGAGATTTCAAAATGTCAGTTTCCACAAACCAAAGAGAAGGGAAAAAATGTGAAGTTAACCACACATTTAGAAACTTACCCAAAATGTGATTGATTTTGTGTTTCTTCAATTTACCTTACAATTTTCAAAAAAGGCACTTACGTAACAGAAAATACCAATAAAACTATCTTCTGCTTTTACTGAAATGTATACCCATACCCCCAGATATCTACTGAACTTTATGCACATAATTCATTGCAAAGGACGCTGTTGGTTTTGTTACAAAAAACTAAGGATTGCACTGCAACTGTCTTTGCTGTTGTTCTTTTCTGTGCGCTTTGGGTGACTGCGTTTTCCACTATGTCTGGGATGCATTCTGTTGTAGTGAAGAGTTTGGCCACAAATAAACAGTTTCAGTTCCCTGAACCTTAAAAAAGAAACAAACAAACAAAAACAACTAAACAACAAATTCCAATATGGTTGAACAGAGAGGTTGAATAAAAGAGACTGATATAAATCAAATAGCATCTTTCAGAAAGTGGAATTTGAATGAAAAAGGGAGATAAATAAAAAACAAACCTTGGCAAACTAAATGTAAAACCACAATAAGGTAAATAAAAAATATTTTGGGATGCATTTTCTTGAAAGCTTTCAAAATGCTAATAAAATTATTTTGAGAGCAGACCACTGTCAAGTCAATGGGGCTAACAGCTGAAGACAGAGCAAATAAAACCTCACTGAAAAAGACAAGTGTGAAAAAGCTAAATGAATGTTTTGCACTTGTGCTCGTGGAAGAAAACTTTAGTAAATTCCTACACTAGAGCTTTACTTCATGAAGCTTAAGGGATTGTTTCAAACTGAAAAGTCATTAACAGAGCTTTTTGAGGGTGCAGGACAGGGTGGAGAATAGTGACAAATTGTATGAACCAGGTGGTGTAACCTAAGAGTTTGGAGGTAGTCAATATTATACTGCAGAGATCCCACGTGTTGGGACAAAACTTATTGTTAGAGGAACATGTCAAGAATAACGCCAATTTTTGCATAAGGCTCTGATAGGGACTTGGAGAGCTAAGTGACATCTCTGCTAAGGAAAAGGGCACAAAGAGTAGACACACAACTCAGCATGACATCTAGGGAAGGCAGAGCAATGCATCTTCAGGATCCAGTAAGATCTCAACAAGTATATAGGAACGGCCTGGTCAGTACTGCCTAGCTGGGTTTCTAAAGGGATTTTCACAATGACACTCACAGAAATTATCACATTCAAAGCAAAAGGAAAAGCAATGTTTCACACAGCACATACAAAGTTGTACAAGGTGCTTGCCTCTGCACCCATCTCTTCCCAGCCAGGCCATAACACAACAGTCAAAAAACGCAGTCTCCCTACACCCAAACCTGCATCCAGTTTCCACACCAAAGGCTCCTCTTAGACAACTAGTTTCCATTACTTTTGTAACAGGGA